>NC_040105.1:126894404-128094404 GCF_003369695.1 Bos indicus x Bos taurus
AGCCCCATGGGGAGGGGGGATTCTCTGCAGGTGATGATGGGTCTCTAGCCCGGGCCTGAATCTCCAAATACTTTCTCCACTTTGGGAAGCGGCCTCCAGGGCCAGGCAGCTCCAACAGAGCTGGGAGCCTGGGGGGACAGGATGCCCATCCCCCGCCACACCCACTGAACAGCTCAGCACCGTCTGCAACGCACAGCCACTCATGTGTGCATCAAACTCACACACACGCATTCACACATGCACACTGACATGTATATTCACACTCTCACACCCGTACCTTCACACACCACACATCCGTGCATTCATCTGCACTCATACCCATACACTCATCCACATACACCCACACACACATCCCCACGCTCACACACTCAAGCCCTCATGCATGAACATGCAAATTCACACACACATCCCCACACTCACACATGCACTCAACATGCACACTCACACACCCACACACAGGCACGCACATATTAAGTAAAGACCCTCCCTAGTGCCCTCCCCAGGTCCTCTCAGGCTGGCCCAGGAAGGGGCTGCAGCTGGGCATCCAGTCACCCGGAGGATGAGATCCAAACGTGAAAAGGACATATTTATGCATCAGCCCCAAGGAGGCCCCTGGTCCTCCGCTCCTCTCCTCCCCTGCAGCCCATGTCACAGTCTCTCAGAACTCCAGGGATGCAGTCCAAAGGCTGGCAGTCTCCCGGAAGTGGTCCTGGAGGGACACAGTTGGGGTGGAGGAGGGGCCACCAGGACCAGGGGTTTCCAGGCAACTTGGCACAAGGGAGGAAGCCATCAGCGCCCTTCCGTCTGCGGAATCTGCGGGGCGCATGTGGTAGCCTGGGTGCAGCCTCAGGCCTCAGGGTGAGGCAGGCAGAGCTCTTCAGCCGGGCCCTGGGTGGCTGAGAAGGGCACATGGTGTGAGGCTCAGCCCCTCTGTCCCAGGGGCAACCAGGCTGCTGTGGTTCTTAGTCCCAGCAACTGAGGACCAGGACCGCAAGCAATCAGTGAGGGGGCAGATGTGGATATGGGATGGGGTGAGGGCCAGGGCCTCTCCCAGCTCCCCTCAGTGCCGCTCCTGGTGCACCAGTCAGCAGCACAGCCAGGACCGCTGCAGGCCCATCCAGAGCAGATGCTCCTGTGTGATCCTAGGAGGAGGGGCAGCCTGGAGACAGAGACATGGGGTCATGTGTGGGTCTCAGCTCCACCCCACCCACTTGTATCCCTTCCCTCCTATTACACTCGGCCCAGGAGCCAGCCGACACCCCCACCCAAACTGAGAGGCCTGTGGCACTCAACACCAAGGAACCCCTGGTTAAGCCTTGCATGGGGCTTGGGTTGGGGTGGGGAGGTTTGTGTGTAAGGACCTTGCTCCCCAAGGGGGTTCTGGGACTCATCTCTCCTGTGACCGTATCAGCTCAGACTGTCCCCCAGTTCTTGCCTGTGACTTGCTCTCACCTTCCCTGCCACGGGCCTCTCTCTCTCTCTAGATCTCTTGGGAGCCTGTGCTCCCCTCCCCCATCCCACTGTGCCAGGTCTCCCAGAGACTGGGGGGCAGGTAGGCAGTGCAGACCCAGAGGCAGGTTCAGCTCCCCCACTTCTGATCTATGTCACAAGGGCAAATGTCTCCCTTCCCAGAGCCCAGCAGGTGGGGAGAACCTGCTCCACCAGAGTGTCTCTAGCTCCATCCTTCCTTCCCCATGCCAGTACTGGATCACCAGGCCACCCCTTCCCTCGGGCTCTCCACCTGGAAGGCCCTGCCTCTCTTCGAGGGGTCAGGCAATTTTCTCGGGTGCTCCCCAGGCAACTCTAGGGTCAGGGGTGCCCCAGGCAGGGATTTGACTCTCTGGACAAGACCACGGAAGGGGCGGTTCACCTTCTATAAAACCAGTTCCTGCAAGAAAAACATGGGGACTTGAGAGTTGCCTCTTCACCCAGAGATGTCCCCGTCTCCCCAGTTGTTGCCTACCCTACAAGCCTCTTTTCCATCTGCTCTCCCACCCCGGCCTGACAGCTGCCCGCCACTCAAGGAGACCCCCACTTTCCCAAATCCTTTGGGACACAGGGGCTGCTGGAGGCTGTCCAGGACTGGAGCAGCGCATTCTGTGGCACCAGGAGGGCACTGGTAGGAGGTGGAGGGAGCGTGGCTGAGATGGGGCAGGGCTGGGAGGAACACGTATTTCCCTCTCTTCCCTGTCCCCTGATGCAAAGCTTTGGAGGGTGGCGAGGAGCAAGAGAGACAGCGGGAGCAGGCAGAGAGCAGTCCCAGAGACCCGCCAGGAGGAAGTCTTGTGAAGGGCTGAGAAAGTGACAGACCTGGGCTTGGGCCAAGAACACAACCATCCGTCCAGGCTGCCTCTCGAGGGGTGGAGGACAAGGGGGCCAGCATCCGCTCTCTTCTAGGGCTTTCTCAGGGCCTCTCCAGGGCCATTTCCCTCCATTCCCCCGTGTTCAGGTGACACTACCGGGGCCATGGGCCGAGGTGATGGGCTGACCCTCCGAGATGCCCAGGAAGCTGCCTCTCATCCCCAAGTTGGAAATATGACAAGGTTGTCCAGAGGGCCTGTGTGCACCCTGCCTTGCCTGCTCTTGGCTTGGCAGCTTTCCAGGCTGGCTTCCACGGGTCTCTTCCTCCCCCAAGCCCCCCAGGGGCTGGATATGTAGATGCCATGGCAACAGCCTCCCTCCAGCCCGCAAGTCCAACCTCTGGCCTCCTACCTTTTCGGTCAGGGTCAATCATTCATGTTTCTAATGAAAAATTTCTTCCTTCTGCTCCCTCCTTAGGCTAAAGTGAAACAACAGGTTGGCTGCACTCAGATAATTTCCTTGAGTTTCATGGAAAGGGCCCGTTTTGAGAGTTTCAGTGCAGTTTGTCACCAGGCACGAAGTGGCTGGCGAGAGCTGGGGCTGCGGGACTGCGAGGTCGTTTCCGTACCCTGCATGTATCACCGTGATTTTCATTGCCCACTGTTGTCTCAGCATCTTTCATTGTGGCCTTTCCTAATACTTCGCATCCTGATGGTTGTATCTCTAATGTAGGAAGAGATACAGGTGGGTCATTTCCAGTGTCATTTGTGAGCTTTAACCCTGTTGGAATAAACAGAAGAATCAGCCATCTGTTTCACAGAACAAGAAAACTGTCGGCATGGAAGAAAAATCAATGCTGACAGCTTTTTAAAAATACAGGAAACAAGGGATTTTTGGTCCAATCTGGACAAAATGGCACAGACCCATTTTTCCCTGGTCTTCCTTTCTGGGCACGACTACAAATCCATTTAAGAATGCAAGATACAATGAACAGAGAATTCTATAAAGTGGTAAGAGGAAGGCAAAATGGTTTGGGACTCCAGGACTGGAAGAGTAACACAGTAGGTATCTTACATCCCCACATCCAAAAATGTAGGCAACCCAGATCTCGTGTTTTCCAAATCTCAACCGAGCAACAGAAGGCTACCTGAATAGGCTCACTCCATCCGCAATCGGAAACGGGAAACCATCTGACAACATCAGAACTCCAATCGGAGACGTAAGATTGGTCATG
Organism: Bos indicus x Bos taurus; assembly: GCF_003369695.1. Lineage (NCBI taxonomy): Eukaryota > Metazoa > Chordata > Mammalia > Artiodactyla > Bovidae > Bos > Bos indicus x Bos taurus. The sequence goes on from NC_040105.1 coordinate 126,897,940, forward strand.
CAGAACTAGCAAGATGGACCTAGCTAACCAGCCACTAGCAGCCGGCCCCAGGAAGCCTCTTCATCCCTATGGGTCAGAGATTCCCACTGAGAGACACTCTAGCCTAAGTAAAGATCTTCCTCATTCCTCACTCTCTGGCAGCATGAGCAGGAGCACATGGGAATCCCAGCAGTACCACATAAATCGAGAAGACCAAAATAACATAAAGGCTCTGAAAATTAAGCTGTCACTAGACACATATTCCACAAAGTAGAAAAGACCCAGTGTAGCCAAAATAGGTAAGTAGGTAACATTTTTTAAACGATGAAAGAAATCGAAGAAAACTTGAAAAACATACTGTGTTCACTGTTTGGAAAAATCAACACAGTAAAGAGATCATTCCTCCTCAAATTCACATGTAGTTTAATGTTATTTCTAGCAAAATTCCAAAAAAGTTTCTTATAGGTAAGCGTATTCTAAACTTTACATGGAAAGGGACAGGCCCTAGCATAGCTTAAAATAAAATTAATCTTGACAAAAGAATAAAGTGGGAAGAAAGACTCACACATAACTCGATGGAACAAAACAGATACACAAGTATGCCCAACTGATTTTGACCAAAGTGCAAAAGCAATTCAATGGAGGAAGGCCAGCCTTTTCAATAAACAAGGCTGAAGCAACTGGACCTACACAGGCAAAAAAACAAATGAGCTTCAATCTAAATTTCGTATCTTATATAGAATCTACTCAATATGAATCACAGACTTAAATGCAAACTTAAAAAACTTTTAGGAAAAACTTAGAAAATTTTAGGGATCTATGGCTTGCCCTGATAGCAAACATACAATCAGTAAAAAGAAAAGTGAAAAACTGGGCATCAAAATAAAAAACTTACTCTGTGGAAACCCATGGGAAGCGGATAAAAAGAAAAATATACAGACTTGGGGAAACTACTTGCAAACCATATACGCTAGAAAGCACTACAATCTATACAAGAACTCTCAAAATTCAACACTTAAAAAACAACCAAATGAAAACCATGGCAAAGGCCGTTCCACTGAAGATAATATAAAGATGGCAAATAAGCACATGAAAAACTACATATCATCAGCTATTAGCGAAATGCAAGTCCAAGCCACAATGAGATAACATTACATACTGAACAGAAAGCCAAAAAATTTTTAAGTGGTAATACTATTAAACAATGGCAAGAATGTGGACAAACGATCACATCCATTGCTGGCTAGGAAGGTCAAATGATGCAGCCACTCTGAAAACCAGTTTAGCATTCAACATCTGATTACCATATGAAACGGCAATTTCACTCTTTCACTCTCTATCCCAGAGAAACGCAAACTTACCATCTCTACACAAAATTCTGTACAGGAATGTTCATGGCAGCTTTATTCACAATAGCCCAAGACTGAAGACAGCAAAAATATCTTTCAATGGTTTATCAATATTACAGAACACTTCTCAGCAGTAAAAATGAATGAACTACTGATACACACAATAACTTAGATGAATTTCCAGGGAATTATTGTGAAGGAGAAAAGTTAATCTCCCAAAGCTGTATTTTTGAAATGACAAAATTTTTAAAAACTGTAAGCAGATCAGTGGTTGGCACAGGTTGGTGACGAGGTAGGGTGTGGGAGGGAAGGGTGTGTTGTTGTATTGATAAAAGGGCAACAGGAAGGATCCTTGTGGTAATGGATCTGCATTGGGGTGGTGAATATACAAACCTCCACGTGATCAAATCTTATATAACTAAATACATACACACCCACCAATGAATACAAGAAAAATGAAAATATGAATAAGGTCAGTGGACTGTACCCACTTTATTATCCTGGTTGTGACATCATGTACGTTTGCAAAAGTTATCACTGAGGAAAATGGGTAAAGTGTATATGGGTTCTTTGTGTTACATTTTAAATATGCATGTGAATCTACAAGTCAGTCAATAAAGAGGTTAATTTTTAAAAATATAGAGGAACAAAATCTTAAAATTGTTAAGCCTTTATAAAGGCTCCTATTAAGGAATTTTCTCCTCTTCCTATATGTATGTTTACCTCAAAGAGACTCTCCAAGAATGTCCTCGAACTCTTAGGGACGTTGGGTCTATGGTTCTTGCCCTTGTGCTAAACAGATCACTTTAAGTTTAGGGTGCAATGATAACACTCTGAGAATAAAACTTGGAGGTCATGGACTGCCATCTAAATTCCAGACTATTTTCAGAAAAAGTGAATAACTCTCTATACTTTTATTTACTCTAAACATTTAAATGGGCAGAATCTTAAACTCAGTATCTTCTTTATATTCTACCGTGGCTGTGGCTGGATGTGCAATGAGGAAGCTAGGACCTAACCCTAAGGACACACGGAAACGTCGTGGGACAGGAGTCCTGTGGTATTCCAGCAGACCTGGTTAGAGATGAGGCGGCGGAGACCAGGATGGTAAGAGCAGAAGAGGTTGAGACATGGTTGTATTCAGGAGCTCTTTTGAAGACAGAGTTAAGAGTACTTGCTCCCTGATTGGCTGGGGGGTAGGGAATAACCAAAGGACTGGAAAAAAGGATAACTGAGAGTTTTGGGGCCTGAACAACTGGGTAAACTGTGCTTTCTACGGACATGGAAAAGATCTGGCAAGAGTGGGCTTGCAGGGTAGGGCAAGAGTATGATAGATCAAGCAGTCTACTTAGGAGAAAGATGTGTATCTGTAAAAAGCTCTCCAGGTGATCTGGATCTGCCTTCCCTCTCCCCTCACACCATCAAGCTGAGAACCAACCCACTGCTGGGACACTGGGACACTCTCACAGGTGTGCATTTTCCACGAACTGAGGATGTAACAGATTGCTCAATTGCTGTACAAAGGAAAGGAAGACTCTTTACCTAGAAAGGTGACATCCTCATAGAGTTCTCCCATTACATCAAAGTAGAGGGTTTTCTGTTCAGGGGTCATTATTCTCCATTCTTCCTCGGAAAAATACAAGGCCACATCTTCAAATGTCAATGGACTCTAGAGAAGAGAGTAAGCTGTAGTTCAGTACTCGCTACAACAGAAGCCGTCCTATCACTCATTTCTGAATTACATGGGAGGCCAGTTACCAAAAACGTTAAGAGAAGATTCAAGGGAAAAGGAGTGAGAGAACAGGAAAGGTGCCCAAGAGATCAGTACACGGCTTGGGAGGTGCCCAATCCCACAGCGCCAATCCTAGTTGTCTAGGGAACACCCGGGGCTAATGTGCCTCAGAACATCTGCTGTGTAAGGCAGGATCATGGGCAGCAGAGAAAAGCAGACAAGGCCACATTCAGGCTGCCTGAAAATGCTTGTAAAGTACAGCTCACCTGGGACTTAGGCAAGGTGAGCTTAGATGCCAACTTGCAGCTTGGGGTGCTTTTCTCCTCAGAAAAGGTTGGACTCTCTTCAGCAGGCACAGCTGTGGGGAAGGAGCCAGAAAAAAGAATATATTTTCTGTTTATGAATACCCCAAACCAACTTCTACAGTTTAGGACTCCCTCAGTAAAGACAGCTCACCTTCACGTGTGTGTGTGCACACGCGAGCTCACACATGTGCACCACAAGTGGCCTTCTCATAAATTAGAACCAAAAAGCCACCACTCCATAGAACTGGTTCCCAGTTTTCATTAAATGAAAGGAAATCCACTGCTTTTCCTCTCATTAAAGAAAATGTTCACTGAACTAGGCAAGCATTAGAGGTGTTTGAAAATTAAAACCTTGGTGGGAAACATGGGAGATTTCTTTTATCACTTTTTTCCTGGTGTACAATTCTCTTCCCATTCTGCCACTGACAGCCCATTTCTGATCCCAATTTCTCCTCTAACTTCTAATGGTGAGATGACCCCAAACCCCCGCCTTGTCCTTGCTCTACCTTCTTCTCCCCTCTCAAATTTCTATAGAGAAAGGTCCACATTGTGAATACCAGGGTTCTGTGGTTTGGATGCTTCTGTACCCCAGAATGGCCTTCACCTTCACCCACCACGGACCTACTGTACTCCCACTAGACAGTCATCCTAACTGAAAGCATGACTGGGCACCTGGAAAATTCCCATGGAATGCTCCCTGAACCAATTACTATCACAGCTCCCAGGAGAAGATAATGATGATGAAACTCCTCACCTCCTTCATCCACAGGCTGGCTTTCTTTGTGAGTATTCCAGCGCGGCTCCTGCAGTACCTGGTATACATTCGAACTTTCTCCCTGGAACACACCCATTGGTTGGGGCTCTGCTGGCTTCCACTTAAAGCCTGGGGCCACTGCTGTTCCTCCCAAGAGCGCTGTGTCATTTCCCAGTTGGTGGGTTGTGACCTAAAAATAACCCCCATCCTCATTAGAAAAGAGCTTTTGGTTTTGGGGTGGTGATGGAAGAACAAACAAGAGTAGAGTCCAGGTTTGGGGAGTGTGTAAGGAAATTTTTAAAAATGAAGAGATATTGCGCCATGATTTTCTCACAAGGAACTGTACACATGATCTGGGAAAATCAGATTAAAATGAGAGAAGCTATGACTTGCTTGCCTCCACACCTCCTTGGACAGCCACAGCTCAGGCCAAGAGCAGGGTAGGGGTAGGCTGCCTGTTCTCTCACTGCCTCCAATCTCTTGCTTTCTAGACTTGGATCCTTGATTTAGTGGACTTTTATTTTCTAGTTTCCTCTAAAGAATAAGAAAATGAATAAAAGAGAGTTTTCTGTCAGTTGGATTTTCCAATCCTCCCACGTCCAGGGAACAATTTCATGGACAAAGGGGATGCAGCGGAGGAAAAAATGGGGGAAGAGCTGGATTCAACTTTCCGCCATACACTTCAGGTGTATAAGACACTTGTGCTCCTCAAGGCGGGGCTCTCAAGGAGAAGTAGGCTGCCATCTCCCCAGGGCAGACCTGGTTACCTACTCACCAGCAAAGCCAAGGCAAAGCATGAAGGCAGGCCACGGAGACGCTTTTCTCCTGGCCCTGCGATGTGTGTTCCCAGCCCAGAGAGCACCACGCCTCAGCATTCTGATTTTCTCCATTTTACTGTGAGCTTATATCTTGTTTCTGATCCTTTTTCCCCTTTTCTCTTTCCATTTCTTCTCTTTCTTTGCAGTCTCCCCAGAAAGGTTTGATTTATACTTTGGCTGCTACACTCTCCTGCCTTTGACCTTTAAAACCCTGCATTTGGAGGTTTTTTCCTCCCTTCCTAGCATTTTCTTGCCTTTTATTTCTTGGCTGCTAAGTCCTGTCTCCTTGGCCATGCTAGGCCAGGCCCACCACCTTCAATTCACCCTGGCCCTAAAGAGGGCAAAGTGCATTTCTTTTTCTAAGGCCAGGAAAAGACTCTCAGGAACTCCCCAACCTGGAAGCTGTCACTGCAAGCCTGTGATTTCAGATTGCACTTAGTTATTCTAAAGGAACAACAGAAGAGTGACTTAATCCATCTCATTCTCCAATTATTGACCCCACTTTCACCCTCTTTCACAGTGTACATGTAAGAATCTTTCTGCTCACCTCATTGCTTATTCCACCACATTCTCTGTGAAAGCGGTCTACCAGGGCCACAGCCTCTTTGACGTTCTGTGGATGATACTTCTGCACCCAGTTCTGGATATGACTGGGCAGAACGTCCAGGAACTGCTCCAGCACCAGCAACTCCAAGATTTGCTCTTTTGAGTGGATCTCTGGCCTCAGCCACTGAGAGCATAATTCCTGCAGTTGGCTGACAGCCTCATACGGTCCAGGTGTGTCATGGTAACAGAAGCTCCGGAAGTGCTGGCGAGCACTCTCAGGATGAAGACTGCCCATCTGTGGGCTGGATTTCTTACTCTTATTGGAACTCTCTTTCACAGACCTCTTAGTCCCCTGTAAAACCTCCACATGTGGGTACAAGCATGCAGGCGCCTTCACAGGGCTCATCATTATTTGCTCTGGGAACAGCTTTTCTTCTATTTGTGACATCCTCCTGGGCCACCTGATAACTGAGGCCTTGTCAGCTTTGGTACAAAACCAATGAGTGGATCTTCTCCCCAAGGGCACTGAGAGAGGGGAGGGAAAAAAAAGTACACGTCAAGAAGAAAGCCACATGACGCACATTTACTTACTTATCAGAGAAGAAGAACAGAAAGTTATCAGAAAAGGAGGAAGAGAAAGTAACCGTTCTGCCTCCTCTTTAAAATTAACTGCCACTCGTGAAGGCTCAAGACTCAGGACATGTTTTCAACCTTTCCTCTGTTACCCAACTTTGAAACAAATATACAACTCTGGAAAGACAAATGTTAGTTCATCACGTTTTCTTTAAGGTTGAGGAAGAAAAAACTTACACGCATTTGCTAAAAGGAGCTTTGATGTTATCCAATACTTAATCTGTGCACTTCCTGTCCCACCTTTAAAAACGGGGGTATTTGACTTTCTCTACATTTTAATAGATCATTCCAGTTTCTTATCCTCAGTGAGATGAGGGACAAATGCTCTGTCCCTTCACCTTTTATGCAGAATGATTCCTTTGCTCCATAGAACATCTAGATTCTCTTTCACATCATATTAATACTTGAAGTGAAACTGAGACACCAGATCAGAAAAAAATAGAGAAAAAGTAACCTTATTCCTTTCAGCAAGTTTCCCCCTCTAAGCTATTAGATGCCATTAACACTGCTTCTTTGGGACCTCCTGGGAACACATATGAATGTCACTGTGCCCCTTGTTCACAGAAGGCAATGGCACCCCACTCCAGTACTCTTGCCTGGAGAATCCCAGGGAGGGGGGAGCCTGGTGGGCTGCCGTCCATGGGGTCCCACAGAGTCGGACACCACTCAAGCGACTTAGAAGCAGCAGCAGCAACAGCAGCAGCCCCTTTCTACCTGTGTATGAAAATTTCTGCTCACTTTACTAGAAAAACTGACAGCTGGCTTTGTTTCCAAGATATCCAAACGTCACACTCTTAAAACACACACACACACACACACACACGGAGAAACAGGGACGATAAAGGTTGTTCGGAAACAAGAAAGGTCCTAGAAAAGGTAACCCTTGTCTGGACTTGGTATTTCCTCAGGGTCATGAGAGGTTTTTAAACAAGGCTGACGATGGCCTTGAGAGTCTCATTTTCTCAGAGGTGACCCAAGAGAAACGACAACAAGGCTCTTTCAAGGAAGCCACAGGTGTTCAAAGAAATGGCTCGAGAGGTACAGGGACGCTGCCTGCGCTTCTCTGTCAGCACAAACTACTGTCTTGGAGGCGGAAATGACCTCTTGCTCGGAGCTTCCCTGCTAGTTCAGTTTGAGTAAAGAATCCGCCTGCAACGCAACGCAGGAGACCCCAGTTCGATTCCTAGACCGGGAAGAATTGCTGCAGAAGGGATAGGCCACCCACTCCAGTATTCTTGGCACTTCCCCTTTGTGGCTCAGGTGGTAAAGAACCCGCCCACAATGTGGGAGACCTAGGTTCGACCCCTGGGTTGGGAAGATCCCCTGGAGACGGGAAACGCTACAGTTTCCCCAGTGTTCTGGCCTGGAGAATTCCACGGACTGCATTCGCAAAGAGTTGGACACAACTGCGCGACTTTCAAGTTCACCAGTAATATGCGCATAAGCCAGCAGAAACGGGCAAGTTTCGCTGGGTGCCCTGGTAGGCCTTTCCGCCCTATGGCCCACCTCCACCTTCTGGGTCCAAAGTACCAAAAGCTCTCCACGCACCAGCAGCCCCCGGAGTCTACTTCAGCAGCAACCCTGGGTTTTGTTTCCACACGGTGTCCAGAAGTTTGCTTCCGGAGGTTAGATATGACTGTAGGTGCCTGCCTGAGTACCGGCCTCCTCGAGAACAGGTATCGCCGGGTCTCAGACCCGCCCGCCGCCCGGCAAAGAAGCCACAGCGACATCGAGAAGGCCGCCCGCCCCGGCTAACTTCCGCCCTTCCCCCCACCCCCGCCGGCTCGTGAGGTATCTCTAAGGGTACGGCTCGGGATTTCTCGGCGCTCTCCTGACCAAACCCCCAAGGAAAATCAGCTTCTCGATTACCTCCACCCAGCTCTGGCTTCCGTGGACGCCAATTCCCTCTTCCTGGGCTCGGCTATCAAGTCATCACACCTCACGCCGTCGCGGGGAGGCAGGCAGGTGCGGGTTCCCGCGCCCCCGGGGGCGGTGCCGGGAAGGCGCGAGGCCCCGGGCGCGCGCGGACCTTGCGAGTTCAGTCTCCGGCGTGACCCCTCTAGCGCCTCGAGACCGTACCCCGGCTCGCCATTCTGGGGTCTCGTGCTGTGGGCCGGGCGCCCACCGGAAACGAAAGGACGGCTTCCGGTGGCTGCGTGATAGCCACGCCCATCACCCCCCCCCGCCTCCTCTGCCCCCCAAACCTGCGTAGGCGCGCACACGCGAGTCAGGAAGCGTCCCGCACGTCCGCCCCATCCTGGGGTCAGCCCCGGATGCAGAAAAAAAGGACAGTTCAGGTCACCGAGTCTCGGGCTCACGGGAGTCCTGGCGGCGACGCGAAGGAGGTTGTCTCCTGCGAGCGTCCGCGATCTCCGACCCCCCCGCCCCCCCCCCGACTTGCCGCGTGTCTTGCGTCCAGATTACTGCCGAATCGCGTTCCAACAGCCGGTGGCCTTTTCTACCGCGCAGTTCGCCTGGCTAGGACCCCCGTCTCCGAAAGTCATCACTAGGATTGTCCCGGGGACTCGAGTTAGGAGGCTTTTGGTCCTCCTGGCCAGACCCCTCGCTGGATCAGGAGCAGCAGTCCCTCATGTTTTTAAAATCCTTCTCTGGTTTGCAGGCACGTGCTTCCCAACTATTGTTGTTTATTCTTGTTGCTGCTGCTGCTGCTGCCGCCGCCGCCGCCGCCACCGCCAAGTCGCTTGAGTCGTGTCCGACTCTGTGCGACCCCATGGACGGCAGCCCACCAGGCTCCCCCGGTCCCTGGGAGTCTCCAGGCAAGAACACTGGAGTGGGTTGCCATTTTCTTCTCCAATGCATGCAAGTGAAAAGTGAAAGTGAAGTCGCTCAGTCGTGTCCGACCCTCAGCGACCCCACGGACTGCAGCCTTCCAGGCTCCGCCGTCCATGGGATTTTCCAGGCAAGAGTACTGGAGTGGGGTGCCACGGCCTTCTCCGTTATTCTTGTTAGCTAGGTTTGAACCTCGTGGTGTCCCTTCCGTTTACATTTCGCTTTGACGTATAAAGAAATTCAGATACAGGACGCGGCGTCCGCAGAGTCACGTGGATTACAGGTGGCAGATTTTAGACCAATTGTAGGTCTCCTGTTGTCATACCCCATGCTTTTGCTACTGTATTAGGCGTCCCTGAAGGACAGGACTCTTGTTTCATCTTACACGTCCTGTAGTGCTTAGCATAGTTCTTTGGAGAAGGCATCTTGCTAAGAACCCGGATATCTCAGGTTGTCAGTGTCTCCAAATTTTCATCCTTTACCTAAGCATTGAGCCATTTGGCGGAGAAGGCTATGGCACCCCACTCCAGTACTCTTGCCTGGAGAATCCCATGGACGGAGGAGCCTGGTGGGCTGCCGTGCATGGGGTCCCAACAGAGTCGGACACGACTGAAGCGACTTAGCAGCAGCAGCAGCAGCCCCTTTCTACCTGTGTATGAAAATTTCTGCTCACTTTACTAGAAAAACTGACAGCTGGCTTTGTTTCCAAGATATCCAAACGTCACACTCTTAAAACACACACACACACACACACACACACACACGGAGAAACAGGGACGATAAAGGTTGTTCGGAAACAAGAAAGGTCCTAGAAAAGGTAACCCTTGTCTGGACTTGGTATTTCCTCAGGGTCATGAGAGGTTTTTAAACAAGGCTGACGATGGCCTTGAGAGTCTCATTTTCTCAGAGGTGACCCAAGAGAAACGACAACAAGGCTCTTTCAAGGAAGCCACAGGTGTTCAAAGAAATGGCTCGAGAGGTACAGGGACGCTGCCTGCGCTTCTCTGTCAGCACAAACTACTGTCTTGGAGGCGGAAATGACCTCTTGCTCGGAGCTTCCCTGCTAGTTCAGTTTGAGTAAAGAATCCGCCTGCAACGCAACGCAGGAGACCCCAGTTCGATTCCTAGACCGGGAAGAATTGCTGCAGAAGGGATAGGCCACCCACTCCAGTATTCTTGGCACTTCCCCTTTGTGGCTCAGGTGGTAAAGAACCCGCCCACAATGTGGGAGACCTAGGTTCGACCCCTGGGTTGGGAAGATCCCCTGGAGACGGGAAACGCTACAGTTTCCCCAGTGTTCTGGCCTGGAGAATTCCACGGACTGCATTCGCAAAGAGTTGGACACAACTGCGCGACTTTCAAGTTCACCAGTAATATGCGCATAAGCCAGCAGAAACGGGCAAGTTTCGCTGGGTGCCCTGGTAGGCCTTTCCGCCCTATGGCCCACCTCCACCTTCTGGGTCCAAAGTACCAAAAGCTCTCCACGCACCAGCAGCCCCCGGAGTCTACTTCAGCAGCAACCCTGGGTTTTGTTTCCACACGGTGTCCAGAAGTTTGCTTCCGGAGGTTAGATATGACTGTAGGTGCCTGCCTGAGTACCGGCCTCCTCGAGAACAGGTATCGCCGGGTCTCAGACCCGCCCGCCGCCCGGCAAAGAAGCCACAGCGACATCGAGAAGGCCGCCCGCCCCGGCTAACTTCCGCCCTTCCCCCCACCCCCGCCGGCTCGTGAGGTATCTCTAAGGGTACGGCTCGGGATTTCTCGGCGCTCTCCTGACCAAACCCCCAAGGAAAATCAGCTTCTCGATTACCTCCACCCAGCTCTGGCTTCCGTGGACGCCAATTCCCTCTTCCTGGGCTCGGCTATCAAGTCACCACACCTCACGCCGTCGCGGGGAGGCAGGCAGGTGCGGGTTCCCGCGCCCCCGGGGGCGGTGCCGGGAAGGCGCGAGGCCCCGGGCGCGCGCGGACCTTGCGAGTTCAGTCTCCGGCGTGACCCCTCTAGCGCCTCGAGACCGTACCCCGGCTCGCCATTCTGGGGTCTCGTGCTGTGGGCCGGGCGCCCACCGGAAACGAAAGGACGGCTTCCGGTGGCTGCGTGATAGCCACGCCCATCACCCCCCCCCCTCCTCTGCCCCCCAAACCTGCGTAGGCGCGCACACGCGAGTCAGGAAGCGTCCCGCACGTCCGCCCCATCCTGGGGTCAGCCCCGGATGCAGAAAAAAAGGACAGTTCAGGTCACCGAGTCTCGGGCTCACGGGAGTCCTGGCGGCGCCTCGAAGGAGGTTGTCTCCTGCGAGCGTCCGCGATCTCCGACCCGCCCCCCCCCCCCGACTTGCCGCGTGTCTTGCGTCCAGATTACTGCCGAATCGCGTTCCAACAGCCGGTGGCCTTTTCTACCGCGCAGTTCGCCTGGCTAGGACCCCCGTCTCCGAAAGTCATCACTAGGATTGTCCCGGGGACTCGAGTTAGGAGGCTTTTGGTCCTCCTGGCCAGACCCCTCGCTGGATCAGGAGCAGCAGTCCCTCATGTTTTTAAAATCCTTCTCTGGTTTGCAGGCACGTGCTTCCCAACTATTGTTGTTTATTCTTGTTGCTGCTGCTGCTGCTGCCGCCGCCGCCGCCGCCGCCACCGCCAAGTCGCTTGAGTCGTGTCCGACTCTGTGCGACCCCATGGACGGCAGCCCACCAGGCTCCCCCGGTCCCTGGGAGTCTCCAGGCAAGAACACTGGAGTGGGTTGCCATTTTCTTCTCCAATGCATGCAAGTGAAAAGTGAAAGTGAAGTCGCTCAGTCGTGTCCGACCCTCAGCGACCCCACGGACTGCAGCCTTCCAGGCTCCGCCGTCCATGGGATTTTCCAGGCAAGAGTACTGGAGTGGGGTGCCACGGCCTTCTCCGTTATTCTTGTTAGCTAGGTTTGAACCTCGTGGTGTCCCTTCCGTTTACATTTCGCTTTGACGTATAAAGAAATTCAGATACAGGACGCGGCGTCCGCAGAGTCACGTGGATTACAGGTGGCAGATTTTAGACCAATTGTAGGTCTCCTGTTGTCATACCCCATGCTTTTGCTACTGTATTAGGCGTCCCTGAAGGACAGGACTCTTGTTTCATCTTACACGTCCTGTAGTGCTTAGCATAGTTCTTTGGAGAAGGCATCTTGCTAAGAACCCGGATATCTCAGGTTGTCAGTGTCTCAAAATTTTCATTGTTTACCTAGTATTGAGCCATTTGGCGGAGAAGGCAATGGCACCCCACTCCAGTACTCTTGCCTGGAAAATCCTATGCTCGGAGGAGCCTGGTAGGCTGCAGTCCATGGGGTCACTAAGAGTCGGAGAAGTCTGTGCGACTTCACTTTCACTTTTCACTTTCAGGTATTGGAGAATGAAATGGCAACCCACTCCCGTATTCTTGCCTCAAGAATCCCAAGGACAGGGGAGCCTTGTGGGCTTCCGTCTATGGGGTCGCACAGATTCGGACACGACTGAAGCGACTTTTCAGCAGCAGAGCCATTTGGACAAAAGTTATCTATAAGACTCGAAGACAAGTAAGTATGTGTAGCTCAGTTGTACACTGGAGATGAAACTGACCTTAGTGTGAAAAATCAGTGTGAGAAACTCCTCTGGCAAGGATACCAGAGATCTACATGCCAAGGAGGAAAATAAAAAAGGAGTGCCTGTCCGCATTTTAACATGCAAACTAAGATTACACTCAGAAGATAAGGTTAATCCTTATTTGCAGAGCAAAGCTGCCCTAAAGTGTGAGAGGACACCGTGCATTATCTGTGATTGTAAAACCAGTAAACATGTTTGCTTCACCAAGGAGTCGTTTTCAGAATGATCCTTTCAAAGCTGTGTTCCTAAGGTCAGGCCTTTTCAACCGAATGTTTTACAACAATGGAAGAAAAGTCAGAGCATTGTTGCTTCTGGATAATTCCAGGCTTACCTTTCAGCTGGGTCACTCACCAGTGAGGATGGTCAGATAAAGGCATTTTCTTTTTCCTCTTTTTTAAATAGTGAGATTTGTAAACCATGTGAACTTTAATATTAATCTGCTCAAAGTTATTCCTTATAATTGTCTTCACTAGAAATTAGATTATACAGTTAGCCATTTAGAATGAATATGGAAATAAGTATAATGATCTCTTCAGTTTTCCTTATAACCTACTATGGCTTATATGCTTCAAAGAAAAGAAAAAAAAATTTAAATGACTAGAGACTCCAGGAAGACAGGTTGTAATTCACTTAAATTTCATTACATATTAATATGATTAGTGGTTTAAGCATACATTGACCCGTTTTAAAACGTTTTTCCGTTATAAAACTCTGCATAATTAAACGTTTATAGTTTACTTATAATTTAAATCCATAACGCCCAGATCTCTTCCATACTTATGTTTTGTCTAATATGTTTGAAACACTAAGTAAAAAAGAGAAACTATGTAAAATCTGTGTAAAAAGGATTTTCTTTCCTGTAAACACTTCAACTTTGAGTCACCCAAGGAATCAAGATGTGATCCTGAGCAGCAAACAACTTTAAAGGTGCACGGAAGAATACTGGAGTGGGTTGCCATGTCCTCTTCCAGTGGATCTTCTTGACCCAGGGATGGAACCCGTGTCTCTTACATCTCCTGCATTGGCAGATGGGTTCTTTACCACTAGTGAAAGCTTACCAGAAGGGGGGCTCAATTGGGGACTAGGTGAAGACCCCTGTTGGAATGCCTTTTTAGTGCCTAAGAGCAATTATATGGGCCTCCTCTTTGCTCCGGCGTCAAGGGAAACATTCCAAGTAGGAGCAACATCAGTTTGGTGACATCATAAGATCTGTATGGGGGCTATTACAGTGGCTGCAGTGGGGAGAGGGTAAATCCTTATGAGACTTACCATTCACATCAATTACCATCTTACCCAGACAGAACTGCATGCTCACTGGTTCCGGTTTTGTTCCCTGTGACTTCTGCACTGATGTTCTGCAGAACCGTGCTGGTCACCCTAACTTTGCCTCACTCTACCAGGAACTGCCCAACACCCCACAATATCTGAACATGTATTGTGGCTCTCATGTGGTAGGCAAAAGGATCACTTCACATAGGAAGGTGTCAGATTACCTACCACCTTTCTTACCTTAACCAGGGGAGAACTTCAATTCCGGCCTGGAGACCCCTCCCCCTGCCACCCACCACCTCTCATCAATGCCCAGATTACGGAGCCCAGAGTCCCACTCGGTATCTGGTGTGATGCACACCCAGAGCCATATCTTCATCAATCATGCTTGTAGTCATCACAAATAATAACATCTACAAGTGGGAGCTTTTTCAACATACATATCTTACTGAAAAACATAAGCATTTTACAAATGCTTCTGCCAGCTGAGTTTGTCTCCTCCAAAACACTTGGGAAAGGGCTTGCATGTATCTTTTCAAGCTAGCATTTTTCTTTTTCTTTTGTGATACGTACCCAGGAGTGGAATTGCTGGATCATATGGTAGCTCTATTTTTTTGTTTGTTTGTTTCTGAGGAACATCCATATTGTTTTCCATAGTGGCTGCACCAATTACATTTCCACCAGAGGTGTAGGAAGATTCATATTTCTTCACATTATTGTCAATACTTGTTACAGCTCTTCTTTTTCATAATGGCCATTCTAACAAGTGTGATGTGATATCACATTATCATTTTGATTTGCATTTCCCTGATGGTTAACAGCATAGTGCATCTTTTTTTTCTATTTATTTTTAATTAAAAGATAATTGCTTTACAGAATTTTGTTGTTTTCAGTCAAACCTCAAAATGAATCAGCCATAGGTATATATATGTCCCTTACTTCTTGAACCTCCCTCCTATCTCCCTCCCCATCCCATCCCTCTACTCTAGGTTGTGGGTCTCAAACAGAGACCCTGTTTGATTTCCCTGAAACATACTGCAAATTCCCACTGCCTATCTATTTTACATATGGTAATTTAAGTTTCCATGTTACTCTCTCCATACATTTCACCCTCTTCTCCCCTCTCCCTGTGTCCATTAGTCTGTTCTCTATGTCTGTTTCTCCACTGCTGTCCTGCAAATAAATTGTTTGTTACCATCGTTCTAGATTTCGGGTATATGCATTCAGTTCAATCACTCAGTCGTGTCCGACTGGTTCCCAGCCCATGGACTGCAGCATGCCAGGCTTCCCTGTCCATCACCAACTCCCGGAGTTTACTCAAATTCATGTCCATTGAGTCGGTGATGCCATCCAACCATCTCATCCTCTGTCATCCCCTTCTCCTCCCGCCTTCAGTCTTTCCCAGCATCAGGGTGTTTTCCAATGAGTCAGTTCTTTGCATCGGGTGGCCAAAGTATTGGAGTTTCAGCATCAGCATCAGTCAATGAATATTCAGGACTGAATTCCTTTAGGATTGACTGGTTAGATCTCCTTCCAGTCCAAGAGACTCTGAAGAGTCTCCTCCAACACCACAGTTCAAAAGCATCAATTCTTCAGCGCTCAGCTTTCTTTATAGTCCAACTCTCACATCCATACATGACTACTGGAAAAACCATAGCTTTGACTAGATGGACCTTTGTTGGCAAAGTAATGTCTCTGATTTTTAACATGCTGTCTAGGTTGGTCATAGCTTTTCTTCCATGGAGCAAGCGTCTTTTAATTTCATGGCTGCAATCACCATCTGCAGTGATTTTGGAGCCCAAGAAAATAAAGTCTGTCACTGTGTCCATTGTTTCCCCATCTATTTGCCATGAAGTGATGGGACCAGATGCCATGAGCTTAGTTTCCTGTATGTTGAGTTTTAAGCCAGCTTTTTCTTTCTCCTCTTTCACTTCTACCAAGAGGCTCTTTAGTTCTTCCTCACTCTCTGCCATAAAGGTGGTGTCATCTGCATATCTGAGGTTATTGAGATTTCTCCCAGCAATCTTGATTCCAGCTTGTACTTCATCCAGCCTGGCATTTCTCATGATGTATTCTGCATAGAAGTTAAATAAGCAGGGTGACAATATACAGACTTGACACGCTCCTTTCCTGCTTTGGAACCAGTCTATTGTTCCATGTACAGTTCTAACTGTTGCTTCTTGACCTTGACCTTCTTGATATATGCATTAGTGTACGACATTTATTTTTCTCTTTCTACTTACTTCACTCTGATAGGCTCTAGTTTCATCCACCTCATTAGAACGGACTCAAATGCATTCCTTTTATGGCTGAGTAATATTCCATTGTGTATATGTACCACAACTTCTTTATCCATTCATCTGTCAATGGACATCTAGGTTGCTTCCATGTTCTAGCTATTGTAAATAGTGCTGCAATGAACAGTGGAGTACATGTGTCTTTTTCAATTTTGGTTTCCTCAGGGTATATGCCTCTGAGTGGGATTGCTTGGTCATACGGTGGTTTTATTCCTGGTTTTTTAAGTAATCTCCATACCATCTTCCATAGTGGCTGTATCAATTTACATTCCCACCAACAGCACAGGAGGGTTCCTTTTTCTCCACGTTTATTGTTTGTAGACTTTTTGATGAGGGCCATTCTGACTAGTGTGAGGTGATATCTCATTGTAGTTTTGACTTGCATTTCTCTAATACTAAGTGATGTTGAGCATCTTCTCATGTACTTGTTAGCCATCTGTATGTCTTTGGAGAAATGTCTGTTTAGGTCTTCTCCCCACTTTTTGATTGGGTTGTTTGTTTTTCTGGTATTGAGTTGTATGAGCTGCTTATATATTTTGCAAATTAATCCTCTGTCAGTTGTTTCATTTGCTATTATTTTCTCCCATTCTGAAGGTTGTCTTTTCACCTTGTTTATAGTTTCCTTTGCTGTGCCAAAGCTTTTAAGTTTAATTAGGTCCCATTTGTTTACTCTTGTTTTTATTTCTATTACTCTAGGTGGTGGATCATAGAGGATCTTGCTTTGATTTATGTCATCAAGTGTTCTGCCTGTGTTTTCCTCTAAGAGTTTTATAGTTTCTGGTCTTACATGTATGTCTTTAATCCTTTTTGAGTTTATCTTTGTGTGTGGTGTTAGGAAGTGTTCTAATTTCATTCTGTACATGTAGCTGTCTAGTTTTCCCAGCACCACTTATTGAAGAGGCTATCTTTGCCCCATTGTATATTCTTACCTGCTTTGTCAAAAATAAGGTATGGATAGATGCATGAATTTATTTCTGGATCTTTTTCCATTGGTCTATATTTCTGTTTTTGTGCCAGTACCATGCTGTCTTGATGACTGTAGCTTTGTAGTATTATCTGAAGTCAGGAAGGGTGATTCCTCCAGCTCCATTCTTCTCTCCCAAGACCACTTTGGCTATTCGGGGTCTTTTGTGTTTCCAAATGAATTGTGAAATTTTTGTTCTAGTTCTGTGAAAAATGCCATTGGTAATTCGATAGGGATCACATTGAATCTGTATATTGCTTCTGGTAGTATAGTCATTTTCACAATATTGATTCTTCCTACCCAGGAACATGGAATATCTCTCCACCTGTTTTTTTAATCTTTGATTTCTTTCATCAGTGTCTTATAATTTTCTGTATACAGGATACAGTTCTTTTGTCTCCTTGGGTAGGTTTATTCCTATATATTTTATTCTTTTTGTTGCAATGGTGAATAGGATTCATTCCTTAATTTCTTTTCCTGATTTTTCATTGTTAGTGTATAGGGATGCAAGTGATTTCTGTGTATTGATTTTGTATCCTGCAACATTGCTAAATTCACTGATTATCTCTAGTAATTTTCTGATAGTATCTTTAAGGTTTTCTATGTATAGTATCATGTCATCTGCAAACAGTGAGAGCTTTACTTCTTCTTTTCCAGTCGGGATTCCTTTTATTTCTTTTTCTTCTCTGATTGCTGTAGCTAGGACTTCCAAAACTATGTTGAATAATAGTGGTGAGAGCATCTTTTAATGTACCTGTTGGCCATCTGGGCTTCCCTGGTGGCTCAGAAGTAAAGAATCTGCCTGCGATGTGAGAGACCTGGGTTTGATCCTTAGGATGGGATGATCCGCTGGAGAAGGGAATGGCAACCCACTCCAGTATTCTTGCCTGGAGAAGTCCATGGACAGAGAAGCCTGGCCAGCTACAGTCCATGGAGTCTGCAAAGAGTCAGACACAAGTGAGTGAGTAACACTGGTCATCTGTATGTCTTTGGGAAAATTTCTATTCGGATCCTCTGCCCAGTTTTAATGGCACTATTCACTTTTCTGCTCTTGAGTTGTATGAGGTTTTTACATATTCTATTTCTTCCTTCAGGTGATCTTCCCTACCCAGGGGTCAAATCTGGATCTCCTGAGTTGCAGGCAGATTCTTTACCATCTGAGCCACCAGGGAAGTTCCCATATTTTTTTTTGGATATTAGCCCCTTATCAGATACATGACATGCAAGTATTTTGACCCATTTAATAGTTGCCTTTTCATTTCATTGATGGTTTCCTTTGCTGGGCAGAGGCCTTTTAGTTTAATATAGCCCTGCTTGCTTATTTTTTGCTTTTGTTCCTTTGATTTTGGTGTCAGAACCTCCTGACTTCTTCTGTGACCATGCATAGGAGCATACCAATCACTCTAATTCTGCCTTACCTTAGCAGGGTCAGGAGATTTCCTTAAACATTCTTATAGTCCTCAAATATGTATGTGTGGCCTTTGTGTTGTGGCCCAAAGGATAATTTCTTATAGGGATCTATTTATTTACCTACTCTCTTTCTTTCCTTAATGAATTGTTAAGCCTCAGAAATCACCAGTTATGCAGGGCAGCTTGAGAGACCTGGTATCTCACAGTGGGGCGTTTAGTCATCTAGTATCAGGGAGGCAATGAAAAGATGAAGAGAGCATGCTGTTCCTCTAGTATATGCCAGGAAGACTCTCATCTATTGGCTTGGCATAGGCTTCTTACAGCCACCTGATATGCCCTACAGCACCATCACACAGCACACCACATGGCCTAGTACACTCACTTGCATTGGCTGGAGTCACCTGCAAAAGTTTCTTTTCCTATAAGGCTGTGTATTGTTCATGGACCTAGAAACTGAAAACATTATTCCTGCATCGAGGATGTCTGAATTATCTTACAAGCCAATAAAATGGAGGAATACAACAGATCCAAAAATTGCTTATTTAGTGTTATTCATAAGGCCTTCCAGTTCACCTTTGAAAGCAATTTCCTGAACATACTCATATAGGGTTGATTTTGAATTAATTGCATGGTGGTAGGAAAGAGACGGAGAAGGCAATGGCACCTCACTCCAGTACTCTTGCCTGGAAAATCCCATGGGCGGAGGAGCCTGGTAGGCTGCAGTCCATGGGGTCGCTGAGGGTCGGGCACAACTGAGCGACTTCACTTTCCTGCATTGGAGAAGGAAATGGCAACCCACTCCAATGTTCTTGCCTGGAGAATCCCAGGGATGGGGGAGCCTGGTGGGCTGCCATCTGTGGGGTCACACAGAGTCTGACACGACTGAAGTGACTTAGCAGCAGCAGCAGGAAAGAGAAGGGGGCAGAGATCAATTCTGATTGTGTATGGGTTGATACTTATTGCTCATAGATGATGAGAACATGCAGTATCTCTGTATTATTTTTCAACTTCCATGTGTTTTGATCATTGTCATGAAGTTTGTGAAATGCAATCTGTTTGGCGAGAAGCTACAAGTGCAGGCCCTGGTGCACATGAAGTGCTCTTTTACCTCATTAGTCTCTGGAGAGCAAGAAAACAAACCTCACAGTGCACAATGTGCATCAGCGAGACGGGGTCAGAGGTGCTCTGGAGATGCAGTTTCATCCTAAACTTTGGGATTTGTTGAAAGATATTGAGAGAAGAATGGGATGGCTATATTTATGAACCATGTTATCTAGGAGAAGGAGGGTGAACTTGGCATTGGTTGGGGTGGGGCTGAAAACCTGGGAATGGGTAGACAGTGACAGGAAACTTGTAGAGAGTCAACAGCAACATAAGTTGTATCTAAACCGAAGCAAGGCTGATGGGGGATGGATTCAAGAAACAACAGGAAGTAGAGTCTTACTAACTGGATGCATGAGGGAGAAGGACACAGCCAGTAAAGAGACGACTCCTGATTTTGGAGTGGATGGTGGTGACACCACACAAGATAGGGAACCAAAAAAGAAAAGAAGGGTATTTTGGGTTTTTAGAAAAGACAAATTCAACTTGGAACAGTTGGCTATGAACACTTGAGTGTGCCAAAAGCAGCTAGATCTCTGATGAGAATCTGCTTGGTTACCACTAAGGGTTGGTTCTTGATATTGCAGGGTAATGAACTCATTTTTGCAAGAGTCAAAAATTAAGATATACTCACCAGAGACTGATCTACAAGCTAGAATGCCAATCAGAACTACAGTGGGAACTATAATGGTCAGGGTAAAATACCAACACGAATTAGAAAGCAGAGTGTATTCTTGAGGGAAAGTGATGCCAGAACAGATGTATTTTAACTGGGGACCTCAGAAGCCCCAGGTGAAAAATAATAGTCTGCAGTTCCATAAATCTTCCAGAGGAAAACAATGTGGTTGACTTTGCAGGTTTAAGTCCTCTGTGGCATAAAAGGCTGAGCAAATCCGTATGCTCCATGGAGCACACAGATGATGGAAAAGCATAGATAGGGATTGGTGGAGGCAGAGGGCAGAACCGAGGGAGGGCAGGAATCTAGCGGAGCTCTCAGCCTTCAGTTGCCCTCCCAGCGGCCCCCCCTCCCCGAACCCAGAAGGAGAGGCAGTAGTACCAACTGGCTTGCTCCTTTGGCTGTGGGAGGCCAAAGGTTCAGGCACACCAAAGAGACAGCAGGGGGAGGCTGTGAGGGGGTTTCAGCTGTAGTACACCCTGAAAGTCGCAGGGTGGCTTTGTCTTTCCTAAATCCAGGGAAGGTTGATGAATAGAATCCCTTCCATTTCCTGTGTTCTTTTTTCTTCCTTTGGATCTCGGCTACCCACTCTGTGCAGCTGAGGGCAAGCAGATGAGAACTGGGTGAAGGAGCTACAGATGAGGCGGAAGGAGTGAGTTGTTTCCAGATGGTGTGCAGTGGGGGCGCCCCCGCAGCCGGGTTCACACAGAAGTTGCCGCCCACCGAACCCGTCCCAGGACGAGCCAGGCCCTTACCCATGCTCGCGGCTGCACTGGACCCACGACAGTCGCCAGGTGGGTGCTACCCACGCCAATTTGACCAGTCACGAAGCTGCGGCTCAGAAAGGCCGAGTGGCCTGCCCTGGTTAAGTGGTAGAGCTGCTGTGTCTAAATAGAGAGTTTATGCCCTTGACCCTGACGCGGTGCTCCGTTTTGACGTCCTGAGACTAAGCAGCTCTTCTGACCAGCTCAGAATCAAGCTGATCACTAACGAAGACGGGTCCTCATGGATAGACCGCTTCTGCGTGTCAGCCACTGTGCTCAGTGTCCACTGATTGATGTGATGTGAATTGCCAACACAACACCCCCTGGTTTTCTGATATAATTCAAAGAATCCACCAGTAGATGGCGCAGCTCCACTGGGTTTTCGAGTTATAGGAGGCTCTGCACACTCACGTTGACATATATTACTCCCACTCCCTTCGTGTGTCCCAAGGCCTCTCTTCTCTTTCTTATCTTGCCCTTATCAAAACTGGCTGTGCACGGATGACTGTCCCTGTCGCTGAAGGCCTTGGCAACACAACACCTTTAGGGCTTTCTGATGTAGTTCAAGGGATCAACCAGCAGGTGGCGATGCTCCACTCAGAAATCGGAAGAATGTAATCGGTTCCTGCTGCTGCTGCTAAGTCGCTTCAGTCGTGTCCGACTCTGTGCGACCCCATAGATGGCAGCCCACCAGGCCCCGCCGTCCCTGGGATTCTCCAGGCAAGAACACTGGAGTGGGTTGCCATTTCCTCCACCAATGCATGAAAGTGAAAAGTGAAAGTGAAGTCGCTCAGTCGTGTCCGACTCTTAGCGACCCCATGGACTGCAGCCTACCAGGCTCCTCCGTCCATGGGATTTTCCAGGCAAGAGTACTGGTGTGGGGTGCCATTGCGGTTCCTAAGTTATTTATTTTGGCTGTGCTGGGTCTTTTCTCTGGCTACAGCGAGCCAGGGCTACTCTTGGTTTCAGTACGTGGGCTTTTCATTGCCGTGGCTTCTCTTGTTTCGAAGCACAGGCTCTAGGGCCAGAAGGCTTCAACGGTTGTGGCTACCTGGCTTCGTTGCTCTGTGGCAAGTGGGATCTTCCTGGACCAGAGATGGAAGCCTTGTGCAGTGAACTGGCAGGATAATTCTCAACCACTGAACCATCAAGGGAGCACTGGAAGGTGAAATCTTAACTGCTGGATAACCAAGGAAGTCTCACAAGTCATGGACTTAGATGCAAGGACATATGACAGGGGCTTGGTTGCAGAAACAAGACATGAACTTGTCCCCTGGGACCAGAGGGGAATCTGCCACAGGGTGCAACTGATCAGAATCGTGCAGAAAAGCCTGAGCTGAAAGTCAGGAAACCTGGATGCTAATCTTGGCTCTGCCACCCATTAGTTTTGTGGTTTTGGGTACGTCACTGTACGTCCTTTTTCAGTTCATTTAAAATACAGTTTACTTATGTCAACCTCTCGACTCTCAAGATATCAGGGAGTAGTGCTTTTCAAATTCTAATGTGCACTGGAATCACCAGTTATTATGAAAGTGTAAGTCCTAATTCAATAGGCCTGTGGTGGAGGCCTCAGAGTGACAAGTTCCCAGGTGATACTGATGCTGCTGGTCCCTGGACCACACTTTGACTAGCAGGCAAGCGTCCACTACAGAAGTGGCTCAAGGGCGCTCACTGCTGGTGTGGAGGCCAGAGGCAGGACTCTAGTCACCAGCCCCTCCCCAGCTTCAGCAAGAGCAGCTTGTCTTTTGATGTCCTGAGACTGAGCAGCTGTTCTGACCAGCTCTGAATCGAGCTGATCACTAAAAAGATGGGGTCTTGTGTACAGACCACTTCCACGAGTCAGTCACCGTGCTCACTGTTCAGTGATTGATGTGTACTGGTTCACATGTTCCTCAGAGAACCATGGAATTACTCACCATCTCGCAGATGAAGTGAACGACAGAGAATCTGAATGTGCTCAGTCGCTCAGTCCTGTCTTACCCTTTATGACCCCCCATGGACCATAGCCCGCCAGGCTCCTCTGTCCTTGAAATTCTCCAGGCAAGAATGCTGGAGTGGGTAGCCATTCCCTTCTCCAGGGGATTTTCCTGACCCAGGGATCGAACCCGCCTCTCAAGCGGGTTTCAAGCAGATTCTTTACCACTCAGCCACCAGGGAAGCCCAGAGAGTCTGAAGGACCTGGCCAAAGTGACTCCGCTCAAGAGTCTGGGTTCGAACCCAGCTAGTTTCCCCTCCCAAGTCTGCTCCAAGCACCACGTGCCTGGTGTATAAGAGGTAATGACAATTTCCAGTACTGCTGGTGTTCTGAAAAGTCCCTGGTGACTTAAGGGGGTACCCTGCATCCCAGATGTACTTGCAAATCTTGTGGTGTGCATAGAAATCTGAAGCACATAGTCAGTTCATAGATTCTTATTTGCTCAAGATCTTGCACCTCCTATAACTTGAAAACCTGTATATCTCGTCCTCACGGTTTGTTCATTACAGAAAGCAAATTCTGCCAAAACTTGGTGAAGGCTCCATGCTCCAGTCCAAGGCTGGCCAGAGCTGATGGATCCCTTGAACTATATCAGAAAACCCTGTGGGTATTGTGTGACCAAGAACTTCATTGACAGAAACAGTCATGCATATACAGTCTGTTTTGTTTTTTAAATTGAAGTACAGCTGATATACAATATTATGTTAGTTTTAGGAGCACAGCAAAGTGATTCGGTTTTATATACGTATATTCTTTTTAAAATTTTTCTGAGTTATTAGAAAATAGTGAACATCGTTGCCTATGCTTTACAGTAAATCCTTGTTTATTTTATATATAGTAGTGTGTATACGGGAGAAGGCGATGGCATCCCACTCCAGTACTCTTGCCTGGAAAATCCCATGGACGGAGGAGCCTAGTAGGCTGCAGTCCATGGGGTCACGAAGAGTCGGACACGACTGAGCGACTTCGCTTTCACTTTTCACTTTCATGCATTGGAGGAGGAAATGGCAACCCACTCCAGTGTTCTTGCCTAGAGAATCCCAGGGACAGCGGGGCCTGGTGGGCTGCCATCTATGGGGTCGCACAGAGTCGGACACGACTGAAGTGACTTAGCAGCAGCAGCGGTGTGTATACGTTAATACCATACTCCTAATTTATCAAGGGTTTAATTTCCAAAATATACAAACAGATCAGGAAACTCAATATAAAAAAATGAAAAAAATGGGCAGAAAAGCTAAACAGACATTTCTAAAAAAAAGACATAGATGCTAAGGGGATGAGAAGAGAGGTCTTGGGGCACAGAAAGGGAGTGGGAGGAATGGTGCCAAGATGAGGTTGTAGAGCCTCTGCTTTAGCCATATAACTGGGATTCCCAGGGTGACAGAGACTGGCTTTCTGTTAAATTTGACCTTGCAGAAAGGGCGCCCGGCAAGGCAAGGTCAAACTGCAGTATTTCGCAGGTGGCATGTACATGGAGATTTGCCATCATCATGAAGTCATAGAAAATGAGAAAACAGAAACATAGAGAAAATAGTCTACTGGTCTCAAAACATCAAAGAGAACTGAGAAGTTGCTTCCCTGGGGCCTGCACTACTGTGCCTGTAGGCCAGGAAACGGGTGCAGGGAGGCACGGTGC
Organism: Bos indicus x Bos taurus; assembly: GCF_003369695.1. NCBI lineage: Eukaryota > Metazoa > Chordata > Mammalia > Artiodactyla > Bovidae > Bos > Bos indicus x Bos taurus. The sequence continues at coordinate 126,922,548 of NC_040105.1, forward strand.
CATGCCCACATGCCCAGAGCTGGTGATCTGTGGAGCTGGAACCCACCCGGCCTTTCATTCCTGGGCTGGGGCTCTGCCCTCTGTACTCCTGGGTGCAAAACCCTGTTGTAGAGAGAGGTAGGAAAAGCAGGATGGAGAACACTCCACGGGGTCTGGGTTAAGGATGTGCACAACATCTGAATAAAAAATGCTTTAAAAAGTGCTCCGATCTGCCGTGGTATTCACCTGGAAACAACTTTCGATAAGACTTTCCAAAAAAATTGCCTCGAGAACATCGATGGAATTACCTTCCAGTTGTATCTGGGGCATTCATTGGAATTCCTGCCACATGTGTCCTGACATTTCTTTTTAATCTGCACCATGTAAAAATGCAATCTTTGGCTGCCAGTCTCTGGGAACTGGGAAAGTCACCTATTGCCGGGGTCCAGCCCCGGCTGATCCAGGGTATTCGAAGGAGAGACGGCCTAGGCGACTATTTATAAGCTAATTAGAGATATAAAGAGTAATAGAATGAGCATAGCTCAGTCGGAAAATTCAGTGGAGAAAAGAGGCTGAGTAGCTTGGTTTACGCGGAAAATCAATATAACCGGTGACACCAGGTTAGCTCTGACCACGGAGGCCGCAGGCGCTCTCTCGAATAGCGGAAGGTGCCCCACCTTAGACACCTTCTCGAGTGGGTCTTAGAAGCCCAGGCAAATAAATGGTCGCAGAGGATATCCGCGCTCCAGATCGAGACTTCAGCCAGAAGTTAAAGGGAAGAATGACATGGGGAGACCAAGCGTTGGTGAGCAAGGCCCATAGCTTTATTTTCAACAGGGGTTTTTATACCCTAAGTTACACATAGAGGATAATAGGGGATGCAAAGTCAGCAGTTTTTGATCCTTATCAAAAACCAGGGTTTCTTTCCTGCAAATGTATCGTATACAAATGGTTTAGGTGATTTACATCATCTTCTGGCCAGAAGGCCTATTAACATTTTATGACTCTTGACAAGGACTTATCAACAAAGACTTATTTTCTCTAAGAGTAATTATTTTAAGGTTTGGCACCATCTTCCGAAGATAAAATTGCATTCCTATAGGGCGAATGTGTAATCGGTTTACAACAAAGGAAAGAATTTATTACTTTAAGGGTCTAAAGTTACTAACACCAAGGCCACTACATATTTTTTCTACATACCAACTATTAATTAATACATATCCAAGGATACAATTCAGGGGATGTGAAAACTTGGCAGCAGGCATTGACTCATCAATGAAATCTTTTACTAGTTTTATTCTGACAGTTTCTAACTCTCTGAGAGGCTCTAAGCTATTTGAATATCTTAAGCTTCCCGTGCCTCTCAAGGCTGGGAGACTGTAAACAATCCTTTGCATAGCTGTAGGAGTCCGGGTAAACTTGTCAGGCGAGTTAGAGAGCCATCTGAGGGGTTTGGATTTAAACACTCCTAATTGCCCAGGAATTTTATTAATTGGAGCTGTAAGTTAACTCTTTGACAGAGAGAGCGAGATGGTGGTGGGGGACAGCCCCCCAGTAAAGTCAGAGGTGAGAGCACAAAGCAATAAAGTAGGCAGACTCTGGTTTTTTGGGGGTAGATGCTCAAGAATATCCGGGGGGACTCCTGAGGCTCGATCCCGCCTTTGCGTATACCGAGCCTCCTTCCTCATGACCTTTGTCACGAGTGGAATGCCTCACCGGCTCCCGGGAACCTATGGCTCTGCTGGTCCGGGTGGCCAGGCTGCTCTGAGTTAACCTTGGACCTGGAGCTGGCCATAGCAATGACACCCCAGATTACTTCCTGGGTACACGAGGGGTCGCATTCCTCCTGACTGAACCCTCCCATGAGCCCTGCACCTATTATGCTCTCACATGGTCTGTGTGGGCTCCTCTGTCTGGTCCATGGGTTCAGTGCTCAGGGCCTACTTTGGGGTCGGGCATGGAGAGGAGCCCAGGAAATATGTCTTGCCAAATGAGCGGCTCAGGGTCTCTGAAGAATCACCTTCCCTGAGGCCCTCTGGGTGCCACTGTGACCCCATTATCAGGGTGAATGTTAATGAGCTACAGGGGATGTGTGGCATAAATTGGGGTGTGGGAGGCAGGGGAAGGAGGGATTCCTGAGAAGACCTCGGATTTCTGGGTAAGGGATGTTGTGGGTGGATGAGCATGGCGGTTGCTGCAGATGGACCCTGTGGTGGCCACAGAGAGGGAGGGCTGTCATGGCAGCCACTGAGGGAAGCCTCGAGAAAGGCTTGGTGACCAGGCAAGGGAGAAGCTGGCCTGAGGTAGCCTTGGGGACTGCTCTGCAGAAGAGGCAGAGGCTCCCAGGTTCAGTCTGGTTCCCAGTGCTGAGGTGGAACACAGCCTCAAGATAATCAGGGGCTTCTGCCACTGTCAGTGGGGCAGTGGGGAGTGAGATTGTCTCTGAGTGCGCAGGGTTGGGGGGGATACCCAGTGCCTTGGTGGGGAGCTGTGGCCCATGGAGGCCTACTGTTTGTGGAGGTTGGGAAAGTCGGTCATAGGCCCCAGGAGGCGCTCTGGCCAGAAGGGAAGCCCCACCATGCTGGCTTTCATGGGTAGGCACTGTCTGGGCATCTTCCTCCTGCCTGGTTGGGTGTGGGGGGCAGCAGAAGGGCTGGAATGGGCCTCCCTGGAGGGGCTGGGCAAGTGGGTGCAGGGAGCTGAGAGCTGGACGGGGTGCAGGGTGCAGGCTCAGAAGCAGCCTCAGGCCCAGGAAAATCATGGGTGCCAAGAAGGAGACCCAGAGGCAGCGAGAACACTGGACCAGAAGCCACAGGCTGTGCCTGGGCCCAGATGCTGAGTCAGCCCTTAGCTCAGGGTGGTGGAAGTGAAGGAGCAGAGCAGGAGGTGGCAGGAAGACACAGCAGGAGAGGTCTGGCTGAGACCAGAGGCTGAGGCTAAGGAGGGAGAGCAGACAATCATCTCTTGGGGCGGCCGAGGGTGCCCAGATAAGGGCTGGGGAGGCTGTGTGCTCTTCCTCCCTGCCTGGGTAGGTGAATGCAGGTGTGGAGGTAGGGTCTGAGCTGGATCCTGGTCTAAGGGTGGGCAGAGTCAGGAGGCAGACAGGGAGGATGGGGAGCAGAGAATGAGTCCCTCCAGTGGGGTGACAGGACCCTCAGGGAATGTCAGGGCCAGGCCTTAAGATCTGCCAGTAGCTCAGAGCCTTGGTCCTGTCGTGGGACTCTGCTTAAGCACAGGTCTTAGCCACCCCACGACCTGACGTTTCTGTTTCTGTGCGCAGAAGAGGGCCCTACCTTCCTTCCTCTGAGGTGGGTGCTGTGCTTCTCTGCAGGCCTCCCTCCCACAGCCTCTGACCACCACCCCCGCTCCCTCTGCAGCAGTCTCGGAGTCCCCACCCCGGGCCCTGTGATGGGACAGCTTGAGTCTAAGGTGGAGGGAAGGGAAGCTGGTCTCTGGTCCCCAACGTTGATCTTCTTCAAACCTGGGCACCAACCTGGCTGCCAGGGAAGCGATGGGTCCCTGCCACCTGCTGCTGCAGAGGGGCCTCCGGGTGACACAAAATGATCTGCAGACGGTCCATTTCACCTCACCTACCCCAGCCCATCCTTGGGGTTCAACTGAATTAAGTGCTTTCTAACACCAGGCTTTAAAATAAAGAAAACACTTAGCTGTCTGGTTATTCAAATAGTTTGTGAATGGGACAAACTGGGACACTCGCTACATCTTAGGCCAGGCCTGTGCTGCTGACTTCTCATCATGGGAGCAGCGCTCCAAGTCAAGTCCTGTCTCAGAGCATCTTCTGAACAGGCCACCATCCCTGCCATGACCCTACCCACTTATAGCCCTCAGGATGCTCCCCTACCCCAGCTTCTGGCCACCAGAGTAGGGTGAGCTCACCCCTAGCCCCTCTCCTCCAAGGGGGCACCACACCAGAAACAAGAGGCCTCCAGTTTTCATTTTATTCAATTCAAAGAATATTTTTTATTAACTTAGACAGACACAAGATGTGACAACACTGGAAACAAGAACATTTCTCTGACCAGACTGCGCTGACTGGTGCAGAGTTCATCACACACAGAAAAGGAACAGTGGTCTTATTCAAGTCAGTGATTGTGTGTAAGCTCCACTGCCTGAAAACCAGACTGCAAATAAAGTGCAAAGAGAGCAGCAGGGGCCCAGTCGGGAGATGAGGAAGAGACGGGAGAGCAGAAGCAGCGAACGACTCGAGATCAAAACGGTAAGAAGAGCAGTGGCAGGAACACGTGCTGAGGACGTATCCCCGCCCCTCCCACGGCCAACATCTTTGGGGGCGGACAGCCCCAGCCAGAGCCCCACAAGGAGTGGGGATTCTCTGCAGGTGACGAGGGGTCTCTGAGCCCGGGGCCCCTGAATCTCCAACATACTTTATCCACTTTGGGAAGCAGCCTCCCAGGGCCCAGGCAGCTCCAACAGAGCCACGAGCCCGGGAAGGACAGGGAGCCCGTCCTGCACTGCACACCAGCTAAACAGCTCTGCACCCTCTGCAGCGCATAGTCACTCGTGTGTACACAAGCAATCACACACTTGTGCACAGACACACACCCATTCACAAATGCACACTGACACGTGTATTCACACACACACACTCACATCCGCACATTCACACACAAACATCTGTGCATTCATGCATCTGTACTCATACCCACACACTCATCCACACACCCCCTCACACACTCACACACTCAAGCCCTCATGCATGTGCATACATACTCGCACATACATGCCCACACACACCCCACACTCACACATGCACTCAACATGTGCGCTCACACACCCATTCACACACAGGCACACACATATTAAGTAAAGACACTCCCTAGTGCCCTCCCCAGGTCCTCTCAGGCTGGCCCAGGAAGGGGCTGCAGCTGGGGATCCAGTCACCCAGAGGGTGAGATCCAAACTTGAAAAGGGCACATTTACGCATCAGCCCCAAGGAGGCCCCTGGTCCTCCGCTCCTCTCCTCCCCTGCAGCCCAAGTCACAGTCTCTCAGAACTCCAGGGATGCAGTCCAAAGGCTGGCAGTCTCCCGGAAGTGGTCCTGGAGGGACACAGTTGGGGTGGAGAAGGGGCCACCAGGACCAGGGGTTTCCAGGCAACTTGGCACAAGGGAGGAAGCCATCAGCGCCCTTCCATCTCTGGGAATCTGCGGGGGGCATGTGGTAGCCTGGGTGCAGCCTCAGGCCTCGGGGTGAGGCAGGCAGAGCTCTTCAGCCGGGCCCTGGGCGGCTGAGAAGGGTACATGGTGTGAGGCTCAGCCCCTCTGTCCCAGGGGCAACCAGGCTGCTGTGGTTCTTAGTCCCAGGAACTGAGGACCAGGACCGCAAGCAATCAGTGAGGGGGCAGATGTGGATGTGGGATGGGGGTGAGGGCCAGGGCCTCTCCCGGCTCCCCTCAGTGCCGCTCCTGGTGCACCAGTCAGCAGCACAGCCAGGACCGCTGCAGGCCCATCCAGAGCAGATGCTCCTGTGTGATCCTAGCAGGAGGGGCAGCCTGGAGACAGAGACATGGGGTCATGCGTGGGTCTCAGCTCCACCCCACCCACTTGTATCCCTTGCCTCCTATTACACTCGGCCCCAGGAGCCAGCCGACACCCCCACCCATACTGAGAGACCTGTGCCACTCAACACCAAGGAACCTCTGGTTAAGCCTTGCATGGGGCTTGGGTTGGGGTGGGGAGGCCTGACTGTGTGTGAATACCTTGCTCCCCAGGGGTTCTGGGACTCATCGCTCCTGTGACCATCTCAGCTTAGACTGTCCCCTGGTTCTTCCCTGTGACTTGCCATACACCCCACCTTCCCTGCCACGGGCCTTTCTCTCTAGGTCCCTTGGGAGCCTGTGCTCCCTTCCCCCATCCCACTGTGCCAGGTCTCCCAGAGACTGGGGGGCAGGTGGGGAATTCAGGCCCGGAGGCAGGTTCAGCTCCCCCACTTCTGATCTATGTGACAAGGGCAAATGTCTCCCTTCCCAGAGCCCAGCAGATGGGGAGAACAGAGCTCCACCAGAGTGTCTCTAGCTCCATCCTTCCTCCCTCATGCCAGTACTGGATCACCAGGCCACCCCTCCCCTTGGGCTCTCCACCTGGAAGGCCCTGCCTCTCCTCGAGGGGTCAGGCCCTTCTCTCGTGCGCTCCCCAGGCAACTCTAGGGTCAGGGGTGCCCCAGGCAGGGATTTGATTCTCTTGACCACAGAGGGGGCAGTTCACCTTCTATAACACCAGTTCTTGCAAGAAAAACATGGGGACTTGAGAGTTTCCTCCTCACCCAAAGACGTCCCTGTCTCCCCAACTGTCGCCTACCCTACAAGCCTCTTCTCCATCTGCTCTCCCATCCCAGCCTGACAGCTGCCCTCCACTCAAGGAGACCCCCACTTTCCCAAATCCTTTGGGACACAGGGGCTGCTGGAGGCTGTCCAGGACTGGGGCAGCGCATTCTGTGGCACCAGGAGGGCACTGATAGGAGGTGGAGGGAGCGTGGCTGAGATGGGGCAGGGCTGGGAGGAACACGTATTTCCCTCTTCCCTGTCCCCTGATGCAAAGCTTTGGAGGGTGGAGAGGAGCAAGAGAGACAGCAGGAGCAGGCAGAGAGCAGTCCCAGAGACCTGCCAGGAGGAAGTCTTGTGAAGGGCTGAGAAAGAGACAGACCTGGGCTTGGGCCAAGAACACAACCATCCGTCCAGGCTGCCTCTCGAGGGGTGGAGGACAAGGGGGCCAGCATCCGCTCTCTTCCAGGGCTTTCTGGGCCTCTCCTGGGCCATTTCCCTCTATTCCCCTGTGTTCAGGTGACACTACCGGGGCCGTGGGCCAAGGTGATGGGCTGACCCTCGGAGATGCCCAGGCAGCTGCCCCTCATCCCCATCTTGGATATATGACAAGGGAGTCCAGAGGGCCTGCATGCACCCTGCCTTGCCTGCTCTCGGCCAGGCAGCTTTCCAGGCTGGTTTCCTCAGGTCCCTTCCTCGTCTCCCCAAGCCACCCGGCAGCCTGGACATCTAGATGTCATGGCCACCACCTCCCTCCAGCCCGCAAGGCCAACCTCTGGCCTCCTACCTTTTCGGTCGGGGTCAGTCATTCATGTTCCTACTGAAGAATTTCTTCCTTCTGCTCCCCGCTTCGGCCAAAGTGAGGCAACAGGTCGGCTGCACTCAGATAATTTTCTCGAGTTCGATGCAAAGGGCCCGTTTTGAGAGTTTCAGTGCAGTTCGTCACCGGCCGCGAAGTGGCTGGCCAGAGCCGGGGCTCGGTGGTTGCGTCCTCCGCGGAGGTCTAGGGCCCGGAGGCCTGATCCGCTCCTTCCTCGTCCCCCGGAGCGTCCCGGCGGCCCCCGGCCCAGTGATCCTTCATGCTGATGCCCCTGCCGTCGCGGCCGGGCGAAGGTGGTAGCGGGCGTTCACTCGATCCTCACCTGCAGGCGCACGTTGAGCATCACCGAGGCCACGATGTAGAAATAGGGGAAGTTCCTGCGCAGACGCCAGGCCAGGTCGAAGAAGGCGATCAACGTGCGCGTGAGCCCCTTTCAGAAGGCACCGTAGGAGCCGCGGATCGCGGCTGAGCGCGCCAGCCGCACTGCCACGCCCGACAGGGCCGCTGCTGCCACCGCCGCAGACAGAGCCCCCGACGCCGCCATGGGCCCGGGCCGGCGCGGGCCCCGCGGACCGACCGCAGCACGAGCTGGCGGACAGGTGGACGCGAGGCCTGGAGCCGCTGGCCAACAGCAGTCGCGTCCCACTCCGCCCTGTTCCGCCGCGCCCCGCCTTCAGTCTCCCCTCAGGGGCTGGGCTCTCGATGACTCCTCCGCCACAGCCAAGGCCCCACCTGAGCTGCCTAGGGACAGCTCCGCCCCCTCGCCTGCACGCACATTGGCGACCGCCTGCGCAGCTCCGCCCCTAGCATGGCCCTGCCCCTTGTCGGGTACCACAGAGCTGCTGCGAACGACTCAGCCCCACCCCCGGTACCTGCCCCTCCGAGAAGCCCCGCCTCCTCCCAGACTCCTAAGAGAGCCGGAGGGCCTGAAAGCTTTTTTTGTCAAGTGCTGCGCTCCTGGGATCCTTTTGCAGAATGCGCTATTCTGCAAGGAAGGCCCACCCGGAGCTCTTTACCCGTTTACACCATCCCCTTTCCCTCACTGTCTCCGCAGAAAATCTGGCCAGCTAGCCACTGTACTTTTAATTCATGTTTTTTCTGGTAACTCTGCACTGTGGAATTTCACCAAACCTACATGCTCATTTTCCCCCCGTTCATGTGTATTTCGTGAATGCTCCTTTACCCCCATTGTCCTTACCTTTCATCCCATGGTGATTTCTATGCACTCCTCTTAGTCTGTCTTTGCCCTGGATGCTGCGCAAGGTCTTCTCAGCTATACATTTGCCCTCATTCATTGCTGTTTATCTGCTCTTGGGTTTTAAAGCCCTTTCGTGGTTTCACCTAATGTTTATCTAAACCAAATCCAATTCAAAGTCCATGACATTTTCAGAATTATTGAAATGTGCTTGCTTCATTGTAGTCAGGACTTTTAAAAAACCGTCTGCAAAAGTTGATTCATGAAGATTTCATCCCAGTTTTCACAAGGAGGGCTGGCCTAAGTTAATACCTTACTAATTCCTCTCAGAATGCCTGTTCAGTCATACTGAATATCTCTGTGACATCTGTATAAATGTTTAAGAAATCCAGCAGATTCATATACACTGATTGAGCAGTTGTCCTGGAGAAGAGAGAGTTTGAGAGGCACTAGGTTATTGGATCACAACAATATAACCATGCATGAATACGAATGCATAAAAAAAATCAGGGTAGATAAATGTCACATTATTGAACATCATTTACTCTGGTTAAGGAAGTAGGAAGAAAGACATACCTTTTGTTTTTCGTGTATATGTATGTATATCCATTTGTGTATCTGTAACTATTACTTGTATAATACAACAAAAATATTTGAAACAGAAGGGGCCACATGAATATAGACTTAAGCTACATAGAAACCTTTTTTTTTTTTTTTCCTAGACTGGATCCTGCCTCATTCATGTGCAGAGCCTGTTCCCTCCAATCATTTCTGAAACCTCTTCTTGGCCACATCTCATTTATCTTTAGCATTTTATTTTGAAATAATTATAGACTCAGGGAAGTTGCACAAATAGCACAAAAAAGACCTTGTGCCTTTTACCCACGTACCCCAATGGTGACATGTTCTGTAGATGCAGTATAATATTAAAACTAGGAAACTGACACTGGTATATTACTCTTGACTAGACTACAGGCCCAATTCGGGTTTCTCCATTTTTCTAACCTGCATTAATTTGTGTGTATGTGTGCCTGTATCGCTCTAGCAATTTTATCCCATGTCAGGATTCATGCAACCACCACTATGATCAAGATACAAAAATATTCCAACACCACAAAAGAACTGATTTGAGCCACCTCTTTGTACTTACTCAGCAACCCTATACATATTTTGTTAGAGTTTCATCTATTTCATTTCCTTTAGAATGGCTGTAAATGGTACTGTGTGCTTAATTTTGGTTTCCACATGTTCACTTTTCATATACAGAATGCAATTATTTTTAAAATTTATTTATTTGGCTGCACCAAGGTCTTAGTTGTGGCACACAGGATCTTCCGTCTTCGTTGTGGCATGTGGGATCTAATTCCCTACCCAGGGATAGAACCTGAGTCCCCCTGCGCTGGGAGATCAGGGTCTTAGCTACTGAACCACCAGGGAAGTCCCTGCAATTGAATTTTTAATGAAACTTTTTATTTAGAGGTAACTGTAGATTTACATACAGTTGCAAGAAAAAAATAGATCCCGCGTACATTTTACCCAATTTTCCACAGTTTTCCACATCTTTCAAAACTGCAGTATGGTGCAATATCAAAATCAGGACATTGACACAATCTACCGATCTTGTTCAGATTTCCCCAATTTACTTTTTCGTTTGTGTGTGTGTGTTTGTGAATTGTTCTATGCAGTTTTATCACATATGTGCATTCATGCATCCACCATCACAGTCAAGATACAGAACAGTTTCATAACTATAAGGATCCCTCATGTTGCCCTTTTTTTTGACCACACCCACTTCTCTCCTGTTCGCCTTCCTTAATGCTTCACAACCACTAATCTGCTGTCTATTTCTATAATTTAGTCTTTTTGAGAATGTTGCAAAAATGGAATCTTATAGGATGTAACTTTTGGGGATTGGGTTTTTTTTTTTTTTTTCTTTTACTTTGGAGATTGGCTTTTTCACTCAGTCTGGGATTTTTTTTTCTCATTCTTCTTTGGAGAGTCATCCAAGTTGCTGGAAATGTCAAGTGTCAATAGTTCACTGCTTTTATTGCTAAGTTAGTATTCCTTCGCATGGTTGCACCAGAATTTGTATACCTCCTACCCAAGAAGGACACCAGGGCTTCCAGTTTGGAACTATTAGGGATAAAGCTGCTGTGAATATTTGTTCACTGATTATTGTGTGAACAAAATTTTCTCTTTATCTGGGATAAATGCCCAAGAGTACAATTTCTAAGCTGTATGGTAAGTGCCTGTTTAGTTTCATAAGACTCAGTTAAAATTTCCAATGTGGCTGTAACATTTTACACTCTGGGTCAGCAATTTCTGAATATATTGTTTCTCTACATCCTTGTCAGCCTTTGATGTTATCACTATTTTTAAAAATTTTAGCCCTTATGATAGGTGTATTGTGATATCTTATTGTGGTTTTAATTTATATTGGGGTTAGCCTAAAAGTTAATTGAAACTTTTTGGCTAACCCAATATTTCCCTTATGGCTAATAATGGCGAAAATCTGTTTATGTGCTTATTTTCTATCTGTATATTGTCTGTGCATGCACGCTAAGTCGCTTCAGTTGTGTCTGACTCTTCACGACCCTATGGACTGTAGCCTGCCAGGCTCCTCTGTCCATGGGATTCTCCTGGCAAGAATACTGGAGTGGGTTGCCATGCCCTCCTCCAGGGAATCCATGGATCAAACCCACATCTCTTATGTCTCCTGCATTGGCAAGTGGGTTCTTTAAAACTAGCGCCACCTGGGAAACCCCATATATCCTCCTTAGCTAAATGTCTTGTCATGTTCTAATTGAACTGCTTGTTTTTATTATTAAGTTTCGTGAGTTCTATATAATATATTCTAGATATGACTCTTTTGTTGGATAGATGGTTTGCAAATATTTTTCCACCCAATCTGTAGCTTGTATTTTCATTCTGTTAACAAGGGCTTTCTCACAGCACAATTTTTGATTTGATGAGGTCCAATTTATTTATGGATCATGGCTCTGGTATTATATGTCAGAACTTTTTACCAGGCCTTAGGTCTCAAAGATATTCTCCTATGTTTTCTTTTAAATTTTTTAAAGTTTTATTTCACATTTAAGTCTGTAGTCCATTTTGAGTCCATATTTATGTAGGGTTTGGAGGTTTAAATCCAGGTTCAATTTTTGACTAAAAATGCCCAATTGCTAGAGCACAGTTTGTTTAAAAAAGCTATCCCTCCTCCCTTGAATTTTTTTTCTTTCATCTTTGTCAAAAACCAGTGGAGCATATTTCTGTGGGTCTATTTTGATGTTCTCTCTTCTGTTGCTTTGGTCTATGTGTCTATCCATCCTCTCTCCAATATCACACTATTTTGATTACTGTAGCTATAGAGTATATGTTACTATTGGTTAGAGTGATTCCTCACACTTTATTTTTCTTCTTCAACATTTATTTAGCTATTCTAGGGCTGGTGTTCATCTGTACAAATTTTAGGATAAACTTGTCTATGGGTACAAAATGCTTGCTAGCAAGTGTTAAACTTACAGATCAGTTTGGGTGAGAATGGACATCATTTATATGTTTAATATTTCAGTCCATGAACACAGTTGTTATTGTTGCTGTTCAGTCGCTAAGTCATGTCCAGCTCTTTGCAACTCCATGAACTGCAGCAGGCCAAGTTCCCTGTCCTTCACCATCTCCCAGAGTTTTCTCAAACTCAAGTCCATTGCATCGGTGATGCCATCCAACCATCTCATCCTCTGTCATCCCCTTCTCCTCCTGCCTTAAATCTTTTCAAGTAACAGGGTCTTTTCCAAATAAGTCAGCTCTTCGCATCAGGTAGCCAAAGTATTGGAGCTTCAGCTTCAGCATCAGTCCTTCCAATGAGTATTCAGGATTGATTTCCTTTAGGATTGACTTGTTTGATATCCTTGCAGTCCAAGGGACTTTCAAGAGTCTTCTCCAGAATCATACTTCGAAAGCATCAGTTCTTTGGCTCTCAGCCTTTTTTATGGTCCAACTCTCACATCTGTACATGACTACTGAAAAACCACAGCGTTGACTATATGGACCTCTATCGGCAAAGCAATGTCTCTGCTTTTTAGTATGTTGTTTAGGTTTGTCAATAGCTTTTCTTCCAAGGAGCAAGCATCTTTTAATTTTGTGTCTGCAGTCACTGTTTGCAGTGATTTTGGAACCCAAGAAAATAAAATCTGTCACTGTCGCAATTTTTTCCCCATCTATTTGCCATGAAGTGATGGGACCAGATGCCATGATCTTGGTTTTTTGAATGTTGAGTTTTAAGCCAGCTTTTTCACTCTCCTCTTTGACCTTCACCAAGAGGCTCTTTAGTTCCTCATTGCTTTCTGCCATTAGGGTGGTGTCATCTGCATATCTGAGGTTGTTAATATTTCTTCTGGCAATCTTGATTCCAGCTTATGACTCATTTGGCATTTCCCATGAGTATATCTCTTTATTTATTTATTTAGATCCTTGATTTCTTTCACCAAAATTGGTATGATTTTCTGCATTCAGATCCTGTACATGTTTAATAAATTTCCCCAAAATTTGTGTAATTTTCTGCATTCAGATCCTGTACATGTTTAATAAATATGTTCTTAGGTATTCATTTTCTTTGAAGCAATTATAAATTATATATATATATATATATTAGTTTACATTTTTACATGCTTATTGTTACCATATAGAAATTATGGAGAATTAATTAGAAGTGTGGTTTTTTCCAACACATTTGGAGACTTTCTTGCTATCCTTCTGTTATTAATTTCTAGTTTGATCCCATTGTGGTCAGAAATTAAACTCTGTATACTTTCAATGCTTTTAAATACTTAAAGATTTGTTTTAAGACTTTAAGAAAAGCATTCTTCTGGAGTGTTTCCAGAGGAAGGCAATGTGGGTGATAAAAGAGCTGGATCCATGTCTTGTGATGAATGGATGAAAGAAACATTTGTGGTTTAGAGCAGCAGAGAATTGGTTGCCAACAGACCTTTTTGGCACCAAGGACTGATTCTGTGGAAGACAATGTTTCCATGGAACAGTGTTGGGGGGTGGTTTCAGGATGATTCAAATGCATTGCATTTATTGTGCACTTTATTCCTATTATTGTCACATCAGCTCCACCTCAGATCATTAAGCATTAGATCCCGGAGGTGGGGGACACCTGGTTTAGAGAACAAAGACTTGGAAAGGACATATGACAGCATGTTCAAATACTTGAAAGTTTACCAGGCGCAAGAGAAATGAAATTACCGCTGTACTATTGCATGGTTTGGAATTAAGACTGGAGGGCTGCAACCGTCCTTGGTCAACCTAGGGAATGGATAGACTTGAGGAGTAGTGAGACGACTGCCATCTTAAGTATACTAGCATCACCTAGAAATTAATTGTTGGTCTAGGATATTGTTAAACTAAGTTTTCCATGATGAGGCCATTAAACTAGATGGCACAAAAGATCCTTCTCAGTTCCAGGCTTGGTTGCTTTCAAGTTCACCATTGTTTATGTTATAAAATAAAGTAATTTTACTTTGTTGTGTGTAAGAAGCATAAAACTATGCTTAGAATGAATAAATCTTTAAAACACCATGAAAATTTGAAGTGAGGTTCTTGTGTACAGCATAGAATTTGGTGGTGTTTTTAAAAAATCTACTCTGCTAATTTCTTTTAATTGTTATTCCTACACCATTTACATTTAAAGTAATTATGTCATATTTAAGCTTAAGTCTGCTGCTTTATTATTTGTTTTCTGTTTCTCATTCCTCTGTTTTCCTTTTCTTGCTTTCTTGTAGGACACCTAAGCATTTTTTGGAAATTCCATTTTTATAGTGCTTTGAATATAGCTCTTCATATAGTTTATTTTATTGTTTTATTTTATAGTTTTCAATGCAATATACATGTGTACATATCCCGGTTTACTGGTATCATCATTTCAATCACTTCATCAAGTAGAAAAATTTTGCTTCCATTTTGGTTCCTCTATCCTCCCACATTTAAATAGAAATAGCTTAAGTATTTCCTCTGTGCACATTGAACTCACATCACATGATGGTACAGTTTTTGCTTTAACGATGAAACATGATCTTAAAAAATTCATGAGGAGTATTCTATTTGCCTTAACTTTTACTCACTTTATCGCTCTTCTTTCCTAAAGACCCATCCTTGTTGTGTTATAATTTCCTTTCTGGTTAATGAATTTCCTTTAGCCATTCTTTAAAGGTAGATCTGTTGGCAACCAACTCTCTTAGATTTCCTTCATCTGAGAATATATTTATTTCACTTTCATTCCCGAAGGTTGTATTTGCTAGATACAGAATTGGCTGTTGACATAAAAAGGAACGAAATGTGCTATTTGAAGAAACATGGATGGATCTAGACACTGTCATACAGAGTGAAGCAAGTCAGAACGAGAAAAACAAATACTGTATATCACTTATATGTGGAATCTAGAAAACTGATGCAGATGAACTTATTTGCAAAGCAGAAATAGAGACACAGATATAGAGAACAAACATATGGATACAAAGAGGGGAAGGGGTGGGATGAATTGGGAGATTGAGATTGACATATATACTCTACTATGTATAAAATAGATAACTAATGAGAACCTACTTGTATAGCACAGGGAACTCTACTCAATGCTCTGTGGTAACCTAAATGGGAAGGAAACCCAAATCCAAAAAAGTTATATGTATATGTATTGGAGATGGAAATGGCAACCAACTTCAGTATTCTTGCCTGGGAAATCCCATGGACAGAGGAGCTAGGCAGGCTACAGTCCATGGGGTTGCAAAAGAGTTGGACATGAATTAGGGACTAAACAACAGCAACATTTATATGTACAGCTGATTCATTTTGCTGCACACTGAGAAACTAACAAAACATTGTAAAGCAACCATACTCCAATAAAAATTAATTTAAAAATAAAAGCTAAAAACTAATAATAATTGGCTACTGACAGTGGGTAGAAAAGCAAAGGATTGATTAGTCCTGCCCTCTTATTTTCATGAGGAGGTTGAAGCGGGTATTGAAGACCAGCTCCCCACCCAGCCCTGCTGAAACTGCAGAAAAGAGACTTGGAGGAAGGTGACTATTGGCAAAAAGGTGCCCTGCTCTGTTAGGCCACCTTTTCCCAGTCCCTTGGTTATGGGGAAGAGCTTTTCTTGGAGCTTTTCTTTGTTGATGGTTCTGGATTGCAGGCTCCTCCAGTGCCCTTTTGGGGATATGTGAGAGGCAAAATAACACCCAGGGAGTTCACTGCCAGGCCTTTCCTTAAGCCCCAGGGTCCTGATGGAGTCCCTACTTCCACCTTTTCCTGTGTTTGAGGCATAATTAACATACAATGAAATGCAATGCTAATAAGAACACATTTTGATGAGTTCTGTTAAAAGTATTCATTCCCCTGTGTAGCTATTGCCACAATCGAGATACCGAATATTTCCATCACAGCAGAAAGTTCCTTTCTGCAGAAAGTTCCTTTCTACAGACAACACCTTCTCTTCATGCCCAGTCCACCCTTGATCTGTTTTCTGTCATTCTACATTTGTTTTTGCTATTATAGATTTGTTATTCTGTTTCACAGAAATGGAATTATACACTATGAAATCTAGCCTCCTGTGCTAAGCATATTATTTTTTGTTGTTTTGTTTTTTAATCTTCTTAATTTGAACTAAAAAGCGTCTTGATGAAAGTGAAAGAGGAGAGTGAAAAAGTTGGCTTAAAGCTCAACATTCAGAAAACTAAGATCATGGCATCTGGTCCCATTACTTCATGGGATATGAATGGGGAAACAGTGGAAACAGTGTCAGACTTTATTTTTTGGGCTCCAAAATCACTGCAGATGGTGATTGCAGTGATGAAATTAAAAGACGGTTACTCCTTGAAAGAAAAGTTATGTCCAACCTAGATAACATATTGAAAAGCAGAGACATTACTTTGCCAACAAAGGTCCGGCTAGTCAAGGCTATGGTTTTTCCAGTGGTCATGTATGGATGTGAGAGTTGGACTGTGAAGAAAGCTGAGCGACTGAAGAATTGATGCTTTTGAACTGTGGTGTTGGAGAAGACTCTTGAGAGTCCTTGGACTGCAAGGAGATCCAACCAGTGCATCCTAAAGGAAATCAGTCCTGGGTGTTCATTGGAAGGACTGATGCTAAAGCTGAAACTCCAATACTTTGGTCACCTCATGCGAAGAGTTGACTTATTGGAAAAGACTCTGATGCTGGGAGGGATTGGGGGCAGGAGGAGAAGGGGACGACAGAGGATGAGATGGCTGGATGGCATCACTGACTTGATGAACATGAGTTTGAGTGAACTCTGGGAGCTGGTGATGGACAGGGAGGCCTGGTGTGCTGCGATTCATGGGGTCACAAAGAGTCGGACATGACTGAGCAACTGAACCGAACTGATAGTTGATTTACAATATTATGTTAGTTTCCGGTGTACAGCAAGTGATTCAGTTATACATACACATGTATTTTTTCCCCAAATTCTTTTCCCATTTAGGTTGTTACATAATATTGAGCAGAATTCTCTGTACTATACTGTAGGTCCTTGTTTTCTTACCCATTTTAAATATAGTAGTGTGCATATAAGCATATTATTTTTGAGATTCATCCTTGTTGTTGCAAGTAAATATTTAATTCCTTTTTATTGCTAAGTAGTGTTCTATTATATAGATATGTCACTAATCACTGAGCAATTCACGTATGGTAATCAGCCTTTAAGACTGCACCTAGTGATCCCAGCTGCTTGGTATCCACTCCCTTGGACAATTGCAGTCTTGAATGTAGGCTTGACCTACTGACATACATTTAATAGCAACCCTTGGCAGTTTGATTCTTTTTTGAAAAATTAATTTGTTTTAATTGGAGGCTAATTACTTTACAATATTGTGGTGGTTTTTACCATACATTGACATGCATCAGACACGGGTGTACACATGTTCCCCAACCCTGAACCCCGTCCCACCTCCCTCCCCAGCCTGTCTGAAGTGAAAAGTCGCTCAGTTGTGTCCGACTCTTTGTGACCCCCTGGACTATACAGTCCATGGAATTCTCCAGGCCAGATTACTGGAGTGGGTAGCCTTTCCCTTCTCCAGGGGATCTTCCCAACCCAGGGATTGAACCCAGGTCTCTCGCATTGCAGGCAGATTCTTTACAGGCTGAGCCACAAGGGAAGCCCAAGAATACTGGAGTGGGTAGCCTATCCCTTCTCCAGTGGATCTTCCTGACTCAAAAATCGAACCAGGTCTCCTACATTGCAGGTGGATTCTTTACCAACTGAACTATTAGGGAAGCCCTTACATATGGTAATAAACATGTTTCAATGCTGTTCTCTCAAATCATCCCGCCCTCATGTACTGATATTTCACTGTGGATTTCTTTTGCATTTCCCTTACAAGTAATGATGCTGAGTATCTTTTCATGTGCGTGTTTGCCATTCAGTATCTATTTTCTTGTAGGGTATCCATTCAAATCTTTTACTCCTTTAACAAATTAGCTTGTTTACTTATTATTGAGTTGTAAGAGGGCTTTATGGGTTTCACTGGTCGCTCAGTGGTAAAGAATCTGCCTGCCGATGCCGGAGACATGGGTTTGATCCCTAGGTCAAGAAGATTCCCTGGAGGAAGGCATGGCAACCCACTCCAGTATTCTTGCCTGGGAAATCTAATGGACGAGGAGCCTGGCAGGCTATAGTCTGTGCGTTAGCAAAAGAATTGATCATGACTTAGCAACTAAACAACAAAAATAAGAGGGCTTTATATTGATATATTCTAGATATCAAGCATTTGAGGGATATATGTTTTGAAAGTACTTTTTCCCACTCTGTGGCTTGCCGTTAAGTATCACAAAGTATTTCAAAGATGACTTTTCTTTCAAATTTTGATGAAATTTATCAGTGTTTTCTTTATGGTTCATGGTTTTTGATGCTATGTAAGAAATCTGTGCATGTTACAAAGTTGCCAAGACCTCCTAAGCCTTGTTTTTGAGTTCTTTTAGTTTTACACTTTGATCTGTTACACACTTCAAAATAATTTTTGGTTTCCCCTGCCCTGCTGCAGTGGTGGCTGGGCACTTCTCGCTCATGGTGCAAAGGACTGCCAAGAGAGTAGGCAGGTGGGCCCTCTGGAGTTGTCTGCACACAGGAGAGAATTTGCCTGGTCTGGCCAAAAAATGTGTGCATATGGCATGAGATAAAAGAGAATGTTCATTTTATTTTTTTAGCCACTTTTATTGAAGTAAAATTGACTCACAACATAAGGAATATATTTAAAGTATAAGATTTAATAACTATTTAAGTATGTATGCCCACTTGAAACTATCAATCAGTACAATCAAGTGAATGTATCCATCACCCACAGGTCTTCTCAGGTCCTTTTGTAATTTCTTCCTCCTGTCCTTTCCTGCTTCCCACTTCTCATCAACCACCGATCTAGTTTCTGTCATTACAGATTCATAGAGGAAGGGGCACTCACCAGCAGCCACAATTGCGGAGGGACACAGCCACTGCGAGAGACACAGTGGAACTGAGTAGGACCCTATGGGGCCATACCTCTCCCCCATATCCTTTACTTTAGTTTCTCTCTGAAGTACCTAGATGATTCTATGTGATGCAAATTTCCTGAGTTTTTCCGATGCTAAACCCACCAAAATCAAATGGAAGAAATTAACTACTTGAGGATCATGATCACTAGCCCCTAGACCTTCTGGCGCCTAAGAATTGATCACCACCAGCCAAGCAGAGAATTGTGCACAAGCTGATCATAGGCCCTGACACATGCCTCCCTCACTTGGCCTTTGAAAATGCTATGCTGCAACCTTCTGGGGAATTCAGGGTTTTAAAGTAGGATGCACTTGTCATCCTTGTATTGGAACCCTTAGGAAAAATGCTGCATTTTCCTTCACCACAACCTGGTGTTAGTATTCTGGCTTGACTGCCTGTGGATGAATGGACCCAAGTTTGGTCTGGTGACAATAATGACAATTCAGGTAGGGATTCAGGTAGGGACAATTGTGGTAGGGATTAAACACTTTGGCCTCTCCCCTCCCCCATCCTTGGAATTCGTGAAGTTGCTTACCGTTGACCAAACCCAACCACCAGCCAGAGGCTGAGGGAACCCAGTCTGTGAGTTCCAGTCTTCTGGTACACATAGCACACAGCGATAGTTATGTGTACAGAGCATGCACAATAGTCAATTTTTCAGGACGTGTTGTTGGAAAAATTCAGTACTGGTTAGCCTAGGGACTTGTGAAGAAAGTGGAGCCAGACCTAATTGTCAAGACCAGCCAGAAAAGTAGTACATCTCTATTTAGGGAGGTAGGAGTACTGGCAGAGGCAGCAATTCTCTCCTATCCTCTGTGCCATCACTAAAGTTGGTGCTGAAATGCATTCCCTGGGTCTCTAGAGACAGGAACTAACAGTAGGGGTAGGGTCACTCCAGGGCATTGCTGATTTGCTCCATAGTAGAGACAACCTACTCCTCTCACTGGTCAGTAGCATCTTTTTCCAGTCTATTTGTGTTCCTCTGTTCACTGTGGGTGCTGCTGTAACAAACAGATTGAGTTTATTAGATGGTTCTCATTTAAAATTAATCTAACTTTGACCTTCTCAGCACCAAAGTTCTGGTCTTTATTCTTCTAAGCACCAAAGTTCTGGTCTTTATTATTATGATTTACTAAAAAAAAAAAAAAAGCCTTATCTTACTTGAGATAAATGCTCCAAGTGGTGTTATCAGAATGTCTTCCATCTCCCTGGTATTGATTAGCCAGTATGTAGCAGGGCTCTGGTAACTGGATCTGAGGACTTGTTTTTGCATTTTTAATCCTCTCAGCTTTGAATGTGTTCAGTTACTACTCAGTTCGTGGTTTGGGAGGAAATATAATTAAGACAGTTAGCTAGCTATTCAATTTAAAAACACACAACCCATGTGATGTGTCATCATCTTATAATCAGTAATCCCATGTGGGGAAAACTATTTCCACTCCTTGCATGTAAAAAATAATTTAACCTTTGATGTTAAAACACGTGGCATAACACAGAAAGCATCTGCAATGAATGAAAGATACTTTCAATAAAGCATAATTTACACACAAAAAAGAAAGCCTCACCATAGTAGGAAGCAGCAGGAAGATGGACTGGACAGGAGTGTACAATAGGAGGACTCCTCTGGTGGCTTTGAGGAAGCTCACAGGTTGCTCAGTGGTAAAGAATCTGCCTATTGTGTAGGAGATGCAGGTTCGATCCCTGGGTGAAGAAGATCCCTTGGAGGAGGAAATGGCAACTCACTCCAGTGTTCTTGCCTGGGGAATCCCATGGACAGAGGAGCCTTGGGTCTACAGTCCATGGGGTCACAAAGGGTTGGACAAGACTGACTGAATGTGAATGGCTCAGGTGCCTTTGTCCCTGGGGTGAGGATGTAGATCTAAATATTATTTATTTCATGAATTTTTTGTGGGGGGAGGTCCCAAGGCGGCAGAGGAATAGGCCAGGGAGACCACTTTATTCCCCCCAAATTCATCAAAAGATCATTTGAATGTTGAGCAACTTCTACAAAACAACTTCTGAACGCTGGTGGAGGACACCAGGCACCCAGAAAGGCAGCCCAATCTTTTCAAAAGGAGGTAGGACAAAATATAAAAGACAAAAACAGAAACAAAGGATTTAGGAACAGAGACCCATCCTGGGGAGGGAGGGGTGAAGAAGGAGAAGTTTACACACAACAGAAAACCCTCTCATGGGCACGTCAGTGGGGAGCTTTGGGATCTCAGAGGGTAACATAACTGGAAAAAAAAAAAAAAACCCATAGAATACGTGCCTAACCACGAATATTTGTGGAGAAGCAGCTCAGAAGTTCACATCTGGCAGCAGTGAGTGGGGCCTGGGCAGGGAAGCATGGGCTGATTCATCGGTCCTTAGGGTAAGGACCAGACTTGAATGCCCTGAGGACAATCTGAGGGAGTTAATGCGACATAACAACCCAAACCTTGGGATTGCCAATGAGACCAGAAAAAAAAAAAAAAAAGGACCTTTCCTACGAAAGGCTCTAATGCCATATGGTGACCCCTGGCATGCTCAGAGAACAAAGGGTTGTGCCCTAGAGAACAAGGAGAACAAGCCCGTTGCTGTTTAGGGCCTTCCCTCCCCAGAGCCAGAGAGGCAGCTGTGTGACAGCCAGAGCCAGAGGGCAAGGGGCTGCTGCCCTCTTGGCCCCAGAGACTGCAGCTTCCACCAAACTGTGAGCAGGCTCCCAGTTGCTAACCGTGTCTTCCTGGGATCCTGGGCAGTTCACATCTGCCAGAAGTGTCACGGCCTGAGATCAGCTCCCCAGAGGAGTCACACAGCACACCTGGAACTGTACCCTCACCTGGGAAACCAAGCAGCCAGACCGGGGAAGTGCATAAAATTCATGGCCCACCGGGTGCTCGCCAAGCACCCAGTATCCTGAGTGGGTTGGACCAGGGAAGGGCACAAAACTCACAGCCCTTCTGGGTCTGTGGCCTTGTGGAGCACCTGAGGACCTGAGTGGCTTAGACCTGGGAAGTGAATAAAACACAGGGCCCACTTGGGACAATTCCCTTGCAGAGCACCCTGGAGCCTGAGCAGGGTGGACCCAGGAAGGACACGCCGCCTTGGGCTGTGGCAAACCCAGTGTGGTCCCTCCACTGCAAGCACTCCCCACACATGCCAGTGGTATTTGTTTGCAGTGTCCCTCCCTCCCCACAACACAACTAAACAAGTGAGCCTAAATAAGGGGCCACCTTCGCCCCCTTGTATCAGGGCAGAAATTAGACATGGAAGAGACTTGCAAACAGAGGAAGCCAAAATAAACAAAGGGGGAACCACTCTGGAAGTGACAGGTGCAACAGATTAAAACCCTGCAGTTAATGCCGAGACTGTGCACTTGAGAGGCACCTATAGACCTTTTGAGAACAAGTACAAGCCAGAATAAGGGATTATCTGACACTGAACTGACCCCACACTGCCCACAACAGTTCTAGAGAAATACCTAGATATATTTTTACTATTATCATGTTTAGAGTTTTAAAAATTTTGATTCTTTATTACTCCTTTAACTTTCATTTTATAGCCTATAACCTTTCTTTAAAAAAAAACCCTATTTTTAAAGACAATCTCTTCAACAAGTGGTGCTGGGAAAACTGGTCAACCACTTGTAATAGAATGAAACTAGAACACTTTCTAACACCATACACAAAAATAAACTCAAAATGGATTAAAGATTCAAATGCAGGACTAGAAACTATAACATTCCTAGAGGAGAACATATTCAAAGCACTCCCTTACATAAATCACAGTAGGATCCTCTATGACACACCTCCCAGAGTAATGGAAATAAAAGCAAAAATAAACAAATGGGACCTAATTAAAATTAAAAGCTTCTGTACAATAAAGGAAACTATAAGCAAGGTGAAAAGACAGCCTTCAAAATGGCAGAAAATAATAGCAAATGAAGCAACTGACAAAGAATTAATCTCAAAAATATACAAGCAACTCCCGCAGCTCAGTTCCAGAAAAATAAACGACCCAATCAAAAAGTGGGCCAAAGAACTAAATAGACATTTCTCCAAAGAAGACATATAGATGGCTAACAAACACATGAAAAGATGCTCAACATCATTCATTATCAGAGAAATGCAAATCCAACCACAATGAGGTACCATTTCACCCCAGTCAGAATGGCTGCTATCCAAAAGTCTACAAGCAATAAATGCTGGAGAGGATGTGGAGAAAAGGGAACCCTCTTACACTGTTGGTGGGAATGCAAACTAGTACAGCCACTATGGAGAACAGTGTGGAGATTCCTTAAAATAGAAATAGAACTGCCATACGACCCAGCAATCCCACTGCTGGGCGAAACCAGAATTGAAAGAGACACGTGTACCCCAATGTTCATCGCAGCACTGTTTATAATAGCCAGGACATGGAAGCAACCTAGATGTCCATCAGCAGACGAATGGATAAGAAAGCTGTGGTACATATACACAATGGAGTATTACTCAGCCATTAAAATGAATACATTTGAATCAGTTCTAATGAGGTGGATGAAACTGGAGCCTATTATACAGAGTGAAGTAAGCCAGAAAGAAAAACACCAATACAGTATACTAACACATATATACGGAATTTAGAGAGATGGTAACAATAACCTTGTATGTGAGACAGCAAAAGAGACACAAATGTATAGAACAGTCTTTTGGACTCTGTGGGAGAGGGAGAGGGTGGGAAGATTTGGGAGAATGGCATTGAAACATGTATAATATCATATGTGAAACAAATCGCCAGTCCAGGTTCAATGCATGATACAGGATGCTCTGGGCTGGTGCACTGGGATGACCCAGAGGGATGGTACGGGGAGGGATGTGGGAGGGGTGTTCAGGATGGGGAACACGTGTACACCTGTGGCGGATTCATGTTGATGTATGGCAAAATCAATACAATGTTGTAAAGTAATTAGCCTTTAATTAAAATAAATAAATTTATATTAAAAAACCCCTATTTTAAAAATCAATTCCATATATATTTTTCAATTTTTGTGATTGATTTTGTTTCATATTTTTTATATTGTGTTTTTGAGAGTCTAACTTCTAGGTTTTTAACCTTTGCTTTTTGATATTTGTTATCAATTTTGTACCTTTAAGAATCTAATCTTCAGTATCCATTTTCCCTTAGGGATATGATTACTGGCTTGATTGCTCTCTCCACTTTTGACTCTCCCTTTTCTCCTCATGATCACTTCTATCTCCCTCCTCCCTCATCTCTTCTCTATATAACTCTGTGAATCTCTCTGGGTATTCCTGGCTGTGGAGAGTTGTTTCACCATTAACCTAGGGGTTTTATCTTCTGTGCCGTATGGATAGAGAAGTCTGGAGGCTACTGTAAGAGGAGGACCAAAACCCAGAGGCAGGAGGCCCAACTCCAGAACTTTAGAACATCAGAGAACTCCTGACTCCAGGGAACATTAATAAACAAGAGCTCACCCAAAAGTCTCCATACCTACACTGCAACCAAGCCCCACTCAAGAGCCAACAAGTTCCAGTGCAAGACACACCAGGTTAATTCTCCAGCAGAACAGGAACGCGACCCTGAACATTAATCGATGCCCTGCCCAATACATACCAAACCCATAGATACCCCCAAACTCACTACTGGACACTTCATTGCATTCCAGAGAGAAGAGATCCAACTCCACCCACCTGAACTACAGCAAAATGCTCTGAAGTTGTTGTGTTGGCAAGGCCTTCAGGCACAGGGACAGTCATCCTTCACAGACAGTTTTGATAAGAGCAAGAGGAGAAAGAGGAGAGGGGTTTCGCCACAGGAAGGGGGTGGGAAGAATAGATGTCAATGTTAGGCTAGAGCCTCATAGAACTTAAAAACGGAGTGGAGCACTGCCATCTGCTGGTGGATAAATTCTACATCAGAAAGCAGTTGGAGTGTTGTGTTTCTAAGTCTTTAAGTCAAAGAGTCAGTCTTCCGTGCACAACCAGTTTTTATAAGGGCAAGAAAAGAAAGAGAAGAGAGGTTTTGGGTCACAGGAAGGGACTGGGGGAAGTAGATG
Source organism: Bos indicus x Bos taurus (assembly GCF_003369695.1). Classification (NCBI taxonomy): domain Eukaryota; kingdom Metazoa; phylum Chordata; class Mammalia; order Artiodactyla; family Bovidae; genus Bos; species Bos indicus x Bos taurus. The sequence continues at coordinate 126,947,408 of NC_040105.1, forward strand.
TCAATAGTTGCTTGTACAGCCCCATGCAACTAAAAAACCTAGTGATATTTCACCATCTGCTTGCAGATTACTTTGAAGTACATCACAAAGACATGGGTTATTTTGGTGCTATGGCCTGCAGTGGCATGAAATGTCACCTCTGCACAGCCAGTTTTGATAAAGACAAGAGAGGAAAACAAAGACATGTCTTGGGGCACAGGAAGCCAGTGAGAGGGAGTAGATGTCAATAAGAATTTGTAGAGCCTCCTATAACTTGCAAACCTGGTGGAGCAGCCCCATATGCTGTTGCATTTCTTGGTATACATCAGAGAACCATGGGGGTGTTTTGTTGTCAAGGCCTTCAGCGACATAGACCACTGTGTACACAGCCAGTTTTCAGAAGGGCAAGAGAAGACCGATAAGAGAGTTCTTTGTGCAGAGGAAGGTTGTGGGTAGATGAGATGTCAATGTGAGGTTATAGAACATCGTATCACTGGAAAACATAGTGGAGCAGGGCCGTCTACTGGTGGATTCCTTGAAAGACAGCAGAAATCCCTAGGAAGATGTGTTTTCAAGGCATTCAGCGGCAGGGACAATCATCTATGCACAGTCAGTTTTGATACGGACAAGAAAAGAAAAAGAAGAGAGATCTTGGGGCACAGGAAGGGAGTGGTAGGGATATATGTCAATGTGATGCTTTAGAGCCTCATATAACTCGAGAACTTAGTGGAGCTGTGCCATTTGCTGGTGGATGCCTCGAGCTATATAAGAAAGCCTGGTCAGTGTTGTGTTCCAAAGCATTCAGTGACCGGGTCTGACTCCCCTGCACAGACAGTTTTGATAAGGGCTAGAGAAGAAATAAAAGAGAGATCTTGGGCACAGGAAGGGAGTGGGTAGAAGATGTCAATGTGAGGCTGTACAGCCTCATATTATTAGAAAACCTAAGAAACACAAGCTGGAATCAAGATTGCCGGGAGAAATATCAATAACCTCAGATATGCAGATGACACCATCCTTATAGCAGAAAGTGAAGAGGAACTCAAAAGCCTCTTGATGAAAGTGAAAGAGGAGAGTGAAAAAGTTGGCTTAAAGCTCAACATTCAGAAAACGAAGATCATGGCATCCGGCCCCATCACTTCATGGGAAATAGATGGGGAAACAGTGTCAGACTTTATTTTTGGGGGCTCCAAAATCACTGCAGATGGTGACTGCAGCCATGAAATTAAAAGACGCTTACTCCTTGGAAGGAAAGTTATGTCCAACCTAGATAGCATATTCAAAAGCAGAGACATTACTTTGCCAACAAAGGTCCGGCTAGTCAAGGCTATGGTTTTTCCTGTGGTCACGTATGGATGTGAGAGTTGGACTGTGAAGAAGGCTGAGCACCGAAGAATTGATGCTTTTGAACTGTGGTGTTAGGGAAGACTCTTGAGAGTCCCTTGGACTGCAAGGAGATCCAACCAGTCCATTCTGAAGGAGATCAGCCCTGGGATTTCTTTGGAAGGAATGATGCTAAAGCTGAAACTCCAGTACTTTGGCCACCTGATGCGAAGAGTTGACTCATTGGAAAAGACTCTGATGCTGGGAGGGATTGGTGTCAGGAGGAGAAGGGGACGACAGAGGATGAGATGGCTGGATGGCATCACTGACTCGATGGACGTGAGTCTCAGTGAACTCCGGGAGTTGGTGATGGACAGGGAGGCCTGGCGTGCTGCGATTCATGGGGTCGCAAAGAGTCGGATACGACTGAGTGACTGAACTAAACTGAACTGACTGAATGGAACAATACTATGTATGGGTGGTTTCCTTGAAGTCTATCAGAAAGTCCAGGGAGAGATGTTTTGCCTAGGCCTCCAGCGACATGGACAGTCACCCAACCACAGCTAGATTTGTTATGTGCAAGGAAGAAAGAGAAGGGTAGTCTTGGGTCACAGAAAGAGACTGAGGGGAGCAGATGTCAATGTGAGGCTGTAGAGCTGCATATAACTCGAAAACCTAGAGTAGCAGCATCATCTGCTGGTACCTTGAACTACACCACATAGACAAGAGTATTGTGTTGCTAAGGCATTCAGCGACAAGGACAGTCATCTGTGCACAGCCAGTTTTGATAGAAGCAAGGGAAGAAAGAGAACAGAGGTCTTGGTGCACAGAAGGGAGTGGATGGGGTAGATGTCAGTGTGAGGTGGTTGGTTGAGCCTCCTATGACCCCAAAGCGTAGTTGACCAGTGCAGTCTGCTGGTGGATTTCTCAAACTACAGCAGAAAATCTTGTGGTTGCTGTGTTACCAAGACCTTCAGCCACTGGGACAGCCATCCAGCATGGACAGTTTTGATAAGCACAAGAGAAGAAAGGGAAGATACATGTTGGGCACAGGAAAGAAGTGGGAGAAAAGAAAAGAGAAGAAAGTTAAGTTGCTCAGTCGTGTCTGACTCTTTGCGACCCCATGGACTGTAGCCTACCAGGCTCCTCCATCCATGGAATTTTCCAGGCAAGAATACTGGAGTGGGTTGCCATTTCCTTCTCCAGGGCATCTTCCCGACCCAGGTTTGAGCCTATCAGCGGAAAACCTAGTAGAGCAGCGCCATCTATGGGTAGATTCTTTGAACTACAGTAGCAAGCCCCGAGTGAGATGTGTCGCCAAGGCCTTCATTCACATAGACAGTCATCAAGGCACAGCCAGTTTTGTTAAAGGGAAGAGAGGAAAGAGAAGAGAGGTCTTGGCACACAGGAAGTGAGTGAGGGAAGTAGATGTCGATGTGACTCTGTAGAGCCTTGTATAACTCAAAACTCTAGGGGAGCAGCACCATGTGCTGGTGGACTCCTTGAAGTACATCAGAAGGACATGGGTATACTGTTTTGCTAAGTACTTCACCGACAGGAACAGTCACCTTTAAAAACCTTATGTTAAGGGCAAGAGAAAAGAGGTCTTTGGGTACAAGAAGGGAGTGTGTAGACTAGATGTCAATGTGAGGATGTAGGGCATCGTATAACTGGAAATCCTGTGGACCAGAGCCATATGCTGTTGGATTTCTTAGTATATATCAGAGAGCCAAGGGTGTGTTTTGAGCTGTCAAGGTCTTCAGCGATGATGACAGTCACCCAAGCAAAGCCAGTTTTGTTAAGAGAAAGAAAAGAAAGAGAAGGGACATCTTGGGGCACAGGAAGGGAGTCAGTAGTAAATGTCAAGAGGAGAGTGTAGAAACTTGTATAGCTCTTAAATTTAGTGGAGCAGCTCTATCTATCAGTGGATTTCTTGAACGACTGCAGAAACCTCTGTGGAAGATGTCTTGCCAAGATATTCAATGATAAGGATAATCACCCGTTCACAGCCAGCTTTGATAAGGACAAGAAAAGAAAGAGAAAAGAGGTCTTGGGGCAAAGTAAGGGAGTGGGTAGACACGATGTCAATGTGAGGCTGTAGAGAAAACCTAATGGAGCAGCCTCATCCATTGGTGGATTCCTTGAATTGCAGCAGAAAGCATTTTAGAAGATGTGTTGCCAAGGCCTTCATTGACATGGGCAGTCACCCAAGCACAGCCAGTTGTGTTAAAGGAAAGGAAAGAAAAAGAAGAGCAGTATCAGGGCACAGGGTGGGAGTGGCAGAAGTATATGTCACTGGGAAAGTGTAGAGGCTCGCGTAACTTGAAAACCTGTTAAAGGATCGCCATCTGCTGGTGAATTCCTTGAACTACAGCAGAAAGCCATAGGAAAGATGTGTTGCCAAGTCCTTCAAAGACATGGGCAATCACCCAAGCACAGCCAGTTTTCTTCAGGGAAAGAAAAGAAAGAGAAGGGACACGTTGTTTCACAAGAAGGGAGTGTGGTAGTAGATGTCAATGGGAGTGTGTAGAACTTTTTATGACTCGAAAAATTGGTGGAGTTACACCACCTACTGGTGAATTCCTTGAAAGACAGCAAAAGCCCGAGGGGAAGATGTGTTTCTAAGGCCTTCAGCAACAAGAACAATCACCCGTCCACAGCCAGATTTGATATGGACAAGAAAAGAAAGATAGGGGAGGTCTTGGAGCACAGAAAAGTGTGGGGTAGTACATGTCAGTGGGAGAGTGTAGAGCATAGTATAACTTGAGAACCTAGTGGAACAGCATCATTTGCTGGTGGAATGCTTCTAGTATATAATAAAGCCGTAGAGGTGTTGTGTTGCCACGTCTTTCAGAGACAGGGAAACAACCATGCACAGACAATTTTTTAAGGGCAAGATAAAAAAGGGAAAAAGGTCTTGGGGCACAGGAAGGGAGTGGGTAGAATAGATGTCAATGTGAGGGTGTAGAGCCTGGTATCAGTGGATAGCCCAGTGGAGCATGTCATAGGCTGTTGGACTCCTCCACCTGCAGCAGAGAACGTTTGGGAAGATGTATAGCCAAGACCTTCATTGATGTGGACAGTCACTCAGGCACAGCCTGTTTTGTTAAGAGCAAGGAAAAGAAAAAGAAAAGAGGTATTGGGGAAGAAGGAAGTGGGGGAAATAGATGTCAATGAGAACCTATAGGGTTTCACATAACTTGAAAACCAAGTGGAGCAGCGCCACCTGGTGGTAGTTTCCTTGAACTACAACAGAAAGCCATTGGAAGGATGGATGTGTTGCCAAGACCTTCATTGCCACGGGGGCTTCCCTTGTGGCTCAGCTGGTAAAGAATCTGCCTGCAATGTGTGACACCTGGGTTCGATCCCTGGGTTGGGAAAGATCCACTGGAGAAGGGAACCGCTACCCACTCAAGTATTCTGGCCTGGAGAATTGCATGGACTGTAAAGTCCATGAGGTTGCAGAGTCAGACATGACTGAGTGACTTTCACTTACTCATTGGCATGGACAATCACCCAAGCACACCCCGTAGTGTTAAGGGAAGAGAGGTTGTGGCACAGGAAAGGAATGGTGGGAGTAGATGTCAATGGGAACATGTAGAGACTTGTATAACTTGATACCTGCTAGAGTAGCATAGTCTGATGGTGGATGCCTTGAACTACAACAGAAAGCCATGAGAAAGAAGTGTTGCACGGCCTTCACGACATGGGAAAACACTCAAAAACTGCCATTTTGTTAAAGGAAAGAAAAGAAAGAAAAGAGATCCTGGGACACAGGAATGGAGTGGGTAGTAGATGTCAATGGAATGTATGAAATCTTGTATAACTGGAGAACTTAGTGGAGCAATGGCATCTGTTGGTGAATTTCTTGAAAGACAGCAGAAATTCCAGGGAAAGATGTATTTCCAAGGCACTCAGAGGAAGGGACAATTAGCTGTCCACAACTAATTGTGATATGGACAAGAGAGGGTAGATAAGAGAGGACTTGGTGCATAGGAAGGGAGTGGGGATAGTAGCTGTCAATGGGAGGGTGTACAGTGTCATTTAACTCGAAAAGGTAGTAGAGCAGTGCCATCTGCTGGTGAATTCCACAAACTACATCAGGAACCCTACAAGTGTTTTATTACCAAAACTTTTCAGTCACAGGGATAGTCATGAAAGTTTATCCTGTATGGGACTCTTTCTGCCTCTTGGACTTAATTGGCTATTTCCTTTTTCATGTTGGGGAAGTTTTCAACTATAATCTCTTCAAAAACTTTCTCGTACCATTTGTTTTCCTCTTCTTCTGGGAAGCCTGTAGTTGGAATGTTGGTGTGTTTGATATGGTCCCAGAGATCTCTGACACTGTCCTCATTTCTTTTTAATCGTTTTACTTTATTCTTCTCTTCTGAAGTTATTTCCACAGTTTGATCTTCCAGCTCACTGATCCATTCTTCTGCCTCAGGTATTCTGCTATTGATTCTTTCTAGAGTATTTTTCATTTCAGTAATTTTGTTTTTTTGTCTCTGTATGCTTATTCTTTAATTCTTCTAGGTCTTTGTTAATTGATTCTTGCATTTTCTCCATTTTGTTTTCAAGGTTTTTGATCATCTTTACAAACATTATTCTGAATTCTTTTTCAGGTAATTTTCCTATTTCCTCTTCAATTATTTTGACTTCTGTGTTTCTAGTTTGTTCCATCACTTGTGCAGTATTTCTCTGCCTTTTCACTTCTTTTTAAGTTATTGTGTTTGAGGTCTCCTTTTTTCAGGCTTCAAGGAAAGTTGAAATCTTCCCTTGAAGAAGATTGAATTCTTTCTTCCTTTTGGAAGAAAACTCTTAGCCAGTCTCATCAAGAAAAAAAGAGAGAAGAATCAAAGCAACAAAGTTAGAAGTGAAAAAGGAGAGGTTACAACAGACAATGCAGAAATACAAAGGATTATAAGACACTATTATGAACAACTATACGGCAATAAAATAGATAACCTGGAAGAAATGGACAGATTCTTAGAAAAGTTCAATCTGCCAAGACAGAACCAGTAAGAAATAGAAATTATGAACAACCCAATTACAAGCACTAAAATTGAAGCTGTAATAAAAAAAAAAAAAAAAACTCCCAAAAAACAAAATCCCAGGACCAGATGGTTTCACAGGAGAATTCTATCAAACATTTAGAGAAGAGCTAATGCCTATCCTTCTAAAAGTCTTTCAAACAATTGCAGAGGAAGGAACACTTCTAAATTCATTCCACGCGGCCACCATCACCCTGATACAGAAACCAGACAAAGACAACACACAAAAAGGAAAATTACAGGCCAATATCACTGATGAACATAGATGCAAAAATCCTCAACAAACTTTTAGCAAAAAGAATTCAGCAACACATCAAAAAGCTCATACACCATGATCAAGTTGCATTTATTCCATGGATGCAAGGATTCTTCATTATATGGAAATCAATCAATTGATATACCGTATTAACAAGTTGAAAGATTAAAACCATATGATTATCTCAATAGATGCAGAAAAAGCTTTTGAAAAATTCAGCACCTATTTATGATTAAAACTCTTCAAGAAAGGATGACATAGAAGGAACAAGAAGGACATAGAAGGAACCAAGCTCAACATAGGAAAGGCCATATATGACAAGCCTATGGCAAACATTCTTCTCAATGGTGAAAAATGGAAAGCATTCCTCCTAAGATCAGGAATTAGACCTGGGTGTCCACTTTCACCACTATTATTCAACATAGTTCTGGAAGTCCTAGCTACAGCAATCAGAGAAGAAAAAGAAATAAAAGGAATCCAGATCCGAAAAGAAGTAAAGCTCTCACTGTTTGCAGATGATATGATACTGTACATAGAAAACCCTAAAGATAGTATGAGAAAATTACTAGAGCTAATCAGTGAATTTAGCAATGTTGCAGGATACAAAATCAATACACAGAAATCACCTACATTTCTATATACTAACAATGAAAAATCAAAAAGTGCAATTAAGGAATAAATCCCATTCACCATTGCAACAAAAAAATAAATATCTAGGAATAAACTTACCTTAGGAGATGAAAGAACTATAGATAAAAACTCTAAGACACTAGTGAAAAAAATCGAAGATGAGATGGACAGATGGAGAGATATTCCGTGTTCCTGGGTAGGAAGACTCAATATTGCGAAAATACTACCAAATGCAATCTGCAGATTTAATGCAATCCCTATCAAATTACCAGTGGCATTTTTCACAGAACTAGAACAAAAAATTTCACAATTCATATGGAAACACAAACGTCCCCAAATAGCCAAAACAGTCTTGAGAAAGAAGAATGGAGCTGGAGGAATCACGCTTCCTGACTTCAGGTTATACTACAAAGCTACAGTCATCAAGACAGTATGGCACTGGCACAAAAACAGAAACATAGACCAATGGAACAAGATAGAAAGCCCAGCAATAAGCCCATGCACCTATGGGTAACTTATTTTTGAGATAGGAGGCAAGAATATACAATGGGGCAAAGACAGTCTCTTCAATAAATGGTGCTCAGAAAACTGGACAGCTAAATGTAAAAGAATGAAATCAGCACACTTCCTAATACAATACACAAAGGTAAACTCAACATGGATTTAAGACCTAAATGTAAGGCCAAAAGCAATAAAACTCCTAGAGGAAAACATAGGCAGAACACTTGATGACATAAATCAAAGCAAGATCCTCTATGACCCACCTCCTAGAGTCATGGAGATAAAAACAAAAGTAAACAAGTGGGACCTGATTAAACTTAAAAGCTTTTAAACAGCAAAGGAAAGTATAAACAAGGTGAAAAGACAACCCACAGAATGGCTAGTTACAGAAGTGCAGTGAATATCCGGTATAATTTTCATTCAAATGTTATTCAGTCTGCCCCCGGATATTATGTGACACATTCAAATCAAAGAAATTAAGATGCGCCTTTCCCTATAAAATGTACAATGATGATTGAAAAATCTAACATTAAAAATGCAGGGAAACAGGTACTTTCATTCCATTCATGAGTGGATCTAATATGGGAGACATCTTTTTAGGAGGTTTGCACATATTATGTAAAGTTGAGAATGTGAATGAATTTTGTAAGTGTGTGTGCGTCAGGGCTTCCACACGTGCAGGCACACACACACACACACACACACACACACACAGAACTAGAACAAAAAATTTCACAATTCATATGGAAACACAAACGTCCCCAAATAGCCAAAGATATGGATTATGTACATGAATGGTAAGTAGAAAAATAATCAGAGAAAGTAGACTCTTGGTGCAGCTAGCATGATACAGTCTCTAGAAAGGAGGGTGTATTTGACCAGAGACATGCATGGTGATAAAGTAACAGTCCTAGGTAACTTTCTTAACCATTTCTTAACCATTGAGAGTGTTTCTGTTATTTTCCACGTGAAAGGAGAAAGTAAGTCTCTGAGGGCATTCGGGCGCTATTTCGAAAGCTGACAGACCTTGGCTGCCTTGGTGTTCTGTGTTTCATTTAACAACATGGCTTTAAGTTTAATATCATTTCTTTGTTAACTTTCAGATTAGTCTCCTTCGTGGTTTTGCCTTAAAATGGAACACAAATCCTGAGAATGTTAACGAGAAAATTGAGTACACAGACCGCTTGATCGGCTTGGGGCTTGTTCACAGACCCTGGACATGGTCTTCAGTCACCTTTGAAGGCAGTTTTGCATTTTGTGTGTGTTTAAGATCATTCTGTTCAAGCACAAATGGCCCTTAAAATACTTGGTGATGTTTGAAGGTTACAAATAAGAGAAGAGCCTTCTCTTGGGCTGTTGCTTTCTTTCAAACTGAGAAGGATATCATGCACCCAGCGTTCTCCTTTTGTTTTCATTATACATTATAATGGAGTGGGCCTTTTTAGGGCATTGAAATCATTTGACTTTGCTTAACTGCGATCTTCGTCGTGTTTCACAAATACTCTTCAAATAAACGTATTTTCAGTGGGCATATTCTGAATTGAATGGACCGGCTGGGTGCTCGAATGTGCACAGTCACTGTGGATGTGCATGAGCCCCTCTTGTCAGCCAAGACTGGATGCTCTTAACATTTTCATTTTACATGTTCATCCCACTGCATTCAGTAAATTGTGTCCCTGGGGCACCCTAGTATTTCTTTAAATAGTTTTGTGCAAATTTCAATTGAGAGGAAATGAACTTCACTTCTGATTATGCTTTAGTTTGTATTATAATTTCTTGTTTGATAGAGTAATTTTGTTTATATTCTGGTATTGTTCCTTCTTCATAAACATCCTTGAGAATAAACATTGGGGCATAGTGTTGATTTTTAAATGCAGAATTAATCATATGACTTTGTCTTTGATGTGTTATGACACTGAATGCATTTCATCTGACTACGTCTGCGATTAATGGAGTTTGGGATCTTCTGCCGAAAATGTAAGTGTTTGGTGTCATTTAACCCAGTTACATGTAGGTCCAGGGCTGTTTCATAAGTTTTCTGTAAAAGTTTTCCATTATCTTTTTTGCATAAATAAGGAAAAAATTTTCTGATTGGTTTTTTAACCCTTGTTTAACAGCAGCGACTGATGTCAAACTGTCCACTGGCCCAAGCTCTGAGAAAAGAAAAAGTAAAAGGTGTTCTCTGAGACTGTCCTTCTTCAAGTGTCATGGCCTTTCACTGTAATGTTCCATAATTACTCTGTGATATTTGGTTAAAGCAGGATGAACCAGTGGTTCATTTTCAAGAGGCAGCCATATCTCTGAAGATCAGTCTCTGTCTTATGTTACCTTTCATAACATTTGGCCTACTTGATCATGGGAAGATGTAGCATGATTGGGTTCCAGAGCTCAATGTTTTTGGAAGCTTCTCTACATAAGGGAAACGGCGTGTTTGCCCCAGACGCCCACCTATATGAATTTCCAAGTTACTTGATTTTCCTGCAGTTGTGCTAGTCTGTCTACCCACAGGCAGTCTTCTTGCAGGTCTCCTCTAGGACGTGTGATGGAAAAGTCCAGTGCTGGTCAGCCTAGGGGACTGTCAAGTGAAGAGTGGATTTGGAACCAACTGGCCTGATCCACTAGACACGTAAGATCAAACTTACGTTATGTGGGCCAAATATGCTGGGCAGAGGGTAAGATTTGTTTCCTGTCACCTGTAGCATAACTGAAGATGGTGCTGAAATGCTTTTCCTGGGTCCCTAAGAAAACAGTGTCAAGGTCTCTCCCTGGACATGGTTTGCTAATTCTGTGGTGGAAGCTGTTAATTGAATCAGTTCCTTAAATAAGACAGTGGTATCTTTTTCCAGTCCTTAATCATGATCCTCTGTTCATTGTTGCCTGTGTTGCAGACACATTGACTTTTAGAATGTCAGTTTTCAAAATCACATGATTTTGATGGTTTACCATCAAAGGGTTGATCTCTCTTTTTATTCTGCTTGGAAATACATGTACTAGCTGGCAGCAGAGAGATAGACTGGCTTGGCCTGTTGAAAATAAACCACATGAACGCAGAATTTGTGCTGCCTGGGTGCCGTTTTCCCAAATATGACAATATGGATCTGAAGGTAATTGAAAATATTTCTGTCTATGAAAAAGTCTAAAATGGAACCTGTGGACCAAGCGGGTGGTGGTCAGTGGTGGATTCCCAGACCCCTTTTACATGTGATAAGGTTCCTGGGAATATAATAGAAGTGATTGTCAAGTCAGGAATCAATACTTCTTCAAATTTTCACCCTTCAAGTAATTCTTGGCTGTGTGTTTCCTTGCAGACATTGCTGGGATTATACTAAGTGTTTCATACACAAAAAGCCTCCAGTATCTGAATCTGAAAGTCTCTCAGCTCTCTCTTAGTATCACATTTGAGCTTGACTCCCCCCTCTTTTGCACAATGGGATCTCTAGCATGCTGTCTTGGATGTTGTGAGAATCCAGTGTGATAACCTTTATTAAGTACTTAGGGTACAGTTGGTGCTCAAGGAATATTGTCCCCCACTTTGTGAATCCACCTACTGGAGCAGAAAGGGATGGTATTAGGTTCAACTCCTTTTCTTGCCACCGTTTCCTTTTCCTGCCCCAGCTCTTTACACTTTGGCATCATTTCATTTACACGCTTGTTTCCTTTCTCTGGTCCCTCAAGTTACCTCAGGAGTTACTGAAGCATCTTATTGGAAACCACAAGTCCTTAGTCCTGCTGTAAAGCAAGAGGCAGCCCTGGACTCGGCTTTTCCTTACTGAGAGTGACATTCTGCACTGGTCAACTTAGACACCTCATGTGGCGGCTGACATGGCTTCACACCTGCACCTGTGAAGAGTTTCCAGGGTGTGAACCCTCTGCTGGCCAGAGGGTGACTGTTACCTGGCAGTGACAGAAAGGTTTCTACTTTTCCTCTTTGTATATTAAGTTATTTCTTTTCTCTGTGTTGATTAATTTATCAACATTCAGGTGAGGTCATTTGCTCAACTGAAGTGGGAGGAGAAAATGTTCAGTAGAAATGTACTCAAAGAGCCTTCTAACCTTCGGTCTCAACAGACAGCTCTGGTTCCTCTGGTTTATTAGTGGTACAAGTTTGAGTCAGAAGCTGGCATCACAAGTCCTGAATTTCACCCACCGATGTTCAAATTACACATTTCCTTTTTGGTGGGAAACTAGAGTGTGTGGCCTTTTCCCAGCACATTGACATTCATCCTCTTTTCTTTTACACTTTTAATGGGTTAAATTACTTTAAATCCTTGGATGATGGGTGTCATTGTGGATTCCTCATGCGGTGACAGACTGAAATGTATAATACTGAGAGAAAGGTTTCTCCTAACCTGTGTTCAGTCACCATGAGACATGATGGTGACCAAGCCCGGCTCATCTGCTAGACAAAAGAGTTGTGAAACTTAACACTAACCGTGGCCCCTTCTCTCCTTTCCACACAGGCTTGTACTGGCTGCCCATTGCATCCCAGTCATCCTGAATCTCTTCTTTGGAGGGGGCAGGGCCCCAGTGAATTTTTTCATGCGTACTTCTGCTGACTATTGTCTTCTTAGGAAGCAGTCACAAGGCAGAGCATTCGCAAAGAGTGTTTTGCCCGTTGGCGGCAGTCTCAAGAACTGACAGTCTTGAGCAAGACAAGTGGACGCTACTCAGTACAGGTCAGATGTGACCTGGCTCCTCTGTGCTATTCCTGGTGCTGTTCCCTAGCCCTGCATAGTCACTTAGCCTCCTGAGGCATATATTTGATGAATGTTTTCTCTCAGGTGGGAATGGTAATGCCTTCAGTCTAAGGTCTTCGATCTAAATTATATTTATCAAGCTCAATCGATGAATGTATCAAGTTATCTGTGTCAAGTTATCCGTATCAATGAATGAATTTATCAAGTTACCTGTATCAAGTTCAAATAATGAATGTTTCCTCTCGGGTGGGAATGGTAATGTCTTCAGTCTAAGGTCTTCAATCTAAGTTATCTGTGTCAAGCTCATGCTTGCCCCTGATCTCTGTGGGTGACAGAGAAATGGGAAATATTTGGCATTTGAAGGCGATTATTTTGCAATGGGGTATCTTTCTTTTCTATACTGCTTTCCTGTTATGTGCAGAAACTAGGTTCATCAGGATACCAGCAGTCATTTGGAGTGGCATGTTAGCCTACTGGAAATGACGATGATGGTGGTGGCCATGATAGTGCTTTTGCTGGTGCTGATGCTAATAAGAAATCCACCACAACCACCACTGATACGAAGGCTAATAGAAGCAAGAACTATCCTCAGTTCTTTTCATTGGTTTATTTCTTAATCTTCTCAAATCCTGTGATTTGAGTACTCTTTGTAAGAAATAGATAAAGCTCTATTTTGCAGGGGACATTCGTTGTATAGAATGGATCATTACATTGCCATGGTAACAGAGCTCCTCCCCCCACATATGGTGTAGATGGATGATAGAACTGGGTTTAGCTGGCCCCATATCTGGTGATGTTATTTATGAAGCTGTGAGAAGCCTTCTTAAGTAACATTTTCTTGCTTCAAAAGTCAGTGGTTCCCACACCTCCATCTCCATTTCATTTCCAGTCAACATGGTTATCTGGGGGTGACACAGTGTGTTTTTACTGTAGTAGAAATAACAGGTCAGGTAAATGTCCCCCAAATTGGGGAGAATACATGTTGAAATAAATGGATTTCACGGCTGATTGGCCAGCCAGTTTGATTGTCTCTTCTTTCAGAGAGGCTTATAGAGGTTACAGGGTCACACGAGGGCAGGAGTCTCTCTGATCAGGAAAGATGGAATGGCATATAGACCGTGGTCTCTCCTTCTGAGGCCTGTGGGTTGCAGGTGGGCAGAGGGTAGGGCAGAGCAGCACTGGATGCAGCTGCTCATAATGATTAAGAACAAGGGACTGTGGTGTGAAAAATGTGAGAAGCTTCCTGTATCCAAAAAGTGTTTTCTTCCCCTTCCACATACTTGTCCCTGCCTGGGATCGGCAAAGCATGAGGACCAATGATAGAAATGCACATCCTTGAGTAAGACATGAGAATAGATTGCCTTCAGGCACAGGTGAGACTTTTATAACGGGGGCTTTACCCTTCTTTACAGCATTCCTCAGACTATTAGATGTCACTGCTAGACAAGTTCTTGTGTTCCTGCTTCAGTCTGGGCACTGCCTTAGGCTGTTAAAAATAGCTCAGGAAACGTGGCCACTGCCCCTCCTATACTGTGGCCTAGAAGAGTATTCTGAGGGTCTCCTGGGAGGTGCACATTGAGGTTGACTGTACTTGGTTGAGCTCAGCTCTCCTGTTGAGATGTCCCTGTTTGCCATAAAGAGACAGCTGAAAGTCAGCAGCTACTCTTGGTATGTTCTACTGAGATACCTGCCAGACTCTACTTCCTTCAAAGCTCACACAACCCAAGTGCCTTGTGAAAGTCCTAAAGAAGGCCCAGAGTGGCATTGGTAGCTTGTGGACATGGCGATTGTTGGCTCCAGAGGAGAAATTGGCTGTGGCATGTTGTCAGAATTCTGTGTACTATGGTGCTTGGGGAAAGTTGGGTGTGGGTGGTAAGATGGCACTGGCCTGAGTTAGACTCTGTGTCACAAGAAGGTCATGGTAAATATTGGGTCTGGGGAAAAAGTTTGCTCTAGCCTGAGTCAGACGTTTGTGTTACACAGGGCCATAGAAATGTTGGATCCTGAACGTCAAATGGCTCTAATTTGAGTCAGACTTCCCTTTTCCCACCGGCATGGGGAATGCTGGGTCCGGGTGGTGAGTTTGCTCTGGCATGTGTCAGACTTGTGTATCATGAATGGCATAGAAAATGTGGGGTTCCAGGCCTAAGGTGGCTCTGGCCTGAGTCAGACTTCTCTAAAGCAAGGGTCATGGGAAATGTTGGGTCTGGGTAGTAAAGATTCTCTGGCCTGATTCAAACATCTGTGCCACATAGCGGATCGCAAATGTTAGGTTGGGGTAGTAAGTCAGCTCTGGCCTGAGTCATACTTCACTAAAGCAAGGATCATGGGAAATGTTAGGTCCAGGTGTTAAATAGGCTCTTTCCTGAGTCAGACTTCTCTGCAAGGAGCATGCGAAATGTTGGGTCAGGAGCATAAGTTACTTCTGTCCTGAGTCAAACTTCTGTGCCACAAGGACCATGGAAAATGTTGGGTCTGGGTGTTAAATTAGCTCTGGCCTGAGTCATACTTTCTGTCGCAAATGACATAGGAAATGTGGGTTTCAGGAAATAAATTGATTCTGGCCCAAGTCAGAGTTTTCTAGAGCATGGGTCATGGGAAATATTGGGTTCAGGTTGTAAGGTAGCACTTTCCTGTGTCAGACCTGTGTACCGCAAGGAGAAATGTTGTTGAGCATGGAAAGAATTGGGGATTCTTGGCCTCCAGAGGAGAGGAATTCAATTCTGCGCCAGTGATGAAGCCTAATCACTCAGAGTGCTTGTGTAATACAGTTTTATAAAAGTATGAAGTAGATAGTGTAAGCTTCTGATGTAGACATCAGAAGGGGGCAGAAAGAGTGTCCCCATGCTAGTCTTTAGCCAGAAGTTATATCGCTAACTCCAGTACTTTGACCACCTCATGGGAAGAGTTGACTCATTGGAAAAGACTTTGATGCTGGGAGGGATTGGGGGCAGGAGGAGAAGGGGATGGCAGAGGATGAGATGGCTGGATGGCATCACTGACTCAATGGACGTGAGTCTGAGTGAACTCCGGGAGGTGGTGATAGACAGGGAGGCCTGGCGTGCTGCGATTCATGGGGTTGCAAAGAGTCAGACACGACTGAGCGACTGAACTGAACTGAACTGATATCACTACCAGCATGCTGCTAATTAGAGAAAGGAAACGTCTCACAACTCAGAGACTGGCACCAGGCTCCTCACCCACATCATGCATTTTGTGATAGCATTGGCACAAGGTGAGTTGTCCTGTGCCATAAAACCATTGACATGAATCTTGAAGAAAGGCAGGTTTCCAAGCAAAGTGATAGCCTCCTTGAAGCATAGCTTAAAAGAACACTTTCAGGACTAAAACATCCTGGCTTGTCAAGTCCCTTCTGAGTCTTAGGCAGAACCAATGTGAAGAAAGACAGAGTCTAGGGTAAATACATAGTTCACTAACATAGCTTAAGAAAAACATTTCCATAAGAAAAATGAATGGTTACCTCAGGGTTTGAGGCAAGTTAAGTTCAGGTGGAACCAGGTGAAAGTCATGGCAACACAAAATTTTAAAAGAAATTAGAGAAGGGAAAAATCTGACACTTGTAGTTTGTTTCCTCCTGCTGCTTAAGGGAGAGAGAAAAAGTGTCTGACACTTGCTGCCTATCTCCTCCATTTGGAGACGCCTTTCCTTCCTGCCTGATACCCTCTCTAAAGGACATAGGAAATGTGGGGTTCAGGGTGCAAGTTGGCTCTGGCCTGAGTCAGAATTCTCTAAAGCAAGGGTCATGGGAAATGTTTGGCCCAGCTCTTAAGTTCCCTTTGGCCTGGGTCAGATTTCTGAGCCACAGAGGTCATAGGAAATGTGGGGATCAGGGCATCAGTTGTCTCTCACCTGAGTCAGACTTCTCTAAAGTCAAGGTCATGGGAAATGTTGCATCCAGATGGTAAGATAGCTCTGGTGAGTCAGACTTCAATGCCGCAAGGGACATTCAAAATGAGGGGTTCTGGGTGTAGTGCGCTCTGGCTTGTGTCAGACTACTCTAAGCAAGGGTTATGGGAAATGTTGGGTCTGGACGGTAAGCTACCTCTGGCCTGAATCAGACATCTGTGCCGCAAAAGCCTTGGGTAATGTAAGCTCTGGGCAGAAGTTGAAAGTCGCTTGTTGTCAGAATTCTGTGCCATTGTGCAGAGCAGGGATATTGTGAATTGTGAGGTGTCTCATCTCTGTGTGTGGGTATGTTTTTAGAACTTTCCACGTTTGCTTTTGGCACTCTTCCGCTGAGCACACTCTGCACATTGGTTGGAAAAAGGAAGTCAGGTAGGTCTTGTCAATGAGCCGTCCTTGATACAGGCCTTTGTTTCCTTCCGGGCATGCACCAATGAGCCTGGATGTCCAGGAAACTCCTGAGTCAGGTGTGACGACTGGAGGATGAAAACCTTGGTTTCCTCTTGCTGGAGAGGGCTATGCCCCCAGGCTGTATCTGTCTCTCCCCTTGTGGATCTGCTAGATAGCCTTTTCTGCTAGGTGGTGGCTTCACTTCCATATGCGTCTTCAGGTTGGTGGGAATGATACTGCCTCAAGGGGACCTTATCTGCACTCTCAAGGAAGAAGGTGTTGTTAGTACCACAGTGAAGGGGAAGTTACACATTGTTTGTGGTGTTGTGCTACAGGAGTGGGTGAGCAGAAAGGGGAGCTCATTTTGGGGAGGGAAAGGGCCCAGTAGTTCCCCCATTTAAGGTCTTGCTTCCTCTTGATTAGGGAAATTTGGGTCAGCAGGGGTATGAGGAAGAGGCTCGGAGAGTGGACTGACAGTGGAGAGGACAAGGATCTTTGGTGTGAAACATATGGGAGACACTGTGAGTTCAGGGCTCTTTCTCCTGTCATCTAATCGTGTTCACTCACACTACCATTGGGTGGCCATAACTGTGATATAGAAGATAGTAAAGCACGTGGATAGGTGTGAAGTTTGTGAATTTGGACCTCTATTGAATGTTAGGCATTAATATTGGGTTCAAGTCTTCACTTTTCATTTTCCTAGTGAATTGTGGTCCTCTCTGCCAGGAGATGATTTCCCTACCTCTGCACTTTCTGCACACTGTTTAATTTTGTTTATAATGTTTCCTCCTCTTGCATAATAACATAACCTGAGGGAGTTCTGAGAAGGAACACCTCTTGCTTCTGCGGATGCTGTAATCCTCCTGAGATGCTACCTTCCCTCACCTTTTCATGATTTTCTCCTGCAGCTTTACTGACTCTTGTGCACTGCTTTGATGGTCTTTTCTTTCTCTGAGTGTCCAGGAGCTCTAGCACTTTCTGGTTTCAACTGCTTAAGTTGTTCTCTGACCTAGCACCACGCTTTGCAAGGATTTTCCTGCCAGGTCCTTAAAGGAGCATTCCTGAGTTGTCAAATTGGCAAGAGGCTTATTGAGCTTTTTAAATGATTTCCACACATATAAAGAGGCAGATGAAGAACTGACACGTTTTCCAAAGTTAACCTTCTAAAGCAAATGGAGGAGTGAAGGTGTGCTGTCAGTTTAATAGGGAAAATTAAAGCTTTGTTTCTTATGTAGCTTTGTATTTGCCTCCAATACCCTAACATGAGAAATCAGGTCTCTGCAGATTTCTGTCCCCCACAAATTGTGATTGCCGCACCCTGGGCCAGATTCAGGCCACAGGGAACTTCTTTCAGTGGAACTTGTGCCAACAGTACCACAAGCAAGAGGAATAAGTAGGAGCCATTGTTCACCCTCCAGTTCATTTATATGTTGACCTTGTCCAACATGGGGTGGGTGGCTACCCATACTGCTCCTCGGGCGAAGCCATGGTCCTTGTCTTCTATGTGCACATGCACAGTCACACCCTGTTCCACATGGCCGCCACACATGTAGGGCACATGCTTGCACAAGGCTCATGTAACTTTGGATTGAGGGGGCAAACTTGGGTGCCTGGACAGCCTAAGGCAAGGAGGGCTAAGGAGGTCATTAAAACCTTGTGCTCATTGAAATCATCCTCCTGAGGAAAATAAAGCAAGACTGTGATAGTCTGTCCTGATTGAAGATGTGCCCGCTGGGTGGTGGGCTCAGGTTTCTCCCCAATTATTCAAAAGGACCTTCAAGACTGCAGGTGTCAGCAACACACATCTTGCCATCACGGTCAAGGGATCCCCAAAGCTGCAATGTGTGACCTCCCGCCCAAGGGGTTCCTCTGTATGTGGAGGTTGAAGGTCTTCTATACAGTCATTACAGCTGAAATTTCTTTCTTTGTCTCAGTATAATGACCTACTGGTGTTAAAGAATAACTTATCCATTAAGATGTGAGCTACCAGACTTAGCTATGCAAGTCCAAGTCAGCAGGCAGGAGAGAAACATGCTGAGATTTGGATGATGGAGCAGGTGGGACTACTTCTCACCAGTACTCCAAATACAGGATCTGTGGTTATCAATTACAAAATTAATCAATGGGCATGTTTTCTGTGTTATAAGAGACCAAGGCATTTTGAACCTGGGGAAGACTTGAGAGAGTGAGCATAATTTTTTCCATTTATTGAGGGCTTTTTATGGGCCAGGCTGTATGTTTCTCCCTCATAACTATTGATGTAAGGATAAATGTGATGATGCAAGGGCATCTATGTGAAACACAGGATATCCTGACACTCAGAAGGAGGGTCTCAGTGCACAGGCACATTCATATAGCAGCACACATAACTCCTGAACCTGGTGTGCACCTTTAGAACTCTGTTCTTCCAGTGGAGGTCAAGGACCTTGTAAATCGCTAAGGCTCACCTGCCCCTTCCACACCCCACCTCCCCCCACCCCCCCCCCCCAACACATTCAGAGAGCAGGGGATCGCTGCCTAATTCTACTCATGTTTTTCCTTGAATGTGGTCTCACCTAGGAGATAAATGAATGGGTGACAGGTAGGTTATAGGAGAACAGGATCAGTAGGGACCTGCCCATTCTGGGTTCCTTTTCTGCTTTTTGTTCTGATTCTTTTCCCCACCGAAGGAATGCCAAGACATGAAAGGCCTAGACCACCTTTCTGCCAAGACTTTGGGATTGACTGGTGGTCATCTCATGATATTTGGGATGGATCTCCAGGCACGGAGGTATTCTGGTGATGCTTGGAGGAAGGGTGGACTCAGACTGGAAAGGCTGTGAGTATCTTGGAAGCCCCTAGGGCACAAGTCTCCTCTAGACAGAGGCAAATGCAGGCTAGTCTGTGCCTTGCTTCCAGTACTGGTGTCCTCTCAGCCTTCCGTCTGCCTCCCCATTCGTTTTTCTGTCACTATATCCCTCCAGCGATTTCTTTTTCCATCTGTCTGTATCCCAGGGACACAGGCTAGGACACAGGCTACAATTTCGTCCTAGTCTCCAGCCACAGTGGCACCGACATGAAGGTCCAGTTCCTGCTATGTGTGGTCTGAGTTTCTCTGCTGATTGTGACAAGTGATGTGGGTCTACTGGGGCAGCCATTACTCTTCCAGATGTAGATCTACTCTTAGTGACTGAACCAAGTCCCAGAAGATGACACACGACAATTTTCATACCCTGGTCCAGCCCTATGTTGTGGCAGCATGGAGCCCATCTCCTGAGGGAAGGACGAGGGTGGCAACTCTGACACTAAGGATTCCCGGTTCCACTGAACTTCACTGGTTAATGTCACTGTCCTAAGCCAGAATGCCATCACTACAAAAACCAGACACAAGTCTGGATTTACCAGGGACACCCTCACACTGACCAATGATCGATGGGCCAAGTTCTTGATCAGGCAATCCACAGAGAATAGTTCCAGAAGTCCAGTGAATATCTGGTATAATTTTCATTCAAATGCTTTTTGTCTGCCCCCGAGTATTATTCAAACACATGCAAAAAACAAACAAACACACACATGCAAACCAAAGAACTTAAGACTCGCCTTTTCCCTATAACATGTACAATGTTGGTTGGAAAATCTAACATTAAGAAAGCAGGGAAACCGGTGCTTTCATTCCATTCATGAGTGGATCAAATTTGAGAGACATCTTTTGTAGGAGCTTTGCACATATAATATAAAGTTGATAATGTGAATGACCTTTTGTCAGTGTGTGTGTGTGTTTACCTACACGTATGGAAGCCCTGGTGAACACTACTTCAGTGCAGACACTCAATGCTTTGACAGAAGGAGGAGCATCAAAGATCTGGACAGGCAGGCAAGTAGTGTCAGTAACAGGCCCACACCTGACCCCAGGAAGGGATGCCAGGAGGTGTGGCCATGCCAGGCCTCCCAAGGGAGGTACCAGAAGCATGGCTTAGGCAGGCAGATCCTCTAGGATATCTGGAGGCCAGCCCTCAGCCAGGTGGTGAGGGCTAAGTCTAGAGTCTGCCTCAGGGAGGCAGGATAGAGATCTGGCTCACGGGCTCTTGGAGGGATCCACTAAGGGCTGCCAATCCTTGGGGTCTCCATGCATGGCTGCTGAAACTCAAAATGCATCTGACACTTGCATTCAAGCACTACTGCAGGTGGCCACGGAGGTGGTCATTCCTCTTCTCAAGATGGTCCCCACAGGACTGACCTGGTTTAACATGTGGTTAATGGCTGCCTTTATGGCTTCTCTGGTGACACCATGGTCCTTGCCTTCGATGTCTGCACCCACAGCCACGCCCTGTTCCACGGGGCAGCAGACATGTTGTGCTTGTGCATGTGAAAGGCTCACGTGGTGTTGGAGTACGGTGACCATGGGTGCTCTGTCTCCCTCTTCTTCTGACCCTGCACTGACACCCAAATGGTAGATTTGAAAACAAATTGGATCTCAGTGGAGCTTACCACATCCAACTCATGTTTCTTTGCCTTGGGCCACTTATCTTTTTTCCCTTCATCATTTGCAAGTTATATCATTAACTCTCTTCGTCTCCCATGAGGCCAGAATATGTGTTCTTCCCTGAGAAGGCCATGTTCTTTCACATTCATGCTCCTCTGCACTCAGTTCAATTCAGTCACTGACTCGTGTCTGACTCTTTGCGACCCCATGAATCGCAGCACACCAGGCCTCCCTGTCCATCACCAACTCCCGGAGTTTACCCAAACTCACGTCCATCGAGTCAGTGATGCCATCCAGCCATCTCATCCTCTGTCATCCCCCACTCCTCCTGCCCCCAATCCATCCCAGCATCAGGGTCTTTTCCAATGAGTCAACTCTTTGCATGAGGTGGCCAAAGTATTGGAGTTTCAGCTTCAGCATCAGTCCTTCCAGTGAACACCCAGGAGTAATCTCCTTTAGGATGGACTGGTTGGATCTCCTTGCAGTCCAAGGGACTCTCAAGAGTCTTCTCCAACACCATAGTTCAAAAGCATCAATTCTGATGAGGAAACCAGAATTAAAAGAGACACGTGTACCCCAGTGTTCATCGCAGCACTGTTTATAATAGCCAGGACATGGAAGCAACCTAGATGTCCATCAGCAGATGAATGGATAAGAAAGCTGTGGTCGGGGGAGGAGCTAAGATGGCGGAGGAGTAGGACCGGGAGAACACTCTCTCCCCCACAAATTCATCAGAAGAACATTTAAACGCCGAGTAAATTCCACAAAACAACTTCTGAATGCCGGCAGAGGACATCAGGCACCCAGAAAAGCACCCCAAGTCTTCGAAAGGAGGTAGGAAAAAATATAAAAGACAAAAAAAGGGACAAAAGAGGGAGGGACGGAGTTCCGTCCTGGGAAGGGAGTCTTAAAAAGAGAGACGTTTCCAAACACCAGGAAACCTCACTGCCGAATCTGTGCCGAGCCTTGGAAGCACAGAGGGCAACATAACAGGGAAGAAAAATAAATAAACAATTAAAACCCGCACATTGCGAGCCCTACGCTAACTCCCCCAGCGGAGAAGCAGCGCAGACACCTGCATCCGCCATTAGCAAGCGGGGGCTGGGCAGGGAGGCGCGGCGCGGGCTGCATCGCAAGAATCTGGCCTGAATACCCCGAGCGCTATCTGAGCGAAATAATTTGGGCTAGCAAACCAGACTGTGGAATATCTACCACGCGAAAAGCCAGCCCTAACCTATGACACCGCCAGGCCCGCGCACGGAACAAAGGACTGAACAGAGATACCGGCGGCAGACCATCCCCCTCTGGTGATAGGCAGCCAGAGCCGGAAGGGGACAATCGCTGCCCCAGAGAGACATTATCTACAAAACTGTAAGCAGGCTTCTTTGCTAACTAAAACTTCTTGGGGGTCTGGACGGTCAACATCTGCCTGAGAAGGTGTGCTGGTGCACACCTAGATAACCGAGCGGCAGGGAGGCGACAAGTCACAGCAATTGCGCGTGCCAAACACCTCATCACCTGAGCTGCTCGGATCTGGGAAGGGCACAAAACGCAGGCCCAACCGAGAGTCTATGCCTCTGAGGACTACCCGAGTGCCTGAACCTGAGCGGCTTGGACCTGGGAAGTACAGGCAGCCCAGGGCCGGCCATGGATGGTTCCCGGCGGAGCAACCTAGAGCCTGAGCAGTGTGGGCAGAGAGGCTACATGCGCCGTGAACAGGGGGCAGACCCAATGTGGCTGAGGCACTGCAAGCACACACCAGTGTTATTTGTTTGCAGCATCCCTCCCTACCTCCCCACCTCCCCTCAGTGGGACTGAACAAGTGAGCCTAAAAAAAAAAAAAAAAAAAGTGTCCTCCACCGTCCCCTTTGTGTCAGGGCAGAAACCAGACACTGAAGAGACCAGCAAACAGAAGAAGTTATAACAGAGGGAACCGCCTTGGAAGCTACAGGCAATAGATTAAAACCCTGTGGTTACTACCAACTACATAGGAAGGGGCCTATAGATCTTGAGAAATATAAGTCAGACCAAGGAACTAGCCAAAAATGAACTGAACCCACAATACTCACAACAAAACCGGAGAAAGTCCTAGATATATTTTTACTATTTGTACGATCATTCTTTCTTTTTTTTTTTTTTAATTTTTTTTAATTAAAAAAAATTTAAGTCCTCTATTATTCCTTTAATTTCCACTTTTATAACCGATTACTTTGCAAAAAAAAAGACCCTTTTTTTTAAAGCAAACTTCATATACATATATATATATATTTTATAATTTTTTGACCTTTTTTTTCCCTTCTTTTCTCTAACATTGTATTTTTGAAATTCCAAACTCTACTCTAGATTTTTAATTTTAGCTTTTTGGTATTTGTTATCAATTTTGTACCTATATATATATTTTTTTTTTAATAATTTCTGTGACCCTTTTTATTTTTTATTTTTCTTTTTCTCTGTTTCTTTCTCTTCTTCTTTTAAATAACATTGTATATCTGAAATTCCAAACTCTACTCTAGATTTTTAATTTATGCTTTTTGGTATTTGTTATCAATTTTGTACCTGTATTTTTTTTTTATAATTTATGCGACTTTGTTGGTTCTTGTTTGTTTTTTTTTTTTCCTCTCTCTTTTTCTTCTTCTTTTTTTAACATTGTATTTTTGAAATTCCAAACTCTACTCTAGATTTTTAACTTTTGCTTTTTGGTATTAGTTATCAATTTTGTACCTATATTTTCTTTATAATTTTCACGACCTTGTTTGTTTTTGTTTGTTCGTTTTTTCTCTCTTTCTTTTCCTTCTTCTTTTCTTTAACATCGTATTTTTAAAATTCCAAACTCTACTCTAGATTTTTAATTTTTGCTTTTATATATTTGTTACCAATTTTGTACCTTTAAGAACCCAATCTTCAGTACCCATTTTTCACTAGGGAGCGAGATTACTGGCTTAACTGCTCTCTCTCCCTTTGGACTCTCCTTTTTCTCCACCAGGTCGCCTGTGTCTCCTCCCTAACCCCTCTCTACTCTACCCAACTCTGTGAATTTCTGTGTGTTCCAGACGGTAGAGAACACTTATGGAACTGATTACTGGCTGGATCTGTCTCCCTCCTTTTCATTCCCCCCATTTATCCTCCTGGCCACCTCTGCCACCTTCCTCCTTCTTCTCTTCTCTATATAACTCTGTGAACAACTCTGACCGGTCCAGTGGTGGAGTGCACATAAGGAAGAGATTACTGAACAGCCCACTCTCTCCTCTACTGATTCCACCTCATCTCATTCGGGTCACCTCTAACTCCCTCCTCACTCTTCTCTTCTCCATATAACGCTGTAAACCTCTCTGGGTGAAACAAGTTTCAGGGCAAGACATACCAAGCAAATTCTTCAGCAGCAAGGAACACAGCCCTGAGCTCCAAGATACAGGCAGCCCAAAGTCACCCCAAAACCATAGACATCCCATAACTCATTACTGGACATTTCATTGCACTCCAGAGAGAAGAAATACAGCTCCACCCACCAGAACACCGACACAAGCTTCCCTAACCAAGAAATCTTGACAAGCCACCTGTACAAACCCACACAGAGCGAGGAAACGCCACAATAAAGAGAACTCCACAAACTGCCAGAATACAGAAAGGACACCCCAAACTCAGCAATTTAAACAAGATGAAGAGACAGAGGAATACCCAGCAGATAAAGGAACAGGATAAATGCCCACCAAACCAAACAAAAGTGGAAGAGATAGGGAATCTACCTGATAAAGAATTCCGAATAATGATAGTGAAATTGATCCAAAATCTTGAAATCAAAATGGAATCACAGATAAATAGCTTGGAGACAAAGATTGAGAAGATGCAAGAAAGGTTTAACAAGGACCTAGAAGAAATAAAAAAGAGTCAATATATAATGAATAATGCAATAAATGAAATTAAAAACACTCTGGAGGCAAAAGATAGTAGAATAACAGAGGCAGAAGATAGGATTAGTGAATTAGAAGATAGAATGGTAGAAATAAATGAATCAGAGAGGATAAAAGAAAAATGAATTAAAAGAAATGAGGACAATCTCAGAGACCTCCAGGACAATATTAAACGCTACAACATTCGAATCATAGGGGTCCCAGAAGAAGAAGACAAAAAGAAAGACCACGAGAAAATACTTGAAGAGATAATAGTTGAAAACTTCCCTAAAATGGGGAAGGAAATAATCACCCAAGTCCAAGAAACCCAGAGAGTCCCAAACAGGATAAACCCAAGGCGAAACACCCCAAGACACATATTAATCAAATTAACAAAGATCAAACACAAAGAACAAATAGTAAAAGCAGCAAGGGAAAAACAACAAATAACACACAAGGGAATTCCCATAAGGATAACAGCTGATCTTTCAATAGAAACTCTTCAAGCCAGGAGGGAATGGCAAGACATACTTAAAGTGATGAGAGAAAATAACCTACAGCCCAGGTTATTGTACCCAGCAAGGATCTCATTCAAATATGAAGGAGAAATCAAAAGCTTCTCAGACAAGCAAAAGCTGAGAGAATTCAGCACCACCAAACCAGCTCTCCAACAAATACTAAAGGATATTCTCTAGACAGGAAACACAAAAACGGTGTATAAACTCAAACCCAAAACAATAAAGTAAATGGCAACGGGATCATACTTATCAGTAATTACCTTAAACGTAAATGGGTTGAATGCCCCAGCCAAAAGACAAAGACTGGCTGAATGGATACAAAAACAAGACCCCTACATATGTTGTCTACAAGAGACCCACCTCAAAACAGGGGACACATACAGACTGAAAGTGAAGGGCTGGAAAAAGATTTTCCATGCAAATAGGGACCAAAAGAAAGCAGGAGTAGCGATACTTATATCAGATAAAATAGACTTTAAAACAAAGGCTGTGAAAAGAGACAAAGATGGTCACTACATAATGATCAAAGGATCAATCCAAGAAGAAGCTATAACAATTATAAATATATATGCACCCAACACGGGAGCGCCGCAATATGTAAGACAAATGCTAACAAGTATGAAAGGAGAAATTAACAATAACACAATAATAGTGGGAGACTTTAATTCCCCACTCACACCTATGGATAGATCAACTAAACAGAAAATTAAAAGGAAACACAAACGTTAAATGATACAATAGACCAGTTAGACCTAATTGATATCTATAGGACATTTCATCCCAAAACAATGAATTTCACCTTTTTCTCAAGCGCACATGGAACCTTCTCCAGGATAGATCACATCCTGGGCCATAAATCTAGCCTTGGTAAATTCAAAAAAATAGAAAGCATTCCAAGCATCTTTTCTGACCACAATGCAGTAAAATTAGATCTCAATTACAGGAGAAAAACTATTAAAAATGCCAACATATGGAGGCTGAACAACACGCTGCTGAATAACCAACAAATCACAGAAGAAATCAAAAAAGAAATCAAAATTTGCATAGAAACTAATGAAAATGAAAACACAACAACTCAAAACCTGTGGGACACTTTAAAAGCAGTCCTAAGGGGAAAGTTCATAGCAATACAGGCATACCTCAAGAAACAAGAAAAAAGTCAAATAAATAACCTAACCCTACACCTAAAGAAAGGTAATAGAAGGCTATAAAAATGAAAGTTAAAAGAGTAATAACCAAAATTTTTTAAAAATCAAAAAATAATCATAGTAAAAATACATCTAGGCATTTCTCTGGACCTTTTGTGGGCAGTGTGGGGTCAGTTCAGTGTCAGTTCAGTTCAGTTCAGTCGCTCAGTCGTGTCTGACTCTTTGCGACCACATGAATCGCAGCACGCCAGGCCTCCCTGTCCATCACCAACTCCCGGAGTTCACTCAGACTCATGTCCATCGAGTCAGTGATGACATCCAGCCATCTCATCCTGTCGTCCCCTTCTCCTCCTGCCCCCAATCCCTCCCAGCATCAGAGTCTTTTCCAATGAGTCAACTCTTCACATGAGGTGGCCAAAGTACTGGAGTTTCAGCTTTAGCATCATTCCTTCCAAAGAAATCCCAGGGCTGATCTCCTTCAGAATGGACTGGTTGGATCTCCTTGCAGTCCAAGGGACTCTCAAGAGTCTTCTCCAACACCACAGTTCAAAAGCATCAATTCTTTGGCGCTCAGCCTTCTTCACAGTCCAACTCTCACATCCATACATGACCACAGGAAAAACCATAGCCTTGACTAGACGAACCTTTGTTGGCAAAGGAATGTCTCTGCTTTTGAATACGCTATCTAGATTGGTCATAACTTTCCTTCCAAGGAGTAAGTGTCTTTTAATTTCATGGCTGCAGTCACCATCTGCAGTGATTTTGGAGCCCCCCAAAATAAAGTCTGACCCTGTTTCCACTGTTTCCCCACCTATTTCCCATGAAGTGGTGGGACCGGATGCCATGATCCTCATTTTCTGAATGTTGAGCTTTAAGCCAACTTTTTCACTCTCCATTTTCACTTTCATCAAGAGGCTTTTAGTTCCTTTTCACTTTCTGCCATAAGAGTGGTGTCATCGGCATATCTGAGGTTATTGATGTTTCTCTTGGCAATCTTGATTCCAGCTTGTGCTTCTTCCAGCCCAGCGTTTCTCATGATGTACTCTGCATATAAGTTAAATAATCAGGGTGACAATATACAGCCTTGACGTACTCCTTTTCCTATTTGGAACCAGTCAGATAACCCCTTATTCTGGCTTGTCTATCTGGCATATATATCTTATATATATTCTGGCTCATCTCTGGCTTGAGATCTTGTTTTCAAGGTCTATAGGTGCCTCTCAAGTGCACAGTCTCAACATTAACTGCAGGGTTTTATTCTGTTGCACTTGTCACTTGCAGAGTGGTTCCCCCTTCTTTGTTTATTTTGGCTTCCTCTGTTTTCAGTTCTCTTCCATGTCTAATTTCTGCCCTGACTCAAGGGGGTGAAGGTGGCCACTTATTTAGGCTCATTTGTTTAGTTGTGTTGTGGGGAGGGAGGGGCACTGCAAACAAATACCACTGGCATGTGTGGGGAGTGCTTGCAGTGGAGGGACCACACTGGGTTTGCCACAGCCCAAGGTGGTGTGTACTTCCTGGGTCCACACTGCTCAGGCTCCAGGGTGCTCTGCAAGGGCATTGTCCCAAGTGGGCCCTGCATTTTGTGCACTTCCCAGGTCTAAGCCACTCAGGTTCTAGGGTGCTCTGCAGGGGCACAGACCCAGATGGGCTGTGGGTTTTGTGCCTTTCCCAGGTCTGAGCAACTCAGGTAACAGGGCGCTTGGTGAGTGCACTGTCCCAGGTGGGCCATGCATCTTGTGCACCGCCCTGGTCCTGGCCACTTGGTTTCCTAGGTGCACAGTGACAGCCTCAGGTGTGCTACGTATCTCCTCTGGGGAGCTGATCTCAGGTTGTGACACTCCTGGCAGATGTGAACTGTCCAGTATCCCAGGAAGACATGATTAGCAACTGGGAGCCTGCTCACAGTTTGATAGAAGATGCAGTCTCTGGGGCCAAGATTGCAGCAGTCCCTTGCCTTCCGGCTCTGGCTGTCACACAGCTGCCTCTCTGGCACTGGGGAGGGAGGGCCCTAAATGGCAGCTGGCTTGCTCTCATTTGGTATTCGCTCAATCCTTTGTTCTGTGAGCACACCAGGGGTCATCGTGTAGCATTAGAGCCTTTCACAGGAAAGGTTTATTTCTTGTTTTTCATCTCTCTAGCAATCCCACGGTTTAGGTTGCTATCTCACATTGGCTTCCTCAGATTGTCCTCAGGGCATTCAGGCCCGGTCCTTACCATAAGGATCGATGATGCAGCCTGTACCTCCCAGTCCAGCCCCCACCTGCTGCTGGTGGAAGAGAGTGTCTGTGCCGCTTCTCCATCTCTGCTTGTAGTTGTGGTGAGGCGCATATTCTGTAGGGTATCCCCCCCGTCCTGTTATGTTGCCCGCTGAGATCCCAAAACTCCCCACAGACACACCTATGAAAGGGTTTTCTACAATGTGGAAACTTCTCCTTCACGACTCCCTTTTCAGGACGGGTCTCTGTCCCTAAATCTTTTGTCTGTTTTCATCTTTTATATTTTGTCCTACCTCCTTTTGAATAGATTGGGATGCTTTTCTGAGTGCCTGGTGTCCTCTGCCAGTGTTCAGAAATTATTTTGTGGAAGTAGCTCAACATTCAAACGATCTTTTGATGGATTTGGGGGTGAGAAAGTGGTCTCCCTATCCTTTTCCTCCACCATCTTGGGACCACCCCCCTTCTCTTTCTCATCTTGCCCATATCAAAACTGTCTGTGCTGGATGGCTGTTCCTGTACCTGAAGGTCATGGACACACAACACCCACAAGGCTTTGTGATGTCCTTCAAGAATTCCACATGCAGATGGCGCTGCCCCACTAAGTTTTCCAGTTATTTAAGTATCTACAGTCTCACATTGAGATATACTCCCTCTACTTTCTTCCTGTACCCCAAGACCTCTCTTCTCTTTCTTACCTGGCTCTTCTGAAGACTGGGTGTGCAGGAGGCACTGTCCCTATGACTGAAGGCCTTGGCAACACAACACCCACAGGCTTTTCTGATTTAGTTCAACAAATCCACTAGCAGATGGTGCTGCTCCACTACATTTCCTGAATTCTACCTGGCTCTACAGCCTCACATTGACATTTACTCTCCCACTCCCTTCCTGTGCCCCGAGACCTGTCTTTTCTTTCTTCTCTTGCCCTTATCAAACGTGACTGTGCAGGAGTGACTCTCCCTGTCGCTGAAAGCCTTGTTGACACAACACCTCCATGGCTCTCAGATGTAGTTCAAGGAATACACCATCAGAGGGCACTGATTCACTAGCTCTTCGAGTTCTACTTGGCTCCACAGTCTCACAATGATATCTACTCCCACTCCCTTCCTGTGCCTCAAGACCTCTCTTCTCTTTCTTCTTTTGTTCATATCAAAATTGTGCGAGGGTGACTGTCTCTGTGTCTGAAGACCTTAGCAAC
This sequence comes from Bos indicus x Bos taurus, assembly GCF_003369695.1. Lineage (NCBI taxonomy): Eukaryota > Metazoa > Chordata > Mammalia > Artiodactyla > Bovidae > Bos > Bos indicus x Bos taurus. The sequence goes on from NC_040105.1 coordinate 126,977,582, forward strand.
ACAATACTCCAAGGGACTTCTGGTGTAATTCAAGGAATCCACCAGCAGATGGCTCTTCTCCACTAGTATAGAAATCGGAAGCACACAATCAGTTAATAGGTTCTTTTTTTATTTATGTATTTATTTGACTGTGATGGGTCATCCTTGCTTCAGTGGGCTTTTATCTAGTTGCAGCGATCCAGGGCTTCTCTTGGTTCAATTTTATGGGCTTCTCATTGCTGTGACTTGTTTCCTAGCACAGGCCCTAGTGATGGCTTCAATAGTTGTGGCGCCCTGGCTTAGTTCCCCCTTGGCATGTGGGGTCTTCCTGTACCAGAAACTGAACCTCTGTCCCTTGCACTGGCAGGTGGAATCTTAACCACTGGGACCCCAAGGGAAGACCTGGAAGGTGAAGTCTTAACTACTAGACCACTGTGGAAGTTCCCCCAGGTCATAGATTTAGATGCAGACATATGACAGGAGCTTGGTCCAAGAAACAAAGCATGAACAGGGTGCAACTGACCAAAATCGTGAAGAAATGCCTCAGCTGAACATCAAGCAATCTGGCTGCTAACCTTGAATCTCCCACCCCTAGTTCTGTGGCTTTTGTACATCATTGTGAGTCTTTTTAAACTCACTTAAAATACAGTTTTTTGTTAACCTCTCAGTCCTCAAGCTACCAGGGCGTAGTGCTTCTCAAACTTTAATGTGCATGGAATCACCAGGCATATTATGAAAGTGCAAGTCCTGGTTCAGTAGGCCTGTGATGGAGGCCTCAGAGTCAGAAATTCCCAGGTGATGCTAATGCTGCTGGTCCCTAGACCACACTTTGAGTAGCAAGCAAGCATATACTACAGAAGTGGCTTAAGGGCTCTCACTGCTGGTGTGGATGGAAGGTCAGAGGCAGAACTTTAGTCATCACGCCCTTGCAAGCTTCAGCCAGTGCCTTGCCTTTTGAGGTCCTGAGACTGTGGAGCTCGTCTGATCAGCTCTCAATCAAGCTGATCAGTAACAAAGATTTATCCTGGAGGATAGACTGCTTCCATGTGGTCAATGTTCCCCTTGGTCAGTGTTCATTGATTGATGTAAAATGAGTGGCCAACACATCCCCAGGGCTTTCTGATGTAGTTCATGAGATCCACCAGCAGATGGTAGGTTATTGAGTTACACTAGGCTCTACGGCCTCACATTGACATCCGCTCCTCCCACTCCTATGCTGTGCCCCAAGACCTCACTTCTCTTTCTCCTCTTGCCCTTATCAAAACTGACTCTTCTCGGGTGACTGTTCCTGTTGTTGAGGCCTTAGGAACACATCTCCCCTGGACCTTTCTGATGCAGTTCAAGGAATCCACAAGTAGAAGACGCTGCTCAAATATATTTTCGAGTTATACAAGATTCTATAGCCTCACGTTGACATCCACCACCACCCCCACTCCCTTCCTGTGCCCCCAAAGCTATCTTCTCTTTCTTCTCTTGACCTTATCAAAACTGGCTGTGCAGCAGTGACTGTGTCTGTGGTGAAGCCTTTGGCAACACAACACCCCAAGGGCTTTCTGATATAGTTCAAGGAATCAACCAGCAGATGGTGATGCTCCACTAACATAGATATCAGAACCTCATAATCAGTTCATAGGTTCTTTATAATTTTTTATTTATATATTTACTTTGGCTGTGCTGGGTCTTTGGAGAAGGCAATGGCACCCCACTCCAGTACTCTTGCCTGGAGAATCCCATGGATGGAGGAGCCTGGTGGGCTGCAGTCCATGGGGTCCCTAAGAGTCGGACATGACTGAACGACTTCACTTTCACTTTTCACTTTCATGCATTGGAAAAGGAAATGGCAACCCACTCCAGTGTTCTTGCCTGGCGAATCCCAGGGACAGGGGAGCCTGGTGGGAGGCTGTCTATGGGGTCGCACAGAGTCGGACACGACTGAAGCAACTTAGCAGCGGCAGCTGGGTCTTTGTTGCTGTGGTGGGCCTTTCTCTAGCTGCGGTGAGCCAGGGATACTCTTTTTTGCAGCGTTCAGACTTCTCATTGCCCTGACTTCTCTTGGTTCAGAGCACAGGACCTATGGCACCAGGGCTTCCACAGTTGTGGAGCCCAGCTTCGTTGCTCCGTGCAAAGTGGAATCTTCCCGGACCAGGGATCGAAGCCACGTGTCATGCACTGGCAGGCTGATTCTCAACCAATGAACCACCTGGGGAGCCCCCGAGGCTGAAATCTTAACTACTGGACCTCCAGGGAAGTCCCACAAGTCATGGATTTAGATGCAGGGACATGTGACAGGGGCTTTGTCCCAGAAACAAGGCATGAACTTGTCCTCTGGGATCAGAGGGAATCTGCCACAGGGTGCAACTGACCAGAATAGTGCAGAAAAGCCTAAGCCGAAAGTCAGGAAACCTGGCTGCTACCTTGCATCTCCCACCCACTAGTTGTGTAGCTTTGGGTGCATCATTATGAATCTTCCTTAGTTTGTTTGTACAACACAGTTCACTTACGTCAACCTCTTGGCCCTCAAGCTTCCAGGGAGTAGTGCTTCTCAGTACTGCACTACTTTGCAGGTGGCATGTATTTTGGTGTTGTCTCATGATATCTAGTTAATTTTTGTATGTTATGTGAGTTTGTTTTTAAAGATGTGCTTTTCCAATGTTTCCAGTAGTTTGCTAAAAATGTTATTTTTCTCTGTTGTACTGAATTTACATCTCAGTCAGAAGGCAATAGTCTTTCTGACTTACTTCACTCTGTATAATAGTTCCATCCACCTCGTAATTAGCCTCCAATTAAAATAAATTAAAAAAAGGCAATCGTCCATATAGTTTTGAGTATATTGTGAACTCTGTTCTGATCCATTGATCTGTAAATCTATCTTTATACCAAGATCACACTGAATTATTGTTGATCTATATCAAGTTTTGAAATGAAGTAGTATAAATCCTGCATCTTTGTTCTTTTTCAAAAATTTTGGCTCTCCTTAGCCTTTTGTATTTCTATGGAAAGGTGGAATCACTTTGTCAATTTATTTTCAAAGTCCTACTGTTGCTTCATTGGGAATGCATTGAATCTATAGGTCAGTTTTCTAGAGCTCCCATCCAGCAATATTGAGTGTTCAAATCTGTGAGCATGAGATATCAATTTATGTTTGTAGTATTTAATTCCTTCTGTAATTTTCAGTGTACAGGTCTTCCAGAAATTTTGTCAAATTTATCCCAAAGTACTAGTATTTCTGCAAAGAAAACATATAAATGGCTACCAAACAAATGAACAGATGCTCCATGTCATTGAAAGTTGAAAGTGTCAGCTGCTCAGTCATGTCCAACTCTTTTGCAATTCCAGGGACTGTAGCCCACCAGGCTCCTCTGTCCATGAAATTCTCCAGGCAAGAATACCGGAGTGGGTAGCCATTACTTTCTCCAGGGGATCTTCCCAACCTAGGGATCAAACCCTGGTCTCCTGCACTGCAGGCAGATTCTTTACTGTCTGAGCCACCAGCAAGTCCAATTTCACATCATTAGCCTTAGGGAAATGCACATGAAAATTGCTTCACACATACTAGGATAACCGTAAATTAGAAAAGAAAAATAACAACTGTTGGAGAGTGTGGAATCATCATACATTACTAAGTGGGACTGTAAATGGTGCAGCCTCTATGTAAAACAGTTTGGTGAGTTCTTCCACTAGTTAAACATAGAATTAACATGTTATCCAGCAATTCTACTCCTAGTTGTGGACCCCCAAAATTGAAATCAGGTGTTCAAACAAAACCTGTACTTGAATGTCCATAGTAACCCTATTCACAATGGCAAAAAGGTAGAAACAACACAAATGTCCACAAACATATGACTGGATAAATAAAATGTCATATATCCATAAAATGGAATTTTATTCTCCCATTAAAAGAAACATACAATAATGTGAATGAACTACAGATAATGTGAATGAACTACAAAATATTACACTAAGAAGCCAGGTATAAAAGGTTACATATCATGATTCCATTTGTATGAAATACCCATAAAAAGTATATACATAGAGACAGAAAGCACGTTTGTATTTGCCAAGGAGTAGGGTAGGGAGGTATTGATGACTGACAATGCACATGGTGTTCTCATCTGTGGTGATGGAAATATTCTAGAATTAGATAATGGTGATGGTTACATATTGGGGATGTACTTCATGCTACTGAATTTGATACTTTAAAATGGTTAAAATGGTGACATTTGTTGTGTATTTTGCCATAATAGAAGACCCATCTCATCATAAATTTAAGGATTTGTTCATACTTTCTCAATCTGTTCCACTGATCTATGTGACTATCTTTGTACAAGATTCATACTGTTTTGATTACTGTGGCTTTATGACTTCTGGAATAGGTATGATAAATCCTTCAACTGTTTTCCTTTTTCAAAATGTTTTGGCTATTTAAGGTGATATAAATGTATATTCCGCATACATTTTAAGATCAGCTTGTCAATTTCTACAGGAAATTCAGCTGAGATTTTGATAGATATTGGGCTCAATCTACAGATAAACTTGGGGAAGGTTGCCATATTGAGTCTCCCAACCCATGAACTATCTTTACTAAGTTTAAATTTTCTCAGCTATGTCTTATAATGTTTTAAGTAATTTTTAGTTTTCAGGTCTTATTCATTTTTATGGGATTTATCCCTAATGTTTTATTCTTTTGAAGGCTATTGTGTATCCAGTTGCTTTCTTAACTTCATTTTTGGAATTTTTGGTGCTAGTATGTACAAGTATAAGCGATATTTTGATGTTGATATTGTGTCCTGTTGGCCTTGCTAAATTTGTTTATGGGTCTAGTGGCTTTTTTGTGTCTGTGCTTTACTTGTTATTTTCTCCATACAGGATGATCTGTGAATAAATAAAGCTTTATTTCTTCCTTTCCAATTCGGATGGATTTGTCAGGGTAGGGGGCTTATTCCATTTGCTCAAGCTTCCACTACAATGATGAATAGAAATGGCAAGAGTAGACACCATGCATTGTTCCCAATATTAGGAACATTCTTTCACCATTAAATATTATGTGCACTGAGGTTTTTTATAGACTATTTGCCAGAAGAATGAGTTCCTAACAATTTCAATGTTCTTAAAAGATTTTAAAATCATGAATGGGTACTGAATTTCACCAAATCCATTTTTTAAATCTTTTGGAATGATTATGTATTACCCCTTTGTTCTCTTAATATGAAGTATAACATTCACTGGTTTCCTGCCATGACCCCACCCAATTATAGCCCTCAGGATGCTCCCCTCCCCCAGCTTCTGGCCACCAGAGTCGGGTGAGCTCACCAACAGACCCTTTCCTCCAAGGGGCACCACACCAGAAACAAGAGGCCTCTGTGTTTTTTTTTTTTTTTTTTATTGAACTAAAATAATTTTCTTTATTAACTTATATAGACACAAGATTTGACAACACTGAAAACAAGAACATTTCTCTGACCAGACTGCGCTGACTGGTGGAGAGTTCATCACACACAGAAAAGGGAAAGCTGTCTTATTCAAGTCGGTGATGGTGTAGAACCTCCACTGCCTGAAAAAGAGATTGCAAATAAAGTACACAGAGAGGAGAGCAGCAGAGGCCTAGTGAGGAGATGAGGAAGAGGTGGGAGAGCAGCAGCAGCAGCAAACTACTCAAGATCAAAATGGTAAGAAAAATAGTGGCAGGAGCACGTGCTGAGGACGTGTCCCCGCCCCTCCCACAGCCAATACCTTTGGGGGCGGACAGCCCCAGCCAGAGCCCCATGGGGAGGGGGGATTCTCTGCAGGTGATGATGGGTCTCTAAGCCCGGGGCCCCTGAATCTCCAACATACTTTCTCCACTTTAGGAAGCGGCCTCCCAGGGCCCAGGCAGCTCCAACAGAGCTGGGAGCCTGGGGAGGACAGGATGCCCGTCCCCCAGAGCACACCCACTAAACAGCTCAGCACCGTCTGCATCGCACAGCCACTCATGTGTGCATAAACACTCACACACACGCATTCACACATGCACACTGACATGTATATTCACACCCACACACACACTCTCACACCAGTACCTTCACACACCCACATCTGTGCACTCATACCCATACACTCATCCACACTTATACACCCACACATCCCCATGCTCACACTCAAGCCCTCATGCATGAACATGCAAATTCACACACACATCCCCACACTCACATGCACTCAACATGCGCACTCACACACAGGCACGCACATATTAAGTAAAGACCCTCCCTAGTGCCCTCCCCAGGTCCTCTCAGGCTGGCCCAGGAAGAGGCTGCGGCTGGGGATCCAGTCACCCAGAGCGTGAGACCCGAACTTGAAAAGGGCACATTTACGCATCAGCCCCAAGGAGGCCCCTGGTCCTCCGCTCCTCTCCTCCCCTGCAGCCCATGTCACAGTCTCTCAGAACTCCAGGGATGCAGTCCAAAGGCTGGCAGTCTCCCGGAAATGGTCCTGGAGGGACACAGTTGGGGTGGAGGAGGGGCCACCAGGACCAGGGGTTTCCAGGCAACTTGGCACAAGGGAGGAAGCCATCAGCACCCTTCCGTCTGTGGGAATCTGCGGGGGGCATGTAGTAGCCTGGGTGCAGCCTCAGGCCTCGGGGTGAGGCAGGCAGAGCTCTTCAGCCGGGCCCTGGGTGGCTGAGAAGGGCACATGGTGTGAGGCTCAGCCCCTGTGTCCCAGGGGCAACCAGGCTGCTGTGGTTCTTAGTCCCAGGAACTGAGGACCAGGACCGCGAGCAATCAGTGAGGGGGCAGATGTGGATGTGGGATGGGGGTGAGGGCCAGGGCCTCTCCCAGCTCCCCTCAGTGCCGCTCCTGGTGCACCAGTCAGCAGCACAGCCAGGACCGCTGCAGGCCCATCCAGAGCAGATGCTCCTGTGTGATCCTAGCAGGAGGGACAGCCTGGAGACAGAGATATGGGGTCATGCGTGGGTCTCAGCTCCACGCCACCCACTTGTATCCCTTCCCTCCTATTACACTCGGCCCCAGGAGCCAGCCACCACCCCACCCAAACTGAGAGGCCTGTGCCACTCGACACCAAGGAACCCCTGGTTAAGCCTTGCGTGGGGCTTGGGTTAGGGTGGGGAGGTTTGTGTGTAAGGACCTTGCTCCCCAAGGGGGTTCTGGGATTCATCTCTCCTGTGACCATATCAGCTCAGACTGTCCCCCAGTTCTTCCCTGTAACTTGCTCTCACCTTCCCTGCCACGGGCCTCTCTCTCTCTCTAGATCTCTTGGGAGTCTGTGCTCCCCTCCCCCATCCCACTGTGCCAGATCTCCCAGAGACTGGGGTGCAGGTAGGCAGTGAAGACCCAGAGGCAGGTTCAGCTCCCCCACTTTGATCTATGTGACAAGGGCAAATGTCTCCCTTCCCAGAGCCCAGCAGGTGGGGAGAACCTGCTCCACCAGAGTGTCTCTAGCTCCATCCTTCCTTCCCCATGCCAGTACTGGATCACCAGGCCACCCCTCCCCTCGGGCTCTCCACCTGGAAGGCCCTGCCTCTCCTCGAGGGGTCAGGCTCTTCTCTCGGGTGCTCCCCAGGCAACTCTAGGGTCAGGGGTGCCCCAGGCAGGGATTTGACTCTCTGGACAAGACCACAGAAGGGGCGGTTCACCTTCTATAAAACCAGTTCCTGCAAGAAAAACATGGGGACTTGAGAGCTGCCTCTTCACCCAGAGATGTCCCCGTCTCCCCAGTTGTTGCCTACCCTACAAGCCTCTTCTCCATCTGCTCTCCCACCCCGGCCTGACAGCTGCCCTCCACTCAAGGAGACCCCCACTTTCCCAAATCCTTTGGGACACAGGGGCTGCTGGAGGCTGTCCAGGACTGGAGCAGCACATTCTGTGGCACCAGGAGGGCACTGGTAGGAGGTGGAGGGAGCGTGGCTGAGATGGGGCAGGGCTGGGAGGAACATGTCTTTCCCTCTCTTCCCTGTCCCCTGATGCAAAGCTTTGGAGGGTGGAGAGGAACAAGAGAGACAACAGGAGCAGGCAGAGAGCAGTCCCACAGACCCGCCAGGAGGAAGTCTTGTGAAGGGCTGAGAAAGAGACAGACCTGGGCTTGGGCCAAGAACACAACCATCCATCCAGGCTGCCTCTCGAGGGGTGGAGGACAAGGGGGCCAGCATCCTCTCTCTTCTAGGGCTTTCTCAGGGCCTCTCCAGGGCCATTTCCCTCCATTCCCCCGTGTTCAGGTGACACTACCGGAGCCATGGTCCGAGGTGATGGGCTGATCCTCGGAGATGCCCAGGAAGTCGCCTCTCATCCCCAAGTTGGAAATATGACAAGGTTGTCCAGAGGGCCTGCGTGCACCCTGCCTTGCCTGCTCTCGGCTCGGCAGCTTTCCAGGCTGGCTTCCACGGGTCCCTTCCTCCCCCAAGCCCCCCAGGGGCTGGATATGTAGATGCCATAGCAACAGCCTCCCTCCAGCCCGCAAGTCCAACCTCTGGTCTCCTACCTTTTTGGTCAGGGTCAATCATTCATGTTTCTAATGAAGAATTTCTTCCTTCTGCTCCCTCCTTCGGCTAAAGTGAAACAACAGGTTGGCTGCACTCAGATAATTTCCTTGAGTTTCATGGAAAGGGCCCATTTTGAGAGTTTCAGTGCAGTTTGTCACCAGCCACGAAGTGGCTGGCGAGGGCTGGGGCTTCGGGACTGCGAGGTCGTTTCCGTACCCTGCATGTATCACCGTGATTTTCCTTGCCCACTGTTGTCTCAGCATCTTTCATTGTGGCCTTTCCTAATACTTCGCATCCTGATGGTTGTATCTCTAATGTAGGAAGAGATACAGGTGGGTCATTTTCAGGGTCATTTGTGAGCTTTAACCCTGTTGGAATAAACAGAAGAATCAGCCATCTGTTTCCCGGAACAAGAAAACTGTCGGCATGGAAGAAAAATCAATGCTGACAGCTTTTTAAAAATACAGGAACAAGGGATTTTTGGTCCAATCTGGACAAAATGGCACAGACCCATTTTCCCCTGGACTTCCTTTCTGGGCACAACTACAAATCCATTTAAGAATGCAAGATACAATGAACAGAGAATTCTATAAAGTGGTAAGAGGAAGGCAAAATGGGTTGGGACTCCAGGACTAGAAGAGTAACACAGTAGGTATCTTACATCCCCACATCCAAAAATGTAGGCAACCCAGATCTCGTGTTTTCCAAATCTCAACTGAGCAACAGAAGGCTGCCTCAATAGGCTAACTCTATCCACAATCGGAAATGGGAAACCGTCTGACAACATCAGAACTCCAATCGGAGACATCAGATTTGTCATGCAGAACTAGCAAGATGGACCTAGCTAACCAGCCACTAGCAGCCGGCCCCAGGAAGCCTCTTCATCCCTAAGGGTCAGAGGTTCCCACTGAGAGACACTCTAGCCTAAGTAAAGATCTTCCTCATTCCTCACTCTCTGGCAGCATGAGCAGGAGCACATGGGAATCCCAGCAGTACCACATAAATCGAGGAGACCAAAATAATACCATAAAGGCTCTGAAAATTAAGCTGTCACTAGACACATATTCCACAAAGTAGAAAAGAACTTACATGCTAAACTAAAACAGAGTGACTGCCCATTAAAATATTTAAATAGGACTCAGACTCTCCTAACATAATAGACAAAATGATCAGGATACAAAAAAACAGATCACAAATCACATAGAACACCTAGAACCAAAAAAAAAAAAACACAAAACACAACTTGAGTGAGAAAAAGCAATCTGACAAAAATGGAATCAGATTGGTAATCAAAACCACAAAGGCAACAGAAAAATTTTAAATATATGGGGACAAATGGAAATATACTTCTTAATAATCCATGATTCAAAGAGAAAGTCTCAAGGGAAATTTAAAAATACATACTTAAATGAAAATGAAATTATATAATATAATCAAAATATGTGGAATGCAGCTATAGGAATGCTCAGAGGAAAATGTATAGCCCTAAAGGCACACAACAGAAAAGAGGAAAGCTCTCAAATAAATAATCTACGTTTCTACCTCAAGAAACTAGAATAAAAGGAAAATAAAAATTGAAGGAATAATAAAGATCACAGCAAAAATTAAACAAAAAACTTGCTCCTCAAAAAATTAATAGAACTGATAAACCTGTATTAACTTAGGCAAAAATGAAAGAAGATGCAAACCATCCATATCAGGAAGGAACTGGGTCTATCACTACACGTTCTGCAGCAATTAAAGAGATAATAAGGGAATACTATCAGCAACTTATGTTCACAAATGTTAAAAGTTAGGGGGAAATGGGTAAATTTCTCAAAATCTACAAACTACCAGAATTCAACCAGTGTGAAATAGATAATCTGAATAGCACTCTGAAAATTAAAACTTGAACTCATAATTAAAAAGCTGCCAAAACAGACATCTCCAGATTCATATAGTGTTACTGGAGCATTCTACAAAGTATCTATACAATTAACACCACTTTTATATCATCTCTTCCAGAAAACAAGAACTATTACCCAAATCATTTCATAAGGCCAGTAATTACCCTGATAACAAAATCACACAAAGACAGTACTCAGAAGGAAAACTACAGACTAACATCTCCCATGAACTTCAACACGAAAATCCTCAACAAAATATTGGCAAGCTGAATGTAACAGTATGTAAGCATTATATACCGTGATCAAGTAGGATTTCCATATTTGAAATCAACCAACATAACCCACCATATATCAACAAGCTTTGAAAGATCATAATCCCATTGACTGACACAGAAAAGTATTTGACAAACCCTACATCCATTAACGATAAAAAAACTCAAGAGAGACGTCCCTGGTGGACCAGTGGCTAAGACTCCACATTCCCAATACAAGCGGCCCAGGTTCAATTCCTGGTCAGGGAACTAGATACCGAAAGGACGCAACGAAGAATTTGTATGCCACAACTAAGTGTTCACACACTTCAACTAAAGAGATCCCGAGTGCTGCAATGAAGACCCAGCATAGCCAAAAATAAATAAATAAAACCCTAGGAAAGTTAGGAATTATTATCAACCTGATAAAGTATCAATAAAAACCCTGCACGAACATCACATGTAAAAGTGAAAGACATAACGTTTCCATGATAAAACTGAGAAGAAGGCAAGGATGTTTGCTCTCGCCATTCATATTCAACATTGTACCAGAAGTTGGACCTACTGCAACAAGGCAACAAATAAATAAAGAAATAAAAAGCACTGTAGATCATGTGACTATGTATAAAAACCCCAAGAAATTTACCAAAAAACGCCTTCCTAGAACTCATAAGCAAGTTCAGTAGGGTCACAGGATAAAAGAAGAAAACATAAAATTAGAGGCAGACCTATATAAAAACACTGAACATTTGTTTTAACAAAAATTTAAAATAATACCATTTACAGTTATGCCAATGAAAATTAAATGCTCCTGCATATACTTGGCAAACATGTAGAGGATCTGCACACTGAAAATTATAAAAAGTAGATGAATAACTATACTCTAACACAAACATAGATAAAATAAATTTTTTTCTCTATCAGAAAGTTGGTGATGGGACTTCCCTGGTGGTCCAGTGGTTAAGAATCCACCTTCCAATGCAGGGGACTCAGGTCTGATCCCTGGTTGGGGAACTAAAATCCCACATGCCCCAGGGCAATGAAGCTAGCACCCTGCAACTAGAGAGAGCCCTCGAGCTCTAACTAGGGAGGCTGCACACCACAGTAAAGACCCAGTGTAGCCAAAATAGATAAGTAGATAACATTTTTTAAATGATGAAAGAAATCAAAGAAAACTTGCAAAACATACTGTGTTCATTGTTTGGAAAAATCAACACAGTAAAGAGATCATTCCTCCTCAAATTCACATATAGTTTAATGTTATTTCTAGCAAAATTCCAAAAAAGTTTCTTATAGATAAGCGTATTCTAAACTTTACATGGAAAGGGACAGGCCCTAGCATAGCTTAAAATAAAATTGATCTTGACAAAATAAAGTGGGAAGAAAGACTCACACATAACTCGATGGAACAAAACAGATACACAAGTATGCCCAACTGATTTTGACCAAAGTGCAAAAGCAATTCAATGGAGGAAGGCCAGCCTTTTCAATAAACAAGGCTGAAGCAACTGGACCTACACAGGCAAAAACACAAATGAGCTTCAATCTAAATTTCGTATCTTATATAGAATCTACTCAATATGAATCACAGACTTAAATGCAAACTTAAAAAACTTTTAGGAAAAACATAGAAAATTTTAGGGATCTATGGCTAGCCCTGATAGCAAAGATACAATCGGTAAAAAGAAAAGTGAAAAACTGGGCATCAAAATAAAAAACTTACTCTGTGGAAACCCATGGGAAGAGGATAAAAGGAAAAATATACAGACTTGGGGAAACTACTTGCAAACCATATACGCTAGAAAGCACTACAATCTATACAAGAACTCTCAAAATTCAACACTTAAAAAACAACCAAATGAAAACCATGGCAAAGGCCGTTTCACTGAAGATAATATAAAGATGGCAAATAAGCACATGAAAAACTACATCATCATCAGCTATTAGCGAAATGCAAGTCCAAGCCACAATGAGATAACATTACATACTTAACAGAAAGCCAAAAAAATTTTAAGTGGTAATACTATTAAACAATGGCAAGAATGTGGAGAAAGGATCACATCCATTGCTGGCTAGGAAGGTCAAATGATGCAGCCACTCTGAAAACCAGTTTAGCATTCAACATCTAATTACCATATGAAACGGCAATTTCACTCTTTCACTCTCTATCCCAGAGAAACGCAAACTTACCATCTCTACACAAAATTCTGTACAGGAATGTTCATGGCAGCTTTATTCACAATAGCCCAAGACTGAAGACAGCAAAAATATCTTTCAATGGTTTATCAATATTACAGAACACTTCTCAGCAGTAAAAATGAATGAACTACTGATACACACAATAACTTAGATGAATTTCCAGGGAATTATTGTGAAGGAGAAAAGTTAATCTCCCAAAGCTGTATTTTTGAAATGACAAAATTTTTGAAAACTGTAAGCAGATCAGTGGTTGGCACAGGTTGGTGATGAGGTAGGGTGTGGGAGGGAAGGGTGTGTTGTTGTATTGATAAAAGGGCAACAGGAAGGATCCTTGTGGTAATGGATCTGCATTGGGGTGGTGAATATACAAACCTCCACGTGATCAAATCTTATATAACTAAATACATACACACCCACCAATGAATACAAGGAAAATGAAAGTATGAATACGGTCAGTGGACTGTACCCATTTTATTATCCTGGTTGTGACGTCATGTACGTTTGCAAAAGTTATCACTGAGGGAAAATGGGTAAAGCGTATATGGGTTCTTTGAATTACATTTTAAATATGCATGTGAATCTACAAGTCAGTCAATAAAGAGGTTAATTTTTAAAAAATATAGAGGAACAAAATCTTAAAATTGTTAAGCCTTTATAAAGGCTCCTATTAAGGAATTTTCTCCTCTTCCTATATGTACGTTTACCTCAAAGAGACTCACCAAGAATGTCCTCGAACTCTTAGGGACGTTGGGTCTGTGGTTCTTGCCCTTGTGCTAAACAGATCACTTTAAGTTTAGGGTGCAATGATAACGCTCTGAGAATAAAACTTGGAGGTCATGGACTGCCATCTAAATTCCAGACTATTTTCAGAAAAAGCGAATAACTCTCTATACTTTTATTTACTCCAAACATTTAAATGGGCAGAATCTTAAACTCAGTATCTTCTTTATATTCTACCGTGGCTGTGGCTGGATGTGCAATGAGGAAGCTAGGAACTAACCCTAAGGACACATGGAAACGTCGTGGGACAGGAGTCCTGTGGTATTCCAGCAGACCTGGTTAGAGATGAGGCGGCGGAGACCAGGATGGTAAGAGCAGAAGAGGTTGAGACATGGTTGTATTCAGGAGCTATTTTGAAGACAGAGTTAAGAGTACTTGCTCCCTGATTGGCTGGGGGGTAGGGGATAACCAAAGGACTGGAAAAAAGGATAACTGAGAGTTTTGGGGCCTGAACAACTGGGTAAACTGTGCTTTCTACTGACATGGAAAAGATCTGGCAAGAGTGGGCTTGCAGGGTAGGGCAAGAGTATGATAGATCAAGCAGTCTACTTAGGAGAAAGAGGTGTATTTGTAAAAAGCTCTCCAGGTGATCTGGATCTGCCTTCCCTCTCCCCTCACACCATCAAGCTGAGAACCAACCCACTGCTGGGACACTGGGACACTCTCACAGGTGTGCATTTTCCATGAACTGAGGATGTAACAGATTGCTCAATTGCTGTACAAAGGAAAGGAAGACTCTTTACCTACAGAGGCGACATCCTCATAGAGTTCCTGCATTACATCAAGGTAGAGGGTCTTCTCATCAGGGGTCATTATTTTCCATTCTTCCTCGGAAAAATACAAGGCCACATCTTCAAATGTCAATGGACTCTAGAGAAGAGAGTAAGTTGTAGTTCAGTACTCGCTACAACAGAAGCCGTCCTATCACTCATTTCTGAATTACATGGGAGGCCAGTTACCAAAAAAGTTAAGAGAAGATTCAAGGGAAAAGGAGTGAGATGACAGGAAAGGTGCCCAAGAGATCAGTACACGGCTTGGGAGGTGCCCAATCCCACAGCGCCAATCCTAGTTGCCTAGGGAACACCCTGGGCTAATGTGCCTCAGAGCATCTGCTGTGTAAGGCAGGATCATGGGCAGCAGAGAAAAGCAGACAAGGCCACATTCAGGCTGCCTGAAAACGCTTGTAAAGTACAGCTCACCTGGGACTTAGGCAAGGTGAGCTTAGATGCCAACTTCCAGCTTGGGGTGCTTTTCTCCTCAGAAAAGGTTGGACTCTCTTCAGCAGGCACAGCTGTGGGGAAGGAGCCAGAAAAAAAATATATTTTCTGTTTATGAATACCCCAAACCAACTTCTACAGTTTAGGACTCCTTCAGTAAAGACAGCTCACCTTCACGTGTGTGTGTGCACACGCGAGCTCACACATGTGCACCACAAGTGGCCTTCTCATAAATTAGAACCAAAAAGCCACCACTCCATAGAACTGGTTCCCAGTTTTCATTAAATGAAAGGAAATCCACTGCTTTTCCTCTCATTAAAGAAAATGTTCACTGAGCTAGGCAAGCATTAGAGGTGTTTGAAAATTAAAACCTTGGTGGGAAACATGGGAGATTTCTTTTATCACTTTTTTCCTGGTGTACAATTCTCTTCCCATTCTGCCACTGACAGCCCATTTCTGATCCCAATTTCTCCTCTAACTTCTAATGGTGAGATGACCCCCCTGCCTTGTCCCTGCTCTACCTTCTTCTCCCCTCTCAAATTTCTATAGAGAAAGGTCCACATTGTGAATACCAGGGTTCTGTGGTTTGGATGCTTCTGTACCCCAGAATGGCCTTCACCTTCACCCACCACAGACCTACTGTACTCTCACTAGAACAGTCATCCTAACTGAAAGCATGACTGGGCACCTGGAAAATTCCCATGCAATGCTCCCTGAACCAATTACTATCACAGCTCCCAGGAGAAGATAATTATGATGAAACTCCTCACCTCCTTTATCCACAGGCTGGCTTTCTTTGTGAGTATTCCAGCGCGGCTCCTGCAGTACCTGGTATATATTCGAACATTCTTCCTGGAACACACCCATTGGTTGGGGCTCTGCTGGCTTCCACTTAAAGCCTGGGGCCACTGCTGTTCCTCCCAAGAGCGCTGTGTCATTTCCCAGTTGATGGGTTGTGACCTAAAAATAACCCCCATCCTCATTAGAAAAGAGCTTTTGGTTTTGGGGTGGTGATGGAAGAACAAACAAGAGTAGAGTCCAGGTTTGGGGAGTGTGTAAGGAAATTTTTAAAAATGAAGAGATATTGCGCCATGATTTTCTCACAAGGAACTGTACACATGATCTGGGAAAATCAGATTAAAATGAGAGAAGCTATGACTTGCTTGCCTCCACACCTCCTTGGACAGTCACAGCTCAGGCCAAGAGCAGGGTAGGGGTAGGCTGCCTGTTCTCTCACTGCCTCCAATCTCTTGCTTTCTAGACTTGGATCCTTGATTTAGTGGACTTTTATTTTCTAGTTTCCTCTAAAGAATAAGAAAATGAATAAAAGAGGGTTTTCTGTCAGTTGGATTCTCCAATCCTCCCACGTCCAGGGAACAATTTCATGGAGAAAGGGGATGCAGCGGAGGAAAAAATGGGGGAAGAGCTGGATTCAACTTTCCGCCATACACTTCAGGTGTATAAGACACTTGTGCTCCTCAAGGCGGGGCTCTCAAGGAGAAGTATGCTGCCATCTCCCCAGGGCAGACCTGGTTACCCACTCACCAGCAAAGCCAAGGCAAAGCATGAAGGCAGGCCACGGAGACGCTTTTCTCCTGGCCCTGAGATGTGTGTTCCCAGCCCAGAGAGCACCACCCCTCAGCATTCAGATTTTCTCCATTTTACTGTTAGCTTTTTTCTTCTTTCTGATCCTTGTTTCCCTTTTCTCTTTCCATTTCTTCTCTTTCTTTGCAGTCTCCCCAGAAAGGTTTGATTTATACTTTGGCTGCTACCCTCTCCTGCCTTTGACCTTTAAAACGCTGCATTTGGAGGTTTTTTTCTCCCTTCCTAGCATTTTCTTGCCTTTTATTTCTTGGCTGCTAAGTCCTGTCTCCTTGGCCATGCTAGGCCAGGCCCACCACCTTCAATTCACCCTGGCCCTAAAGAGGGCAAAATGCATTTCTTTTTCTAAGGCCAGGAAAAGACTCTCAGGAACTCCCCAACCTGGAAGCTGTCAGTGCAAGCCTGTGATTTCAGATTGCACTTAGTTATTCTAAAGGAACAACAGAAGAGTGACTTAATCCATCTCATTCTCCAATTATTGACCCCACTTTCACCCTCTTTCGCAGTGTACATGTAAGAATCTTTCTGCTCACCTCATTGCTTATTCCACCACATTCTCTGTGAAAGCGGTCTACCAGGGCCACAGCCTCTTTGACGTTCTGTGGATGATACTTCTGCACCCAGTTCTGGATATGACTGGGCAGAACGTCCAGGAACTGCTCCAGCACCAGCAATTCCAAGATTTGCTCTTTTGAGTGGATCTCTGGCCTCAGCCACTGAGAGCATAATTCCTGCAGTTGGCTGACAGCCTCATACGGTCCAGGTGTGTCATGGTAACAGAAGCTCCGGAAGTGCTGGCGAGCACTCTCAGGATGAAGACTGCCCATCTGTGGGCTGGATTTCTTACTCTTATTGGAACTCTCTTTCACAGACCTCTTAGTCCCCTGTAAAACCTCCACATGTGGGTACAAGCATGCAGGCGCCTTCACAGGGCTCATCATTATTTGCTCTGGGAACAGCTTTTCTCCTACTTGTGACATCCTCCTGGGCCACCTGATAACTGAGGCCTTGTCAGCTTTGGTACAAAACCAATGAGTGGATCTTCTCCCCAAGGGCACTGAGAGAGGGGAGGGAAAAAAAAGTACACATCAAGAAGAAAGCCACATGACGCACATTTACTTACTTATCAGAGAAGAAGAACAGAAAGTTATCAGAAGAGGAGGAACAGAAAGTAACCGTTCTGCCTCCTCTTTAAAATTAACTGCCTCTGGTGAAGCCTCAAGACTCAGGACATGTTTTCAACCTTTCCTCTGTTACCCAACTTTGAAACAAATATACAACTCTGGAAAGACAAATGTTAGTTCATCACTTTTTCTTTAAGGCTGAGGGATGCAAAAACTTACATGCATTTGCTAAAAGGAGCTTTGAGGTTATCCAATACTTAATCTGTGCACTTCCTGTCCCACCTTTATAAACAGGGGTATTTGACTTTCTCTACATTTTAATAGATCATTCCAGTTTCTTATCCTCAGTGAGATGAGGGACAACTGCTCTGTCCCTTCATCTTCTTATGCAGACTGATTCCTTTGCTTCATGGAATATCTAGATTCTCTTTTACATCATACTAATACTTGAAGGGAAACTGAGACACCCAGATCAGAAAAAAATTAGAGAAAAAGTAACCTTATTCCTTTCAGCAAGTTTCCCCCACTAAGCTATTAGAAGGCATTAACACTGCTTCTTTAGCACCTCCTGGGAACACATACGAATGTCACAGTGCCCCTTGTTGAGAGAAGGCAAAGGCACCCAACTCCAGTACTCTTGCCTGGAGAATGCCAGGGAGGGGGGAGCCTGGTAGGCTGCCGTCCATGGGGTCTCACAGAGTCGGACACCACTGAAGCGACTTAGCAGCAGCAGCAGCAGAAGCCACTTTCTACCTGTGTATGAAAATCTCTGCTCACTTTACTAGAAAAACTGACAGCTGGCTTTGTTTCCAAGATATCCAAACGTCACACTCTTAAAAACAAAAACACACACACACAAACAAACGGAGAAACAGGGACGATTAAGGTTCTTCGGAAACAAGAAAGGTCCTACAAAAGGTAACCCTTGTCTTGACTTGACATTTCCTCAGGGTCATAAGAGATTTTTAAGGAAGGCTGACGATGGCCTTGAGAGTCTGATTTTCTCAGAGGTGACCCAAGAGAAACAACAACAAGGCTCTTTCAAGGAAGCCACAGGTGTTCAAAGAAATGGCTCGAGAGGTACAGGGACACTGCCTGCATTTCTCTGTCACAAAAACTAATGTCTGGGAGGCTGAAATGACCTCTTTCTCGGAGCTTCCCTGCTAGCTCAGTTTTAGTAAAGAATCCGCCTGCAACGCAACGCAGGAGACCCCAGGTCGATTCCTAGGCCGGGAAGATCTACTGGAGAAGGGATAGGCTACCCACTCCAGTATTCTGGGGACTTCCCCCTTGTGGCTCAGGTGGTAAAGAATCCGCCCACAATGTGGGAGACCTAGGTTCTTCCCCTGGGTTGGGAAGATCCCCTGGAGACGGGAAACGCTACCCACTCCAGAGTTCTGGCCTGGAGAATTCCATGGACTGTATGCGCAAAAGAGTTGGACACAACTGCGCGACTTTCAAATTCACCAGTAATATGCGCATAAGCCAGCAGAAACGGGCAAGTTTCGCTGGGTGCACTGGTAGGCCTTTCCGCCCTATGGCTCACCTACACCTTCTGGGTCCAAAGTACCAAAGGCTCTCCACACACCAGCAGCCCCCGGAGTCTACTTCAGCAGCAACCCTGGGTTTTGTTTCCACACGGTGTACAAGAGTTTGCTTCTGGAGGTTAGATATGACTGCAGGTGCCTGCCTGAGTACCGGCCTCCTCGAGAACAGGTGTCGCCGGGTCTCAGACCCACCCGCCGCCCGGCAAAGAAGCCACAGCGACATCGAGAAGGCCGCCCGCCCCGGCTAACTTCCGCCCACCCCCGCTGGCTCGTGAGGTATCTCTAAGGGTATGGCTCGTGATTTCTCGAGGCTCTCCTGACCAAACCCCCAAGAAAAATCAGCTTCTCGATTACCTCCACCCAGCTCTGGCTTCCGTGGACGCCAATTCCCTCTTCCTGGGCTATGAAGTCACCACACCTCACGCCGTCGCGGGGAGGCAGGCAGGTCTGGGTTCACGCGCCCCCGGGGGCGGTGCCGGGAAGGCGCGAGGCGCCGGGCGCGCGCGGACCTTGGGTTTCAGTCCCCGGCGTGACCCCTCTAGCGCCTCGAGACGGTACCCCGGCTCGCCATTCTGGGGTCTCGTGCTGTGGGCCGGGCGCCCACCGGAAAAGAAAGGATGGCTTCCTGTGGCTGCGTGATAGCCACGCCCATCACCAACTCCCCCCCCCACACACACACCAGCCCCTCCACCCCCTCCACCCCAAACCTGCGTAGGCGTGCACACGCGAGTCAGGAAGCCTCCCGCAGGTCCGCCCCATCCTGGGGTCAGCCCCGGCTGCACAAATAAAGGACAGTTCAGGTCACGGAGTCTCGGGCTCACGGGAGTCCTAGCGGCGCCGCGAAGTAGGTTGTCTCCTGCGAGCGTCCGAGATCTCGGACCACCCCCCCCCCCCGCCCCGACTTGCTGCGTGTCTTGCGTCCAGATTACTGCCGAATCGCGTTCCAACAGCCGGTGGCCTTTTCTACCGCGCAGTTCGCCTGGCTAGGACCCCTATCTCCGAAAGTCATCACTAGGATTGTCCCGGGGACTCGAGTTAAGAGGCTTTTGGTCCTCCTGGCCAGACCCCTCGCTGGATCAGGAGCAGCAGTCCCTGATATTTTTAAAATCCTTTTCTGGTTTGCAGGCACGTGCTTCCCAACTATTATTGTTTATTCTTGTTGCTGCTGCTCCTGCCGCCGCCCAGTCGCTTGAGTCGTGTCCGACTGTGTGTGACCCCATGGACAGCAGCCCACCAGGCTCCCCGGTCCCTGGAAGTCTCCAGGCTAGAGCACTGGAGTGGGTTGCCATTTTCTTCTCCAACGCATGCAAGTGAAAAGTGAAAGTGAAGTCGCTCAGTCGTGTCCGACCCTCAGCGACCCCACGGACTGCAGCCTTCCAGGCTCCTCCGTCCATGGGATTTTCCAGGCAAGAGTACTGGAGTGGGGTGCCATGGCCTTCTCCGTTATTCTTGTTAGGTAGGTTTGAACCTCGTGGTGTCCCTTCCGTTTACATTTCTCTTTGACGTATAAAGAAATTCAGATACAGGACGGGGCGTCTGCCGAGTCACGTTGGATTACAGGCGGCAGATTTTAGACCAATTGTAGGTCTCCTGTTGCCATACCCCATGCTTTTGCTACTGTATTATGCGTCCCTGAAGGACAGGACTCTTGTTTCATCTTACACGTCCTGTAGTGCTTAGCATAGTTCTTTGGAGAAGGCATCTTGCTAAGAACCCGGATATCTCAGGTTGTCAGTGTCTCCAAATTTTCATCGTTTACCTAAGTATTGAGCCATTTGGGGGAGAAGGCAATGGCACCCCACTCCAGTACTCTTGCCTGGAAAATCCCATGGATGGAGCAGCCTGGTAGCTGCAGTCCATGGGGTCGTTAAGAGTCAGAGAAGACTGAGTGACTTCACTTTCACTTTTCACTTTCCTGTATTGGAGAAGGAAATTGCAACCCACTCCAGTATTCTTGCATGGAGAATCCCAGGGATCGGGGAGCCTGTTGGGCGCCGTCTATGGGGTCGCACAGAGTCGGATACGACTGAAGCGACTTATCAGCAGCAGAGCCATTTGGACAAAAGTTATCTATAAGAATCGAAGAGAAGAAAGTATGTGTAGCTCAGTTGTACACTGGAGATGAAACTGACCTTAGTGTGAAAAATCAGTGTGAGAAACTCCTCTGGCAAGGATACCAGAGATCTACATGCCAAGGAGGAAAATGAAAAAGGAGTGCCTGTCCGCCTTTTAACATGCAAACTAAGATTACACTCAGAAGATAAGGTTAATCCTTATTTGCAGAGCAAAGCTGCCCTAAAGTGTGAGAGGACACTGTGCATTATCTGTGATCGTAAAACTAGTAAACATGTTTGCTTCACCAAGGAGTCGTTTTCAGAATGATTCTTTCAAAGCTGTGTTCCTGAGGTCAAGCATTTTCAACCGAATGTTTTATGACAATGGAAGAAAAGTCAGAGCATTGTTGCTTCTGGATAATTCCAGGCTTACCTTTCAGCTGGGTCACTCACCAGTGAGGATGGTCAGATAAAGGCATTTTCTTTTTCCTCTTTTTTAAATAGTGAGATTTGTAAACCATGTGAAATTTAATATTAATCTGCTCAAAGTTATTCCTTATAATTGTCTTCACTAGAAATTAGATTATACAGTTAGCCATTTAGAATGAATATGGAAATAAGTATAATGATCTCTTCAGTTTTCCTTATAACCTACTATGGCTTATATGCTTCAAAGAAAAGAAAAAAAAAAGTTTAAATGACTAGAGACTCCAGGAAGACAGGTTGTAATTCACTTAAATTTCATTACATATTATTAATATGATTAGTGGTTTAAGCATACATTGACCCGTTTTAAAAACGTTTTTCCATTATAAAACTCTGCATAATTAAAGGTTTATAGTTTACTTATAATTTAAATCCATAAAGCCCAGATCCCTTCCATACTTATGTTTTGTCTAATATGTTTGAAACAGTAAGTAAAAAAGAGAAACTATGTAAAATCTGTGTAAAAAGGATTTTCTTTCCTCTAAACACTTCAACTTTGAGTCACCCAAGGAATCAAGATGAGATCCTGAGCAGCAAACAACTTTATAGGTGGACGGAAGAATACTGGAGTGGGTTACCATGTCCTCTTCCAGGGGATCTTCTTGACCCAGGGATGGAACCCGTGTCTCTTACATCTCCTGCATTGGCAGATGGGTTCTTTACCACTAGTGAAAGCTTACCAGAAGAGGGGCTGAATTGGGGACTAGGTGAAGACCCCTGTTGGAATGCCTTTTTAGTGCCTAAGAGCAATTATATGGGCCTCCTCTTTGCTCCGGCGTCAAGGGAAACATTCCAAGTAGGAGCAACATCAGTTTGGTGACATCATAAGATCTGTATGGGGGCTATAACAGTGGCTGCAGTGGGGAGAGGGTACATCCTTATGAGACTTACCATTCACATCAATTACCATCTTACCCAGACAGAACTGCATGCTCACTGGTTCCGGTTTTGTTCCCTGTGACTTCTGCACTGATGTTCTGCAGAACCGTGCTGGTCACCCTAACTTTGCCTCACTCTACCAGGAACTGCCCAACACCCCCACATTATCTGAACATGTATTGTGGGTCTCATGTAGTAGGCAAAAGGATCACTTCACATAGAAAGGTGTCAGATTACCTACCACCTTTCTTACCTTAACCAGGGGAGAACTTCAATTCCGGCCTGGAGACCCCTCCCCCTGCCACCCACTACCTCTCATCAATGCCCAGATTACGGAGCCCAGAGTCCCACTCGGTACCTGGTGTGATGCACACCCAGAGCCATATGTTCATCAATCATGCTTGTAGTCATCACAAATAATAACATCTACAAGTGGGAGCTTTTTCAACATACATATCTTACTGAAAAACATAAGCATTTTACAAATGCTTCTGCCAGCTGAGTTTGTCTCCTCCAAAACACTTGGGAAAGGGCTTGCATGTATCTTTTCAAGCTAGCATTTTTCTTTTTCTTTTGTGATACGTACCCAGGAGTGGAATTGCTAGATCATATGGTAGCTGTATTTTTTTGTTTGTTTGTTTCTGAGGAACATCCATATTGTTTTCCATAGTGGCTGCACCAATTACATTTCCACCAGAGGTGTAGGAAGATTCATATTTCTTCACATTATTGTCAATACTTGTTACAGCTCTTCTTTTTCATAATGGCCATTCTAACAAGTGTGATGTGATATCACATTATCATTTTGATTTGCATTTCCCTGATGGTTAAGAGCATAGTGCATCTTTTTTTTCTATTTATTTTTTAATTAAAAGATAATTGCTTTACAGAATTTTGTTGTTTTCAGTCAAACCTCAAAATGAATCAGCCATAGGTATATATATGTCCCCTACTTCTTGAACCTCCCTCCTATCTCCCTCCCCATCCCATCCCTCTACTCTAGGTTGTGGGTCTCAAACAGAGACCCTGTTTGATTTCCCTGAAACATACAGCAGATTCCTCTAGCCTATCTATTTTACATATGGTAATTTAAGTTTCCATGTTACTCTCTCCATACATTTCACCCTCTTCTCCCCTCTCCCTGTGTCCATTAGTCTGTTCTCTATGTCTGTTTCTCCACTGCTGTCCTGAAAATAAATTCCTTGTTACCATCGTTCTAGATTTTGGGTATATGCATTCAGTTCAATCGCTCAGTCGTGTCCGACTGTTTGCCATCCCATGGACTGCAGCATGCCAGGCTTCCCTGTCCATCACCAACTCCCGGAGTTTACTCAGATTCATGGCCATTGAGTCAGTGATGCCATCCAACCATCTCATCCTGTGTCATCCCCTTCTCCTCCCGCCTTCAGTCTTTCCCAGCATCAGGGTGTTTTCCAACGAGTCAGTTCTTTGCATTGGGTGGCCAAAGTATTGGAGTTTCAGCATCAGCATCAGTCAATGAATATTCAGGACTGACTTCCTTTAGGACTGACTGGTTAGATCTCCTTCCAGTCCAAGAGACTCTGAAGAGTCTCCTCCAACACCACAGTTCAAAAGCATCAATTCTTCAGCGCTCAGCTTTCTTTATAGTCCAACTCTCACATCCATACACGACTACTGCAAAAACCATAGCTTTGACTAGATGGACCTTTGTTGGCAAAGTAATGTCTCTGATTTTTAACATGCTGTCTAGGTTGGTTATAGCTTTTCTTCCATGGAGCAAGCGTCTTTTAATTTCATGGCTGCAATCACCATCTGCAGTGATTTTGGAGCCCAAGAAAATAAAGTCTGTCACTGTGTCCATTGTTTCCCCATCTATTTGCCATGAAGTGATGGGACCAGATGCCATGAGCTTAGTTTCCTGTATGTTGAGTTTTAAGCCAGCTTTTTCTTTCTCCTCTTTCACTTCTACCAAGAGGCTCTTTAGTTCTTCCTCACTCTCCGCCATAAAGGTGGTGTCATCTGCATATCTGAGGTTATTGAGATTTCTCCTGGCAATCTTGATTCCAGCTTGTACTTCATCCAGCCTGGCATTTCTCATGATGTATTCTGCATAGAAGTTAAATAAGCAGGGTGACAATATAGAGCCTTGACATGCTCCTTTCCTGCTTTGGAACCAGTCTATTGTTCCATGTACAGTTCTAACTGTTGCTTCTTGACCTTGACCTTCTTGATATATGCATTAGTGTACGACATTTATTTTTCTCTTTCTACTTACTTCACTCTGATAGGCTCTAGTTTCATCCACCTCATTAGAACGGACTCAAATGCATTCCTTTTATGGCTGAGTAATATTCCATTGTGTATATGTACCACAACTTCTTTATCCATTCATCTGACAATGGACATCTAGGTTGCTTCCATGTTCTAGCTATTGTAAATAGTGCTGCAATGAACAGTGGAGTACATGTGTCTTTTTCAATTTTGGTTTCCTCAGGGTATATGCCTCTGAGTGGGATTGCTGGGTCATATGGTGGTTTTATTCCTGGTTTTTTAAGTAATTTCCATACCATCTTTCATAGTGGCTGTATCAATTTACATTCCCACCAACAGCACAGGAGGGTTCCTTTTTCTCCACGTTTATTGTTTGTAGACTTTTTGATGAGGGCCATTCTGACTGGTGTGAGGTGATATCTCATTGTAGTTTTGACTTGCATTTCTCTAATACTAAGTGATTTTGAGCATCTTCTCATGTACTTGTTGGCCATCTGTACATCTTTGGAGAAATGTCTGTTTAGGTCTTTTCCCCACTTTTTGATTGGGTTGTTTATTTTTCTGGTATCGAGTTGTATGAGCTGCTTATATATTTTGCAATTTAATCCTCTGTCAATTGTTTCATTTGCTATTATTTTCTCCCATTCTGAGGGTTGTCTTTTCACCTTGTTTATAGTTTCCTTTGCTGTGCAAAAGCTTTTAAGTTTAATTAGGTCCCACTTGTTTACTCTTGTTTTTCTTTCTATTACTCTAGGAGGTGGATCATAGAGGATCTTGCTTTGATTTATGTCATCAATTGTTCTGCCTATGTTTTCCTCTAAGAGTTTTATAGTTTCTGGTCTTACATGTATGTCTTTAATCCTTTTTGAGTTTATCTTTGTGTGTGGTGTTAGGAAGTGTTCTAATTTCATTCTGTACATGTAGCTGTCCAGTTTTCCCAGCACCACTTATTGAAGAGGCTATCTTTGCCCCATTGTATATTCTTACCTACTTTGTCAAAAATAAGGTATGGATAGATGCATGAATTTATTTCTGGATCTTTTTCCATTGGTCTATATTTCTGTTTTTGTGCCAGTACCATGCTGTCTTGATGACTGTAGCTTTGTAGTATTATCTGAAGTCAGGAAGGGTGATTCCTCCAGCTCCATTCTTCTTTCTCAAGACTGCTTTGGCTATTAGGGGTCTTTTGTGTTTCCAAATGAATTGTGAAATTTTTGTTCTAGTTCTGTGAAAAATGCCATTGGTAATTCGATAGGGATCACATTGAATCTGTATATTGCTTCTGGTAGTATAGTCATTTTCACAATATTGATTCTTCCTACCCAGGAACATGGAATATCTCTCCACCTGTTTTTTTAATCTTTGATTTCTTTCATCAGTGTCTTATAATTTTCTGTATACAGGATACAGTTCTTTTGTCTCCTTGGGTAGGTTTATTCCTATATATTTTATTCTTTTTGTTGCAATGGTGAATAGGATTCATTCCTTAATTTCTTTTCCTGATTTTTCATTGTTAGTGTATAGGGATGCAAGTGATTTCTGTGTATTGATTTTGTATCCTGCAACATTGCTAAATTCACTGATTAGATCTAGTAATTTTCTGATAGTATCTTTAGGGTTTCCTATGTATAGTATCATGTCATCTGCAAACAGTGAGAGCTTTACTTCTTCTTTTCCAGTCTGGATTCCTTTTATTTCTTTTTCTTCCCTGAATCCTGTAGCTAGGACTTCCAAAACTGTGTTGAATAATAGTGGTGAGAGCATCTTTTAATGTACCTGTTGGCCATCTGGGCTTCCCTGGTGGCTCAGAAGTAAAGAATCTGCCTGCAATGTGAGAGACCTGGGTTTGATCCTTAGGTTGGGAAGATCCGCTGGAGAAGGGAATGGCAGCCCACTCCAGTATTCTTGTCTGGAGAAGTCCATGGACAGAGAAGCCTGGCCAGCTACAGTCCATGGAGTCTGCAAAGAGTCAGACACAAGTGAGTGAGTAACACTGGTCATCTGTGTGTTTTTGGGAAAATTTCTATTCGGATCCTCTGCCCAGTTTTAATGGCACTATTCACTTTTCTGCTCTTGAGTTGTATGAGGTTTTTACATATTCTATTTCTTCCTTCAGGTGATCTTCCCTACCCAGGGGTCAAACCTGGGTCTCCTGAGTTGCAGGCAGATTCTTTACCATCTGAGCCACCAGGGAAGTTCCCATATTTTTTTTGGATATTAGCCCCTTATCAAATATATGACATGCAAGTATTTTGACCCATTTAATAGTTGCCTTTTCATTTCATTGATGGTTTCCTTTGCTGGGCAGAGGCCTTTTGGTTTAATATAGCCCTGCTTGCTTATTTTTTGCTTTTGTTCCTTTGATTTTGGTGTCAGAACCTCCTGACTTCTTCTGTGACCATGCATAGGAGCATACCAATCACTCTAATTCTGCCTTACCTTAGCAGGGTCAGGAGATTTCCTTAAACATTCTTATAGTCCTCAAATATGTATGTGTGGCCTTTGTGTTGTGGCCCAAAGGATAATTTCTTATAGGGATCTATTTATTTACCTACTCTCTTTCTTTCCTTAATGAATTGTTAAGCCTCAGAAATCACCAGTTACGCAGGGCAGCTTGAGAGACCTGGTATCTCACAGTGGGGCGTTTAGTCATCTAGTATCAGGGAGGCAATGAA
The DNA here is from genome assembly GCF_003369695.1 of Bos indicus x Bos taurus. Lineage (NCBI taxonomy): Eukaryota > Metazoa > Chordata > Mammalia > Artiodactyla > Bovidae > Bos > Bos indicus x Bos taurus. The sequence goes on from NC_040105.1 coordinate 127,004,984, forward strand.
AAGATGAAGAGAGCATGCTGTTCCTCTAGTATGTGCCAGGAAGACTCTCATCTATTGGCTTGACATAGGCTTCTTACAGCCACCTGATATGCCCTACAGCACCATCACACAGCACACCACATGGCCTAGTACACTCACTTGCATTGGCTGGAGTCACCTGCAAAAGTTTCTTTTCCTATAAGGCTGTGTATTGTTCATGGACCTAGAAACTGAAAACATTATTCCTGCATCGGGGATGTCTGAATTATCTCACAAGCCAATAAAATGGAGGAATACAACAGATCCAAAAATTGCTTATTTAGTGTTATTCATAAGGCCTTCCAGTTCACCTTTGAAAGCAATTTCCTACACATACTCATATAGGGTTGATTTTGAATTAATCGCATGGTGGTAGGAAAGAGACAGAGAAGGCAATGGCACCCCACTCCAGTACTCTTGCCTGGAAAATCCCATGGGCGGATGAGCCTGGTAGGCTGCAGTCCATGGGGTCGCTGAGGGTCGGGCACAACTGAGCGAATTCACTTTCACTTTTCACTTTCCTGCATTGGAGAAGGAAATGGCAACCCACTCCAGTGTTCTTGCCTGGAGAATCCCAGAGACGGGGGAGCCTGGTGGGCTGCCGTCTATGGGGTCCCACAGAGTCGGACACGACTGAAGTGACTTAGCAGCAGCAGCAGGAAAGAGAAGGGGGCAGAGATCGATTCTGATTGCATATGGGTTGATACTTATTGCTCATAGATGATGAGAACATGCAGTATCTCTGTATTATTTTTCAACTTCCATGTGTTTTGATCATTGTCATGAAGTTTGTGAAATGCAATCTGTTTGGCGAGAAGCTACAAGTTCAGGCTCTGGTGCACATGAAGTGCTCTTTTACCTCATTAGTCTCTGGAGAGCAAGAAAACAAACCTCACAGTGCACAATGTGCATCAGCGAGACGGGGTCAGAGGTGCTCTGGAGATGCAGTTTCATCCTAAACTTTGGGATTTGTTGAAAGATATTGAGAGAAGAATGGGATGGCTATATTTATGAACCACATTATCTAGGAGAAGCAGGGTGAACTTGGCATTGGTTGGGGTGGGGCTGAAAACCTGGGAATGGGTAGACAGTGACAGGAAACTTGTAGAGAGTCAACAGCAACATAAGTTGTATCTAAACCGAAGCAAGGCTGATGGGGGATGGATTCAAGAAACAACAGGAAGTGGAGTCTTACTAACTGGATGCATGAGGGAGAAGGACACAGCCAGTAAAGAGATGACTCCTGATTTTGGAGTGGATGGTGGTGACACCACACAAGATAGGGAACAAAAAAAGAAAAGAAGGGTATTTTGGGTTTTTAGAAAAGACAAATTCAACTTGGAACAGTTGACTATGAACACTTGAGTGTGCCAAAAGCAGCTAGATCTCTGATGAGAATCTGCTTGGTTACCACTAAGGGTTGGTTCTTGATATTGCAGGGTAATGAACTCATTTTTGCAAGAGTCAAAAATTAAGATATACTCACCAGAGACTGATCTACAAGCTAGAATGCCAATCAGAACTACAGTGGGAACTATAATGGTCAGGGTAAAATACCAACACGAATTAGAAAGCAGAGTGTATTCTTGAGGGAAAGTGATGCCAGAACAGATGTATTTTAACTGGGGACCTCAGAAGCCCCAGGTGAAAAATAATAGTCTGCAGTTCCATAAATCTTCCAGAGGAAAACAATGTGGTTGACTTTGCAGGTTTAAGTCCTCTGTGGCATAAAAGGCTGAGCAAATCCGTATGCTCCATGGAGCACACAGGTGATGGAAAAGCATAGATAGGGATTGGTGGAGGCAGAGGGCAGAACCGAGGGAGGGCAGGAATCTAGCGGAGCTCTCAGCCTTCAGTTGCCCTCCCAGCGGCCCCACTCCCCGAACGCAGAAGGAGAGGCAGTAGTACCAACTGGCTTGCTCCTGTGGCTGTGGGAGGCCAAAGGTTCAGGTACACCAAAGAGACAGCAGGGGGAGGCTGTGAGGGGGTTTCAGCTGTAGTACACCCTGAAAGTCGCAGGGTGGCTTTGTCTTTTCCAAATCCAGGGAAGGTTGATGAATAAAATCCCCTCCATTTCCTGTGTTCTTTTTTCTTCCTTTGGATCTCGGCTACCCACTCTGTGCAGCTGAGGGCAAGCAGATGAGAACTGGGTGAAGGAGCTACAGATGAGGCGGAAGGAGTGAGTTGTTTCCGGATGGTGCGCAGTGGAGGCGCCCCGGCAGCCGGGTTCACACAGAAGCTGCCACCTACCGAACCCGTCCCAGGACGAGCCAGGCCCTTACCCATGCTCGCGGCCACACTGGACCCATGACAGTCGCCAGGTGGGTGCTACCCACGCCAATTTGACCAGTCACGAAGCTGCGGCTCAGAAAGGCCGAGTGGCCTGCCCTGGTTAAGTGGTAGAGCTGCTGTGTCTAAATAGAGTTTATGCCCTTGACCCTGACGCGGTGCTGCGTTTTGACGTCCTGAGACTAAGCAGCTCTTCTGACCAGATCAGAATCAAGCTGATCACTAACGAAGAAGGGTGGGTGCTCATAGATAGACCGCTTCTGCGTGTCAGCCACTGTGCTCAGTGTCCACTGATTGATGCGATGTGAATTGCCAACACAACACCCCCAGGTTTTCTGATATAATTCAAAGAATCCACCAGTAGATGGCGCGGCTCCACTGGGTTTTCGAGTTATAGGAGGCTCTGCACCCTCACGAGGACATATATTCCTCCCACGCCCTTCGTGTGTCCCAAGGCCTCTCTTCTCTTTCTTATCTTGCCCTTATCAAAACTGGCTGTGCACGGATGACTGTCCCTGTCGCTGAAGGCCTTGGCAACACAACACCTTTAGGGCTTTCTGATGTAGTTCAAGTGATCAACCAGCAGGTGGCGCTGCTCCACTCAGAAATCGGAAGAATGTAATCGGTTCGTAGGTTATTTATTTTGGCTGTGCTGGGTCTTTTGTCTGGCTACAGCGAGCCGGGGCTACTCTTGGTTCCAGTACGTGGGCTTTTCATTGCCGTGACTTCTGTTGTTTCGAAGCACAGGCTCTAGGGCCAGAAGGCTTCAACAGTTGTGGCTACCTGGCTTCGTTGCTCTGTGGCAAGTGGGATCTTCCTGGACCAGAGATGGAAGCCTTGTGCAGTGAACTGGCAGGATAATTCTCAACCACTGAACCATCAAGGGAGCACTGGAAGGTGAAATCTTAACTGCTGGGTAACCAAGGAAGTCTCACAAGTCATGGATTTAGATGCAAGGACATATGACAGGGGCTTGGTTGCAGAAACAAGACATGAACTTGTCCCCTGGGACCAGAGGGGAATCTGCCACAGGGTGCAACTGATCAGAATCGTGCAGAAAAGCCTGAGCTGAAAGTCAGGAAACCTGGATGCTAATCTTGGCTCTGCCACCCATTAGTTCTGTGGTTTTGGGTACGTCACTGTACGTCCTTTTTCAGTTCATTTAAAATACAGTTTACTTATGTCAACCTCTCGACTCTCAAGATATCAGGGAGTAGTGCTTTTCAAATTCTAATGTGCACTGGAATCACCAGTTATTATGAAAGTGTAAGTCCTAATTCAATAGGCCTGTGGTGGAGGCCTCAGAGTGACAAGTTCCCAGGTGATACTGATGCAGCTGGTCCCTGGACCACACTTTGAGTAGCAGGCAAGCGTCCACTACAGAAGTGGCTCAAGGGCGCTCACTGCTGGTGTGGAGGCCAGAGGCAGGACTCTAGTCACCAGCCCCTCCCCAGCTTCAGCAAGAGCAGCTTGTCTTTTGATGTCCTGAGACTGAGCAGCTCTTCTGACCAGCTCTGAATCGAGCTGATCACTAACAAAGACGGGGTCTTGTGTACAGACCACTTCCACGAGTCAGTCACCGTGCTCAGTGTTCAGTGATTGATGTGTATTGGTTTACATGTTCCTCAGAGAACCACGGAATTACTCACCGTCTCGCAGACCAAGTGAACGACAGAGAATCTGAATGTGCTCAGTCGCTCAGTCCTGTCTTACCCTTTATGACCCCCCATGGACCATAGCCCGCCAGGCTCCTCTGTCCTTGAAATTCTCCAGGCAAGAATGCTGGAGTGGGTAGCCATTCCCTCCTCCAGGGGATTTTCCTGACCCAGGGATCGAACCTGCCTCTCAAGCGGGTTTCAAGCAGATTCTTTACCACTCAGCCACCAGGGAAGCCCAGAGAGTCTGAAGGACCTGGCCAAAGTGACTCCGCTCAAGAGTCTGGGTTCAAACCCAGCTAGTTTCCCCTCCCAAGTCTGCTCCAAGCACCACGTGCCTGGTGTATAAGAGGTAATGACAATTTCCAGTACTGCTGGTGTTCTGAAAAGTCCCTGGTGACTTAAGGGGGTACCCTGCATCCCAGATGTACTTGCAAATCTTGTGGTGTGCATAGAAATCTGAAGCACATAGTCAGTTCATAGATTCTTATTTGCTCAAGATCTTGCACCTCCTATAACTTGAAAACCTGTATATCTCGTCCTCACGGTTTGTTCATTACAGAAAGCAAATTCTGCCAAAACTTGGTGAAGGCTCCATGCTCCAGTCCAAGGCTGGCCAGTGCTGGTGGATCCCTTGAACTATATCAGAAAACCCTGTGGGTATTGTGTGACCAAGAACTTCATTGACAGAAGCAGTCATGCATATACAGTCTGTTTTGTTTTTTAAATTGAAGTACAGCTGATATACAATATTATGTTAGTTTTAGGAGCACAGCAAAGTGATTCGGTTTTATATACGTATATTCTTTTTAAAATTTTTCTGAGTTATTAGAAAATAGTGAACATCGTTGCCTATGCTTTACAGTAAATCCTTGTTTATTTTATATATAGTAGTGTGTATATGGGAGAAGGCGATGGCATCCCACTCCAGTACTCTTGCCTGGAAAATCCCATGGACGGAGGAGCCTAGTAGGCTGCAGTCCATGGGGTCACGAAGAGTCGGACACGACTGAGCGACTTCACTTTCATTTTTCACTTTCATGCATTGGAGAAGGAAATGGCAACCCACTCCAGTGTTCTTGCCTGGAGAATCCCAGGGACAGGCGAGCCTGGTGGGCTGCCATCTATGGGGTCGCACAGAGTCAGACACGACTGAAGCGACTTAGCAGCAGCAGCAGTGTGTATACCTTAATACCATACTCCTAATTTATCAAGGGTTTAATTTCCAAAATATACAGACAAATCAGGAAACTCAATATAAGAAAATGAAAAAAATGGGCAGAAAAGCTAAACAGACATTTCTAGAAAAAAGACATAGATGCCAGGGGGATGAGAAGAGAGGTCTTGGGGCGCAGAAAGGGAGTGGGAGGAATGGGTGTCAAGATGAGGTTGCAGAGCCTCTGCTTTAGCCATGACTGGGATTCCCAGGGTGACAGAGACTGGCTTTCTGTTAAATTTGACCTTGCAGAAAGGGCGCCCAGCAAGGCAAGGTCAAACTGCAGTATTTCGCAGGTGGCATGTACATGGAGATTTGCCATCATCATGAAGTCATAGAAAATGAGAAAACAGAAACATAGAGAAAATAGTCTACTGGTCTCAAAACATCAAAAAGAACTGAGAAGTTGCTTCCCTGGGGCCTGCACTACTGTGCCTGTAGGCCAGGAAACGGGTGCAGGGAGGCACGGTGCCATGCCCACATGCCCAGAGCTGGTGATCTGTGGAGCTGGAACCCACCCGGCCTTTCATTCCTGGGCTAGGGCTCTGCCCTCTGTACTCCTGAGTGCAAAGCCCTGTTGTAGAGAGAGGTAGGAAAAGCAGGATGGAGAACATTCCACGGGGTCTGGGTTAAGGATGTGCACAACATCTGAATAAAAAATGCTTTAAAAAGTGCTCCGATCTGCCGTGGTATTCACCTGGAAACAACTTTCGATAAGACTTTCCAGAACAATTGCCTCGAGAACATCGATGGAATTACCTTCCAGTTGTGTCTGGGGCATTCATTGGAATTCCTGCCACATGTGTCCTGACATTTCTTTTTAATCTACACCATGTAAAAATGCAATCTATGGCTGCCAGTCTCTGGGAACTGGGAAAGTCATCTATGGCTCTGCTGGTCCGGGTGGCCAGGCTGCTCTGAGTTAACCTTGGACCTGGAGCTGGCCGTAGCAACGACACCCCAGATTACTGCCTGGGTACACGAGGGGTCGCATTCCTCCTGACTGAACCCTCCCATGAGCCCTGCACCTATTATGCTCTCACATGGTCTGTGTGGGCTCCTCTGTCTGGTCCATGGGTTCAGTGCTCAGGGCCTACTTTGGGGTCGGGCATGGAGAGGAGCCCAGGAAATATGTCTTGCCAAATGAGCGGCTGAGGGTCTCTGAAGAATCGCCTTCCCTGAGGCCCTCTGGGTGCCACTGTGACCCCATTATCAGGGTGAATGTTAATGAGCTACAGGGGATGTGTGGCATAAATTGGGGTGTGGGAGGCAGGGGAAGGAGGGATTCCTGAGGAGACCTCGGATTTCTGGGTAAGGGGTGTTGTGGGTGGATGAGCATGGCGGTTGCTGCAGATGGACCCTGTGGTGGCCACAGAGAGGGAGGGCTGTCATGGCAGCCACTGAGGGAAGCCTCAAGAAAGGCTTGGTGACCAGGCAAGGGAGAAGCTGGCCTGAGGTAGCCTTGGGGACTGCTCTGCAGAAGAGGCAGAGGCTCCCAGGTTCAGCCTGGTTCCCAGTGCTGAGGTAGAACACAGCCTCAAGATAATCAGGGGCTTCTGCCACTGTCAGTGGGGCAGTGGGGAGTGAGATTGTCTCTGAGTGCGCAGGGTTGGGGGGGATACCCAGTGCCTTGATGGGGAGCTGTGGCCCACGGAGGCCTACTGTTTGTGGAGGTTGGGAAAGTCGGTCATAGGCCCCAGGAGGTGCTCTGGCCAGAGGGGAAGCCCCACCATGCTGGCTTTCATGGGTAGGCACTGTCTGGGCATCTTCCTCCTGCCTGTTGGGTGTGGAGGGCAGCAGAAGGGCTGGAATGGGCCTCCCTGGAGGGGCTGGGCAAGTGGGTGCAGGGAGCTGAGAGCTGGACGGGGTGCAGGGTGCAGGCTCAGAAGCAGCCTCAGGCCCAGGACAATCATGGGTGCCAAGAAGGAGACCCAGAGGCAGCGAGAACACTGGACCAGAAGCCACAGGCTGTGCCTGGGCCCAGATGCTGAGTCAGCCCTTAGCTCAGGGTGGTGGAAGTGAAGGAGCAGAGCAGGAGGTGGCAGGAAAGACACAGCAGGAGAGGTCTGGCTGAGACCAGAGGCTGAGGCTAAGGAGGGAGAGCAGACAATCATCTCTTGGGGGCGCCGAGGGTGCCCAGATAAGGGCTGGGGAGGCTGTGTGCTCTTCCTCCCTGCCTGGGTAGGTGAGTGCAGGTGTGGAGGTGGGGTCTGAGCTGGATCCTGGTCTAAGGGTGGGCAGAGTCAGGAGGCAGACAGGGAGGATGTGGAGCAGAGAATGAGTCCCTCCAGTGGGGTGACAGGACCCTCGGGGAATGTCAGGGCCAGGCCTTAAGATCTGCCAGTAGCTCAGAGCCTTGGTCCTGTCGTGGGACTCTGCTTAAGCACAGGTCTCAGCCACCCCACGACCTGACGTTTCTGTTTCTGTGTGCAGAACAGGGCCCTACCTTCCTCCCTCTGAGGTGGGTGCTGTGCTTCTCTGCAGGCCTCCCTCCCCCAGCCTCTGAACACCACCCCCGCTCCCTCTGCAGCAGTCTCGGAGTCCCCACCCCGGGCCCTGTGATGGGACAGCTTGAGTCTAAGGTGGAGGGAAGGTAAGCTGGTCTCTGGTCCCCAACGTTGATCTTCAAAACTGGGCACCGACCTGGCTGCCAGGGAAGCGATGGGTCCCTGCCACCTGCTGCTGCAGAGGGGCCTCTGGGTGACACAAAATGATCTGCAGACGGTCCATTTCACCTCACCTACCCCAGCCCATCCTTGGGGTTCAACTGAATTAAGTGCTTTCTAACACCAGGCTTTAAAATAAAGAAAACACTTAGCTGTCTGGTTATTCAAATAGTTTGTGAATGGGACAAACTGGGACAGTTGCTACATCTTAGGCCAGGCCTGTGCTGCTGACTTCTCATCATGGGAGCAGCGCTCCAAGTCAAGTCCTGTCTCAGAGCATCTTCTGAACAGGCCACCATCCCTGCCATGACCCTACCCACTTATAGCCCTCAGGATGCTCCTCTGCCCCAGCTTCTGGCCACCAGAGTAGGGTGAGCTTACCCCCAGCCCCTCTCCTCCAAGGGGGCACCACACCAGAAACAAGAGGCCTCCAGTTTTCATTTTATTCAATTCAAAGAATATTTTTTATTAACTTAGACAGACACAAGATGTGACAACACTGGAAACAAGAACATTTCTCTGACCAGACTGCGCTGACTGGTGCAGAGTTCATCACACACAGAAAAGGAACAGTGGTCTTATTCAAGTCAGTGATTGTGTGTAAGCTCCACTGCCTGAAAACCAGACTGCAAATAAAGTGCAAAGAGAGCAGCAGGGGCCCAGTCAGGAGATGAGGAAGAGGCGGGAGAGCAGAAGCAGCAAACGACTCAAGATCAAGACTCAAGACTCAAGATCAAAACGGTAAGAAGAGCAGTGGCAGGAGCACGTGCTGAGGACGTGTCCCCGCCCCTCCCACGGCCAACATCTTTGGGGGCGGACAGCCCCAGCCAGAGCCCCACAAGGAGCGGGGATTCTCTGCAGGTGACGAGGGGTCTCTGAGCCCGGGGCCCCTGAATCTCCAACACACTTTATCCACTTTGGGAAGCAGCCTCCCAGGGCCCAGGCAGCTCCAACAGAGCCACGAGCCCAGGAAAGACAGGGAGCCCGTCCTGCACTGCACACCAGCTAAACAGCTCTGCACCCTCTGCAGCGCATAGTCACTTGTGTGTACACAAGCAATCACACACTTGTGCACAGACATACACCCATTCACAAAAGCACGCTGACACATGTATTCACACACACACACAGTCACACCGGCACATTCACACACAAACATCTGTGCATTCATGCATCTGTGCTCATACCCACACACTCATCCACACACCCCCTCACACACTCACACACTCAAGCCCTCATGCATGTGCATACATACTCGCACATATATGCCCACACACATCCCACACTCACACATGCACTCAACATGCGCACTCACACACCCATTCACACACAGGCACGCACATATTAAATAAAGACACTCCCTAGTGCCCTCCCCAGGTCCTCTCAGGCTGGCCCAGGAAGAGGCTGCGGCTGGGCATCCAGTCACCCAGAGGGTGAGATCCAAACTTGAAAAGGGCACATTTACACATCAGCCCCAAGGAGGCCCCTGGTCCTCCGCTCCTCTCCTCCCCTGCAGCCCATGTCACAGTCTCTCAGAACTCCAGGGATGCAATCTAAAGGCTGGCAGTCTCCCGGAAGTGGTCCTGGAGGGACACAGTTGGGGTGGAGGAGGGGCCACCAGGACCAGGGGTTTCCAGGCAACTTGGCACAAGGGAGGAAGCCATCAGCGCCATTCCATCTGTGGGAATCTGCGGGGGGCATGTGGTAGCCTGGGTGCAGCCTCAGGCCTCGGGGTGAGGCAGGCAGAGCTCTTCAGCCGGGCCCTGGGTGGCTGAGAAGGGCACATGGTGTGAGGCTCAGCCCCTCTGTCCCAGGGGCAACCAGGCTGCTGTGGTTCTTAGTCCCAGGAACTGAGGACCAGGACCGCAAGCAATCAGTGAGGGGGCAGATGTGGATGTGGGATGGGGGTGAGGGCCAGGGCCTCTCCCGGCTCCCCTCAGTGCCGCTCCTGGTGCACCAGTCAGCAGCACAGCCAGGACCGCTGCAGGCCCATCCAGAGCAGATGCTCCTGTGTGATCCTGGCAGGAGGGGCAGCCTGGAGACAGAGACATGGGGTCATGCGTGGGTCTCAGCTCCACCCCACCCACTTGTATCCCTTCCCTCCTATTACACTCAGCCCCAGGAGCCAGCCAACACCCCCACCCAAACTGAGAGGCCTGTGCCACTCAACACCAAGGAACCCCTGGTTAAGCCTTGGGTGGGGCTTGGGTTGGGGTGGGGAGGTCTGTGTGTAAGGACCTTGCTCCCCAGGGGGTTCTGGGACTCATATCTCCTGTGACCATCTCAGCTTAGACTGTCCCCTGGTTCTTCCCAGTGACTTGCCATACACCCCACCTTCCCTGCCACCGGCCTTTCTCTCTAGGTCCCTTGGGAGCCTGTGCTCCCTTCCCCCATCCCACTGTGCCAGGTCTCCCAGAGACTGGGGGGCAGGTGGGGAATGCAGGCTGGGAGGCAGGTTCAGCTCCCCCACTTCTGATCTATGTGACAAGGGCAAATGTCTCCCTTCCCAGAGCCCGGCAGGTGGGGAGAACAGAGCTCTGCCAGAGTGTCTCTAGCTCTGTACTTCCTTCCCTATGCCAGAACCTGACCACTAGGTCACTCCCCCCGCCTCAGGCTCTCTGCCTGGAAAGCCCTTCCTCTCCTGGAGGGGAGTGGTCAGGCCCTTCTCTTGGCTGCTCCCCAGGCAGCTCTAGGGTCAGGGGTGCCCCAGGCAGGGATTTGACTCTCTGGACAAGACCGCAGAAGGGGTGGTTCACCTTCTATAACACCAGTTCCTGCAAGAAAAACATGGGGACTTGAGAGTTGCCTCCTCACCCAGAGATGTCCCCGTCTCCCCAGTTGTCGCCTACCCTACAAGCCTCTTCTCCAACTGCTCTCCCACCCCGGCCTGACAGCTGCCCTCCACTCAAGGAGACTCCCACTTTCCCAAATCCTTTGGGGCACAGGGGCTGCTGGAGGCTCTCCAGGACTGGAGCAGTGCATTCTGTGGCACCAGGAGGCCATGGTAGGAGGTGGAGGGAGCGTGGCTGAGATGGGGCAGGACTGGGAGGAACACGTCTTTCCCACTCTTCCCTGTCCCCTGATGCAAAGCTTTGGAGGGTGGAGAGGAGCAAGAGAGACAGCAGGAGCAGGCAGAGAGCAGGCCCAGAGACCCGCCAGGAGGAAGTCTTGTGAAGGGCTGAAGAAGAGACAGACCTGGGCTTGGGCCAAGAACACAACCATCCGTCCAGGCTGCCTCTCAAGGGGTGGAGGAAAAGGGGGCCAGCATCCGCTCTCTTCTAGGGCTTTCTCAGGGCCTCTCCAGGGCCATTTCCCTCCATTCCCCCGTGTTCAGGTGACACTACCGGGGCCGTGGGCAGAGGTGATGCCCAGGAAGCCGCCTCTCATCCCCAAGTTGGAAATATGACAAGGTTGTCCAGAGGGCCTGCGTGCACCCTGCCTTGCCTGCTCTCGGCTCGGCAGCTTTCCAGGCTGGCTTCCACGGGTCCCTTCCTCCCCCAAGCCGCCCAGGGGCTGGATATCTAGATGCCATGGCAACCGCCTCCCTCCAGCCTGCAAGTCCAATCTCTGGCCTCCTACCTTTTCGGTCAGGGTCAGTCATTCATGTTTCTAATGAAGAATTTCTTCCTTCTGCTCCCCCCTTCGGCCAAAGTGAGGCAACAGGTCGGCTGCATTCAGATAATTTTCCCGAGTTCGACGGAAAGGGCCCTTTTTGCTAGTTTTCTGTGCAGTTTGTCACCAGCCGCGACGTGGCTGGCCGGAGCCGGGGCTCGGTGGCTGCGTCTTCCGCGGAGGTCTAGGGCTTAGAGGCCTGGGCCGCCCCTTCCCTGGCACGTCCCGGCGGCCCCCGGCCCCGTGATCCTTTATGCCGATGCTCCTGCCGTCGCTCCCGGACGGAGGTGGTAGTGGGCGTTCACTCGATCCTCACTTGCAGGCGCACGTTGAGCATCACCGAGGCCACGATGTAGAAATAGGGGAAGTTCATGCGCAGACGCCAGGCCAGGTCGAAGAAGGTGATCAACGTGCGCGTGAGCCCCTTGCAGAAGGCGCCGTAGGAGCCGCGTATCGCGGCTGAGCGTGCCAGCCGCACTGCCACGCCCGACAGGGCCGCTGCTGCCGCCGCCGCAGACAGAGCCCCCGACGCCGCCATGGGCCCGGGCCGGCGCTGGCCCCGCGTACCGACCACAGCACGAGCTGGCGGGCAGGTGGACCCGATGCCTGGAGCTCCTGGCATACAGCAGTCTAGTCTCACCCCGCCCCTCCTCGCCGCGCCCTACCGTCGGTCTCCCCTCGGGGGGTGGTCTCCCACTGCCGCCTCTGCCACATCCAAGGCCAGGCCTGAGCTGTCCAGGGACAGCTCCGCCCCCTTGCCTGCACGCACATTGGCGACAGCCGGCACAGTTCCACCCCTAACATGGCCCCGCCCCTTGCCGGGTACCACAGAGCTGCTGCCAGCGACTCTGCCCCACCCCCCGGGATCCGCCCCTCCGACAAGCCCCGCCTCCTCCTGGACTCCCAAAAAGAGAGCCGGAGGGCCTGAATGGTTTGGAAGGCGCTGCCCTCCAGGGATCCTTTTGCAGAAAGCGCTATTCTGCAAGCAAAGCCCACCCGGAGCGCTCTGCCCCTTTACACCGTCCCCTTCCCTGTCTCCGCAGAAAACAGGGGCAGTCAACCCACTGTGTATTTATGTGCGTGTGTGTGTTGGTCGCTCATTCATGTCCGAATCTTTGCGACCCCTTGGAGTATATAGACCGCCACGGTCCTCTGTCCAAGGAATTCTCCAGGCAAGAATACTGCAGTGGGTAGCCATTTCCTTCTCCAGGGGATCTTCCCGACCCTGGGATGGAACCCAGGTCTCCTGCTTTGCAGGTGGACTCTTTACATTCTGAGCTACCAGGGAAGCCCCAACTTTTCTTTAATTCATAATTCCCCCCCCCCGCCCCCCGGTAACTCTGCACTATAGAGTTTCACCAAATCCACACACACATTTTTTTCCCTTTCTGGTATATTTGCTTGATGCTGTGTATTTCTCTATTCTTGAATTGCCCCATTGTCCTTATCTTTTACCTGTTGGGGAGCAAAGACTTTCCCTCTACTCTCTTAGCTATATACACTTCATAGGTCAATGACAAAAAACCGACAACATGCAGATTAACAGAAAATGTATATACACTTCTTAATTTTTAATATTATTTCAGCATGGGCATCATAAGAAAAAAACACCCAGAAAGACAGTGAGATTTGAGATCTTGTAATGCCACTTTGCCAGGGATAGCAGAGGGAGGATGTAGGCAGTCTAGGAGACAGTAAATGATTTATAGAAAAATGAATGACTCCTTAGAAGCATAGATGGGAGATTTGATAGTTTGAGACAGAGTTGTCTGGGTTTGGTGTTGACTTCTAGTTCTCCTTAACTTCCCTGGTGGCTCAGACAGTAAAGGGTCTGCTTACAATGCAGGAGACCCGGGTTCAATCCCTGGGTCAGGAAGATCTCCTGGAGAAGGAAATGGCAACCCACTCCGGTATTCTTGCCTGGAGAATCCCATGGACGGAGAAGCCTGGAAGGCTACAGTCCGTGGGGTCACAAAGAGTCGGGCACGACTGAGGGACTTCTAGTTCTCCTGTGGTAAGACTCAATATTTCCTGGTTGTTGAAACTTCCAAGGAGGGGGTTTATGACAATTGAGTTCCTTTTAGAAGATCTGTCTTTAGGCAAATAAGGGGATTTAAGAAAAATTTGTTTTTTCAGATACTGCTATTGCTGCTAAGTTGCTTCAGTTGTGTCCGACTCTGTGCGACCCCATAGATGGCAGCCCACCAGGCTCCCCCGTCCCTGGGATTCTCCAGGCAAGAACACTGGAGTGGGTTGCCATTTCCCTCTCCAATGCATGAAAGTGAAAAGTGAAAGTGAAGTCACTCAGTTGTGTCTGACTCTTAGCGACCCCATGGACTGCAGCCTACCAGGCTCCTCCGTCCATGGGATTTTCCAGGCAAGAGTACTGGAGTGGGGTGCCATCACCTTCTCCTTTTTCAGATGACTTCAGCTAAAAATAATCAGTGTAACCGAAGTGGCATATTTTGAGGTGGCACATACTAAACTTCTTCATACCTCATAGTGATTTCTAAACACTTGTCTTAATCCTTTGTTTGCCCTGGATACTGCACAGAAATCACTCAGGTTTTCATTTGCCCTCATACATGGCATTTCTTACTGGTGTGTTTAAAAGCCCCTTTGTAGCTTCATTTCATCTTTATTCTAAACCAAGTCCAACCCAAACTTGACCATGTTTTCAAGACTATTTAGAGAAGTAGAAAAATCCTCACGTCTCCTTTTAGTCATAACTTTTTAAAACCTGTCTGCAAGAGGTAGAGTCACCACGACTCCATCCCAGTTTCACAAGGAGGGCTGATCTGAGTATTAAGGCTTTCTCAAAATGCCTGTTCAGCACACTTGAACATCTCTATGGCATCCATGTGACTTCTTAAGAAACCCAACAGATTTATATACACTTATTAGACAATTGTCCTACCTACATGGTCAAGGGAAAAAAGGCAAACTTGAAGCATCAAGGACACTAAAAGAAGTGGTATGGACCCCGATTAATCTGTGGTTCAGTTTACCACCCAGAAACGTATACCCAAATTCTATATTTGTGAATACATCCTTCAGAAGTGAAGGAGAGAGACTTCCCTGGCGGTCCAGTGGTTAAGAATCTGCCTTTAAATGCAGGGAACGTAGGTTCGATCCTTGGTCAGGGAACTAAGATCCCACATGCCTCAGAACAATGAGCCCATGTGCCATAACTAGAGAGACTGTGTCCTGCAAAAAATCCCACATGATGCAACAAAGATCCTGCATGCTGCAACTAAGACCCAACACAGCCAAATAAATAAATAAAGTTAAAAGCAATGCTACTGTAAGTTTAGAGAGTTGTTTCTGTAAACATTAGTAAAATATTTACTGGCAAAAGACCTTTTGTAGCTTTAAAACATCATTTTACTACAGACTGCATTTCACTTACACTGAGGAGTTAATGTCACCAATATCACAGAAACTCCAAGTTATCGGGTGATTTTACTTGCAAGTTATTGCCATAGCCTGAGCCCTAAGGGCAGATCACAAAATCAGGATGAGGAAGGGTTAAGGACTGAATCACGTTATCTTCTGAGAAATACCTCTCTGTTTACAGCCAGCTGTATAACATTAACACTATCAGGAGTAGGGATGAATTCTGTTGAGTAAGGGACAGGTGGGAAAGTAAAATATTCTGATTTGGTCGGACTCACCTTGGTTATGAAACATATCCTCCTTATAGGTCATCTGGAATTGCCCAGAACATTACCTTTCTTTCATTCAATTATTCTTTAATGCTAGGAATTGTTCTAGGTGCTAGGAATTGTTCTAGGTGCTAGAAACGTAGCAGAGAACAATGCCAAAGGAATCCTTGCCCTCAAGAAATGGACATTCTTTTTTATGCTGGCAAGTGTAGTCATGGAGATGTTGATTTTTCTGTAGCAGTTTCTCAGTGACCAACCATTAGCTTCCTGGGAGCTGAGAGAGAGGCAGGTATGGTGGTGGTGGCAAGCAACAGCTTCCAGATCCTGAGATGAAAGTTCCAATGAACAAATTCAGCGGATTCCCCTCCCCACCTTCCTGACTGGCAGAGCAGGCAGCTTCCAAGATGGGCAGGTTTGGAGATGTGACTCTGAGAGTTGCTCCTGAAGGACCAGTCAAGAGTCACATCTCCAGGCCTCCCAGCAGTTTTCCCTGGAAGCCTATGCAATCACAACAGAATACGATGTAAATATGCAGCACACAACCCAAGGATCTTCACGTGACAGCCCTGAGACTAACCCTATTTTCTGGAAGCTCCGCATTTTATGGAATCCTGAACATTAAAAAGTGTAAGAATAAAATTTAAAAAGAAGCTGATATTTGAGTTGAGGGAGACTGGCAGTAGTTTGTAAATAAATCAGTAAATAAGATTTTGCAGCTAGTGACCAGGAATATCAAGAGAATAGAGCAGTATTTGAATATGTGATAGGATATTTCATGGTAGAAGGAGGAGAGAACAATTTTATAGAATCCTGTAAGGAAAAGAACTCTAAGATTACATTTGAGCTGAAATCCAAGGGATTGTGGGAAAGAAATAGCCATGGAAAAGCTAGAGGAAGAGCATTCCAGGCTGAGGAAACAGCAATTGCAAAGGCATTGAGGTTGATTCTCCCTAGGGACTGTTGATGAGGTCTTTGCTTAAGCTCTTTTTGGTGGTAACATATTTTTTTCTGCAAAGAATGATGCAAGTCAGTAAGACAGGGAGATACATATGATGAAATAGTATGCTGTAGTTGGAAGTATGGCACCCCACTCCAGTACTCTTGCCTGGAAAATCCCATGGACGGAGGAGCCTGGTAGGCTGCAGTCCATGGGGTCGCTAAGAGTCGGACACGACTTAGCGACTTCATTTTCACTTTTCACTTTCATGCATTGGAGGAGGAAATGGAAACCCACTCCAGTGTTCTTGCCTGGAGAATCCCAGGGATGGGGGAGCCTGATGGGCTGCCGTCTATGGGGTCGCACAGAGTCAGACACGACTGAAGCGACTTAGCAGCAGCAGCAGCAGTTGGAAGTAAGAGACTAGATGTACACACAGCAACATAGGAAGATCTTGACCAGTGCAAATGAAAAAAAGTAAGAAACAGGATGAGACCTATAATAAAGCACCATTCTGGTAAAAATAAAAATACCTACACGGGATGTTGAAAGTCAGGTTCTTCACTGTCGGAAAAAGAAGTTGCAAGTAAGCAAGAAGGAAGGCAAGAATAAACCCTGAGGTCCTGGACCACACTTTGAGTAGAAGGCTAAGTAACATGCCATTTTATGAATCGTTCATAGTTTATGTATCTATGAAGCTCCTCTTCCTAGAGTTAATGGGTGCTGCTATGTGCCAGGCACTGTTTTAGGGGCTTATTGATGGACATACAGGTTATTTCTAGTGTTTGCTAGTACAAACGGTACTGATGTGAACATGCTTCTACTTGTCTGCTGATGCATATGTGAGTTTCTCTATGGTACACACTGAGAAGTGATATCCAGAGTCAAAATGTATGTGCATCTCAACACTTAACAGCTAATTCCAATTTGTTTTCCAAAGTGTCTACAGTATTGATATGCCTTTCATCAGTGGATGAGAGTTGTACTAGCACATTCTTTCCTATTCTTGATATAACCAAATTAAAATCTGTGCCAATCTGAGACATGTGAATTGGCTTGTCATTGTCAGTTTAATCTACATTTCTCTAGTTACTGATGAAGCTGAGTGTGTTGTCAACGTCTATTGGCAATTTGGTTTCCTCCTCTAACAACTGTTTCTTTCATATGTTCTATCCAGTTTTCTATTGGATTGTTTGGTAGAAATAAAATTGATTTTTACATTGACTTTACATCTAGCACCCTTGCTAAATTTTCTTATTAATTCCAGAAATTAATATCTGATTCTTTGTGCTTTCTAAGTAGAAAATGCTATCATCTGTAAAGTATATATATAAAAAAAAGAATGATTGTTTTGTATCTTCCTTTCCAACCCTAAAACTGATTTTTGTTGCATTATAAACCTTGTTAAAACCTTTAGTGTCAGGAATTTCCCTTGTGTTTATCTTGATCTTAAAGATTATGCTTTTAAAGTTTTACCCTGGATAGTTCTTACTCCAAATATCTACCTTCCTAACTCCCTAACTTCCTTCAAGCCCTTTCTCAATTATTATTTCCTAATGAAGCTTACCCTGACTACCCTATTCTAAAATACGACTCACCAATCCTCCCCAGCACTCCAGAACTTCATTGCTTGATATATTTTTTTCCATGGCACTTGTTACTTTCCAACATACCACATGTTTTACTTTTTTTTTTTTTCGCTTTTATCATCTACCCTTCCCCCACCACAAGAAGGTTAGTTCTAAGGATCAAGGTTTATGTCTCTTTGTTCACTGATTTATTCTAAGTGCTCAGAAGAGTTGTCTGGCTCATAGCATTCAACAAATATTAATTAAATGACTATATAAATGGAAAGTATTTGGCAGAGTGACTGGATGGCATAGTGATATAAGCACTTAATAAATAGCAGTAGTGATTAAGAAATAAGTCCATGATAAATTACCATTGGGGTCCATAAAGGGAGTCAGAATATAAAAGGCAGGTATCAGCCATTCCTAAAATGTTGCATGCCCATCCATAGGAACACACACACTTTACTCAAGCAAGTCATTACTTCTGGGTTTTGTTTGCATTTGGTCCCATTCTCATGCCCATAACCACTTGCAGGCAAGGTTCTAATCACAGTCTCTCTGAGAGACATTGCTGCCAGATGTGGAGGCCAGAAGAAAGGCATTCTTTCTCTAATATTGGTGGTGGCAGACTAGTTGCAGGCTTAAGGGTTGGAGGTTCCTGCAGCTTTCCTGAATTGCACCCTTACCTGTCAGTCTCCAGCACTGGGGTATCAGGAAAGCTCTATGGGTTTGGCACAGTTTCTTGCACTGTGCTAATTTCTTTGTGGTATCCACAGTCCCTGACCTTTGCTCCTCCAGACCTTAAACAGATTAGTCAACATCTAATTCCAGCATTAGGTTTTTTTTCTTCTTGAAATGCCTGTAATGTTTTCTTTTAAACTGGTCTTTTAAACTGGTCTCTACTGATTCAGGGAGCAAGGCAGACAGGGTCCTGCCTTCATTGAACTTCTAATAAGAGGGATATGGCCAAGGGAATAGGCAGTTACCACATAGCATGATGGGTCCACTGGTCAGTTTATCAGTCAGTCTGTAAAAATTGATGAGGGTTTACGCCAGAAAAATGGACAAATGTAAGCACTTAATAAATAGTAGTAGTGATTAAGAAATAAGTCCATGATAAATTACCACTGGGGTCCATAAAGGGAGTCCAATGGACAAAGAAAAATGGACAAATGATACTCAGTGTCTGGAGGAAAGGGAAACAGCAAACAAACAATGAAGAATGAATAAACAATTCAAGGCAGTGTATGTTCACAGGTGATTTTCAGAATGCTGGTGTCTCTGAGCACCTGTGGTATGTCTGGGCACCCTGACAGCTGACCCAGTGTAAGGGATCCAAGATGAAGTTGCCAAGCCAAGGGCGCAGTGGGGTGTTGGGCCTTATTGTGAGAGCAGCTAAAGAGTATTAAGTGAGACTCAATTTAGAAATTGCAGAGTAAGGACAAAGATCATATCAATAATCTAACCTTCTACCATAAGACACTAGAAAAAGAAGAGTGATCTAAACCCAAAGCAAGCAGAAGGAAAGAAATCAAAGATCAGAGCAGAAATAAATGAAGTTGACAATAGAGAAGAAAGGGAGAATATAAATGAAATCAAAAGTTTGTTCTTTGAAATGATCAGGAAATTAATATACCTTTAGTTAGACCCACCAATGAAAGAGACTCAAATTGCTAAAATCAGGAAAGAGAGGACATCCCTATATATAAAAAGGACTATAAGAGAATGATATGAACAACTGTATGCTAAAAAATTAGATGACCTAGAAAGACAAAAATGATCAAAACTAACCAAAGAAGAAATAGACATTTAATTGTATAAATAGGTCAGTACTATAGTATATGAGGGCTCCCCTTGTGGCTCAGCTGGTAAAGAATCTGCTCACAATGCAGGAGACCTGGATTCGATCCCTGGGTTGGAAAGATCCCCTGGAGAAGGGAAAGGCTACCCACTCCAGTACTCTGGCCTGGAGAATTCCATGGACTGTATAGTCCATGGGGGTCGCAAAGAGTTGCACACAACTGAGCGACTTTCAATGGTATGTGAATTACATCTCAATAAGGGGCTTCCCTAGTGGCTCAGACAGTAAAGAATCTGCCTGCAGTGCGGAAGACCCGGGTTCCATCCCTGGGTGGGGAAGATCCCCTGGAGAAGGGAATGGCAACCCACTCCAGTATTCGTACCTGGGAAATCCCATAGACAAAGAGCCTGGCAGGCTATGGGCCATGGGGTCACAAAGAGTCAGACACAACTGAGTGACTAACAACAACAGTATATCTCAATAATGCTGTTATAAAAATTAAGCATACCCCCCAAAACCCTTATAAGAAAGAAACAGAAAATCTGAATAAATCTATAACAAGTAAAGAGATTGAATTAGTAAGTAAAGCACTTCACACAGACACACACACACACATCCAGGTCTAGATTGATTCACTGTTGAAGTCTACCAATTATTTTATGAAGAATGAATAGCAATCCTTCTCAAATTCTTCCAAAAAAACAGAATAGGAGAGAATACTTCCAAACTCATTCTAAGTGATACAAAAACTAGATGGAAACAACACAAGAAAAAATACATAACTACAGACCAATGTCCTTTATGAATTCAAAGGCAAAAATCCTCAAATCAATCCAGTAACATATAAAAGAACTGTCTGCAATGACTATATTAGTTTTCTAGGACTGCTGTAACAAAGTATCACAGACTGGGTGGCTTGAACAAAATAAATTCATTTTCTCACAATTCTAGAGGCTGAGAAGTCCAAGAACAAGATGTCAGCAAGGTTGGTTTTTTCCTAAGGCCTCTTTCCTTGGCTTATAGATGGTTATTTTATTTCCTCGCCTTCCCTCTATCTGAATCTGTGTCAAATTTTCCTCTTATGAGGGTTGATAAGAGGAATTTGATATTGAACTGATATTGAATCAGTGTCATCCTAATGACCTCCTTTTAACCAATTACACCTTTACAAACCCTATCTCCAAATTCAGTCACATTCTGAGGTCTGAGGACTTTATTTTTTATCCCAGGATTTATCCCAGGAACACAAGGTTGGTTAAACTTGAAAATCAATGTTGTACACCATGCTAATAGGATAAAGGCCAAAATCACATGATTATCTCAATTAAAAAAGCATTTGACATAATCCCACAATCTTTCATGATAAAGTCACTTGAAAAACTGAGAATAGAGTGGAAATACCTCAACTTGATAAATGGGAAGGGAACTGCTGGAAAGCCACTAGATGCCATGGATATTAAGCTGCCCACTGTCCAGGGAAGGTTGCACATGGGGATATTGTGCACTGTTCCAGACTCTAGAGTCTGGGGCTATTTCTGAGGCTTGTCAGGTGCAGCCTGTAAGAGTTTTAAAGATATTGAGAAAAGCAACAGATTTTACAGGTTCTTGGCCTTCCCAAATCAATAGAAATTAACTAGAGGCCAGACAAGAAATTTAGGCAAGACTTTATTGGGGCCCCCTGCTGCAGTAGCGGGGAGCAAGAACAAACAACAAGTTCACTTGCTTGCTCACTCCTCGACGTGGGGCAAGCTTGTTCCTTATATAGGGTGAGGATAGAGTACTCTTGCCTGGAAAATCCCATGGACAGAGGAGCCTGGTAGGCTGCAGTTCGTGGGGTCGCTAAGAGTCAGACACGACTGAGTGACTTCACTTTCACTTTTCACTTTCATGCATTGGAGGAGGAAATGGAAACCCACTCCAGTGTTCTTGCCTGGAGAATCCCAGGGACCGCAGGGCCTGGTGGGCTGCCGTCTATGGGATCGCACAGAGTCGGACACGACTGAAGCGACTTAGCAGCAGCAGCAGCAGAGGTGTGTGCAGGAGTCTGGCTGGAGGGATGCCTTAGTTTTGCCCTCTCCTTGATGTTATTGTGTTCAGGGAGCATGCTCAGTACTCTGCTTTTGCTCCAGGCTCTTCAAAAGTGGCAGTTGGGTTTAGTTTTTTTTGTTTGTTTGTTTTGTTTCTTTGTATCTTCTGTTCAGAATTTGCCCTAAATGCTGCTGCTGCTGCTGCTGCTCTTGCTAAGTCACTTCAGTCGTGTCCGACTGTGCGACCCCATAGACGGCAGCCCACCAGGCTCCCCGTCCCTGGGATTCTCCAGGCAAGAACACCGGAGTGGGTTGCAATTTCCTTCTCCAATGCATGAAAGTGAAAAGTGAGAGTGAAGTCGCTAAGTCGTGTCTGACTCTTAGTGACCCCATGGACTGTAGCCCACCAGGCCCCTCCATCCATGGGATTTTCCAGGCAAGAGTACTGGAGTGGGGTGCCATTGCCTTCTCTGAGGTGGGCTACAAACCACAGGGTTG
Source organism: Bos indicus x Bos taurus (assembly GCF_003369695.1). NCBI lineage: Eukaryota > Metazoa > Chordata > Mammalia > Artiodactyla > Bovidae > Bos > Bos indicus x Bos taurus. Next base: position 127,026,939 of record NC_040105.1, read on the forward strand.
CAAAGAGTCAGGCACGACTGAGTGACTGAGCAACACTACACGATGTTTTACAGATTTTTTTTTTTTTTTTTTTTTGGTGAGTGGTTTACTGCTGCTGCTGCTGCTAAGTTGCTTCAGTCGTGTCCGACTCTTCGAGACCCCATGGACTGCAGCCTACCAGGCTCCTCCGCCCATGAGATTTTCCAGACAAGACTACTAGAGTGGATTGCCATTGCCTTCTCTGGTGGTTTACCGAAGACAACCCAAATCCTCATTTAATATTCTTAATGTGACCATGTCTGCATGGTCCTTTCCCCCCCCACCCCAACCTTTGCTCAGCCAAATACTAGTAGGGATGCAATCCAAACTCCCTGCATGGTGCTACATCATTTGATTCTCCTCACTTAGCCACCGTCATCTCCAGCTCACACTTTAAAAGTGTCTCTCAGGACCATGAGTGCTTCGCTATAAAGCAGCTGTTGGCTCCAGCTTCCAAGCAGCTTTGTAGCTTTGCTCAGTCGTGTCCGACTCTTTGAGACCCTATCAACTCTAGCCTGCCAGGCTCCTCTGTCCATGGGTTTTCCCAGGCAAAGAACACTGGAGTGGGTTGCCATGCCCTCCTCTGTGTTTTGAGGCCCAAGCTGATGCAAAAGTTTGACTTTTCCGCAATATCGATGATATTGGTTTAACGTTGAACAGAAAGCTGTTGCTTAGAGTGGATGACGGAACCCTCTGTGGAGCGTGTGTAGGGGTGAGGAGGTGGTGCTGTTGGGATGTGGGTGGGTAGAGGAGTTCTAGAGGCAAAGGAAAAGAACTCAGGCCCTGAGGGATGGGGCTCCACACCTGGAAGCCCGCCTTCATCCTCAGGGCAAGTTTCGGTGCCATCTTCCAAAACAGGCACCAGGCCCTCCCTGCAGAAGCCCTTGGGCGAATTCGTCTACCCTAAGAGATGCAAAAAAGGATTAGACTGGAAGCGACTTCCGGCATGGCCTGCAGGTTTCCACCTTCATCTGTGATGGGAGGAGCCACGAAGTCCCGCCCACCAGCTCTCTACATCTCAGGGCCCTCCTCCCAGGCTACGCCCAGATTGGCTGGAGGATGGGAACTGTGAAGTTCTTGGTAGAGCAGCCTCAGCCAAGTCCTGTGTGAGGGCCTTACTAGAAGTTGGGCGGTGCAGAGAGGCAGGCGCGGCCTCTGGGCAGCTGCTGTGATCAGAGTGCGGCTTGGAGGCAGAGGATTAGACAGAAGCAAGCCTCGTGCCCAGTGTCACGCGGAGCCCAGGCCGCCCTGACTACAGGACTATGCTCCGGTTTATTTCCAGGGCTCTTGCCTTTTGGAGGAAGGTGGACTCGTCGGAAGCAGAGAGGGCGCAGCATCAGAGGCTCCTGGAAGGTACTCACCTCATCCCTTCCTTCCCCTTGAGTACTTAGCGGTGCGTCCCACTCCTAGTTCTAGGCCGCATGAGCCCAGAGGGGCTCTGTGTGTCCCAGGCAGCGCCTCCATGTGGGGAGGGGCGTCCGAGTCCCTGAACACAACCCGGAGCCCCCAGTCTATAGTTAATATGTTGATTGAGAAGCTCCCTGGGGAGCCGTGCCCCACCCTTGCATTTCCCCACACGCCTTTGGAATTTGAGCCTGTGTTATGCGAATGTGTTGCGACTGCCTTTCCATTCAGGGCATCACCCTGAATTGAGGGTGAATCTGCTATGGTTTCACAAAAGCGCGTATTTAGAGGCAAGTGGACAAATCATACATCTGTCCCCGGTCGGAGGGCAGGGGCCGCGTTTAACTTGCTCACCTTTGTGCCCTAAAAACTTGCCCCAGAGTCTGGCACTGAGGGGTGACTCGGGGAGCATTGAGAAGGCGTCATTTTGTTGGTGGGAATCCGGTAAAATGAAAAGATTTGCTGAGAGAGTGGCGGCCCTGCTCTGGTTGCATTAATTCTCTTGTGTACTGAGTGCTTGTCTGTGGCCAAGCACTGGGCTCAGGGGCTGAGGGGCATCCACGTGCTTTAATCTTCAAAAATCTCCCCGAGAGAAGTCGCAGGGTTGTCGATCCGTTGGACAGCGGGGTCAGAGAGACACAGGCAGGGAGGAGCGGACACCAGCCAGTGTCACCCAGACTTCAGGCCCTGCAAACGCTTCCCGACCTCTGCGCTCCCGCAGCAGGCGCTTCATGCCATGGGAGTGAATCCATGGCAGTTTGCCAGAGACGGCTCTTGAGCAGCATTATTCCTTCAGCAGGGCCCCGGCTTCCAGGTGCCCGAATCTCCCTGCAGCTTCTGCAGGAGTTTGAGCCCCATTGAGGTGGCTGAGTCTTAGCTAAGTTTGCGATGGGAGGCTGCTGCTTAGCTTTTAGCTGACACTGCATCATCCATTAATTCCCCTCCTTTTTACCCAAGGAACAACACAGGAGTCTTTGACAAGTTATCATGTGCCTGAGTGGAAGCTGTCTCTTGTATTCATCTTTTTTCAGTGCTATGATTTAAAATAATAAATGTGACTCCTCCCCTTTCTTTTTTCTTTTCTTTTCTTTTTTCAAATTTTCAGGATTTTCTTGGGTTGTGATTCTATAACCTATTATAATCAAAGTATTCCCTAGCCTTCCCCAGTCAGTTCACCCAAGTCTTTGGTCAAGCACCTAAGGCATTGTGGTTCATAGCATGGGTTCTGCAGGCTGACCTCTAGGTTCAGATCCCAAATTATGGCTTACTAGCTGTGTTTGTTCACAAAAATAAAATAAAATAAAATAAACCCGAGTGATTCAGATGCAAATTTGGGCTAGATTTAAATCCCCAGATCTCTTTATGTGCTTTGTCTGGTGAGTTGCTCAAGAATTTCCAGATCTGCTCCTCATGCTGTTGTTGATTACAGTAAAATTATATAATAATAATTGATACATTAGACTGTCTAGATGTAGATACCACGATAGCAATTAACATATAAGCTCTAACCGGTGGGAGGCACTCACAGTTCTAAGCAGTTGATATGTATGTGTGAATTAATATTTATAACAACCTTTTCCCACCAGCTTTATTGAGATATAATTGGCATATAAAATTGTAAGTTTAAGGTGTAAAATGTGATGATTTGATGTATGTATATATTGTGAAATGTTTACACAATAAGGCTAGTTAATGCCTCTATCACCTGATAGAATTATCTCATTTTTTGTGGTGATGAGACAAGCTGAAACCTGGGACCCAAGTTGCTGCAGTGCTGCAATGTTTGCACCTGTACACACCTCTCCTTGAGCAACAAAATGCAAAGAAACTGGGACTAAAAATAACTGCATGCATGTGCTGTTGGGGCAAATTCCAGACCCAAAAGATACAAAGAGACCAATAACACCCAACTGCCGTTTTTGAAGAGCCTGGAGCACAAGCAGGGGGTTGGGAGCAAAAGCAGGATACTGTGCTTGCCCTCTGCACTCATCACCAGAAGGGTGGGCAAACTACCTAAGCCACCTCTTAGGCCTGACCCCTGGACACATCCCCTGCCCTCACTCCACATAAGGAGCCTGCTTGCCACTAGGCTCTGGGAGGGAGGAAGTAAAGACGCCTGTTTGTTTCCTTAGCTACCCACCCCCCCACACCCACCTCCGCTGCATCAAGGGCCCCAATAAAGCCTTGCCTGAATTTTTTGTCTGGCGTCTAGTCAATTTCTATTGATTGGGGAGGCCAAGATCCCTGGCCAGTAAGGTGAGACCATTTAAGATTCACCTTTGTGAATTCACATTGTCATTGCCCTGGTTTTACAGATGAAAACAAATTCAGAGAGGGTAAGAAATGAACCCCAGATTACACAGATTTAGGTAAGCAGGAAGAGCTGTGTGATTTGAAATCAGGTCAGGCTCCAGACTCAGCTTTCTTCACCTCAGAGCCCCACTGCCTTGAGCATGGAGCCAGTGTGCCAAACAGAAATAAATGGTGGAACCAGCATTTCAATTTAAGTAATCTGCCTCCCAAATCCTGTACACTTTACCACTATGTTCTACTCTCATTGTCATCTGTATCTTAAATCTAACCCAATTTATTTTTAGATTTAATTCATTTTCTGCTATATCTTCTTTTGGTATCATCTATGCATGCATGCTCAGTCATGTCTGACTTTTTGCAACCCCATGGACTGTAGCCTGCCAGTCTCCTCTGTCCATGGGATTTTTCAGCCTACTGGAGTAGGTTGTATTTTCCTTCTCCAGATGATCTCAACCCAGGGATTGAACAGGCACGTCCTGCGTCTCTTGCATTGGCAGGCAGTTTCTTTACTACTGAGCCACCTGGGAAGCCCATCTTCCTCTGGTAGGGCTTCATTATAATGTGTCTTTGCTTTGGAGAATAATGAAACCTTTACTCATTTCTTAGGTCACACCAAGTTAAAAACTGTACAAGGAGTCGTGACAAAGTTCTGTAGTAACTATGGCTTGATCGATGAGTTGATCTACTTCAGCGGTGATGTTGTGACTGGCAATGTGCTTCTGAAAGTTGGGCAAAAGGTTACTGCAGTTGTGGAGGAAAATAAAACATCTCATGGATTGAAAGCAATCAAAGTAAGATAAGTTTGGGAACTGTCTCTTTTCCTGGGGGGATTCCAACCTTGTTTCTATTTAGTCAACCTGTCTGAGCAGTGGTTAGGACTTGGCGCTTCCACAGCAAGGGGTCCAGTTTCAATCCCTGGTTGGGGAACTAAGATCCCAAAAGCCACTCAGTGTGGACAAATAAATAAACTCTAAAAAATAAATAAACTCTAAAAATAAATATTTATATTTTTGCTTTTAGGATAATTTAAACCATTGTCAACGTATTTATATATTTATATATAATGTGTTCCAACCAGTTTTGTCTCCTACTGTAACTGAGTCCAAGCTCATTCTACTCATCCCATGACAGGCCAGTAAGTCTAGAAAAAAGGTGTTGGGGCAAGGAAAATTGACTTTATTTGAAAGGCAAGCAACCAAGAAGATGGCAGACTAATGCCCTAAGGAACGATTGTAATTCAGAGTAGAATTCAAGTTTCTTTCATGCTAGGGAAGAGGGGGAGCAGTGTGCCTAATCAGCTCGTGGACATCCTTCTGATTGGTTGGTGATGAGGAACTGGGTGGTATTTCAGAAGTCAACATTGTTAACCTTATGGTTCCAACTGGTCTGAGGTCTATGTGCTGGTGGTCAGCATGCAATTAACTTCTGCCGGCTGCTGGGGGTTTCAGTATCTGTTGAAAAGCTCAAAGGATATGGCTCAGAATATTATCTATAGTCCTTGTGGAGGAACTGAAGGGCCTTGTTTTATGGCTAAACAATTATTTTGTCTTACTTGACGGTTTTCCTTTCTGCGTTTTCTTACTTCTCTGATTAAATTTGCTCTTTGGAAGTTGGAGAAGGCTTAGGAAGCTAAAGCTTTTCTATAAACAAGAGGCAGGGTGCAGGGAGGGGGGGGACAGAGGGTCTGTTCCCAGGAAAGGCCCACAGGGTCCCGCTTGGTTTCACTATAAAGTATGGATTTTTGTTATATAACTTGGTTGATGGAAAACATTGAAATTTCCTTTGTGCCTTTCTTTCTTAAATGGTTAAGATATATGTTGTTATTAGTAGTAGTAGTATCTCTATTATTTAGATAGCAGCTCTCAACTGAATGCTTAATATAAACTTTCTCTAAATTTGGAAAGTTTTGTATACACATAAAATAATACAGAAATAATTCTAACTCTAGGATGAAAAAGCAAAAATCCCCTTTCATGCCCTCCTGGGCAACTTTTATTCCTTAGTCATGGTGCTTTTATGAATTGTTGACATACTTGTGATTATTTGAGGGTGCATTAGTAATATATACATTATTAAATTTTCCTTCAAATGGTGCATAGATATTTATGCATAGTAAAAACATCTGGAACAGGGTGAGTACCAGAGTATAATATGGTCAATGCTTATCTTTAGAAAGGTATTGGGTTTACAGATTATGTATAATTGGTTTTTGCTTTTTTCTTTTCTCTGCCTTGTATTTTTTGTACAATGAACATGTATTATTAGTGTAATTAGCAAAGAAAAATATAAAGACCTTTTCATTTTCAATAATAAAACTTTTGAATGCCTCTCTGTTGTAGATAAATTAAGTCCTAATTTGACTTGTCTTTTAGAGCTATGCCCCCCGCCACCTTTATTTTCCCAACTTTTTGTCATGTTTTATAACCCTCTCCCACCAAGTGCCATGATCTGAAATCTTGATTTTCCTCCTTATTCACTACTTTGCCATGTGTTTTCTCTCCTCCTTTGCTATCTCCCTTGTCCTCAGCCCTGTTCTCATTTGCTAGTAAAATCTTTCTCTTCTTTCACAGCCTAGATCAAGTCCTACTTTCTCCAAGAAATTGTCCTGTATTCTCTGAATCGTAAATTCTTTCCTTACTGGGAATTCCCAAAAGCCAGTTTTTGCACATATTCTTACTATTTGTCATAACTTGCTTTGAATTCATTATTTTTGCATTTTACTCCTCTTTGGTTATGAATTCGTACAGCCAGGAATAGTATCTTTTATTTTTGCATCTAATATGGTCAGTGCATTTAATTTGTTGGTGTGCAAATAATGTTTTCAGACACATTTTTAGAGATATACGACAGTATAACAAAGTGTGAACCCTCATTTAAACTATGGACTTTAATTAAATATAACTAATATTGGTTCATCAATCGAACAAATGTACTGATTGAACAAATGCAAGATACTAGTAACAGGGGAAACTGCGAGTGCAGAAAAGGAATATATGAGAAGCTCACGACTGAGTGACTGAACTGAATTGAACTGATGCTTAATTTTCCTAAACTGCTCTAAAACATAAAATTAAAAATATATGAAGCTCAGGCATTATTTTATCATCTCATGTCTATGATGTTTGCTACGTAAAATACATTCACCACTGTTTGTTACAGTTATTTAAACTATTTCTTAAACAACAATGATTTAAGCATATGTTTCTGATTTTTAAACTTTTGTTATGTGTGAAGTAAATGTTTCTTCTTCTCGTAGGTAGATGCTTTCTGTGATAATAGCCATGGTGATGAACTGCCAGACTCCTGTACTAGAATCTCACTTGGCTGTATGAACTCTCTGATGGAAGGTGTTGAGTTCATTCATCACACAGCTTACTTCTCTCTAGATGTTGTTTGTAAAGGTACAATTTATATATATATATATATTTTTTTTTTTTTTTACTAGATTGCTGAAATATTCCTTTAATAAGCAATGCAAAAGAGATTTTTGGAGATGCCAGATGTATACACAAGATACTTTTCACAAAGACATTTCAAACATTGTAAATCATCTCTTCTTAAATGCTCCAACTTTGTCTTTTTTATTAATTAAACTTTTTATTTTATATTGGGGTATAGCTGATTAACAATGTTGTGATAGTTTCAAGTGGACAGTGAAGGGGCTCAGCCAAAAAAGTTAAAAATTTAAAATTTAGGTTTTACCTATTTTTTAATTTTATAGATTGCATTTGAAGATGGTTATAGGCATCATTTCCAGGGTCAAATTTGTGACATGGTTAACACTAATTGGTAAGAGGATTTAATTACTTCTCCATTGTCCTTCACTCCAAGTGGAAGCTCTTTAATACTTGAGGTGTATTTTTGGAGTTGAAAATTATGTACAGCAAGGGACAGATGCGTTATATTTTTAAAAGTTCATCCTGTCATTTGTTGCATTCTCATTTATTAGATGTAATCACTAGTATTTGTGTAATTTTCCCATTCCTATAGGCATTGAATTTCTAATCTAACTGAAAAATACTATTAATACAAGTATACAGGGATAATGTTTTTTTTATTCTTCAAAAGCTTTAAAACAAGGTTTGGAAGTAGCCTTGTACTTTTCTGTTGGCTCACAAACTGGCCCTGTACATGGAAAACAAGGAGAGACCTATAAAGAGGCAGGCCACTCTAGATGGGTAGGGAGCAAGTTTAATAAGCAAGGGAGTTTAATGTATGAGCCTTATTTTGAGTGCACAAGTAGATCTATACCCTCCCCTGCCAGAATGTCAACACTTTATACAGAGGGTTTGAGAGAGTTCAGTCACAAATACCACCCAAATGGTCTCAGTGATACCTTACTCTGTCAAGGCTGTGTCCTTGAAACGTGGGAACGGTAGGTGGAACGTACATTCCAAGGACCATGGAAGAGATGAGGAGCCTCCAAGTGCCCAGGTCCAGTTTGTGGGTCAACCGTGGTTATGTCTTCTCAGTAATCTCCAACACATTCCAAGCGTGTGTGTATGTGTGTGTCCATTAATTATCAGGTATAACATTTTGTTATTTTATGCCTAAAGCAATTGTTGGTTTGTTGATGCTATTTCAATGTATTAATTCAGCTCAAGATAGAGTGCTAGATATTGGCAAGACCAAGATAACTAAGACTTTACTAAACCCCGCCTGCAAAGAGCTGATAGTTCAATTGGGAGAGACTGACATTAAAAGAATGTTTTTTTTTTACAAAAAAAAAAAACAAAAAAACACATTACTGCATAGAGGAGAGAGAATGATTGACTGCTATGGAGAGAACTGGGAAAGGCTGCCCGGGTGAGGTGCTTTCCCAGCTGGTCTCTGTACCCCTGCAACCCTTGCCAGGCTGGATTTTGAAAGATGAATATAAGTAAAAATATTGCACCTAAGTCCAAAGAGAAGTCCCCAAAAATGATTGTCTGGTGGCAGCTAGGATCTTAAGAGCCATTTAGTCAGAAATACCTAATGCTAAGATAAGATGCCCCTTGGATTGCTAAGTTCCAAAGGCAATCTCTTGGTCCCTATAAACCATGTCAATAGGAAGTCACCACCAATGGCACCCCTTACTAGGAGAACTCTTCTCAAGATGGGAAACACTTGAACATGTTGGTAATGCCAAAGGGATTAATTGAAAGTGAAGAAGAGAGCAGGAAGGACTGATAAAACACAGTCCCTGGTTGTAAAGAGAGGATGGGACTCAAAGCATAGGTGGAGGGATTTACTGCTGCAAAATAAATCGAGTGAATTGAAGTAATAGACTTCCTAGGGTGAAAGAGAGTAGATGAAAAAGAAGACTTGAGCACCTAACCAGTCCTATTTAGAAATGTCAGAATAGCTGTTTTTAATCTAATTATAAAACCCAATGAACATGGTAAAAACTTGTTACAACTTAAAACATAATAGGAATCTGCTGCTGCTGCTGCTAAGTCGCTTCAGTCGTGTCCGACTCTGTGCGACCCCATAGACGGCAGCCCACTAGGCTCCCCCGTCCCTGGGATTCTCCAGGCAAGAACACCAGAGTGGGTTGCCATTTCCTCCTCCAATGCATGAAAGTGAAAAGTGAAAATGAAGTCGCTCAGTCGTGTCTGACTCTTAGCGACCCCATGGACTGTAGCCCACCAGGCTCCTCCGTCCATGGGATTCTCTAGGCAAGAGTATTGGAGTGGGGCGCCATTGCCTTCTCCAATAGGAATCTAAAAGAAGGAAAAATTGTGTTGATTTTTTTTGTTTTGTTCCACATCATGCTGAGTCCATGTATGTTCTTTCCTTGTTTATGTTCATTCAACAGATACTTGAGTAACTCACTCTGTTCCAGGTACAGTTTTCATAATGCTTAAATTCTAATGAGGTAGAAAGAGGTAGAACTCAGACAATACGCAAGTAAACCTCCCCCAGCTCCCCCCCAAAAGAGATACAGATTGTTTTCTGCTCTCCAGGACTTGAGGAAGGCATTGTGATAGTAAAACTGGGAGTAGAGTGAGGTGAGCTTTACTATAGACAGCAGGTTACCGAAGGCCTCTCTGAGGAGGTGACACATGAGCCGAGACCTGAGGGAGACGAAGGAACCACCTGGGAAAAATATTTCACAGGGAAGAAATATGAGAAAATTCCTGATGTGGAAAAATGCTGGCATTTCCTCGGAAAAGAAGGGTGGGCAGGATGGCTGGAGCATCGTGAGTAGGCACCATATCTGTGTCAGCAGCTTAAGTTCATCGTTTGTTTTTAGTTTTTTTTTCAGAGTGTCTTTGGGTTTTTACAAATCCAAGTGCTTAAACATTACCCTCATGCCTCTCCTCAGTCAACCCCCCACCCCCATCTCCAAGGCAAAATACAGTTTTGAGTTTTTTTTCCCCACCATATATTTAATTTGCCAGTCTAGAATTTTACAGATATAATGAAATCAGACATATATACTTCTTTGTTTAATACTTTTTTACTCAGAAGGGTATTTTTATTTATTTTTTAAGAAGGGTATTTTTAGATTCGTCTATGTTGTTGGCATGTGTCTGTAGCACATTCTATATATCAGTTTCTCCATTTTCCTATTGAAGGTCATGTTGGATTCTGTCAGCTTTTGGCTATTATGAATAAAGCTGCTAAAAAACATTCTTATACAAGTCTTTTTTGTGAACCTGTGATTTTCTTTGTCAGGGCTAGATTCTTAGGACTAGGCTTGAAACTGCTGAATCATAGTTTCAGGATAATGATAAATCTAGGGAGCTATGGGTTGAAAAATTAGGGATGGTTTTACTGAAAAAGTAAAGTTTCAATAAAGACCTTAAAGAGAAGAGTAAGGAGGTAAGCTACACAGGGATTTATAGATCATATTAAGGATTTTGCCTTTTTAGGGGGGATGAACTTTGAACAATGATGTGATATGAAGTGAGTTATGTTTTAAGGTGTTCGCTCTGGCTGTCCTGCTGAGAACAGGTTACATGGGACAGGGATGGAATTGGGAACACAAGTTACGAATCTATTGCAATAGTCCTGGTGAGAGATGATGGAAACTTGGCTAAGATTGGTAGAAAGGAAGGCTGTAAGGATTGTTTTGATTTTGGAAATACTTTGAAGTTAGAAATGAAAGTATTGGCTGATGGACTGGACATTTGGTGTGAAGGAAAGTGGAGTCAGGAGTTACTCCTAAGTGTTTTGCTGGAACAATGGTAAGGGTAGAGTTTCCATTTTTCAGATATGGAAAGACCAAGGAGCAAAACTGGGTGCATGAGAAGACTAGCAAGAGCTCAGCTTTAGACATAATAATTTGAGTAAACATTTGGATATATGAATCCGAAATTGGTTAGAGCTCCAGTTACTGGAATTATCAGCCTATGGATATTATAGAAAGCCACACAAAGGAAATGTGGAGAGAAAGAAGACAAGAGGTCCCTTGTGTGGTCTTTGGTCTTTCTAAAATTTAGCTGTGATGGAACCAAGGAGAAGAAAGGGCTATGATGGAACTAGAAAATGCTGGATCATAGGGTACAGAAATGTTTAACTTTAATAGATATTGCCAGCTTTCTGAAGTGGTTGTATCAAGTTTCACTTTCAGTAGCAGCATTCGATAATTCTATTGGCTTTAGATGCTCCATGGTACATTTGGGCACTGTGACTCACTTTTAACTTGTGTAAAATCTGTAAAGATTTGTTGACAGTTGAAAAATTTAAATTATATAGAGTTCATTGTTGGTCCAAAACACTTGAGAAAATTGTTTCTTCCTGTAGCAATATGTTCTTCTGCTATCAGTTCAGTTCAGTCACTCAGTTGTGTCTGACTCTTTGTGACCCCGTGGACTGCAGCACGCCAGGCTTCCCTGTCCACCACCAACTCACAACTTGAAGTCAGGAGAGAGAATCAATGCCTAAAAGATTATAAACGTCCTTTCTGACAGGAAGACAGGTTACCTGTTTTTAAATGTTTAAAATGGAACTTCATTGTCATAGAATCTACTTTAGGGTATTCCAGCATCAAAGTAACTTGTGAAATTTCACATGACAACATTGTGAGATAATTCCAACTTGATTTCTCTCCTTGGTGGTTTTAGATTTTGAGCCTTACCAGGGTGACCGAGTAGAAGTTGTATTTTCCATCCAGCCAGACACACAAAGCAGAAAGGCCCTCTCAGTGAAGCCTCTGAGACACAAGCACGTGCACAAGGTAATTCATCTGATGTTGCCCTTGTTTGTTTTGACTTAGCCTGTTTGTGGTGATAATTTGCTGCTTGGGATTCTATTGGTTGGCTTGGGAAACCTAAAAGAAAATACATTCTTTGCCAAAGAGTTTATTTTTTTTATTGAAAAGGTGGTGCTTCTGAAAGGAAATAATTAAAGAATAATATAGAAGACATATATAATTAAGATCTAAATTATACAGTTTATATGAGAGATATTAAAATGTTGAGAGCAACAGAACAGAAAACAAATCATGTTCAGGGAATTGCTGGGGAAGAATGAATGGCAAGGGTGAAGGGACTAGATCTTACAGTAAACACTGGGTGTGGTTTGGGTCATGGAGACTAATAGAAATTCAGTTTGCAGGGTTTCCCTGGTGGCTCAGCTGGTAAAGAATCCTCCTGCAATGCGGGAGACCTGGGTTCGATCCCTGGGTCGGGAAGATCCCCTGGAGAAGGGAAAGGCTACCCACTCCAGTACTCTGGCCTGGAGAATTCGATGGACTATATAGTCCATGGGTTTGCAAAGAGTCGAACATGACTAAGCGGCATTCACTTTCACTTTTCACAGATGAAGCTTGAAATGTGACAGAGGAAGTGGGGGAAATGATGTTCTATTTACCACCACATTCCTTTCTTCCTCAATCCTTTTCACTCTCACTGCTATAACTGTGGAGGTTAATGGACAGAGTATGTTATATTTAGAGCAGGGTTTCTAATACTAGACTTGAATCCACAGAGATTCTGACTGAATTGATGTGAGATGGGGTCTCAGCATGAGTAGTTTTACAAAGCCCTCCACTCTGGTGTCTCAAATGTGCCAGCCATGGTGGGAATCACTGATTTGGAGTGACCTACAGATTAAATCCCAGAGAAGGCAATGGCACCTCACTCCAGTACTCTTGCCTGGAAAATCCATGGATGGAGAAGCCTGGTAGGCTGCAGTCCATGGGGTCGCTAAGAGTCAGATACTACTGAGCGACTTCACTTTCACTTTTCACTTTCATGCATTGGAGAAGGAAATGGCAACCCACTCCAGTATTCTTGCCTGGAGAATCCCAGGGACAGGGGGAGCCTGGTGGGCTGCCGTCTATGGGGTCGCACAGAGTCGGACACGACTGAAGCGACTTAGCAGCAGTAGCAGCAACAGATTAAATCCAGGCTTCCCAGGTGACTCAGTGGTAAAGAATCCACCTGCCAATGTAGGAGACACTGGTTTGATCCCTGGGTCAGGAAGATTCCCCTGGAGAAGGAAATGGCAACCCACTCCAGTATTCTTGCCTGGAGAATCCTATGGACAGAGGAGCCTGGAGTGCTGCAGTCCATGGAGTTGCAGAGTCAGACAGGACTTAGCAACTAAACAACAGATTATATCCTGAGTGAGGAGGTACAGACCTTGTGAAAGTACACGAGCCTTTTACATAAACATTTGCATTATTTGTAATTACAGGTCTGCATTACTAGCCTGCAGGGAAGAAATGGGGTGCTAGATGATACTATCTTTTTCACCCTGGAATCTCTGAAAGTTCCTGATGGCTACGAACCTCAAGTATCTGACATGGTCGATGCAGTTGTGGTGGAGAGTGTTCAGTCCTGCTATGTTTGGAGAGCAATTTCTATGACTCTAGTGAAAAAGGGGTAATAAGAAAGCAACATTTTTATTCCCTGTGCATCTTTTCTTCTCTTGGCAATATACGGCTTGGTTTAAATGTATTCTGGAAAAAAAAATAGCTTAGTAAACCTCAACAGTTAATTCAAAGACAACCTTTAAAATCCTCTGTGGTCTAGCTAAATGGAATGCATCTTCTGAAGGGTGTTTAGCATTTTTCATTATTGATTAAAGACATTTTCATCTTTATCCTTTGTAATAATTTATGTTCATGATTTCCTATTTTTAGTAGATGTGTTTATTTTTAAAAATTAATCTACATTCTGTGATTTTTTTTCACCTTTCAGAGTTTCTAATCCAAGAAATGTTTCTTTAGAACTCATGTGCTTGTGTTATAGGTTCAGTGGGACTACCATCTAGTGGTTGATTCCCCACTTTATGGTTGGGTAGTTGGAGTCAATATTTTCTAGATTTTAGATAGTCACCCATTGGTCCACTTCAGCAATAGTGATTGACTCCTAGGTGCTAGGGTTATAACCTTGAACACAATGGCCAAAATTCTGTGCCCTGATGGAACTTGTGTCCTGTGAATGCCCACCTGGCTTCCTGACCTATGAAGTCTGCAGATAGAAAGGGGCCAGTGGGTGCTGCTGCGGCTCCAGGTCCCTAGGAAAGTGGTTATTCCAAAGCAGCACCATACTTTGTGGGAATTACAGAAAAGTCCACCACTGGACTTGAAAGATGCATGGGCCGTGGATTCTGCCAGCTCCCCACTGAATTCTCCTGTTTGGTTGGCATAGAAGACTGTTCTTGGAGAGTGACAGTGGATTGTTGTAAATCTGGTTGTTGGTGATTCGATCCTAGTTGCCAGTTCACAAATTTCCTCAATGGAGTGAGCGAATCGTGTCAGCACCTGGTGTGCAGTGGTGGGAGTAGGGGAGAGAGCAGAATACTTTTCCTTCATCCTTTTGGCAAACTCCAGAATCTGTCCGCTTTCACAGGGCTGGCCCAGCAGAGCTTTACTTTGGACATTTTGCTTCAGGGCTATATCAACTCTGAGGTCTTTGCCACCTCAAGGATACAGGGTCCTTGATCATCTGATCCTCGTCAGTGCAGCACCTGGTCTCCCTAACTGAACAACATCATGGTGCTGGGACTGGGGAGCAGAAAGTATGAGTCTGGCTTGTATTAGAAACGGGGTTTTAATAAGTTCCATGCAAACACAGGGACCTGTCACCACACACTTCTGGCACTCCAGTGTTGTGTGGTAGAGCTTCCCAGCCTGAAGTGCTGATATGCGGATTCCCTTCAGCTCATTCAGGGGATACACGCAACAGGAAAAAAAATAAGACAATCATCTTGAGCTGCCAACTACAGTCCTTGGGCCAAATCTGAACTGTGCCTTTTTTATTTTAATCAGTTTTATTGAGATGGAGGGCTTCCTTGGTAGCTCAGCTGGTAAAGAATCTGCCTGCAATGCAGGAGACCCCGGTTCGATTCCTGGGTCAGGAAGATGCCCTGGAGAAGGGAAAGGCCACCCATTCCAGTATTCTGGCCTGGAAAATTGCATGGACTGTATAGTTCATGGGGTCGCAAAGAGTCGGACACGACTGAGCAACTTTCACTGAGATGAAATTCACATAATATACAATTCACCCAATTCAAGTGTACAATTCAGTGGTTTGTAGTATATGTGCAGTGGTATTCAACCATTGCCACAATCTTAATTTTAGGACATTTTCACCCCCACTTAAAAACACCCCATATCAGAAATAAAAATCAGATTGTATATTTCACCTTTTTGATACAGTCATAGACACATTCACTCCATTCACTACATCTTAAAGTTAGCTCTGGACTTCCCTGGTAGTCCAGTGGTTAAGAATCCACCTGCCAATGCAGGGGACATAGGTTTGATCCCTGGTTCAGAAATATCCCATGTGCCACGAGACAACTAAGCCCATGTACCCCAACTATCGAGCCTGTGCTCTAGAACCCATGTGCCACAACTGCTGAGGCCTGCATGCCCTTGAGCCTGTGCTCCACAACAAGAGAAACCATTGCAATGAGAAGCCCATGTGCCACAACTACAGAGTAGCCCTCACTTGGCACAACCAGAGACAGCCTGCATGCAACAATGAAAACAATGAGCCCAGCACAGCCAAAAATAAGTAAATAAATAAATATTAAAAAAATAAAGGTAGCTCTTCAAGTGGTTCTGAAGCCCTATAAGCATTGAGACCCAAGTGCAAATGTTCAAGTGGTCACACTTATAGATGGTATCAGATGCCACTTAAAATCTGAATTTCAAATGTCTACTCTCACCCAGGTGTGCGGCCTACATTCCTTAAATGTGTAACCAGTCACCTGCTGCAGTCTATCTGGAGCTCAAACTCAACTGTCATAAACAACTTTTCACCTGCCATCTCTGGAGCAACACCTTGGACTCACTATATTCTATGCCTAGTGACTAGGACCAGCAAATTCTTCATTCACAGGTGACATGCATTACTCTTAAAACATGCTTCATGGCTTCCTTTTGCATTATTCTTGCTGATGCTATTCACCCTTAGAATTTCATCTCTATAATCTTTACAATTCCTTTTTTTGCCTGTAAAAATTACATCTATTTCAGACTCAAGGGAAACATATGTGAAATAGACATGTAAACAGAATATCAGTTAGGACACTGTTCATTAGTTTCAAGTTCCACACATCATATTACTTTCTTATAGTATCTAAGAGCACTATTTCTACTACATTAACCAGAATGTATGACAAATGCTCTAAAATGGTGGCCATTTGGTATGAGAATGGGACTGGGGCTCTGCTGTCAGGGAGTGGGGTGAAGAGAGCAAAATGGTCATGAATTTTGACAGATACATCCTCACAGCATCGGGCTAGGAGCTTAAATCCACAATCTCATTTAATCCTCAAAAGCACAGTCAGAGATAGGGAGTACAGGGTTAGTAAACATAGGCACAGAAAAGTCAAGTGATTTTGAAAAGGACAGAGGCCTTTTAACAAATATATAGTACTGGGAATCAATCATGCTTGTCTGTCACCAACCTTGCAAACTCAGTACATTTGAAAAGTGGAAATTCTCCCTGCAGGGGTCTAATGGTTTTCACTTAATTCATTCAACCAGCCTTTTAAAAATAACAGGCTGGATACAATACACCCAGTGCAAAGCTGAGGGAAAAAAAGAGGTTGTGGCTTAGCCTTTTTTTGGTCAATGACACTGTTGATCTAATGTGAAAGGTAAATATGATCACTTAGGTAATCATGAAAGTAAAAATTATGATGGACTGGGAAGGAAGAAATAGGCTGCTCTGAAAGTGATATAATAGTGGTGATGGGGACCATGTTAGGTTAGGTGTCAGGGAAGACCATATTGAGTAGAGGGGATGATATATGCAAAGATTTTGAAGCAGAAAAAAGCTTGGTGCATTTAAAAAAAATATTTGGCTACACCATGTCTTAGCTGTGGCACTTGGGATCTAGTTCCCTGACCAGGGATTGAACACGGGCCCCCTGCATCAGAAGCGCAGAGTTTTAGCCGCTGGACCACCAGGGAAGTCCTTTGGTGCATTTTAAAGACTTAAAAAGCCTTGGGATTGGCCAAATGACTTGATACAGTCAATGGGATGTGAAAGTATGTGATGTGAGTAAGTGCCTCTGATGTTCTGGTGATCCACCATGCAAAATGCATACCCAGTTCATCCTAGGCCCAGAATGACAGCACACAGCTGATCTGAATCCAGCCTGCAGCTGGAGCCAAACCCAGACAACTCATATCTGCAACATGGCTCCCTAGGCAAGAACTGACAAACCCTAGCTCATGAGCAATGTGCAGAATTGTAAATGTACAAATAAATGCTTATTATCATAGAGACCACTGAGTTTGGGACATTATTGTTGCAATAGCTAATACAGACTTTTAACAGAAATAAGTGACCCTCACTAATACACCCAGACACATGCACACACTATCTGCTCTGCACTGGTTCATCATCAGGCTTGACTAAAACAAGAACAGGAAAATGATGACTAGGAATCTATGCAGGGTGTAAAGCATGATTATTAACTATAACACTAGATGATGAGCAGTTGGATAGTAATTTTGTCTTTGAATTTAAACCATGCTGCTACTATTGGCTGCACTGCTCCAGGCTTTTTAATAAAGCCATTATACAACATATTTCAGTTATCCTGCAAAAGTATTTTACTTTTTTAAAAAGGTAGGATAAGAGCACAATACAGTAGCAAATAGAACTGCATTGACAAGCTACCGCCTTCATGATCCAATTTCTGGCTTAGAGAAACCTCAGGTCTTATCTAGAATATGTTTTTTCTTCACAGTCAATAAGATAATGGCACTTAAACACATTATAGTTCCCTCTCCTATTTAGCCAGGGGATTTTTATTGCTGTAATGCTTCCCACTTCTTAAGAGCTTTTGGGAAACAAAACTTTTAAAGGTGAGATTTTACCATACAGACTTTTGGGTGACATTGATAAGCATCTACAAAAGAGAAAATTACATTGATATACCGCCATTTGTTAGTGATTGAACTGGTCTAGTATCTGCGATTTCATTAAAATATATCTGATGGCACTTAAGCATTATTGAAAGATAAGAACATAAATGCATTCTAAATGAGTTGTTCATGAAATCTAGAGTCCTTTCCACTGTGCGGGGAGTCTTTCTTATAGGACAATTACATTTCTTGTTCTTATATGGGTTGGTAGAGGAAAAAAACTTTACTCTCTTATGTTCTGTAACTGGGATATAGAAATTAAACTGATAAAAGCAAAATTAACAGGAGAAAATGCATGCAAACTTATTTTAATTATATGTGCACAAAGGTTTGACAGAAAGAAAGTGAAAAATCCAGGAAGCTGTTAGACTTGACAGTTTATATACCATGGAAACAAAAGGAGATAAATTATGAAGAAGTGGCTAGACAAAGGAAAGTTGGAGGGCGGTGTTGGGCTTCTAGGGGCAGTAAATTGGAGGAAGGTAAATATGTGGGAAATTATATGGGTATTTCAGTAAGGAGTTCTTTTCTGTGTGCGCAGACTCATCTCAATGCCATGTTTCATGTCCAGTGATAAGGGTTGTTTTCCCCCTCCTAGTACTAGAGGAGAAGGGACACCTTCGAAAGGAAAAAGTATGTCCTGCTTTAGGCACATAGGAGAAAGGCAAAGAGCTCTTCCTGTATTTGCTTTTTCTCAATTGCCTGAAACTCAAAATAATTCTTGGGGTCCCCAAGTGGCTCAGTGGTAAAGAATCCACCTGCCAATGCAGGAGATGCAGGTTTTGGGAAGATCCCCTGGAGGAGGAAATGGCAACCCACTTCAGTATTCTTGCCTGGGAAATCCCATGGACAGAGGAGTCTGGTGGGCTGCAGTTCATGGAGTTGCAAAGAATTGGGCACACCTGAGCGCGCGCGCACGCACGCGCGCACACACACACACACACACACACACACACACACACAATAATTCTTATGCCAAAGTGGCATATTTAGAGTGGCATGTTCTCATCCCCTTCAGGTTTGTAGAATTTTAAACCTGGAAAAGGCTTTGTAAACTCTCTAATGTAGTATATCTTAAACTTTTGTGAATCATTAATGACTTTGAGAATGCAGTGAAACCTATAAACCACCTCCCTAGAAACAATTTCAAATAAAATTTAGTGTATAATTACATAGAGTTCAGACTCTCCTGAAACATGTCTATGGACACCTTATGAGTCTCAAAATGATTCTCAGAAAAGGAGAATCAGTTTTCCCTGTCCTTGTCTAGTTAATGCTCCAGTGTCCTATGGGCCTAGTGGCAGCCAAAAATAAAATGAGAGCCTGGGTGATTGCATGATTACTGTTTAATTCATTAACTTGCTTTCAATTAATTTTTAATTTTTCACTATAAAAATTCAAACATTCATAATTTTTAAAAGTTAATTTTAACGAGCTTCCTGGATCTGTTCCCCAGATTCAATAATTGTCAACATTTGACCACCTTGTTTCATTTATCCCTCCCTTGATTTTTTTTTCCTTTCTTTTTTGAAAATCAATTTAAAAATTTTAATTAAATAAATATGACATGTATCATCATTCAAGTTTAAGATTATATACATTTATAACTTATAATGTATGTGACTATATTTTATCACATTATACAACTATAGTACAATATTATTGTCTGTATTCATTATACTGTGCATTAGATCTATATGGCTTATTTACTACCTGTTATAAGTTTGTACACTTAAACACCATCACTCTTAATCCCCTTCCATTCCCTCATATCCACAGTTTTACTGTTTTCCACAAGTTTCACTTTTTTAGATTCTACATATAAGTGATACCATACCATAGCTGTCTTTCTCTCTCAGGCTTAATCTCACTTAGCATAACGTGCTCAAAGCCATCCATGCTGTCACAAATGGAAAGATAACTTCCTCTACCATGGTTAAATAATATTCCGTTGTATATACATACCACATATTTTTTATCTATTCATCTGCTGATGAACATTTGGCTTCTTTTGACAAAGTATTTCAAAACAAATCCAGGATATTATGTTATTTTACTCATGACCACTGCATTATGCATCACTTTTTTGTAAGAATATGCCATATCCCAATCAATAGTGATTCCCTGGCCAATTAATGGAAATCACCTAATATCATTTAAGTCCCAAGTTTATATTCAAATTTCTCTTATTTGTTTTGTTCAAATGAAGATCCAAATAACACCCACATAGTTACTTTGCTTTTTGCCTCTCTTTCATGCATTCAGTCATTTGCTCCTGACACCCTTTTTTATTGATTTGGTTTTAGAATGAGTTTTTTTTTTTCTTCCAATTAAAAATGAATAAAAATTTTAAAAAAGGAATGAGATTTTTATTCTTAAAGAATCTCCCACATTCTGAGTTTGACCAGTTACTTCTTATAACATGCCATCATGTTATTTTTTCCTCTATTCCACGGTATCATAAAAGCTGGGAAGTAGAGATAATATATGTAAAATAGTGCAAAACATAAAAGAGGAGCAACAGTCTGTGAGAATTCTGTTACCTCATTGAGAGTGAGAAACATATCTTCTTATCCAAAAAAATAAAAAAGCTATGGCCAACCTAGACAGCATATTAAAAGCAGAGACATTACTTTGCTGACAAAGGTCCATCTAGTCAAAGCTGTGGTTTTTCCAGTAGTCATATATGAATGTGAGAGTTGGACCATAAAGAAAACTGAGTGCCAAAGAACTGATGCTCAAGTACTCTTGCCTGGAGAAATCCCATGGACAGAGGATCCTGGTGGGTTACAGTCTGTAGGGTCGCAAAAGAGTTGGGATATGACTGAAGGGACTGAGCATAGCACAGCAATTCTGTATTTGGGACAGAATAAGAATATCCCTTCCTATTCATTGGCACAAACAATTTCAACTTTTAGAGAATTTTGTGATTGTCTGGTACCCTAAAATTGATCATAAAAAAACCAACCAACAAATAACAAAGCTAATCAAAAGGCTGAAGGCCCAGCACACAATTTGGGAGGGTGAAGTCAATTCTTAGTTCACATATAATGCTTGTAGGAAAAGTGAATACTGTGTGTAATTATTGTAAGTTTGTAAACTTATCAAAACCTTAGTAACTATACAGTCAACCCTCTATCTGAGGAAGATTGATTCCAGGAGCCCTGTGGAGACCAAAATCCACCTTTATATAAAATGGTCTGGTGCAGTTAGCCCTCTGTAATTGTGAATGCAGAACCTACAGATATGGAGGGATACAGAGGGACTGTTACTTATTGTCCCTCTTCTTGAGTGTTACCTATTCATGTGCCCAACTTTGAGCCTCTTCTCTTCCTATTGCTCACACTCATTGATTCAGTCCACTGTTTTAATTTCCACTCTAGGGTCATACTGATGGTATTCATGTGCTTACAACTCAGAGCACTGTGCTTGGACCTTGGCAAGAGTTCAATACAGGCTTGTGGAATAAACTTCCAAATCTACTTTGTTAGCCCTGATTCTCTCCCAAGCCCCAAATCTACATTTTAGGGAGCTGATATAGGGCAGTGGCCAATGCGGTGAGCTATAAAATAAGACTGCTGTGTGTGCTAAGTCGTTTCAGTTGTGTCCAACTCTTTGCAACCCTATAGACAGTAGCCTACCAGGCTCCTTTGTCCATGGGATTGTCCCAGCAAGAATACTGGAGTGGGTTGCCATGCCCTCTTCCAGGGGATCTTCCCAACCAAGGAATCAAACCCACATCTCTTACGTTTCCTGCATTGGCAGCCAGGTTCTTAGGATTGCTTAGGTATATATAAACTGACTCAGTACTAGCAAGTTGTGTGGCTCAGAGGAAGTTACTTAACTTTTCTAAGGCTCTTTTAAAAAAAATCTATCATAGAGCACTGTGCTTAGTCGCTCAGTCGTGTCTGAAGGAGTCGGACACCAGTCGTGTCTGAAGGAGTCGGACACCAGTCGTGTCCGACTCACAAGGAGTCGGACACGATTGTGACCCCATGGACCATAGCCCACCAGGCTCCTCTGTTCGTGGAGATTCTCTAGGCAAGAATACTGGAATAGGTTGCCATGCCCTCCTCCAGGGGATCTTCCCAACCCAGGGATCGAGCCCAGGTCTCCTGCATTGCAGGCAGATTCTTTACCATCTGAGCCACCAGGGAAGCCAGAGAATACTTGAGTGGGTAGTCTATCCCTTCTCCAAGGGATCTTCCCGACCTCGAAATCGAGCCGGGGTTTCCTGAATTGCAGGTGGTTTCTTGACCCGCTGAACTACCAGGGAAGATGATGACAAAAGAAGCCTTGTAAAGCTATTGTAAGTTTTAAGCAATATAATGCATGTCAAGGGCTTAGCAAAGTGCCCAACACATAGTAAGCCCTCTATGAATAATACCTTTGTTTAACTGCTTGGTAGGTATTGCCTCACTCATGTCTCCCAAACACCTTAAATCTGTCCAAAGCTTACTCTATTACCTTAAACTCAAAAACTGTTTCTCCTTCTCTGTGCACTACTTCAGCTAAATAAATACCCACCATGTCAGCCACCGAGGCTAGTAATTGATTTCCGAGTCATTTTCCACTTCTAAATCCTCAAATCTAATGAATTGCTAACCTTTGTCCAAAAAATTGTTTTCATTAAATCTTAAAACTGAACTGTGTCCTGCTTCTTTTCACATAGTCATCAACCTAGTTGGGGTTCTCATCATCCTTCACCTGGACCACACTGATAGACCTCTAACTGGGATATTGTATTTGGATTGCCTTGTAGCTTGCTGGCCCGTAATAGTTTCCCTTTACCTCTAATACATTCATCAAATTGTTGCCAATAATGTTCCTACTTAATATGAACAGTTTTAAATGACTCAGAAACTTTCAGTGGTTCCTTCCTGCCTAAAGAATCAAGTGCAGGTTTCTAAACACTCAGATTTTGACTCAACCCACACTTTCATTTTCCTCTCTCACTGGGCGGGCTTCTCAGGTACAGGCAGACAACTGATTCCCTGTACCTGGCACATTTTCTCACAGTTCCAGTCATCATCATATTCTTTAGTTCATATTCTTCTGTTTCGATTTCTGAATTTTGTACCAATTCTTCAACCTCCTTCACTTTCCTGCTTTTCTTAATAAACTTCTTTTGAATTAAGAGCTCCCTCTCCAGTGCTGTGTGTTTGTTAATATGATTTCCAACCCACTTGTTTTGATCTAAGAGAGAAGCTGTTTACATTAAGGAAGTGTGTCATCACTGATATCTGTGGTTGACTATAAGCACTGAATAGTTCAGCTTTAACACTGCTGGGCAGAGAAGGCAATGGCACCCCACTCCAGTGTTCTTGCCTGGAAAATCCCAAGAACGGAGGAGCCTGGTGAGCTGCCGTCAATGGGGTCGCACAGAGTCGGACACGACTGAAGCGACTTAGCAGCAGCAGCAGCAGCAGCACTGCTGGGAGTTTATTGTTAACACGTGGAGGAGGGACTATGGCTGGGGACATTTAAACTTTAAATACCAAGGCCTTCCCTGATAGCTCAGTTGGTAAAGAACCTGCCTGCAATGCAGGAGACCCCGGTTTGATTCCTAGGTAGGAAAGTTCCCCCGGTGAAGGGATAGGCCACCCACTCGAGTATTCTTGGGCTGCCCTTGTGGCTCAGCTGGTAAAGAATCCACCTGCAATATGGGAGACCTGGATTCTGGATTTGATCCCTGGGTTGGGAAGATCCCCTGGAGAAGGGGAAAAGCTACCCACTCCAGTATTCTGGCCTGGAGAATTCCATGGACTGTATAGTCCAGGGGGCTGCAAAAGTCATTTCACTTTCACCAAGAGGTGTGAACAGTAACTTGAGGGTGTTCAGTCTGGGCAAGGCGACTCTGCTGATCTAAATAGTTCTCTGGAAACCTTGAGGAGATGGAGGAAGGGAAGGACTCTGCTTGGAATGGTGAAAACCCTGCAGCGACCCCCTAGAAAGAGATCAACTTGCCAGCTCCCATGGCAACTTCCCTCCCAGCTGCAGGGGCGGGGGCAGCTGAATGTCTGTCCTTGGTTGCCTTAGCTTACTTGTAGAAAATCCAACTTGTAGAAGAAAGGTTCGACTCAACTGAATTTGGACTTTATTCCTTTCATCTCCCTGGTGCCTGGAACCATAGTGTGATTAATCTAATATTGGTTAGGAGTATATAATTTCTTCACTGGCTTATTAAGAGACTTTTTTTTGGTCTATATTCTATTGGCTTGTGAAATTATTATAATCCCCACAGTGAACCTGTGTTAAATAAATTATTGGCAAAGATAATTCAGTCCCTGAGTATAATTTACACTCAAATATTCAGGTTTCTGTGATATTCTTTAAAACACCTATTTGTCTATGTTTAATAATTATTTGTATATATGTCTGTCTCTTCTAATAGATTAATTGAAGACTTTACTTATCTTGATATCAATCATAGGGCTTAACACAGGCTGATGGGTTAAAAGATGAATAAATATATGAATGTATTCTAGTGTATAAATTAAATTATGGGTAATGGGAGTTTGAAATGCACTGTAAAATATGTGACAGAAAATACATTTTTTAAAATCATGCAAAACGAAACCCAAAAGTTGTTAGTTAGCATTGACCCATTTATAATCTAAATAAATTTATTGGGTCAAAAAATAAAGACCAGAGTTCAAATGAGCTTGAATTAAGTATGTGGGATAAAAGTGTGCTCATTTTGTGTGGGATAATTCACATATTCCTATTACAGTGGTAGGAATCATGTAAAATGTCCTACTGCTTACAAGAGAATTATTTCAAGTTCTGATATCTCTTGACTTTGAGCATTTGCTATCTTCTGACCCCTCTTATTTCAGTCCTGTTCCATTTCTGGCAGTTTCTTCCTCTCTGTATAAGCCCCAAAGTCCACAGCTCAAGTGATGGCCCACTTGACACTTTGACTTGTTTTTTTCCTTTAGATATATCCCCTTGCCTCCACACAGTGCAGCCATAATGACAACCAAATTGTGTCCAACCCAAATTTCCAGAGACCAAACTCTCTCCATGAACTTGGTACCTTGTCTTCCTGAAGACTGATGGATTAGAAAAAGAACTAGAGCACTACAAATCATAATATTTCAGTCACCTTTTTAAAAATTGTGGTAAAAAACTCAATATAAATTTTGTCCTCTTAACCATTTTTAAATGTACAATTCACCAGTGTTAAGTATATTCACACTGCTGTGCAATATATCTCCAGAATTTTTACCTTGCAAAATTGAAACTCTATATTCATTGAACAACTCTATATTCATGCTCCATTTGTCCCTTCCCCCAGCCCACGGTAACCACTATTCTACTTTCTGTTTCTATGAATATGGCTACTTTAAATACTCCATATAAGTGGAATCGTCATACAGTATTTGCTTTTTTCCGACTGGTTTATTTCATTAGCATATTGTCCTCAAGTTTTATCCATGTTGCAGCATGCAACAGGATTTCCTTCCTTTTTAAGGGCTGAGTAATATTCCACTATGTGATACATCACATTTTGTTTTATCCATTCATCCACTGATGGACATTTAGGTGGCTTCCTCTCCTTGGCTATTGTGAATAATGCTGCTGTGAGCATGGATGTGCAAATATCTTGTTGAGACCCTGCTTTCAGTTGTTTGGATTATACCCAGAAGTGGGATTGCTGAATCATTTGGTAGCTCTGATTTTCATTTTTTGAAGATTCAATTATGTTTTTAGAAAGATGATGCTTTTCAATAACTGAAAAACCATTTAGTTTTGCTTTCTGACTCCATTGTTACAAGAGAAAAATCAGTTCAGTTCAGTCGCTCAGTCGTGTCCAGCTCCTTGTGACGCCATGGACTACAGCATGCCAGGCTTCCCTGTCCATCACCAACTCCTGGAACCTACTCACACTCATGTCCATTGCATATAGCCTCAATTTAAAGGGAAGAGTGTACTTAAAAATGACTAGTATTTTGAAAAAATACTTTTTCCCATCTCATCTGCAGATATTCTTCTGTGCGGACTGAACAATCTTAAGAGAACAAAGGAAGAAAACTGTGTTTCTTGTCCCATAAATCAGCAATAGATCAGAATTGCTGTCATAAAAAAAAAACAGATTATCTCTTAACAATAACAATATACACACCCTGTACCCTCTACTTGCAGAAATTGATATATTTGTGAGTGTTTTTAGTTTTATTCTGGGAAGTGAGAGAGTGGATCTTACAAAGTGCTGGAACTAGTTGACACTAGTTTTGGAGAGTGTACCACTTCACAATGGCCAAGAACTGATTGTATATTTACTGACGTGATGCTGGTGGGTTGAAATTGACCAAAGTGAAAGTATTTATATGATGAAAATTGGCAAACATTACAAATCAGGGCCTTCATATATATATATATTGAGAGCCAGTTGGCAACTATTTACCGGCATACCAATGAGTAAGTACTAAGGAACTTTCAGTTCACTGTCTCAGAGATTAGTAAAAAGATTTTTTAAAGATTCTTATGCAAAAAAGATTTTTA
This sequence comes from Bos indicus x Bos taurus, assembly GCF_003369695.1. Taxonomy (NCBI): domain Eukaryota; kingdom Metazoa; phylum Chordata; class Mammalia; order Artiodactyla; family Bovidae; genus Bos; species Bos indicus x Bos taurus. The sequence continues at coordinate 127,053,508 of NC_040105.1, forward strand.
TGCAAATAGATGTGAGTAAAAAAAAACCTTGATTAAAATTGCATTAAATGAAATGAATGACCTGAAAGAGAGTGAAGCTAGTTTCCTTATTATAAATAGAAGTTTCCATTTGGTTGCTTTTTTGAAACAAATAAAATAAAAAATATTTAATTTACAGTACAGAAATATATGACAAAACTTTAAAAGGCCATTTTTTTCCATAAAACTTGATCAAATATTTGATCTGATAGTATAAACTTATAAAAATTGACTTACACATCCAAAAATCAACTACTTCAACAAAAGTAAGTTTATAGACACATTTTTAGGTTGCTCAGTCTTGTTAAAGTCCCCTTTGGAGCATACAGTCATTCTTCTGGTATGACTGGCTTATATTATGAAATAATTAGAACCTTATGGTTCTGTCACGCATGAGGGGCCTGTTGGGGCCGGTATCTTGGAATTTTTTAAGCTGGAATGCCGCATTTATAAAGATTACAGTTCCAGCATTTTACATTGACAAATGGAATTTGATTTTACAGAAGCCTTCCTTTTTTTTAGGGTGGGATCAATTTGGTGAGTCTTAGCAGTCATTCAGACAGTAGGCAAGTATGAATCCAGAAGGTACTGCAGACAAGATTTTGTGTTGTTTAGTAAAATAAATTGGTGTATTTAAAAATAGATTATACCTTGGCAGAGTCACACATAGACAAGATGCGTCCTATGCCTGAGATCATTGTTGAGTTTGAAAGATGTCCATAAATGTTCTGAACAGTTTTCACAAATTGGGGAGCATAAGAGATCTGATCTTACCTTGACTTGTCACTAAAGGAAAACCTGTGGCTAGAAATTAGACTTCATTGATCCCAGATAACCTGGCCTGAACAAGACCATCACAATAGACAGCACTGGACTATAGAATTGGACTATAGGAGGCCTTTGTGGTGTAATTTAAATTGAGAATAGGCCAAACATTGGCCAAATGCTGTGTATTGTGAATGGTCTTGTTTAGGCCATAGCATCCAGAGTCCATTCCGTGGAGATGGGCATGGGGTTCCCTCTAAGGAAAATGAATGTATTAGCTCCATCATCCAGAGGCAGAAAAGGAGTTGTTTTCAGGGGGAAAGAATTCCTTCTTTTTCTGTGGCAAAATGTTCTGGGTTCTGGGGTGTGGTGATGTGGCATGCCAGTGCTCCCCACCTCAAGGCTGAACTGGGCTGCTTGAACCAGGCTCGTGGTCAGTGAGCAGCCATGTCTGGGAGTGAATATAAGCTGTTTTCTTCATGGGGGTATTCCCTAAGCCACTATCAAGGTCTTTACAACACTCAGCTCCCTGTAATGTGTGCTGTGAGAAACTCAACAGAGCAGCGACTTGTCCCACAACTTGGAATTGGAGGATGAATGACCATGCACAGTGGAGGAATGACAGCTGTTTTCAGAAGATCAGGCACCTCTCTGCCTTATCAACAGCACCAGAGGCCTAGGGACAATAGAAGTCCAGGCAAGCCACGAAGCAGCATGTTCCAGAGCACAGGTGAGCAGGTCCCACTCTCAATGCTCAGAAATATTTAATGGAAACACTCTTAAAAAATATACTTCTGTATTTATTTTTTATTTTGGCTGTGCTGGGTCTTCCTTGCCATGCTCTGGCTTCCCTAGCTGCCTGCAAACAGGCTTCTCTTGTTGAGGCTCTAGAGTGTGGGCTCAGTAGTTGGGATCTGTAGCATGTGGGATGTTCCCAGACCAGGGATTGAACCCATGTCCCCTGAATTGGCAGGCAGATTCTTAACCACTAGACCACTTTGGAAGTTCCAGTGATAACTCTTTGAGTGGGCTGAACTCCAACAAATAAGGGTGGGTAAGTAATTATGCCTTGGTGATATGGGTGTGCAAAGAAGAGTAATTTTATTAATATTTTGTAGGCATTGGCTATTGAGGAAAGTGACACAGTTACATTATTAAGTATATAACTGTCTCAAGGTCCTCAATTTTACCCTATGACTTATGGGACTTAGATTTACCAAAGTAATATATAAAATACTATTTTCTATAGAGAGTTATTGTCAGGGACTAATTTAGCTACCAAAAAAAAAAAAAGTCTGGCTTTCTGCTGTGACCAACAGTTAGATATTTGCTTGTAAAAGTTTCCCTTTTTATGGACAAAAGCAAGAATCTGCTTTGATGTGTTAAAAGTTCTCTTTGTCACACCTGTATTTGACTATAAGTCATTATACTGCTGTGGGACCTGACTTACTTGCATTTATGTTGAAGGTCTGCTAAGCAAAACAACTGCATACTGTTAGGGGAAGCACACTGACTGAAACCGCCCACCCTGGCCAGGCACCATAGTCACCATTTGCATGAGTTGTTTTATGACAGGAGGTCCTGGTAAGGAACACGGAACTAATAAGCCCCCACCAACAGGGAGGGTTCAGGAAAGGTCAAAAGTGATACCACGTGTCCAAGCACCTCCCAGAATCCTTCTCACTGGCATCCATCTTGGCTGAACAAGGCGTGCACCACCAGGAAGGACTCTGAGTCAGAATGATTGGCTAAAGACAACCCAAAACTAATCCCATCATCATAAAACCTGAGACTAAGCCATGTGGCAGAGCAGTTCTCCTGGGTTCCCTTACCCTACTGCTCTCTGCCTGGGTGCCCTTTCCCAATAAAATCTCTTGCTTTGTCAGCACATGTGTCTCCTCGGACAATTCACTTCTGAGTGTTAGACAAGAGCCCACTTTCAGGCCCTGGAAGGGGTTCCCCTTCCTGCAACAATACCATATTCTTGATATTGAAACAATAGATGTAGAGACAGACAGGAAAGATGCTTTTTCTGCTTCTGATATAGTAATGCAGAAGAAAAAATTGGCTTTCTTTAATGTAGTCCCAAATGCTGTATAACAAAGCATTGTCAAATTATATACTGACACTAGTTGGATGACTTCTTGCTGAGTTATAAATTGCTATTTAACGATGGATATTCATAACTTTCATAAAATCTAAAGTATTTATTTATAACCTGTCAATTTTTATTAAAACATTTACTAAATATTTACAATGTTTCTTTGATAAAACTGGCTCATGGGAAATGGCACATCCTTCTTAAAACTGCTTTTTGTTTAATTTGGTTATTTGGCTTTTACTTTATCAATATGTGAGTCACTGACTAAGGTGAACTGACAGCTATGGGGTGAGAAATAAATTATTACTGTTTTCTACACGTAACCCTCAGCTTGAATTATTAAAATAAAGCTAAAATCATCATAATAACAACATTAAAAAACAAATAATATAACTTTCACTTTTATTTTTGCCCTTGCTGTATTGTCTGGAAAGAAATGGTCTTTAAACACTTGAAAACTATAGTCTAGGCAAATAAAGATGAAAGGTCACTTTCCTGGCCCCCAGGCAAAAGTGCAGGCGGTTTCAGGCATCCTACTTGTCTGCTTCTTCCTCCCAACACCATGGCTAAAATGAACCACAGATGAGCCTTAACAAATCACGAATGTAGTGGAAGAAGAGCTCCCAAAGTCAGGACACTGTATTAGCACATTTTAATGTCTGCTTTCATTCACAAAAAGTTTAAGAGAAAGCAAAGCAAGATGCATCAGAGATCCCACAAGCTAAGTGATTGCCATCTCAATAAAGAAAATAATAGATGTCAGTTCAGTTCAGTTCAGTTTGGTTGCTCAGTCGTGTCCGACTCTTTGCGACCCCATGAATCGCAGCATGCCAGGCCTCCCTGTCCATCACCAACTCCCGGAGTTCACCCAAACTCATGTCCATCGGGTTGGTGATGCCATCCAGCCATCTCATCCTCTGTCGTCCCCTTCTCCTCCTGCCCTCAATCCCTCCCAGCATCAGAGTCTTTTCCAATGAGTCAACTCTTCGCATGAGGTGGCCAAAGTATTGGAGTTTCAGCTTCAGCATCAGTCCTTCCAGTGAACACCCAGGACTGATCTCCTTCAGAATGGACTGGTTGGATCTCCTTGCAGTCGAAGGGACTCTCAAGAGTCTTCTCCAACACCACAGTTCAAAAGCATCAATTCTTCGGCGCTCAGCTTTCTTCACAGTCCAACTCTCACATCCATACATGACCACAGGAAAAACCATAGCCTTGACTAGACGGACCTTTGTTGGCAAAGTAATGTCTCTGCTTTTGAATTTGCTGTCTAGGTTGGTCATAACTTTCCTTCCAAGGAGTAAGCGTCTTTTAATTTCATGGCTGCAATCACCATCTGCAGTGATTTTGGAGCCCCAAAAGATAAAGTCTGACACTGTTTCCACTGTTTCCCCATCTATTTGCCATGAAGTGATGGGACCAGATGCCATGATCTTCGTTTTCTGAATGTTGAGCTTTAAGCCAACTTTTTCACTCTCCACTTTCACTTTCATCAAGAGGCTTTTTGAGTTCCTCTTCACTTTCTGCTATAAGGGTGGTGTCATCTGCATAGCTGAGGTTATTGATATTTCTCCCGGCAATCTTGATTCCAGTTTGTGCTTCTTCCAGCCCAGCGTTTCTCATGATGTACTCTGCATATAAGTTAAATAAGCAGGTGACAATATACAGCCTTGATGTACTCATTTTCCTATTTGGAACCAGTCTGTTGTTCCATGTCCAGTTCTAACTGTTGCTTCTTGACCTGCATATAGGTTTCTCAAGAGGCAGGTCACGTGGTCTGGTATTCCCATCTCTTTCAGAATTTCCCAGTTTATTGTGATCCACATAGTCAAAGGCTTTGGCATAGTCAATAAAGCAGAAATAGATGTCAGCCAGGTGCAAAGGTCTCCATGACAACAGTGAATTTAAGTCCCCACCAACACCGTTTGTACAGCACAAAAGATCCATCCCACTAGCCTGTGTAGCAAATCCCACCTTTCTAATCTTCATTTCTTTGCCCTGAATTTGTATCTTAATCCTCAGTTACCTGTATCTTACTATTTAAACATCCTGGAAAATGGCAAAATAATTTAAAAACTGAATTTAAGGCACTGTTTCCTTGGTATTCTCAGGGGAGAGATAGATTCAGGATTGTGTAAAGTTCATATTTAAAGACAATTTAGTTTTATTTCAAAGATGGACAGTTCTTTAACAAACATGAGTTTATTTAAATTGTTCCATTTTTTGAAATGAGGTTACAATTCAACAGAAGTAAAAAAACGTGGTAAAACCAAACCAAGAAAAGACTCACAGAAGAGAGAATGTTTGGATGTGATTTAAAGTTAACTTTTATATACTGATGTCCACCCACACCCACATCTAGCATCTCAAGATACTCTTCTGGGTATTCTTTTTAGCCAAAATTTTCTATTTTACCCAAGACTTTCACAGTCATAAATTCAGCAAAATATTTTAAACATATTTGAATGAATTATGTACCAGGTAGATTCTGGGTTCATGTCTTATAGCCAGATGATCTGAGGTAAGATATATAAGGCCAGCTTCTTTTTTGCCTAACACTATTATTTTTAAAATAATTTTATTTATTTATTTTTGGCTCTGCTGAGTCTTTGCTGCTAAACAGGCTTTTCTCTAGTTGGGGTGCATGGGCCTCTTGTTGTGGTGTTGGGGAGCACAGGCTCTAGAGTGTGCAGGCTTCACTAGTTGTGGCGTATGGGCTCAGTGGTTGTGGCTCCTGGGCTCTAGAGCATAGGCTCAGTAGCTGTGGCACACGGGCTTAGCTGTTCCATGGCACGTGGGGTCTCCCTAGACCAGAGATTGAACCTGTGTCCCCTGCATTGGCAGGCAGATTCTTTGCCACTGAGCTACTAGGGAAGCCCGAGGCAAGATATTTTAAACAGAGATAATATACACGCTCCAATGAAATTAGGTTGCTGTGAGAATTAATAGAATGATGCTGTAAAAATATTTTTTAAATTCTGTAGCAGTATACAAATATAAATTGTCAGGGTGATATTTGATGTTGTTCAAAGGAAACAATGGAGAAGAAATGGCAACCCACTCCAGTATTCTTGCCTGGAGAATCCCATGGACAGAGGAACTTGCCAGGCTACAGTCCATGGGATCACAAAGAGTTGGACACAACTGAGTGACTAACCGGAGAAGGCAGCGGCACCCCACTCCAGTACTCTTGCCTGGAAAATCCCATGGACGGAGGAGCCTGGTAGGCTGCAGTCCATGGGGTCGCTAAGAGTCCAATATGACTGAGCGACTTCACTTTCATGCATTGGAGAAGGAAATGGCAACCCACTCCAGTGTTCTTGCCTGGAGAATCCCAGGGACCGGGGAGCCTGGTGGGCTGCCGTCTGTGGGGTCACACAGAGTCAGACACGACTGAAGCGACTTAGCAGCAGCAGCAGCAGCAGAGTGACTAACAACAGAAGGAAACAGTAATAGTGCTGAATTATAGAGACTTGTATTTACTATCATTAGCTCAAATAAGAACTGAACAAAGTGACTTAAAAATTGGATTTTGAGTATAAAATAAAACAAAATGACTTTTTAAAATTGGATTTTGAGTATGAAATGAGCTTAATATAAAAATATTTGAACAGTATATACTTTTATAAAGTAAAGGATAGTTCTGTTTGTTTGTTTGTTTTGTTGTTGTTGTTGTTTTCAGATTCCCCTGGTCCGCACCAGTGCTAAGTCGGCTGCTAGGCGCCAGAGGAGGCGAGGCGCCGCGAGGAACCGCGCCCTTGGGAGCACACCCGGCTGGGGGACACTGACATGCCCGCCACCGCAGGCCACAAGGGGCTAAAGGGTAGTTTTTATTCCACAGAATTCCAACCACTCTACCACTGTCCTTTTAATATAATTGTTCATCCAGTCCTAAATCATTTTCCTTTAGGTGGTCGTGGTTGATTTTGTTTTGCAAGCTGGGTTCATGGGTGCCTGTGTTTTCTGTGTCAGTGCATGTTTGAGATTTCCTGTTGCCTGCAAAACAGGAGAATGCCCATTGTATGTAACTCCAGGGGGCATTTGTCACCTAGAATGAGGTGTGCATGGTGCCTCCAGAAACAGCTCACCTTGCAGTCTCTGAGACTGTCCTCTGGAGTCGCACAACTCAAGACCCTGCTTAGAAAGCTTTACAATTTCTGTGTCACGTATTTCCTCTTTCCTAACTTTGAGAAAAGTCACTGATAAGCCTTCTGTGATGGGTTTAATTTTGCCCCCCCCGCCCCCAGTTCATGTGTTGAAATCCAAACCCACAGTACCTTAGACTGTGACCTTATTTGGAAATAAGGTTGTTTCAGGTGTAATTAATTAAAATGAGATCATTCTGGACTAAGGTGGCCCCCTAATCTGATAGGACTTGGTGTCCTTATAAAAGGGGTAACTTTGGATACATATATGTACACATGGAGAGTACCATGTGGAGATGAAGGCAGAGATCAGAGTGATGCAACAGAAGCTAAGTGCAATGGTTAATATTATGTATCAATCTTTACTGAACTACGGGGTACCCAGCTATTTGGTCAAACGTTATTCTGGGTGTGTCTGTGAAGGTGTTTTTTTGGATGAGATTAACATTTAAATTTGGTAGACTTAGTAATGCAGGTTGCCTTTCATAATCCGAGTGGCCATAATCTAAGCAGTGGTTGGCTTGAATAGAACAAAACCGTTGACCCTTCTATGAGTAAGAGGGAATTTCTCATAAAAGAAAAAAAGAGAGTCAGAGAACCCCTTCTGCCTGGATTGAGCTGAGACCTTGATCTTTTCTGACCTTCAGATTTGGACTGAATCATCAGCTGTTCTTGACTCTCCAGCCTGAGCCTACTGACTTTCAGACTGTAAAATTAAACCATCAGCTCTCCTACTTTCTCAGGCCTTTGGACTCAGGGTCTCCAGCTTGCTGACTGCAGGTCTTGGGACTGCTCAGCATCCATAATCATATGAACTAATTCTTTATAATAAATCTGTCTGTCTATGTGTCATTATCCATCCACCCATCATATTGGTTCCATTTCTCTGGAGAATCCTATTACACTAAGGAACACCAAAGATTGACAACAAATGATTAGAAGCTAGAAGAAAGGACTGGAATAGATTCTACCTCACAGCCCTCAAAAGGAACCAAAATTGCCAACCCCTTTATCTCCAACTTATAGTCTCCAGACTATAAGACAGTAAATTTCTGTTGTTTAATCTACTGAGTTTATGGTAAATTAGTACGCCTTTTGACACTAAAAATTACAGAAAAGAATTTTAAAACCAGCCTGATATTTTCCCCTTGTAAAAATGACATTTCCAGTTGAGAATTTTGGTAGGAGTTACAACAACCCATAGGTTAGTGCTTTGTTCTCTCCTTTTCTTATCTGTCGCCTTCTTCTAGTAGTTTTTATTTCTTTGTGGGGTTTTTTTTTCTGTTCTATATCCTGGTATCAGACCTTTTTTCTTCTGTACCATCCATTCTGATTCCTAATGCTTCTAATGTTTCACTTCAGCAATGGCTTTATTTTTTCCTATATTCACAAGAATTTTGTCAGCTCATTGTTGTCAATTTCTCCCCTTTATTTATTTATTTTTTTTTGCAGATTTTGCCTCAGGCAACTAAATTTATTAGCAAGAAAAAATTTTTGTCAGCCCAGCGCTGACCAACAAAGTACATCGTTAATAAAGGGTAACAAATCTGTCACTTAATTCATAAAATATACCTCAAGCAGTTACAACTAAAAATAAAGTTGGATTTTTGTTTTAATTTAAAAGCCTCAAAAATAACAAGCAATATGTTTTTAAACATGTAGTAGACACAATTGTCTATTATACAATATACACTGTACACAAGTAGGGCTCGGGCTGGTCAGGGTGGGGGAGATGATGGGGAGAGGGAGGAGGTTCAGGATGGGAAGGTGTTTCATCTGAATCCAGATTTGAGTTGAAATGCTGTGTCATTTAGAAAAGAGAATTGCTAAAGTGAGAAAAAAAATTCATATGCTCATCATTGCCCCCCAAAACCCCTAAACTAAAAGCAGGCATGGGGGAGGTGAGTAGCAAGGACAGGAAGAAGGGAGCAATTAAATAAACGTCTTTAAAGCACACACACCACACAGTGTTCATCATCGGAAGTAGAGTATAAGGCAAGGCAACGTTCTCCATAGAAAAAGGGGGATCAGGGAGTGGGTGGGTAGCTTTACTTTTAAATAGAAAGTTGGAATGTGCTGGAGGAGAGTCAGGGTGGGGTGGGGCGTGTGGAGTGGAGGCGGACTGGCTGCCAGTGGAGCCCTGGGTGCAGGGCCCCGGACGTCCAGGCGCCCGCAGTGGCCGAGGGGGCCAGGGAGGTACAGGAGAGGGAGGGGGCATGGCACGATGCGACTCCTGCAGTGTTGGGGGGAGGGGGCTCACTTTGCTCCTCGACAGAGTGAAATTCATGTTTTTCCTTTGGAAATAAGGGTTCCCACTCGTCCTGATTTAGAACGTCTCATTGGGCATGGCCAGTGTCCATGGTTTGGGCAGGCCAGGAGCTTGTGGTGAGAGGGGAGGGCCAGGGCGGAGCCAAGGGGCTTCAGAAGGAGGTGCATATGGGGCAGCAGAGCCCCTTCCTGTGGGGACAGTCACACAATAGGAACGGGGGTTGAGGCGGGCCCATGACAGCGTGGGCCTCCTTTCTGCCAGAGGCCCAGGCAGGTCTGCATCTGTGGGGCCTCTGCCTCAGTTGGCCTTACAAGTTCTTCGTGACCAGGTGGGTCTCGTAATGCTTGGTGAGGTGGTCACTCCTCATGAAGCGCTTCTGACACTGGGCACACTCGAAGTGTTTGTCCCCTGTGTGGGTGCGGGCATGCCGCTGGAGCTCGTCGCTCCGTGTGAGCCTCTTGCCACAGAAGAACCAGTTGCAGACAAAGGGCCGCTCGCCGGTGTGCAGGCGCACGTGAGCCCGCAGCAAGGACGTCTTACGGAAGGTCTTGCCGCAGTCGGGGATGTGGCACACGTGCTTCTTGCCCTGCTCTCCAGACCTCTTGTCCCCGTCCTTGCAGTTGGGACACGTGCAGGCCATGCGTCGCCGCTTTTCCCCAGGCTGGGTCTCTCCAGCCAGGGCCTGTTCCATCTGCAGCTGGATCTGGGTGGGGCTCAGCCCACTGATGGTCAGGTTGTTTCCAGATACATTCTGCACAGTCAGCTGCTGCTGTCCGCCAGTGTTGGTGATGGTGACGGGCACGCCCTGGACCTGGACACCGTTGATGTTGATGGTCTGCATGGCCTGGGCCGCCGCTGCCAGCTGTGCTGCGTTCAGGCTGATGATGCTCCCAGCAGGAGCGATCTTTGGCAGGGGTCGTTCTTTTCGGAGAATTGCAGCCGAGTGCTTTTTGCTGGTCCCACTCAGATGGGCAGCACAGGACGCGGGGCTGCTACAAGTGGTGGTGGAGGCAGTCGCAGCTGTTGCTGGGGGGCTGTCCTGGACAAGGACCGTCTGTACCTCACCAGAAGGCGTACAGATGGAGACCTGAGTAGGTGACGGCTCAGCAGCCTGGATCTGGAAGTTCTGGGAGGGCTTCTGGGGGACGGTGGGGAGTGTGGCGGATGCTGCCTGTACCAGCCGCAGGGCCTGCTGTGGAATCTGCACCACCTGCTGCTGCTCGGCCTTGGGGGGCACCACCTGGACCTGCTGGACCACAGCTGGCTGGCCCCCGCTGGGGCTCTGAACAATGAGCAGGTTGTTTCCTGCTTGGATAATGTTGTCTGCGGTGGTCTCGATCAGCACCGTCTCCACCTGCTCGGCCACAGCCACAGGGGGCTGGGCGGCAGGAAGACTCTTCTTCCTGGCTTTCTTGTTAGTCTTAGACAGTGGGGCAGGGGGGCTCTCCGTGAGGAGCTGAGTGGCGGCCCCGGGGTCGCTGGTGTTCACGAGGTTGTTGACAGGCAGAGTAAGGGTCACATTGCCACCGCCACCTGTCAGCTTCACCACATTGGCCCTGCTCTGTGCCGGAGTGGTGGTCGTACTTGACTTCTGGACAGGGGCTGGCTTGATGGGGACAGGCTTGTGACTGGACGGGGACGGGGTGATGATGGCTTGGTTGGTGCCAGGGATGATCTGGATCTGGTTGGTCAGACTGGGCTGCACCTGGATGGTCTGAGGACTGCTGGCCTGGATCTGAGGGACCGCCTGGTACTGGATACTGGTGTTCGATCGGGTCCCTTTGTTGACCACGGTGGGATTCTGGATGGCAAACACCAGCTGCCCCCCAGGGTAGGACGTGCTCAGCTGTGACCCCTGAATCTGAAGTATCTTTCCCTTGGAGGACAAGATTCCAAAACTATTCTTGCTGGGGCTGAGAGGGAGAGGGGCAGGTTTGATAGGGATGAGTTTCCATGGAGTAGGCTGGGGGGGAGCAGGAGGCGTCACCACAGCTTCAACAGCTGGAGGGCCGATTTTGCTACATGTCTCGGCAAGCAGCGCTAAGGGAGATGGCTGGGAGTCCTGGGTGGTAGAGGCGGCAGGCTGCAGGTAGTCACTGGGACTGACAGCGGCAGTGGCAGCCATGCTGGTCTGGATCGCTCATTACGACATCTTCCTCCCTGGCCTCCGCCACCTCCGCCGCCTCCGCCGCCACCGAGAGCCTCTTCTCCCCTTTAATTTCATTTTTTCCATGAGTTGAAATTTCTTACTAGTATTAAAGAAGATTATGACTAACTTCTTCTTGTACTATTTGGGAATAATTCTTTTTTCTAGGATTATACTTTCTCTGCTTTTTGAACATCATTGCTGTATTACATTACTCTCTTATGTCTGTTTCTTTTTTTTTCAATAGTGTCAACCTGTTGTTTCATATTTAAACTTTTCTGCTTACTCGTTGTTTAATCACTAAGTCATGTCTGGGAGTTCCCAAGCAAGAATATTGGAGTGGGTTGTCGTTTCCTTCTTCAGGGTATCATATTAAAAAGCAGAGACGTTACTTTGCTAACAAAGTTCCGTAGAGTCAAAGTCAAAATATATATATATATTTTTTCCAGTAGTCATGTATGGATGTGAGAGTTGAACCATAAAGAAGGCTGAGCACCAAAGAACTGATGCTTTCAAAATGTGGTTTGGAGAAGACTCTTGAGAGTACCTTGGATTGCAAGGAAATCAGTCAATCCTAAAGAAAATCAACCCTGAATATTCATTAGAAGGGCTGATGCTGAAGCTGAAGCTCCAATATTCTGGCCACCTGATGCAAAGGGCCAAATCATTGGAAAAGACCCTGATGCTGGAAAGATTGAAGGCAGGAAGAGAAGGGGAGGACAGAGGACAAGATGGTTGAGTGGCATCACCAACTCAATGGACATGAGTTTGAGCAAACTCTGGGAGATGGTGAAGGACAGGAAAGCCTGGTGTACTGCAGTCCATGGGGTCACAAAGAGTCAGACGTGACCGAGCAACTGAACAACAACAATGAACCAGGAAGAAGACCATCACCTGACCATGCTGGCATCATGATTTTGGACTTCCAACCTCTAAAAGTGTTAAAAATAAATTCAGTTGTTTATAAGCTTTCCAATGTATGATATTTTATCATAGCAGCCTGAATGGAGTAAGACAGTCACCAAGCAGACAGAGGAACTCTGTCATTGGCCTCCTGCTCATTAACCATCACACTTATCATTTTAAGCCATTCCCAGTTCCCCAGACACCTCATGGTCTCTTTTCTGTCTTGACCTTAATCACTTTGCATGAGCTGTCCTTCGTCAGTACTAATCATTACCTAGACTCTAGGGTAATGATTAATTTAAACATGTGTACTCTAGCAGCAGTAAATACCAAGATTCAAAAACAACTACTACTAACAAGCTGTACCTTAGGGCAAGATACTATACCTATTTAAACACTTTTTCCTGCCGTAATACAGAGTAGGTAACAGGACCAAACTCATAGCTTAGCTATAAGAATCTAATGAGGTAATTCATGTAAAGACTTTCAAGAGCTTGGAAATGAAATTAATTTCCTCCAATTTAATACAAGGATCCTGATCCTATCTCTCTGTTTTGAGTAGTGTATAACCTAATGCAGTGGGAGCTGTTTTGTTACAGCAGTGGAGTCTTTAGTCTAGAACAACAAATAAACACATAATTGAATCGCCATTCTTCTTTCTTCCTGCACAACATTGTGAAGAATATTTAGCATTAGTCAAACAACAAGAGAAATCTATTTTGTTCTTTTAAAATAATAGTCTAGATATAAGTTGTAAAACATCATTATTCTAAATTTGGCTATTTCAGAGGAGCCTGGTGGGCTACAGCCCATGGGGTTGTGAAGAGTTGGACACCACTGAGCCACTAAGCTAAATATGATAGAGACAAAGATAAAAGTGACAGAGACAAAGAGAGACTAAGATGCACTTTGCTGGGAAGATAAAATCAGTGTGAGAAATAGGCTGGAAGAGAATGAAGTCCATTGTATCAATCCACTATCACACTAATAAAAATCATGAAGCTGTTAATATTAAGCAACAGCACAGCAACCTAAATGCCTAACTAAAAAGAAAAGCCAGAATATCTGGATAGTAGATTTAAACTACATTTGTCAAACAATGTTACAAACAAATAAGAAAGCATGTTTATTGAAAATGACATGACTCTCTGATGCTACTTCATTTCTATGGTAACAACAGAGGAGAAACATAGTAAAACAACAATAAAACACATGTGACTCCACAGCCTCTTGTGCTCATTGGAGCAAACATAGAAAACAACTTTTCTACCCAAAAAGCTTGATCATTAAAAATTATGATATAAAGTATTACCATATACTGCTAAGTCACTTCAGTTGTGTCCGACTCTGTGCGACCCCATAGACGGCAGCCCACCAGGCTCCCCCATCCCTGGGATTCTCCAGACAATAACACTGGAGTGGGTTGCCATTTCCTTCTCCAATGCATGAAAGTGAAAAGTGAAAGTGAAGTCGTTCAGTCGTGTCTGACTCTTCTCGACCCCATGGACTGCAGTCCACCAGGCTCCTCCATCCATGGGATTTTCCAGGCAAAAGTACCGGAGTGGGGTGCTATTGCCTTCTCCAATCACCATATACACTATGGGTGTATATGTCTAGTGGAGATTCACTGCCTGATGGCTAGAAACACTAAAATAATGCAGCTGGTGTAGTGGTAAAAATCATTACATTTTGTTAATAAAATTTTTAATTTTTTTCTTTCAGTATGTTTTCATGTCAGGATGATACAATTCTTCTGAATGGAATTACTTATTTCATATTAAACCCATTACCATATACACTATGGTTTACACTTTCACTTCATCATAAGATGTGGTATTTTTTGTGAAGTTTGAGAATTACTGTTGTGCATTCATTAGATATGATTTCAAACCCACTTGTTTTGATCTAAGAATGAAGCTGTTTTGCTCTGAGAGTGAAGTTGTTCACATTGAGGAAGCTGTGTCAGGATGTTATCATTGGTATCTGTAGCTGTCATAGAAGTAGTGTTAGTCACTCAGTCATGTCTGACTCTTTTCGACCCCATGGCTGTAATCCGCCAGGCTCTTCAGTCCATGGAATTCTCAAGCATACATTAATTCCGCTACTGACTGGCACTGCTGGGTGCTTATCTGTAAGAACACAAGGAGGAGCGACTATGACTGGAGAACATTTAAGCTTTAAGTACCAAGAGATGTGAACAGTATCTCCAGAGTGTTCGGTCTGTGCAAGGCAGCTCTTTGCGGATCTAAATAATTCTCTGAAGACGTTGTGTTGAGCGGTGGGTAGGAGTGGGGTAGGGGTGAGGATAAGCTCCCGCCTGGACGAAATGACTCTTTGCCTGCCTGCAGCAGCCTAAGGAGATCGCTTTGGCTGCCAATATAGTGTCTTCCTTTCCTAGGAACGTGCCCTGTCCTCTAGCATGGCTTCTACCTTCCTTAGCAACGTGGTCTAGCAACATTTTGCCCTGGCAGCTGGGCATCTGCTTGTGGTCGACCAAGCCCACTCTCTGGACGGCCTGCTGTAGAAAGGTGCAGCTCAACTAAATTTGGACTTTATTTGTCTCCCTCTTGTCCGGAACCATAGTGTCATTCCTCCAGTATTGATTTGAACTCTTTTATTTCTTTATTGGCTTTTTAAGAGAAATTATCCTGTATGCTATTGGATTGTGAAATTACTCTATCTCCCTCAGTGAACCTGTGTTACATAAATTGTCAAAGACAATCTCAGTCTCTGAGCATAATTTGCTGCCTAGAAACAACAAAACAATTATGTTTTCCCCAAGCATATATGTTCTCAACAAAAATGACAATGTTTTTCAAAGATGACTTTCATTTCAAAGGTACATATTTCAGACACTAGTTTTACCGTTTTAATGAAAAATTAAATCTGTAACAAAAATAAATATTTTGGTTCTTATTTATATAACCATGTTTTAAAAAATGTATTCAATGGTTTTTCCATACTTTATCTTAATATTTTCATTTGATTAGTTCTATAAACTCTAAGGATCTCCCCATGGCTCAGTGGTAAAGAATCTGTCTGCATGCAGGAGCTGCAGGAGACACAGATTCCATCCCTGGGTGGGCAAGATCCCCTGGAGGAGAAAGTGGCAAGCCACTCCAGTATTCTTGCCTAGAGAATGCAATGGACAGAGGAGCCTGGAGGAAAGGGCTACAGTCCATAGGATTGCAAAGAGTCAGACACGACTGAAGTGACAGCAGCAGGCACAGCGGCAGCATAAAATCTAAAGCTAATGTACTAAATCACAAATGATCAATATAAAGGTATACGGCTGAAATTTTGTTTAAAAATTATTATTTACTCTATATAATTTGTCAAAAACACCATATACGTGTTAAGAGCACATAAGTAGTGGTCTAAAAATATATTTTAATGAATCAATGAATATATGTTGACTCAGTCAGTAAAAGATTGTGTGATCGGAAAGTATTTAATCATATGGAAACATGGTCACAATATATTTTTGAATTTTAATTCTGGTTAATTCTTGAGCATGGATGCAATTATAGAACATTCCTTTTTTTACATTTTTCACTGTTTAAAATTTCCATTGAAATAAAATGATTTTAAAATATGAGATATAATTGTCAAGCTATTAAAAACTACAAAATATAAAATTCAAACTGTAAAAATATTTGTAAAATGTATTGTGTTAAGATGAAACTAGCCAGAGACACAAAGAGAGTGGCTGCCAAGCATATCTGCTTTGCTGAAATCTCATTGCTTGAATGAGTCCTATTATTATTAGGTAGACTGGCAAACCAAATTTTGGCGAGAGGCTATAAAGGACTAGGGAAATTCTGAGGATGTAGAGTGGCCTGGGAGAGGGTTGGGGGAACCTGTGAGAGAGAAGACACTGATACTAGGGTGATAAATCTAACAGTAGTTAGGTGAAATTTGGGAAACTAGAGGTTTACTTTTAGCAAGTTTAACTGTGTGATATGTGATATAATCTCTTCTTATCTTCACAAAACTTTAGTAAATATCTGTGTCTCTTCCAAGTTTAATTGAAAAATTATCTATGTTGTCATACATTGTCATACATGGCCACATGTAAATTTACAAAGTACAGAAAGAATCTATCAAAGGCAATACAAAATGAGTTCTATAATTTAATATTCATGTGAATGATTGACTCTGAGGAATGACAATTAAATAAATGATTTCATTAAACACTTCTATTCATTTATTAAATAAAACTTAAATATTCAGTAGTCATGTGGATATTCTATGACCATATATTCAGCTATAGTTTTAGCTAATGTGAATATAAATAGTAACATAGTATTTAAGAGCACTGATTTTAGGTGAAGCTCTGCTTGGGTTCAAAATCCATTTTTGTAAAATATGGGCTTCTCTCATAGCTCAGTTGGTAAAGAATCTGCCTGCAATGCAGGAGACCCCAGTTCAATTCCTGGGTCAGGAAGATCCCCTGGAGAAGGGATAGGCTGCCCACTGCAGTAATGTGTTTTATCTTAGGCAAATTGTTGAAGTTATTTGAATTATAGCTTCTTTAGCTGAAAGACTAGCTAAGAGTACCTACTCCACAGCATTATTGAAAGGAATATACAGTACTCATGAAGTGTTTGGCACAGGACCTGAGAAATCAATAAATCTTAATTATAATGTAAGCTCCCAACCCAGGAATTGAACCGGGTCTCCTGCATTGCAGGCGGATTCTTTACCAACTGAGGTATCAGGGAAGTTCTTTCAATGAGGGCAGGAATATTATATCTTTTGATCATTGTTGTGTGGCTGGCACACAGAATTGTCAAGAACTATTTGTTGAATAAATTGATGAGTATTGTTATTATCAGTAATTGTTTCAATAATTACTGATATATTTAAGTAATTATTTCAACTTAAATATATCTGGAAACAGTATTGTTATTATCAGTAATTATTTTAATAATTAAGGTACCAACTTAAATATAATATATCTGGAAATATATGTATACAGGGAATATATGATAATGAGGGAGTTTAACACCTTTTGTCCCCCTGTGCCCTCTTTCCCCAGTTCCTGCCCCTCTCCATCCGGGCTGAGAACCTCTCATTGTCATTTAAGGTCTCCATGGGGGAGTCAGGGTAGCAGGGTGAACCAGCCCTAAATACTCCTTGGTTGGTGGATCGTTAACCGTCCATTTTTGGGTCGTTGGGTTACAAAACTGACAGCTGGCCACTAAGGTTATAATTTAGCTTCCAGGCAGGACTATGGCCAAATCTATCTCACCTTTCAGTGATAAGGTGGCTATGTTGGGCAAAGTGTTCCTTCCTCTGAGCAAACCAACAGTAGATGCTGCCTGTGGAAAAAGTGGAGGATTGTTTATTCTGTTTGTCCACCCAGATAATTCTATTCCCTTCTCTCCACTGCTCTGTGCCCCAGAAGGCTGACATCCATAGACTGCTGTTACCATGGTTTTCTTTCTCTCTGGCTAGCAGATACATTGGCCAAGGAGAGGCAGCATGCAGAAATTAAGGAGACAGTATGTCTCTCTGTGGCACTGTATGAGACACTCTCCAATTAGCCTAATCCCTGAGCCTCACCTGCATCCTGATCCTCTGTTAAAGCTGCATATAGCCTCTGCAAACATCTCATGGTAAAAACTCCTTTAGGAGGATTCCAGCCATCTGTGTGTGTGTGTGTGTGTCTCTCTCTCTCTCTCTAACTCTCTCTCTTTCTGCCAGCCTTTTTGAATTTCATATTTTCTACCCTTTTCTACCTTTTTTTGAACTTTGTATTTGTGATTCTGACTTCTGGAGAAACAAATCAAGCCCTCCAAGTGGACATCTTGAGAGCTCATGCTCCCAGTACGTAAGGGATATTTAGTTGCCTCTTTTAAACTCAGCACATTTATGAACCTCTGTGAGGAGGGCCTCTCTGGGCTTGAAGCCCCCTGGACTCTTATGTGAGTCCATACCCTGCCCCTCCATGGGTGAGAAGTCAGAGGTCACATGAGTGCATGTGATACCCTTGTCAGCCGTCTGTCCTCCGTGGATGATCAGACCACCCTTGGGAGATGTGCAGTATGGATACCAATCGTTCTGGGGAGTCTGCCAAGTCCAACAAGGGCAAGAGTCCCAGCCGAACATCTCACTGGTCAGCAGGCTTTCTCACACCCCCGCAGCTCCTGCCTCTCAGCTCATCCTGTCCTCCTCTCAGCTTAGCTCCCACTCTGAATGCCCAATTTCCCAACTTCCCATTTCCATTGTACCCCAGTGGGCATCATGGTTTTCCCAGCACATCTCTTGGGGAGCTATCTTCGCTGGCATCACTTCAGTCCAATGGATTCTGTTCACCCAGCTGTGGCCTGAACAGGTGTACTTCACATGGTGCAGATAAGGGACCCGAGGATTCCACTTGTTTGGGGACAATGACAAGTAGTACCATTAGAAAGCTCTGAATGTATGTTCCCATTTTTAAATGCCTTGTGTTGTTGTTTTTTTTATAGTAAATAGAGCCAACAAAGACGAGTTGATGCTGCAGAATATTTAAATGATATTCTCATGAGCATCAACATTTTAAAAAGATTGTCTTAAATGCCACCACTCCCCACCTTATGGCCTGTTCTTAAACAGTGTCTTCTCACCAGGATAAGCAAACAGGTTTTAGAGTGCAACACAATGAGTGTCTTTCCAAAAGGCCTAGGGGACGGGAGTCTTGGGTCCTTGAGTGACTTAGAACTATATAATGTCCCTTGATTTTTTTTTAATTAAAGGTGAAAGAAATCGGACATGCAGTGTGATCGCACCATCTCTGCTATGTCTGAGAGCCTCTGCGTAGACTGTTAGGATGAACAGAATCCCCCTTCCAGTGTAACCCAGGAAAACTGTATCAGCATAAACACATATTGAGTCAAAAGGGATGAAAATTCAGCTTTTATTTTAACAACTGAAACAAAGGAGGAGTTTGTTATTCCACATTTTTTTTGCTTTTTTTTCTAAAATTATGGGCATACATAAGCACTTAGATAGTATGACTTTTTGGCAATAGCCAACTCTACCCTGGTTGTGGCTTATGTCAGCATCCACACCCACTTGGACAAATCCACATCACTTCTGTGCCTCCCCAGTTGCCTATCAAGTAAAAAGACCAGCACATTTTGGGAGACCCTGCGGGATTTTGGGTGTTTTTCTTCCTTCTTGATAGTTACTGTAGGTGTGTTAGGATTGACTTCAGAGCTTCCTTTATCCATGAATCGTTGATGCCACAGACAGTCTTCAGCAAGAGAGCACAACCGAGAAGGCCTGAAAAAGATGATGAAATACACTGAATCCAGTGGACCCAGGGGCTTCTTCCCTTCACAATCTCTCACACACACACACACGTTCCCAGCAGTGCTCATAAGAGATTGCTTTGGGGTCTCATCTAACTTGTCCAAGGTAACACAGAGCGGGGATTGGAACTAACCAAGCCTGTTTCTAGAGCCTGTGCTCCACATCATTCTCTATAAAGCAAATGACAGTCTCATACTGTAGGGTTGGAGTTTATCAGGTGGACTAGTATGGTGATGGTAAAAAACAATGTTACCTTACTTTGTATATATCTGGATAGCTTACCACCCAGACCACTCAGGTTTCTCTGGAAGGAGAGTCCTGAAGAGACCGCAAGAAGTTAGTCAGAGGATTCTCTCTCTCTCCCTGTCTTATCCCTTGTGAGAGCCTGGTTGGTCAGACCCAGGAGTCATGATGACTCACAATGCCTCAAAGAACTTTCTGATTTTGGCGCCATGGATACCACCAGCTAGGTTATCTCTGGTGTGAGGCTGAACACTGAGTGACTGAGAGGTGCTAGTAAAAGGGGAAAATACTACCCATATTTGGCTACCATCTTCATATCTGTTCCCTGGAAGGATACTCAGTTCTCTTGGCCTCAGAGATCTTTCCTGACTCATTCAAAATCTCTCCCATTAAATGTTTCCTGTGTTAGGAGTTAAAATGCCCATTGCATATCCATAGGTCTTCTGGTCAGTATTGAGCAGTTTTGGCCTCAAGTGCCAAACAGGAACTTGGCCTCAGGTAGAATTTTCTGCTTCTTTCTCGATCTCTAGATACAGCCTTGGCCACAACTCTGAAATGCACAATTCACGTCATAAGTGGGGTGTCTAATTGTAGAAATTTTGACTGAGTAGCCATACTTCTCATGCCATATTACCTTGCAAGTCTTTGATACAGAACAGCTACATAACTGACATTGATGAGTGATCCAAGTGGGTATTGTTTAGTGTCATGACATGGGTTCTTACAGGCTGTAAGAGGGGTAATTGTGAGGACAGGACTCTGTTGGTGGTGGTGGTGGTGGTGTTTTTTGTTTTTGTTTTGATAGTGCTTTCCTAAGAGTCTAGCATGAGTACTATGAAGAAATTTGATATATTCCTACACTGGTGACCCTACTGTGGTCAATTTCATGTGACAACTGAAGAAACTGAGGCAAGGAGGTCTGTGAGATGGACCCAGGTCACACACACCCTTCTTTGAGAGGTTCTGTCTTCCAGATTTCCTCCCATCTCATATAGAGTCATGGAAAGAGACTAAAATAGTGTGCTCAGTGTCTAAAAGAAATTGAAGAGGGATGAGAGCTATTATTAGTGTATAGTATTTTATTAACAAAAAGGTAGCAAACTGTCCTTTTCTTAAGGTATTGCCTTCTTGGAATAGTCAAGGCAAGTAGATCAGGAAAGATTGTTGATATAAGTTAAACACATAAAAATAGATTCTGCATATGCCTCTAATAATTAGGAAATATAATAGAAATAAAATATTCTATTCAAATGGTATCAAGCAGTGTAAAACATCTACAAATACAATTAACTTTTTAAAAAACATAGGAAAAACATACATGAAACTTTTTATGAACTTCCTATGTGGACACTTTATGATATTTTTAAGTAACTTTCTTTTGGAAAGGAAGACTAATTTTTGGAAAGATATAAATTCTTCCCTAAATTAATCTTTGAATTCAGTGCAATCTCAGTCATAAATCACAAGATTTTGATTGTGTGTGTGGAACTGGAGGACTAGATTATAAAAATACCTTGAAGAGAAAATGTGAGGGATTAGTCCAGGGGGTGGGGGTGGGGGCATGTGTCATACAGTATATTAAAATAAAAATATTTTCATAGATACATGGGAATTAAATCATAAAGCAATCAGATGTTGCCTCAAGGCAGTATTTTATGACCGTGTGTGTGTGTGTGTGTGTGTGTGTGTGTGTGCACACATGGGCACGTGTGTCTGTTAGGGAAGATGGAAATGCAGAGGGGCTTCTGGAACCACTTGGTATTTTTCCTACTGGTAATTCTGGATTCCATCATCTTTCACAGGTTTTCTCAGTTGTGTTCTCTTGCTGAAGCCCATCTGTGGCGTCAACCAGTCATGGATAAAGGAGCCTCTGAAGTCAGTCCTGGAACGCCCACACCCATCATCAGGATAGCAGATGAATACCTGAAACCCACCGTGGCCTCCAGAAACATGCTGATGTTTTTACTTGGTAGGCAGCTAGGGAGGCACAGAAATGATGAGGCGCTGACAAAGTGGCTATGGGGGTTGACACAAAAAACACCAGGGTGGAGTTGGCCTTTCCCTAAATATCATGTGACTTCCACCTATGGCCCCTGAGAATTATGAAAAATGGTGTGGATCAACAAATCTTTCCCCTGAAGGGACCATTAAAATTGAAGTTGTGTTTTCACCTCTTCTGGTTTGATGTGTTTTTTGTTCATGGGCCGCTTGTACCTCTGAACTTTCTCCCTGCTACCCAAAGTCCACAAACATGTGAAGTCTGGTTACTCACCTTTGGAGAATGTTGACTCACTTAGAGTCTGGGGGATTTCAGTTTAGAGGGGCCCTCTTGAGAGAAGTTGGAAAATCTGTTGCATTTACATGTGAAAAATGCCCTAATTTACTAGGGGGGATTAGGGCTTCAAGAAGGCCACTTGGGGGGTCTTGATTTGTCTCCCCTGAGGTTCGAGGGAGACAGTGGGAATAAGTCAGAACCACAAATAAATTTAAAATGGGAGAGACTGGGAGGATAGGGGGAGCTCTCCTCTGTGTGGAAGCTGTATGTCAGGGAACTACATATGTACATTATCATACATATGGAACTACATACATCAAGGCCCAGAGATGTGGTCTTTAAAGTAGCTATGAAAGACCCCGCCAAGGGAAAAAATTTAAACAGTCAGATTTGAACAGTGGCTAAACTTCACCCCATGGACAGAGGAGCCTAACAGGGTTGCAACATGGGGTTTGCAACATGGTGTTGCAAAGAATAGGACACAATTTAGTGACTAAACACCACACCACCACAAACTTGATCCAGATAGGGGGACTGGTTGTGACCTAGACCTCTTGTTCTTGTGTGCAACAGACCCTGGGGGACAAGTAGGTGAAAAGGGGTAGGGAAGCAGATGCTGGCTGAGCCCCAGTGGAAGCATCATGCTACACCTTGTTTCCCTTTCCTACTGCAGGCTGCAGCCTGGGCCAGGCCTGAGAAGGGACAGGCTTTGACACTGAAAGAAGATTAGAGTTGTGATTATTACCTTGAACAGGACATATAAACTACTGAACACTGATTGTGTGGAATACTAAGGTCACCAAAGACATTCTATTATCTGAGAGTGCTCCAAAAAAATCATGAGGCTGACCCTGGGACTGATGATGGGGAGCAGAGAAAGAAGAACCCAAGGGCATTGGGAGGGGTTAGAGGACAAAATTATTGTGTGTTTTTTTTAAATGGTAAAATGATTGTTGTCTCTTTATCACAGGGACTAAAGAAAACACATTTTAACATAAGGAACAACATGAATTTATTGTTTTTACCTACTGAATACATAGTAAAGATGGATTTCGTCTAATTAGAGTGATACAGAATTAACACAGCCAAGTTAACGTGAAGCATGACATGAATCAATGCTTATGGCAGTGGTAACTTTGAACCATGTCATTAAATAAAAGAACAGAAGGATGAAATCCTATATAAGCCCATTTAACTTAAACAATGATTCTGGAAGTTTAGAATTAAAGATCATGAGTAATTAAAAAGACTTCACTTAAATCACTTAGATTTAAATTTAAGAAAATTTATCATTTAATTGCATTCATGTACACCAACATTCTTAGAAGTAGAACACAGTTTAATTTCTCTGCTTTGTAAAACTAAAATATATCTCGATCACTCAATAGTTAGAAAATAAAAGACTCCATTGGGCTTTGGTTTCCATATGTATTTATTTTGTGTGGACAACAGTGACTTTTCACCATTTCCTTTCCAGTAATTCTATGATTCTGAAAATGATTTCATTCATTCATAGCAAAAAGCTTAGCAATCCTTTTAGTACTGTTAACATTTTCACATTTGTTTGGGGATATGTGCTGAGTCGCTCAGTCATGTCCGACTCTTTGCGACTCCATGGACTATAGCCAGCCAGGCTTCTCTGTCCATGGAATTCTCCAGGCAAGAATACTGGAGTGGGTTGCCATGCCCTCCTTCAGGGGATCTTCCCAACCCAGGGATCAAATCCAGGTCTCCTGCATTGCAGGCAGATTCTTTACTGTCTGAACCACCAGGGAAGCCCAAGAATACTGGAATGGGTAGCCTATCCCTTCTCCAGGGGAAATTTCCGACCCAGGAATTGAACTGGGGTCTCCTGCATTGCAGACAGATTCTTTATCAGCTGAGCTACCCAGGAAGCCTATAATAAGGTTTAAGAGGTGAATAATCATCTCCAATACTGTACATTTTATCACTGCTGTTAAAATACCATTGTTTGATTGGTAAATTATAAGTAATTTCTCCCCAGTGTCTCTCTGCTTCATAACCACCAAACATAGGAGGGTTTTAGTGCTAGATGAACAGTTTATTTTAAAAGAACATAATGCAGGAACAGCCAGATGGAAGATGCGTAGGCCCCGGTATGAGGAAAGGACACAGAGCTTCGGTGCCCTTGCCAGGCAGGCCACTCTCCCTGCATCTCTGTGGGTTCACCAATCTGGAAACTCCAAAATTATTGGGTTTTGACCCCTACTTGCTCTACATAATCATTCCACAGACATGAGAATGGCGAAGCCCAAATCCAGGATAGTGTTTACATGAGGGACAAATGGAGCCACCGTGTTTGAAGTTTTATTTCCTTAGCTGGAAGATGAGTATACAGACATTTCTTATACTGTTTCCCATACATTCCGTACATTTCCATATTCCTGATGTACTTCATCAATAGAGAAGGACATGACCCAAGGCCAGTTGGAAGTGCTATTTATATTCACAGGTTTGTCTCAGGGTCTACTTTCCAGAAATGTACACACAGAGACCTTGTATATAAAAAATGCAAGCAGTCACACCCAAGAGAAAAATAATGGTATAGGCTCTATCTTTCAAATATTGGTGGGAAATAATTTGAAACCTAGAATTCTACTTCCAGCCAAACATTTGAGTATGAGAATAAGTTAAATGCATTTTTCATGTATACGGTGTCTATGTGTGCATTTCCCATAAGTAGACCCTGAGACAAACCTGTGAATATAAATAGTTTACTTGAGAGGGAACCTTAGAGAGCAGTGTGTGGGGAAGTGAAACTTAGAAGGAAGGCAGCCAATTAAGAGGGATGATCTAGCAGGTGGGCACTAGGAGCAACTGGAGCTTATTCATGGAGGGAGTATGATGGGAGACTATGTAGAATGCACCTCAAATCCATCTCAAGTATGGGACAAGGAAGCTGGAGTATGCAGCCACCAAAACCCCAACCATTATTTAACAAAGATGCTTCTAGGGATAATAAATCTCTCACACTTCCAATTGGCTTTGAGTCACATCCAGCATGTGCCAAGGGCGAGTAGAAAAACCCTGAAGTGGAGAGTCCTGGGTGATTGTAGAAAGCAGCCTACTGGATGTTGAGGTGAGACCTGGCTTTGAAGAACCAGAATCAAAATACATAAGTCAAGGTTAGAATCTTTTTGACATTGTTTGCAATACTCTACCCACTGTTTGTGTAAAATTTTCAATAAACTGGAATTACACTTTCTTTCTCGAGCTGAGCACGTATTCAAGTTTCAGGAATCCCAGTCCCAGAGAATTGTCAGATGAGTTTTCTGCTGCCTATGGGCTTTCCAGGTAGCTCTGTGGTAAAGAGCCAATGCAGGAGATGCTGGAGACGTGGGTTCGATCCCTGGGTTGGGAAGATCCCCTGGAGAAGGAAATGGCAACTCGCTCCAGTATTCTTGCCTGGAGAATCCCATGGAAAGAGGAGACTGGCAGGCTACACAGTCCGTGGGGTTGCAAAAGAGTTGGAAACCACTTAAAGACTAAATGACAACAACAACAAAGGAATGTTTACATTATAGACCTTAAAATCTTCTTCCAGGGAAAAAGAGAGCAAGACCTCTGTGGTCTGTCCTGATTGAAAATGTCCTGAGTGAGTAGGCACGGGTCTCTCTCTAGGATTTTATGAAGATCTTAGGCTGAAGGTATCCACAACTCAGTTCTTGTCATCCAGTCTAGAGGGCCTCAAGGTAGGTATAACATGTCATGTCCTGCCCGAGTGGTTCCTCAGCATGCAGAGGTCAGAGAAGCTCCCCTAGTTTCCCATAGCACTTGGAACTTTATTTATAGCCCTGTTATTAAACTCTATGTTAAATAAAGAGTGAGTGTGTGAGATACCCCCACTCGGTTATGGTCACTGCACCCCCAACCCGTATACTGTCTCCATGGTGTTGTTATCAAAAGTGGGGTCCTACTGCTCACTGCTCTGAAGGCAATAAAGAGGCAAGGTTGGTGGAAAGGAGTTTGTTTTATTTCCGAGGCTGGCAACAGAGAGGGGTGGGGCACTCCTGTCCACAGGCTGACTCCCCACCACTGATAATCAGTAGGCAAGAGTTTCAGGGATGTATAAGCAGACAGATGGGGCTACATGCAGAAACAGCACAGTCAGCTCTAACAGTAATCTTGAAATCCGTCATGCGGTGGTCTGATTAGCTTCAACTTTATTGTCAGTTCCAGGGTTAGTTTATTCCCATATCTTTGAGACCAGTTCTCAGAATTGTGGCAGCTTATGTCATAGCAGCAGTTTTGTCATCGTGTACTTAACTTCTTCCACCTGGTTGGGGTTTCAGTCTATCTACAAGACAGCTCAAAGGATATGGCTCAGAATATTATCTATAATCCTTGAGGAGGAAATAAAGGTCCTTGGCTTTTGACTAAATTAATATTATTTTGTCTTTTTAGACTGTTTTCCTTTGCTTTTACATTTTCTGACTTCTCTGATTAAGTTTATTCTTTGACTAAAGTTTTTCTAAAGACAAAAGGTAGGTGGAAGACATGGAGTCGGGGGAAAGGACTATAGGGTCCTGCTCCATTTCAGTGTGTATACACCTCTCTCTAGAGATTCTCAGAAATGCTGTTTTGGGTGGCGAACAGCTTTTAAGGAAATGAGTTCGATGAGCAGATGGTCAGTGACATTTGGGGTATTGTTACCAACTAGACTCCATTTCAGCCTAGGACAGCCACAGGTGGCAACAGATGGCCTTCCAGAGCATGTGATGGGAATCCAGGAATGAATCTTTGTCATCATTCAGATGTGGCTTGGATGACTGGATCCACTCCTGCTCAGCCAAGTGTGTGTTGTCTTCCCTCAGCTATTGGAGGTTCTCTGAGCTGTCACCGTCCACAGACCAGGGAGAGCTTGGGGCTGGTTCACCCTCCCACTCTAACTCCCCCAGGGGGACTCGTGGCAAAAAGAAGTGCCCACTCTGAATGGAGAGAGCCCAGGTTTGGGGAAAGAGACATAATGGGAAGGGGATGTTAAACATCTTCAATAGAAAGTTAAGATCTACGGGACAACAATCAAGAGAAAACTTTGGGAGTCTTGGAGGACTTTTCACATCTGCTTTCCATTTGGGATCAGCAAGAGTAAACAAACAAGCCAATGCACACTCATAAACAAACAGGCAAGTTGGATGTTTGCTCCTGACTGTAAACTGAGGCAATACTAGGGTGCACTTTAAGTATTTTTCACACTTAGGAATATTACTGTGGCTGCCTGATGTCCAATGTCACAAAACTAGTGTTTCATATAATTTGAATTTTTTTTACTTGTGGATAATTCTGGAATAGCCTGGTCCACAGGAGATTTTACACTTGAAGATCATGAGATCACCAAGCACTGTTGCAACTCAAGCAAGTGGAGACAAATTTGCTGTCACCTTGTTGGTATGAGGCAGCACACAAGTCCGCACCTCCTCTATCTCCTCACACAGGAAAAATTAGCATCTTTAGTGGTGCCAAATAGGATGTTGTGCCGTCCTATTTCAGACCTGAGTTTGCATTTGTGTTTGCTTGAGTATTCTTTTATATCCCCCCTTTCACATTTCAAAATATTCTTTAAGTGGCTTTTAGGATATTTCAAGTATATCCTTAGGCACTATTTCTTTTAAATTGCTTTTCTGAATTGAGTAATTAACAGTATTATCTATTTTAATTGATTATTTACTGAATTATATGAAAGTGTGTATGGAATATATATTAATTTTGTACTCAGCCATACAAATGAATTCAGATATAACCTGTAATGGTTAGTTTTCCCTCTTTCAATTGGTTAATGTCTTAGCTACTTTTCCCCCTTATTGTCATGTATGGAGATGTGTACCATCCTATTTGGAAAGCATCCAACACCTCTTTTGTCTTTTGGTTTATATACTGATAAACTTCTTTTGGTCTTTTAATATACCAGAGTAAGAGATTTTGTATCATTTGACCCTCTTCACATTGACTGGTCATGGTACAATACTCCTTGAATTACTTGAGTTACTTGAGTTACTCCTTGAGTTACTCTGAACTATGTTGACTAATATTTGGTGTGGTGAAAAGCAACCACACCTACAACCAGTGGTGGGATACTTCTCCAGCTGAGAAAAGCAGTAAGAAAATGTGTTCAAAGAACTGCACCCAAGTGGTGTCCCAGTCCAAAGGTGGGCAAAGGATACAGTTGGGCAGAGGGGCTCGCTAGCTAGCTAGCTAAGTTGCTTCAGTTGTGTCCGACTCTTTGCAACCCTATGAACTGTAGCATGCCAGGCTCCTCAGTCCATAGGATTCTCCAGGCAAGAATATTGGAGTGAGTGGATAAGTTGGGTCGAAAAGGAAACACTGTTCAACTCCAAGAAGAGGAACTGTGTTCATCTCCACGTGCTGTGGGCCCTACAGCACAAATTCTAGGTTGCTGTTGTTGTCCAGTCGCCCAGTCATGTCCAACTCTTTGCGACCCCATGGACTGTAGCCTGCCAAGCTCTTCTGTCCATGGAATTCTCCAGGCAAGAATACTGGAATGGGTTGCCATTTCCTTCTCCAGGAGATCTTCCCAACCCACGGATCAAACCTGTGTCTCCCACATTGCAGGCAGATTTTTTACCTCCTGAGCCACCAAACATGGTCCACTGGATGAGGGAATAACAAACCACCCCAGTATACTTGCCAGGAGAACCCCATGAACTTTACAAAAAAAAAGTCTAGGGCTTCTCCCCTGATTCCCATTCCTAGCCAGGTGCCTGCCTTGGAAAACTCAGCCTGCCCCTTCGATTATGGCCCTGCATCTTCAAGGGCACGTTCAGTTCAGTTCAGTCGCTCAGTCGTGTCTAACTCTTTGCGACCCCATGAACCGCAGCATGCCAGGCCTCCCTGTCCATCACCAACTCCTGGAGTCCACCCAAACCCATGTCCATTGAGTCAGTGATGCCATCCAACCATCTCATCCTATGTTGTCCCCTTCTCCTCCTGCCTTCAATCTTTCCCAGCATCAGGGTCTTTTCAAATCAGGTCAGCTCTTCACATCAGGTGGACAAAGTATTGGAGTTTCAGCTTCAACATCAGTCCTTCCAGTGAACACCAGGGCTGATCTCCATTAGGATGGACTGGTTGGATCTCCTTGCAGTCCAAGGGACTCTCAAGAGTCTTCTCCAAAACCTCAGTTTAAAAGCATCAATTCTTTGGCGCTCAGCTTTCTTCACAGTCCAACTCTCACATCCATACATGACCACTGGAAAAACCATAGCCTTGACTAGACGGGCCTTTGTTGGCAAAGTAATGTCTCTGCTTTTGAATATGCTATCTAGGTTGGTCATAACTTTCCTTCCAAGGAGTAAGCGTCTTTTAATTTCATGGCTGCAATCACCATCTGCAGTGATTTTGGAGCCCAGAAAAATAAAGTCACCCACTGTTTCCACTGTCTCCCCATCATTTGCCATGAATTGATGGGACCGGATGCCATGATTTTAGTTACCTGAATGTTGAGCTTTAAGCCAACTTTTTCACTCTCCTCTTTCACTTTCATCAAGAGGCTCTTTTAGTTCCTCTTCATTTTCTGCCATAAGGGTGGTGACATCTGCATATCTGAGGTTATTGATATTTCTCCAGGCAATCTTGATTCCAGCTTGTGCTTCTTCCAGCCCAGCGTTTCTCATGATGTACTCTGTATATAGGTTAAATAAGCAGGGTGACAATATACAGACTTGACATACTCCTTTTCCTATTTGGAACCAGTCTGTTGTTCCGTGTCCAGTTCTAACTGTTGCTTCCTGACCTGCATAGGGTTTCTCAGAAGGCAGGTCAAGTGGTCTGGTATTCTCATCTCTTTCAGAATTTTCCACAGTTTATTCCACAGACAATCACGATGGTGTGATCATTCACACTCACCTAGAGCCAGACATCCTGGAATGTGAAGTCAAGTGGGCCTTAGGAAGCATCTCTACAAACAAAACTAGTGGAGGTGATGGAATTCCAGTTGAGCTATTTCAAATCCTGAAAGATGATGCTGTGAAACTGCTGCACTCAATATGTCAGCAAATTTGGAAAACTCAGCAGTGGCCACAGGACTGGAAAAGGTCAGTTTTCATTCCAATCCCAAAGAAAGGCAATGCCAAAGAATGCTCAAACTACCACACAATTGCACTCATCTCACACGCTTGTAAAGTAATGCTCAAAATTCTCCAAGCCAGGCTTCAGCAATATGTGAACCGTGAACTTCCAGATGTTCAAGCTGGTTTAAGAAAAGGCAGAGGAACCAGAGATCAAATTGCCACATCCACTGGATCACAGAAAAAGCAAGAGAGTTCCAGAAAAACATCTATTTCTGCTTTATTGAGTATGCCAAAGCCTTTGACTGTATGGATCACAATAAACTGTGGAAAGGGCACGTTAGCCAAGCCCATTTCCCCTTCGCGGGGCGGAGCCCTGATCATCTCCAAACCTAGGGCGGCTCGCCCTCACCATCACTGTTGCACCTGCGCACTTCAGATCACCTGTCTCGTGGGCTGAGCCCACACTGCTTAAGACTCCTGCATTCTTCGTCAGGAACCTCGGCCCCGCCCCTCAGATTTGGACCCCGCCTCCTCGGGTGGGCGTTAGCCCAAACTCCTTCCCCTATTCCCGCCCCGCCCAACTCAGCCCGAGCGTCACTCCTGCGCACTAGCAACCACCAGGTCGTGTAGGCGGAGCCCAGCCCGCCAGCTACCGCCCATGGCCCCGCCCACCTGGGACCGGGCCCACCTCCGCATACACGCACTTCCCGCCACGCCTCTTCGCCGCCCATTGCCGAGTCCAGTGGAGCTCGGAGAAGCAAGCAGGACGCGATGGACGGCCGAGTGCAGCTGATCAAGGCCCTCCTGGCCCTGCCCATTCGGCCCCAGACGCGTCGGTGGAGGAACCCGATCCCCTTCCCCGAGACGTTTGACGGCGACACCGACCGGCTCCCGGAGTTTATCGTGCAGACGGGCGCCTACATGCTAGTGGACGAGAACCTGTTCACCAACGATGCCCTGAAGGTGACGTTCCTCATCACCCGCATGACCGGGCCAGCCCTGCAGTGGGTGATCCCCTACATCAGGAAGCAGAGCCCCCTCCTCAACGATTACCGGGGCTTCCTGGCCGAGATGAAGCGGGTGTTTGGATGGGTGGAAGACGAGGACTTCTAGGCCGGGAGCGCCTCGGGTCTGGGGGCGGGTGCTCGGGGGAGGGTCCGCCGCGCCAGTCGCCGCCTCCCAGATCGCCACAGGCGTCCTCCCGCCGTGTCCCCCCTCACCTTCGGGTGGCCGCGATCTCCCCCGTGCTCGTGTCCCCTCCCGCGTAGTGCTTGCCTTTGTTCCAGGAATAGCGCTCCAGGTTCCCGCTGCTGCCGCCGCCCTCGGGCCACTCAGGCCTCTCCCCTGCACACTTGGACTCGGTCCTGCTCTCCAACTGCAAGCCGGGCTCCTGTTACCCACTGGGCAGACCACCCACACCCAGCCGCTGCCAACCGTCCACCTCCTGCCAGACTCCCAGGCCCGCCTCCGGGTGGCCAGAGACCTGCGCTGCGGCGGCCATCACCGTGCACCGCATTCCACCCACAGCCTGCAGCCTTCGGGGATCTGGACTCACCCGGGAGGTGTCTGAGCTGGCCACAGCCTCTGGACAAACAAGGATTCCAACAGCTCGCACCATCCTGGAGGGGCCGGCCATCCTTTCACCTGCGATGGGACCCAGGTCTTCCCTACCCTAGAGACATCTTCTGTTCCTGCTGGGTGTGACCGCCAGGTCCCAGGGCTGCCTGGCAGCCAAATCGAGTCACTCATTGTCTCCTGTGGACCTGTTGGTTTCACCCAGAATCCAGTTCTCTTCTGAATGTGCAGCTGTCTCTCTGATGTGTGCCTTTTGTTCAGCACAGTAACCCCTGCACTCTGCCCAGCTCTTCTACACTACCTGGACAAACGTTTTTTCCTTATTTTCAATAAATGTCAGATGCTGTTCAAAAATAAATCGAGTCTCAATGAATATGGCACTGCGACCTCCCCAGTCCAGTAAGTGGGGTCCATGTTTGCTCAGAAGGTATGTCCTCTGCCATTCTGTGGCTGATGTGGTGTCTTGTATTGTCCAGTGAAAAAGATAGCCCTGTGGTGGTCCTGGTGATGGAGACCCCACTGGTGATCATTCAGTCCCAGATGCTGAGTCTTCCAAACCTGTCAGTTCCATGCCCCTTCCTTGGGAAATGGATCTGGATTCGATTTTGGCCAAGGACATATCAGGAAGAAATCAGCTAGGAGACTTTGGGGAAATACTTTCTCTTTTCCAAAAAGCTGCTTTTGAAAACATAATAGCTAATTTTTACAAATCATGAATCCCACACATTTGTTGGTGAACATCCGTCAAAGTTTTATTTAATCTATTAACTGAGGAAGCCAGCAGAATGAGAGCTGGTTCAGAAAAAGCATTTACATTCATGGAGCTTTGATTGTTATGTGGAGGAGAAGGGAGTGCAGAACTGCTCTTGTTAAATCTAGGTGGAAACCGGGTTGAGATCATGCAGGAAAATAAAATTATATTTTTCTCCAATGGAAAGAAAAGCAAAAAACGTTACTCTTTACTGTTTCTCTTTATGCTAACCTATTAAATCATGAGTACTGAAAAAAGCCTCTACTACTTCATCTATGGCTGGGCAACTTAAATTTCCTAACAGTCAATGATTGCAGATGGGCTTATAGGGCAACACTCGTGTGATGTTAAAAGGCAATAGAATCATCTCTCCCTGATTTTTATTTTGAGTTATTTTTCCAAAATACATGAAAGAGGTAAGGAAAAGACTGAGCTTAGTTCATGCATGGGTTGGCTTAATATGTGGTAGAAAGCAAAAATGGGCCATGATTTCAGGACAAAAAAGACTAAAGAGCACAGGCCAATCCTTTGACTTCTCTTCCTTCTGCGTCTAAGTCATCTGACTTTCGACTTTGTCTTAAATTGCTGTTTAATCACCCTTCACCTTTTGTTGTCTTTCTGCAGTTCATCAATAGCCTTGTGTAACAATCATCTATTTTCACAGTCTTTATATTAATAATTACCACTTATTCTGAACCACTCAAACTCCGGAGATATTGCACCTTCCAGGAAATCTATTTCCATTAGTGTCCAATATCAGTTTACCACTAGCGAAATTTTTGACCATTGCACCATGACCACATCACAAGGGTTATCAGCACATCACTTACCACCAGTGATACAGTCCCCATTTCTAGCCAGCTCGCAGGTACTTGTGCTCCAAAAATCTATTTCATAATCTGCTTAAGACTGCTTCTAGAATTAAATATTGGATAGGCCAAAAAGTTTGAGTTTCCCTAAGATTGGTTACAGAAAAACCCAAATGAACTTTTTGGCCAACTAAATATTATACTTGCAAGTTCCCCCAGAAACATCTCAAAAGCACTTGTAAGAGAATGAAGGTTTGCAGAAAGGGAGAATTTGAAGAGCTATATAGTTCCAAGGGCTTCCCCAGTGACACAGTGGTAAAGAATCGCCAGCAATGCAGGAGACACAAATGTGATCCCTGGGTCAGGAAGATCCCCTGGAGGAGGGCATGGAAATCCACTCTAGTATTCTTGCCTGGAAAATCTCATGCACAGAGGAGCCTGGCAGGCTACAGTCCATGGGGTCGAAAAGAGTGGGACACGACTGAACGTGCACAGTTGAAATAGAGGGCTCAGCTTATCCTACAGGGATATCTAAAGCTAGGATGGCCATTCAGAAAATTTATTTATGGAGAAGATGAGGCCAGGTCTTTGTGCCTCCACACCGACCAGTCATTGGATGTGGTCTTACCTGGAGGAAGTAGTGTACCCCTGGGCAAGGCAGCTCCCTTCAACCCATAGCAATTCCTAGAGGGTGATTCAGCTATGACTCTCAGCAGCCTATATTCCTAGCATCTGGGGGCATGTGAGTGCCTCAATCATAAAAGTGGGATCTGGGCAGTGCATTACATCATTCACTTCACTCATCAAGAAAGGAATGGGATCAGTATGATGGAACATAATTCAGCACTTAAAAAGAATAAGATACATTTATGCCAGCTGCTTTGGAGAGATTGTTCCAAGGTTTCTAGATAAAATGTGTAGAAAATTGCCTAATGTAACCCCCTTTTTTGTTAAATATACATTAGGCTTACATATGAATACACACATACACACATGTTATGTAGACATGAAGAACTAGGTGGTTAGTATGGATCACAAGAAATGGGAAAGGGTTGATGCCATAGATGGAGCAGGGACTTTTGTGGAGGACAAAAGGAAAGGAAAAAAGCTGCACTAAAATGGGAAATGGATCTGGATCAGATTTTGGCCAAGGCGATGTCAGGAAGGAATCATCTAGGAGGCTTTGGGAGGGGTTAATATGTATCCCTGAAAACTGGAAAATCATTAGAAACTTGTGAGAGTGATATAATCTTAATTGGGGTCCTGACAAGAAATAGATGCTACACACAAATGTAGCAGTGAGGGAAAATTAATGAAGAAACTGTGTAAAAGGGTTTCAGTGTGGTTAAAAGAAATTGTAATACATTGGATCAATTTTGTACAGATACTCACTCCTCGCTACACCCCCCCCCCACAACCTTTGGGATGGAGTATACACACCTGTTCCTCTGAATTTAGGCTTGGCCAGGCACTTGCTTTCATCAGTGAGATATGAGCAGACATGAGGTGCCCAGAGGATTTCAATATGCTTGTGTGGTTTTGCTAGTCTTCTTGCACTCCTATGATTGTCTTGAGAAGAGCTTGCCCCAGGTAACTGCTGATTCCAGTGTTTGAGCTACATAGTAATTCACATGGAGCAGATCTGAACACAGTTTGCATCCTAGAGCCAAGCCCATCCTAACTGCATTCTGAAGTAGAATAGCCCCAAATAGGCCATAGCACATGAGCAAGGAGAACAGGTGACTGTCCTAAGTTTTGGGGAGATATCTTATACAGCATTATTGTAGCAATAGCTAACTATTACTGACACCAACAAGGGATTTTTAAATACCCTGAGGCTAGCAATAGTGGGGAGCTGTTACCTCACCCAAAGCATGAAGGGGTAGTGTTAGTCACTTAGTTGTGTCCGACTTTCTGTGACCCCATGGACGGTAGCAAGCTCACCAGGCTCTTCTGTCCGTGGAATTCTTCAGGCAAGAATACTGGAGTGGGTTGCCATTTCCTTCTCCAGGGGATCTTTCTGACCCAGGGATGGAACCCGGGTCTCCTGCATTGCAGGCAGATTCTTTACTATCTGAGCCACCAGGGAAGAAGGGGTAGTAAGGGCAGGGAATGGTTACTGGAGCACAGTAACCTGGACAGAATTTGTGGCCTTTGGTAGAAGAACTCAGCCACAACCATCTTTTAGTCTGGTAGAGATGGAGCCTTCCCAGTGGCCAAACTCAACAAGAATCCAGAAGGCAAGGGAAACATTAATGTAGTCCATAACGGTCAGCTTCCTGGGCACAGAGTAGGGTGGAGGAGAGCGGTTATAAAAGGACAAATGGAAGATATTGAGAAGATATATGAACAATCCATTCCAAGTGAGGAATATGCAAAGAGATGCACAATCATATTAGTAATCAGAGAGATTTTAAACAGAACACCATGGGACCCCATTTCAAAACTATTATGTTGGTAATAGTAAAAATAATGACAATATCAAGTGTTGAAGTGACATGGGGAAATGAGAATTCTCATATACTTCTTTTTTAAAAATTTTATTTGGCTGTTCTGGATTGCTGAGTGTGGGCTTCTCGTTGTGGTGGCTTCTCTTGTTGCAGAACATGGGCCCTAGAGTGTGCTGGCTTGGTAGCTGTGGCA
The DNA here is from genome assembly GCF_003369695.1 of Bos indicus x Bos taurus. Lineage (NCBI taxonomy): Eukaryota > Metazoa > Chordata > Mammalia > Artiodactyla > Bovidae > Bos > Bos indicus x Bos taurus. Next base: position 127,089,501 of record NC_040105.1, read on the forward strand.
CATGCGCATAGTTGACCTTCAGTATGTGGGATCTTCCCAGGGCAGGGGTAGAACCCATGTCCCCTGCATTGGCAGGCAGATTCTTAACCACTGGACCACCAGGAAAGTCCTCATATATTGCTTTTGACAGTACAACAAAATTGGAGATGAATGTGGCAATGCCTTATAAAATTTGACATACATGCCCTACAAACAAGCAATTCCGATAAAGATGTTGCCTGTAGCATTAAAAAAAAAGTGTGTTTTGATTAGGAACTCTCTTAAGCTGTATAGCACCATTGTCTACATTAATAAAAGGTGCCCCCTTGTGGTGAAAGCAATCTTATGTGTGCACAGTGCGGCAACCAGATGGTATTTTCCTGCTTAAAAAAAGCAACTCATAGTAAGTTCCATTGTTTGACTTGGTGAAATGGCTTGGGGCTGGAATGCAGCCTCAGTTACTAGCTTGGTAAGGGGCACTTGAGAAGTGAACAACCTTCTGGACCATAAGCAGGATCCCTGTTTGTAGTCCCTGAAAATTGGAAACATTAAGTATCATTATGGAAAATGCATACATACATGTATATATAGATATTTCTTTTTGTCCTCTTTATATATAGTCACTTTAAATTTCAGAAAAGTTTCAAGAATAATTCAGGAAACTCCTATGTTCTTTATTGCATTAGCTTTTTCTCTTTCCCTATCTACCTTTAGCTATATATATATATAAAATATGTATTTTCCAAATCATATGCATCATAATATATATAATACATCATATAATCATATGAATCATTTATATATAATCATATATGTACATATACACATATATCACTATATATATGAATTTTGTAATTATTTGACAGTAAGTTCATTAAAAACAATAATGTATATCTAGAAAAAAACTACAACTAAGATAATATTTAAAGGTTAAATACCAAATGCTTTCTTCTGAGGTCACAAACTGGACAGAATTATCTAGTAGCACCATTTTTGTCCACAATGTCTTGGAGGTCTTAGCACAACTAGTCAATAAAAGGAAATAAAGGATATTGAGATAAGTGAAATAAAGCCCACTATTTGAAGGTCTGACAGTATATAGAAAATTCCAGTAAATCTACAAATAATTAGAAATAATAAATTTAATGATTTTGCTGAATCCATGAATAATGTATACAAATTTAAAGAAGACAATGACAAGTATTGGTGACAATGTGGAGAAATTAGAGTCCTCATATATTGCTAGTAAATGGTGCAGCTACTGTGAAAAACAGTCTGGCAGTTCCTCAAAAAGTTAGGCATAGAGTTAATAATACCATATGACACAACAAGCAATTTCACTCCTAGGCATGTACTCAAGAGCACTGAAAATATACATCCCCACAAAAGCTTGTACATGAGTGCTTATAGCAGCACTATTCATAATTACCCGAAAATGCAGACAACTCAAAAGTCCAGGAAATGATGAATGAATAACCAAATATGGTATATCCATGTATTGGAATATTATTCAAACATAAAGAGGAATGAAGGACTGATACATTTGATGAACCTAGAAAACATAGCACTTAAGTGAGAGAAACCAGCACAAAAGACACATATTGTGTGATTCTATTTATATGAAATATCCAGAACAGGCAAATATATAGATGCAGGGAGTTGATTAGTGATTTTTGCAGCTTGGGGGAGGGGATAACGGGGAGGCACAGGGTTTCTTTTTGGGGTAATGGAAATGTTTTAAAATTCAGTTCAGTTCAGTTGCTCAGTCATGTCTGACTCTTTGCGACCCCATGGACTGCAGCACACCAGGCTTCCCTGTCCATCACCAACTCCTGGAGCTTGCTCAAACTCAGGTCTATCAAGTCGGTGATGCCATTCAACCATCTCATCCTATCATCCCCTTCTCCTCCTGCCTTCACTCTTTCCCAGCATCAGGGTCTTTTCCAGTGAGTCAGTTCTTCACATCAGGTGGACAAAGGATTGGAGCTTCAGCTTCAGCATCAGTCCTTCCAAAGAATATTTAGGACTGATTTCCTTTAGGATGGACTGGTCTAATTTCCTTACAGTCCAAGGGACTCTCAAGAGTCTTCTCCAACACTACAGTTCAAAAGCATCAATTCTTTGACACTCAGCTTTCTTTATAGTCCAACTCTCACATCCATACGTGACTCCTGGAAAAACCATAGCTTTAACTAGATGGACATTTGTCAGCAAAGTAATGTCTCTGCTTTTTAATATGCTGTCTAGGTTGGTCATAGCTTTTCTTTCAAGGAGCAAGCGTCTTTTAATTTCATGGCTGCAGTCACCATCTGCAGTGATTTTGGAGCCCAAGAAAAGAAAGTCTGTCACAGTTTCCTCATCTATTTGCCATGAAGTGATGGGACCAGATGCCATGATCTTAGTTTTTTGAATGTTGAATTTTCAGCAGATTTTTCACTCTCCTCTTTCACTTTCATCAAGAGGCTCTTTAGTTCCTCTTCACTTTCTGCCATAAGGGTGGTGTCATCTGTATATCTGAGTTTATTGGTATTTCTCCTGTCAATCTTGATTCCAGCTTGTGCTTCCTCCAGCTCAGCATTTCTTATGATGTACTCTGCATATAAGTTAAATAAGCAGGGTAACAATACTCCTTGACATACTCCTTTCCCAATTTTGAACCAGTCTGTTGTTCTATGTCCAGTCCTAACTGTTGCTTCTTGACCTGCATACAGATTTCTCAGGAGGCAAGTAAGGTGGTCTGGTATTCCCACCTGTTTAAGAATTTTCCACAGTTTGTTGTGATCCACACAGTCAAAGTCTTTGGTGTAGTCAATAAAGCAGAATTAGATGTTTTTCTGGAACTCTCTGGCTTTTTCTATGATCCAACGGATGTTGGCAATTTGATCTCTGGTTCTTCTTCTTTTTCTAAACCAGCTTGAACTTCTGGAAGTTCTCAGTTCACATACTATTGAAGCCTGGCTTGGAGAATTTTGAGCATTACATTGCTAGTGTGTAAGAAGAGTGAAATTGTGTGGTAGTTTGAAAATTCTTTGGTGTTGCCTTTCTTTGGGATTGAAATGAAAACTGACCTTTTTCAGGCCTGTGGCCACTGCTGAGTTTTCCAAATTTTCTGGCATATTGAGTACAGCACAGGTAGTGGTAATGGTTGTATAGAGGAGGGCATGACAACCCACTCCAGTGTTCTTGACTGGAGAATCCCCATGCACAGAGGAGCCTGGGGGGCTACAGTCCATGGGGTCACAAAAAAAGTCAGACACAACAGAAGTGACTTAGCATGCATGCACACAATTGTTGTACAACTCTGTGAATATATTAAAAACTACTGACTTGTATAGTTCTTTTAAAGAGTGATATTGTAGTGTGTGGACTATATCTCAACAAAGCTATTGTAAAAAGCTAATTGTATTCCTATTTCCTAAAAATAAACTAGTGGGAATAGTATTTAACAAAAATAATACCACTTATTATAGTTTATAAATTACCAAATACCCAGGAATAAAATATTTGCAATATTTCAACACTGGAAAATCCAAAATATTACTGAAGTAAATTGAGTAGCAAAATAAATGGAAGGCTATAACATGTTAATGAATTCAAAGACTCAAAATTGTTACATTATATATTCTTCCAAAATTTATTTTTAGATTCAGTGTGATTCCAGTCAAAATTAAGCAGGCTTTAGAAAAAAATACAGGAGGATATCTTCCTGATATTCGGTTATTCTTAAACAAGATACAAAAGTTAACCATAAAAAATTGATAAGTGACTCTAAAATGTATATGAAAAGGCAAAGAATCTAGAATAGCCAAGTCACTATTGAAGAAATACAAAGCTGGATGACTTACACTACAGGACACCAAGGCTTATTGTAAAAAAAAAAAAAAAAAAAAAAAAAAGCACATGGTATTTGTGCACGGAGGCAATGGCACCCCACTCCAGTACTCTTGCCTGGAAAATCCCATGGACAGAGGAGCCTGGAAGGCTGCGGTCCATGGGGTCGCTGAGGGTCGGATACGACTGAGCGACTTCACTTTCACTTTTCACTTTCATGCATTGGAGAAGGAAATGGCAACCCACTCCAGTGTTCTTGCCTGGAGAATCCCAGGGATGGGGGAGCCTGGTGGGCTGCCGTCTATGGGGTCACACAGAGTTGGACACGACTGAAGTGACGCAGCAGCAGCAGCAGCAGACAAATAGACAAATGGAATACAATAAAAAATCCAGAAAAAATTTTACACTTATATAGTCACCTGATTTATGACAAATACACTGTCTCAGTTCAGTAGGGGAAAGAATGGTCTTTTCAATAAATATTTTTGGGTCAATCAGATATCCATATTGAAAAAAATTAACATTATCCCTTACCTCCCAGCAAACATAAAAATTAATTCAGTATAGATTATAGACTTAAATTTGAAAGCTAAAACAACCTTTCTGAATGTTGGAAATATTCTATACATTGATCTGGGCCGTAGTTACATTGATATATACATATGTAAAAATTCATCTACCCTATGCTTAAGATTTTTGTTCTCTACTGGATGTAATCTATTTCTCATGTTTTTAAATATAAGAAAAGAAAAAGAAAGGATTGCATATTTAGATAAATAATAGAGTTGCAGAACATCAAATACAAAGAAAAGCTCTTAAAACAACCAAAGAAGAAACACAAAATTAAGCTGACAGCTAATTTATTAACAGTAAAAATAGAAGCTAAAAGACCATGGAATAATATTGTTTTCAACACTATGATTCAAATTTATCACATTTTAATATTTCTAATATAAGGGTGTTTCCTACAACTAATTTTAGTCTTATAAATTGTTGTTGACCAAGTGGCCATTGTGACAGTATCATTGCCTGCTCCTGTGCAAAAAGAAAAAGTATTGCAGCAAATCTTTCAGAACTAATGCCCATAGATAAAGGAATGAGAGTTGAATAGTCGTAACTATTACATAACTAATGTTTGGGGCACATAGTACAATATTGTGAGGATAAACAAACACATGGGTGATTCTGTAAATGAAAGGGATTAACAAAAATAATTTTTTAAAAGAATGGGGAAAATACATTTTCAGAAATGAAAGGCATAGAATTTCCCCCTAATATATCATTGTTAAAAGAGTACATCTAAAGGATACTTTACAAGAGGAAAATGATACCAGTAAAAATGTCTGAGATGAAAGAAGAGATGATGTGGCTAAATCTAAACGAACTATAGCACAAATATTTAATTTTGAGTTTAAAAAATGAATGAACCTTAAGTAATGACATGAAGAGTACTTACCCTGATCACAAGAAGAGGTGATTATTTGTAATTAAAAGGTCCAAGCTCTTTGCATTCTTTCATTAATTTCTTCTATTAGTTAAAAAGTTAAATTCTCTATTTCTATTCTTTTAGTGGTTGCTCTGAAAAGTTAACATCCATGTTTAATAATATAGAAAATTAACCGATACAAAGAAATTAGAACAATATAATTGACAAGAACTTAGACTCTGACAATGCCAACTACTAGTGAAGAAATGCGGAGAAGGCAATGGCACCCCACTCCAGTACTCTTGCCTGGAAAATCCCATGGACAGAGGAGCCTGGTGGGCTGCAGTCCATGGGGTCGCTAAGAGTCAGACATGACTGAGCAACTTCACTTTCACCTTTCACTTTCATGCATTGGAAGAGGAAATGGCAACCCACTCCGGTGTTCTTGCCTGGAGAATCCCGGGGACGGGGGGAGCCTGGTGGGCTGCCGTCTATGGGGTCGCACAGAGTCAGACACGACTGAAGCGACTTAGCAGCAGCAGCAGCAGCAGCAGTGAGGAAATGGGAACACATATATTGAGGAGCATAAATTAAGAATTATTTTGGAAAACAACTTGGCAGTGCCTTTGGATTAGTTTCCCTGTAATCTGACTCTGGCCAAGGACTCATATAAAAGTAATATATGTCAAGAAGTGGTCCAAAAAATATATGGACAGGAAAAGTGGGGAAGTAAACTGTGGAGGGGGTGCAGGGAAGAGAGTCAAGCAATATTTTCTACCAACCAAAATCTCCCAGAGAATCCCTTTGGCATATCCATCAATAATTAGTTTAAATTACAAGATACTCACTCTTCAAGCTTACAAACAAAGGGGGTTCTGATAGCCTGTGGGCAGTCCTATGAGAAAGAGCCACAGATTCTGGCTATTGGGAACAAAAGCAGAGAGGAGCTGAGGTGCATGAAAATGGTAGCGCGTTCTAAAACAGCATTTAACAGCATCTGCTTCGATAGGCATTAGTTTCAGTATTCAATAGCACACCTAGAGACTGCCCCTCCAGTCCCTCTTACAGTTGTTTGCAGTAAGTGCTCAGATATACCTGCTTAAAATATCTGGAGTATATTCTCCTGTTTGCAGATATCTGTTTATCTGTGCTGTTCTGAAGAAGTAGGCAGAAACATGGACCTTGTCTCAAGATGATGATGAAATAGAATCATGCGAATGATGCACATCTAATATTTTTGGTACCTATTAGGAGCTCAACACACATAAGTCTTCATCACTTTTAATATTAGATATTAACATGTTTTATTTTAGGCAGAGTGAACAATGCTGCCCTGATGTTATGGCTACTTACACAGCAAGTTCTTTGCTTGTCATCTTTATGGCCTTGATTATGTAAATTGTGTGGATATCAATTCATCAAATAATGGGTTCAAATGACCCCTGGTGGCCTGAGGTTCTGGGATTGCCCAGGAGCCTCCTACTCAAAGCACTCTAGTGATCTGATAAAACTGACCATTCAGGCAGAATATCCATTCAGCTCATTTGGGAGATAACTGGATGGTTGAGGAGAGAAAGACTTTGAATGCATCCAGAGTATGAGTGCCATTCAAATAATCAAAGTACAGAAAAGAACTGAGAATGATGGTTATAGTCAAGATGTTATGCATCTTTGACTTTCAAGATAGGCTGTCTCTGCGTGATTCTATGAAGGGAGCACAAAGTAGAGTACTGGAGCCATTTGGAGGATTCTAGGCAATCCTCCATGTTGAAAGTAAATTTGAATGTTCATATCCTTTAACCATATATTCTCTAAACAACTGGTCCAGAACCACTTTAGACTAAATCCTCTGCTTAAGATTTCTTAGTGGGTATGATTGTGGGCTCCACATTTGTGGGTAGTTACATATGAAGTTTTATTTGATGTTCAGTCCTTTTGTTTTCTCTCAACATCTCATGGCAGGTATTCTTTTTATTTTATTCAATATTCTACTTGGCAAATTTGCTAGAGTTAGCAAATTAATTGAGTATACCTGTGTTTCTTCTTTTGGGAGGATGGGAACCCTTCATTGTTATAGACCTCCGTGAACTCTGAAAAGGTCTCAATTCAACTTCACAATTGTCTTTATCTCTAGAATGTCATTTAACATCCAATACTTGAAAGTTGATTGATAAGCTTTCATATTATGAGTTAAATATTGCTCCTTATAAAGACCTAAAAATGATTTTTAAAATTCTAGCTGTATTATTTTCATACTTTCAGATGTCAACAATCTCCACCAACCTCATTGTTTGGGGATGAGAGTGGGATGTGAAAGTAGAAGCGAAAGTGTTCCAAATGTCTTGATTATGGTAAAATAGAAGAGAGCAGAGGCACAAAGCAAATATATTCTGAAAGCCTCATTTTTGTTGACAGAGGTGAAGCAGGACAAAAGAGAACATTTTATTGTGGCAAAGAGTACTTATCTCTAACATCATACACAAAAATAAACTCAAAATGGATTAAGATCTAAATGTAAGACCAGAAACTATAAAATTCTAAGAGAAAAACATAAGCAGAACATTCTCTGACATAAATTACAGCAAGATCCTCTATGACCCACATCCCAGAGTAATGGAAATAAAAACAAAAATAGACAAATGGGACCTAATTAAACTTAAAAGCTTTTTCACAACAAAGGAAACTATAAGTAAGGTGAAAAGGCAGCCTTCAGAATGGGAGAAAATAATAGCAAATGAAACAACTGAAAAAGAATTAATCTCCAAAATATACAAGCAGCTCATGTAGCTCATACCAGGAAAATGAACGATCCAATCAAAAAGTGGGCAAAAGAACTAAACAGACATTTCTCCAAAGAAAACATACAGATGGCTAATAAACACATGAAAAGATGCTCAACACCTTCCATTATTAGAGAAATGCAAATCAAAACCACAATGAGGTACCATTTCACACGGGTCAGAATGGCTGCCATTAAAAAAAATCTACAAACAATAAATGCTGGAGAGGGTGTAGAGAAAAGGGAACCCTCTTACACTGTTGGCGGGAATGCAAACTAGTACAGCCATTGTGGAGAATAGTGTGGAGATTCCCTAAAAAACTGGAAATAGAACTGCTATACTACCCAGCAATCCCACTGCTGGGCATACACACCAAAGAAACCAGAATTGAAAGAGACACGTGTACCCCAATGTTCACTGCAGCACTGTTTACAAAAGCCAGGACATGGAAGCAACCTGTCTGCTGTCTATCAGCAGACAAATGGATAAGGCAGTTGTGGTACATATACACAGTGAAATATTACTCAGCTATAAAAAAGAACACATTTGAGTCAGTTCTAATGAGGTGGATGAAACTGGAGCCTATTATACAGAGTGAATCAAGTCAGAAAGATAAACACCAATACAGTATATTAACGCATATATATGGAATTTAGAAAGATGGTAATGTCAACCCTATATGCAAGACAGCAAAAGAGACACAGATGTAAAGAACAGACTTTTGGACTCTGTGGGAGAAGGCGAGGGTGGGATGATTTGAGAGAATAGCATTGAAACATGTATATTACCATATGTAAAATAGATGACCAGTGCAAGTTCAATGCATGAAGCAGGGCACTCAAAGCTGGTGCTCTGGGACAACCTAGAGGGATGGGATGGGGAGGGAGGCGGGAGGGGGGTTCAGGATCGGGGGACACATGTGCACCCATGGCTGACTCATGTCAATGTATGGCAAAAACCACCACAATATTGTAAAGTAATTAGCCTCCAATGAAAATAAATTACTTAATTAAAAAAAAACTTAAAAAAAAGAGTACTTATCATTGGGATATTATATCTTGATTGAAAATTTTAAATTTAATAATGATAGGGGCAAACAGATATTGCCTCACACTACTAGTGAGAATGTAACTTGAAAATCTTGCTGAGGTGAGACTTTGATGGGTCAAAATAGTGTTATATGGACTTTGATCTATACGCTCATTTTAGGACTCTAGCCTAATGACCTTATAAAGAATGTGCTTGCTTCTAGTGAGTTTAAATATGCAATCCTCCACTCAGCTTGCACAACAGGTATGGCTGCTGTCTTTAGCTCAATGCCCAAATTCAGGCTAACTATATCCATAGGTCCAACAAGGTTCTGAAATTCTAAATGTCCCTCCTTTGATCATGTGACAGTATGCTTTCAGCTGCCATGAGACAGAGAAACAGCAGCAGCAGGGAGAGGGAAATAGGTTCTGGGGTCAGTAGGGCACTGGAGGCAGGGTCTTTGCTATCAGAAGGCTAGATGGCAGGCCATTGGAGTTGGGGTGGTATCCTTGAGGTTGGGGGGGGAGAAAGTGAAAGAGAAAGCTTCTCAGCCATGTCCGACTCTTTGCGACCCCACGGACTACAAGGTCCATGGAATTCTCCAGGCCAGAATACTGGAGTCGGTAGTTGTTCCCTTCTCCAGAGGATCTTCCCAACCCAGGGATCAAACCCAGGTCTCCCACACTGCAGGCGGATTCTTTACTGGCTGAGCCACCAGGGAAGCCCAAGAATACTGGAGTGGGTAGCCTATCCCTTCTCCAGTGGATTTTCCTGACCCAGGAATCGAACTGGGGCCTCCTGCATTGCAGGTGGATTCTTTACCACCTGAGCTACCAAGGAGGGCAGAATGGATTTGGTGACTGTCTGTGGATAATCAATAAGAGGGAGGGCACGAAGAGCACTTGGGTTAAGTGAGGGATGGTTGTGTGACCTGCAAGGGGACTAAAAGGAGCAGAATATACAGGGAAGATTAGGAGTTCTGGTCCGGGCTTGTGACTGCTGAATCCAGCCAGGTAGCCTCCTCTGGCCCATAACCTCCCTTGTCATGATGTCAGGGATTTCCTCCACATACAAACGTAAGCACAAAGTCCAGATACTTTCCATCTGGGGTCTGTGATTAGCTGTTGTGGTGGGAAGGTAGAGAGAGGTCTTGATGGATCCCACTATGTATTCACTGGTATACTGCTTTTATTTCCTCCTCTTCAGGCATTCCACTTCACCATGCTACTAGTCTGACTTCATGATGGGCTTTCATTTTACTTTATTTTCATTTCATTTCATTGAGCATGTGTGTTTTGACTGATTTTGTCCTTTCCATACCCGGTGTCATTAGATGCACTGCTTTTCATTATAGACTCATTACTGTTCAGAACTGCTTGACATAAACTGAAGTAGTCACACTACCACCGTGATGGAAGCCAAAGTATGTCAACACCTGTATAAGCAAGCAGGGCATCAGATGCCTGCAAAGGTTACTGGAGGAAAATGTAGCACCCAGGATTCCTGGTACTCTCTCACACTACTCTTTCGGTTCCCTCCAAGTTTCTGGTAGACAAATCAGGGACACTCACAAAGGGTCCACATGGAATCCCCTTCCCTACTTCATCTCTTCCCTAGGGCTGCCTTTGTGTACAGGGGTTAACTTAGGCCACTGGGGAATAATGAGGTGTTTCACCAGTACAGCCTATAAAGGTTTCCCTGAGACCCAAGAGTCCCCTGTGACACTGAAGCACCCAAAGGCCACTTTATTCTCATATTAAATTTTTGTGGATTTCAGCATGACAAAATCTCTCTGTATTATTTCAAATATAGGTTTCAAGTCATTATTGGCCTCAAGCACAAACAAAAATGATTAATTATGTTTTTCTATAATCCCTCATGTGTTCATCTTCTCTTTTGACAATCTTTATATTTCTCTCTCCTTCTTAGGTAATGATTCTTGATTGTATATTGAGGATATTAATAGAATGAGGTGAGGGAAACAACCTAACCTAAGAATGACAATTGAAAAGGGGGCACTTATAAAGTTATGAGGAAAAAAGCCTCCCTTCTGCCTTAAAAATGCCATTCCTTTGTATCAGTACAGAAACTTGCTAAGACATTCAAGATTAATTCTTGCAAAATGTTGCCTCTCCCCAAAACATTTGTTATCACAAAAAAGGACCCGGTATGATACAAGTGGTATAGACAAAAGAATAATGCCTAACAGAGCCATTCTAGCAGGAAGAAGAAAACTGCAGGGGCATTTTTGTTGAGGGAGGCAAGGGGTTACCAACACTGTTCAAAGGATACCGAGTTGTCCCAGGCCATTCTACCTACCTTGAGAGACAGATGGACACAGACTGTAGGGAATATGCTGGATCTACACCATAAACTGCTTCCAAGCACTTCTCAAACCACTTTAGCAGAATCTACGTTTAAAACCAAACAGTGAATATGCTTAACACAATTATCTTTCACACCCATCCAGAATGGCTGACCTCCAGCAACTTAAATTGGAATCTCAAAATTAGCCAGCTGTCAATTATTTTAAGAACTTACGTATCATAAAACTCCAATTCAGTAAGTGATGCAAATTTTGCCTCTCACTTTAAAATTTTGGCCTGCTGCTGCTGCTGCTGCTAAGTCGCTTTAGTCGTCTCCGACTCTGTGCGACCCCATAGACGGCAGCCCACCAGGCTCCCCCGTCCCTGAGATTCTCCAGGCAAGAACACTGGAGTGGGTTGCCATTTCCTTCTCCAATGCATGAAAGTGAAAAGTGAAAGTGGAGTTGCTCAGTCGTGCCTGACTCTTAGCAACCACATGGACTGTAGCCTACCAGGCTCCTCCATCCATGGGATTTTCCAGGCAAGAGTACTGGAGTGGGGTGCCATTGCCTTCTCTGAATTTTGGCCTATTATATGCCAAAGGCAAGTTAATATTGTTTCCACTATTTCTAGTGATACTGAAAAAAAAAAATCCTAATACAAAATGAGGATAATGTATTAGTACCTCCAGCTCCACCTAAGTCATATGAACCAGTGCTCAAGTTTACCTGTTCAAATTAAGAGAGAGTCAATAAAGTGAAAAACCACTGTAATGATTAATTCTTCTCTGCCCTGTTCAGGAAAAATCACCCAAAGTAGAAATGAGGCAGACTTGATTCAGTATCCTTCTGTAACTCCACCTTTTTATCAGACTCTACTGAAATTTTAACCTTCCCTAGACATAGATGAAGCAGCAGCACTGGTGATTTAACAGGTTAGCATGAAGAGAAGTAGTAAGGAGTACCATTTTTGCTTTTCTGCCCATTGCAGAAAGTTATAATTTTATTTTCCTGCAGGCTCTCAACCAGGTTTCTACCTAGATTAATAAGAGCAGTTCTGAACTTCCTCCTCTTCCATTTAACAATCAAGGCTCCATAAATGTAAATGCTTTTTCTGAACCACCTGTCATTCTGCTAGTTTCCTGAGTAATAGATTAAATAAAACTTTGACAGGTTTTCACCAACAAATGTATGTGATTCCTCATTTGTAAAAATTAGCTATTATGCTTTCAAAAGCAGCTTTTTGGAAAAGAGAAACTCTTTCCCCAAAGTCTCTTAACTGTTCTTCCTGACATTGCCTTGAACAAAAATTTGATCCAGATCCATTTCCCAAGGAAGGGGCATGGAACTGACCGGTTTGGAGGAGTCAACATCTGAAACTTAATGATCACCAGCAGGGTCTCCATTACCAGGACCACCACAGGGCTATCTTTTTTGCTGGATAATACAAGACACCATATCAGCCACAGAATGGCAGAGGACATACCTTCTGAGCAAGTCATGGACCCCACTTATTGGACCATGGAGGGAGAGGTGTCATATTCATGGAGACTCAATTTCTTTCTGAACATCATCTGATATTTATTGAAAATAAGGAAAAAAAAGTTTGTCCCGGTAGTGTAGAAGAGCTAGGCAGAATGCAGCGGCTACTGTGCTGAACAAAAGGCACACATCAGAGAGACAGCTGCACATTCAGAAGAGAACTGGATTCTGGGTGAAACCAACAGGTCCACAGGAGACAATGAGTGACTCGATTTGACTGCCAGGCAGCCCTGGGACCTGGCGGTCACACCCAGCAGGAACAGAAGATGTCTCTGGGATAGGAAAGACCTGGGTCTCATCACAGATGAAAGGCTGGCCGGCCCCTCCAGGACGGTGGTGAGCTGTTGGAATCCTTGTTTGTCCAGAGGCTGTGGCCACCTCAGACACCTCCCGGGTGAGTCCAGATAGCCAAAGACTACAGGCTGCAGGTGGGATGCGGTGCATGGTGATGGCCACAACAGCACAGGTCTCTGGCCACCCAGAGGCGGGCCTGGGAGTCTGGCAGGGGGCGGGTGGTTGGCAGCGGCCGGGTGTGGGTGATCTGCCCAGTGGATAACAGGAGCCCGGCTTGCAGTTGGAGAGCAGGACCGAGTCCAAGTGTGCAGGGGAGAGGCCGGGCTGACCCGAGAGGACGGCTGCAGCAGCTAGAACCTGGAGCGCTATTCCTGGAACAAAAGCCAGCACTACGCGGGAGGGGACATGAGCACGGGGGAAATCGCGGCCACCCGAAGGTGAGGGGGGACACGGCGGGAGGACGCCTGTGGCGATCTGGGAGGCGGCGACTGGCGCGGCGGACCCTCCCCCGAGCACCCGCCCCCAGACCCGAGGCGCTCCCGGCCTAGAAGTCCTCGTCTTCCACCCATCCGAACACCCGCTTTATCTCGGCCAGAAAACCCAGTAATCGTTGAGGAGGGGGCTCTGCTTCCTGATATAGGGGATCACTCACTGCAGGGCTGGCCCGGTCATGCAGGTGATGAGGAACGTCACCTTCAGGGCACAGTTGGTGAACAGGTTCTCGTCCACTAGCATGTAGGCGCCCGTCTGCACGATAAACTCCGGGAGCCGGTCGGTGTCGCAGTCAGACGTCTCGGGGAAGGGATCGGGTTCCTCCACCGACGCGTCTGGGGCCGAATAGGCAGGGCCAGGAGGCCCTTGATCAGCTGCACTCAGCTGTCCATTGAGCCTCGCTCGCTTTGCTGGGCTCTGCAAGGTGCACGATGGTCCTCGAGGAGGCGTGGCAGGAAGTGCGTGCATTCTGAGGCTTCCCAGGCCTGGGGTGGGCTGGGCCATGGGCGGTCTCCAGCGCTCGGGAAGCTCCGCCCACGTGGACTGGCGGTCAATAATGCGCAGGCGCAACAGGAAGCCTATCTCCACAGGGGTGGGGCTCCGTGCAGGAGGAGGGGGCGGAGCTAATGGACTCTCGGGGCAATGGAGGGGGCGGGGCAGTGGAGGGGGCGGGGTGGGAGGGGCAGTGGAGGGGACGGGGTGGGAGGGGCAGTGGAGGGGGCGGGGTGGGAGGGGCAGTGGAGGGGGCGGGGTGGGAGGGGCAGGGCCGAGTGGGTGGGGCAGGACCAAGGATTCTCTAGGTGGGCTCCAGAGAGGGACAGGGGCATGGGTCAGAGCCAAAGACACTGAATGTTTTTTCTGTTTAATATCAAATTATTTCTATTATCATATATTATTTTTCATTGAAGTGTAATATTATATAAGTTACTGGTTTATAATAGAGTGATTCCCAATTTTTAATCATTGTACTCCATTTATCATTAGTATAAAATACTGGCTATATTCACTGTGTTGTACAATATATTCTTGTAGCTTATTATTATTTCTGTCATGTCCTATGGCATGCAGGATCTTAGTTCCATAACCGGTCATCAAATCCAGGCCCCCTGTGTTGGAAGGGCAGTCTTAACCACTGGACTGCTACAGAAGTGGCTCTTGAAGCTTATTTTATACCTGATAACTTGTGCCTCTTGATTACCTATCCCATACTGACCCTCTTCAATCTCCTTCCTATTGGTAGCTACTATATCTGTGCTACTATATCTGTGAGCCCACTTCCTTTCTGTTAGATTCACCAGTTTGTAGTAGTATCTAGATTTCCACAGCAGTAAAGAATCTGCCTGCCAATGCAGGAGACACAAATTTGATCCCTGGGTCTGGAAGATTGCCCGGAGAAGGAAATGGCAACCCACTCCAGTGTTCTTGCCTAGAGAATCCTGTGGACGGAGGAGCCTGATGAGCTGCCGTCCATAGGGTCGCACAGACTTGGACACGACTGAAGCTACTTATCATGCATGCATGCATTGGAGAAGGAAATGGCAACCCACTCTAGTATTTTTGCCTGGATAATCCGAGGGACAGAGGAGCCCGGTGGGCTGCCATCTATGGGGTCGCACAGAGTCCGACACAACTGAAGTGACTTAGCAGCAGCAGCAGCAGCAGCAAATCCCATGGACAGAGGAGCCTGGCAGGCTACAGTCTATGGGGTCACAATAAGAGTCAGAGAAGACTTAGTGACTAAACAACAGCAGCAGCAACATAAGCGACATCATGTAGTATCTGTCTTTCTCTGTCTGACTTATTTCACTTAGTGTAATATCCTTCAGGTCCATCCATGTTGCTGCAAATGGCAAAAACTCATTTTTTATGACTGTGAAGAAGGCTGAGTGCCAAAGAATTGATGCTTTTGAACTGTGGTGTTGGAGAAGACTCATGAGAGTCCCTTGGACTGCAAGGAGATCCAACCAGTCCATTCTGAAGGAGATCAGCCCTGGGATTTCTTTGGAAGGAATGATGCTAAAGATGAAACTCCAGTACTTTGGCCACCTCATGTGAAGAATAGACTCATTGGAAAAGACTCTGATGCTGGGAGGGATTGGGGGCAGGAGGAGAAGGGGACGACAGAGGATGAGATGGCTGGATGGCATCACTGACTCGATGGACATGAGTCTGAGTGAACTCCAGGAGTTGGTGATGGACAGGGAGGCCTGGCGTGCTGCGGTTCATGGGGTCGCAAAGGGTTGGACACGACTGAGTGACTGATCTGATCTGATCTGATGGCTCAGTATTCCATAGTATATGTATACCACATCTTCTAAATCCATTGATCTATTGATGAACACTTAAGTTGTTTTCATATCTTGGCAGTTGTAAAAAAACGTTGCTATGAACATTGGGATACATAAATCTTTTCGAATTAGTGGTTTTGTTATTTTGGGGGTATGTACCCAGGAGTGGAATTGCTGGGTTATATGGCAGTTCTATTTTTAGTTTTTTTAGAAACCTCCATACTGCTTTCCACAGTGGCTGCACCAATTTATATTTCCATCAGCAGTAGAGGGTTCCCTTTTCTTCACATCCTCACTAACGTGTATTTGTGTTCTTTTGATGATATTCATTCTGACAAGTGTGAGATGATGGCTAATTGTGGTTTTGATTTCCATTTTCCTGATGATTAGTGACAAAAAGTATAGACTCGTATGATTCCTTTTTTATATTAATGTCAAGGATAGTCAAAACTAAATGTTTATAGAATACAGAATATTGGTTATCTCAAGACAATCATCCACTTCAGCATTCTTGCCATGAGAACCCCATGAACAGTATGAAAAGGCAAAAAGATAGGACACTGAAAGATGAACTCCCCAGGTCGGTAGGTGCCTAGTATGCTACTGGAGAAGAGCAAAGAAATAGTTCCAGAAGGAATGAAGAGGCTGAGCAAAAGTGGAAACAACACCCAGTTGTGGACATGTCTGGTGGTGACAGTAAAGTCCGCTACTGTAAAGAACAATATTGCATAGGAACCTGGAATGCTAGGTCCATGAATTAAGGTAAATTGGAAGTAGTCAAACCAGAGATGGCAAGAGTGAACATCAACATTTTAGAAATCAGTGAACTAAAATGGACCAAAATGGGTGAATTTAATTCAGATAACCATTATATCTACTATGGCAGAAAAGAAACCCTTAGAAGAAATGGAGTAGCCCTCACAGTCCAAAATGCAATACTTGGGTACAATCTCAAAAATGACAGAATGATCTCTGTTTGTTTCCAAGGTAAACCATTCAATTTCACAGTAATCCAAGTCAATGCCCCAACCACTAATGCCAAAGAATCTAAAGTTGAACGGTTCTATGAAGACCCACAAGACCCTCTAGAACTAAACCCCAAAAAAGATGTCTTTTTCATCATAGGGGATTGGGATGCAAATGTAGAAGTCAAGAAACATCTGGAGAAACAGGTAAGTCTGGCCTTGGAGTACAAAGTGAAGCAGGTCAAAGGCTAACAGAGTTTTGCCATGAGAATGCACTTGTCATAGCAAACACCCTCTTCCAACAACACAAGAGACAACTCCACACATGGACATCACCATATGGTCAATACCAAAATCAAATTGATTATGTTCTTTGTAGCCGAAGATGGAGAAGCTCTGTACAGTCAGCAAAAGCAAGACCTGGAGATGACTGTGGCTCAGATCATGAACTCCTTATTGCAAAATTCAGACTTAAATTGAAGAAAGTAGGGAAAACCACTAAGCCATTCAGGTATGACCTAAATCAAATCCCTTACAATTATACAGTGGAAGTGACAAATGGATTCAAGGGATTAGATGGGATAGACAGAGTGCCTGAAGAACTATGGACCAAGGTTCATGACATTGTACAGAAAGCGGTGATCAAAACCATTCCCAAGAAAAAGAAATGCAAAAAGGCAAAATGGTTGTCTGAGGGTGGCTTACAAGTAGCTGAAAAAAGAAGAGAATTGAAAGGCAAAGGAGAAATGGAAAGATATACCCATCTGAATGCAGAGTTCCAAAGAACAGCAAGGAGAGATAAGAAAGCCTTCCTAAGTGATCAAAGCAAAGAAATAGAGGTAAACGATAGAATGTGAAAGACTAGAGATCTCTTCAAGAAAATTAGAGATACCAAGGGACCATTTCATGCAAAGATGGGAACAATAAAGGACAGAAACGGTATGGACCTAACAGAAGCAGAAGATATTAAGAGGTGGCAAGAATACACAGAACTATACAAAGAGAGTTTAATGACCCAGATAACCACCATGGCGTGATCACTCACCTACTGCCAGACATCCTGGAGTGCGAAGTCAAGTTGGCATTACGAAACATCACTATGAACAAAGCTAGTGGAGGTGATGGAATTCCAGTTGAGCTATTTCAAATCCTAAAAGATAATCGTGTGAAAGTGTTGCACTAAGTATGCCAGCAAATTTTGAAAACTCAGCAGTGGCCACAGGACTAGAAAAGGTCAATTTTCATTCTAATCCTAAAGAAGGCCAATGCCAAAGAATGTTCAAACTGTTGCACAATTGCACTCACTTCACACGCTAGCAAAGTAATGCTCAAAATTCTCCAAGCCAGGCTTCAACAGTACGTGAACCATGAACTTCCAGAAGTTCAAGCTGGATTTAAAAAAGGAAGAAGAACCAGAGGTCATATTGCCAACATCCATTGGATCATAGAAAAAAGCAAGAGAGTTCCAGAAAAACATTTGCTTCTTTGACAACGCTAAAGCTTTTGACTCTGTGGATCACAACAAACTGCGGGAAATTCTCAAAGAGATGGGAATACCAGACCACCTTAACTGCCTCATGAGAGACCTGTATGCAGGTCAAGAAGCAACAGGTAGAACCAGACACGGAACAATAGAATGGTTCCAAATTGGGAAAGGAGTATGACAAGGTTCTATATTGTCACCCTGCTTATTTAACTTCTATGCAGAGTACATCATGAGAAACGCTGGACTGGAAGAAACACAAGCTGGAATCAAGATTGCCTGGAGAAATATCAATAACCTCAGATGTGCAGATGACACCACCCTTATGGCAGAAAGTGAAGTGGAACTAAAGAGCCTCTTGATGAAGGTGAACGAGTAGAGTGAAAAAGTTGGCTTAAAGCTCAACATTCAGAAAACTAAGATCATGGCATCTGGTCCCATCACTTCATGGGAAATAGATGGGGAAACAGTGGAAACAGTGTCAGACTTTATTTTTCTGGGCTCCAAAATCACTGCAGATGTTGATTGCAGCCATGAAATTAAAAGACGCTTACTCCTTGGGAGGAAAGTTATGATCAACCTAGACAGCATATTAAAAAGCAGAGACATTACTTTGCCAACAAAGGTCCATCTGGTCAAAGCTATGTTTTTTCCAGGAGTCATGTATGGATGTGAGAGCTGGACTCACTGAAGAATTGATGCTTTTGAAGCATGGTGTTGAAGAAGACTCTTGAGAATCCCTTCGATTGCAAGGAGATCAAACAAGTCAATCCTAAAGGAAATCAATCCTGAATATTCACTGGAAGGACTGATGCTGAAGCTGAAGCTCCAGTACTTTGGTCACCTGATGCAAAGTGCTAACTCATTGGAAAAGACCCTGATGTTGGGAAAGATTGAAGGCAGGAGGAGAATGGGATGACGGAGGATGAGATGGTTGGATGACATCACCGACTCGATGGACATGAGTTTGAGCAAGCTCTGAGAGATATGAAGGACAAAGAAGCCTGGTTTGCTGCAGTCCATGGGGTCACAAAGGGTCAGATACAACTGACTGACTGAACAACAACAAGACAAGGGGAATTATATTCTGCAAAGTTGCATAAAGGAACCTTATGAAAGAGATAAAATGTTTTCCAAAGTGGCTGTACTCCTCTGTATTCCCATCAGCATTTTATGAGAAATTAATTTATTCTTCAAACTCAGTGACAGTATTGTCAGGTTTTTTTTTTTTTTTTTGGTTCTGATTTTGGTTTGTTTTTACTTTAAACATTCTAGTAAGTGTTAAATGGTAACTCATTGTGGGTTTAGTTTGCCATTCTTTTTTAAAATTTACCTTTAATTAGAGGATAATTGCTTTACACTGTTGTGTTGATTTCTGACATACAAAAACATGAATCAGCCATAAGTATGTATATGTCTACTCCCTCTTGAACCTTCCTCCCAACTCCCACCCTATCCAACCACTCTAGGTTGTCACAGAGCATCGGGTTGAGCTCCCTGTGTTATACAGCAACTTCCCACTAACTCTTCTACATATGGTAAAGTATGTTTCAATGCTACTCTCTTAATTTTTCCCTCTCTCCTTCCCCTCACTGTGTCCACAAGTCTATTCTCTATGTCTGTGTCTCTAGCAATTATTAATTCTTAAAGATTAACATCTTTTTTGTGTGCTTACTTACCATATGCAGAAAGTGAAGAAAAACTAAAGAGCCTCTTGATGAAAGTGAAAGAGGAGAGTGAAAAAGTTGGCTTAAAGTTCAGCATTCAGAAAACTAAAATCATGGCATCTGGTCCCATCACTTCATGGGAAATAGATGGGGAAACAGTGGAAACAGTGTCAGACTTTATTTTTCTGGGCTCCAAAATCACTGCAGATGGTGATTGCAGCCATGAAATTAAAAGATGCTTACTCCTTGGGAGGAAAGTTATGATCAACCTAGACAGCATATTAAAAAGCAGAGACATTACTTTGTCAACAAAGGTCCGGCTAGTCAAGGCTATGGTTTTTCCTGTGGTCATGTATGGATGTGAGAGTTGGACTGTGAAGAAAGCTGAGCGCCAAAGAATTGATGCTTTTGAACTGTGGTGTTGGAGAAGACTCTTGAGTGTCCCTTGGACTGCAGGGAGATCCAACAAGTCCATCCTAAAGGAGATCAGTCCTGGGTGTTCATTGGAAGGACTGATGCTAAAGCTGAAACTCCAATACTTTGTCCACCTGATGCAAAGAGCTGACTCATTGGAAAAGACCCTGATACTGGGAAAGATTGACGGCAGGAGGAGAAGGGGATGGCAGAGGATGAGATGGCTGGATGGCAATCACCAACTCGATAGACATGGGTTTGGGTGCACTTCGGGAGTTGGTGATGGACAGGGTGGCCTGGCGTGCTACGGTTCATGGGGTTGCAAAGAGTTGGACATGACTGAGTGACTGAACTGAACTTACCATATATATACATATATATGTTTGTGTGTGTTTGTGTGTATCTTCTTTTGTGAAGTGTCTGTTCAAATATTTTGCTCATTTTTAGTTGGATTGTTTACTTTTTTACTGGTGAGTTGTGTTGTGGTAGTCCAAGCACAAGTCCAAGACTTTCCAGACTCAGTATTTCAGAAGCGAGTGACTTTATTAAGATCAAGGAGCAGAGATAATGAAGGCACTGCAAATGGAGCAGGGAAGGGAGAGCCAGCTGGATGCTGTTAGAGCAGCGGGCTGGCTCAAGGGAGAGCCAATGCTCTTTGTGGGTTAGTAGCCAATTTGTATAGCCTCAAGATAAAGAAAGTTCCTGCTGGAAAGGTGGCATTAGGTAATTTGCTCTGGCACTGTACGATGAGTACCAGGTGGGCATTTATGCCTAACTCGGGGTCACAAAGCTTGCTGGTGAAGATCAAGGGGTCTTTTGACAACAGTTATAAAGGGCTCAGTCAGTTCTGGAGGTGACCTTTGTTATGTGTTCCACTTCTGTGACTTGGTGCAAGGCCTCGCATCTGTGGCCTCACATCTGTGGCCTTGGGGCAGGACTCCACAAGCTGTATTCAAGTCTTATAAAGGTATATGATTTACACACACTGCCCCTACTCTTGCCCCCAGCCTGTCCTTATTCTTTTCATTCTCTTAACAGAGTTTTTTGAAGAACACAAAATTTATCTTAAGAAGTCCTCTTTACCCAATTTTCCTTTTATGGATTATATTTTTCATGTCATAGGTAAGATGTCTTTGCGTAATCTAAAGTTGTTCAGGTTTTTTCCTTTCTTCTTCAAGTAGTTTTATAATTTTAGGTTGTGCCATTAGATCTATGAACCATTTTCAGTTAATTTTTGTGTATGGTATGAGGTATTGATAGGGCCTCCCTGATAACTCAGGGGTAAAGAATCCTTCTGCAATACAGGAGGCATGGGTTCAATTCCTGAGTCGTTGAAGATCCCCTGCTGGAGAAAAGGGCAACCCACTCCAGTATTTGTGCCTGAAAAATTCCATGGACAGAGAAGCCTGACAGGCTACAGTTCAAATGGTTGCAAAGAGTCGGACACAACTGAGTGACTGAGTACAAGTACAATGAGGTATTGACAGAAATTTATTTTTTGTATATGGGTATCTAATTGGTCATGTATCATTGCTGAAAGTACTGTCCTTTCTCCACAGATCTGCACTGACACCTCCATATATGTGTGGGTCTATTTGTGGATTCTATATTCTGTTCCATTTACCTATTTGTCTATCTTGATGACAATATACACTGTCTTAATTACTGTAGCTTTATCATAAATCTTGATGTCAAATAGTATTGTTGCAGGAAGGGAGAGCCACTCAAGAGCCCAAGAGTGGACTCTAGTCTAACACTTGGAAATGAATTGTCTGAGGAGACACACATGCTAACAAAGCAAGAGACTTTATTGGGAAGGGGCAACCAGGAGGAGGGCAGCAGGGTAAGGGAGCAGGAGAACTGCTCTGCCATGTGGCTTGAAGTCTTGCGTTTCATTGTAATGGGGTTTGTTTCTGGGTTTTCTCTGGCTGGTCGCTCTGATTTGAGTCCTTCTTGGTGACTGTACAATGCTCAGCCAAGACGAATTCCAGAGAGAAAGATTCTTTTGACATTTTCCAAATTCTTTTGGTTGGTGGTAGCTTACTAGTTCTGCATTTCTTAACAGGACTTCCTGTTGTAAGATACCATGTTGTAAGGTAACTATAATGTTGTAAGATAACTCTCCAAAGTCATTACTATGGTGCCTGGCTAGGGTGGGTGGTTTCAGTCTGTGGTCCCCCTAACATTCTTAGTCTTCCAAGTTAGTTCTGTTTTATACTAGTTTTAGTCATTGTGTGTCCTTTGCATTTCCATATGAGTTTTAGCATCAGTTGGGTTAGACGGTAAAGAACCTACCTGCACTGTGGTAGAGCCGGGTTCAATCCTTGGGTTGGGAAGATTCCCCTGGAGAAGGGAATGGCTACCTACTCCAGTATTCTTGCCTGGAGAATTCCGTGGACAGAGGAGCCTGGTGGGCTACAGTCCATGGGGTAGCAAAAAAGTCAGAGACTACTTAGCGACTAACACTTTCACACTTCACTTTAGAATCACTTACTTTTACATATTTACATTGAAAAATTTCCTGATACTTTGAATCTATAAATCAATTTGGAAGATAATTGATATCTTAAAAAATTGTTTTCCAACCCATGAATAGATATCTCTCCATTACTCAGATGTATTGTCATTTATCTCAGGAAGGTCATATTTAACTCTAAGTGTTTCACATTTTTATGGTGTTTAAAACTTCTTTAGTTTCTGGAACCTCCTTGGCAGTCCAATGGTTAAGACTCTATGCTCCCACTGCAAGGGGCATGGGTTCGGTCCCTTGTTGGGGAACTAAGATCTCGCATGCCAAGTGGTATGGCTTAAAAGCAACAAAAACATTTTTAGTTTCAAAGTTCTCTTGTTTGTTACTAGAAACACAATTGATTTTTGTGTATTCACCTTGTGTGCTGCAAACATGCCTAGTTCACTCATTAGTTCTAGTTTTCTGTTGTTGTTGATCCTAGATCCTAGGCAGTCTGTTTTCTATATACATGATCATGTCCTCTTTGAACAAGGAGTTTGCCTTCTCTCTTTCTGTCGATCTAGATGCCTTTTGATTCTTTGTCTTCTCTCTTTCTTCCTTCATTTCTTTTTTCCTTCCTACCTTTCTTTCCTTCCATTATTTCACTGGTTGGAGTCTCCAGTACAATATTTAATTGAAATGGTGAGAGTAAGCATGCTTCTTGGAGAAGGCAATGGCAACCCACTCCAGTACCCTTGCCTGGAAAATCCCATGGACAGAGGGGCCTGGTGGGCTGCAGTCCATGGGGTCGCTAAGAGTCGGACACGACTGAGTGACTTCACTTTACTTTTCACTTTCATGCATTGGAGGAGGAAATGGCAACCCACTCCAGTATTCTTGCCTGGAGAATCCCAGGGATGGGGGAGCCTGGTGGGCTGCCGTCTGTGGGGTCGCACAGAGTCGGACACGACTGAAGTGACTTAGCAGCAGCAGGCATGCTTCCATTCTTGAATAACGTTGGAAAGCATTCTGGCCTTCACATTTTACAGTATATTAGCTGTAGGTTTTTGTAGATGCCCTTTATTAAATAGAAGATTTTCCTTCTATTCCTAGTTTGATGAGAGGGTTTTTTTTTTTTCCTTTTAGGATCATATGACATAGGAATCTTCCTTGTAGGCATTTTCCCTAGAGAAATGAAAATACATGCTCACAAAAAATCTGAATGTTTATAGCTGATTTATTTATAATTGCTAAAAGCTTTAAACATGCCAAATGCCCTTCAACTGATGAATGAATCACCAAACTGTGGAACATACACCCATACTGCGACAGACTTTAGAGTCGGTCCCAACCTCCTGATGATCCTTTTGAGTGTGGGCGGGAATTGTGATTTGCTTCTAACCCATAGAATGACAAATGTTACCCCTATGAATAGGTTACATTATACTCAACTCCATCTTCCAAGCTGACTCCTTTTCCATCTCCTGCTGGCCATAAAAAGCAAATTGCAGTGTTGGAAATTGTCTCTAGAGTGGGCAACTGACAGAGAATTTCCAGCAAGCTATGTAACAAATCAAGAGATTTCTTAACATTTAAGACTCCTTTACATTCCCTGGTCATGGTGCACTATTCTTTGAATATGCTGCTCTTGATTATGTTGACTAATATTTGGGAGATTCCACTATGGTGCAAGGCAAAGAAATCTACAACCAGCGGTGCAAGACTTCTCTGAGAGTTCCATGAATAAGCAGGAAAACATGTTCACAGAATTGCATTCAAGTGGCTACAGAAGGTCGAGGCAGACGATACACTAGGGCGGAGACAGAGGGATGGAAGCAGTGAAGTGGAGGACAACTCAGCGCCCTAGACAGTGACTCTATCCTCCCTCACGACAGAGCCAGGCGTCCAAGGCTCCTCCCCTGGTCCCCGCCCCTTGCGCACTACCCGCCTCCTTTGTTCCAGCTACCTCTCTTCTAGAGGGCGTTGGCCCGCTCCCTTCTCCTGCAGAGCACCCCTTCTGGGTCCTCTTTGGCCCTTGTTAGGCTCCGTGTCGCACCTGCGCACTAGTGACAGCCAGGCCACCTGGGCGGAGCTAAACTGCAGCCGGAACCGCCATGACTCCGCCCACGCGGGGACCGGTCAGCCCGCTTAAACACGCACTTCCCGCCACACCTCCTCACCAATCCCCGCTGAACCTCATCTAGCCCAGCAAAGAGAGCGAGGCTCGATGGACGGCCGAGTGCAGCTGATCAAGGCCCTCCTGGCCCTGCCCATTCGGCCTCAGACACGTCGGTGGAGGAACCCGATCCCCTTCCCCGAGACGTTTGACGGCGACACCGACCGGCTCCCGGAGTTTATCGTGCAGACGGGCGCCTACATGCTAGTGGACGAGAACCTGTTCACCAACGATGCCCTGAAGGTGACGTTCCTCATCACCCGCATGACCGGGCCAGCCCTGCAGTGGGTGATCCCCTACATCAGGAAGCAGAGCCCCCTCCTCAACGATTACCGGGGCTTCCTGGCCGAGATGAAGCGGGTGTTTGGATGGGTGGAAGACGAGGACTTCTAGGCCGGGAGCGCCTCGGGTCTGGGGGCGGGTGCTCGGGGGAGGGTCCGCCGCGCCAGTCGCCGCCTCCCAGATCGCCACAGGCGTCCTCCCGCCGTGTCCCCCCTCACCTTCGGGTGGCCGCGATCTCCCCCGTGCTCGTGTCCCCTCCCGCGTAGTGCTTGCCTTTGTTCCAGGAATAGCGCTCCAGATTCCAGCTGCTGCCGCCGCCCTCGGGCCACTCAGGCCTCTCCCCTGTACACTTGGACTCGGTCCTGCTCTCCAACTGCAAGCCGGGCTCCTGTTACCCACTGGGCAGACCACCCACACCCGGCCGCTGCCAACCACCCGCCCCCTGCCAGACTCCCAGGCCCGCCTCCGGGTGGCCAGAGACCTATCCTGCGGCAGCCATCACCGTGCACCGCATTCCACCCACAGCCTGCAGCCTTCGGGGATCTGGACTCACCCGGGAGGTGTCTGAGCTGGCCACAGCCTCTGGACAAACAAGGATTCCAACAGCTCTCCACCGTCCTGGAGGGGCCGGCCATCCTTTCACCTGCGATGGGACCCAGGTCTTCCCTACCCTAGAGACATCTTCTGTTCCTGCTGACACTAGGTCCCAGGGCTGCCTGGCAGCCAAATCGAGTCACTCATTGTCTCCTGTGGACCTGTTGGTTTCACCCAGAATCCAGTTCTCTTCTGAATGTGCAGCTGTCTCTCTGATGTGTGCCTTTTGTTCAGCACAGTAACCCCTGCACTCTGCCCAGCTCTTCTACACTACCGGGACAAACTTTTTTTCCCCTTATTTTCAATAAATGTCAGACGATGTTCAGAAAGAAACTGAGTGTCCATGAATATGACACCTCTCCCTCCATGGTCCAATAAGTGGGGTCCATGACTTGCTCAGAAGGTATGTCCTCTGCCATTCTGTGGCTGATGTGGTGTCTTGAATTATCCAGCAAAAAAAGATAGCCCTGTGGTGGTCCTGGTGATGGTACCCTACTGGTGATCACCCAGTCTCAGATGCTAACTCTTCCAAACCCATCAGTTCCATGCCCCTTCCTTGGGAAATGGATCTGGATCAGATTTTGGCCAAGGTGATGCCAGGAAGAAATCAGCTAGGAGACTTTGGGGAAATACTTTCTCTTTTCCAAAAAGCTGCTTTTGAAAGCATAATAGCTAATTTTTACAATGATGAATCCCACACATTTGTTGGTGAACACCTGTCAAAGTTTTATTCAGTCTATTACTCAGGAAATTAGAATAACAGATGGTTCAGAAAAAGCATTTACGTTTATGGAGCCTTGATAAGTGGAAGAGAAGGGAGTGCAGAACTGCTGTTGTTAATCTAGGTAGAAATCTGGTTGAGAGCCTGCAGGAAAATAAAATTATAACTTTCTGCAATGGGCAGAAAAGCAAAAATGATACTCCTTACTATTTGTCTTCATGCTAACCTGTTAAATCACCAGTGCTGCTGCTTCATCTTGTACATTCCAAAATCTCTATGTAGCATACAGATACAAGAGAGTGCTAACAACATGGATTAATGTTTTTACAGAAACATACTGAAATTTGAAATATTATATTACATTGGTGCATTCTGCCTTCTAATCTTTTATCAGATTGTATGTCTTAGTTGGTTAACATATGATATACTTATAATGCCTAATATTAGTATAATGCTTTCACAATTCATTTGCTATCCCTTTTCAATCTTCTCTGCAAATTTTGATTAATTGATTGGTTCACTAATTGACAGGCACTTATTATTTATCAGGTACTTCCTATGCCCCAGGCATTGTACTATGAACTATGGATACACCATTACAAAATTATGGCCTAAGTCTTCAAGGAATTTAGAGTGCATATAGCTGTAGTGGAAAAAATGTCTATATGAAATCTCAGCTTTGGATTTAATTAAGAAGTTCTTGAATCCATGCTTGGTCACTCCACCTGTATGACATTAGGCAAATTTCTTAACCTTCCTAAGCCATATTTCCTCTTATGTAAGTGGGTAAAATAATACATATGTATTGGGTTCCTTTTGAGAATTCAGTTAAATAACAAATATAAAGTCTGAGAACTCAGTGTGTAGGACTTGCTGTAACTATAATAACAGTAGGAGTTTAAATAATTTTTAGGTTATGATAATGACTTGGGGCTTTATATAACACAGTGGGAACATAAGATAAAGAATACTTATATCTGCCCTAGATGAGTCAGGGACCATCTTAATAGAGGAAGTAGTAAATGTGTTGAGATGTGATGCCAATTAAAGAGGGTCACCTCAATCTGAAGTTCAGAAGAATGAGAGAATGTGGTTAGTATATAAAAGTCAGGAAGAGGTCATGGTAGGAGTTGAGATAGCAAAAGTACAAAGCTACATCGTGAAAAATCTCTTATGTAATTTTAAGGCATATATCAATTATTCTGTATTCACTGGGGAACAATGGAAATATACTGAATAGGGGACTGATATGATTAGATTTGTCTTTTAATGTTCACTCTAGGGCTTCCCTGGTGGCTCAAACGGTAAAGAATCTGCCTGCAATACAAGAGACCCTGGTTTGATCCCTGGGTCGGAAGATCCCCTGGAGAAGGAAAAGGCAACCCACTCCAGTATTCTTGCCTGGAAAATTCTGTGGCCAGAGAAACCTGGTGGGCTACAGTCCATGGGGTCCCAAAGAGTCAGACACAACTGAGCCTTTCAACCCCTTTCACCTTTTTACCTTCACCTGGGGCTGATATTGAAGATAGATTCTGGGAAGATGGAATGTAGGTCAAGTCCAGTAACGAATATTTTGCAGGTGATAATTTTTCAGGGCTTAGAGACAAAGAGGATGGGGAAATAAAAGTGCCATTCAGATCATTAGAACTTGATGATTGGTTGGGATGTGGAAGTTGGGGAGACCTAAGGATCTGGGATGGGAGCAAGTTTCTGGCTTAGGAATTGAACCATTCTTGGATGTGACATAGGCTAGCCTCTCTCTAGCTTTTCAACTCCTTTGCCTGGAACATTTTTCATTTCCTCTTTGCTGTTTCATAACTTTCACCAGACCAGTTCCTACTCACAGGATCTGTTCATGTCTCTCAGAAGTTCTTCCTGAGCTATCAAGTCTATTTTGGTAGCGTCTCTAGTAAGCAGGAGAAGGCAATGGCACCCCACTCCAGTACTGTTGCCTGGAAAATCCCATGGATGGAGCAGCCTGGTAGGCTGCAGTCCATGGGGTCGCTAAGAGTCGGACACGACTGAAGCGACACAGCAGCAGCAGCAGCAGCAGCTAGTAAGCATCTCATAATTCCTCCACCTTTTGTACGGCACTATGTTGAAATAGAATGACACATTAAATTGTGGATATTCAACTCAATATTTTTTTACAGATTTAAAAATCAACTGTAGATTGAGTTACAGTTTACATGCAATAACATCACCCATGTTAAGTGTACACTTCAATACAATTTGAAATGCATTTTGAAATAATATATAATACATACAAGATTCCCCCTTTGTCTTCAGTTTCTCTTTCTGTGATTTCAGTTACTTGCAGCCAACTGTGGTTTGAAAATAGTAAATGGAAAATTCCAGAAATAAACAATTCATAAGCTTTAAATTGAGTGCCATTCTGAATAATGTGATCAAATCTCTCATCATCACGGCCCACCTCACCCTCTTCAGACCGCCTGGGATCCCCAGGCATGACATCATCTGCTCCTGCCATCCAGCACTCCACATCATCATGGCTTGATGATCCAGGATCACTTGAAGCAGATAATCCCCCTGACATATCAGGTCAATGGTAGCCTAACATTGTGTCACAGTGCCTATGTCATTCACTTCATTTCATCTCATCTGTAAGCATTTTATCATCTCACATCATCACAAAAGAAGGGTGAGTAAAGCACAATAAGATTTTAAGAAAGAGGGAAACCACATTCACATAACATGTATTCCTGTATATTGTTATACTTGCTCTATTTTATTAATAGCTATTGTTGTTAATCTCTTACTGTGCCAAACACAAATTAAACTGTATCATAGGCATGTATGTATAGGGAAAAAACATAGTATGTAGAGGGTTCAGTACCAACTGTGGCTTCAAACATTCACTGGGGGTATTGGAACATATCCCCTGGGGATGTGTGTATATGTGTATAAGTGTATGTGTGTTTTAATTGCCTCCTATGCATCCTGCTGGCGAGGGAGGGATTCCTTCTCTAGGGTTATGGGGATGGCTGAGCACATGACACTTGACACTGGGCAAACAAGATCAACAATAGTTTATTGGTTACATATACTCATAACTCAGGGGAGGAAGACACTGCACACCACATGAGGGGTTGCGTTAGGGAACTGAGGGAGCAAGCAGGGGCTTTGGGGGCAGGCTTTGTAGTATCAAGAGGATACGGTGCCCCTGTTTCCCAGGGGAGGATATGATTGGCTTGTTTGGATAATTCCTCATGCTGGTGGGAAATTGAAACCCTCTACTCAGGGATAAGCAAGAATTGTGCCTGGTCTCCGTGATCAGAGAAGTTGCTTGTTTGGAGAATCTTCTACATGGAAGCAGATTGGAGAGGGGAACTTGTGGTTAGGACATTTGAGGTCCTCCTGGTTTCCCCAGATGTTGAGGGAGCACACAATATTGGGCCTTAACTTTAGGCCTTATACCACCATATGTAAAGATGTATGTACATATGTATATGTGTGTGAATACCACTGTAATCCAGATATAGAACTTCTGTCACTCCAAAATGTTTGTGCTACTTTGCAGCCAGTCACACCCATAGTCCAAGCAATCTAGCACTATAGATTAATTTTTCCTATTCCAGGACTTCACACAAATGGAATATGCCTGGCTTCTTTCACCTTAGCACAATGCTTTAATGTTCATCCATGTTATAGCATGCATCAGTAGTTCATTGCATATTACTGCTAGATAGTAGTCCAATGTATGTATATACCATATTTGTTTTATTTATTAACCTTTTTGATGAAAATGTGGGTGCAAGTCTTTATTTGAGCATATGTTTTTATTTCTAGGGCAAACTTCTAAGATACATGATTGATGTATATTTAACTTTAAGAAACGGCCAAATTGTTTTCCAAAATGGTTTTTCCACACTCCTACCAGCAATATATGAAAGTTTCAGTTCCTCCACATCCTCACCAATACTTGATATTGTCATTATTTTAATGTATTTTTAATTTTAGACATTCTAGTGCATGTGAATCTTATGTCATTATATTTTTAATCTTCATTTCCCTGATGAATAGTAATATTATGCCTATTCCTCATGCCTTTATTACCCATTTATATATCTTCTTTGATGAAGGGTCTGTTCACATCCCTTAGCCATTTTTTGATTGTCATTTTTCTTCTTATTACTGAGTATAATGGTTCTTTACATATTCTAGGTAACAGTCCTTTGTCAGATATATGTATTCCAAATGTTTTTTTCTAGATCTGTATCTTGCTTTTCAATTTTCTGAAAGTTAAATTTTCAAATATGATGTTTTTCATAGCTTATATAAAGTCCAGTTTATAATTTTTGCCTTTTGTGATTTGAAGCCCTCCAGAAAGCAGATGCTGAGATAGAATTAGACATTCTTTATTGGGGGAAACACCTGTGGAAGATAAAGAAGAGAAGAAGGGACAGGTGGGAAGAGCCTTCAGTCCATGATGCTAGGCTGTACAAGGAGAGAGAGAAGAAAGGAAGAGCCTTACTCTGAAAAAAAAAAAAAAACATCATTCAGGCGAATATTGTCTGTTATTGGAGTCCTGTGTCAGACAGGAACAGTCCAACTCTAGTACCTGTCCTCTCCTGAGTCATTAGCTGGTATCGGCCTTAAGAGAGCATGACCTCAGTGTGAAGACTACTTTGGGTCTAAAAGTACAGCAGCTGGAAGGCAGCTACTCATTCTTACTGTCATAGAAGGTTGTCTAGAAAGGAGATCTGAGTGGTAATCTTCTATGGGTACTTCAGTGTGCGTCTTGTGCAGCACGGATCTACTTCTCTGTGCAGGTTAAGGGAGCATCTTCATGATTCCTATGGCCTCTCTTCCCGAGAGGAAACTTAGAAGATGTGTGCTTAGTTGCCCAGTCATGTCCAGCTCTTTGCCACCCCATGGACTGTAGCCCACTAGGCTTCTCTGTCCATGGGATTCTCCAGGCAAGAACACTGGAGTGGGTTGCCATGCCCTTCTCCATTAGAAGATGTAGGTTAGTGTAATGAGCTACAGCCTCTGTTGCTGTAATTGATCTCCAGGCCACAATTGTGACTCGCTCTCTTCCTCCTCCACTATCCAGCCTAAAATTCCATCATTTTCAGATTTCATCTTGAAGGTCTTGATGGCTTACCTGGTTATGAGGGCTTGAGTCCTTGGCAGCCATATCCTTATAGGTTGGGGTTGCTACAAATGTGCAGCAATTCACAGTTGAAATTGAGCAAGGGAATACCAGGAAGTACTAAGCGAATTACCTGGGTTCAAGCCAACTTGAGTTTGTTTCCTTATTAAGGCTGAAGAATATTCCATTGTATGTATGTACTACGGTTTGTTTATCCATTCACTTATCGATGGACATTTAGGTTGTTTCCTTATCTTGGCTATTGTGAATAATACTGCAATCAACATGGAGGTGTAGGTCTCTCTTCAAGATCTTGATTTCAATTCCTTTGGGTAAATACCCAGAAGTGGAATTGCTGGATCATATGGTAGTTCTGTTTTCACTTTTTTTTGGGGGGGGTACCAACATACTAGGGCTTCCCTAGTGGCTCAGACGGTAAACTGTCTGCAATGCAGGAGACCTGGGTTGGGAAGATCCCTTGGAGAAGGAAATAGCAATCCACTC
Organism: Bos indicus x Bos taurus; assembly: GCF_003369695.1. NCBI lineage: Eukaryota > Metazoa > Chordata > Mammalia > Artiodactyla > Bovidae > Bos > Bos indicus x Bos taurus. The sequence goes on from NC_040105.1 coordinate 127,121,838, forward strand.
CAGTGTTCTTGCCTGGAAAATCCCACGGACCGCAGAGCCTGGTAGGCTACCGTCCATGGGGTCGCAAAGAGTCGGACACGACTGAGCGACTTCACTTCACTTCACCTCCATACTATTTTCCATAGTGGCTGCACCATTTTATATCCCCACCAACAGCGTGCCAAGGTCCATCTTTTCTCTACATCTTTGCCAGCATTTAGTTGTTGTCTTTATGATAATAACCATCATAACAGGTGTAAGGTGACATTTCATTGTGGCTTTGATTTTCATTTCCCTGATTATGCAAGTTAGTTATGTTGAGCACTTTGCATAACTCTGTAAATACTAAAAGCCATTGGCTTGTACACTTCAAATGGCTGAATTTTATGGTATGCCAATTATATCTCAATATAGTTGTCCATTTTGTTATGATATAGGCTTTCATCTCTAATTCAAGGACATTTTTAAAATGGAAGAAAGTTAGTCTTGTGAAAATTTCAAAAAAAACCCCCCACTTCTGTAGATTTAATGAATTAGTTTGTAGAAATTTAGTAAGATGTGATAGTTTTCTAGACATTGACCAGGTTTATACATAAATTAACAATCATGTTAGTGCATTATTTTTCTCCACATCTATAAATGATTTTTTTTCTATGAGCTCTGTCATTCTACTGGTTTCCTGAATAATGCATTAAATAATTTTGACAGGTACTCATCAACAAGTTGTGTGAGAATTATGGTTTTAACAGTTTGAGAGTTATACTTGCAAACTATTTGTTAAACAAGTTTTCTCCACCAGGATTGCTCTGGAATCTAAGATCTCAAGACATGCACCACTCAAAGGCCACTTTGTCCCCTCTGTGTCTGTATTTCCTATATGAAATTTTTTGTATATGTGTCACAAAATTTGTGTAATATCTTAACTTTAAGAGTTCAAGTCAATATTGGCCCCAAGCCCTATCACAAAAAAAGTTTAATTGCATTTTCCCTCATGCATCTTATGTTTTATTTCCCCTTCTTTTCATCAGTCTTTATGTTTTTCTCTCCTTTGATATTCACCTCTGAGGTGGGGCTTAATGGTGGAGGACAGAGTAAATTGTTGAGAAGGAAGTTAGGGAAACAAACCATGAACGACAACTGTAATAGGTGAGATGGCAAAGTAATTGCTATGAAAAAGTTTGTATTCCTCCTCCCAAATCCATATGTTGTAGCTCTAATCCCCAAAGTGATGGTGTTTGAAGGTAGGGCATTTGGGAAGGTTATTAGGCTTAGATGAGCTCTAAGGTTGCATGAGATTGCAGTGCCCAGATGAGATTAGTATACTTATACTGAGAGGAAGAGATAGGACTTCTCTCTCTCTCCCTCTCTCTCCACCATGTATCTAAGAATACAGAGAAAAGGCAGCCACTTCCAAACCATGAAATGAGCCCTCAAAAGACACCTGATGTACCTGCACCTTGAGTTTGGATTTCCCAACCTCTAGAACTCTGAGAAAGAAATGTTTTATTGTTTAAGCCACCAAGTCTATGTGATTTTATTATAGCAGACTGAACTGAGACACTAATGAAAAATAACCTCCCTTCTCTACTTACAAATGCTGTTTCGTCTTCTGTCCCTTTATGGAATCTTTCAAATGCTTTCAAGATCATGATTAACTCTTGCAAAATATTGCCTCCCCCAAAACATTTGTATCACAAAAAAGGAACTGGGATGATACAACTGGTATAGACAAAGGAATAATGCCTAACAGAGCCATTCTGGCAGGAGGAAGACTGCAGGGGCATTTTTCTTGAGGGAGGCAAGGGGTTACCAACACTGTTCAAAGGATCGCCAGTTGTCCCAGGTCATTCTACCTACCTCGAGAGCCAGATGGACAGACTGTAGGGAACATGCTGGATCTATACCATAAACTGCTTCCAACCACTTCTCAAACCACTTCAGGATGTGAGAGTTGGACTGTGAAGAAGGCTGAGCGCCAAAGAATTGATGCTTTTGAGCTGTGGTGTTGGAGAAGACTCTTGAGAGTCCCTTGGACTGCAAGGAGATCAGCCCTGGGATTTCTTTGGAAGGAATGATGCTAAAACTGAAACTCCAGTACTTTGGCCACCTCATGCAAAGAGTTGACTCATTGGAAAAGACTCTGATGCTGGGAGGGACTGGGGGCAAGAGGAGAAGGGGACGACAGAGGATGAGATGGCTGAATGGCATAACTGACTTGATGGACGTGAGTCTCAAGTGAACTCTGGGAGTTGGTGATGGACAGAGAGTCCTGGCGTGCTGCGATTCATGGGGTCACAAAGAGTCGGACACGACTGAGCGACTGATCTGATCTGGTCTGATGTTTAAAACCAAACAGTGACTATGCTTAACACAATCAATCATCTTTCATACCCATCCAGGTCAGCTGACTGCCAGCAACTTGAATTGGAACCTCAAAATTAGCCAGCTGTCAATTATTTTAAGAACCCATGAATCATAAAACTTTATTTCATTAAGTGATTCAAATTTTGCTTCTGACTTTAAGACTTTGACCTAATACATGCCAAGTTGTAAGTTAATGGTGGTTTCAGTATTTGGAGGAAAAAAAAATCAAGACACATAATGCAAGTAACATACCTCCATCTCAATGTTGTCTTGTGAACTACAACACATGAATGGCAAAAGCTTACCTGTCCAAATGAAGAAAGAGATGGATAGAGGGAAAAAAGTGAAAAAAAACACTGGTGTGATTTATTTCTCTATCCTATGTTCTGGAAAAATCACCAAAATTTAGAAATGAGACAAAATGTTAGATTGTACAACCTTTGAACATCACACCAGAGATTTGTCTATTTTATCTCACCCCTGTATCATCTGACACAGGATATTTAACTTTGTTGACCAACCATTTGTAAGGGAGCACAGGCTTTCTACAGTACTATAAGAGTTTAAACTGTAGATAAGTAAGGAAGGAGGACTTTTTTTCTGCTCATTAGGGAAGTTTATATTTTTACTGTTCCACAGGGTTTATCAACTAGGTTTATGTGTAAACAATATCATTTTTGCACACCTTTTCCCATCCCACTACCTACATAATGAAGGTTCTATAAATGTTTTTCAAAAGCACCTGTATCATTCTGCTGGCTCCCTGAATATTGGGATAAGTAAAACGATGACATTGTTCACTATCTTTGTGGGATTAATGGTTTGTAACAATTTGGGTGCTTTCCAGTGGCTTTTTGGAAATGAGGAAAGCTTTTCTGAGAAGCCTCCAGACTGACTTCTCACATCACCATGGCCAAAGTAAAGATCCATTAAAAAGGCATGAAACAATTCTAACTGGTTTAAAGGATTCATCATCCATGATTGAACAGTTGCCAGTGGGGTCTCCATCCTCAGGAACACCTCAGGATACTGACTTTGATATTTTATATGCGAGACTCAACAGAAAGGAGAGTGTCTCTAACATCACCCATGGGAAAGCAAGAAATACATCTTCTGAACCACTTTTACATGAATAGGGAAGGAGAAATGTCATATTCATTGAGACTCAATTTCTTTTTAAATAGTGTCTGACATTTATTGAAAATAAGAAAGACTTTTCTCCAAGTAGTGCTGAGTTGGGGAGATATGAGTTATATTGTTGACCAACAAACACATAACTAAGAAAATACTGCACATTCAGAAGACAATTGTATTCTGGGTGAAACTAAGGGTCCACAGGAGACAATGAGTGATTCGGTTTGACTGCCAGGCAGCCCTGGGACCTGGCGGTCACACCCAGCAGGAACAGAAGATGTCTCTGGGAGTAGGGAAGGCCTGGGTCCCATCACAGGTGAAGGTCTGGCCGACTCCTCCAGAGCAGTGGCAAGCTGTTGGAATCCTTGTTTGTCCAGAGGCTGTGGCCAGCTCAGACACTTCCCGGGTGAATCCAGATCGCCAAAGGCTGCAGGCTGCGGGTGGAATGCGGTGCACGGTGATGGCCGCCACAGCGCGTCTCTGGCCACCCGGAGGCGGGCCTGGGAGTCTGGCAGGGGGCGGGCGGTTGGCAGCGGCCGGGTGTGGGTGGTCTGCCCAGTGGGTAACAAGAGCCCAGCTCGCAGCTGGAGAGCAGGACCGAGTCCAAGTGTGCAAGGGAGAGGCCGGGCTGACCCGAGAGGGCGGCGGCAGCAGCTGGAATCTGGAGCGCTATTCCTGGAACAAAGGCAAGCACTACGCGGGAGGGGACACGAGCACGGGGGAGATCGCGGCCACCCGAAGGTGAGGGGGGACACGGCGGGAGGACGCCTGTGGCGATCTGGGAGGCGGCGACTGGCGCGGCGGACCCTCCCCCGAGCACCCGCCCCCAGACCCGAGGCGCTCCCGGCCTAGAAGTCCTCGTCTTCCACCCATCCAAACACCCGCTTCATCTCGGCCAGGAAGCCCCGGTAATCGTTGAGGAGGGGGCTCTGCTTCCTGATGTAGGGGATCACCCACTGCAGAGCTGGCCCGGTCATGCGGGTGATGAGGAACGTCACCTTCAGGGCATCGTTGGTGAACAGGTTCTCGTCCACTAGCATGTAGGCGCCCGTCTGCACGATAAACTCCGGGAGCCGGTCGGTGTCGCCGTCAAACGTCTCGGGGAAGGGGATCGGGTTCCTCCACCGACGTGTCTGAGGCCGAATGGGCAGGGCCAGGAGGGCCTTGATCAGCTGCACTCGGCCGTCCATCGCGCCTGGCTCTCTTTGCTGGGCTTGGCGAGGTTCAGCTAGGGTCAGCGAGAAGGCGTGGCGGGAAGTGCGTATGTGTGGAGGCGGGCCCGGAGTGGGTTGGGGCCTAGGCGGTGCCTGGCGCCTCGGGGCTCCGCCCACAAGGCCTAGTTCTTGCTATGGCGCAGGCGCGACACTGGGTCTAATTGGGTGGGTCGGGAGTAGCGGAAGGAAGCGAGGCTAATACTAGCTCGAGGAGGCGGGGTCAGATTATAAGGGGCTGGGCTAAATTTTCCTAAGGCGGTACTCAAGTGTGGGGCGGGAGCCACAGGAGTAGTCCAGGCGGAGCTCGCAGCACTTGTAGAAGCCAGGGATGGCCCCTCTGGAGTAGAGAAGTAGGCCTGGTGCCCACTCTCTCTGTGGGCTCCTTATTTGTCTTTCTGAGTTTCTTGTAAGACCCTCGGCCTCTGGAAGCCCCTTGCCTAAGATTCTGTTGTGAACACATTTTCTTGTTTATTCATACATCTCTCAGCCAGAGATTATTGGCACCCATGCTGCGGATGTGGTTGCCTGCCATATTAATGTTAAAGCCCCAAATATTAGCTAACACAAATTAAAGCAGCATATTCATAGAAAGATGTACCATGACCAGGGAATGTAAGGAAGTTTTAACGTTAAGAAATCTCCTAATTTGCTATATTAAAAGACCAAAAGAGACTAATCAGTAGAGAAAGGCAAATGTAAGAGGGATGCTTTCCAAAATCAATTTTATACATGTTCAATATAAGGATAAAGGAAATGAAAAACTAAGAGTTTTACGAAATAGGAAAGGAGGAGAGGAATTTAACCATTACCTGTTATATCTGAATTCCATGTTGTGACTGAGTATAAAATTAATATAAATTTATCACCAGCTTCCATATATAAATAAAATAGCCAGTTAAAATACATAATGGTAAAAGACTCTATTCAGTAAAGAAATTCAAAGCAAATAGTGCCTAGGAATGTATTTTTAAAGTGTAAAAACCACATGAAAAATGTTTTAAATGCTAAAGAGGGGTGCAAAGAATACTCAAAAAAAATGGAATGATAGCCCCAGAGACAGGTTGACTCAGTGTCATAAAGTTGTTAAATTTCCCTGAGTTAAATTATACTTCCAACACATGACTAGTAATGGGATCTTGTCCTGAGGCAATACTGTGTTTAATCAAGTACAGGCACTATTTTTCCCTCCAGCATCACCCTACAAAAACACCAAGAAGATTTTGTTTTGATTAGATGAACTGATTTTAAGATTCATGTGGAAGAGTAAACAATGAAAAATGCTATGAAAAATTTTGAAACATAGGGTTAGTGAAGGATGGCTTGCTTCAACAGATAATCACAAATAAATGATTATTTATTGGTATATTTTCATTGTCTTTTTCTCCTGAATAAAATATAAGATGTTGGCAACCTCAGGTAGCCATGATGTGAAAAAATTGCCTCTGATTTTTTTAAGTAAATGCCCTGAGGATAGGGCTTTCCCATAGCTATCTCCCACTTAGATTAAATAAACACTGTCCTGAGAATGGAAATTTTTCAGGAAGCTACAATATCACACTTTGAAGAAAGTCTCAACTGTGCTGGAGGTAACAAGTTTCTATGAGAATCTTATCCTGCCTACTTTCTCCCAACCCACCTCCTCCCAAACTCAGACACCTCTCCTTACTGAACCAGCCATTCCACCCTCCTGTTTCTTAAATACACAAGCTCATTTACTGAGACACATTCTTATCTCAGACTGGAAAATAAAAAGACAAGGGCCCATGTGGCAGTTGAGGCGAGGAGGTTTGTTCAGGAGTTCTCTGGGTTGAAAGAAAGGCTAAGTATGAAGAGGACTTAAGTTGTTTGGGGGAAGGTTTTGCCAACAGCAAGAGAACCAAGAGTATCAAAGTACAGGGAAGATTCAGATAAAGAAATCCCATTTTTAAAGTTTGGTCAAATTCATTTTCAGAAGGATTGTGCAGATTTCAAGCTCCTTTAAACAGTGTATGTCCTTCCCATCGTGTAACAACTCCACCAGCAGTGACTTTCTTTTAATAGCAATTGAACATGATGGATTACATGGTGGGTCTATAAGTGCATTAACTGACAATATTTCATTACCACTACAGTGGAAATATTTTTGTATCTTTATATTTCAGTTGTCTTTTATCTTCTCAGGTGAATCTGTTTATATGATGCACATTTTTTGGTCTAAGTTTTGCTTACCTGTTTGTATTAAGTATTAGTGTACATATTATGCATCTGTAATAATTGTTGTTGTTGTTTAGTTGCTCAGTCATGTCCAACTCTTTGCGACCCCATGGACTGCAGCATGCCACACTTCCCTGTTCTTCACCATCTCCCGGAGCTTGCTCAAACTCATGTCCATCGAATCAGAGATACCATCCAACCATCTCATCCTCTGTCATTCCCTTCTCCTGCCTTCAGTATTTCCCAGGATCAGAGTCTTTTCTAATGAGTCAGTTCTTCGCATCAGGTGGCCAAAGGATTGGAGCTTCAGCTTCAGCATCAGTCCTTCCAATGAATTCCTTTAGGACTGATTTCCTTTAGGATGGACTGGTTGGATGTCCTTGCTGTCTAAGAGACTCTCAAGAGCCTTCTCCAACACCACATTTCAAAAGCATCAATTCTTCTGTGCTCAGCCTTTTTTTTGGTCCAATTCTCATACCCGCACACACTGCTGGAAAAACCAAAGTTTTTACTATACAACCTTCATTGGCAAAGTAATGTCTCTGCTTTTTAAGATGCTGTCTAGGTTTGTCATAGCTTTTCTTTCAAGGAGCAAGCATCTTTTGATTTCATGGCTGTAATAATCCATAATAATATAAAATATTTTTTCACTGCCTTGAATTATCATTTCTGGACAAATATAACTGTTGACATTTTAATTAACCAAATGGATTTCTGTGATTGTTATATTCAATTTGACACTGAACCAAGACAAAGGAAACACCCCAATTGTCTCTTACAGATTTTCTTTAAATTTTTAATCCTATAAGTTTTTGACTCATCTGGAATACCTTTTTAAGATTGTACAACTTGAAAATCTTGCTCGTTGCACACCATTTTTTAATAAAAGCAAGTTTTATAACATTAGTTAACAAATTCACATGAGGATGAAAGTGATTTTAATGGTTTTCACTGGTTTTGGAACATCAGCTTGTGAAGTGAGAATTAAAATCTACAGGCTGAGATGATACAATACTAAAAATTTGAGTTCCATCAACATTTTTGTACCATTCAGTCTTCTTTTAAGGCTGAGATCCACTTTATCAAGTGCTGCCTGTTCACTTGAGGGAGACTCCTCAACTGCCAAATAAGAAAAGACCTCATCAGGCAATCCATAAAATACATTACAAATGACCGTTAATCATTTAATAAAATATTCATCTAAATTTTATTCAAACAAACTGACAAGATAAATTAAAACATTGTTTTTCACGATAAGATTTCTGATTGAAGGCTGGAAAATCTAACATTCAGAATGCATAAAAACAGTCACTTGCACATCATTCATGAAGGGATGAAGAACAATAAAAATATCATGAGGAAAGATTTGTAAATATAAGTGAATACTAGGAATGAACTTTAATCAGATAATCGATACAACATTACATTCAGCTAAATATTTAAGGCCAAATTAAAGGCACTTGTCTATTTTAAAAGAAATATAAAATACAACATTTGTATTAGTCAGGGTCCTCCATAGCAAGAGAACTAACAGGATGTACTATGTGGTGTGTGTGTGTGTGTGTAAAGAGAGAAAGAGACTGAAAGAGAGTCAGAAAGAGATGATTATAAGGAATCGGCACACATTTACAACAGAAAACAATTGAATGGGAAAGAATAGAGATCTCTTCAAGAAAATTAGAGATACCAAGGGAACGCTTCATGCAAAGATGGGCACAATAAAGGGCAGAAATGCTATGGACCTAACAAAAGCAGACAATATTTAGAAGAGGTGGCAAGAATACACAGAAGAACTATACAAAGAGAGCTTAATGACCCAGATAACCACAATGGTGTGATCACTCATCTAGAGCCAGACATGCTGGAATGCAAAGTCAAGTGGACCTTAGGAAGTATCACTATGAACAAAGCTAGTGGAGGTGATGGAATTCCAGCTGAGCTGTTTCAAATCCTAAAAGATGATGGTGTGAAAGTGCTGCACTCAATATGCCAGCAAATTTGGAAAATTCAGCAGTGGCTACAAGACTGGAAAAGGTCAGTTTCATTCCAATCCCAAAGAAAGGTAATGCCAAAGAATGTTCAAAGTACTGCACAATTGCACTCATCTCACACACTAGCAAAGTAATGCTCAAGATTCTCCAAGCCAGGCTTCAACAGTATGTGAACCATGAACTTCCAGAAGTTCAAGCTGGATTTAGAAAAGGCAGAGGGACTAGAGATCAAATTGCCAACATTTGCTGGATCATTGAAAAAGCAAGAGAGTTCCATTAAAACATCTACTTCTGTTTTATTGACTATGCCAATGCCTTTCACTGTGTGGATCACAACAAAATGTGGAAAATTCTGAAAGAGATGGGGATACCAGACCACCTTACCTGCCTCCTGAGACATCTGTATGCAGTCAAGAAGCAACAGTTAGAATCAGACATGGAACGACAGACTGGTTCAAGATTGGGAAAGGAGTACGTCAAAGCTGTATATTGTCACCCTGCTTATTTAACTTATAGGCAGAGTACGTCATGCGAAACGCAGGGCCAGAGGAAGCACAAGCTGGAATCACGATTGCTGGCAGAAATATCAAAAACCTCAGGTGTTATTTATAGTGGAGGGGGAGATGGTGCAAATATTTGCTCTGTGCTCACGCTTGGGCAAGCAATTTCCCTACAAGGATCATAATTTCCTCGCCTATAACATGAGAGTGTTGTCCTGGAATAGTAGTTCCCAAACTCAGCTCCACAAAAATCTGTATGCTTTTAGTCATTCATAATCTCGGGCACTCTGTCCCTAGATATTCTGGTTCAGAGGTGTGGAGTTAGCAAAGTCAAGGCCTGGACAGGTGTGAAACAAGAACAAAAACAGTCCCCCAGGGCTTCCACAGGCCCCATGTAAGAAATCTGTGATGTAGATGTTAAAAGGTGCTCCTCCAACAAGGTAGCCAGGTTTCCTCACTCTCGGGCTCTGAAAGCCTTGAACAGTCTAATGCAAGTTGTGAACTATCAGTAGATGTTAATATCATGCAACATTCTGAAAGGTGTTTGACCATAGACCCAACACCTACTAACAGTCCAGGCACAACAGCATTTTCCAGATTACAGTTTAGAAAACCCTAGATTAGGTGTCTTAGCTCAGATTGTCTAAACAAAGTATCATAGGCTAGGTAGCTCAAACTATGGAAATCCATTTCTCACAAATTTGGTGGCTGTTAACTCCAAGACTAAGGTGCCTGCATATGATTGCCTTCTCCCTATGTCCTCACATGGCCTTTCCTCAGTGTGTGTAGGCAGAAAGAGATCTCTCTCTTTTCCTCTTCTTATAAGGCCATCAGTCCTCTTGGATTACAACTCCCGACTCATGACCTCTTCTAAATTCATCTCCAAAACTTTCTATCTTCAAACATAATCACATTAGAGTTAAGTCTTGAAAAGACTGATTGGGGTGAGGAGTGGTTACACAAGTCAGGCTATAGCACTAGAAGATATCCAAGCCCACTCTGAGCCTATATCCTAAGATTCTCAGTGAACCATTTTGTCCTGATGAATCATTGTTCACAATATGAAGGAATTACCTGTGGGAAAATAGTGTAGATAACCTCAGTTCAATTCAGTTCAGTCACTCAGTCGTGTTCGAGTCTTTGCGACCCCATGAACTGCAGTACGCCAGGCCTCTCTGTCCATTGGTAGACTGCTGGAGTCCACCCAAGCCCATGTCCATTGAGTCGGTGATGCCATCCAGCCATCTCATCCTCTGTTGTCCCCTTCTCCTTCTGTCCTCAGTCCCAGCATCAGGGTCTTCTCAAATGAGTCAGCTCCTCGCATCAGGTGGCCAAAGTATTAGAGTTTCAGCTTCAACATTAGTTCTTCCTTTAGGATGGACTGGTTGGAGCTCCTTGCAGTCCAAGGGACTCTCAAGAGTCTTCTCCAACACCAAAGTTCAAAAGCATCAATTCTTCGGCGCTCAGCTTTCTTTATAGTCCAACTCTCACATCCATACATGACCACTGGAGAAAACATAGCCTTGACTAGATGGACCTTTGTTGACAAAGTAATGTCTCTGCTTTTTAATATGCTGTCTGCTGCTGCTGCTAAGTCGCTTCAGTCATGTCCGACTCTGTGACCCCATAGACGGCAGCCCACCAGGCTCCCCGGTCCCTGGGATTCTTCAGGCAAGAACACAGGAGTGGGTTGCCATTTCCTTATCCAATGAATGAAAGTAAAAAGTGAAAGGGAAATCGCTCAGTCGTGTCCAACTCTTAGCGACCCCATGGACTGCAGCCTACCAGGCTCCTCCGCCCATGGGATTTTCCAGGCAAGAGTACTGGAGTGGGGTGCCATTGCCTTCTCTGAATATGCTGTCTAGGTTGGTCATAACTTTCCTTTCAAGGAGTAAGCGTCTTTTAATTTCATGGCTGCAATCACCATCTGTAGTGATTTTGGAGCCCGGAAAAATAAAGTCACCCACTGTTTCCAATGTGTCCCCATCTACTTGCTATGAAGTAATGGGACCGGATGCCATGATCTAAGTTTTCTGAATGTTGAGCTTTAAGCCAACTTTTTCACTCTCCTCTTTCACTTTCATCAAGAGGCTCTTTAGTTCTTCTTTACTTTCTGCCATAAGGGTGGTGTCATCTGCATATCTGAGGTTACTGATTTCTCCCAGCAATCTTGTTTCCAGCTTGTGCTTTCTCCAGCCCAGCGTTTCTCATGATGTATTCTGCATATAAGTTAAATAAGTAGGGTGACAATATACAGACTTGATGTACTCCTTTTCCTATATGGAACCATTCTGTTGTTCCATGTCCAGTTCTAACTGTTGCTTCCTGACCTGTATACAGGTTTCTCAAGAGGCAGGTCAGGTGGTCTGGTATTCCCATCTCCTTCAGAATTTTCCACAGTTTATTGTGATCCACACAGTCAAAGGCTTTGGCATAGTCAATAAAGCAGAAATAGATGTTTTTTTGGAACTCTCTTGCTTTTTCAATGATCCAGCAGATGTTGGCAATTTGATCTCTGGTTCCTCTGCCTTTTCTAAAACCAGCTTGTACATTTGGAAGTTCATGGTTCATGTATTGCTGAAGCCTGGCTTGGAGAATTTTGAGCATTACTTTTGCTAGTGTGTGAGATGAGTACAATTGTGCAGTAGTTTGAGCATTCTTTGGCATTGCCTTTTTTGGGATTGGAATGAAAACTGACCTTTTCCAGTCCCGTGGCCACTGCTGAATTTTCCAATTTGCTGACAGATTGAGTGCAGCACTTTCACAGCATCATCTATTAGGATTTAATATAGCTCAACTGGAATCCCATCACCTACACAAGCTTTGTTCATAGTGATGCTTCCTGAGGCCCACTTGACTTCACATTCCAGGATGTCTGGCTCTAGGTGAGTGTGAGTGATCATACCATCATGATTATCTGCGTCGTGAAGATCTTTTTTGTACAGTTCTTCTGTGTATTCTTGCCACCTTTTCTTAATATCTTCTGCTCCTCTTAGGTCCATACCATTTCTGTCCTTTATTGAGCCCATCTTTACATGGAATTGTCCCTCGGTATCTCTAATTTTATTGAAGAGATCTTTAGTCTTTCACACTCTATTGTTTTCCTCTATTTCTTTGCATTGATTGCTAAGGAAGGCTTTCTTATCTCTCCTTGCTATTCTTTGAAACTCTGCATTCAAATGGGTATATCTTTCCTTTTCTCCTTTGCTTTTCACTACTCTTATTTTCACAGCTATTTGTAAGGCCTCCCCAGAAAGCCATTTTGCTTTTTTGTATTTCTTTTTCTTGGGGATAGTCTTGATTCCTGTCTCCTGTACAATGTCACAAACCTCCGTCCACAGTTCATCAGGCACTCTGTCTATCAGATCAAGTCCCTTAAATCTATTTCTCACTTCCACTGTATAGTCATAAGTGATTTGATTTAGGTCATACCTGAATGGTCTAGTGGTTTTCCCCACTTTCTTCAATTTCAGTCTGAATTTGGCAATAAGGAGTTCATGATCTGAGCCACAGTCAGCTCCCGGTCTTGTTTCTGCTGACTGTATAGATCTTCTCCATCTTGGCTGCAAAGAATACAATCAATCTGATTTCAGGGTTGACCATCCAGTGAACTCCATGTGTATAGTCATCTCTTGTGTTCTTGGAAGAGGGTGTTTGCTATGACCAGTGCGTTTTCTTGGCAGAACTCTATTAGCCTTTGTCCTGCTTCATTCTGTACTCCAAGGCCAAATTTGCCTGTTACTCCAGGTGTTTCTTGACTTGCTACTTTGGCATTCCAGTCCCCTATAATGAAAAGGACATCTTTGGGGGGGTGTTATTTCTAGAAGGTCTTGTACATAACCTCACAGAGGTGTATTTTCAAAGTGTTCTTAGTGCCTCCTTTGAAAGAGGTTGCCAAAGAACAAAGTATTACCATGATGACCAGTCCTTTTGGGTGGGGGCGGGGAAGTTGTCCTTTCTACGAATACTGGGACCAAAACAAAAACCAATATTCAGAACCTGCTCAGAACGCTAGTCCATATCACGTTACCACTTCTAACTCAGATGGTGTCAAGCCATGCCTTATTTATCATCATGTCAACACAAATAATCAATAAACGATCTGTAACAGGAATAGAAATAGAAAAGAGTTTTCTTTGAACCAAACTAAGGACTATAGCCTAGGGAAAAACTTATCAGTAACTCTCAGAAGCTGTGCTGGAGAAGCATGGTTTTCATCACAGCTTTGTATCTTTTCAGAACAAAGAACCATCAAACAGCAACATGCAGGGGTACATTCCTTCAAGATTTCAAAAGGGATAGATTAGCACGTACAAGAGAGAATCAGTAGGACCTTGGTATCTGGGAAGAAAAACTTATCTTTAAAGGAATACTAGCATAAGCATCATAGGAGAGGGTAGCATTTATCCCTACCTTCAAAGTGGACATACTTTACTTCTGGATAATGAATTCTTTTCTTAAGGGCTAAAGCAGATGTACACTGCATGATAAACAGGTCATAAGACAGGCTGTTCTAGTTAGCATAAAGTTCAAGCTAAATCACATATAAGCCAGAATGATTTCCCAATACCTCAATTGTGAAAATTTCTTCCTTCAGTCACAAAGTTGTACTGATCCCAAACAGTGGTCTCAAACTCTAATCCTGCATCTCAACTTTGCACAACATTCAAGTTGTGGGCTATATGCTTATTTTCTCCTCTACCCTCCTGGAGGTAGAAAGGAGATTCCATTTATTTTCTACTCCTCTTAGGATATGGAGAGAGCACACTGAGCTGAAATTCTAACCCCTTGCAATTCCGCAGATGTTTCCTTTACACCCATTTTTGATTGTGTCCACCCTAGGGGATTAGAAGGGATTCATACACCTTGAGTAAGCACATGCCTTCCATACTGACTTTGTTTCTATATATTGGCTCATGGCTTTTTATGAGTCCATATTCTGCTTGTGGGAGTCTGCTTCTAGGTATTGGCTCATATTTCCACATACAGACTGTGGTAAATTGACTGAAAAAAAGGCCACAGCAATTCCTCCTGTTCCTGGATGTGCAGCCCTTTGCTTATATGTTGAAGGCAGAGCTGAGGATTTGCTGATGGAGTTAGTGTGGGACATGAAAGAAACAGAGGAGTCAAGGAGGATGCCAAGGTGCTTGGCCTAAGCAATATGAAGAAAATAACTTTCATTTACAAAGGGGAAGAAGACAAGAGGAAGAACAGAGTTGGGAGGGGCAATAAAGCAGTCAGTGAGGAAAACCTTCATGAATACCAAACCTATTTTTTTTTTAAAAGTAAACTTATAAAATCCGAAAAACTAAGATTCCCTTAAATGTTCCTATATATATGCAATATATTAAGTAAGAGTTCAACTAAAATCCCAACTCCAAACAGGTGAGTTAATTACATATTTTCATTTGGAACAAGAGTCACATCCCCTTCGGGTTGAGCTATTGTGGGTATCCAGGGAAGCTGACCTGTAGCACTGTCTCATAAAAACACATGATTTGTGAAAGAAATTGGAGTGCCATTGCCCTAAGTAAACAGTGAATTATGTGCATATATGTGATGATGATGTCAGAGAAAGTAACTTAATGATCTGAGTGTTAATTTGATTTTCTGGTATTGGTAATAGACTAAAAGCAAATGCCTCTGGTAACATCAGATACCCCTTCATTTTTATCTTTTCAAAGCTGATGCAGATGACCAGATGATTATTTTCTTTCAGTCTTTTAATATAGAAAATTAAGAGATTTCTTAGCATTCAACCTTGCTTACATTCCCTGGTCACGGTGCACTCTTTGAACATGCAGCTCTGGATTATGCTGGCTAGTGTTTGGGGCTTTCCCATTAATGATGCAGGCAACATCTGCAGCGTAGGTGCCAATAATCTGTCTGAGAGATGCATGAATAAGCAGGGAAATGTGTTCACAGAACCTCATGCAAGCCAAGGAACTCAGAAGGCCAAGTGAGTGGCGGGCTCAGCAGGGAGGGTGGGCACCTGGCTGACTCTGCTCCAAGTGCAGAGGGCCTCGCCCCCATCCTGTAAGATGCAGAGTCCTGGGCCCTGGCCCCTGCCCTTCACCCACTGCCCGCCTGGGGAAACCTAGGCCCTGCCCCTCGTTTCTGATCCCGCCTCCTTATGGCCATTAGCCCCGCCCATCCGCAGCCCTCTTCTCCCGCCCCTTCAGTCCTAGCTCCGCCTCCACATTGCGCCTGCGCACTTGCAACCATCTGCTCGAGCGCAGGGCCTGCGCAGGCGCCAGTAGGGCTCTCAGCCCTGCCCACCCCGGCCCTGGGCCCGCCTCCATGGAAACCGCAGGTGAGGCTTGGTGTGTCAATTAAGATCAGAATGGTAGTGGGATTTCATGGTGTTTGGCAGTCTAAATGCAAATGCCTCAGGTAAAATCATACCCACTGACCTGAAATAGGGCCAATGGGAGATGGCTTACAGTCTTTTGTGACACTCGTTCTGTAGCAGGAGAGGATAATTAAGGGATACAAAGTTCCAGCTGCAATTAGAGAAAAAGAGAAGTGATCTGAGCTTTGCATCCTGATGAACCTCTGGGGCAGGAAATGAGACACTGAAGCTTGAGGCCCTCTAGACTGAACGGCAAGAACAGAATTGCTGCCACCTTCAGCCCAAGATCTTTATGACACCCAGCCACCCTGAAGAACTACAGGCAGAACACACTGCCAGTCTTACTCTCCTTTCCTGTGGGGATGGGGGGGGGGGGGTGTAACTGACCACAGTAGGGCTATTTGCTGGGAAAATGTTTTTTTTTTTTTTTTCATATTTACTAATTTGGCGGCGCTGGGTCTTATTTGTGGCATGTGGAATCTATTTTCCGAGCCAAGGATCGAACATGGGCCCCCTGCATTGGAAGCATGGAGTCTCAGCCACTGGACCACCGGGGAAGTCCCTGCTGAAATGTTTAAACTTGGTAAGTTATACGTAAGACCTGCAATTTTAGTTAATTGCATTTCTAATTCCAGTTAGAACTGGAAAGTGTATCCATATGTTTAAAGAATAAACAATGCCAAAAAACTCTACCCACTTAGCTAATTTAATTCTGCTATTACAAAATCTTTATAAGACCTAATGGTGTGGCATAATAAAAGATGTCTCAGGCACAAGGGACCGAGATTCTAATGCAGGCTTCAGCAGGAATTAATTGTGTGCTTGCTGCTTCTAGTTTGGTCCTACCGACTTCTCAACTAATCTTCTCTGAAACCATGCTGGTCACCCTACCTCTCCTTGCCCTTGGGAATATCAGAAGATTTCTCCACGATCCCCAAATATGCATTCATGGCCTTCATGAAGTGGCTAAAAGTATCACTTCTCATAGGGAGGTGTTAGATCACCTGCTACCTTTAGGGGATTGGGCTTCCCAGGTGGCTTGGATGATAAAGAATCTGCCTGTAATGCAGGAGAGCAGGGTTCGATCCCTGGGTCAGGCAGATCCCCTGGGGAAGGGAATGGCAACCCACTCCAGTATTCTTGCCTGGAAAATCCCATGGACAGAGGAGCCTGGCGGGCTACAGTCCATGCGGTCGAACAGAGTCGGACATGAATGACTGACTAACATTAAGGGGAATACTTCCCTGAACAAAGGGGCGAGCTTAACAAAGAGGGGAACTTTTAGCATGGCCTGGAGACCCCATCCCTTTGCCACCCACTCCTGTTCTTAACACATCAGCCTTCAGAGCTTAATGCTCCGCCCTGGTTCAGGTGACAATGCCCATGAGAGAGCCGCAGCTTCCTTGATCATGCTGGTGTTCATTGTGAGTAAGAAACACATACAAGTGAGATCTTCTGAAGCAAATGGATTTTATTGGCAGAACACAAGTATTTAACAAAATACAAGAAACTTAAGCAACAAATACATTTTAAAGACACAGAAATGAGGCTAGCTCAGGGAAACTCAGCAGTATGTCTTTCTCTCTCTCTTTTTTTTTTTTTTGGCCATGCAATGCAGCATGTGGGATCTTAGTTCGCCCACCAGGGATTGAACCCCTCCCCTCTATATTCGAAGCACGGAGTCTTAACCACTGGACTGCTGGGGAAGTCCCAACAGTATGTCTTTTTACATTCTCTTCAGTAAAGGTTACTAGTGAACCTTTGCAGGCTCTCACTCATTCTTGTGGGTCTAGTCCCAAACTATAGCAAAAGTATTACTGGCTCAAATAGGATAAGATGAAAAGTATACCAAACCAAGTAGCTTCGCCAGGAAACTCAGTGACACAGAAAATAGAAGGCTGTGGGAAGGTTTGAGAGAAAAAGAGGCCTGCTAGAGAGACCAATGAGCCTGAGACAGGGCCTTCCACCCTGTGGAATACAAATACAGCGCACACACATGTTGACATGCCCCCATGGGTACACAATTTTTAAAGATTTCTTGAGTAAGCACAAAAGCATATATTACAGAAAATGAAAACAACCCAAAGTCCAAGCCATTCCCAAAGGCACAATACCCAAAGTCAATTTCTGGTCAAATGACCACTCGCTGATGTCACAGGGTCACTCCTTGAGCCGAAGTCCTCCACATGAAGTTGACGACTTCTGTAGAACTGCTGTGATTCTATGAAATTCAAAACCCTACGGACTAAAGGTTAACCTTATACACCACTAATGCAAATACTATGTATCCATAGAAAAACCAAGGCAAAACCAGAATACAGAAGCTGTAAATGGCATTACCCATTTCCCCAAGGAGAAACAGTCTTCCCTCTCAGTTCTAAAGTCTAAAAACACTTGGGGGTGGGCATTCATTTGTGATCATGGAAGAGTCTTTTTTATTATGTTTTTAAACCCCTTCATTGAGGTATGAGGAATGACTGACATACAAAAATATAGTACACATTTAAGGTATACAATCTAATGAGTCTGGAGATAGTTTACATCCATAAAGCATCTCCATAATCTATATCATAAACACACCCATCCACTCTGAAGTTTCATTCCACCTTCGTAATTTATTGTTATATGGTAATAAAAACATGACGGAATAAGACCTACCCTCTTAGCCTTTCCAGTACACATCAGTTCTGGGGTCCGGAGGAGATGCCCAGGTGCTTGGTTCCTAGCTTTAACTATATCCTATATCCTGTAGCTCAGTACTCTGACAATCTACTAGAGGAAAATCTACAACAGGCCTTTCAGCATTCTGGAAGGTGCTCTGTCTGACTGATTGGGAGAGGCTGAGTAAACCAGTGAATCTCCTTAGGATTCACTGAAGTGATCCCACTGCTGTTCCTTTCCAAAGCTGATGAGAAGTAGGACAGTAGGCTTGCACATGAATAAGGAGAGGCGAAGGAAGCTCAGAAAGCCAACCCAAATCTAAACTGTGAGGTGGCCTGGCTGGCGACGCTCAGTAACCCATTTTGTGTGTGTGCTGGAGTCAGCATAGTGGACTGGGAGGGCAAATTCAAGTCCAGACGGATGAAGAGACCATTCACATTGTACAGGAATGCACCTATTTTGCTCATTCTGTCCACTCTTTTGGACAGAGCTGCACACTACAATTCCATAACTAAAACTCTGCAGGATCTGAGTCCTTGCCTCCTACCAAATATTCGAGCAGGTCCTGTGCACCACAAGACACAGAAATCGGCCCTCTGCCAATTGGAGATCAAATCTCTGCTCCTTCAGAGCTCTTGAGAAAGGGATGGTGAGAGATGACGTTCAGCTCCACTTGCAAGCAGACTGCTGACATCAGCAGAGCGATTTAAACCATCTCTAAACAAGGTTTGTGGTTTTAATCCTCATCCTGAGTGATCCTATTGATCACAGAGAATTCCCCCTGAGGACATATGTATGGGTAAAAAGCTCCTAGAGGATAAGCAGTCGCTCATACTTTTTACTTGTCCTTCAGGAGCTCTTTCCACAAGTTCCTCTTGAGGAAGTTCTCTGCACAGGTCTGACTATGGCTAGGACTTTGGAATCAGCACTTGGAGGGAGGGTGAAGATACCCAGGGGTATCTCACGGGGAGCACATTGTAAGGGAAACTAAAATAAGGAAAATGAAACTGCTCATGCTGAAAAGGGACAAGACATTCTTTCTTGCCTTTCCTAAAAAACGGTGGAATACGGGTCAGTTCTTTGTCTGACTCTGCTGCTACTAAATCACTTCAGTCGTGTCTGACTCTGTGCAACCCCGTAGACAGCAGCCCACCAGGCTCCTCTGTCCCTGGGATTCTCCAGGAAATGGGTTGCCATCTCTGACTCTCTGCAATGTATGCAAATCTTTTCTGTAAGTTAAATAAGCCTCTTGGTAATCTGAGAAACCAAGAGTGTTCCGTCAGGGACCTGGCAGCAAAAGCAGTGACCAAGAGCCCATAAAGCTACAGGAAAAGGGCAGAAAATATCGCTGCAGAAAAACAATCAATAGTGTAAGCAACAGCAGTTCCTTCTCAGAACTCCCTTAGATTACATACTGTGCAACAGTACAGCAGGACAGAGAGCTCCCCTTCCACAACAGCTGTTTTCCACGGGTCTAGGCCACACAGAACAAGGAAGAGACAGCCAAGCCTTCACTTGCAGACAAAATCACAATTCACTTGGGAAAATGGACAATAATCCTGTTCCCGTAGTAAATGTCTTAGTTTACAAGAAACCCGTATTTTCTTATAGTATACCCATCAGGGTCCATTATTATCTTCTGTCCCTCAGCTGTGCTAACCCAAAGGAAGGCCACAAGAATGGAGAAAGGAGACAGGAAAAGAGCCCTGAACCCACAATGCCCACCACAGTCGTCACACCAGAGACCGTTGTCCTCCCCACTGTCAGTCTTTCCTTATACTCTCAGAGCCTCCTCCTCATAGCCCTGCTGGGCCCAAATTTCCCTAATCAAGAGAAAGCAAAAGCCTGAAATGGGGAAACCATGGGACCTTTTCCCTCCCCACGTTGAGCTCCCCTTTCCTCTCCCCGACTCCAGTAGCACACCACCACAAACAATGCAGAACTGTCCCTCCACTGTTGTACCAACACCACTTTCTTCCTTCAGAATGCAGAGAAGGCCCCTTGAGGCAATGTCACCCCCATCAACAGGAAGACCCAAATGGAAGAGAAGCCACCAGCAGCCAGCCTTTCTGCTAGAAAGGCTTTCTAGCAGACACACAGAGGGGAGAGAGAGCCACAGCCTGGGGGTGTAGCCCTCTCCAGCAAGAGGAATACAAGGGCTTTATGCTCCAGCTGGGGCACCTGACTCCGGAGGTTCCTGGACATCCAGACTCATCGGCATATGCGCAGAAAGAAGCAAATGGCCCCGGATTCATGGACAGTTCATTGACAAGACCCATCGGACCTCTTTCTTCCACACAATGTGCAGAGTGTGCTCAGTGGAAGAGTGCAGAAAGTGAACATGGAAAGTTCCAACCACATTCCTACAGAGTTGGGACTCCTCGGGAATCCCAATGTGCCCTTGCTCTGCACAAAGGCACAGAATTCTGACATCAGGCTACCGCCAACTTCTGCCCCTGACTCAACATTTCCCATGCCCCACATGCTGCCGTTGCCAATATGCGCCTCCTTTAGGAGTTTACCAAGGCACCTGAGGTGTGTGAGTGTTGAAGGAAGAAGTGTCTGGCTGCTAGATCACTAGAACACACCAGCAACAGCAGCTCACTTTCATGTGCCTCTTTATGGTAGTCCCAACAGAAGAGTTGAGTGGTCTACTCAACCAAGTGTAGTCACCATCAGTGGGCACCTCCCGGGAGACTCTCTCAGACTACTGCTCTAGGCCACAGTATAGGAGGGGGAAAGCTCACCTTTCCCCAGATGCTTTTGACAGCCTATGGCAGTGCATAGACTGAAGCAGGAACACAAGAATATCCCTAACAGTGAACTCCAAAATTCTGAGGAATGCTGTAACATAGGGTAAAGCCTTCATCATCAAAGTCTCACCTTTGCCACAAAGTAATCCACTCTCATGTCACACTCAGCGATGTGCACTATTATCTTCAGTCCCCATGCTACAATGATCCCAGGCAGTACCAGGGACTGAGAAATAGGTAGCAGACACTTTTGACCACAGAAAGTCCAATGCACCTTTCACACTGAGGGCCTATGTCCTCCTGTCCAGCTTTCTCCTTGTGCTCTGAGAGCAGCTCTATAGAGGGTCACTCTTCCCGGCCCCTTCCCCACCTCTAGGCTTTAGGAACCCCAACGAAGGTCCGTATGTAGTCAGTCATTCCATCTTTCCTGATCAGGGGCGTGCTTTCCCCTTTGAGCCCTAATCTCTCCAGTACTTCTCCTGAAAAGAACCGACAATCAAAAGTGGCTGAGAACTGCTCACGAAACTCATTTAGTTCAAGACTAAATTGGTACAGCTACTATGGAAAACAGTATGAAACTCCCTCAAAAAGTTAAAAACAGAACGACCGTCTAGTCCAGCAATCCCACTTGTGGTGTGTATCCAAAGGAATACCTCACACCAAGAATTTATGGAACATTAACATTCCCACGAGTGAGTAGACATTCACTGAGGTACTGTCTCATGAGCCTAAGTGACATGGCTGGCCTAGGAATGAATTCCTGGAAAGGAACCAGAAACCCAGATTCCATCTCAAATTCAGAAAAAGATTACCTTCTCTTTCCATGAAAGCCCTGATTTGTGAGACTGTCACCAATTTGAGAGTCACCTTTGTGGAATCCTCAACCTTGTGACTTATTTTTAAGTGCCCATACACAGAAGATTTACTGACTAAACCATCCATTTAGGTTTTCTTGACCCCTGCCTCCAATGAAGTCAGCTAAGATGACTTTGATGGGCAGTGGGAACAAGTGTGTATGGAAGGGCAAGAAGACCTCACGGTTATTCTTAAGTTTCACAACTGTTTTGACTAGGAAATAAGCCAGTTTTGATCATCATCATGTCACTTGGTGAAGGAACATGGGCCTAGGACAGGTTTTTCTAAGTATCTCAGGCTTCAGGTTTTCACTGAGTAGGAAACTATCACCATCCCCATCTTTCACAGCTTTAAAGTAATTTCACCAATTACAGGGATAAACAAAAAGTCTTTAAACATGCCCTCTAAAGACTACACACTTTAGTTTCCAATCACAAGGAAATGTGGATTTTCTTTTAAACCTTGGTGAATGAAATTCAGGTTCTGTGATGCCTCCTTCTGGATAAAACCCATGCTAATAGAGCAACAGAGGAGCCCGAGGTTTCTATGAAACTAGAGGTTAGAAGTGTCTCTGAATGCACCTTGGAAGAGTTCACATTTCTATTTAGCGCTTTCCCCCCACCCCAACTGTGAAAACTCTTCCACACATTTTCAACAAATTAACCACTGCCCAGGAAAGAAGTAACTTTACACAGACAATGAAAGAGAGACCTTTTCGGCACTGCCAGTTAACAAGCACCTTCTTGGTGCCTGAACTTGGTGCTGAGCCACATCAGCTTCGGCATAAGGCGTCAGAGATGGCCAGAAAAGAAAGTTGCTCAGAGCAAGGCAAAGTGTGAGTTGCTGGGCTACCTCTTGGCATCATAGCAGGATTAATGAGGCTGGTTTCCAAGAAGGCCAGTAATATCTGAGGAAGTTTGCTGGCCCTGTGAAAGGAAACAAACAAACGTTTGGTTGAAATGGGGGTCTGGACATGTAGGGAGACGAGCTAAATGAAGCCACAATGTTCTGTTCCCATATTCTTGAAATGGTGTACTAATTCCCTCTGTACCTCCTGTGTGCTGAGTGCTTTACAAAAACCATACAAGAGATATCCCTGAGAGCAAGGTTTGATTCCCATTTTGCAAATGTGGAAATTGAGGCTCAAAGATGACAGCAAGAAAGAGTCAGACTCAGACAATAAAATTTATTTTTAATGAAACACGATGTATTGTCTCAGCAACACCTGCAAAGCAAAGCAAAGCAAAAAAAAAAAAAAAAATCCCGACAAACTGTGGAAAGGTAAATATTTAATGAAGTCCTGACCCGCATATTACTTGAATTGTTAGCCTACACCTCCAGGACCCCTGCAAAGTAAATGCCCACCCACTTATAGAGGGGATAGACTGGCAGACTATCATTCTCTGCCACTCACTTGGTGTACAGGCCTCATCTTTCTCCCCTTTCCTAAAGAGAGCTGGCTTTAAATTACATTCAAATCCATGTTCCCCTACCTGAAAAAAAAAAAAAACAGCACTCCCACAGTCTCTGGATTCCTGAAGTTTGTTTTTCACAATCCCATCCAGTCCAGCCTGCTTCTGCCTGGTATTACAAGTGTCTTCCAAAAGGATAAAAAGACAGATCAGAGCTCTGATGTGAAAATGGCAAGATCAGGCTTTTTGGAAATGTGACATTCTAATAAATTCAGTACGTCTGTAATAATGGCACTCACGGTGAACTGGAAAAAGATGCCATTGACTAGTTAAAGACATTATAAACAGTGTCTGAGCAGCGCTCAGGGAGTGATCCTGACATTGTTGGAAGTTCCGATCTTAGAGACTCAGGGAAGACATTTCAACACCATGTTAAATAATGTTACAGCTGATGGGATGGATGCTACCCTCCTCCCAGCATTTGTGGCCCCACATAACATAAGGTTGCACTTACTCATCTGGCAGGTCTGGACAGCTAATTCCGGGTCCACTCTCTTCTCATTACAGGCCCATCGGCTGGCCAGTACTAGATTTTTCCATCACAGGTCCTGAAGGAAACAGTGATTATACAGATCTACAAGGAGACTTGCTTACAGATGGACAGCCTAATACAGCTGCAGGAAAATTAGGTAACTTGCAAGCTCGTAACATGAGTGGCTGGGGAAAACTTCCCCTTTCCCTTATCCACAAAACACCAAGGCAGCCAAGGGCCGTCAGCTGTCCTAACACCGCACGCAGTCCCTCAGAGCCTTACTGTCTCGTTTCACGTGGAAAATAACAGAAATACCCTCAATGGTGAAGAAAGGTCACAAAAATGGCCAAGATCAACATTTGAACCAATCCCCGGCAACGATATATCCACCCCAAACACCCTACAATAGAAAGCAGAATCAGCTCCATGGTGGCCGCCAGTCACCAGACTGTCTGGCACCCCCACCCACCCAGCCAAAAGCACCCGCCCTTCCCTCTCTTTAAGCCGCAAACACTACAAAGCATTAAGACTATAACTGGGAAGGAGGCTCCGAGACCCACATTTAAACCAAGAAAATCTTCTTCAAGTTTCAGCATGCCGTTACAATAATGCCCAACACCAAACCCGGAAGTGCCTGAGAGATCTTCTCCGCCATCCACCCAGGAGCCCGCAGACACGTCTGTCAAAGTGTCCGTCAGGACACACCATTTACCCGACTCTCCACTCACACCGCAGACAGCCAAATACGAATAAAGTTAGTAAAACTTACACTTTTGCCATTTCCGGAAAGGGAGCCGCCATGTTAAATCCTAACCGAGGAAAACGGTCTACGGAAGCCCCATAGCACAATCCAGACAGTCAGGAGCTTAGGCACGTGCTAGGGCTTCTTCCGCCTTTCACACCCCCGCCTCCCAACATCGTCATTGGTGGGCCTGCGATGATTGATGGGGACAATGGCCATTCCTCTCAGCTAGGTCTACTGGTGGGAAACTGTCCATTTCCCAAGGCCCAGCTGACGTCATGAAATCCCTGCTCGTATTCCTAAGTCTTTCTATATCCGTGTCCATCCCTCAAGGCCTAGCTCTACTTCTTAGGCCTTTGCACATTCATCATGCTTTGTTTCTTGTCATCTTAGTCTTTGGAAAGCATGAACATTCCATTTACCCGGGCCTAGATCAACTAGGTCCCCCTCCAGGAAGCCTTGGAGAAGGTGATGGCACCCCACTCCAGTACTCTTGCCTGGAAAATCCCATGGGCGGAGGAGCCTGGTAGGCTGCAGTCCATGGGGTCGTGAAGAGTTGGACACGACTGAGCGACTTCCCTCTCGCTTTTCACTTTCATGCATTGGAGAAGGAAATGGCAACCCACTCCAGTGTTCTTGCCTGGAGAATCCCAGGGACGGGGGAGCCTGGTAGGCTGCCGTCTATGGGGTCACACAGAGTCGGACAAGACTGAAGTGACTTAGAAGCCAGGAAGCCTTCCAAGTTTTACTCCTTCCAGGCAAAATGTGAGTTCTTCATATTAGATACGGACATGGAGATGTATCAGAGCAGAGATGCAGAGGACTTGTTTCTGAGCCCTGGGGTCAGATAGTACTGGGCTGTGCATGTTGTGTGGGACCCAAGGCTTGCACCTGGATATTTTGCAAGTCAGTTCAGGTTGCAGACATTTGGGGAAGACCAGGGAACACTGACAACAGGCTAACTCTTAGAAGCTTGCTAGGATTGGTACGACCGTTTTCAGGAATTTCATATCCTTTCCTGCTTTTCTATCTCTGAAAATCTTGTCCTTCCTACAAGGCCCAGGCATAAATCACTTCCCTAACTTTTTCCTGAATTCATGTTCCCACCCCAACCACAAGAGTTATTTCTCCTATTGCTATAGGAAGAAAGATATGAGGATTTCATATCTCTGCTGCAAATGTCACTAAGCTTCACAGTTATCCAAAGTGAGACTGGAAGCCCCCTTCCTTCCAGGAGGCCTCTTGCTGAGAGATTTCTGCACCTGCTCACAATTTGTGAATTGTACAAACGAGAAGGCGCAGTTCCCCTAGGCTTTACTACTTTGAGTGTTTAACTCATCTACACTCTACATGGTGTGTGGACCACAGAGGCACGGGGTCCCTTAGCTGGAATGCATGGTCACAGTGCACAGTGCTCCTAGGAAAGTGATCTAATGCTAGCACTGTCCCTCCCATGGGAAAGATCATTTGAGGCTTCGTGGTGTGCAGTGTTATGCAGCAGTCCATGATGTTGCCCTACACACTGTGACGGCTAATTTTATGTGCCAACTTGACTGGTCATGGAGCATCCAAATTAAACATTATTTCTGGTTGTATCTGTGAGGGTGTTTCTGGATGAGTCTCATTTGTATTCCTCCCTGTTCTCATTCTAAAGAATGAACACCATAACCACCTGTTTTGAGTGGCTCCAGGAACTAAGAGTGTACTTCACATTTTGTGGAACCATTGTTTTGTTGCATCCTAGATGTGCTTCTTCTAGGGAACGAGAACTTCTAAACCAGCAGAGATCAGACTTGCAGGGATACAAAGTACAAGTGTTGCAGATGGATCAGATTTATTTATGAGAGACACCACCTTTGTTTCTGCCCCTCTGTTCTGAAGCTTGCAAATCTTGGCAATGGGAGAAACAGCACCATAAATGGGTTCCTGGATCATAGTGGATATTACCTCCTAGCAGCCTGAGCTACAATGCTCCTTGCCACATGCTCCACACAGCAAGCATACCGATTCACCCTAAACGTTTTGGGCACCACAGGATCTGCTACATGATAAGAGCCAAGAGGCTGACCTAGTAGCATGGAGAGCCTGTTTTAGCTGTGGATCCACATTAGCCTGGGCGTGGTGGGAATAACAAGTGCTTTTTGAAGTCTTGGATGGTGGCCAAAATCTCTGCAATTCCCATAAGGATAAGCTACCCCATTTTACTTCCTCTATTGATAAGGAAGGTGATTCGCTCCTTCTCAACCTCATAGCTCTTTCTCCAGTGGCCAGGGAGCATGGGGCAGTAGACAGGAGATGAGAGTCTGTCTCTGCCTGGAAATTTCTGAAGTCAGGAGGTTTCCTGGAGCAGTCTATTCCAGCAGGGTGAGCAGAGACCATTATGTGGTGGATTACGGAAGAAAAGGATGGGGACAAACTGCCACACCCAGTCTTAACTCTGCATCCCTCAGAAGGTGCAGAAGATGATCTCAGTGTTTTCAGAGATAGAACCAGTTGGAGCACAGAGGTTAGAGGAAGCAACAGAACGTTAGGATAGCCCTGACACTTACCAGCCACATAGAAATAGATGACCATTCATCACCACATTTATCCTCACAGCAGTGCTTGTGTGGGAGATACATACAGCCTGGCCTTAAAAAAAGCCCTCAATAAATGGAAAAAAAAATATGCACACTCCTCTCAAGTCTTCCCCAGGCCTAAAATCCCTTGGTCTCCTATAAAACACAAAATGTGTCAATTGATTAATTATTTAATTGATACCTGCCAATCCTGTATTAGGAGTACAGATGAGAAGAAGACCCACTCCCCCACATCCAAATCTCAGCATGTTTCTCTCCTGCCTGCTGACTTGGACTTGCATACCTTGGTCAGGTAGCTCACATCTTAATGGATAAGTCATTCTTTAACACAAGTAGGTAATAATACTGAGATAAAGAGGTAAATTCCAGCTCTGATAAGAGAACAGAGAACTTTCTTTGACATCTGCATCCTGAGGAACCCCTCAGGCAGGAGGTGACACGTTGCAGCTTTGGGGGACCCCTAGACCAGGATGGCAAGATATGAGTTGTGGACACCCACAGCCTATAAAATCTTTATGAATAATCAGAGAGAGACCCGAGCCCACCCACCCAGCGGGCACATCTTCAATCAGGACAGACTGTGACACTCTTGCTTTCTTTTCCCCAGGAGGATGATTTCAATGAGCACAAGGTTTTAATGACTGCCCTCTGCCCTCCCTGCCTCGGCCACCGCACAACCAACTTGCGCCGCCTCACTCCAAGGCCATGTGAGCCTTGTGCCTGCACATGCCCGCCAGGTCTCATGGCCACGTGGAACAGGGTGGGCCTGTGGATGTCAGCACAGAAGGCAAGGTCGACGGCTTCACCCAAGAAGCAGTTCAGGCAGCCATCATCCCCATGTTGGACCAGGTCAACACCTGCCTGGACCACCTGGAGGAGAGGAATGACCACCTCCCTGGCCGCCTCCAGGAGCGCTTGAATCTAGCTGGCAGACACATCTTGAGTTCCAGCAGCTGCTCAGGGAGGCCCCAAGCGATTGGCAGCCCCTAGTGGAGCCCTCCAGGGGCCCTGGGGCCAGGCCTCAACCCTGCCTGCCTGAGCCCTCACCACCTGGCTTAGGGTGGCCTGCAGATGTCTTGGGGGATCTGCCTGCCTGGGCCATCCTTCTGGTACTTCCCTTTGTGGGCCTGGCATATCCCACCTCCTGGCATCCCCACCTAGGGTCAGGTGTGGGCCTGTGACCCACCTAACTTGCCTGCCTGCTCAACTCCTGGATGCTGCTCACTCTGCCCAGGCCTTGAGTGTTCACACTGAAGTAGTCTCCAACAGTGTGTGCACACTCACCACACATACACACATAAAAGGTCTGTAATAGTCTCAAGTTTTTATAATATGGGCAAACCTCATACAAAAGAAGGGGTTAGGCTTGATTTGGTGGATTCTAAATGGAGGCCAAATGTCCCTTTTGAGAGGGTCCTTGGCTTTATCAGGGGAGTTCGGATGCCTTCTGGCTTGACCTCAACCGCAATTACAAAAAATGCACATACTAAGCAGTGTGCAGTTGTTACCTGATGCTAAGTGTTCCTGGGAACTGGTAGAATAATCCTAGATGAGAGGGTCAGGGTCTCCCTGAGCCTTCTGAGTTTCAACCTCTGAGAAGAACCCTTTTTTCCTAACCTCCAAAAGCACTCCCTCCATTCTGTGCTAGGTACTACTGCGGGGGTGTCCTGGATCCCTTAGCAGTAGTTTTGCCTTAAAGGCAGTTTCCAGTTAGCCTCTGGAAGGTGTGTGGCTATCCTGCTTCACTCTGTAAGTTGCCAGGGTTAACTGGTACAGGTAGTTTGGGGTGAGGCCAAGAGGAAGTTTCACAAGTGTTACAAAGGATTCACCTGACCATCCTCTATTCTAAGGACTCTGGGTGTGAATAAATCATGCCTGGGAATTGAACGTGAGCTATTCCTTTGTTAGGCTAGTGTAGTGAGTAAAATGCCAGGCACTTCTGTTGGCCAGACCTAAGAATCTTTTTGGTTATAGAAATCAAATTAGGCCTGGGTGGATTATCTGTAGATTTCATTCACGGGACCTCCAAGGTTAATTACCTGTGGCCAGAGATCTGTACATGTGTTTCAGTCCACTCAGAATGCTATAACAAAATGCCACAGACTGGGTGGCTTAAATAGCTCACATTTATTTTCTCATAAGGCTGGAGCCTGAAAGCCCAAGAATAACACTGCCAGCAGGATTGGTTTCTGGTGAGACCTGTCTTCCTGGCTTGCAGATGGTCCCCTTCTCTTTGTGCCTTCACATGGTCTCTCTTTTATGTGTTTGTAGAGAGAGAGAGAGATCTAGTGTCTCTCCCTCTTACAAGGACATTCATTCTATCAGAATAGGGCCCCACCCTGATGACTTCATTTAACCTTAATTATATCCTTAAAGGCCCCATCTCCAAATATAGTCACATTGGGAATTAGGGCTTCGACATATGAATTATGGGGAGGGGGAGCACAATTCAATCCATAACATGTCAGATGATCCCCAGATGTATGTTATATCTTCTTTGCTACTGATGTTAACTGTCACCACCTAGGCTCATCTATGCCTGGCCCCCTCCAATATGCTACAAATCAGAGAGCCCATTTCCATGGCATCACTTCTCAACGGCAAACTCAGTCTCAGCGGAAGCCTTTGCAAGCTTTTGATGCTTCCCTCACCCACTAATTTCTCAAGGTAAGGGTTACAGGAAAGATGCTTTAATTTCTTTGGAGGGCAAAGTTAGCAGTGAATGGGTAGACCCGCATAAGATTCAATACGGTACTCTCATGTGCAGAGTTTTGAATTTCCTCCCCTACATTATGCCAGTAGCCTTCTAACCACTCAATACCAATGTCACAGGCTAGCATCTGGTCCACTGAAGCTTGAGGCCCTCTAGACTGAACGGCAAGAACAGAATTGCTGCCACCTTCAGCCCAAGATCTTTATGACACCCAGCCACCCTGAAGAAACTACAGGCAGAACACACTGCCAGTCTTACTCTCCTTTCCTGTGGGGATGGGGATGGGGGGGGGGTGTAACTGACCACAGTAGGGCTATTTGCTGGGAAAATGTTTTTTTTTTTTCCATATTTATTAATTTGGCTGCGCTGGGTCTTATTTGTGGCATGTGGAATCTATTTTCCGAGCCAAGGATCGAACATGGGCCCCCTGCATTGGAAGCATGGAGTCTCAGCCACTGGACCACCGGGGAAGTCCCTGCTGAAATGTTTAAACTTGGTAAGTTATACGTAAGACCTGCAATTTTAGTTAATTGCATTTCTAATTCCAGTTAGAACTGGAAAGTGTATCCATATGTTTAAAGAATAAACAATGCCAAAAAACTCTACCCACTTAGCTAATTTAATTCTGCTATTACAAAGTCTTTATAAGACCTAATGGTGTGGCATAATAAAAGATGTCTCAGGCACAAGGGACCGAGATTCTAATGCAGGCTTCAGCAGGAATTAATTGTGTGCTTGCTGCTTCTAGTTTGGTCCTACTGACTTCTCAACTAATCTTCTCTGAAACCATGCTGGTCAACCTACCTCTCCTTGCCCTTGGGAATATCCGAAGATTTCTCCACGATCCCCAAATATGCATTCATGGCCTTCATGAAGTGGCTAAAAGTATCACTTCTCATAGGGAGGTGTTAGATCACCTGCTACCTTTAGGGGATTGGGCTTCCCAGGTGGCTTGGATGATAAAGAATCTGCCTGTAATGCAGGAGAGCAGGGTTCGATCCCTGGGTCAGGCAGATCCCCTGGGGAAGGGAATGGCAACCCACTCCAGTATTCTTGCCTGGAAAATCCCATGGACAGAGGAGACTGGCGGGCTACAGTCCATGCGGTCGAACAGAGTCGGACATGAATGACTGACTAACATTAAGGGGAATACTTCCCTGAACAAAGGGGGGAGCTTAACAAAGAGGGGAACTTTTAGCATGGCCTGGAGACCCCATCCCTTTGCCACCCACTCCTGTTCTTAACACATCAGCCTTCAGAGCTTAATGCTCCGCCCTGGTTCAGGTGACAATGCCCATGAGAGAGCCGCAGCTTCCTTGATCATGCTGGTGTTCATTGTGAGTAAGAAACACATACAAGTGAGATCTTCTGAAGCAAATGGATTTTATTGGCAGAACACAAGTATTTAACAAAATACAAGAAACTTAAGCAACAAATACATTTTAAAGACACAGAAATGAGGCTAGCTCAGGGAAACTCAGCAGTATGTCTTTCTCTCTCTCTTTTTTCTTTTTTGCCATGCAATGCAGCATGTGGGATCTTAGTTCACCCACCAGGGATTGAACCCCTCCCCTCTATATTCGAAGCACGGAGTCTTAACCACTGGACTGCTGGGGAAGTCCCAACAGTATGTCTTTTTACATTCTCTTCAGTAAAGGTTACTAGTGAACCTTTGCAGGCTCTCACTCATTCTTGTGGGTCTAGTCCCAAACTGTAGCAAAAGTATTACTGGCTCAAATAGGATAAGATGAAAAGTATACCAAACCAAGTAGCTTCGCCAGGAAACTCAGTGACACAGAAAATAGAAGGCTGTGGGAAGGTTTGAGAGAAAAAGAGGCCTGCTAGAGAGACCAATGAGCCTGAGACAGGGCCTTCCACCCTGTGGAATACAAATACAGCGCACACACATGTTGACATGCCCCCATGGGTACACAATTTTTAAAGATTTCTTGAGTAAGCACAAAAGCATATATTACAGAAAATGAAAACAACCCAAAGTCCAAGCCATTCCCAAAGGCACAATACCCAAAGTCAATTTCTGGTCAAATGACCACTCGCTGATGTCACAGGGTCACTCCTTGAGCCGAAGTCCTCCACATGAAGTTGACGACTTCTGTAGAACTGCTGTGATTCTATGAAATTCAAAACCCTACGGACTAAAGGTTAACCTTATACACCACTAATGCAAATACTATGTATCCATAGAAAAACCAAGGCAAAACCAGAACACAGAAGCTGTAAATGGCATTACCCATTTCCCCAAGGAGAAACAGTCTTCCCTCTCAGTTCTAAAGTCTAAAAACACTTGGGGGTGGGCATTCATTTGTGATCATGGAAGAGTCTTTTTTATTATGTTTTTAAACCCCTTCATTGAGGTATGAGGAATGACTGACATACAAAAATATAGTACACATTTAAGGTATACAATCTAATGAGTCTGGAGATAGTTTACATCCATAAAGCATCTCCATAATCTATATCATAAACACACCCATCCACTCTGAAGTTTCATTCCACCTTCGTAATTTATTGTTATATGGTAATAAAAACATGACTGAGTAAGATCTACCCTCTTAACCTTTCCAGTACACATCAGTTCTGGGGTCCGGAGGAGATGCCCAGGTGCTTGGTTCCTAGCTTTAACTATATCCTATATCCTGTAGCTCAGTACTCTGACAATCTACTAGAGGAAAATCTACAACAGGCCTTTCAGCATTCTGGAAGGTGCTCTGTCTGACTGATTGGGAGAGGCTGAGTAAACCAGTGAATCTCCTTAGGATTCACTGAAGTGATCCCACTGCTGTTCCTTTCCAAAGCTGATGAGAAGTAGGACAGTAGGCTTGCACATGAATAAGGAGAGGCGAAGGAAGCTCAGAAAGCCAACCCAAATCTAAACTGTGAGGTGGCCTGGCTGGCGACGCTCAGTAACCCATTTTGTGTGTGTGCTGGAGTCAGCATAGTGGACTGGGAGGGCAAATTCAAGTCCAGACGGATGAAGAGACCATTCACATTGTACAGGAATGCACCTATTTTGCTCATTCTGTCCACTCTTTTGGACAGAGCTGCACACTACAATTCCATAACTAAAACTCTGCAGGATCTGAGTCCTTGCCTCCTACCAAATATTCGAGCAGGTCCTGTGCACCACAAGACACAGAAATCGGCCCTCTGCCAATTGGAGATCAAATCTCTGCTCCTTCAGAGCCCTTGAGAAAGGGATGGTGAGAGATGACGTTCAGCTCCACTTGCAAGCAGACTGCTGACATCAGCAGAGCGATTTAAACCATCTCTAAACAAGGTTTGTGGTTTTAATCCTCATCCTGAGTGATCCTATTGATCACAGAGAATTCCCCCTGAGGACATATGTATGGGTAAAAAGCTCCTAGAGGATAAGCAGTCGCTCATACTTTTTACTTGTCCTTCAGGAGCTCTTTCCACAAGTTCCTCTTGAGGAAGTTCTCTGCACAGGTCTGACTATGGCTAGGACTTTGGAATCAGCACTTGGAGGGAGGGTGAAGATACCCAGGGGTATCTCACGGGGAGCACATTGTAAGGGAAACTAAAATAAGGAAAATGAAACTGCTCATGCTGAAAAGGGACAAGACATTCTTTCTTGCCTTTCCTAAAAAACGGTGGAATACGGGTCAGTTCTTTGTCTGACTCTGCTGCTACTAAATCACTTCAGTCGTGTCTGACTCTGTGCAACCCCGTAGACAGCAGCCCACCAGGCTCCTCTGTCCCTGGGATTCTCCAGGAAATGGGTTGCCATCTCTGACTCTCTGCAATGTATGCAAATCTTTTCTGTAAGTTAAATAAGCCTCTTGGTAATCTGAGAAACCAAGAGTGTTCCGTCAGGGACCTGGCAGCAAAAGCAGTGACCAAGAGCCCATAAAGCTACAGGAAAAGGGCAGAAAATATCGCTGCAGAAAAACAATCAATAGTGTAAGCAACAGCAGTTCCTTCTCAGAACTCCCTTAGATTACATACTGTGCAACAGTACAGCAGGACAGAGAGCTCCCCTTCCACAACAGCTGTTTTCCACGGGTCTAGGCCACACAGAACAAGGAAGAGACAGCCAAGCCTTCACTTGCAGACAAAATCACAATTCACTTGGGAAAATGGACAATAATCCTGTTCCCGTAGTAAATGTCCTAGTTTACAAGAAACCCGTATTTTCTTATAGTATACCCATCAGGGTCCATTATTATCTTCTGTCCCTCAGCTGTGCTAACCCAAAGGAAGGCCACAAGAATGGAGAAAGGAGACAGGAAAAGAGCCCTGAACCCACAATGCCCACCACAGTCGTCACACCAGAGACCGTTGTCCTCCCCACTGTCAGTCTTTCCTTATACTCTCAGAGCCTCCTCCTCATAGCCCTGCTGGGCCCAAATTTCCCTAATCAAGAGAAAGCAAAAGCCTGAAATGGGGAAACCATGGGACCTTTTCCCTCCCCACGTTGAGCTCCCCTTTCCTCTCCCCGACTCCAGTAGCACACCACCACAAACAATGCAGAACTGTCCCTCCACTGTTGTACCAACACCACTTTCTTCCTTCAGAATGCAGAGAAGGCCCCTTGAGACAATGTCACCCCCATCAACAGGAAGACCCAAATGGAAGAGAAGCCACCAGCAGCCAGCCTTTCTGCTAGAAAGGCTTTCTAGCAGACACACAGAGGGGAGAGAGAGCCACAGCCTGAGGGTGTAGCCCTCTCCAGCAAGAGGAATACAAGGGCTTCATGCTCCAGCTGGGGCACCTGACTTGGGAGCTTCCTGGACATCCAGGCTCATCGGCATATGCGCAGAAAGAAGCAAATGGCCCCGGATTCATGGACAGTTCATTGACAAGACCCATCGGACCTCTTTCTTCCACACAATGTGCAGAGTGTGCTCAGTGGAAGAGTGCAGAAAGTGAACGTGGAAAGTTCCAACCACATTCCTACAGAGTTGGGACTCCTCGGGAATCCCAATGTGCCCTCGCTCTGCACAAAGGCACAGAATTCTGACATCAGGCTACCGCCAACTTCTGCCCCTGACTCAACATTTCCCATGCCCCACATGCTGCCGTTGCCAATATGCGCCTCCTTTAGGAGTTTACCAAGGCACCTGAGGTGTGTGAGTGTTGAAGGAAGAAGTGTCTAGCTGCTAGATCACTAGAACACACCAGCAACAGCAGCTCACTTTCATGTGCCTCTTTATGGCCACAGGTAGTCCCAACAGAAGAGTTGAGTGGTCTACTCAACCAAGTGTAGTCACCATCAGTGGGCACCTCCCGGGAGACTCTCTCAGACTACTGCTCTAGGCCACAGTATAGGAGGGGGAAAGCTCACCTTTCCCCAGATGCTTTTGACAGCCTAAGGCAGTGCATAGACTGAAGCAGGAACACAAGAACATCCCTAACAGTGAACTCCAAAATTCTGAGGAATGCTGTAACATAGGGTAAAGCCTTCATCATCAAAGTCTCACCTTTGCCACAAAGTAATCCACTCTCATGTCACACTCAGCGATGTGCACTATTATCTTCAGTCCCCATGCTACAATGATCCCAGGCAGTACCAGGGACTGAGAAATAGGTAGCAGACACTTTTGACCACAGAAAGTCCAATGCACCTTTCACACTGAGGGCCTATGTCCTCCTGTCCAGCTTTCTCCTTGTGCTCTGAGAGCAGCTCTATAGAGGGTCACTCTTCCCGGCCCCTTCCCCACCTCTAGGCTTTAGGAACCCCAACGAAGGTCCGTATGTAGTCAGTCATTCCATCTTTCCTGATCAGGGGCGTGCTTTCCCCTTTGAGCCCCTAATCTCTCCAGTACTTCTCCTGAAAAGAACCGACAATCAAAAGTGGCTGAGAACCGCTCACGAAACTCATTTAGTTCAAGACTAAATTGGTACAGCTACTATGGAAAACAGTATGAAACTCCCTCAAAAAGTTAAAAACAGAACGACCGTCTAGTCCAGCAATCCCACTTGTGGTGTGTATCCAAAGGAATACCTCACACCAAGAATTTATGGAACATTAACATTCCCACGAGTGAGTAGACATTCACTGAGGTACTGTCTCATGAGCCTAAGTGACATGGCTGGCCTAGGAATGAATTCCTGGAAAGGAACCAGAAACCCAGATTCCATCTCAAATTCAGAAAAAGATTACCTTCTCTTTCCATGAAAGCCCTGATTTGTGAGACTGTCACCAATTTGAGAGTCACCTTTGTGGAATCCTCAACCTTGTGACTTATTTTTAAGTGCCCATACACAGAAGATTTACTGACTAAACCATCCATTTAGGTTTTCTTGACCCCTGCCTCCAATGAAGTCAGCTAAGATGACTTTGATGGGCAGTGGGAACAAGTGTGTATGGAAGGGCAAGAAGACCTCACGGTTATTCTTAAGTTTCACAACTGTTTTGACTAGGAAATAAGCCAGTTTTGATCATCATCATGTCACTTGGTGAAGGAACATGGGCCTAGGACAGGTTTTTCTAAGTATCTCAGGCTTCAGGTTTTCACTGAGTAGGAAACTATCACCATCCCCATCTTTCACAGCTTTAAAGTAATTTCACCAATTACAGGGATAAACAAAAAGTCTTTAAACATGCCCTCTAAAGACTACACACTTTAGTTTCCAATCACAAGGAAATGTGCATTTTCTTTTAACCTTTGGTGAATGAAATTCAGGTTCTGTGATGCCTCCTTCTGGATAAAACCCATGCTAATAGAGCAACAGAGGAGCCCGAGGTTTCTATGAAACTAGAGGTTAGAAGTGTCTCTGAATGCACCTTGGAAGAGTTCACATTTCTATTTAGTGCTTTCCCCCCACCCCAACTGTGAAAACTCTTCCACACATTTTCAACAAATTAACCACTGCCCAGGAAAGAAGTAACTTTACACAGACAATGAAAGAGAGATCTTTTCGGCACTGCCAGTTAACAAGCACCTTCTTGGTGCCTGAACTTGGTGCTGAGCCACATCAGCTTCGGCATAAGGCGTCAGAGATGGCCAGAAAAGAAAGTTGCTCAGAGCAAGGCAAAGTGTGAGTTGCTGGGCTACCTCTTGGCATCATAGCAGGATTAATGAGGCTGGTTTCCAAAGAGAAGCCCAGTAATATCTGAGGAAATTTGCTGGCCCTGTGAAAGGAAACAAATGTTTGGTTGAAATGGGGGTCTGGACATGTAGGGAGACGAGCTAAATGAAGCCACAATGTTCTGTTCCCATATTCTTGAAATGGTGTACTAATTCCCTCCGTACCTCCTGTGTGCTGAGTGCTTTACAAAAACCATACAAGAGATATCCCTGAGAGCAAGGTTTGATTCCCATTTTGCAAATGTGGAAATTGAGGCTCAAAGATGACAGTAAGAAAGAGTCAGACTCAGACAATAAAATTTATTTTTAATGAAACACGATGCATTGTCTCAGCAACACCTGCAAAGCAAAGCAAAGCAAAAAAAAAAAAAAAAAAAATCCTGACAAACTGTGGAAAGGTAAATATTTAATGAAGTCCTGACCCGCATATTACTTGAATTGTTAGCCTACACCTCCAGGACCCCTGCAAAGTAAATGCCCACCCACTTATAGAGGGGATAGACCAGCAGACTATCATTCTCTGCCACTCACTTGGTGTACAGATCTTTCTCCCCTTTCCTAAAGAGAGCTGGCTTTAAATTACATTCAAATCCATGTTCCCCTACCTGAAAAAAAAACAGCACTCCCACAGTCTCTGGATTCCTGAAGTTTGTTTTTCACAATCCCATCCAGTCCAGCCTGCTTCTGCCTGGTATTACAAGTGTCTTCCAAAAGGATAAAAAGACAGATCAGAGCTCTGATGTGAAAATGGCAAGATCAGGCTTTTTGGAAATGTGACATTCTAATAAATTCAGTACGTCTGTAATAATGGCACTCACGGTGAACTGGAAAAAGATGCCACTGACTAGTTTAAGACATTATAAACAGTGTCTGAGCAGCGCTCAGGGAGTGATCCTGACATTGTTGGAAGTTCCGATCTTAGAGACTCAGGGAAGACATTTCAACACCATGTTAAATAATGTTACAGCTGATGGGATGGATGCTACCCTCCTCCCAGCATTTGTGGCCCCACATAACATAAGGTTGCACTTACTCATCTGGCAGGTCTGGACAGCTAATTCCGGGTCCACTCTCTTCTCATTACAGGCCTATCGGCTGGCCAGTACTAGATTTTTCCATCACAGGTCCTGAAGGAAACAGTGATTATACAGATCTACAAGGAGACTTGCTTACAGATGGACAGCCTAATACAGCTGCAGGAAAATTAGGTAACTTGCAAGCTCGTAACATGAGTGGCTGGGGAAAACTTCCCCTTTCCCTTATCCACAAAACACCAAGGCAGCCAAGGGCCGTCAGCTGTCCTAACACCGCACGCAGTCCCTCAGAGCCTTACTGTCTCGTTTCACGTGGAAAATAACAGAAATACCCTCAATGGTGAAGAAAGGTCACAAAAATGGCCAAGATCAACATTTGAACCAATCCCCGGCAACGATATATCCACCCCAAACACCCTACAATAGAAAGCAGAATCAGCTCCATGGTGGCCGCCAGTCACCAGACTGTCTGGCACCCCCACCCACCCAGCCAAAAGCACCCGCCCTTCCCTCTCTTTAAGCCGCAAACACTACAAAGCATTAAGACTATAACTGGGAAGGAGGCTCCGAGACCCACATTTAAACCAAGAAAATCTTCTTCAAGTTTCAGCATGCCGTTACAATAATGCCCAACACCAAACCCGGAAGTGCCTGAGAGATCTTCTCCGCCATCCACCCAGGAGCCCGCAGACACGTCTGTCAAAGTGTCCGTCAGGACACACCATTTACCCGACTCTCCACTCACACCGCAGACAGCCAAATACGAATAAAGTTAGTAAAACTTACACTTTTGCCATTTCCGGAAAGGGAGCCGCCATGTTAAATCCTAACCGAGGAAAACGGTCTACGGAAGCCCCATAGCACAATCCAGACAGTCAGGAGCTTAGGCACGTGCTAGGGCTTCTTCCGCCTTTCACACCCCCGCCTCCCAACATCGTCATTGGTGGGCCTGCGATGATTGATGGGGACAATGGCCATTCCTCTCAGCTAGGTCTACTGGTGGGAAACTGTCCATTTCCCAAGGCCCAGCTGACGTCATGAAATCCCTGCTCGTATTCCTAAGTCTTTCTATATCCGTGTCCATCCCTCAAGGCCTAGCTCTACTTCTTAGGCCTTTGCACATTCATCATGCTTTGTTTCTTGTCATCTTAGTCTTTGGAAAGCATGAACATTCCATTTACCCGGGCCTAGATCAACTAGGTCCCCCTCCAGGAAGCCTTGGAGAAGGTGATGGCACCCCACTCCAGTACTCTTGCCTGGAAAATCCCATGGGCGGAGGAGCCTGGTAGGCTGCAGTCCATGGGGTCGTGAAGAGTTGGACACGACTGAGCGACTTCCCTCTCGCTTTTCACTTTCATGCATTGGAGAAGGAAATGGCAACCCACTCCAGTGTTCTTGCCTGGAGAATCCCAGGGACGGGGGAGCCTGGTAGGCTGCCGTCTATGGGGTCACACAGAGTCGGACAAGACTGAAGTGACTTAGAAGCCAGGAAGCCTTCCAAGTTTTACTCCTTCCAGGCAAAATGTGAGTTCTTCATATTAGATACGGACATGGAGATGTATCAGAGCAGAGATGCAGAGGACTTGTTTCTGAGCCCTGGGGTCAGATAGTACTGGGCTGTGCATGTTGTGTGGGACCCAAGGCTTGCACCTGGATATTTTGCAAGTCAGTTCAGGTTGCAGACATTTGGGGAAGACCAGGGAACACTGACAACAGGCTAACTCTTAGAAGCTTGCTAGGATTGGTACGACCGTTTTCAGGAATTTCATATCCTTTCCTGCTTTTCTATCTCTGAAAATCTTGTCCTTCCTACAAGGCCCAGGCATAAATCACTTCCCTAACTTTTTCCTGAATTCATGTTCCCACCCTAACCACAAGAGTTATTTCTCCTATTGCTATAGGAAGAAAGATATGAGGATTTCATATCTCTGCTGCAAATGTCACTAAGCTTCACAGTTATCCAAAGTGAGACTGGAAGCCCCCTTCCTTCCAGGAGGCCTCTTGCTGAGAGATTTCTGCACCTGCTCACAATTTGTGAATTGTACAAACGAGAAGGCGCAGTTCCCCTAGGCTTTACTACTTTGAGTGTTTAACTCATCTACACTCTACATGGTGTGTGGACCACAGAGGCACGGGGTCCCTTAGCTGGAATGCATGGTCACAGTGCACAGTGCTCCTAGGAAAGTGATCTAATGCTAGCACTGTCCCTCCCATGGGAAAGATCATTTGAGGCTTCGTGGTGTGCAGTGTTATGCAGCAGTCCATGATGTTGCCCTACACACTGTGACGGCTAATTTTATGTGCCAACTTGACTGGTCATGGAGCATCCAAATTAAACATTATTTCTGGTTGTATCTGTGAGGGTGTTTCTGGATGAGTCTCATTTGTATTCCTCCCTGTTCTCATTCTAAAGAATGAACACCATAACCACCTGTTTTGAGTGGCTCCAGGAACTAAGAGTGTACTTCACATTTTGTGGAACCATTGTTTTGTTGCATCCTAGATGTGCTTCTTCTAGGGAACGAGAACTTCTAAACCAGCAGAGATCAGACTTGCAGGGATACAAAGTACAAGTGTTGCAGATGGATCAGATTTATTTATGAGAGACACCACCTTTGTTTCTGCCCCTCTGTTCTGAAGCTTGCAAATCTTGGCAATGGGAGAAACAGCACCATAAATGGGTTCCTGGATCATAGTGGATATTACCTCCTAGCAGCCTGAGCTACAATGCTCCTTGCCACATGCTCCACACAGCAAGCATACCGATTCACCCTAAACGTTTTGGGCACCACAGGATCTGCTACATGATAAGAGCCAAGAGGCTGACCTAGTAGCATGGAGAGCCTGTTTTAGCTGTGGATCCACATTAGCCTGGGCGTGGTGGGAATAACAAGTGCTTTTTGAAGTCTTGGATGGTGGCCAAAATCTCTGCAATTCCCATAAGGATAAGCTACCCCATTTTACTTCCTCTATTGATAAGGAAGGTGATTCGCTCCTTCTCAACCTCATAGCTCTTTCTCCAGTGGCCAGGGAGCATGGGGCAGTAGACAGGAGATGAGAGTCTGTCTCTGCCTGGAAATTTCTGAAGTCAGGAGGTTTCCTGGAGCAGTCTATTCCAGCAGGGTGAGCAGAGACCATTATGTGGTGGATTACGGAAGAAAAGGATGGGGACAAACTGCCACACCCAGTCTTAACTCTGCATCCCTCAGAAGGTGCAGAAGATGATCTCAGTGTTTTCAGAGATAGAACCAGTTGGAGCACAGAGGTTAGAGGAAGCAACAGAACGTTAGGATAGCCCTGACACTTACCAGCCACATAGAAATAGATGACCATTCATCACCACATTTATCCTCACAGCAGTGCTTGTGTGGGAGATACATACAGCCTGGCCTTAAAAAAAGCCCTCAATAAATGGAAAAAAAAATATGCACACTCCTCTCAAGTCTTCCCCAGGCCTAAAATCCCTTGGTCTCCTATAAAACACAAAATGTGTCAATTGATTAATTATTTAATTGATACCTGCCAATCCTGTATTAGGAGTACAGATGAGAAGAAGACCCACTCCCCCACATCCAAATCTCAGCATGTTTCTCTCCTGCCTGCTGACTTGGACTTGCATACCTTGGTCAGGTAGCTCACATCTTAATGGATAAGTCATTCTTTAACACAAGTAGGTAATAATACTGAGATAAAGAGGTAAATTCCAGCTCTGATAAGAGAACAGAGAACTTTCTTTGACATCTGCATCCTGAGGAACCCCTCAGGCAGGAGGTGACACGTTGCAGCTTTGGGGGACCCCTAGACCAGGATGGCAAGATATGAGTTGTGGACACCCACAGCCTATAAAATCTTTATGAATAATCAGAGAGAGACCCGAGCCCACCCACCCAGCGGGCACATCTTCAATCAGGACAGACTGTGACACTCTTGCTTTCTTTTCCCCAGGAGGATGATTTCAATGAGCACAAGGTTTTAATGACTGCCCTCTGCCCTCCCTGCCTCGGCCGCCGCACAACCAACTTGCGCCGCCTCACTCCAAGGCCATGTGAGCCTTGTGCCTGCACATGCCCGCCAGGTCTCATGGCCACGTGGAACAGGGTGGGCCTGTGGATGTCAGCACAGAAGGCAAGGTCGACGGCTTCACCCAAGAAGCAGTTCAGGCAGCCATCATCCCCATGTTGGACCAGGTCAACACCTGCCTGGACCACCTGGAGGAGAGGAATGACCACCTCCCTGGCCGCCTCCAGGAGCGCTTGAATCTAGCTGGCAGACACATCTTGAGTTCCAGCAGCTGCTCAGGGAGGCCCCAAGCGATTGGCAGCCCCTAGTGGAGCCCTCCAGGGGCCCTGGGGCCAGGCCTCAACCCTGCCTGCCTGAGCCCTCACCACCTGGCTTAGGGTGGCCTGCAGATGTCTTGGGGGATCTGCCTGCCTGGGCCATCCTTCTGGTACTTCCCTTTGTGGGCCTGGCATATCCCACCTCCTGGCATCCCCACCTAGGGTCAGGTGTGGGCCTGTGACCCACCTAACTTGCCTGCCTGCTCAACTCCTGGATGCTGCTCACTCTGCCCAGGCCTTGAGTGTTCACACTGAAGTAGTCTCCAACAGTGTGTGCACACTCACCACACATACACACATAAAAGGTCTGTAATAGTCTCAAGTTTTTATAATATGGGCAAACCTCATACAAAAGAAGGGGTTAGGCTTGATTTGGTGGATTCTAAATGGAGGCCAAATGTCCCTTTTGAGAGGGTCCTTGGCTTTATCAGGGGAGTTCGGATGCCTTCTGGCTTGACCTCAACCGCAATTACAAAAAATGCACATACTAAGCAGTGTGCAGTTGTTACCTGATGCTAAGTGTTCCTGGGAACTGGTAGAATAATCCTAGATGAGAGGGTCAGGGTCTCCCTGAGCCTTCTGAGTTTCAACCTCTGAGAAGAACCCTTTTTTCCTAACCTCCAAAAGCACTCCCTCCATTCTGTGCTAGGTACTACTGCGGGGGTGTCCTGGATCCCTTAGCAGTAGTTTTGCCTTAAAGGCAGTTTCCAGTTAGCCTCTGGAAGGTGTGTGGCTATCCTGCTTCACTCTGTAAGTTGCCAGGGTTAACTGGTACAGGTAGTTTGGGGTGAGGCCAAGAGGAAGTTTCACAAGTGTTACAAAGGATTCACCTGACCATCCTCTATTCTAAGGACTCTGGGTGTGAATAAATCATGCCTGGGAATTGAACGTGAGCTATTCCTTTGTTAGGCTAGTGTAGTGAGTAAAATGCCAGGCACTTCTGTTGGCCAGACCTAAGAATCTTTTTGGTTATAGAAATCAAATTAGGCCTGGGTGGATTATCTGTAGATTTCATTCACGGGACCTC
This sequence comes from Bos indicus x Bos taurus, assembly GCF_003369695.1. Classification (NCBI taxonomy): domain Eukaryota; kingdom Metazoa; phylum Chordata; class Mammalia; order Artiodactyla; family Bovidae; genus Bos; species Bos indicus x Bos taurus. The sequence goes on from NC_040105.1 coordinate 127,165,283, forward strand.
CAAGGTTAATTACCTGTGGCCAGAGATCTGTACATGTGTTTCAGTCCACTCAGAATGCTATAACAAAATGCCACAGACTGGGTGGCTTAAATAGCTCACATTTATTTTCTCATAAGGCTGGAGCCTGAAAGCCCAAGAATAACACTGCCAGCAGGATTGGTTTCTGGTGAGACCTGTCTTCCTGGCTTGCAGATGGTCCCCTTCTCTTTGTGCCTTCACATGGTCTCTCTTTTATGTGTTTGTAGAGAGAGAGAGAGATCTAGTGTCTCTCCCTCTTACAAGGACATTCATTCTATCAGAATAGGGCCCCACCCTGATGACTTCATTTAACCTTAATTATATCCTTAAAGGCCCCATCTCCAAATATAGTCACATTGGGAATTAGGGCTTCGACATATGAATTATGGGGAGGGGGAGCACAATTCAATCCATAACATGTCAGATGATCCCCAGATGTATGTTATATCTTCTTTGCTACTGATGTTAACTGTCACCACCTAGGCTCATCTATGCCTGGCCCCCTCCAATATGCTACAAATCAGAGAGCCCATTTCCATGGCATCACTTCTCAACGGCAAACTCAGTCTCAGCGGAAGCCTTTGCAAGCTTTTGATGCTTCCCTCACCCACTAATTTCTCAAGGTAAGGGTTACAGGAAAGATGCTTTAATTTCTTTGGAGGGCAAAGTTAGCAGTGAATGGGTAGACCCGCATAAGATTCAATACGGTACTCTCATGTGCAGAAGTTTTGAATTTCCTCCCCTACATTATGCCAGTAGCCTTCTAACCACTCAATACCAAATGTCACAGGCTAGCATCTGGTCCAGGTTTGCATTAGACAACCCAGAAAACAGAATGACAGCCTGCTGCCTGAGCTCACCACTGCAAATAAAATTCATGAATGCCTACCACTCTTTCCATTTAACTCTATTCCTTTACTGACACTGCATCTCACTTGCCATCCCTGGGTAATATACCTTAAGTCAATCTAGAAGGATGACAGCATCTTTGGACGGTAAATAATATTACCATCTCCATGAGGTGGCCCCTTTCCCTCTGCACATAAATACATAGGGCCCATGGGATAGAATGAATGGACAGCAGTTATTGAATCATATCATGAAAATGACCGTTTAATACTTCTCATTAGGAATGACTTCATCTTTGCACCATAAGCATTTATCTTTCCAACTTGGGGACAAAAGAGGGTTAATAAACAGTTAATTTCAGTACTCCCTTTCTGGGAAAAAAGATTAGAGCAAGCTCTTCGGGATTCTATCATTCTTGTTGTCAGCGAGTGTAAACGAAATGGAAATATGATTCAGTCGGGACCATTGAGAGGTGAAAAGTGTACTAGGGTGCTTCTAAGAAACGTTTCCTCTCCCCCAAGAACTAAATGCACAGAGGGGTGGTCCTTTTGTTTTCCCTGTGGAAATGGTTGGATCTGGATGTGACTCCTGGGAACTGCTGTAGCCATCTTGCCAAGAGCCTGACAATGAAGCCAAATCATGGAGGATGACAGATACAAGGGAATCACAGAGAAGTGGAACTGGAGCTCTGTGTCTAGAGCCTACTATACCTCTGGATTTCTCCCCTGATGACACTAAAAAACAGGGAAGCTCTTAATAAGTATGTAACAGGTATTAGAAACCCACATATGTGGTTTCCTCTGTGTGTCTATCTGTGTGTGTGTATCTTGCTCAATGTAAATTATTAGAGTCACTGGGCTTCTTGCTGGTGCAGTGGATAAGAATCTGCCTACCAATGCAGGGGACACAGGTTTGATCCCTGGCCCAGGTAGATTCCACATGCTGCGGAACAACTAAGCCCGTGTGCCACAACTACCAAGCCCACGTGCGGCAACTACTGAGGCCTGTGCGCCTAGAACCTGTGTCCACAGCAAGAAGCCACTGCAGGGAGGAGCCCATGCGCCACAACAAAGGGTAGCCCTCACTCTCTGCAACTAGAGAAAGCCCACATGCAGCGCAACCAAAAAACGAAGACCCAGCACAACCAAAACCAAAGTCATTTAAAAAATAATCAGAGTCACTGAAGTCAAGTATTAGCCATCATCCAAATAGGCACTGATTTACAGGAGTGTAATGCAAATCAATTAGATGATTAAACGGAGGCTGAAGAAGGGAAGGAGATTTGCCTAAGGTCACTCCGGAAGTTAGTAGCAGATATAAGACTAGAACCCTAGTATTGGCCTGGGAGAGGCTGCAACTCTCCAAATATTCTAGGATGCTAATGAAGAGTAGAAGGGACAAGAAAAAAGGATCTCAAAATGACAGACTTTCAAGAGGCACCTCTCTAAATGACCCGTCATCAGATATATTTTTAAAATATGCATTCTTAAAGAATATATCAAGAGAAGGATGGCTTGGGACAACTAGCTGTCTCACCTGACATATATCTCTGCCCATCTCAAGATTTAGTAGATGGCACTGTGGGCAGAGTAGGCTCTACAGGAAAGGTACCCTTCACCTCTCCTTTCCAAATCTAGACTTCACTTTCCCTCAGTTCTCCTCTTCCCAGGCCCGAGACCTGGCCTGTGAGGAATACTATAAACACCCAGGCAGATGCTTTATCTGTGGCACTGATTCATGAAATACAAAACTGTTGTTTTTCAAGACTCAAATGAATTCAGTACTCATTCATCTTCTCCACCTGTGCAGGCACAGACTAAAACAAACACACAGACTGCCACCTAGGGGTTATTTTTCAGTTTAGTTCAGTTCAGTAGCTCAGACCTGTCTGACTCTGTGCGACCCCAAGGACTGCAGCACGCCAGGCCTCCCTGTCCATCACCAACTCCTGGAGCTTGCCCAAACTCATGTCCATCGAGTCAGTAACGCCATCCAACCATCTCATCCTCTGTCATCCCCTTCTGCCACCACCTTCAATCTTTCCCAGCATCAGGGTCTTTTCCAGTGACTCAGTTCTTCACATTGGGTGGCCAAAGGATTGGAGTTTCAGCTTCAGTATCAGTCCTTCCAATAAATATTGAGGATTGATCTTCTTTAAGGTTGACTGGTTGGACTCCACTCACTCCAAGGGACGCTCAGGAGTCTTCTCCAACACCATAGTTCAAAAGCATCAATTCTTCAGCACTCAGCTTTCTTGATGGTCCAACTCTCACATCCATACATGACCACTGGAAAAAACCATAGCTTTGACTAGATGAACCTTTGCGGAAAGTAATGTCTCTGCTTTTTAATATGCTGTCTTGGTTGGTCATAGTTTTCCTTCTAAGGAGCAAGCGTCTTTTAATTTCATGGCTGCAGTTACCATCTGCAGTGATTTTGGAGCCCCCAAAATAAAGTCTGTCAGTGTGTCCATTGTTTCCCCATCTATTTGCCATGAAGTGATGGCACTGGATAACATGTTCTTAGTTTTCTGAATGTTGAGATTTACCCTAGCTTTTTCACTCTCCTCTTTTACCTTCATCAAGAGGCTCTTTAGTTCCTCTTCGCTTTCTGCCATAAGGATGGTGTCATATGCATATCTGAGGTTATTGAAATTTCTCCCAGCAATGTCGGCAAAGAGAATGCACTGGTCGTAGCAAACACCCTCTTCCAGCAACACAAGACATGACTATACACATGGACATCACTAGATGGTCAATACTGGTATCAGGTTCATTATATTCTTTGCAGCTGAAGATGGAGAAGCTCTATACTGCCAGCAAAATCAAGATCAGAAACTGACTGGCTCAGATCATGAACTCCTTATTGCCAAATTCAGACTGAAATTGAAGAAAGTAGGGAAAACAACTAGACCATTCAGGTATGACCTAAATCAACTCCCTTACGATTATATAGTGGAAAGGACAAATAGATTCAAGGGATTAGATCTGAAAGAAAGACTGCCTGAAGAACTAGGGTCGGAGGTTTGTGACACTGTACAGGAGGCAGTGATCAAGAACATCCCCAGGAAAAAGAAATACAAAATGCAAAAAGGTTGTCTGAGCACTCCTTAGAAATAGCTGAGAAAAGAAGAGAAGCTATAGGCAAAGGAGAAAAGGAAAGATATACCCATCTGAATGCAGAGCTCCAAAGAATAGCAAGGAGAGATAAGAGAGCCTTCCTAAGTGATCAATGCAAAGAAAGACGAGAACAATAGAATGGGAAAGAGTATAGATCTCTTCAAGAAAATTAGAGATACCAAGGGAATGCTTCATGCAAAGATGGGCACAATAAAGGGCAGAAATGCTATGGACTTAACAGAAGCAGAAGATATTAAGAAGAAGTGGCAAGAATACACAGAAGAACTATACAAAGAAAGCTTAATGACCCAGATGACCACGATGGTGTGATCACTCATCTAGAGCCAGACATGCTGGAATGCAAAGTCAAGTGGACCTTGGGAAGCATCACTACGAACAAAGCTAGTGGAGGTGGAATTCCAGCTGAGCTGTTTCAAATCCTAAAAGATGATGGTGTGAAAGTGCTGCACTCAATATGCCAGCAAATTTGGAAAACTCAGCAGTGGCTACAGGACTGGAAAAGGTCAGTTTCATTCCAATCCCAAAGAAAGGTAATGCCAAAGAATGTTCAAAGTACTGCACAATTGCACTCATCTCACACACTAGCAAAGTAATGCTCAAGATTCTCCAAGCCAGGCTTCAACAGTACGTGAACCATGAACTTCCAGAAGTTCAAGCTGCATTTAGAAAAGGCAGAGGGACCAGAGATCAAATTGCCAACATTTGCTGGATCATTGAAAAAGCAAGAGAGTTCCATTAAAACATCTACTTCTGCTTTATTGACTATGCCAATGCCTTTCACTGTGTGGATCACAACAAAATGTGGAAAATTCTGTAAGAGATGGGAATACCAGACCACCTTACATGCCTTCTGAGAAATCTGTATGCAGGCCAAGAAGCAACAGTTAGAATCAGACATGGAACGACAGACTGGTTCAAGATTGGGAAAGGAGTACGTCAAGGCTGTATATTGTCACCCTGCTTATTTAACTTATAGGCAGAGTACATCATAAGAATGCTGGGCCAGATGAAGCAAAAGTTGGAATCATGATTGCTGGCAGAAATATCAAAAACCTCAGGTGTTATTTATAGTGGAGGGGGCAATGGTCCAAACATTTGCTGTGTGCTCACGCTTGGCAAGCACTTTCCCTACAAGGATCTTAATTTCCTCGCCTATAACATGAGAGTGTTTTAGTCATTCATAATCTGGGGCACTCTGTCCCTAGATATTCTGGTTCAGAGGTGTGGAGTTAGCAAAGTCAAGGCCTGGACAGGTGTGAAACAAGAACAAAAACAGTCCCCCAGGGCTTCCACAGGCCCCATGTAAGAAATCTGTGATGTAGATGTTAAAAGGTGCTCCTCCAACAAGGTAGCCAGGTATCCTCACTCTCGGGCTCTGAAAGCCTTTAACAGCCTAATGCAAGTTGTGAACTATCAATAGATGTTAATATCACGCAACATTCTCAAAGGCGTTTGACCATAGAACCAACACCTACTAACAGTCCAGGCACAACAGCATTTTCCAGATCACAGTTAAGAAAACCCTAGATTAGGTGTTTTAGCTCAGACTGTCTAAACAAAGTATCATACACTAGGTAGCTCAAACTACAGAAATCTATTTCTCACAAATTTGGTGGCTGTTAACGCCAAGATTAAGGCGCCAGCATATGATGGCCTTCTCCCTATGTCCTCACATGGCCTTTCCTCAGTGTGTGTAGGCAGAAAGAGATCACTCTGTCTCTTCCTCTTCTTATAAGGCCATTAATCCTGTTGGATTAAGACTGTCCCCTCATGACCTCTTTTAAATTCATCTCTAAAATTTTTATCTTCAAATATAATCACATTAGAGTTAAGTCTTGAAAAGACTAATTGGGGTGAGGAGTGGTTACACAAGTCAGGCTATAGCACTAGAAGATATCCAAGCCCATTCTGAGCCTATATCCTAAGATTCTCAGTGAACCATTTTGTCCTGATGAATCATTGTTCACAATATGAAGGAATTTCCTCTGGGAAAATAGTATAGATAACCTCAGTTCAGTTCAGTTCACTCAGTCGTGTCCGACTCTTTGCAACCCCATGAACCGCAGCACGCCAGGCCTCCCTGTCCATGGTAGACTGCCGAAGTCCACCCAAGCCCATGTCCATTGAGTCGGTGATGCCATCCAGCCATCTCATCCTCTGTGGTTCTCTTCTCCTCCTGCCCTCAGCCTTTCCCAGCATCAGGGTCTTCTCAAATGAGTCAGCTCTTCATATCAGGTGGCCAAAGTATTGGAGTTTCAGCTTCAACATCAGTCTTTCCAATGAATACCCAGGACTGATCTCCTTTAGGATGGACTGGATGGAGCTTCTTGCAGTCCAAGGGATGCTCGAGAGTCTTCTCCAACACCACAGTTCAAAAGAATCAATTCATCGGCACTCAGCTTTCTTCACAGTCCAACTCTCACATCCATACATGACCACTGGAGAAACCATAGCCTTGACTAGACAGACCTTTGTTGACAAAGTAATGTCTCTGCTTTTTAATATGCTGTCTAGGAGAAATCTGTGTACAGGTGAGGAAGCAACAGTTAGAACTGGACATGGAACAACAGACTGGTTCCAAATAGGAAAAGGAGTATGTCAAGACTGTGTATTGTCACCTGCTTATTTAACTTATATGCAGACTACATCATGAGAAACGCTGGACTGGAAGAAGAACAAACTGGAATGAAGAATGCCAAGAGAAATATCAATAACCTCAGATATGCAGATGACACCACCGTTATGGCAGAAAGTGAAGAGGACCTCAAAAGCCTCTTGGTGAAAGTGAAAGTGGAGAGTGAAAAGTTGGCTTAAAGCTCAACATTCAGAAAACGGAGATCATGGCATCCGGTCCCATCACTTCATGGGAAATAGATGGGAAAACAGTGGAAACAGGGTCAGACTTTATTTTTTTGGGCTCCAAAATCACTGCAGAAGGTGACCGCAGCCATGAAATTAAAAGATGCTTACTCCTTGGAAGGAAAGTTATGACCAACCTAGATAGCATATTCAAAAGCAGAGACATTACTCTGCCAACAAAGGTCCATCTAGTCAAGGCTATGGTTTTTCCTGTGGTTATGTATGGATGTGAGAGTTGGACTGTGAAGAAGGCTGAGCACTGAAGAAATGATGCTTTGAACTGTGGTGTTGGAGAAGACTCTTGAGAGTCCCTTGGACTGCAAGGAGATCCAACCAGTGCATTGTGAAGGAGATCAGCCCTGGGATTTCTTTGGAAGGAACGATGATAAAGCTGAAACTCCAGTACTTTGGCCACCTCATGCGAAGAGTTGACTCATTAGAAAAGACTCAGAAACTGGGAGGGATTGGGGGCAGGAGGAGAAGAGGACGACAGAGGATGAGATGGCTGGATGGCATCACTGACTCGATGGACGTGAGTCTCAGTGAACTCTGGGAGTTGGTGATGGACAGGGAGGCCTGGCGTGCTGCGATTCATGGGGTCGCAAAGAGTCGAATACGACTGAGCGACTGAACTGAACTGAACTGAACTGAACTGAAGTTGGTCATAACTTTCCTTCCAAGGAGTAAGTGTCTTTTAATTTCATGGCTCCAATCACCATCTGCAGAGATTTTGGAGCCCAGAAATACAAAGTCACCCACTGTTTCCAATGTTTCCCCATCTGCTTGCCATGAAGTGATGGGACCGGATGCCATCATCTCAGTTTTCTAAACGCTGAGCTTTAAGCCAACTTCTTCACTCTCCTCTTTCACTTTCAGCAAGAGGCTCTTTAGTTCTTCGCTTTCTGCCATAAGGGTGGTATCATCTGCATATCTGACGTTATTGAAATTTCTCCCGTCAATCTTGTTTCCAGCTTGTGCTTTCTCCAGCCCAGCGTTTCTCATGGTGTACTCTGCATATAAGTTAAATAAGCAGGTGACAATATACAGCCTTGATGCACTCCTTTTCCTATGTGGAACCAGTCTGTTGTTCCATGTCCAGTTCTAACTGTTGCTTCCTGACCTGCATACAGGTTTCTCAAGAGGCAGGTCAGGTGGTCTGGTATTCCCATCTCCTTCAGAATTTTCCACAGTTTATTGTGATCCACAGAGTCAAAGGCTTTGGCATAGTCAACAAAGCAGAAATAAATGTTTTCCTGGGACTTTCTTGCTTTTTCAATGATTCAAAAGATGTTGACAATTTGATCTCTGGTTCCTCTGCCTTTTCTAAAACCAGCTTGTACATTTAGAAGTTCATGGTTCATGTATTGCTGAAGCCTGGCTTGGAGAATTTTGAGCATTACTTTGCTAGCGTGTGAGATGAGTGCAATTGTGTGGTAGTCTGAGCATTCTTTGGCATTGCCTTTCTTTGGGATTGGAATGAAAACTGACCTTTTCCAGTCCCGTGGCCACTGCTGAGTTTTCCAAATTTGCTGGCATATTGAGTGCAGCACTTTCACAGCATCATCTATTAGGATTTGATATAGCTCAACTGGAATCCCATCACCTCCACTAGCTTTGTTCATAGGGATGCTTCCTGAGGCCCACTTGACTTCACATTCCAGGATGTCTGGCTCTAGGTGAGTGTGAGTGATCATACCATCATGATTATCTGGGTCGTGAAGATCTTTTTGTAAAGTTATTCTGTGTATTCTTGCCACCTTTTCTTAATATCTTCTGCTTCTCTTAGGTCCATACCATTTCTGTCCTTTATTGAGCCCATCTTTGCATGAAATCGTCCCTTGGTACCTCTAATTTTCTTGAAGAGATCTCTAGTCTTTCCCATTCTATTGTTTTCCTCTATTTCTTTGCATTGATTGCTAAGGAAGGCTTTCTTATCTCTCCTTGCTATTCTTTGAAACTCTGCATTCAGATGCTTATATCTTTCGTTTTCCCCTTTGCTGTTCGCTACTCTTCTTTTCACAGCTATTTGTAAGGCCTCCTCAGAGAGCCATTTTGCTTTTTTGCATTTCTTTTCTTGGGGATGGTCTTGATTTCCGTCTCCTGTACAATGTCACAAACCTCTGTCCACAGTTCATCAGGCACTCTGTCTATCAGATCTAGTCCCTTAAATCTATTTCTCACTTCCACTGTATAGTCATAAGTGATTTGATTTAGGTCATACCTGAATGGTCTAGTGGTTTTCCCCACTTTCTTCAATTTCAGTCTGAATTTGGCAATAAGGAGTTCATGATCTGAGCCACAGTCAGCTCCTGGTCTTGTTTGTGCTGACTGTATAGATCTTCTCCATCTTGGCTGCAAAGAATACAATCAATCTGATTTCAGGGTTGACCATCAGTGAACTCCATGTGTAGAGTCATCTCTTGTGTTGTTGGAAGAGGGTGTTTGCTATGACCAGTGCGTTTTCTTGGCAGAACTCTATTAGCCTTTGCCCTGCTTCATTCTGTACTCCAAGGCCAAATTTGCCTGTTACTCCAGGTGTTTCTTGACTTGCTACTGTGGCATTCCAGTCCCCTATAATGAAAAGGACATCTTTGGGGGGTGTTATTTCTAGAAGGTCTTGTAGATAACCTCACAGAGGTGTATTTTCAAAGTGTTCTTAGTGCCTCCAATGAAAGAGATTGCCAAAGAACAAAGTATTACTCTGATGACCAGTCCTTTTGGGTGGGGGAGGGGAGGTTGTCCTTTCTATCAATACTGGAACCAAAACAAAAACCAATATTCAGAACCTGCTCAGAACGCTAGTCCATATCACGTTACCACTTCTAACTCAGATGGTGCCAAGCCATGCCTTATTTATCATCAGTTCAGTTCAATTTAGTCACTCAGTCGTGTCCGACTCTTTGTGACCCCATAAATTGCAGCGTGCCAGGCCTCCCTGTCCATCACCAACTCCTGGAATTCACCCAAACCCACGTCCATCGAGTCAGTGATGCCATCCAACCATCTCATCCTCTGTCGTCCCCTTTTCCTCCTGCCCCCAATCCCTCCCAGCATCAGAGACTTTTCCAGTGAGTCAACTCTTCACATCAGGTGGCCAACCATGTCAGCACAAATAACGAATAAACGATCAGTTACAGGAATAGAAATAGAAAAGAGTTTTCTTTGAACCAAACTAAGGACTATAGCCTAGGGAAAAACTTATCAGTAATTCTCAGAAGCTGTGCTGGAGAAGCATGGTTTTCATCACAGCTTTGTAGCTTTTCAGAACAAAGAACCATCAAACAGAAACATGCAGGAGTACATTCCTTCAAGATTTCAAAAGGGATAGATTCGCACGTACAAGAGTGAATCAGCAGGACCTTGGAATCTGGGAAGAAAAACTTATCTTTAAAGGAATACTAGCATAAGCATCATAGGAGAGGGTAGCATTTATCCCTACCTTCAAAGTGGACATTCTTTACTTCTGGATAATAAATTCTTTTCTTAATGGCTAAAGCAGATGTACACTGCATGATAAACAGGTCATAAGACAGGCTGTTCTAGTTAGCATAAAGTTCAAGCTAAATCACATATAAGCCAGAATGATTTCCCAATACCTCAACTGTGAAAATTTCTTCCTTCAGTCACAAAGTTGTACTGATCCCAAACAGTGGTCTCAAACTCTAATCCTACATCTCAACTTTGCACAACATTCAAGTTGTGGGCTATATGCTTATTTTCTCCTCTACTCTCCTGGAGGTAGAAAGGAGATTCCATTTATTTTCTACTCCTCTTAGGATATGAAGAGAGCACACTGAGCTGAAATTCTAACCCTTGCAATTCCGCAGATGTTTCCTTTACACCCATTTTTGATTCGTGTCCACCCTAGGGGATTAGAAGGGATTCATACACCTTGAGTAAGCACATGCCTTCCATACTGACTTTGTTTCTGTATATTGGCTCATGTCTTTTTATGAGTCCATATTCTGCTTGTGGGAGTCTGCTCTAGGTATTGGCTCATATTTTCACATACAGACTGTGGTAAATTGACTGAAAAAAAGGCCACAGCAATTCCTCCTGTTCCTGGATGTGCAGCCCTTTGCTTATATGTTGAAGGTAGAGCTGAGGATTTGCTGATGGAGTTAGTGTGGGACATGAAAGGAAACAGAGGAGTCAAGGAGGATGCCAAGGTGCTTGGCCTAAGCAATATGAAGAAAAGAACTTTATTTACAAAGGGGAAGAAGACAAGAGGAAGAACAGAGTTGGGAGGGGCAATAAAGCAGTCAGTGAGGAAAACCTTCATGAATACCAAAGCTATTTTTTTTTAAAGTAAACTTATAAACTACGTAAAACTAAGATTCCCTTAAATGTTCCTATATATATATGCAATATATTAAGTAAGAGTTCAACTAAAATCCCAACTCCAAACAGGTGAGTTAATTACATATTTTCATTTGGAACAAGAGTCACATCCCCTTCGGGTTGAGCTGTTGTGGGTATCCAGGGAGGCTGACCTGTAGCACTGTCTCATAAAAACACATGATTTGTGAAAGAAATTGGAGTGCCATTGCCCTAAGTAAACAGTGAATTATGTGCATATATGTGATGATGATGTCAGAGAAAGTAACTTAATGATCTGAGTGTTAATTTGATTTTCTGGTATTGGTAATAGACTAAAAGCAAATGCCTCTGGTAACATCAGATACCCCTTCATTTTTATCTTTTCAAAGCTGATGCAGATGACCAGATGATTATTTTCTTTTAGTCTTTTAATACAGAAAATTAAGAGATTTCTTAGCATTCAACCTTGCTTACATTCCCTGGTCACGGTGCACTCTTTGAACATGCAGCTCTGGATTATGCTGGCTAGTGTTTGGGGCTTTCTCATTAATGTTGCAGGCAACATCTGCAGCGTAGGTGCCAATAATCTGTCTGAGAGATGCATGAATAAGCAGGGAAATGTGTTCACAGAACCTCATGCAAGCCAAGGAACTCAGAAGGCCAAGTGAGTGGCGGGCTCAGCAGGGAGGGTGGGCACCTGGCTGACTCCTCTGCTCCAATTGCAGAGGGCCTCGCCCCCATCCTGTAAGATGCAGAGTCCTGGGCCCTGGCCCCTGCCCTTCACCCACTGCCCGCCTGGGGAAACCTAGACCCCGCCCCTCGTTTCTGATCCCGCCTCCTTATGGCCATTAGCCCCGCCCATCCCCAGCCCTCTTCTCCCGCCCCTTCAGTCCTAGCTCCGCCTCCACATTGCGCCTGCGCAAGTGCCACCATCTGCTCTTGAGGGCGGGGCCTGAGCAGGCGCCAGTATGGCTCACGGCCACGCCCACCCCTGCGCTGGGCCCGCCTCCATGGAAACCACTGGTGAGGCTTGGCGTGTCAATTAAAATCAGAATGGTAGTGGGATTTCACGGTGTTTGGCAGTCTCAATGCAAATGCCTCAGGTAAAATCACACCCACTGACCTGAAATAGGGCCATTGGGAGATGGCTTACAGTCTTATGTGAGACTCGTTCTGTAGCTGCTGCTGCTGCTGCTGAGTCACTTTAGTCGTGTCCGACTCTGTGCGACCACATAGACGGCAGCCCACCAGGCTCCCCCGTCCCTCAGATTCTCCAGGCAAGAACACTGGAGTGGATTGCCATTTCCTTCTCCAATGCATGAAAGTGAAAAGTGAAAGTGAAGTCGCTCTGTCGTGTCTGACCCTCAGCGACCCCATGGACTGCAGCCTTCCAGGCTCCTCCATCCATGGGATTTTCCAGGCAAGAGTACTGGAGTGCCATTGCCTTCTCCGCGTTCTGTAGCAGGAGAGGATAATTAAGGGATACAAAGTTCCAGCTGCAATTAGAGAAAAAGAGAAGTGATCTGAGCTCTGCATCCCGATGAACCTCTCGGGCAGGAAATGAGACACTGAAGCTTGAGGCCCTCTAGACTGAACGGCAAGAACAGAATTGCTGCCACCTTCAGCCCAAGATCTTTATGACACCCAGCCACCCTGAAGATCTACAGGCAGAACACACTGCCAGTCTTACTCTCCTTTCCTGAGGGGGTGGGGAGGGTGTAACTGACCACAGTAAGGCTATTTGCTGGGAAAAAAAAATTTTTTTTCATATTTCTTAATTTGGCTGCGCTGGGTCTTAGTTGTGGCATGTGGATCTATTTTCCGAGCCACGGATCGAACTTGGGCCCCCTGCATTGGAAGCATGGAGTCTCAGCCACTGGACCACCGGGGAAGTCCCTGCTGAAATGTTTAAACCATGGTAAGTTATACGTAAGACCTGCAATTTTCGTTAATTGCATGTCTAATTCCAGTTAGAACTGGAAAGTGTATCGATATGTTTGAAGAATAAACAATGACAAAAAACTCTACCCACTTAGTAATTTAATTCTGCTATTACAAAGTCTTTATAAGACCTAGTGGTGTGGCGTAATAAAAGATGTCTCAGACACTGCTGCCAAGTGCTGCCAAGTCACTTCAGTCGTGTCCGACTCTGTGCGACCCCATAGACGGCAGCCCACGAGGCTCACCCATCCCTGAGATTCTCCAGGCAAGAACATCGGAGTGGGCTGCCATTGCCTTCTCCAATGCAGCAAAGTGAAAAGAGAAAGCGAACTTGCTGAGTCTTGTCCGACTCTTAGCGACCCCATGGACTGCGGCCCACCAGGCTCCTCCATCCATGGGATTTTCCAGGCAAGAGTACTGGAGTGGGGTGCCATTGCCTTCTCCAGTCTCAGGCATAACGGACCGAGATTCTAATGCAGGCCTCACCAGGAATTAATTGTGTGCTTGCTGCTTCTAGTTTGGTCCTACTGACTTCTCAACTAATCTTCTATAAAACCATGCTGGTCACCCTACCTCTTCTGTCCTTGGGAGTATCAGAAGATTTCTCCACGATCCCCAAATATGCATTCATGGCCTTCATGAAGTGGCTAAAGTATCACTTCTCTTAGGGAGGTGTTAGATTACCTGCTACCTTTAGGGGATCAGGCTTCCCAGGTGGCTTGGATGGTAAAGAATCTGCCTGTAATGCAGGAGACCAGGGTTCGATCCCTGGGTTGGGAAGATCCCCTGGGGAAGGGAATGGCAACCCCCTCCAGTACTCTTGCCTGGAAAATCCCATGGATGGAGCAGCCTGGCGGGCTACAGTCCATGGGGTCGCACAGAGTCGGATAGGAATGAGTAACTAACATTAAGGGGAATACTTTCCTAAACAAAGGGGCGAGCTTAACAGAGAGGGGAACTTTTAGCATGGCCTGGAGACCCCATCCCCTTGCCACCCGCTCCTGCTCTTAACGCATCAGTCTTCAGAGCTTAGTGCTCCGCCGCGGTTCAGGTGACAATGCCCACGACAGAGCCGCAGCTTCCTTGATCATGCTGGTGTTCATTGTGAGTAAGAAACACATACAAGTGAGATCTTCTGAAGCAAATGAATTTTATTGGCAGAACACAAGTATTTAACAAAATACAAGAAACTTAAGCAACAAATACATTTTAAAGACACAGAAATGAGGCTAGCTCAGGGAAACTCAGCAGTATGTCTTTCTTTTTTTTTTTTTTTTGGCCATGCCATGCAGCATGTGGGATCTTAGTTCCCCCACCAGGGATTGAACCCCTCCCCCCTATATTGGAAGCACGGAGTCTTAACCACTGGACAGCTGGGGAAGTCCCAACAGTATATCTTTTTACATTCTCTGCGTAAAAGGTTACTAGTGAACCTTTGCAAGCTCTCACTCATTCTTGCGGGTCTAGTCCCAAACTATAGCAAAAGTATTACTGGCTCAACTAGGATAAGATGAAAAGTGTACCAAACCAAGTAGCTATGGCCAGGAAACTCAGTGACATAGAAAATAGAAGGCTGTGGGAAGGTCTGAGAGAAAAGAGGCCTGCTAGAGAGACCAATGAGCCTGAGACAGGGCCTTCCACCCTGTGGAATACAAATACAGCACACACGCATGTTGACATGCCCCCATGGGTACACAATTTTTAAAGATTTCTTGAGTAAGCACAAAAGCATATGTTACAGAAAATGAAAACAACCCAAAGTCCAAGCCATTCCCAAAGGCACAATACCCAAAGTCAATTTCTGGTCAAATGACCACTCGCTGATGTCACAGGGTCACTTCTTGAGCCGAAGTCCTCTGCATGAAGTTGACGACTTCTGTAGAACTGCTGTGATTCTATGAAATTCAAAACCCTACGGACTAAAGGTTAACCTTATACACCACTAATGCAAATACTATGTATCCATAGAAAAACCAAGGCAAAACCAGAATACAGAAGCTGTAAATGGCATTACCCATTTCCCCAAGGAGAAACAGTCTTCCCTCTCAGTTCTAAAATCTAAAAACACATGGAGGGGGCACTCATTTGTGATCATGGAAGGGTCTTTTTTATTATGTTTTTAAACCCCTTCATTGAGGTATGAGGAATGACTGCCATACAAAAAAAAGTACACATTTAAGGTATACAATCTAATGAGTCTGGAGATAGTTTACATCCATAAAGCATCTCCATAATCTATATCGTAAACACACCCATCCACTCTGAAGTTTCATTCCACCTTCGTAATTTATTGTTATCTGGTAATAAAAACATGACGGAATAAGACCTACCCTCTTAGCCTTTCGAGTACACATCAGTTCTGGGGTCCGGAGGAGATGCACAGGTGCTTGGTTCCTGGCTTTAACTATATCCTATATCCGTAGCTCAGTACTCTGACAATCTACTAGAGGAAAATCTACAACAGGCCTTTCAGCATTCTGGAAGGTGCTCTGTCTGACTGATTGGGAGAGGCTGAGTAAACCAGTGAATCTCCTTAGGATTCACTGAAGTGAGCCCACTGCTGTTCCTTTCCAAAGCTGATGAGAAGTAGGACAGTAGGCTTGCACATGAATAAGAAGAGGCGAAGGAAGCTCAGAAAGCCAACCCAAATCTAAACTGCAAGGTGGCCTGGCTGGCGACGCTCAGTAACCCATTTTGTGTGTGTGCTGGAGACAGCATAGTGGACTGGGAGGGCACATTCAAGTCCAGACGGATGAAGAGACCATTCACATTGTACAGGAATGCACGTATTTTGCTCATTCTGGCCACTCTTTTTGACAGAGCGGCACACTACAATTCCATAAGTAAAACTCTGCAGGATCTGAGTCCTTGCCTCCTACCAAGTATTCGAGCAGGTCCTGTGCACCACAAGACACAGAAATCGGCCCTCTGCCAATTGGAGATCAAATCTCTGCTCCTTCAGAGCCCTCGAGAAAGGGATGGTGAGAGATGAAGTTCAGCTCCACTTGCCAGCAGAGTGCTGACATCAGCAGAGCGATTTAAACCATCTCTAAACAGGGTTTGTTGTTTTAATCCTCATCCCGAGTGGTCCTATTGATCACAGAGAATTCCCCCTGAGGACATATGTATGGGTAAAAAGCTCCTAGAGGATAAGCAGTCACTCATACTTTTTACTTGTCCTTCAGGTGCTCTTTCCACAAGTTCCTCTTGAGGAAGTTCTCTGCGCAGGTCTGACTATGGCCAGGACTTTGGAATCAGCACTTGGAGGGAGGGTGAAGATACCCAGGGGTATCTCATGGGGAGCACATTGTAAGGGAAACTAAGGAAAATGAAACTGCTCATGCTGAAAAGGGACAAGACATTCTTTCTTGCCTTTCCTAAAAAATGGTGGAATACGGGTCAGTTCTTTGTCTGACTCTGCTGCTGCTAAATCACTTCAGTTGTGTCCGACTCTGTGCGACCCCATAGACGGCAGCCCACCAGGCTCCTCTGTCCCTGGGATTCTCCAGGCAATGGGTTGCCATCTCTGACTCTCTGCAATGTATGCAACTCTTTTCTGTAAGTTAAATAAGCCTCTTGGTAATCTGACAAACCAAGAGAGTTCCTTCAGGGACCTGGCAGCAAAAGCAGTGACCAAGAGCCCATAAAGCTACAGGAAAAGGGCAGAAAATATCTCTGCAGAAAAACAATCAATAGTGTAAGCAACAGCAGTTCCTTCTCAGAACTCCCTTACATTATATACTGTGCAACAGTACAGCAGGACAGAGAGCTCCCCTTCCACAACAGCCGTTTTCCACGGGTCTAGGCCACACAGAACAAGGAAGAGACAGCCAAGCCTTCACTTGTAGACAAACTCACAATTCACTTGGGAAAATGGACAATAATCCTGTTCCCATAGTAAATGTCCTAGTTTACAAGAAAGCCGTATTTTCTCTATAAGAGAAAATCCCCATCAGGGTCCATTATTATCTTCTGTCCCTAAGCTGTGCTAACCCAAAGGAAGGCCACAAGAATGGAGAAAGGAGACAGGAGAAAGAGCCATGAACCCACAATGCCCACCACAGTCGTTACACCAGAGACCGTTGTCCTCCCCACTGTCAGTCTTTCCTTATACTCTCAGAGCCTCCTCCTCATAGCCCTGCTGGGCCCAAATTTCTCTAATCAAGAGAAAGCAAAAGCCTGAAATGGGGGAACCATGGGACCTTTTCCCTCCCCACATTGAGCTCCCCTTTCCTCTCCCCGACTCCAGTAGCACACCACCACAGACAATGCAGAACTGTCCCTCCACTGTTGTACCAACACCACTTTCTTCCTTCAGAATGCAGAGAAGGCCCCTTGAGGCAATGTCACCCCCATCAACAGGAAGACCCAAATGGAAGAGAAGCCACCAGCAGCCAGCCTTTCTGCTAGAAAGGCTTTGTAGCAGACACACGGGGGGAGAGACAGCCACAGCCTGAGGGTGTAGCCCTCTCCAGCAAGAGGAATACAAGGGCTTCATGCTCCAGCTGGGGCACCTGACTCCGGAGGTTCCTGGACATCCATGCTCATCGGCATATGCGCAGAAAGAAGCAAATGGCCCCGGATTCATGGACAGTTCATTGACAAGACCCATCGGACCTCTTTCTTCCACACAATGTGCAGAGTGTGCTCAGTGGAAGAGTGCAGAAAGTGAACGTGGAAAGTTCCAACCACATTCCTACAGAGTTGGGACTCCTCGGGAATCCCAATGTGCCCTCGCTCTGCACAAAGGCACAGAATTCTGACATCAGGCTACCGCCAACTTCTGCCCCTGACTCAACATTTCCCACACCCCACATGCTGCCGTTGCCAATATGCACCTCCTTTAGGACTTTAGCAAAGCACCTGAGGTGTGTGAGTGTTGAAGGAAGAAGTGTCTGGCTGCTAGATCACTAGAACACACCAGCAACAGCAGCTCACTTTCATGTGCCTCTTTATGGCCACAGGTAGTCCCAACAGAAGAATTGAGTGGTCTACTCAACCAAGTGTAGTCAACATCAATGGGCACCTCCCGGGAGACTCTCTCAGATTACTGCTCTAGGCCACAGTATAGGAGGGGGAAAGCTCACCTTTCCCGAGCCGCTTTTGACAGCCTAAGGCAGTGCACAGACTGAAGGAGGAACACAAGAACATCCCTAACAGTGAAGTCCAAAGTTCTGAGGAATGCTTTAACATACGGTAAAGCCTTCATCATCAGTCTCACCTTTGCCACAAAGTAATCCACTCTCATGTCACACTCAGCGATGTGCACTATTATCTTCAGTCCCCATGCTACAAGGATCCCAGGCAGTACCAGGAACTGAGAAGTAGGTAGCAGACACTTTTGTCCTCCTGTCCAGCTTTCTCCTTGTGCTCTGAGAGCAGCTCTATAGAGGGTCACTCTTCCCGGCCCCTTCCCCACCTCTAGGCTTTAGGAACCCCAACGAAGGTCCGTATGTAGTCAGTCATTCCATCTTTCCTGATCAGGGGCGTGCTTTCCCCTTTGAGCCCTTAAGCTCTCCAGTACTTCTCCTGAAAAGAACCGACAATCAAAAGTGGCCGAGAACCGCTCACGAAACTCATTTAGTTCAACACTAAATTGGTACAGCTACTATGGAAAACAGTATGAAAGTCTCTCAAAAACTTAAAAACAGAACGACCGTCTAGTCCAGCAATCCCACTTGTGGTATGTATCCAAAGGAATACCTCACACCAAGAATTTACAGAACATTAACATTCCCACGAGTGAGTAGACATTCACTGAGGTACTGTCTCATGAGCCTATGTGACATGGTTGGCCTAGGAATGAATTACTGGGAAAGAACCAGAAAGCCAGATTTCATCTCAATTCAGAAGATTACCTTCTCTTTCCATGAGAGCCCTGATTTGTGAGACTGTCACCAATTGAAGAGTCACCTTTGTGGAATCCTCAACCTTGTGACTTATTTTTAACTGCCCATACACAGCAGATTTACTGATTAAACCATCCATTTAGGTTTTCTTGACCCCTGCCTCCAATGAAGTCAGACAAGATGACTTTGATGGGCAGTGGGAACAAGTGTGTACGGAAGGGAAGAAGGCCTCACAGTTATTCTTAAGTTTCACAACTGTTTTGACTAGGAAATAAGCCAGTTTTGATCACCATCATGTCACTTGGTGAAGGAACATGGGCCTAGGACAGGTTTTTCTAAGTATCTCAGGCTTCAGGTTTTCACTGAGTAGGAAACTATCACCACCCCCATCTTTCACAGCTTTAAAGTAATTTCACCAATTACAGGGATAAACAAAAAGTCTTTAAACATGCCCTCTAAAGACTACACACTTTAGTTTCCATACACAAGGAAATGTGGATTTTCTTTTAACCTTTGGTGAATGAAATTCAGGTTCTGTGATGCCTCCTTCTGGATAAAACCCGTGCTAATAGAGCAACAGAGGAGCCCAAGGTTTCTATGAAACTAGAGGTTAGAAGTGTCTCTGAATGCACCTTGGAAGAGTTCACATTTCTATTTAGCGCTTTCCCCCCACCCCAACTGTGAAAACTCTTCCACACATTTTCAACAAATTAACCACTGCCCAGGAAAGAAGTAACTTTACACAGACAATGAAAGAGAGGAGACCTTTTCCGCATTGCCAGTTAACAAGCACCGTCTTGGTGCCTGAACTTGGTGCTGAGCCACATCAGCTTCGGCATAAGGCGTCGGAGATGGCCAGAAAAGAAAGTTGCTCAGAGCAAGGCAAAGTGTGAGTTGCTGGGCTACCTCTTGGCATCATAGCAGGATTAATGAGGCTGGTTTCCAAGAAGGCCAGTAATATCTGAGGTAATTTGCTGGCCCTGTGAAAGGAAACAAATGTTTGGTTGAAATGGGGGTCTGGACAGGTAGGGAGACGAGCTAAATGAAGCCACAGTGTTCTGTTCCCATATGCTGGAAATGGTGTACTAATTCCCTCCGTACCTCCTGTGTGCTGAGTACTTTACAAAAACCATACAAGAGATATCCCTGAGAGCAAGGTTTGATTCCCATTTTGCAAATGTGGAAATTGAGGCTCAAAGATGACAGTAAGAAAGAGTCAGACTCAGACAATAAAATTTATTTTTAATGAAACACGATGCATTGTCTCAGCAACACCTGCAAAGCAAAGCAAAGCAAAAAAAAAAAAAAAAAGCCCGACAAACTGTGGAAGGGTCAATATTTAATGAAGTCCTGACCCGCATATTACTTGAATTGTTAGCCTATACCTCCAGGACCCCTGCAAAGTAAATGCCCACCCACTTATAGAGGGGATAGACCGGCAGACTATCATTCTCTGCCACTCACTTGGTGTACAGGCCTCATCTTTCTCCCCTTTCCTAAAGAGAGCTGGCTTTAAATTACATTCAAATCCATGTTCCCCTACCTGAAAAAAACAGCACTCCCACAGTCTCTGGATTCCTGAAGTTTGTTTTTCACAATCCCATCCAGTCCAGCCTGCTTCTGCCTGGTATTACAAGTGTTTTCCAAAAGGATAAAAAGACAGATCAGAGCTCTGATGTGAAAATGGCAAGATCAGGCTTTTTGGAAATGTGACATTCTAATAAATTCAGTACGTCTGTAATAATGGCACTCACGGTGAACTGGAAAAAGATGCCACTGACTAGTTACAGACATCGATTAGAAACAGTGTCTGAGCAGCGCTCAGGGAGTGATCCTGACATTGTTGGAAGTTCCGATCTTAGAGACTCAGGGAAGACATTTCAACACCATGTTAAATAATGTTACAGCTGATGGGATGGATGCTACCCTCCTCCCAGCATTTGTGGCCCCACATAACATAAGGTTGCACTTACTCATCTGGCAGGTCTGGACAGCTAATTCCGGGTCCACTCTCTTCTCATTACAGGCCCATCGGCTGGCCAGTACTAGATTTTTCCATCACAGGTCCTGAAGGAAACAGTGATTATACAGATCTACAAGGAGACTTGCTTACAGATGGACAGCCTAATACAGCTGCAGGAAAATTAGGTAACTTGCAAGCTCGTAACATGAGTGGCTGGGGAAAACTTCCCCTTTCCCTTATCCACAAAACACCAAGGCAGCCAAGGGCCGTCAGCTGTCCTAACACCACACGCAGTCCCTCAGAGCCTTACTGTCTCGTTTCACGTGGAAAATAACAGAAATACCCTCAATGGTGAAGAAAGGTCACAAAAATGGCCAAGATCAACATTTGAACCAATCCCCGGCAACGATATATCCACCCCAAACACCCTACAATAGAAAGCAGAATCAGCTCCATGGTGGCCGCCAGTCACCAGACTGTCTGGCACCCCCACCCACCCAGCCAAAAGCACCCGCCCTTCCCTCTCTTTAAGCCGCAAACACTACAAAGCATTAAGACTATAACTGGGAAGGAGGCTCCGAGACACACATTTAAACCAAGAAAATCTTCTTCAAGTTTCAGCATGCCGTTACAATAATGCCCAACACCAAACCCGGAAGTGCCTGAGAGATCTTCTCCGCCATCCACCCAGGAGCCCGCAGACACGTCTGTCAAAGTGTCCGTCAGGACACACCATTTACCCGACTCTCCACTCACACCGCAGACAGCCAAATACGAATAACGTTAGTAAAACTTACACTTTTGCCATTTCCGGAAAGGGAGCCGCCATGTTAAATCCTAACCGAGGAAAACGGTCTACGGAAGCCCCATAGCACAATCCAGACAGTCAGGAGCTTAGGCACGTGCTAGGGCTTCTTCCGCCTTTCACGCCCCCGCCTCCCAACATCGTCATTGGTGGGCCTGCGATGATTGACGGGGACAATGGCCATTCCTCTCAGCTAGGTCTACTGGTGGGAAACTGTCCATTTCCCAAGGCCCAGCTGACGTCATGAAATCTCTGCTCGTATTCCTAAGTCTTTCTATATCCGTGTCCATCCCTCAAAGCCTAGCTCTACTTCTTAGGCCTTTGCACATACCTTGTGCTTTGTTTCTTGTCATCTTAGACTTTGGAAAGCATGAACATTCCATTTACCCGGGCCTAGATCAACTAGGTCCCCCTCCAGGAAGCCTTGGAGCAGGCGATGGCACCCCACTCCAATACTCTTGCCTGGAAAATCCCATGGGCGGAGGAGCCCGGTAGGCTGCAGTCCATGGGGTCGCGAAGAGTTGGCCATGACTGAGCGACTTCCCTCTCGCCTTTCACTTTCATGCATTGGAGAAGGAAATGGCAACCCACTCCAGTGTTCTTGCCTGGAGAATCCCAGGGACGGGGGAGCCTGGTGGGCTGCCGTCTATGGGGTTACACAGAGTCTGACACGACTGAAGTGACTTAGGAGCCAGGAAGCCTTCCAAGTTTTACTCCTTCCAGGCAAAATATGAGTTCTTTATATTAGATACGGACATGGAGATGTATCAGAGCAGAGATGCAGAGGACTTGTTTCTGAGCCCTGGGGTCAGATAGTACTGGGCTGTGCATGTTGTGTGGGACCCAAGGCTTGCACCTGGATATTTTGCAAGTCAGTTCAGGTTGCAGACATTTGGGGAAGACCAGGGAACACTGACAACAGGCTAACTCTTAGAAGCTTGCTAGGATTGGTACGACCGTTTTCAGGAATTTCATATCCTTTCCTGCTTTTCTATCTCTGAAAATCTTGTCCTTCCTACAAGGCCCAGGCATAAATCACTTCCCTAATTTTTTCCTGAATTCATGTTCCCACCCTAACCACAAGAGTTATTTCTCCTATTGCTATAGGAAGAAAGATATGAGGATTTCATATCTCTGCTGCAAATGTCACTAAGCTTCACAGTTATCCAAAGTGAGACTGGAAGCCCCCTTCCTTCCAGGAGGCCTCTTGCTGAGAGATTTCTGCACCTGCTCACAATTTGTGAATTGTACAAACAAGAAGGCGCAGTTCCCCTAGGCTTGACTACCTTGAGTGTTTAACTCATCTACACTCTACATGACGTGTGGACCACAGAGGCACGGGGTCCCTTAGCTGGAATGCATGGTCACAGTGCACAGTGCTCCTAGGAAAGGTGATCTAATGCTAGCACTGTCCCTCCCATGGGAAAGATCATTTGAGGCTTCGTGGTGTGCAGTGTTATGCAGCAGTCCATGATGTTGCCCTACACACTGTGACGGCTAATTTTATGTGCCAACTTGACTGGTCATGGAGCATCCAAATTAAACATTATTTCTGGTTGTATCTGTGAGGGTGTTTCTGGATGAGATGAGCATTTGAATCGGTGACTTAGTAAAATAGATGGCCTTCCCCAATGTGGGTAGGCATCATCCAATCCATTGAGGGACCAAATGGAACAAAAGCAGAGAAAGGAAAAGTTCTTCCCTTTTTTTCCCTATCTCGCTGCCTGAGATAGAACATTTCTCCTAGTTTTCTCCTTCTCTTCAACTAGGATTCACACCACCAGCCCCCCTGGTTCACAGGCCTTCAGACTGGGACTGAATTATACCACTGTCTTTCCTGGCTTTATACCTTGTAGGCAGGAGATTGTGGAATTTCTCAGCCTCCATAAATAGGGAACTAAACTCAAGATAAACCTCAAGATTATATATATATATATATTGGCTTCCCTCATAGCTCAGTTGGTAAAGAATCTGCCTGCAATGCAGGAGACCCAGGTCTGATTCCTGGGTCAGGAAGATCCCCTGGAGAAGGAAATGGCAACCCACTCCAGTATCCTTGCCTGGAGAATCCCATAGGCAGAGGAGCCTGGCGGGCTACAGTCCATGGGGTCACAAGAGTCGGACATGTCTTAGTGACTAAACCAACAGCCAATATATAGATAGATAGATAGATATAGATAGATGGATATAGATATAGATAGATAGATTTAGATATAAAATGTCTCTTATTGGTTCTGTTTCCTTGAATAACTCTTGACTAATAAACCTGGAATATCGCAGCCAGCTGCAGCTGTTACACTTGGCTTCATAGTCCTCAAATAGAACTCAGAAGAAACAGAAAAATCAAATACATGAAAATTAGTTCCAAACTATGAGTGAGGAAACGAAGATACCAGAAACAAACAGCCAGATATTGGCCCAGAGGGGTTTCTTTTCCAGTAGATTAACTGCTCCTTTGCAAGCCCTGAGAAAGCTTACAGGTGAGCTCTTCTAGAACTGGGGTTGTTAGGTGAGACTCTGACAAAGATCCAGAGGGCAGGAGAGCTGTTGCAGGCCTTGTCCAGGAATCAGTAAAGGACAATTAATCCACATGGGGAGGGAAGACAAATAAATACTGGGGCCGTTGATGTGAATCCTGCCCCAGGATCTGCCAAGTCTTTCCTGTGTGTTACTAGGCTTGTCTCTCTGACTGGCGTCAGCAGATGGATACATGCTGGACCCTCTCAATCCCTGGCATACAATGACCACTACCACACAGGTCCTATCTTTCAGATCACCAGTGTCTCCTCGATCTGTGGTCACCATTCATTCTTTTTATTTTATTTTTCTCTTGTCTTGCACAGTTTATGGGTTCTTAGTTTTCTGACCAGGGACCGATGCTGGGCCCACAGCAGTGAAAGCACTGAGTTTTAACCACTGGACCACCAGGAAAGTCTTGCTTTTCATTCTTGTCTCATTTATACTTCATTCCACATTCATGGTCTGTCTGAAGAAAATAATATCTTCTTACCTACTGTGTACAGTTCATGGGCTTGAGGTATGCTCTTGGGATTCATATCACAATTATTCCTCCTACCAGCTGAATATCCTTCATTGTTTTGTGCCTCAGTTTCCTAATCAGTAGAGTGAGGATCCTAATAAGAACTATGTCTTCAGGCTGCTATGACCCTTAGTGAGTTCATGAAAAGCATTTAGACCAGTGACTAACACACACTAAGCTTTCATGAAATGATAACTAGGACTGTTACCTTATCACCATGCATGTCTCTGGTCAAATACAACATCCTTTCTGGAGACTTTCCCATGCTAGCTCTGCCAACACTAATCTACTTTCTCTGATTCTTTTTCTACTTACCATTCACGTAACATAATCTACATCTTACAATGTATTGGCCAGTTTGCCAGTTGTTTTGTTCCACAATTATTACTTTCATCTATGCTAATGTCTTTGTTGACTTATTAACTTGTGCATGTCTTCATCTATATGTCTTGTTCTTAAAACTTTTACCACCAGTTTCCAATTCATCAGCTTAGTTGCTCATTTTCTCCTGGTATAATATAGCTCAATATACAGTGCAACACATATGAAGATTCTATAGCACATAAGGGGACACTGAAATAGTACCTTTCCTTAGGCGAGCCCCCGTGATATCCGATATTCCCCATGAGAAGGTCATAAACTCCCTTGTTCACTCATTGGTTTTACCAGAAGGCACAATGCGGGTGGTGCCCTGATAAGAGGAATTGGCAAAAATGTACTGAAGATTTGGTTGACCGTATCAGGCCTGTCTGTGAAGAAAAGATGCACCAGGCTGAAATGTGTGTTGCAGGAGAGTTGATGTGGAACATGGGCAAGAGAGGAGGCAGTTTAAAGGATTAAGGAGGAGCAAGTGCACAGGAGCAGGAATGTGAAAGAATATGGCCTTCTCAGGGAAGAACGCACATTCTGGCCTCATGGGAGAAGAGAGTTAATGATATAAACTGCAAAAGATAAAGGGAAAAAGATAAGTGGCCCATAGCAAGGACACATGGGTTGGATGTGGTGAACTCCATTAAGATCCAATTTGCTTTTCAAATCTACCATTTTGGTGTCAGTGTGCAGAGCAGATCAAAACAGAGGGTCAGCAGAAAAAGGGAGACCAAGCACCCATCGTGGCCTCACTCCAACATCACATGAGTCTTGCATGTGCACGAGCCCACCTTGTCTGCTGCCACGTGGAACAGGGCTGTGGATGTGGGTGCCGAAGGCCAGGACGACGACATAGCTGGATAGGCAGTGTATGCCGCCATCAACTGCATGTTGGACCAGGTCAACGCCTGTCTGGACCACCTGGAGGAGAGGAATGACCACCTCCCTGGCCGCCTCCAGGAGTGCTTGAATCTAGCTGGCAGACACATCTTGAGATCCAGCAGCTGCTCAGGGAGGCCCCAAGTGATTGGCAGCCCCTAGTGGAGCCCTCCAAGGGCCCCAAGGCCAGGCCTCTACCCTGCCTGCCTGAGCCCTCACCACCTGGCTTAGGGCGGCCTGCAGATGACCTGGGGGATCTGCCTGCCTAGGCCATCCTTCTGCTACTTCCCTTTTGCATGCTTGGCTTGCCCCCACGACCTGGCATCCCCTCTTGGGATCAGGTGTGGGCCTGTGACCCACCCAACTTGCCTACCTGCCCAAATCCTGGATGCTCCTCTCTCTGCCTAGGTTCATTCGGCAGATTGAGAGTTATGTTAACATTCTCCGAATTAGTATTCCTGCACCATTATGCCAGTTGAATGGCTATTTCATAAAATGTTGTCTGCAAGCTGCTCTACAAAGGGGTTCTAAATTTACTATTAGAAATTTTACACAATGTATGTAGAGTTGTTTTTTTTTTTTTTTTAAGCACAAAACAATTCTGCCATTCAGTTACCTTTTTGATTCTGCCCATTCATACTCTGGTAATGAGTGTTACATAGTGAAAAATCCCTAATAATCAAGGGACTGGATTCTAATACAAAATGGACCAGGAGCTTATTGTGTGCTTCCAGATTTTTGTTCCCATGACTTCTGATGTTCTTCAGAA
The DNA here is from genome assembly GCF_003369695.1 of Bos indicus x Bos taurus. NCBI lineage: Eukaryota > Metazoa > Chordata > Mammalia > Artiodactyla > Bovidae > Bos > Bos indicus x Bos taurus. The sequence goes on from NC_040105.1 coordinate 127,192,084, forward strand.
CCATGCTGGGCCACTCCTCATATCCTCACCCACAGCAAGAATGGGAGATATCCCCATCACCCCCACAATATCCAGGCATGTATCTGTCATCCTCATGAAATGGCCAGAAGGATCACTTCACCTAGGAAGATGTCAGATTACCTACCATCCTTCTTACCTTAACAAGGGGAGAACTTCAATTACGGCCTGGAGACCCCTCACCCTGCCACCCCACCCCCTGTCATTAATGCCCCAAATTACTGAGCCCAGAGTCCCACTCGGTACCTGATGTGCTGTACACACAGAGCCACATCTTCATTGATCATGCTTGGAGTCATCACAAATAATAACATTTACAAGTGGGAGCTTTTCTATCATACACATTTTATTGAAAAACAAAATTTTACAAATTCAAAATATTTTACACAATCTTCTGTTCCCCTCTGACAGAGTGGAACAGTACATCTTCCACTTGCCAAGACTGGTGAGATCAGCATAGCAATTGAAACCATCTGTAAACAAGGCCTCTGGTTATATTCCCTACTGCAAATGACCACAGAGAACTCGCCATAAGGGCACAGGTATTGGTAAAATATAAACAAGCTGGAGGGTGAACAATGGCTCCTACTTATTCCTTTTCCTTGCAGTACCTTTGGCACAAGTTCCACTGAAGGAAGTTCCCTGCGGCCTGAGTTTGGCCAGGGTGTGACAATCACAATTTGCGGGGGACAGACACCTGGGGGGACGTGTTATCTTATGTTAGGATATTGGAGGGCAAATACAAAGTTACATAAGAAACAAAGGTTTAATTATCCCCATTGAAAAGTAAGAGCAGGCTTTCTCCCCTCCCTTTGCTTTAGAAGGTTTACTTTGGAAAACTTGTCAGTTCTTTCTCTGTCTCTCTGCAATATGTGGAAATAGTTTTAAAAAGCTCAATAAGCCTCTTGCCAATTCGATAACCCAGGAATGCTCCTTTAAGGACCTGGAAGCAAAAATCCTTGCAAAGGGGGAGAACTAGGTAAAGAGGGAACAACTTAAGCAGTTGAAACCAGAAACTACTAGACCTTCTGGACAATCAGAGATAGAAATGACTATCAAAGAAATGCAACAGAGTCAATAAAGCTGCAGGAGAAGATCATGAAAAGGTGAGGGCAGGCAGCAGCTCAGGAGGATTACAGCATTCACAGAAGCAAGAGGTGTTCCTTCTCAGAACTCCCTCAGGTTATGTTATTGTGCAACAGTATAAAACAGTATAAACAACATTAAACGGTGCACAGAAAGAGCAGAGGTAGCAAAATCATCTCCTGGCAGAGAGGCCCACAATTCACTGGGAAAATGAAATGTGAAGACCTGATCCCAATATTAATGCCTCATCTTGAATAGAGGCCCACATCCACTCACTTCACACGTATCCGTGTGCTTTACTATCTTCTATATCACAGCTATGGCCACAGAATGGTAGTGTGAGGGAACAGGGCCAGGAGACAGGAGAAAGAGCCCTGAACCCACTATGTCCACCACAATTTTCACACCAAAACCCTTGTCCTCCCCACTGTCAGTCTTTCCTTATACTCTCAGAGCCTCCTGCTCATAGCCCTGCTGGGCCCAAATTTCCCTAATCAAGAGAAAGCAAAAGCCTGAAATGGGGAAACCCTTGGACCCTTTCCCTCCCCAAACTGAGCTCCCCTTTGCTCTCCCTAATTCCAGTAGCACAACACCACAAACAATGCATAACCGCCCCTCTGCTGTTGTACCAACACCTTCTTCCTTGAGAGTCCAGAGAAGATCCCCTTGAGGCAATGTCACCCCCACTAACAGGAAGACCCAAACGGGAAAGGAGCCACCACCAAGTAGAAAGGCTTTCTAGCAGATACACAGGGGGAGAGACAGTTACAGCCTGGGGGTGTGGCCCTCTCCAGCAAGAGTAATACAAGGGCTTCATTCTCCAGCCAGGACGCCTGACTCGGGAGGTTCCTGGACATCCAGGCTCACTGGCGCATGCCCCAAAGGAAACAAATGGCCCCAGATTCAAGCAAGGTTCTCTGACAAGACCCATCAGACCTCTTTCTTCCAACTAATGTCCAGAGTGTGCTCAGCGGAAGAGTCAGAAAGCGAACATAGCAAGTTCCAAGCACATTCCCACACACAGAGCTGAGACACCTCAGGATTCACAATATGCCCTTGCTCTAAACAATGACACAGAATTCTTACAACAGGCTACTGTCAATTTCTGCCCCAGACCCTACATTACCTACGCCCTTGGTGGCACAGAAGTCTGATTCAGGCCAGAGCCACCTTAGGCCTGAAACCCCACACTTCCTATGCCCTTTGCACAACAGAAGTCTGACTCAGGCCACATCTAACTTACCACCCAGTTCCAACATTTCCCATGATCCTTGCTGTGGAGAAGTCTGACTTAGCCCAGAGCCAACTAAAGCCCCAAACCCCATAATTTCAATGCCCTTTGCCACAGAAGTCTGGCTCAGGCCAGAGCCACTGTATGCCCAGAACTCCACATATCCTATGCCCTTTAAGGAACCAAAGTCTTATTCAGGCCAGAGCTAACTTACCACCCAGACCCAATATTTCCCATGTCCATTGGGGCAGAGAAGTCTGACTCAGATCAGAGCCATTTTATGCTCAGGACCCAACATTTCCCAGACCCCTTTATAACACCAAGGTCTGCCTCAGGCTAGAGCCAACTTACACCCCAGACTCAATATTTCCCATGCCCCTTTGGGACACAGATGTCTGACTCAGGTCAGTGCCAACCTACTACCCAGACCCAACTTTCCCCATGCCCCATGGGACACAGAATTCTGACAAGAGGCCACAAACAATTTATGGCCTGGAGCCAACATTCACCATGCCCACATGCTGCCATTGCCACTATGGGCCTTTTTTAGGACATTCGCAAGGCACCTGTGATGTGTGAGCTTTGAAGGAAGTACCGTCTGACTGGTATATCAGTAGAACATACCAAGAATTGGTTGCTCGCTTTCAGTTGTCTCTTTACAGCGCACAGGGAAATCTCAACATGAGAGCTGAGCATCTACTCAACCAAGTGTAGTCAACATCAGTGGGCACCTCCCAGGAGACTCCCTCAGATTACCCTTCTAGGCCACAGTATAGGAGGGGCAATGGCCACCTTTCCTGAACTGCTTTTCACAGCCTAAGGCAGTGCACAGACTGAAGCAGGAACACAAGAACTTCTCTGACAGTGACATCCAAAAGTCTGAGGAATGGTGTAAAGTAGGGTAAAGACCCCGTTATAAAAGTCTCACCTGTGCCAGAAGGCAATCTATTCTCATGTCTCACTCAATCATGTGCATTGCCATCATCAGTCCCCATACTCTGCCAATCCCAGGCAGGAACAGGGATGTGGAAGGGGAATAAAACACTTCTTTGAATACAAGAAGTTTCTTATATTTTTCACACCACAGTCCCTTGTCCTTAATCATTATGAGCAGCTGCATCCAGTGCTGCCCTTTCCCATCCTCTGTCCACCTGCAATCAGCAGGCCTCTGAAGGAGGGACCATGGTCTATATGCCATTCCATCTTTCCTGAACAGAGAGGCTCCTGCCCTGGGGTGACCCTTTAACCTCTATAAGCCTCTCTGTAAAGAAGAGACAATCAAACTGGCTGGCAATCAGCCATGAAATCCATTTAGTTCAATATGTATTCTCCCAAATTTTGGGAGCACTTGCCATATCAATCATTTCCAATATGGTTAAAGACACACTGTGCCACCCGAAGATAGCCATATTGACTTGAAGAGGAGATGGAGGTCACGGCAACCACAGATCGTTTTAAGCAGAAAATGTTACTTAAGAAGGCTTCACAAAGCTTAGAAATTAACATTAGAAGATTGGTCCAGCTAAAACCAACGATAATGTCCCTCTATACCATGGGGGCTGCTGCAGCTACTGCTAAGTCACTTCAGTCATGTCCGACTCTGTGTGACCCCATAGACAGCAGCCCACCAGGCTCCCCCATCCCTGGGATTCTCCAGGCAAGAACACTGGAGTGGGTTGCCATTTCCTTCTCCAATGCATGAAAGTGAAAGGCGAGAGGGAAGTCGCTCACTCGTGTCCGACTATTCGCGACCCCATGGACTGCAGCCTACCAGGCTCCTCCGCCCATGGGATTTTCCAGGCAAGAGTACTGGAGTGGGGTGCCATCGCCTGCTCCAAGGCTTCCTGGAGGGGGACCTAGTTGATCTAGGCCCGGGTAAATGGAATGTTCATGCTTTCCAAAGTCTAAGATGACAAGAAACAAAGCACAAGGTATGTGCAAAGGCCTAAGAAGTAGAGCTAGGCTTTGAGGGATGGACACGGATATAGAAAGACTTAGGAATACGAGCAGGGATTTCATGACGTCAGCTGGGCCTTGGGAAATGGACAGTTTCCCACCAGTAGACCTAGCTGAGAGGAATGGCCATTGTCCCCGTCAATCATCGCAGGCCCACCAATGACGATGTTGGGAGGCGGGGGCGTGAAAGGCGGAAGAAGCCCTAGCACGTGCCTAAGCTCCTGACTGTCTGGATTGTGCTATGGGGCTTCCGTAGACCGTTTTCCTTGGTTAGGATTTAACATGGCGGCTCCCTTTCCGGAAATGGCAAAAGTGTAAGTTTTACTAACTTTATTCGTATTTGGCTGTCTGCGGTGTGAGTGGAGAGTCGGGTAGATGGTGTGTCCTGACGGACACTTTGACAGACGTGTCTGCGGGCTCCTGGGTGGGTGGCGGAGAAGATCTCTCAGGCACTTCCGGGTTTGGTGTTGGGCATTATTGTAACGGCATGCTGAAACTTGAAGAAGATTTTCTTGGTTTAAATGTGTGTCTCGGAGCCTCCTTCCCAGTTATAGTCTTAATGCTTTGTAGTGTTTGCGGCTTAAAGAGAGGGAAGGGCGGGTGCTTTTGGCTGGGTGGGTGGGGGTGCCAGACAGTCTGGTGACTGGCGGCCACCATGGAGCTGATTCTGCTTTCTATTGTAGGGTGTTTGGGGTGGATATATCGTCGCCGGGGATTGGTTCAAATGTTGATCTTGGCCATTTTTGTGACCTTTCTTCACCATTGAGGGTATTTCTGTTATTTTCCACGTGAAACGAGACAGTAAGGCTCTGAGGGACTGCGTGTGGTGTTAGGACAGCTGACGGCCCTTGGCTGCCTTGGTGTTTTGTGGATAAGGGAAAGGGGAAGTTTTCCCCAGCCACTCATGTTACGAGCTTGCAAGTTACCTAATTTTCCTGCAGCTGTATTAGGCTGTCCATCTGTAAGCAAGTCTCCTTGTAGATCTGTATAATCACTGTTTCCTTCAGGACCTGTGATGGAAAAATCTAGTACTGGCCAGCCGATGGGCCTGTAATGAGAAGAGAGTGGACCCGGAATTAGCTGTCCAGACCTGCCAGATGAGTAAGTGCAACCTTATGTTATGTGGGGCCACAAATGCTGGGAGGAGGGTAGCATCCATCCCATCAGCTGTAACATTATTTAACATGGTGTTGAAATGTCTTCCCTGAGTCTCTAAGATCGGAACTTCCAACAATGTCAGGATCACTCCCTGAGCGCTGCTCAGACACTGTTTCTAATCGATGTCTGTAACTAGTCAGTGGCATCTTTTTCCAGTTCACCGTGAGTGCCATTATTACAGACGTACTGAATTTATTAGAATGTCACATTTCCAAAAAGCCTGATCTTGCCATTTTCACATCAGAGCTCTGATCTGTCTTTTTATCCTTTTGGAAAACACTTGTAATACCAGGCAGAAGCAGGCTGGACTGGATGGGATTGTGAAAAACAAACTTCAGGAATCCAGAGACTGTGGGAGTGCTGTTTTTTTCAGGTAGGGGAACATGGATTTGAATGTAATTTAAAGCCAGCTCTCTTTAGGAAAGGGGAGAAAGATGAGGCCTGTACACCAAGTGAGTGGCAGAGAATGATAGTCTGCCGGTCTATCCCCTCTATAAGTGGGTGGGCATTTACTTTGCAGGGGTCCTGGAGGTATAGGCTAACAATTCAAGTAATATGCGGGTCAGGACTTCATTAAATATTGACCCTTCCACAGTTTGTCGGGCTTTTTTTTTTTTTTTTTTTTTGCTTTGCTTTGCTTTGCAGGTGTTGCTGAGACAATGCATCGTGTTTCATTAAAAATAAATTTTATTGTCTGAGTCTGACTCTTTCTTACTGTCATCTTTGAGCCTCAATTTCCACATTTGCAAAATGGGAATCAAACCTTGCTCTCAGGGATATCTCTTGTATGGTTTTTGTAAAGTACTCAGCACACAGGAGGTACGGAGGGAATTAGTACACCATTTCCAGCATATGGGAACAGAACACTGTGGCTTCATTTAGCTCGTCTCCCTACCTGTCCAGACCCCCATTTCAACCAAACATTTGTTTCCTTTCACAGGGCCAGCAAATTACCTCAGATATTACTGGCCTTCTTGGAAACCAGCCTCATTAATCCTGCTATGATGCCAAGAGGTAGCCCAGCAACTCACACTTTGCCTTGCTCTGAGCAACTTTCTTTTCTGGCCATCTCCGACGCCTTATGCCGAAGCTGATGTGGCTCAGCACCAAGTTCAGGCACCAAGACGGTGCTTGTTAACTGGCAATGCGGAAAAGGTCTCCTCTCTTTCATTGTCTGTGTAAAGTTACTTCTTTCCTGGGCAGTGGTTAATTTGTTGAAAATGTGTGGAAGAGTTTTCACAGTTGGGGTGGGGGGAAAGCGCTAAATAGAAATGTGAACTCTTCTAAGGTGCATTCAGAGACACTTCTAACCTCTAGTTTCATAGAAACCTCGGGCTCCTCTGTTGCTCTATTAGCACGGGTTTTATCCAGAAGGAGGCATCACAGAACCTGAATTTCATTCACCAAAGGTTAAAAGAAAATCCACATTTCCTTGTGTATGGAAACTAAAGTGTGTAGTCTTTAGAGGGCATGTTTAAAGACTTTTTGTTTATCCCTGTAATTGGTGAAATTACTTTAAAGCTGTGAAAGATGGGGGTGGTGATAGTTTCCTACTCAGTGAAAACCTGAAGCCTGAGATACTTAGAAAAACCTGTCCTAGGCCCATGTTCCTTCACCAAGTGACATGATGGTGATCAAAACTGGCTTATTTCCTAGTCAAAACAGTTGTGAAACTTAAGAATAACTGTGAGGCCTTCTTCCCTTCCATACACACTTGTTCCCACTGCCCATCAAAGTCATCTTGTCTGACTTCATTGGAGGCAGGGGTCAAGAAAACCTAAATGGATGGTTTAATCAGTAAATCTGCTGTGTATGGGCAGTTAAAAATAAGTCACAAGGTTGAGGATTCCACAAAGGTGACTCTTCAATTGGTGACAGTCTCACAAATCAGGGCTCTCATGGAAAGAGAAGGTAATCTTCTGAATTGAGATGAAATCTGGCTTTCTGGTTCTTTCCCAGTAATTCATTCCTAGGCCAACCATGTCACATAGGCTCATGAGACAGTACCTCAGTGAATGTCTACTCACTCGTGGGAATGTTAATGTTCTGTAAATTCTTGGTGTGAGGTATTCCTTTGGATACATACCACAAGTGGGATTGCTGGACTAGACGGTCGTTCTGTTTTTAAGTTTTTGAGAGACTTTCATACTGTTTTCCATAGTAGCTGTACCAATTTAGTGTTGAACTAAATGAGTTTCGTGAGCGGTTCTCGGCCACTTTTGATTGTCGGTTCTTTTCAGGAGAAGTACTGGAGAGCTTAAGGGCTCAAAGGGGAAAGCACGCCCCTGATCAGGAAAGATGGAATGACTGACTACATACGGACCTTCGTTGGGGTTCCTAAAGCCTAGAGGTGGGGAAGGGGCCGGGAAGAGTGACCCTCTATAGAGCTGCTCTCAGAGCACAAGGAGAAAGCTGGACAGGAGGACAAAAGTGTCTGCTACCTACTTCTCAGTTCCTGGTACTGCCTGGGATCCTTGTAGCATGGGGACTGAAGATAATAGTGCACATCGCTGAGTGTGACATGAGAGTGGATTACTTTGTGGCAAAGGTGAGACTGATGATGAAGGCTTTACCGTATGTTAAAGCATTCCTCAGAACTTTGGACTTCACTGTTAGGGATGTTCTTGTGTTCCTGCTTCAGTCTGTGCACTGCCTTAGGCTGTCAAAAGCGGCTCGGGAAAGGTGAGCTTTCCCCCTCCTATACTGTGGCCTAGAGCAGTAATCTGAGAGAGTCTCCCGGGAGGTGCCCATTGATGTTGACTACACTTGGTTGAGTAGACCACTCAATTCTTCTGTTGGGACTACCTGTGGCCATAAAGAGGCACATGAAAGTGAGCTGCTGTTGCTGGTGTGTTCTAGTGATCTAGCAGCCAGACACTTCTTCCTTCAACACTCACACACCTCAGGTGCTTTGCTAAAGTCCTAAAGGAGGTGCATATTGGCAACGGCAGCATGTGGGGTGTGGGAAATGTTGAGTCAGGGGCAGAAGTTGGCGGTAGCCTGATGTCAGAATTCTGTGCCTTTGTGCAGAGCGAGGGCACATTGGGATTCCCGAGGAGTCCCAACTCTGTAGGAATGTGGTTGGAACTTTCCACGTTCACTTTCTGCACTCTTCCACTGAGCACACTCTGCACATTGTGTGGAAGAAAGAGGTCCGATGGGTCTTGTCAATGAACTGTCCATGAATCCGGGGCCATTTGCTTCTTTCTGCGCATATGCCGATGAGCATGGATGTCCAGGAACCTCCGGAGTCAGGTGCCCCAGCTGGAGCATGAAGCCCTTGTATTCCTCTTGCTGGAGAGGGCTACACCCTCAGGCTGTGGCTGTCTCTCCCCCCGTGTGTCTGCTACAAAGCCTTTCTAGCAGAAAGGCTGGCTGCTGGTGGCTTCTCTTCCATTTGGGTCTTCCTGTTGATGGGGGTGACATTGCCTCAAGGGGCCTTCTCTGCATTCTGAAGGAAGAAAGTGGTGTTGGTACAACAGTGGAGGGACAGTTCTGCATTGTCTGTGGTGGTGTGCTACTGGAGTCGGGGAGAGGAAAGGGGAGCTCAATGTGGGGAGGGAAAAGGTCCCATGGTTCCCCCATTTCAGGCTTTTGCTTTCTCTTGATTAGAGAAATTTGGGCCCAGCAGGGCTATGAGGAGGAGGCTCTGAGAGTATAAGGAAAGACTGACAGTAGGGAGGACAACGGTCTCTGGTGTAACGACTGTGGTGGGCATTGTGGGTTCATGGCTCTTTCTCCTGTCTCCTTTCTCCATTCTTGTGGCCTTCCTTTGGGTTAGCACAGCTTAGGGACAGAAGATAATAATGGACCCTGATGGGGATTTTCTCTTATAGAGAAAATACGGCTTTCTTGTAAACTAGGACATTTACTATGGGAACAGGATTATTGTCCATTTTCCCAAGTGAATTGTGAGTTTGTCTACAAGTGAAGGCTTGGCTGTCTCTTCCTTGTTCTGTGTGGCCTAGACCCGTGGAAAACGGCTGTTGTGGAAGGGGAGCTCTCTGTCCTGCTGTACTGTTGCACAGTATATAATGTAAGGGAGTTCTGAGAAGGAACTGCTGTTGCTTACACTATTGATTGTTTTTCTGCAGAGATATTTTCTGCCCTTTTCCTGTAGCTTTATGGGCTCTTGGTCACTGCTTTTGCTGCCAGGTCCCTGAAGGAACTCTCTTGGTTTGTCAGATTACCAAGAGGCTTATTTAACTTACAGAAAAGAGTTGCATACATTGCAGAGAGTCAGAGATGGCAACCCATTGCCTGGAAAATCCCAGGGACAGAGGAGCCTGGTGGGCTGCCGTCTATGGGGTCGCACAGAGTCGGACACAACTGAAGTGATTTAGCAGCAGCAGAGTCAGACAAAGAACTGACCCGTATTCCACCATTTTTTAGGAAAGGCAAGAAAGAATGTCTTGTCCCTTTTCAGCATGAGCAGTTTCATTTTCCTTAGTTTCCCTTACAATGTGCTCCCCATGAGATACCCCTGGGTATCTTCACCCTCCCTCCAAGTGCTGATTCCAAAGTCCTGGCCATAGTCAGACCTGCGCAGAGAACTTCCTCAAGAGGAACTTGTGGAAAGAGCACCTGAAGGACAAGTAAAAAGTATGAGTGACTGCTTATCCTCTAGGAGCTTTTTACCCATACATATGTCCTCAGGGGGAATTCTCTGTGATCAATAGGACCACTCGGGATGAGGATTAAAACAACAAACCCTGTTTAGAGATGGTTTAAATCGCTCTGCTGATGTCAGCACTCTGCTGGCAAGTGGAGCTGAACTTCATCTCTCACCATCCCTTTCTCGAGGGCTCTGAAGGAGCAGAGATTTGATCTCCAATTGGCAGAGGGCCGATTTCTGTGTCTTGTGGTGCACAGGACCTGCTCGAATACTTGGTAGGAGGCAAGGACTCAGATCCTGCAGAGTTTTACTTATGGAATTGTAGTGTGCCGCTCTGTCAAAAAGAGTGGCCAGAATGAGCAAAATACGTGCATTCCTGTACAATGTGAATGGTCTCTTCATCCGTCTGGACTTGAATGTGCCCTCCCAGTCCACTATGCTGTCTCCAGCACACACACAAAATGGGTTACTGAGCGTCGCCAGCCAGGCCACCTTGCAGTTTAGATTTGGGTTGGCTTTCTGAGCTTCCTTCGCCTCTTCTTATTCATGTGCAAGCCTACTGTCCTACTTCTCATCAGCTTTGGAAAGGAACAGCAGTGGGCTCACTTCAGTGAATCCTAAGGAGATTCACTGGTTTACTCAGCCTCTCCCAATCAGTCAGACAGAGCACCTTCCAGAATGCTGAAAGGCCTGTTGTAGATTTTCCTCTAGTAGATTGTCAGAGTACTGAGCTACGGATATAGGATATAGTTAAAGCCAGGAACCAAGCACCTGTGCATCTCCTCCGGACCCCAGAACTGATGTGTACTCGAAAGGCTAAGAGGGTAGGTCTTATTCCGTCATGTTTTTATTACCAGATAACAATAAATTACGAAGGTGGAATGAAACTTCAGAGTGGATGGGTGTGTTTACGATATAGATTATGGAGATGCTTTATGGATGTAAACTATCTCCAGACTCATTAGATTGTATACCTTAAATGTGTACTTTTTTTTTGTATGGCAGTCATTCCTCATACCTCAATGAAGGGGTTTAAAAACATAATAAAAAAGACCCTTCCATGATCACAAATGAGTGCCCCCTCCATGTGTTTTTAGATTTTAGAACTGAGAGGGAAGACTGTTTCTCCTTGGGGAAATGGGTAATGCCATTTACAGCTTCTGTATTCTGGTTTTGCCTTGGTTTTTCTATGGATACATAGTATTTGCATTAGTGGTGTATAAGGTTAACCTTTAGTCCGTAGGGTTTTGAATTTCATAGAATCACAGCAGTTCTACAGAAGTCGTCAACTTCATGCAGAGGACTTCGGCTCAAGAAGTGACCCTGTGACATCAGCGAGTGGTCATTTGACCAGAAATTGACTTTGGGTATTGTGCCTTTGGGAATGGCTTGGACTTTGGGTTGTTTTCATTTTCTGTAACATATGCTTTTGTGCTTACTCAAGAAATCTTTAAAAATTGTGTACCCATGGGGGCATGTCAACATGCGTGTGTGCTGTATTTGTATTCCACAGGGTGGAAGGCCCTGTCTCAGGCTCATTGGTCTCTCTAGCAGGCCTCTTTTCTCTCAGACCTTCCCACAGCCTTCTATTTTCTATGTCACTGAGTTTCCTGGCCATAGCTACTTGGTTTGGCATACTTTTCATCTTATCCTAGTTGAGCCAGTAATACTTGTGCCATAGTTTGGGACTAGACCCGCAAGAATGAGTGAGAGTTTGCAAAGGTTCACTAGTAACCTTTTACTGCAGAGAATGTAAAAAGATACACTGTTGGGACTTCCCCAGCTGTCCAGTGGTTAAGACTCCATGCTTCCAATATATGGGGGAGGGGTTCAATCCCTGGTGGGGGAACTAAGATCCCACATGCTGCATGGCATGGCCAAAAAAAAAAAAAGACATACTGCTGAGTTTCCCTGAGCTAGCCTCATTTCTGTGTCTTTAAAATGTATTTGTTGCTTAAGTTTCTTGTATTTTGTTAAATACTTGTGTTCTGCCAATAAAATTCATTTGCTTCAGAAGATCTCACTTGTATGTGTTTCTTACTCACAATGAACACCAGCATGATCAAGGAAGCTGCGGCTCTGTCATGGGCATTGTCACCTGAACCGTGGCGGAGCACTAAGCTCTAAAGGCTGATGTGTTAAGAACAGGAGTGGGTGGCAAAGGGATGGGGTCTCCAGGCCATGCTAAAAGTTCCCCTCTTTGTTAAGCTCCCCCTTTTGTTCAGGGAAGTATTCCCCTTAATGTTAGTCACTTAGTCATGTCCAACTCTGTGCCACCCCATGGACTGTAGCCCGCCAGGCTCCTCTGTCCGTGGGATTCTCCAGGCAAGAATATTGGAGTCGGTTGCCATTTCTTTCTCCAGGGAATCTTCCCGAGCCAGGGATCGAACCCTGGTCTCCTGCATTATAGGCAGATTCTTTACCATCCAAGCCACCTGGGAAGCCCGATCCCCTAAAGGTAGCAGGTAATCTAACACCTCCCTATGAGAAGTGATACTTTTAGCCACTTCATGAAGGCCATGAATGCATATTTGGGGATCGTGGAGAAATTTTCTGATACTCCCAAGGGCTAGGAGAGGTAGGGTGACCAGCATGGTTTCAGAGAAGATTAGTTGAGAAGTCAGTAGGACCAAACTAGAAGCAGCAAGCACACAATTAATTCCTGCTGAAGCCTGCATTAGAATCTCGGTCCCTTGTGCCTGAGACATCTTTTATACGCCACACCACTAGGTCTTATAAAGACTTTGTAATAGCTGAATTAAATTACTAAGTGGGTAGAATTTTTTGGCATTGTTTATTCTTTAAACACATGGATACACTTTCCAGTTCTAACTGGAATTAGACATGCAATTAACTAAAATTGCAGTCTTAGGTATAACTTGAAGTGAAGTGAAGTGAAGTCGCTCAGTCGTGTCCGACTCTTTGCGACCCCATGGACTATAGCCTATCAGGCTCCTCCGTCCATGGGATTTTCCAGGCAAGAGTGCTGGAGTGGATTGCCGTTTCCTTCTCCAGGGGATCTTCCTGACCCAGGAATCGAACCAGGGTCTCCCGCATTGCAGGCAGACACTTTACCGTCTGAGCCACCTTACCATGGTTTAAACATTTCAGCAGGGACTTCCCCGGTGGTCCAGTGGCTGAGACTCCATGCTTCCAATGCAGGGGTCCCAAGTTCGCTCTGTGGCTGGGAAAATAGATTCCACATGCCACAACTAAGACCCAGCGCAGCTAAATTAATAAATATTAAAAAAAAAAAAAAAACAAACACGTTTTCCCAGCAAATAGCCTTACTGTGGTCAGTAACCCCCTCCCCACCCCCAAAGAAAGGGGAGTAAGACTGGCAGTGTGTTCTGCCTGTAGTTCTTCAGGGTGGCTGGGTGTCATAAAGATCTTGGGCTGAAGGTGGCAGCAGTTCTGTTCTTGCCATTCAGTCTAGAGGGCCTCAAGCTTCAGTGTCTCATTTCCTGCCCGAGAAGTTCATCAGGATGCAGAGCTCAGATCACTTCTCTTTTTCTCTAATTGCAGCTGGAACTTTGTATCCCTTAATTATCCTCTCCTGCTACAGAACAAGTCTCACATAAGACTGTAAGCCATCTCCCATTGGCCCTATTTCAGGTCAGTGGGTATGATTTTACCTGAGGCATTTGCATTTAGACTGCCAAACACCATGAAATCCCACTACCATTCTGATTTTAATTGACACTCCAAGCCTCAACAGCGGTTTCCATGGAGGCGGGCCCAGGGCAGGGGTGGGCGGGGCCGAGAGCTATACTGGCTCCTGCGCAGGCCCCACCCTCAAGAGCAGATGGTTGCAAGTGCGCAGGCGCAATGTGGAGGCGGAGCTAGGACTGGAGGGGCGGGAGAAGAGGGCTGGGGGTGGGCGGAGCTAATGGCCATAAGGAGGCGGGATCAGAAACGAGGGGCGGGTTCTAGGTTTCCCCAGGCGGGCAGTGGGTGAAGGGCAGGGGCCAGGGCCCAGGACTCTGCATCTTACAGGATGGGGGCGAGGCCCTCTGCACTTTGAACAGAGCAGTCAGCCAGGTGCCCACCCTCCCTGCTGAGCCCGCCACTCATTTGGCCTTCTGAGTTCCTTGACTTGCATGAGGTTCTGTGAACACATTTCCCTGCTTATTCATGCATCTCTCAGACAGATTATTGGCACCTACGCTGCAGATGTTGCCTGCAACATTAATGAGAAAGCCCCAAACATTAGCCAGCATAATCCAGAGCTGCATGTTCAAAGAGTGCACCATGACCAGGGAATGTAAGGAAGGTTGAATACTAAGAAATCTCTTAATTTTCTATATTAAAAGACTAAAAGAAAATAATCATCTGGTCATCTGCATCAGCTTTGAAAAGATAAAAATGAAGGGGTATCTGATGTTACCAGAGGCATTTGCTTTTAGTCTATTACCAATACCAGAAAATCAAATTAACACTCAGATCATTAAGTTACTTTCTCTGACATCATCATCACATATATGCACATAATTCACTGTTTACTTAGGGCAATGGCACTCCAATTTCTTTCACAAATCATGTGTTTTTATGAGACAGTGCTACAGGTCAGCCTCCCTGAATACCCACAACAGCTCAACCTGGAGGATGTGACTCTTGTTCCAAATGAAAATATGTAATTAACTCACCTGTTTGGAGTTGGGATTTTAGTTGAACTCTTACTTAATATATTGCATATATATTGGAACATTTAAGGGAATCTTAGTTTTATGGATTTATAAGTTAACTTTTTAGAAGAAAACAGGTTTGGTATTCATGAAGGTTTTCCTCACTGACTGCTTTATTGCCCCTCCCAACTCTGTTCTTCCTCTTGTCTTCTTCCCCTTTGTAAATCAAAGTTCTTTTCTTCATATTGCTTAGGCCAAGCACCTTGGCATCCTCCTTGATTCCTCTGTTTCTTTCATATCCCACACTAACTCCATCAGCAAATCCTCAGCTCTACCTTCAACATATAAGCAAAGGGCTGCACATCCAGGAACAGGAGGAATTGCTGTGGCCTTTTTTTCAGTCAATTTACCACAGTCTGTATGTGAAAATATGAGCCAATACCTAGAAGCAGACTCCCACAAGCAGAATATGGACTCATAAAAAGACATGAGCCAATATACAGAAACAAAGTCAGTATGGAAGGCATGTGCTTACTCAAGGTGTATGAATCCCTTCTAATCTATTAAGGTGGACACAGAATCAAAAATGGGTGTAAAGGAAACATCTGCGGAATTGCAAGGGGTTAGAATTTCAGCTCAGTGTGCTCTCTTCATATCCTAAGTGGAGTAGAAAATAAATGGAATCGCCTTTCTACCTCCAGGAGAGTAGAGGAGAAAATAAGCATATAGCCCACAACTTGAATGTTGTGCAAAGTTGAGATGCAGGATTAGAGTTTGAGACCACTGTTTGGGATCAGTACAACTTTGTGACTGAAGGAAGAAATTTTCACAGTTGAGGTATGGGGAAATCATTCTGGCTTATATGTGATTTAGCTTGAACTTTATGCTAACTAGAGCAGCCTGTCTTATGACCTGTTTATCAAGCAGTGTACATCTGCTTTAGCCCTTAAGAAAAGAATTCATTATCCAGAAGTAAAGAATGTCCACTTTGAAGGTAGGGATAAATGCTACCCTCTCCTATGATGCTTATGCTAGTATTCCTTTAAAGATAAGTTTTTCTTCCCAGAGTCCAAGGTCCTGCTGATTCACTCTTGTACGTGCGAATCTATCCCTTTTGAAATCTTGAAGGAATGTACCCCTGCATGTTGCTGTTTGATGGTTCTTTGTTCTGAAAAGCTACAAAACTGTGATGAAAACCATGCTTCTCCAGCACAGCTTTAGAGTTACTGATAAGTTTTTCCCTAGGCTATAGTCCTTAGTTTGGTTCAAAGCAAACTCTTTTCTATTTCTGTTCCTGTTACAGATCGTTTATTGGTTATTTGTGTTGACATGGTTGGCCATCTGATGCAAAGAGTTGACTCATTGGAAAAGTCTCTGATGCTGGGAGGGATTGGGGGCAGGAGGAAAAGGGGACGACAGAGGATGAGATGGTTGGATGGCATCACTGACTCGATGGACGTGGGTTTGGGTGAACTCCGGGAGTTGGTGATGGACAGGGAGGCCTGGCGTGCTGCAATTTATGGGGTCGCAAAGAGTCGGACATGACTGAGTGACTAAATTGAACTGAACTGATGATAAATAAGGCATGGCTTGGCACCATCTGAGTTAGAAGTGGCAACGTGATATGGACTAGTGTTCTGAGCAGGTTCCGAATATTGGTTCTTGTTTTGGTTCCAGTATTCATAGAAAGGATCACCTCCCCTCCCCCACCCAAAAGGACTGGTCATCACATACTACTTTGTTCTTTGGCAATCTCTTTCATTGGAGGCACTAAGAACACTTTGAAAATACACCTCTGTGAGGTTATCTACAAGACCTTCTAGAAATAACACCCCCCAAAGATGTCCTTTTCATTAAGGAGACTGGAATGCCACAGTAGGAAGTCAAGAAACACCTGGAGTAACAGGCAAATTTGGCCTTGGAGTACAGAATGAAGCAGGGCAAAGGCTAATAGAGTTCTGCCAAGAGAACGCACTGGTCATAGCAAAAACCCTCTTCCAACAACACAAGAGGAGACTCTACACATGGGCCTCACCAGATGGTCAACACCGAAATCAGATTGTTTGTATTCTTTGCAGCCAAAGATGGAGAAGCACTATACAGTCAGCAAAAGCAAGACCGGGAGCTGACTGTGGCTCAGATCATGAACTCCTTATTGCCAAATTCAGACTGAAATTGAAGAAAGTGGGGAAAACCACTAGACCATTCAGGTATGACCTAAATCAAATCCCTTATACCTATACAGTGGAAGTGAGAAATAGATTTAAGGGACTAGATTTAAGAGTGCCTGATGAACTGTGGACGGAGGTTTGTGACATTGTACGGGAGACAGAAATCAAGACCTCCCCAAGAAAAGAAATGCAAAAAAGCAAAATGGCTCTCTGGGGAGGCCTTACAAATAGCTGTGAAAAGAAGAGTAGCAAAAAGCAAAGGAGAAAAGGAAAGATATAAGCATCTGAATGCAGAATTTCAAAGAATAACAAGGAGAGATAAGAAAGCCTTCCTTAGCGATCAATGCAAAGAAATAGAGGAAAACAATAGAATGGGAAAGACTAGAGATCTCTTCAAGAAAATTAGAGATACCAAGGGACGATTTCATGCAAAGATGGGCTCAATAAAGGACAGAAATATATGGATCTAAGAGAAGCAGAAGATACTAAGAAGTGGTAGCAAGAATAAACAGAAGAACTGTACAAAAAAGAACTTCACGACCCAGATAATCATGATGGTATGATCATTCACACTCACCTAGAGCCAGACATCCTGGAATGTGAAGTCAAGTGGGTCTCAGGAAGCATCCCTATGAACAAAGCTAGTGGAGGTGATGGGATTCCAGTTGAGCTATATCAAATCCTAATAGATGATGCTGTGAAAGTGCTGCACTCAATATGCCAGCAAATTTGGAAAACTCAGCAGTGGCCACGGGACTGGAAAAGGTCAGTTTTCATTCCAATCCCAAAGAAAGGCAATGCCAAAGAATGCTCAACTACCACACAATTGCACTCATCTTACACGCTAGCAAAGTAATGCTCAAAATTCTCCAAGCCAGGCTTCAGCAATACATGAACCATGAACTTCTAAATGTACAAGCTGGTTTTATAAAAGGCAGAGGAACCAGAGATCAAATTGTAAAAATCTGTTGGATCATTGAAAAAGCAAGAGAGTTCCAATAAAACATTTATTTCTGCTTTGTTGACTATGCCAAAGCCTTTGACTCTCTGGATCACAATAAACTGTGGAAAATTCTGAAGGAGATGGGAATACCAGACCACCTGACCTGCCTCTTGAGAAACCTGTATGCAGGTCAGGAAGCAACAGTTAGAACTGGACATGGAAAAACAGACTAGTTCCATATAGGAAAAGGAGTGCATCAAGGCTGTATATTGTCACCTGCTTATTTAACTTATATGCAGAGTACACCATGAGAAACGCTGGGCTGGAGAAAGCACAAGCTGGAAACAAGATTGACGGGAGAAATATCAATCATGTCAGATATGCAGATGATACCACCCTTATGGCAGAAATTGAAGAACAACTAAAGAGCTTCTTGCTGAAAGTGAAAGAGGAGAGTGAAGAAGTTGGCTTAAAGCTCAACATTCAGAAAACTGAAATCATGGCATCTGGTCCCATCACTTCATGGCAAGTAGATGGGGAAACATTGGAAACAGCGGGTGACTTTGTTTTTCTGGGCTCCAAAATCTCTGCAGGTGGTGATTGGAGCCATGAAATTAAAAGAAGCTTACTCCTTGGAAGGAAAGTTATGACCAACCTCAGTTCAGTTCAGTTCAGTTCAGTTGCTCAGTCATGTCCGACTCTTTGCAACCCCATGAATCGCAGCACCCCAGGCCTCCCTGTCTATCACCAACTCCCAGAGTTCACTGAGACTCACGTCCATCAAGTCAGTGATGCTATCCAGCCATCTCATCCTCTGTCGTCCCCTTCTCCTCCTGCCCCCAATCCCTCCCAGCATCAGAGTCTTTTCCAATGAGTCAACTCTTCGTATGCAGTGGCCAAAGTACTGGAGTTTCAGCTTTAGCATCCTTCCTTCCAAAGAAATCCCAGGGCTGATCTCCTTCAGAATGGACTGGTTGGATCTCCTTGCAGTCCAAGGGACTCTCAAGAGTCTTCTCCAACACCACAGTTCAAAAGCATCAGTTCTTCGGTGCTCAGCCTTCTTCACAGTCCAACTCTCACATCCATTCATGACCACAGGAAAAACCATAGCCTTGACTAGATGGACCTTTCTTTGTTGGCAAAGAAATGTCTCTGCATTTGCATATGCTATCTAGGTTGGCCTTCCAAGGAGTAAGCGTCTTTTAATTTCATGACTGCATTCACCAGCTGCAGTGATTTTGGAGCCCAAAAAAATAAAGTCTGACCCTGTTTCCACTGTTTCCCCATCTATTTCCCATGAAGTGATGGGACCGGATGCCATGATCTCTGTTTTCTGAATGTTGAGCTTTAAGCCAACTTTTCACTCTCCACTTTCACTTTCACCAAGAGGCTTTTGAGGTCCTCTTCACTTTCTGCCTTAAGGGTCATGTCATCTGCATATCTGAGGTTGTTGATATTTCTCCCGGCAATCTTGATTCCAGCTCCTGCTTCTTCCAATCCAGTGTTTCTCATGATGTACTCTGCATATAAGTTAAATAAGCAGGGTGACAATATACAGCCTTGACATACTCCTTTTCCTATATGGAACCAGTCTGTTGTTCCATGTCCAGTTCTAACTGTTGCTTCCGGACCTGCATACAGATTTCTCCTAGACAGCATATTAAAAAGCAGAGACATTACTTTGTCAACAAAGGTCTGTCTAGTCAAGGCTATGGTTTCTCCAGTGGTCATGTATGGATGTGAGAGTTGGACTGTGAAGAAAGCTGAGCGCCGAAGAATTGTTGCTTTTGAACTATGGTGTTGGAGAAGACTCTCGATTGTCCCCTGGACTGCAAGGAACTCCAACCAGTCCATCCTAAAGGAGATCAGTCCTGGGTGTTCATTGGAAGGACTGATGTTGAAGCTGAAACTCCAATACTTTGGCCACCTGATGTGAAGAGCTGACTCATTTGAGAAGACCCTGATGCTGGGAAAGACTGAGGGCAGGAGGAGAAGAGGACGACAGAGGATGAGATGGCTGGATGGCATCACCGACTCAATGGACAAGGGCTTGGGTGCACTCCGGCAGTCTACCAATGGACAGGGAGGCCTGGCGTGCTGCAGGTCATGGGTTGCAAAGAGTCGGACACAACTGAGTGACTGAACTGAACTGAGGTTATCTGTACTATTTTCCCACAGGAAATTCCTTCATATTGTGAACAATGATTCGTCAGGACAAAATGGTTCACTGAGAATCTTAGGATATAGACTCAGAGTGGGCTTGGATATCTTCTAGTGCTATAGCCTGACTTGTGTAACCACTCCTCACCCCAATTAGTCTTTTCAAGACTTAATGCTAATGTAATTATATTTGAAGATAAAAAGTTTTGGAGATGAATTTAAAAGAGGTCATGAGGGGGGAGTCTTAATCCAACAGGATTGATGGCCTTATAAGAAAAGGAAAAGAGAGAGAGATCTCTTTCTGCCTACACACACTGAGGAAAGGCCATGTGAGGACATAGGGAGAAGGCCATCATATGCTGGCGCCTTAATCTTGGCGTTAACAGCCACCAAATTTGTGAGAAATAGATGTCTATAGTTTGAGCTACCTAGTCTATGATACTTTGTTTAGACAGTCTGAGCTAAGACACCTAATCCAGGGTTTTCTTAGCTGTGATCTGGAAAATGCTGTTGTGCCTGGACTGTTAGTAGGTGTTGGTTCTATGGTCAAACACCTATGAGAATGTTGCATGATATTAACATCTACTGATAGTTCACAACTTGCATTAGACTGTTCAAGGCTTTCAGAGCCCGAGAGTGAGGAAACCTGGCTACCTTGTTGGAGGAGTACCTTTTAACATCTACATCACAGATTTCTTACATGGGGCCTGTGGAAGCCCTGGGGGACTGTTTTTGTTCTTGTTTCACACCTGTCCAGGCCTTGACTTTGCTAACTCCACACCTCTGAACCAGAATATCTAGGGGCAGAGTGCCCCAGATTATGAATGACTAGAAGCATACAGATTTTTGTGGAGCTGAGTTTGGGAACTACTATTCCAGGACAACACTCTCATGTTATAGGCGAGGAAATTAAGATCCTTGTAGGGAAAGTGCTTGCCCAAGCGTGAGCACAGAGCAAATATTTGGACCATTTCCCCCTCCACTATAAATAACACCTGAAGTTTTTGATATTTCTCCCAGCAATCATGATTCCAGCTTTTGCTTCATCTAGCCTGGCATTTCTTATGATGTACTCTGCCTATAAGTTAAATAAGCAGGGTGACAATATACAGCCTTGACGTACTCCTTTCCCAATCTTGAACCAGTCTGTCGTTCCATGTCTGGTTCTAACTGTTGCTTCTTGACCTGCATACAGATTTCTCAGGAGGCAGGCAAGGTGGTCTGGTATTCCCATCTCTTTCAGAATTTTTCACATTTTGTTGTGATCCACACAGTGAAAGGCATTGGCATAGTCAATAAAGCAGAAGTAGATGTTTTTCTGGAACTCTCTTGCTTTTTCAATGATCCAGCAAATGTTGGCAATTTGATCTCTAGTCCCTCTGCCTTTTCTAAATCCAGCTTGAACTTCTGGAAGTTCATGGTTCACGTACTGTTGAAGCCTGGCTTGGAGAATCTTGAGCATTACTTTGCTAGTGTGTGAGATGAGTGCAATTGTGCAGTACTTTGAACATTCTTTGGCATTACCTTTCTTTGGGATTGGAATGAAACTGACCTTTTCCAGTCCTGTAGCCACTGCTGAGTTTTCCAAATTTGCTGGCATATTGAGTGCAGCACTTTCACACCATCATCTTTTAGGATTTGAAACAGCTCAGCTGGAATTCCACCTCCACTAGCTTTGTTCGTAGTGATGCTTCCCAAGGTCCACTTGACTTTGCATTCCAGCATGTCTGACTCTAGATGAGTGATCACACCATCGTGGTTATCGGGGTCATTAAGCTCTCTTTGTATAGTTCTTCTGTGTATTCTTGCCACCTCTTCTTAATATCTTCTGCTTCTGTTAGGTCCATAGAATTTCTGTCCTTTATTGTGCCCATCTTTGTATGAAACGTTCCCTTGGTATCTCTAATTTTCTTGAAGAGATCTGTACTCTTTCCCTTTCTATTGTTCTCGTCTTTCTTTGCATTGATCACTTAGGAAGGCTCTCTTATCTCTCCTTGCTATTCTTTGGAGCTCTGCTTTCAGATGGGTATATCTTTCCTTTTCTCCTTTGCCTTTAGCTTCTCTTCTTTTCTCAGCTATTTGTAAGGACTGCTCAGACAACCGTTTTGCCTTTTTGTATTTCTCTTTCTTGGGGATGGTCTTGATCACCACCTCCTGTACAATGTCACGAACCTCCGACCCTAGTTCTTCAGGCAGTCTTTCTTTCAGATCTAATCCCTTGAATCTATTTGTCCTTTCCACTATATAATCGTAAGGGAGTTGATTTAGGTCATACCTGAATGGTCTAGTTGTTTTCCCTACTTTCTTCAATTTCAGTCTGAATTTGGCAATAAGGAGTTCATGATCTGAGCCACAGTCAGTTTCTGATCTTGATTTTGCTGGCAGTATAGAGCTTCTCCATCTTCAGCTGCAAAGAATATAATCAACCTGATACCAGTATTGACCATCTGGTGATGTCCATGTGTATAGTCATGTCTTGTGTTGCTGGAAGAGGGTGTTTGCTATGACCAGTGCGTTCTCTTGGCCAACATTGCTGGGAGAAATTTCAGTAACCTCAGATATGCATATGACACCATCCTTATGACAGAAAGCGAAGAGGAACTAAAGAGCCTCTTGATGAAGGTGAAAGAGGACAGAAAAAAAGCTAGGGTAAATCTCAACATTCAGAAAACTAAGAACATGTCATCCAGTGCCATCACTTCATGGCAAATAGATGGGGAAACAATGGACACACTGACAGACTTTATTTATGGGGCTCCAAAGTCACTGCAGATGGTGACTGCAGCCATGAAATTAAAAGACGCTTGCTCCTTAGAAAAAAAGCTATGACCAACCAAGACAGCATATTAAAAAGCAGAGACATTATTTTCCAACAAAGGTTCGTCTAGTCAAAGCTATGGTTTTTCCAGTGGTCGTGTATGGATGTGAGAGTTGGGCCATAAAGAAAGCTGAGTGCCGAAGGAAGAATTTATGCTTTTGAACTATGGTGTTGGAGAAGACTCCTGAGCGTCCCTTGGACTGAATGGAGTCCAACCAGTCAATCCTAAAGAAAATGCGTCCTGAATATTCATTGGAAGGACTGATACTGAAGCTGAAACTCCAATCCTTTGGCCACCCAATGCGAAGAACTGAGTCATTGGAAAAGACCCTGATGCTGGGAAAGATTGAAGGTGGGAGAAGGGGACAACAGAGGATGAGATGGTTGGGTGGTGTTACTGACTCTATGGACATGAGTTTGGGCAAGCTTCAGGAGTTGGTGATGGACAGGGAGGCCTGGCGTGCTGCAGTCCTTGGGGTCGCACAGAGTCAGACAGGTCTGAGCTACTGAACTGAACTAAACTGAAAAATAACCCCTAGGTGGCAGTCTGTGTGTTTGTTTTAGTCTGTGCCTGCACAGGTGGAGAAGATGAATGAGTACTGAATTCATTTGAGTCTTGAAAAACAACAGTTTTGTATTTCATGAATCAGTGCCACAGATAAAGCATCTGCCTGGGTGTTTATAGTATTCCTCACAGGCCAGGTCTCCGGCCTGGGAAGAGGAGAACTGAGGGAAAGTGAAGTCTAGATTTGGAAAGGAGAGGTAAAGGGTACCTTTCCTGTGGAGCCTACTCTGCCCACAGTGCCATCTACTAAATCTTGAGATGGGCAGAGATATATGTCAGGTGAGACAGCTAGTTTTCCCAAGCCATCCTTCTGTTGATATATTCTTTAAGAATGCATATTTTAAAAATATATCTGATGACGGGTCATTTAGAGAGGTGCCTCTTGAAAGTCTGTCATTTTGAGATCCTTTTTTCTTGTCCCTTCTACTCTTCATTAGCATCCTAGAATATTTGGAGAGTTGCAGCCTCTCCCAGGCCAATACTAGGGTTCTAGTCTTATATCTGCTACTAACTTCCGGAGTGACCTTAGGCAAATCTCCTTCCCTTCTTCAGCCTCCGTTTAATCATCTAATTGATTTGCATTACACTCCTGTAAATCAGTGCCTATTTGGATGATGGCTAATACTTGACTTCAGTGACTCTGATTATTTTTTAAATGACTTTGGTTTTGGTTGTGCTGGGTCTTCGTTTTTTGGTTGCACTGCATGTGGGCTTTCTCTAGTTGCAGAGAGTGAGGGCTACCCTTTGTTGTGGCGCATGGGCTCCTCCCTGCAGTGGCTTCTTGCTGTGGACACAGGTTCTAGGCGCACAGGCCTCACAGTTCCGCACGTGGGCTTGTAGTTGTGCACACGGGTAGTTGTTGCAGCATGTGGAATCTACCTGGGCCAGGGATCAAACCTGTGTCCCCTGTTGGTAGGCAGACTCTTATCCACTGCACCAGCAAGAAGTCTAGGGGTCCCCCAAAGCTGCAATGTGTCACCTCCGCCCGAGGGGTTCCTCAGGATCTAAGATGTCAAATTAAAGTTCTCTGTTCTCTTATCAGAGCTGGAACTTACCTCTTTATCTCAGTATTATTACCTACTTGTGTTAAAGAATGACTTATCCATTAAGATTTGAGCTACCCGACTAAGCTATGCAAGTCCAAGTCAGCAGGCAGGAGAGAAACATGCTGAGATTTGGATGTGGGGGAGTGGGTCTTCTTTTCATCTGTACTCCTAATACAGGATTGGCAGATATTAATTAAATAATTAATCAATTGACACATTTTGTGTTTTATAGGAGACCAAGGGATTTTAGGCCTGGGGAAGACTTGAGAGGATTGTGCATATTTTGTTTTTCCATTTATTGAGGGCTTTTTTAGGCCAGGCTGTATGTATCTCCCACACAAGCATTGCTGTGAGAATTAATGTGGTGATGAATGGTCATCTATTTCTATGTGGCTGGTAAGTGTCAGGGCTATCCTAACGTTCTGTTGCTTCCTCTAACCTCTGTGCTCCAACTGGTTCTATCTCTGAAAACACTGAAATCATCTTCTGCACCTTCTGAGGGATGCAGAGTTAAGACTGGGTGTGGCAGTTTGTCCCCATCCTTTTCTTCCGTAATCCACCACATAATGGTCTCTGCTCACCCTGCTGGAATAGAGTGCTCCAGGAAACATCCTGACTTTGAAATTTCCAGGCAGAGACAGACTCTCATCTCCTGTCTACTGCCCCATGCTCCCTGACCACTGGAGAAAGAGCTATGAGGTTCAGAAGGAGCGAATCACCCTCCTCATCAATAGAGGAAGTAAAATGGGGTTATCCTTATGGGAATTGCAGAGATTTTGGCCACCATCCAGGACTTCAAAAAGCACTTGTTATTCCTACCATCGGAGAAGGCAATGGCACCACACTCCAGTACTCTTGCCTGGAAAATCCCATGGATGGAGGAGCCTGGTTGGCTGCAGTCCATGGGGTCACGAAGAGTCTGACACGACTGAGCGACTTCACTTTCACTTTTCACTTTCATGCACTGGAGAAGGAAATGGCAACTCACTCCAGTGTTCTTGCCTGGAGAATCCCAGGGACCAGGGAGCCTGGTGGGCTGCCGTCTGTGGGGTCGCACAGAGTTGGACACGACTGAAGTGACTTAGCATAACATAGCATTCTTACCACACCCAGGCTAATGTGGATCCACAGCTAAAACAGGCTCTCCATGGCCCAAAACGTTTAGGGTGAATTGGTATGCTTGCTGTGTGGAGCATGTGGCAAGGAGAATCGTAGCTCAGGCTGCTAGGAGGGTAATATCCACTATGAATCAGGAACCCATTTATGGTGCTGTTTCTCCCATTGCCAAGATATGCAAGTTTCAGAACAGAGGGGCAGAAACAAAGGTGGTGTCTCTCATAAGTAAATCTGACCCATCTGCAACACTTGTACTTTGTATCCCTGCAAGTCTGATCTCTGCTGGTTTAGAAGTTCTCGTTCCCTAGAAGAAGCACATCTAGTATGCAAGAAAACAATGGTTCCACAAAATGTGAAGTACACTCTTAGTTCCTGGAGCCACTCAAAACAGGTGGGTATGGTGTTCATTCTTTAGAATGAGAACAGGGAGGAATACAAATGAGACTTGGATCCCCTAAGGTCTCTTCTTATATTACTGTGCTGAGGCGTTACACACCAGAGTACTGCATCCCTAAGAAGTCCACCAAAGCTCAGACTCCTCAGGAATGAAACTGTGCCCCACCCCCCGACCCCCGGTAGTAAGGCAAAAGGACAGTGAAATTGACAGAGAAGTTATAAATAAATAACAGGACCACCTTGTGGCTATGTGCAGACACAAGGACTTACCCTCTACCTGTGTTGCCCGGCCGATTGTGTTTTTTAAAAACTCTCTCACCTCTTCTTTCGTATTGTAAATAGGATAGAGTGGGAGTGAATTCACCATTTAAGTCATGGAACTGTAGAATAACAACAATAAGTTGAGATAATGTGGCTCTAGAGAAAGAAGAGATCGTGGAGAAAAACTGAACTATAAACAGATGCCCCATAACCTCACTTTTGACTGTGATAGCTGGAAATGTTTGTATCTGTTATTTCTCTCTGGTTAGTTTGGTGGTATGTGGAGTAATTAAAGTATGCCAGGAGGGAGCCATGTTTGGAATGGTATGAATGGAAGAAGGGTGTTTGTACAAGCTAGGAGTAGAAAGTAGTTACCATCTATATTACTTTTCTTTTAAAAATATATTTATTTATTTGGCTGCATGGGTCTTAGTTGAGACATGTGGGATCTAGTTCCCTGACCAGGGACTGAACCTGAGTCCCCTGCATGGGGAGCACAAAATCTTAGCCACTGGACCACCAGGGAAGTCCCCTATATTACGTTTCTGTCTACCTAACATTTACTCCTTTAGGGAACTGCTGAAAATCACAGGGATTCGCTTCTTCAGACCATAGGAGTGCTTGGTATAGAAATACAAATGATGGAAGGACAGCAGTACCCAGCAAAGGATCCCCAAATTGGACCGCCAAAGGACCCTTGCTTGTCCTTTTAGAGGCCTCCACCTTTTAAGACTTTGGTTACCTTACTTGGAATTACTCAGATTCTTTGGTTCAACAAAATTTAGCTTATGAACTTGACTTCTAGCTTCCCAAGTATCCTTAGGGAAGGATTTGAAGCAAAGTTCTTAGATTTACAGTAACACTACCCAAGGTCTGGACTTAGGGTAACATGTCGTAAAAGACAGACTGTTTCCTACTCTCTGACCACTCCCACACCTATCCTGGGGCCCAGGATTCTAAAGATAGTCTCTCTGAGTTGCTGGAGAAGGGAGTCATCACCAGTAATCATTCAGGTGACCAGAACCAGTCTGAAGGCAGTCATGGGACTGCATTCAAGAAAGGGGGTCAAGGGTCACAATGGAAAGTGCAGGCTGTAGTCCAGCCCTAGGAAAGTCTAGGGCCTGGAACCTTCATCTGTGCCTGTGAAGTCAGAAGTTTGGTCCTACCTGGAGAGGACTTTGGGGAAAGGAAGGGGGAATTGATAGAGACAAGGTAGAAAAGGAATTTTTTTTACCAGTCAGAATGGGCATCATCAAAAAGTCTATAAATAACAAGTGCTGGAGAGGGTATGGAGAAAAAAGGAACTCTTCTGCACTGTTGGTGGGAATGTAAATTGGTACAGGCACTTTGGAAAACAGTATGGAGGTTCTTTATAAAACTAAAAATAGAGCTACCATATGATCCAGGAATCCCACTCTTGGGCATATATCTGGAGAAAAGTCTTTTTTTTTAAGAAGAATTTATTTATTTAATTGGAGGATAATTACTTTACAATATTGTGATGTTTTTGCCATACATCGACATGAATCAGCCATGGATGAACATGTGTCCCCCATCCTGAACCCCTGCCCCACCTCCCTCCACACCCCATCCCTCTGAATTGGCCCAGACCACCGGCTTTGAGTGCCCTGCTTCATGCACTGAACTTGCACTGGTCATCTATGTTACATATGGTAATATATGTTCCTATGCTATTCTCTCAGATCATCCCACCCTCCCCTTCTCCCACACAGTCCAAAAGTTTGTTCTTTACACCTGTGTCTCTTTTGCTGCCTTGCATATAGGATCGTCTTTACTGTCTTTCTAAATTCCATATATATGCTTCAATATTCTCTTTTGGTGTTTCTCTTTCTGACTTACTTCATTCTGTATAATAAGCTCCAGTTTCATCCACCTCATTAGAGCTGACTCAAATGCATTCTTTTTTATAGCTGAGAAATACTCCATTGTGTATATGTACCACAGCTTTCTTATCCATTCGTCTGCTGATGGACATCTAGGTTGCTTCCATGTCCTGGCTATTGCAAACAGTGCTGCAATGAATATTGGGATACACGTGTCTCTTTCAATTCTGGTTTCCTCGGTGTGTATGCCCAGCACTGGGATTGCTGGGTCATATGGCAGTTCTAGTTCCAGTTTTTTAAGGAATCTCCACATTATTTCCCACAATGGCTGTACCAGTTTACATTCCCACCAACAGTGTAAGAGGGTTCCTTTTCCTCCACACCATCTCCAGCATTTATTATGTGTAGACTTTTTGATGGTGGCCATTCTGACTGGCGTGAGATGACATCACTGTGGTTTTGATTTGCATTTCTCTGACAAGAAGTGATATAGAGCATCTTTTCATGTGTTTATTAGCTATCTGTATGTATTCTTTGGAGAAATATCTGTTTAGTTCTTTTGCCCACTTTTTGATTGGGTTGTTCATTTTTCTGGTATTGAGCTGCATGAGCTGCTTGTATATTTTGGAGATTAATTCTTTGTCAGTTGTTTCATTTGCTCTTATTTTCTCCCGTTCTGAAGGCTGTCTTTTCACCTTGCTTATAGTTTCCTTCATTGTGAAAAAGCTTTTAAGTTTAATTAGATCACATTGGTTTATTTTTGTTTTTATTTCCATTACTCTGGGAGGTGGGTCATAGAGGATCTTGCTATGATTTATGTGAGTGTTCTGCCTTTGTTTTCCTCTAAGAGTTTTATAGTTTCTGGTCTTACATTTAGATCTTTAATCCGCTTTGAGTTTATTTTTGTGTGTCAGAAAGTATTCTAGTTTCATTCTTTTACACGTGGTTGACCAGTTTTCCCAGCACCACTTGTTAAAGAGACTGTCTTTCCTCCATTGTATATTTTTGCCTCCTTTGTCAAAGATGAGGTGTCCATAGGTGTGTGGATTTATCTCTGGGCTTTCTATTTTGTTCCATTGATCTGTATTTCTGTCTTTGTGCCAGTACCATACTGTCTTAATGACTGTAACTTTATATTATAGTCTTAAGTCAGGAAGGTTGATTGCTCCAGTTCCATTCTTCTTTTTCAATATTCGAGGTATTTTGTGTTTCCATGCAAATTGTGAAATTATTTGTTCTAGTTCTGTGAAAAATATCACTGGTAGCTTGATAGGGATTGCATTGAATCTATAGATTGCTTTGGGTAGTATACTCATTTTCACTATATTGTTTCTCCCAAGCCACGAACATGGTATATTTCTCCATCTATTTGTGTCATCTTTGATTTCTTTCATCAGTGTTTTATAGTTTTCTGTATATAGGTTTTTTGTTTCTTTAGGTAAATTTATTCCCAAGTATTTTATTCTTTTCGTTGCAATGGTGAATGGGATTGTTTCTTGAATTTCTCTGTCTGTTTTTTCATTGTTAGTATATAGGAATGCAAAAACTCTTAATCTGAAAAGATACATGCACCCCAATGTGCACAGCAGCACTATTTACAATAGTCAAGACATGGAAGCAACCTAAGTGTCCGCTGACAGATGAATAGATTAAAAAGATGTGGTATATACAGACAATGGGGTACTGCTGCTGCTGCTGCTGCTAAGTCGCTTCAGTTGTGTCCGACTCTGTGCGTCCCCATGGACTGCAGCCTACCAGGCTCCCCCGTCCCTGGGATTCTCCAGGCAAGAACACTGGAGTGGGTTGCCATTTCCTTCTCCAATGCATGAAAGTGGAAAGTGAAAGTGAAAGTGAAGTCGCTCAGTCGTGTCTGACTCTTTGCGACCCTATGGACTGCAGCCTACCAGGCTCCTCCATCCATGGGATTTTCCAGGCAAGAGTACTGGAGTGGGGTGCCATTGCCTTCTCTGCAATGGGATACTACTCAGCCATAAAAAAGAGTGAAATAATGCTATTTGCAGCAACATGGGTGGACTTAGAGAATACTGTACTAAGTGAAATAAGTCAGACAGGGAAAGACAGATATCATATAATATCACTTATATGTGGAGTCTAAAAAATAATAATACAAATCAACTTATTTACAAAACAGAAATAGACTCACAGACATAGAAAACAAACTTATGGTTACCAAAGGGGATAGAGGGGGTGGGAGGAAGAGAAATTAGGAGTTTGGGATTAACAGATGCAAACTACTATATATGAAACAGATAAACAACAAGGTCCTACCATATAGCACAGGGAACTGTACTCAGTATCTTGTAATAACATATAATGGAAAAGAATTTGAAAACAAATATATATATATATATATATATATATATATATATATACACACACACACACACACACACACACATATACATATATGGCTGCATGCCTACCTGCTAGGTCACTTCAGTCATGTCTGACTCTTTGTGACCCTATGGACTGTAGCCCACCAGGCTCCTCTGTCCATGGGATTCTCCAGGCAAGAATACTGGAGTGGGTTGCCATCCCCTCCTCCAGGGGCCATGGATCTTCCCAACCCAAGGAATGAACTCCCATCTCCTGCACTGCAGGCAGATTCTTTACCACTGAGCCACTAGGGAAGCCTATATATATATATGTATATATATGTTGTAAATAATGCTGCTGTGAATATTGAGGTCATGTATCTTTTTGAATTAAGAGTTTTCTCCATACGTATGTCATATATATATATATATATATATATATATATATATATATATATATATTTGGCTACACCATGCAGCCTGTGGGATCTTAGTTCCCTGACCAAGGATCGAATCTGGGTCCATGGCAGTGAAAGCACTGGGTCTTAACCACTGGGCCACCAGGGAAGTCTCTATATATTTGTATGCATAACTGAATCACTTTGATGTACACCTGAAACATTGCAAATCAACTATACTTCAATTTAAAAGAAAAGAAAGAAAAGGAATTCTTTTCATCTTATATGTGATAGAGGAGCTTCCTCTCATCTGGTGCTTTCAGAGAATTGCATGTTTAGGAAATCCTGAATTAAAGGACATTTTCTGTTGCTCTAGGATAGTGTTACCAGTGCTCAAGAGAACTGCATCTCACTCGACAATTAAGTCTATGCCAAAAGTTGCCAGGAATATTTGGCTCATGAAAGTCAGATGGTCATGGAATTGAGCAGGTTAATTAATCTGAGGATGCTGTGGTTTCACTGGCTGTCTTTTTTATTTTCTTTTGGTCTGTCAGATGAAGAGAAATTATACCTGCAGTGAATTAGGGGAAATGATTTGAAAAGTGAACCCCAAAACTAAAAACCTGTACATAATCTATGCAAGTTAAAAAATTTTAAACTGCAACTGTTTAAAACTGTGTATATTTGATGTTTCTCTGTTAATGGGCAAAAACTGTTTTCTGAGGAGAAAGTGACATTTAATTACAGTTTAATTAATTGCATTTAATTAGTTACAGTTTCCACATTAAAGCTATTTTGCTTTTGAGTATTGTTGCAAGAATGCATTTAATATCTCATCAAAACTAATTTCTTTGGTTAAAATTCAAATCCTGAGTGACTCTGAGTTACACCTGACCCTCCATTCATATGCAGTGGTACACATACTTGGGAGTGCTAACCCAAGGGTGTAGGAATGGGGTGTCTAACCCTGTGTTCCCCAAATTCTAGCATCCATGCCATCCACTTGGATAGTGAATTTTACACTAAAGTTTTTTAATATTTATTTTATTATTTATTTGGCTGTGCCACGTCTTATTTGTGGCATATGGGATCTAATTCCTTGACCAAAGATCAAACCCAGGGCCCTCTGCACTGGGAGTGCAGAGTAATGCAAAGAAAAAAACAAATCATAGCTATGAAGGTCTCACATTAGTAGGAAGAATATTATTGTTGGCAATATTTCATCACTCTGCCACTATCCTTCTCTGTGTTTGTCTCCTCTCCTGCAAACCAGGGGTGATGATAGTCACGTATCTCTGAGTTGTCGTGAGGATTAAATGAAATGATGCATACAAAGTGCTTGGGATATTGCATGGTTATAGTAAATGTGCAATAGTGTTTCCAAGTATTATTTCTCCATAATTACGAAGAGTGTATGTTATATAATATATATTTCTCTCTGGCTCAGTAACGGCAACCCACTCCAGTATTCTTGCCTGGAAAATGCCATGGACCGAGGAGCCTGTTAGGCTACAGTCCCTGGGGTCACTAAGAGTCAGACAAGACTGAGCAACTGAGCATGCACATACTACCCCATTCCATTGATAGACTATTTCTATTTAGCCCAGCTTTTGTTGCACATTTAGCTTATTTCCCCCCTCTTGCTATTATGATCAATACTAAAATGTGAGAACCTTGTCTAAACATCATGGGGTACTTGCCCAATTTTTCAGTTTTGAAAAATTAAATCACACTTTTTGTTTTTTTTTACCTTAACCATGACATTGCAGAGATTAGCTCATGAGAAGTTTCATAGAGTAAGGAAGCTCTGGGCTATCTGAAGATTACTGATCATTTCATCAGGCATTTCCTTATGGTCTTATGGTGTACTTGGAAAGCAAGGAAATCATATTTCATGTGCTCATTCAGGAACAGCTTAGGATACGCATCCACTGTTGCAGAAAGATAGGAAGGCAGAACCTACCTGGACTCATGGGCCACTCCCCAACTCCCTTCCCCCAAATTTCCAACTGCAGTAAATTCACTTTTAATAAGTTTTAATTTTTAATCAAGATAATACATGCATAAAAAGGATTATAAAAAAATCAACCAGTGCAAAAGGACATATAATGAAAAGCAGTGAATCCCCGCCTACCCTTCTTAACTTTTGCTTTCCCATTCCAGAGGCAAAAACTTTACATGTCTGTTTAAAGGTTAACTCCATGTTTCCTAGTAATACGCTTTTCTTACTATTTTTTAACTTTGATGAAGTGAGACATTTTCTGCTGCCTTCCTGCTGTCTCCTGGGTTTTCCTCCCCCACTTCCCTACCATTGTATCACTATTTTTAAGTTTCCTGTTGGTTAACTCCTTCAGTTTAAAAATTTAACCCCTAAATTTGCCTTATTCTTTCACCTAGAGATTTCCTAGTTTAGGAGAGTAACACCACTATTCCCTTTCCTCCCCTCTGGTTGCCAACTTGTTGCCTGTACTTGTCAAAGTTGATTACCATTCCCACTCTGTTCTATGACCATAATTAAGTCTTCCCTGCTTTGCCTAGAGATTTACTCTAAAAACGAAAAAGCATAACTAATATTTCCACTGTAATGGTTATTTAAACACTGTTCATTGAATAGGGATGTTGAAGCTATGATTGGATTTTCTGTGATTGCAGAGTCTTGATCCACGTATGCCAGTGTTCCAATTCCCTTTCTCACACTCCCCGAAACGGCTGAAAAGTGAGGTTGCTTCATATTTGAAGCATGTTCTCCTTGTACAGTTTGAAATGTTTGTTTTTCCCTGAAGGTTCTTTTTTTTTTTTTCCTTTGGGGGATGAAGAAAAATATGCCTTCCAGATCATGTGATCAGTTTCCTCCAACTTCTAACTCCATCCATCTATTGCCTAGAATTGATTCCATCCAGTTGGAAGTCCTTTCACTTCTTTTTCAAATTTGGAAAATTTGCTTCCTATTTGGACCATTCTTGTGCAGTTCATTTACGTCGTTGGTAACTTTTCCTCTTTTTTCTCCTTTAGGGCATCCTGTGCTCATTGTCATTTCCCAGTGTGCGTGCTCATTTGATTCTTTACCAGCTAAGCCACGAGGGAAGCCCTTTATGCACGGAAGAACTTCTTAAATATTTCTGAGGATTTTCAGATTTTTTAGTTGTTCCTTCCTTGAGATTCAACTTCTCGTTTATTTTAGAGTTTTCTGGCTATATTGCAGGCTTTCCCTAAATAATGATTTCTAGCCGTCCGTTTATATGAAAAGATGGGGCGATAGCAGGACAGGTCGGCAAGTGTGTGCGCGCCAGGCAAGCCGGTCACTGTGCTTTAGGGCGGGTGAGCCAGTGGGTGGAGGTCAGCCATCCTGCTGGGCCTCCCTACTGCCACAAAGTTAGTTGCTCTAAATATGTACCTGCAGGCGGACGTTGAGAATCACCGAAGCCACGATGTAGAAGTAGGGGAAGTTCATGCGCAGACGCCAGGCCAGGTCGAAGAAGGTGATCAGCGTGCGCGTGAGCCCCTTGCAGAAGGCGCCGTATGAGCCGCGGGTCGTGGCTGAGCGCGACAGCCGCATTGCTACGCCCGACAGGGCCGCTGTTGCTGCCATCGGTTTGCTGTGGCCCCGGATACAGCGCCCAGAGCCAGGTGCTTCCCGCTGGTTCAGCGGACAGAAGGACGCTCGCGGGGGGAATCGGTGCGGTAGGTGGATCGCGCGGCAGCAGATGCTAATTGCGCTGCACTGCGGGATCCCTCCTCCTCCGGCTGTGCTCCCTCTTCCTCTGGCTGTGCTCCGGCCACAGCGGTCACTGGTGCCCCGCCGGGCCGCCCTCCTAGGCTGCCTCGGGGCCACGTGGGGCGGGATCAGGCAGAGCGCCAGGGATCCAGAGCCCTGGGACTGGGAAGGGGGAATTTTAAGGGGGAGTCGGGAGGAGCGGGGAGGAGCGGGGAGGGGCGGGCAGTTTGTCCGGGAGACCTAGCTTCCTGACCCCAGTGGTCCTTTTTTAACTTTTAATTTTTAAATTTTAACGGAAGCAAGGTGAAACTTGCTCCAAACGTTAGAAATTTTCCTTCATAAGCACAATCTTGAGCAGCTTCGAAGTTTGAACCCATTTCCTGTCACTTCAAATCCCTTTAGGAATTTTTTCAGTCCCCAGTTGTAAGCTAGTACAAACACACCAAACCAACTAATTTAAGTTGTGTGCATTCTGCTTTATTCATTCAAGCGTCTTATTTGTTTGTGCTTTATATCTGTAGTATTCTGCTAATGGGAAAAGTCTAAAAGCAAGTTTTTCGACTTTGTCAACAGCACAATGAGAACAATGGAAAGCAAATTCCCTGCTTAGCTTCCCTTTCCCCACCCCGCCCCAGCAGCCATGAACTGAGATTACGTTTCCTGTATATACTTCCAGATGTGATGTGTTGATAAGGTGCTCTTACCATGTCAATCACACACAACTGCCTCACTCTCCTTGAAGATGGATAATTACACCAATACATTTAACAAGTCCCTTGTTGATGGGCCTTCTGATTGTTTCCAGTTTTTCTTATGTCAAAATTTATTGCGATAACATTATTGTAAACATGAATTTGCAAGTGGCAGAAGAGGATGAATCATATGATTCCATCTTTATTATTAAAAAAATCACATAGCATAGATATTTAGTGTTTGAGGTCAATAAGTT
This sequence comes from Bos indicus x Bos taurus, assembly GCF_003369695.1. Lineage (NCBI taxonomy): Eukaryota > Metazoa > Chordata > Mammalia > Artiodactyla > Bovidae > Bos > Bos indicus x Bos taurus. The sequence goes on from NC_040105.1 coordinate 127,227,491, forward strand.
TTCCTAATACATGCGGTTGATCAAAGAAGTTTAGAGAAGGAAGCTCTATACAGCATTAAGTGTCAGTCTTGGAATTTTTTTCCTTAACATGAGAGACAACAATTGTATCTTATTATTCTTCTAATTCGCATTTATTTAATTATCAGAAAAGCTTAGCAACTTTAAAAAATTTCTTAAGTTTTAATATATATATAATTTTTACCAATTGTTTGTAAATCATTGAACCTTAAGTAAAGTTTCTAGGATCATAACCACCAGGAAAAAAAAGACTATTAACAGCTTGGTATATGTTTTAGTCAATTTTAATAAACAAAACACACACACACACATATATATTTCACACACCAATAGTAAAATAAAAGTGAAATCATACTAACATACTGTCTTGACAGTTGTTTTTAAACATAATGATATATCTTGCTTATCCTTCCATATTGATTCTTTGTGATCAATAGTACTGTGTATGACTCCTTATGGCAGGCCAATCATTAACTGAAGGATATTTGGATGGTTTCAAAGTTTCCACAGTCATAAACAGTGTTGAGATTAGCATCCTCATGCATATCTTTGTATACTTCTCTGATGTCTCACTCGGGTACCTTCCTAGAAATGGAGTTCTTGGATCAAAAGTTTTTCATTTGTTTAATGACTTTGATACATATTGTCAAACTGTCTTCCACACAGCTCTAAGGTATCCATGAACACCCTCTACTTTCTTAATAATGGCACTGATGTTCTTTTAAATCTTGGGTGTTCTAGGTGAAAATGACATCTCATTGTTTTAACTTGCGTATTTTGTTTACTGGCAAGGTTAGACATCTTTTATACATACAGATATTGTTGCACATTTGCATGAAAGGAAGTACTCTGTCAAAAGATTTGTAGTCTTATAGAAAACAAATTTATGGTTAAAGGAGGGAGAGGGATAAATTAGGAGTTTGGGATTAACACATTGCTATATATAAAAGACAGTGAAGAATCTAATCTGCCTGCTATGCGGGAGACCCAGGTTTGATCCCTGGGTTGGGAAGATCCCTTGAAGAAGGGAATGTCTATGACTAACACTTTCATTTTTTCATATATAAAAGAGATAAACAACAAAGACCTGTATAGCATAGGGAACTATATTCAATATCTTGTAATAACCTACAGTGGAAAAGAATCTGAAAAAGTATATATAGATATAGATATATAGGCTTCCCTGGTGGCTCAGATAGTAAAGCCCTCCATAAAACTGAGGGCTTCCTAGGTGGTACAATGGTAAACCAGTGCAGGAAACACAAGTTTGATCCCTGGGTCAGAAAGATCCCCTGGAGTAGGAAATGAAAACCCACTCCAGTATTCTTGCCTGGAAAATTCCATGGACAGAGGAGCCTGGCAGGCTACAGTCACGGGATCACAAAGAGTTGAACACGACTGAGTGCATATACACATATATAACTGAATCACTTTATTGTACACCTGAAAGTAACACAATATTGTAAATAAATTATACTTCAATTAAATATATATATTAAATAAATGTGTATATATATACATATTTGGATAAGCTAAAAAAAAAAAGATTTTCAGTCCTCATTTTAATCAGTATATTCAATTTCCATGTAAGAAAGTTTGTACCCATTTCCACTCCCTCAAGTAATGTATGAGGCTGTCCATTTCTCCACATCCTCACTCATATTATTATTATGTATTATTTTATTATTGTTAATCTAAAAACAAAGCATTATTCTAATTAATTTGCTTATATTTGATTACAGTTGAAGCTGAATATTATGTTTATTGGTCATTCATAGTGGCCTCAAAAGGAAGGAGGGCCCCATGGACTAGATGACTGGAAGGCAGACTAAAAGGGTCCTGGAAACCCCAGGGGCAGTGGCAACAGTGGGGAGAGGAGAGTTAAGCTTTAAGTTAACTTTCCCTTCTCCTCACCCCTGTCTCTTTGCTCCTCAAGTTGCCCAGGCTCTGGTTCCTTTGCTCATTTTTATATTAGAATTTTTGTCTAAGGCAAGCAGAACAGCACAAGCAATCTATAAATGATAAAATCTCAACCCCAGCTTTAGGAGAAACAGAGTAGACAAGACAGCCTCAGGCAATGCATTGTCTTTGGGAAACTGTATAATCTTGTGAAAGTTGCTCAGTCGTGTCCAACTCTTTAAGACCCCATGGACTATACAGTCCATGGAATTCTCCAGGCCAGAATACTGGAGTGGGTAGCCTTTCCCTTCTCCAGGGGATCTTCCCAACCCAGGGATTGAACCCAGGTCTCCTGCATTGCAGGTGGATTCTTTACCAACTGAGCTATCAGGGAAGTCCCTAGTGGCCCAAAATGTTTGATAAATTCCTGGAATGAATACAGATTGGCTCAAACTGAAATCATACAGGAGGGCACCACAGCCCAACGAATCTCAGACAGGCAAAGGATGCTGCAGAAGCAGAGCCACTTTGAGGGAAGAAGGACCAGTATGGAAAGTGGACATGGGAGGATGAGGGGAAAGGAAATGATTATTTTAAAAATTATTTGAAAAATGGTTGACTAATTTGGGTTTTGCTTCCACCATCTTCCTTTCCCTCATTACCAGTGAAGGAGTTTATCTCTTGGATGAAAATGAACAGTGTTTTTTCTAAAGAAATTGAGGGATATGCGTGCAAAAGGCTAGGGCTCCAGAATAGAGGGGGAGAAGAGGATTGGTGCCTGGGGCAGAGTAAAAATCACCACAAATGCTTCCTCTCCCTGAATCCATAACTTTGCACTGATACTGCAGATCTGTCAAGAGGTGACCTGCTTTGTTTTTTTCTTGAAGATATCTTTTAACTTGCTTTGGTCAATGGGACATTGGCAAAAATAGTGCAGACAAAAGCTAGAAAAGTACCTATGTGTTGGGGCCCGCACTATTGCTAGTCTTGTAAGCCTGCTGCCACCAGACTGGATGATCAAACTCATGCCCTAATTATCCCCGTATCCCCAAATAATAGCCAACCAACTCCTAGACGTAGTGTCACTAGGATGCTAGCAGCAGCTGACTACAGATACATGAGAGCGGACACAAGCAAAAGAATAGTCCAGTTGAACCCAGCCCAAATTGCCAACTCCCAGCAACTGTACATTAAATAAATGGCGGTTGTTTTAAGGCTCTAGGTTTTGAGTGGTTTGATCTTTGGTGGAAATTACTTGAATCATGGGGCCCTAGGACTGAAATAGGAGTATGACTCATTTAACCAAAAGAAGTCTGGCAAAAAGAGAGTTGGGTCACCATGAGAGAGGGTCATAGCTCCTCAGGTTGTATATCCAGGGTCCCTAGAATGAAGGGGAGACTGAGAGCCTTGAGGAAGGATGTTATGGTAACATTGTAATTATGTACAGTAAATCTTCCTAGTTACCCCTGAAAGGACCCACAGCAATTTCCCAAAGTAATTGTGTAGCGGAGAAATAAAAATCCACATACTCTCCAAGGCTTATTACACAATGGCTTTGAGGTAACAGTCATCCTGGGGAATGAGAGCATCACTATCACCCACAGTCATAGTGAGGGCTAATGAATGTCAAATGATAAATGGATAAATCCAACTCATAGTGGGGCCAGGGGTGTACAAACCCACTCTCTGGTAATTTCTCCAGTTCCTAGGTTTACAGTTGTAACAGGTAAAACCAGCAGCTGGCAAAATACCCCAACTGGCTCCCCGTGGAAAAAGAATTTTTATGTTAAGGAAGGGACAGGTTGAAAACTGGAACTTATTCTCCTTTCCAATTGTAGCAGGAATAGCAAACACAAATATGGCTCTTGTTACACGCCAGACATTCTTCCAAGCACTTTACCTACATTAAAAAATTATTCCTCAAAACAGCACTACAAAGTAGGTACTATTTTTTTTTTTTTGCTTTTAGGTATTTTAAAATGATTTTTAAATTTAAGCATAGTTGACTTACAATATAGTATTAGTTTCGAAGTAGGTACTGTTATTGTACACATTTTACAGAAAAGTTAAGCTTAAGTAACTTGCCCAAGGTCACCAGTTAATAATTGGTAAGGTGGAACTTAAACCAGAAGCTGGCTCCAGAGTCCATGCTATTAACCCTTATATTGTGCTGTCTAAATAGTAAACTGTAACCAATACTGCAGACATGGGAGACTCTCAGAAATTAGGGTCACCATCAAGACTTTAAAATTCCAGTGTAGTGAAACCTATTACATAACATTCTTATGTGGTATACCTTTTTGGCTAGTGAAGAGTACAGAGGGCTCTTGAAATAGAAATGATATATATGGATTGACTTTGAGTAGGTTCTGAAGGCACAAGTAACATTTGTGAGCAGTGACTCACACTGCCAGTGTGCCTCCACCTGCCACATTGCTTTCCTTTTGTCAACCCACACTTACAGTTCCATGGGAACTCTTATGGGCTAAACTGAATATTTTTTATTTGTCCGCGCTGGGCCTTTGTTGCTGTGTGCAGGCTTTGTCTAGTTGTGGCGAGTAGGGGCTACTCCTAGTTGCAGCGCTCAGGCTTCTTATTGCAGTGGCTTCTCTCGTTGTGAAGCGCAGGATTTTGTAGTTGCAGCTCGTGGACTCTAGAGCGCAGGCTCAGTAGTTGCAGCACTCAGGCTCTGTAGCGGTGGTACACAGAGTTAATTGCTTGGAGGCATGTGGGATCTTTCCAGACTAGAGACTGGACCCATTTCCTCTGTCCTGGAAGTTGGACTTTCAACCACTGGACTACCAGGAAGTCCAGAGACAAGGTCATTAAACATATAACTGAGGTTATATAAGGTCCTTGAGGTGAGCCCTAATCCAGCATGACTGCTGTTCTTTTAAGAAGAGTGAGTGAGTGACTGAGTAAAAGTCACTCAGTCATGTCTGACTCTTTGTGACCCCATGGACTGTAGCCCATCAGGCTCCTCTGTCCATGGGATTCTCCAGGGAAGAATACTGGAGTGGGTTGCCATTTCCTTCTTCCTGTCCCAGGGATGGAATCTGGGTCTCCTGCATTGCAGGCAGTGTCTTGACCAGCTGAGCCACCAGGGAGATTATAAGAAGAGATCAGGACTCAAATAGGCCCATGTGAAGACACATGAAGAAGATGGCAGAGGTGAGGGCTTCAAAAGAAACTAACTCTGCTGATACCTTAATTTCTGATTTCTAGCCTCCAGAGCTCTAAGGAAGTAAATTTCTGTTGTTAGGGCCACCCATTCTGTGGTTCTTTGTCATGGCAACCCTGGCAAACTAATATAGGGACTTATTTATAGACCAGTTGTATTAGTCAGGGTTCTCCAGAGAAACAATAGGAAAGAGATGGGAATACCAAACCACCTGACCTGCCTCTTGAGAAACCTGTATGCAGGTCAGGAAGCAACAGTTAGAACTGGACATGGAACAACAGACTGGTTCCAAATAGGAAAAGGAGTACGTCAAGGTGTATATTGTCACCCTGCTTATTTAACTTATATGCAGAGTACATCATGAGAAACGCTGGGCTGGAAGAAGCACAAGCTGGAATCAAGATTGCCGGGCGAAATATCAACAACCTCAGATATGTAGATGACACCACCCTTATGGCAGAAAGTGAAGAGGAACTCAAAAGCCTCTTGATGAAAGTGAAAGAGGAGAGTGAAAAAGTTGGCTTAAAGCTCAACATTCAGAAAACTGAGATCATGGCATCTGGTCCCATCACTTCATGGGAAATAGATGGGGAAACAGTGGAAACAGTGTCAGACTTTATTTTTGAGGGCTCCAAAATCACTGCAGATGGTGATTGCAGCCATGAAATTAAAAGACACTTACTCCTTGGAAGGAAAGTTATGACCAACCTAGATGGCATATTCAAAAGCAGAGACATTACTTTGCCAACAAAGGTCCATCTAGTCAAGGCTATGGTTTTTCCAGTGGTCATGTATGGATGTGAGAGTTGGACTGTGAAGAAAGCTGAGTGCTGAAGAATTGATGCTTTTGAACTGTGGTGTTGGAGAAGACTCTTGAGAGTCCCTTGGACTGCAAGGAGCTCCAACCAGTTGATCCTAAAGGAGATCAGTCCTGGGTGTTCATTGGAAGGACTGATGCTAAAGCTGAAACTCCAATACTTTGGCCACCTCATGTGAAGAGTTGACTCATTGGAAAAGACCCTGATGCTGGGAGGGATTGGGGGCAGGAGAAGGGGACGACAGAGGATGAGATGGCTGGATGGTATCACCGACTCAATGGAAATAAGTTTGAGTAAACTCCTGGAGTTGGTGATGGACAGGGAGGCCTGGCGTGCTGCGATTCATGGGGTTGCAAAGAGTCGGACACGACTGAGCAACTGAACTGAACTGAACTGATATATATATGAAAAGATTTATTATAGAAATTGTCTCGCACAGTTATGGAGGCTGAGAATTCCACAGTCTGCTGTCAGCTAGCTAGAGAACCGGGAAAGCCAGTGGTATAATTCAGTCCAAATCCTAAGCCAGAAAACCAGGGGTGCTGGTATAAATCCTGAAGTTCAAAGGCCCAGGAACCAGCATCACAATAAAATGTTTGAGGGTAGGAAAAGATGGATGTCCCAGCTCAAAAAGAGAAATAATTCTCCCTTTGCCTTTTTGTTCCTTTCAGGTCCTCCCACCAAACTGGTGAGAATGGATGTCTTTACTCAGTCAGGAACCTACTGAAGTACAGCTTTGCATGTCATTAGGGCACCAGCCAGAAGCATATTGCTGCAACATTCCAGACCCACATAGGAGTAGGCCAAGAAAGACAGTGCAAAAGTAAAATCTTCCCTGAAAATTGGTACATCTGGTTGTTCACTTTGCTTAGAAGGAGAAATGGCTTAAGGTATGGCTCTACACTGTCTGATGTTCAGGAACTAGGAAAGAAAATAATTTGTAGTACTGGTGACAAGAAGGTTTGGGAGGAGTAATATGTAGTTGAACCTCTAGGAATAGCCAGAGAGTGTGAGTACATTTGTGCTTCATATAAATGCCCAACAGAGCATGTTAGCTGTGATGAAGGCTCTCACTGATCATGTGAACAAGGTGACTTACCTAAGAATGTCAGCCGGCCCCACCCTGAATCTTGCTCAGTGGCCCATATACAAAGTGGCCATAGTTGCAGGGACAGAGGCTCTTCATAGGCTCAATTACATGGGCGTCCCCTCACCCAGGCTGATGTAGTTGTCAGATCAGTTGAGTGTCCAACCCCAACTTGCCAATAGCAGAGGCCAATACAAAACTCTTGATATGTGCCATTTCCTTCTGGGAGGAGGGTTCCAACCAGCCATCTGGTGGCACATTAATTACATTGGACCCCTTCCATGATAGAAGGGGCAGGAATATGGACTTGCCTTCCCTAACTGCAACACTGCAGCCAGCACCACTCTCGAGGGCATACAATTGTGATATCCCACACAACACTGCTTCTGACTAAGGAACTTCTTTTACAGAAACAGGCAGAAAAGAGTTAAACAGAATTCACCCTCATCATACCTTACCCTCCATCATCTAAAATGGTGAATTGCCTATTCAACCTCCATTTGTAAGTATTTTCTTCACATCCTCTTGATTTGGGCCTCTGCTGATTTAAAACTCTGATTATTAGTCTACCAGTAGAAATAACAGTGATTCTGTTGAATAGATTGTTGAGGTTGCAACCTAGCCATTTGAGCTTAATGAATCACTGGGCCAGCATGCAAAATATGGGTTTGATTGGTGTGATTGATCCTGATCATCAAGGGGATGTTTGGCTTCTCTCACACAATGCATGCAGGGAAAATTAAGCCTGAAACTCTGTGGCTCCTCTTGAAACTGGAATATTCAGTGGTCAAAGTTAATGAAAGATTACAGCCACATCACATAGGCAAGACCACTGAAAGCTCAAACCTCTGAGTAATGAAGCTTTACCTCTGCCCACTGGGCAAAAAGAACTCAATAGCTGAGAAACTTACTGAGGGCAAGAGAAAATGGAATAAGTAATGGAAGAAAGAAATTATATTCAGTTCAGTTCAGTCGCTCAGTCGTGTCTGACTCTTTGCGACCACGCAGCATGCCAGGCCTACCTGTAAACTCCCGGAGTTTACCCAAACTCATGTCCATCAAGTCGGTGATGCCATCTAGCCATCTCATCCTCTGTTGTCCCCTTCTCCTCCTGCCCCCAATCCCTCCCAGCATCAGAGTCTTTTCCAATGAGTCAACTCTTCGCACGAGGTGGCCAAAGTACTGGAGTCTCAGCCTCAGAATCAGTCCTTCCAATGAACACCGAGGACTGGTCTCCTTTAGGATGGACTGGTTGGATCTCCTTGCAGTCCAAAGGATGCTCAAGAGTCTTCTCCAACACCACAGTTCAAAAGCATCAATTCTTCGGCACTCAGCTTTCTTCACAGTCTGACTCTTACATCCATACATGACCACTGGAAAAACCATACCTTGACTAGATGGACCTTTGTTGGCAATGTGATGTCTCTGCTTTTGAATATGCCATCTAGGTTGGTCATAACTTCCCTTCCAAGGAGTAAGCATCTTTTAATTTCATGGCTAAAATCACCATCTGCAGTGATTTTGAAGCCCCAAAAAATAAACTCTGACACTGTTTCCACCATTTCCCCATCTATTTCCCATGAAGTGATGGGACCAGATGCCATGATCTCAGTTTTCTGAATGTTGAGCTTTAAGCCAACTTTTTCACTCTCATCAAGAGGCTTTTGAGTTCCTCTTCACTTTCTGCCATAAGGGTGGTGTCATCTGTATATCTGAAGTTATTGATATTTCTCCCGGCAATCTTGATTCCAGCTTGTGCTTCTTCCAGCCCAGGGTTTCTCATGATGTACTCTGCATATAAGTTAAATAAGCAGGGTGACAATATACACCTTGACGTACTCCTTTTCCTATTTGGAACCAGTCTGTTGTTCCATATCCAGTTCTAACTGTTGCTTCCTGACCTGCATACAGGTTTGTCAAGAGGCAGGTCAGGTGGTCTGGTATTCCCATCTCCTTCAGAATTTTCCACAGTTTATTGTGATCCACATAGTCATAGGCTTTGGCATACTCAATAAAGCAGAAATAGATGTTTTTCTGGAACTCTCTTGCTTTTCCCATGATCCAGTGGATGCTGGCAATTTGATCTCTGGTTCTTCTGCCTTTTCTAAAACCAGCTTGAACATCTGGAAGTTCACGGTTCACGTATTGCTGAAGCCTGGCTTGGAGAATTTTGAGCATTACTTTACTAGTGTGTGAGATGAGTGCAATTGTGCAGTAGTTTGAGCATTCTTTGGCATTGCCTTTCTTTGGGATTGGAATGAAAACTGACCTTTTCCAGTCCTGTGGCCACTGCTGAGTTTTCCAAATTTGCTGGCATATTGAGTGCAGCACTTTCACAGCATCATCTTCCGATTTGAAATAGCTCAACTGGAATTCCCTTGCCTCCACTAGTTTTGTTCATAGTGATGCTTTCTAAGGCCCACTTGACTTCACATTCCAGGATGTCTGGCTCTAGGCGAGTGATCACACCATCGTGATTAGCGTGACCGAGAGTAGCTACGCCTCGCCCAAGGTCAGGGGCAGTGGCCAAGAGGAGCAACCCCACGTTCAAGGAGCGGCAGCTGCGTGGGGGCAGGAGGGCCGAGAGGAGCTACTCCACATTCAAGGTCAGGAGGGGTGGCTGTGAGGAGATACCCCTCGTCCAAGGTAAGGAGCAGCGGCTGCGCTTTGCAGCCAAGGTAAGAGAAACCCAAGTAAGAGGGTAGGTGTTGCGAGAGGGCATCAGAGGGGAGACACACTGAAACCATAATCACAGAAAACTAGTCAGTCTGATCACATGGACCACAGCCTTGTCTAACTCAGTGAAACTAAGCCATGCCGTGTGGGGCCACCCAAGTTGGGAGGGTCATGGTGGAGAGGTCTGACAGAATGTGGTCCACTGGAGAAGGGAATGGCAAACCACTTCAGTATTCTTGCCTTGAGAACCCCATGAATAGTATGAACAGTATGAAGTTATATTAATAAATACCAACTATAGCTTTGTGGCTAGTTTCAGAAACAAAATGGAAATAGTTGTTTATATTTTCCTCATTTTGCAATATGTGTGTGTGTTCTAGATGTGTTAATGTACCCTCTTCACCTTGTCCCCTTATCTAGGGGATTGATTGTGACTGAACTTCACAATTTAGTCCACAAATTACAGAATATCAGTATGTGATTATGTTGAACTTAGGAATGAACATGGGTCAATAATCCTAAATTTAGAGCTGGGTGTGATAACTTGTGAGAGTTTGGGCATTCTCTTTTGGGGAAAAGTTGAGTGTGATTTGTTTTGTACAAGGCATAGTTGTTATAGGCTAAACTGAACATCTTTAAAAAAAACTATTTGGCTGCATTGGGTCTTAGTTGTGGCATGTGGGCTTAGTTGCCTCGCAGTATGTGGGCTCCTGGTTCCCTGATTAGGGATTGAACCTGCATCCCTGTGTTGGAAGGCAGATTCTTAACCACTGGACCACCAGGGAAGTCCCTAGAACATTTTATTGTTGTCACCATTGTTATTTAGAATTTTAAGTGTGGAAGAAAATTGAATAGACATTCATCATCATTTAAATCTAATCTGTTACAGAAAATACATTGAATAGCACATTGTTGGATAGCAGAAGCCTATCTTTCATTAATTTAAGTGGGAAAAATATTTCTTAGCTTAGCCAAACCCATTTTCCCAAATGTTACTAAAAGACTCTTAAAAAATCTATATAATCTGCCAAAGTTTTCTGTATAATATAAAGCATTTGTAATCCAACTATCTAGCTATTTAATATTTAAGGAACTCACTAGTTTCTGTCTTTAGGTGCAGTATGTGATGATACTATAAAGTATAGGATATGAATTACACTCTTCCACATTGCAGGAAACACATTCTGTAATATTATTACACTATAATGTTGCTGCTGCTAAGTCGCTTTAGTCGTGTCCGACTCTGTGCGACCCCATAGACGGCAGCCCACCAGGTTCCCCGGTCCCTGGGATTCTCCAGGCAAGAACACTGGAGTGGGTTGCCATTTCCTTCTCCAAGGCATGAAAGTGAAAAGTGAAAGTGAAGTCGCTCAGTCGTGTCCAACTCTTAGCGACCCCATGGACTGCAGCCCACCAGGCTCCTCCATCCATGGGATTTTCCAGGCAAGAGTACTGGAGTGGGGTGCCATTGCCTTCTCCGACACTATAATGCTACAGTAATCTAATAGTGTGGTATTGAAGAAGAAATAAATACGCATATCAGTGGAATAGAAGAGAGCCCAGAAATAGACCTACACACATATGGCTAACTGATTTTTCACAAAGATGAAAAAGCAGTTAAATAGAGAAAAGACAGCCTTTCAACATATGTGTTGAAATAATTGAACATCAATAGACAAAAAAAGAAAAACTGTCTCGACTTAAAAATAATACTTTATTTAAAAAGTAGTCTGAACTGGATGATAAATCTAAATGTAAAACATAAAGTATAAAAAGCTTTAGAAGAAAGCACAGGAAAAAATCTGTATGACCTGGGATTAGGCAAAGAATGAGTAAGCATGACACAAAAGCACAATCCATGAAAAAAATTGATGAACATTATCAAAATTAAAAACTTGTGCTCTTTAGAAGTCACTGTTAAGGAAATGAAAAGACAAAGTACTGTCAAGAACTTGATGGTATGAGATTTTATCATACTTAGAAGTTTAAAAAGCTAACCTGTTTCATTGGTACTGGCAAAAGACTCTTGGGTCTGACACAAATGACCTTATTGCTCCTGGCAAAAGCCATAGCTAGAGGATCAGCATGATGCTCATGTTGGTCCCTCATGCTCCCCGAGTCCCACGGAGGTGATGCAAAGCCTCTATTGTGGATGTTAGGACACACAGGGGCTACATTACAGCAGAGGGACAGTGGGCGTGGTGAATACACTGCTTTTATAACAAGTGTAAGCAAGCCCTTTCTGTCTAGGGGAAGACATCACCTCATTCATCAAGGCTGTTTGCTCTGATCTAAACACAATCCTGAAAAAGTCCAGGTAAAGAGAGTCAGTGTTTCCAGTCTTGGCCAGCCCATCAGAAAGATGTGCAGTGGCACTAGTGGCCCATGGTGACTGTCTCTCCCAACATTCTTGGCCAAATTTGATTGTTTTGCATGAATATGCCACCTTAATCTGACCAAGAGAGTGTGGGATCAAATCTGTTGAGTTTGTCTCATAAAATGTTTTCACCAGAACTCCAAGCTGCAGGATGAGACTGCCTAGCAGTAGTCATCTCATCCACCCCTCCCAGAGTCCTCAGATCAGATCAGTCGCTCAGTCGTGTCCGACTCTTTGCAACCCCATGAATCACAGCACGCCAGGCCTCCCTGTCTATCACCAACTCCTGGAGTTCACCCAGACTCACGTCCATCGAGTCAGTGATGCCATCCAGCCATCTCATCCTCTGTTGTCCCCTTCTCCTCCTGCCCCCAATCCCTCCCAGCATCAGGGTCTTTTCCAATGAGTCAACTCTTTGCATGAGGTGGCCAAAGTATTGGAGTTTCAGCTTCAGCATCAGTCCTTCCAAAGAACACCCAGGACTGATCTCCTTTAGAATGGACTGGTTGGAGCTCCTTGCAGTCCAAGGGACTCTCAAGAGTCTTCTCCAACACCACAGTTCAAAAGCATCAATTCTTCGGTGCTCAGCCTTCTTCACAGTCCAACTCTCACATCCATACGTGACCACAGGAAAAACCATAGCCTTGACTAGACGGACCTTTGTTGGCAAAGTAATGTCTCTGCTTTTGAATATGCTATCTAGGTTGGTCATAACTTTCCTTCCAAGGAGTAAGCGTCTTTTAATTTCATGGCTGCAATCACCATCTGCAGTGATTTTGGAGCCCCCCAAAATAAAGCCTGACACTGTTTGCACTGTTTCCCCATCTATTTCCCATGAAGTGATGGGACTGGATGCCATGATCTTAGTTTTCTGAATGTTGAGCTTTAAGCCAACTTTTTCACTCTCCACTTTCACTTTCATCAAGAGGCTTTTTAGTTCCTCTTCACTTTCTCCCATAACCTGCATATCTGAGGTTATTGATATTTCTCCCGACAATCTTGATTCCAGCTTGTGCTTCTTCCAGCCCAGCATTTCTCATGATGTACTCTGCATAGAAGTTAAATAAACAGGGTGACAATATACAGCCTTGACGTACTCCTTTTCCTATTTGGAACCAGTCTGATGTCCCAGAGTCCTAGTCTCACCTAACTCTGAATAAGTCCCAGCAGGGAGCACTTGGTCTTCTTTTACACACTAAGGATATAGTCTCAGGCCAGACACCCATAACAGCCCACAAAAGGGAGTTTAGATTATCCTGACAATCTTTAGTATCATTGCCAATAATTATAAGGGCCAAAAAGCAATCTCTATTCCCAATGGAGAGAGGCCATGGCTCACTTCCCCCCACATACAAACATATAACCCAAAAGGGCACAGTTCAGGATTTGTTGCCACCATTATACTGCTTTTCTCAAGCCATATGGGCAGTGTCATCAGGTATTTGCAGCCTCAGTCTTCATACATGACATAACTCAAGGCCACTTGGGTGTCAAGAGAAGCATATGAATCCGAATTAGATTGAAACGTTATACTGGATCATGTGTTTATACATGTTCACTTTCAGGGGATGCTGTTGATGGCATTAGGTATAACAAAATAGTTCTAGACCTGTGATAACCACGTGAGTTTTTCTGGTTTCATAGAACATGGAAGGGGATTACAATATTAAGCAGCAAGTCAGATTGCCAGTGCAGCTGCTGCCTGACTTAGGTGACAGTGCTGGATCCAGGGGACAAAGACAGCATTAATCACCCTCCATCCTTGGAGGTCTAAGGTGTTCTCTGTCAAGGTGCTGGGGGTTGGTAATTTCCCTTTTCTGTCACATGATTGGGGTGTCCCTTCCTAATACCTATAGCTTCACTTTTTCTCCAGTCATCCCTTGCTTGTATGCAGAACTTTCATCCTGGCCATTGCACAGGAGGCAGCCAAGTGATCTCCTTCTGGGGACAGCTGCATTCAGTGCCCAAATTGCCCCACTAAGGTGTGTGGACCAAGCAGAAGTAGAGTCATAAGACATTCCAATGCTTAACAATATCAGATACTAATGGATGGTAGGATGTGTGGAATGGTCATCAAATACTTTGACTATTGGTACATTACTGGGTGACATTTGAGGGGGAAAAAAGATGTACTATTTGTCATGCTGCAGAGGGACTGGAGAACTGAAAATGTAACACAGATAAGACTCACAGAAGCCATATGGTACAGTTGAAGTCAAGTGATCAGGCTGAAACAGCAACACATAACCTTAAAAGGTGTCAAAAGTGATGAGACCATGGGTGGCATTGAGGGGGACAGTAAAAGGTCTCATTTAGTCAATCTGTCAGGAGGGAGCAAAGTCAATTCCCCATGCATTGTGGCTCCCATTGTTGCAAACAAACAGGCCAACTTTTGACCAAAGTCACAAATATGGCACATAGTAGTAGCTTCTGTGTCAGAAACAGAGTCCTTTAGTTTGTGCCTAGTCCCCAGTGCCAGATGTGTTGCCACGTCTGATCGCATTGTGTCAGTGCAGCCTTGGTCAGCAGCTTAATTTTAGTTGGTCTCCCAGGTGGTCCATCGGTTAAGGATCTGCCTGCCTGGAGCTCACACCCGGTGCTCTGTGACAACCTAGAGGGATGAGATGGGGTAGGAGGTGGGAGGGAAGTTCAGGAGGGAGGGGACACATGTATGCCTATGGCTGATTCATGTTGATGTATGGCAGAAACCAACACAATATTGTAAAGCAATTATCCTCCAATTAAAAGCAAGTTAAAAAGAAGTAAAGGAAAAAAAAAGAGAATCTGTCTGCAAATTCAGGGGACATGGGTTTGATCCCTGGTCTGGGAAGATTTGGCTCTAGAGCCTGAACTACTGAGCCCATTGGGCCACAACTACTGAAGCCCTTGTGCCCTAGAGCCCATGCTCTGCAACAATAGAAGCCACCACAATGAGAAGCCTGCTTACCGCAACTAGAGAGTAGCCCCTGCTCGCCGCAACTAGAGAAAAAACCCAAGCAGCAATGAAGACCCAACACAGCCAAAGAAGAGAAAAGAACAGATCTCCTTTACTGTAGGCATCCCTATGAGTGAGCCAGACATTCTCATTAACACCCACAGTTTGTCTTTCCATAGTTTACAACCCCCCACCCCAAGAGGTGTCTTTTATCTGCCAGTCTGTAGTCTTTCAACTGACAGATTGAATGGCCAAGCCATTAGCAACAGCCCCAGAGCCAGTAAAAGTATAACAAGTTTCATCAAGGGGCGGGTTGACCAAATTGATGAGAACAGCCTTGAATTCTGCCCATTGAGCACAAGTGTTCCCTCCCTGTTGAGAAATCTGTATGCAGATCAAGAAGCAACAGTTAGAACCAGACATGGAACAACAGACTGGTTCAAAATTGGGAAAGTACAGCAAGGCTGTACATTGTCACCCTGCTTATTTAACTTAAATGCAGAGTACATCATTTGAAATGCTGGGCTGGATGAAGCACAAGCTGGAATCAAGATTGCTTGGAGAAATATCAACAACCTCAGATATGCAGATGACACCATCCTTATGGCAGAAAGCAAAGAAGAACTAAAGAGCTTCTTAATGAAGTTGAAAGAGGAGAGTGAAAAAGCTGGCTTAAAACTCAACATTCAGAAAACTAAAATCATGGCACCTGGTCCCATCACTTCATGGCAAATAGATCAGGAAACAATGGAAACAGTGACTTTATTTTCTTGGGCTCCAAAATCACTGCAGATCGTGACTGCATCCATGAAATTAAAAGATGCTTACTCCTTGGAAAAAAACTGTCCAACCTAGACAGCATCTTAAAACTCAGAGACAGTACTTTGCCAACAAATGTCCATCTAGTCAAAGCTATGGTTTTTCTAGTAGTCATGTATGAATGTGAGAGTTGGACTATAAAGAAAGCTGAGCACCAAAGAATCAATGCTTTTGAACTGTGGTGTTGGAGAAGACTCTTGAATGTCCCTTGGACTGCAAGGAGAGCCAACCAGTCCATCCTAAAGGAAATCAGTCCTGAATATTCATTGGAAGGACTGATGCTGAAGCTGAAACTCCAGTTGTTTGGCCACCTGATGTGAAGAACTGACTCATTGGAAAAGAGCCTGATGCTCAGAAAGATTGAAGTCAGGAGAAGGGTATGAAAGAGGATGAGATGGCTGGATGGCATCACCAACTCAGTGGACATGAATTGAGCAAACTCTAGGAGTTGATGATGGATGGGGAAGCCTGGCATGCTGTAGTCCATGGGGTCACACAAACAGTTGGACACGACTGAGTGACTGAAGTGAACTGAGCTGAACTGAGCACAAGCATGATAACGTTGCAGTTAAGGCTGTTGATTTGGAAAATTCTAATGTCATCAATACCACAGAAACTTCGGACCTCAGAGAATAAAGGCACTTACAGTGAATGCTGACACACATGCCCTTCTTCCCCCACCATGGGTGGCAAATAGCAGGGGAGTTTGTCCCAGTAGTGCCTCTCTACCTTTGTAAGTGCCCTGAATGGAAGTATCCCCTTTGACTTTTTTTTTTTTTGGCTGCCCTGCAGGGCATGTGGGATCTTAGTTTCGCCCTATCAAGGACGGACCCTGCGATCCCTGCATTGGAAGCTCGGAGTCTTAACCACTGAACTGCCAGGGGAGTCCCTCTGCTGACTCTTTGTGAGCATTTTTAGTACAGTACAAGCCATTTAACACACCAGTTTCCTTGTACATTTTCACATCAGTAGACTGAATTGGCACAGAGTGCTCTAACCGCAAGATCACTTGAACTGTTTTCCTTTGCCTAGAGTTTTACTCAAGCTCTACCAGTTGAGTTCAGGCTCTTTTTGTTCCCCTGTGGGAACACAGACCAAGTTGTTTAGCACCTGCACTTCCGCAGTTATAACCGCAGCTCTGGGCAGCTCCTGGCATGGATGGAGGGAAAATGGGGAGGGAAGTGGGCTGGAGGAGGCCAGCCTTTTTCTTTGTCTCCTAGCACTAGGAGTAGCTTCCCTCCACCCCTAGTACCTTCCAGAGTGCAGTGCTCCGGGAGTTTTCCTTTCTGCCTCTCCACTCGCCACAGCTCTACCCTGGAGACCGCAAGGCCATTGGCCATGCGTGTGCTCAGTGCTTCTCCTGCCAAAGAATTGTGTATGATGGTGGCATGGATGTTCATTGTCAACAGTCATAAAAGTTTGAGTCCCTCCCCCTGCAAGTTCCCTGTGTACTCTTCTTTGTTCTTTAAAGCACCTGGAATCTGGATAGAGGAGGAGGGAGGCATCACGGGGTATATGAAGGGAGAGAGCAGCTCTGCACCAGCAAGCAGGGCTTTCCATTTACTTTCAATTTTGAGTGGCTGCCCACTTGGGCTCAGCTACTGAATCTCTCATGTTTTTCATGACCTACAGCAGTACATCTTCATTTCTGATACTGTTTATTTCAGCTTAGGAGACCCCTTGACTCAGCAACCATATTCCCTTTAACTAGGGATCCAGGGCTGTCCCATTGTCATAATGTTTTGTTCATGATAACGACCCTTCCTGTGCCCTCCCAGAGGAGACGATCAAGAACTAAGATACGAAACTTGTAGAAAAAGAGATTAGACTGGTGGAGGGAGAGAGCATTGGAGGAATGTGGTCAAAAGGTAAAACTTGCAGTTATAAGATAAATGTTAGGGATGTAACATACAACATGATAGTATAATTGACACTGCTATATACTCTTTATATATAGTCCATGAGGTTGCAAAAAGTCCGACACGACTGAGTGACTTTCACTTTCACTTCACTTATACACTTTATGACGGTTGTTAGAGAGTAAATCCTAAGGCATTCTCTTCACAAGGAAAACTGTTTTTCTATTTAATTTTCTATCTATATGAGATGGTGGTTGTTCACTAAACTTACTGTAGTCATCATTTCATGATGTATGTAATTCAAATCATGCTGTACACTTTAAACATATACTGTTTGTATGAGTATTGTTATTATTGTTTAGTTGTTGTTGTTTAGCTGCTCAGTTGTGTCCGACTCTGCCACCCCATGAACTGTAACACACCAGGCTTCCCTGTCCTTCACTATCTCCCCAAGTTTGCTCAAACTCATGTCCATTGAGTCAGTGATGCCATCCAACCATCTCATCCTCTGTCGTCCCCTTCTCCTCCTGCCCTCAATCTTTCCCAGCATCAGGGTCTTTTCCAATGAGTCAGTTCTTCGCATCAGGTGGCCAAAGTATTGGACCTCAGCATCAGTCCTTCCAATGAATATTCAGGGTTGATTTCCTTTAGGATTGACTTATTTGATCTCCTTGCTGTCCAAGGCTCTCAAGACTTCTCCAGCACCACAGTTTGAAA
Organism: Bos indicus x Bos taurus; assembly: GCF_003369695.1. Taxonomy (NCBI): domain Eukaryota; kingdom Metazoa; phylum Chordata; class Mammalia; order Artiodactyla; family Bovidae; genus Bos; species Bos indicus x Bos taurus. The sequence continues at coordinate 127,245,877 of NC_040105.1, forward strand.
GCATCATTTTTTTGACATTCAGCCTTCTTTATGGTCCAACTCACATTCATACATGACTACTGGAAAAACCATAGCTTTGACTACATGGACCTTTGTCAATAAAGTGATGTCTCTGCTTTTTAATACACTGTCTAGGTTTGTCATAGCTTTTCTTCCAAGGAGCAAGCATCTTTTAATTTCATGGCTTCAGTCACTGTCCACAGTGATGTTGGAGCCCAAGAAAATAAAATCTATCAATGTTTCTACTTTTCCCCCATCTATTTGCTATGAAGTGATGGGACCAAATGCCATGATCTTAGTTTTTTGAATGTTGAGTTTTAAAGCCATTTTTTTCACTCTCCTCTTTCACCTTCATCAAGAGGCTCTTTAGTTCTTTGCTTTCTGCCATAAGGGTGGTGTCATCTATGTATCTGAGGTTGTTGATATTTCTCCCAGCAATCTTGATTCCAACTTGTGAGTCATATGGCCTGGAATTTTGCATAATATACTCTGCATATAAGTTAAATAAGCAGGGTGACAATATATAGCCTTGCCGTACTCCTTTCCCAATTTTGAACCAGTCCTTTGTTTCATGTCTAGTTCTAACTGTTGCTTCTTGACCTGCATACAGGTTTCTCAGAAAACAGGTAAAGTGGTCTGGTATTCTCATCTCTTTAAGAGTTTTCCACAGTGTGTTGTGATCTACACAGTCAAAGGCTTTAGCATAATCAATGAAGCAGAAGTAGATGTTTATTTTGGAATTCCCTTGCTTTTTCGATGATCCAGTGGATGTTGGCAATTTGGTTTCTCTGGTTTCTCTGCCTTTTCTAAATCCAGCTTGAACATCTGGAAGTTCTCGGTTCACATACTGCTGAAGCCTAGCTTGAAGGATTTTGAGTATAATCTTGCTATCATGTGAAATGAGTGCAGTTGTATGGCACTTTGAACGTTCTTTGGCATTGCCTTTCTTTAGGAGTGCTGGATGTCAATTATATCGCAATAAAACCAGGGGGAATAAGGACCAAGGTATCTGGTAGATGAATTTCTGTGTCTTAATTGAAAATTCCCTAGAGAATGATGACTTCTGAAATGAATTCAGTTCAGTTCAGTTCAGTCACTCAGTTGTGTCCGACTCTTTGCGACCCCATGAATAGCAGCACGCCAGGCCTCCCTGTCCATTACCAACTCCTGGAGTCTACCCAAACCCATGTCCATCGAGTCGGTGATGCCATCCAGCCATCTCATCCTCTGTCATCCCCTTCTCCTCCTGCCCCAAATCCTTCCCAGCATCAGGGTCTTTTCCAATGAGTCAACTCTTTGCATGAGGTGGCCAAAGTATTGGAGTCTCAGCCTCAGCATCAGTCCTTCCAATGAACACCCAGGACTGGTCTCCTTTAGGATGGACTGGTTGGATCTCCTTGCAGTCCAAGGGACTCTCAAGAGTCTTCTCCAAAACCACAGTTCAAAAGCATCAATTCTTCGGCATTCAGCTTTCTTCACAGTCCAACTCTCACATCCATACATGACCACTGGAAAAACCATAGCCTTGACTAGACGGACCTTTGTTGGCAAAGTAATGTCTCTGCTTTTTAATATGCTATCTAGGTTGGTCATAACTTTGCTTCCAAGGAGTAAGTGTCTTTTAATTTCATGGCTGCAATCACTATCTGCAGTGATTTTGGAGCCCAGAAAAATAAAGTCTGATACTGTTTCCACTGTTTCCCCATCTATTTCCCATGAAGTGATGGGACCAGAATGCTGAAATTAATACTAAGTCATAAGAAAAGTAGATAGTTGAAGCAAACTATTGCCTAGAAGCTAATACCCTTTCCTTTGAGATGGTACCTATGGGACCCAGGGAGGGGAGAGAAAGAAAAAAAGAACTCAGGGACCAATCAGGTGGCTTGTTTCAATCCTGCATCTCAGCACATAGCCTCTAATTCAGCTTAAAATGGGAAACAGAATCTCACAAGCAGCACAGTTACGGAGACTGACCCAGAGTGGACTTCCTTCCTTTGAATGGACTCCATGAGGAACTGGAGCTTTGGTACCAGCAGCTGCCCCTTGCACCCATCCGCCTCCTCGGGGAGTGCAGACGAATTTGGGTAAGTCTCTCCTTGTTCTTGACTCTCCTGTATTGATTGAGATTCTGAGTTTATTTGGTGGTGGAGCAGGTTACCTGCCCCCTCCTAGTAGGAAAGATACTGGGGGCGGGGGCAGGTGAAACATCCGGGCATACCCACTCATGGTCTAGACACTGAGTGGGGCTCGGTTGAAAGATACTGAGGAATTCCCACCCAGTCAAAAGATGCTAGGTAGGGGGCTGGCTGAAGGATGCCAAGAGCATTGCCCACCCAATGGAAAGGTAGTGGGTAGGGGGGCTCGATTGGGAAAAAAATCGAGGAATACCTGGTGCTCGGCTGAAAGATGCCCAGGTCGCTCCATTGTAGGGGACTGAATGGTCTTGGATAAGCGGTTAAGTAAGAGCCTGATCTGACACTTTTCCTCAATTTGACTGCCTTTATAGAATTTGTCAGGATAAAAGTGAGGAAAATACATGAGAGCTTTATTGTGAAGAAAAGGGACAAGACTCCTCCCAGCTGGTTTTGGTTTTCTCAGGTGACTGAGAAATTTATGGGAGTGGTGGAGGCCTAGTCCTCACATCGTCCAGTGGGCCCATAGGGAAACACACTCATTAATTAAAATACTTGCTCATCCGGGGGTCGCACATAAGAACTGGCCATTCAGCGACCTGAGAAGACATGGTGGTCTTAGATTGCTGGAGGCAGAATCTGAGACAAATAAGACGAGCTGAAACGACTCTGGGGTAACTCCTGGAAGAGTTAGGCTCACAAGCAGCACATGGGCCCACTACACAAGTTCACTAGTGATCTCTCAACAGAAATAAAGGGGTGTCAGAAAGCCAGCCTCTGACTAACACTCTAGCCAGGTTCATGTAGAATACATACGGAGCTCATACTTGCAAGTACCTAGTTAATTGGAGAAATTATACTAAAAGAGATCTCAACCTAAAATGGCCAAATTTGGGTCCTTTTGCTATTCTAAAATTGATATTTTTACATGAACAATTAGAAAAGGCCAGCTGTGCTTTGAGTGGTATCTAGAAGCTTCTAAAACAAGAAATGATAGAGTAACTTCTTTGCAGAAGACTTTGCCAGGTTGCAGGTCTAATTGAACTGGGAAGTCACGTTTGGCATTTATGCCATTTGGCTTTTGATTTTTGGGCATCACTTTACCATCTTTTGGGGGCACTCTTGTCACTTGGCTTTTGATTTCTGGGCATGTCTTTGCCTTTTGTTTCATTTGGAGTGTGACTCCTGGCTGGTGAAGTTCTGGTTTGGTTTGGTTTGGTTTGTTGGTTTGGTTTGAATGCACAGACATCTGGTACAAACTGTTCGAGCTAATATGTGAATTAAGGTTCCACACCCGACCTGGGAACCCCTTGGGAAAATATTTTTAAATGATTAGTCAATCTATAGCTATGATACAATGACAAGAAAAATGGCCTGAAACTATTAGATCTTTATTGACATAGGATAGGAAAATGAACTGAAGTTCCCTTATGTCCAGGACTTCCTCCCGTAATCAACAGCCTGGGGCTGATCAAACCAAAACCCCTACTTCCCCAGAGGGACAATCCCTGCTGAGACCAATCTGCCCTTGTTATCAGGGCCGAGTTGAGCACTATCTGGTCTAAATTTTGGCTATAAAACTATGGTCACAAAAAAATACAATTTTTGACAATGTGGTCACAATGTTCTTTAGACTCCAGAGGAAGCTTGAAGAAAAATTATCCTTTAAGAGTTCTTGCCCTGAGGAAATAATTCCTCCTATACCTTTAGACCAGATCTCTCTGGATCTAGACCATATCTAATTCCTGAAACCAAAAGGAACAAAAAGGGGAACAAAGCCTTTTAAAATCTTACTCCAACCATTTTTTATGCATAACTAAGTTTGGAAAACAAAGCTATAGGATCTCGTGTCTGTTTGGATGTATGTATGTCTCAGTGTGTGTCTTTGTTTCTTTTGATAATATTGCTGTTGCTGAGATCACTTTGTAAATGAGCTCTAATCTAATTGGCCTTAAACAAAAAAGTAAAACTCAATCCAATTGTTTGGTTGTGGCCAATTACCTATGTCTACCTATGTCTAGTACTTCTGGGTTACCTTGGTGGATTTCTGTTCTCTAGGGATACCCACTAGGAAATTTATTTTAGATGAGTGTTCAATCCTGTTTTGTCTTCATGATATTACTAAATGGGATTCTCTCACCTGGCCAATTAATAATACTTGCTCTGGGGGTGCTGGCTATAGATTTAAGTTTTCTCTTAGGGTCATTTAAACTCAGAGTGATGATCTAAGTCTCAATTTAAAAAATTAACCTCTCATCTATGAAAAGGAAAATTCCCACAATTATGGGGTGGATCTACATGGTTAATATCAGGCTATGGCCATTTAAAAGCTCCTTTATGTTGGGAAGGGTTAAATCATACTAAAAATGATCAACCTGGTAATCATGAGACAAGCCTGGGTGCTTTATGAACTATGTCTATTATTACCCTTAGAGAGAGTGATTGGTATGGAACTCAGTGGATTTGTGGAACTAATTTATGGCCTTCACATCTATAGGGATGGATATGACGGTGTAGCCTGGGATTCCCATGAATTTAAGGTCATACATGTTAATGCGAATTAGAGGTAACCCTAACCAATCTACCATTGGTATGATCCCAATGGGTCAAAGATCTATATTCTACTGGTATGACAATTTAGTAGCTTGTGCATGTGTGTGTGTGTGTGTGTGTGTGTGTGTGCCTTCAATGCGGTTGGAGGATGTAATTGACCATATCTAAGCCTTAACAACTTTCATAAGCTTTAAATGATAGTAATTGCGCTATTAGCCTATTGAATTCTGAGATCTCTATGATAAGAAATGCATTGCTACACAACTGCAAGGCCCTTGACACCTTACAGCATCTCAGGGAGATATCTGTGCTATAATTCAAACTGAATGCTGTATTTTCATACCTGGTAAATCCTTTAATGTAACACATTTGAACCACATGAAAAATCAGATTTCTGCTTTAAGTCTTGATGATCTTTTTTTTAAAAAAATTGGTGTGGGAGGCTCATGGCTAAAATATTTACTTTTAATTCCACTAAGATGACACCACCCTTATGGCAGAAAGTGAAGAGGAACTAAAAAGCCTCTTGATGAAAGTGAAAGAGGAGAGTGGAAAAGTTGGCTTAAAGCTCAACATTCAGAAAACTGAAATCATGGCATGTTGTCCCATCACTTCATGGGAAATAGATGGGGAAACAGTGTCAGACTTTATTTTGGGGGGGGCTCCAAAATCACTGCAGCTGGTGACTGCAGCCATGAAATTAAAAGACGCTTACTCCTTGAAAGGAAAGTTATGACCAACCTGGATAACATATTAAAAAGCAGAGATATTACTTTGCCAACAAAGGTCTGTCTAGTCAAGACTATGGTTTTTCCTGTGGTCCTGTATGGATGTGAGAGTTGGACTGTGAAGAAAGCTGAGCACCGAAGAATTGATGCTTTTGAACTTTGGTGTTGGAGAAGACTCTTGAGAGTCCTTTGGACTGCAAGGAGATCCAACCAGTTCACCCTAAAGGAGACCAGTCCTGGGTGTTCATTGGAAGGACTGATGCTGAGGCTGAGACTCCAATACTTTGGCCACCTCATGCGAAGAGTTGACTCATTGGAAAAGACCCTGATGCTGGGAAGGACTGGGGGCAGGAGGAGAAGGGGACGACAGAGGATGAGATGGCTGGATGGCATCACCGACTCAATGCACATGAGTTTGGGTGAACTCTGGGAGTTGGTGATGGACAGGGAGGCCTGGCGTGCTGTGATTCATGGGATCGAAAAGAGTCGGATACGACTGAGCATGAACCGCAAAGGTGTGCTGAGTGAAAGAAGCTAGTCACTAAAGTTGCGTTCTATATGATTCCATTTATATGACTTTCTTGAAAAGATAGAACTACAGTTATGTAGAGATCAGTGGGTGCCAGAGTATATTGCTAGGGGGAGGGTATCAGTATAAAGGGATTGTAGAAGGGAGTTCTTTGGGGAGTGATAACACTACTGTATAAAGAGACTATTAAAACGCATAGAACTGTATGCCCTCCTCCCTCGCTAAAACCCCTACTTTTCCTAGCTTCCCTTGCTGCTAAGTTTTAGACATTTAACTTAGGTTCTGCCAATCTGATGCTAGTGATTTCTAAGTTCTCCCTCGCCTCTCCACCAGAGTTGGTACAAGAAGCCCAACCTAGAGTCTGTTCCACTGTCTTTCCCACAGATTATAACCTAATATATCTATAATATGTATTTGCTAATTTAAACTAGTTGAGTGGATTCTGTTGTGTAAAAGCAAGAATGATTATTGACATATCTATGTATCACTGATGGTACTGTGCAATTCCAGCCCATGTCCTGCTTCTTGAACATACCATTGAACCATGATAATCAGTTATTAACCATGGCAAGCCACCATTTTCAGAGAGGATCATTTGGATGTCCTTTTAAAATGGCTAAAGGAGGAGCTGTGAATCCTTGCATGCCAAGTACTCCATAACAATTCCTTAGCACCTGGAATGGTGAAATATTGATTCTAGGTAGATTGGTCAGCTAATTGCAAAGAAGGTTCCAACAATTCCTTCCACTGCTAGACGTGCAGCCCTTTGCACTGGGACTATGCCAGTCTTTCCATCAAGAAAGGGAGTCTATTTCTCTACCCTCTTGAATCTGAGCTGGTCTGTGACTTGGCCTTGACCTATAGAATGTGGTGGGGGGGGGGGGCAGATACTGTAGGAGTTCTGAGCCTAGTCAAGGAGGCTCTTGGAACCTTGAAACCTCCATATCTGGAAGCCTGGAAGCTTAAATCTCCTGGAGAACTCTGAAATATATAGACTCCTGAGCCACTCTTCAAGCAGAGCTCCTGAGCACGAGTTCAGGAAGGCATGTCTACCCCACCCACAACTCCATCCCCACCCCAAAAGCTAGCCTGGAAAATACTGACATGTTATCTGCATGTGACACAAAGGACCAATAGCTCTTGACCCTATCCTCTCCAAGGCCCCACACTGCTGGCAGCAGGGGCAGTAACTGGGAGTTTTCCAGGAGGGCAGAGCAAAGTCCCTGAGTGCTATATGGGCATATATGAATGTAAACCATCCAAAAGCTGTCCTCAGACAGCAGGGCACAGAGGAAGGAGCATCTGGGCTCTCTCCAATACACATTTTGCAGGCTGGCCACTCTTTTCTAATTCTTGCTCCCTGTCAAAGTTGTCTTGCAGGTTCACTCTCACCAGAACAGAACTTTGTTTTGTGTGCATGAGTAGACAGAACTGAGGAAAGAAAGAGTCCACACTGTGGGTGGCTCAGGCCCTGCTCTTCTATCCCACATGAGGCAGTTCCCTCCATCTTGGCCTATGAGATCCCCTCTGCTCTATCCTGTGGGCTTGTGATTGGCGTCAGATACCACTGAAGCCTTGTGGTCTGCTGACAAAGGTGTTCTCCTCGACCAAACTCTAGCTAGTCTCCTCTGAGCCCTCTTCTCACTTAAGCCTCAATCTTGGTCAATAAAGATGTGAACAAACACTAAAATAGTTTTTAACAGCTCAGGGTCTCCTCCCAAGGATGATCTTAGTCCCCTTCAAAGTGCCTGTGTTAGAAACCTCAAGGCTACCAAAATAGACTGTTTCTTCCAGACAGCAGCAGAACATAGGGTCCCTTTCTCCCAGGTTCTGTGGGAGGGGAGGACCTAAATATTGACAAGCACCAGTTAATAAACCCAGATGGGTTTCACACTGACTCCCCTCAAACAACTTTCCACTTTTTGTAATTTTTCACTTCCCTGACTCTATTGAACCTTCACTTTCTTCCTTATTCCTTCATTTTCCCTTTAAAAACACCCAGTCATTTCTGTACAAATCAAAGTTCACACTGGAATATTTTCTGTGTTGCAATAGTATGTTACTGATTAAAATCTGTCCTGACCACTTTAGTGTCTGGCTTTGTTTATCTTTGATACTACCACCAACTGCAACTTGTATCCAAATCTTCTGTGTTAGATGCTACTGTTATTCAGATGGCAAGTGCCAAAGGAAAAAGAATGAGGAAAAATGACTGCACACTAGCTGCATGAGTGGGATGAGATTTTAGCCTTCTTTTGCTTCTCACTCAATACAACTATTTCTTTTGATGTCGCTTTGAAGTTGTTTTGCAGCAAGTAAAAAAAAAATTATAGATGTGAAAAAGCATGTTCTCCACCAATACTTTTTTTACAGACCAAATGCCAGTCTAGGATGACAGAGTTGATCCTAAATATGATGAATTGCTGAAGACACTAGAAGGTTAAGTTAACCCTCCAGAACTCATCTTGTCTCCTGGCTACTCAGGAATTCAGGAAAATAGCAGTGACAAGAAAGGTTGTACGGGAGGAATTTTGGAAGCCAAAGGCTTCCTCATTTCACGTTTTCTAAAATAAAACTGCGCACTGTCATTACAGATTTTCGGGCTTGAAGCCTCCTCTCTGTGACTCCGCTTAAGGATGGTGGAAGGGTTCAGGGCTTCTGCTCAGGGACTTGGGCTGATTGCTTCTGCGTGATTCTTATCACAAGCAGTGGTTTATCTTGGTGTATGCACGCGTGTCGCGCCACGCGCCCGCACAGCGCACGCGCCCGCACAGCGCACGCGCCCGCACAGCGCACGCGCCCGCACAGCGCACGCGCCCGCACAGCGCACGCGCCCGCACAGCGCACGCGCCCGCACAGCGCACGCGCCCGCACAGCGCACGCGCCCGCACAGCGCACGCGCCCGCACAGCGCACGCGCCCGCACAGCGCACGCGCCCGCACAGCGCACGCGCCCGCACAGCGCACGCGCCCGCACAGCGCACGCGCCCGCACAGCGCACGCGCCCGCACAGCGCACGCGCCCGCACAGCGCACGCGCCCGCACAGCGCACGCGCCCGCACAGCGCACGCGCCCGCACAGCGCACGCGCCCGCACAGCGCACGCGCCCGCACAGCGCACGCGCCCGCACAGCGCACGCGCCCGCACAGCGCACGCGCCCCCACGCACGCGCAGTGCAATGGAGCGGAGAGAAAGACCCTTAACTGGGTCTGCTGCATTAGTATCTGCTTTCCTGGTGAACTAGGGAACAGACAGGCCACCTCTTAGTGCAAGGCCAGGTGAGCATTTCAGTTGCCAGCCCAGAAAGAATGGCGGAGGCTTTGAATTTGTCCTTTTCAAGATGTAGGATATCGGGTGATTAGGGGAGCAAGGAAAGGGAAGGTTTGTTTGTTTGTTTGTTTTTTTCCCACGCAGATGGCCTTTTCTTCCTCTGGGGGATAGAGAGGGTTTATGAGACAGATTACCTCATTGGTAATTCCAAACATGTTGATTAAAATTACGTTTCTGGGAGAAATTGAAACAATTGGATCATGTATTAAATCTAGTTTCATGAGCTTTGGGGCTTCCCTAATAGCTCAATTGGTAAAGAATCCGCCTGCAGTGCAGGAGAACCCGGTTTGATTCTTGGGTTGGAAAGATCCCCTGGAAAAGGGATAGACTACCCACGCCTGTATTCTTGGGCTTCTCATGAGGCTCAGCTGGTAAAGAATCCGTCTGCAATTCGGGAGACCTGGGTTTGATCCCTGGGTTGGGAAGATGCCCTGGAGAAGGCAAAGACTACCTACTCCAGTATTCTGGCCTGGGGTTTTCTTTTTACCATCAGCTACCCTTTACCCCACCCCCCATCCCACCCCAGTTCACAAAAGAGGAAACGAGTGGCTGATGATCATTTAGAGGGGGAAATGTTTAGCTTTGGGCTTCCCACGTGGTGCTTGTGGTAAAGAAGCTGCCTGCCAATGCAGGAGACACAAGAGATGTGGGTTTGATACCTGGGTTGGAAAGATCCCCTGGAGTAGGAAATGGCAACCCACTCCAGTATTCTTGCCTGGGAAATCCCACGGACAGAGAAGCCTAGCTGGCTACAGCGCATGGGGTAGTGAAGAGTCAGACATGACTGAGCAACTGAACACAGCACATCTCCCTAGAACCTGAGACTGGGGAGAGTGGCATGGTATCTATCTTATTCCCTTCTGGGTTCCCATTGTGTACCAGGTATGACAATGAATCAATGCTCAGTAAATATTTCTTTTACATTTGATTGACAAGGCACAGTTTAAGACACCTGTGAAGAAATATGTTGCCCATCACATTGGCAAAGACTTCAAAAGATAGGACCAGTGTTGCAAATGACAAGATCACAGCAGCATTCTCTCACACTTTGAGAGAGAGTAGAGTTGTCTTTCTGGAAAGCAACTTGGCAATAGGTGTCCAAACCTAAAAGGATTGGTTGGCTTGCCTTTGAGCCAGCAATTCCTCTTCTGGTAATTGATCCCCTAAACTAAAGGGCTTATCAATGGTATTGAAGGGAGAGCAGAGCCTGCCACACCAAAATATGCCCCTTTGGCATATTGATCATTTGGGGCTGGTTATTTCTGAGATGCTACAGACAGAGGAGAAGCTCTGAAAACCAAGTAGAAGTTACTCTTTTATAAGATACCTTTACACTTCTAAGGGAAATCTCCATTTGTAAGGGTGTCTCCTGATCCCAGAAAGAGGGGGTGGGGGATGGATGACTTTATCTCCTGAAACTCTTATCAATGGAGAAAGACTTTAGTCTGCATCATAACTTTACCCTTGTTTACTCTTTCTTTCCTGGTTCCCTCCTGTAACTGCCCCCCACCCCCAACATCTCCTTTTGTCTTTAGCTGGAGATGTTATTTAATGTGGTAGTTTGGGCCATTTGGGCGAGTTACTCAGTTTTCCTAGGTCTCTCCTGTGTATGCAGGAGGTATCTATGTTTTTAAACTTGTTTGTTTTTCTCCTGTGTATTTGTCTTTTATTATGGAGGGGAGAGGGGAGTCTCAGTCAAGAATCTAGAAGGGCAGAGGGAACTTTGTTTTTCCTCTCTATGCATAGAAATTGAACCACAATGAAGTACACTGTCCATGTGTTTTGCAATAATTAAATATGAGAAAGTAATGCCATAGAAGAATAAATAACACCTTGGAAAGATCTTTATAAGATTTTATTTCAATGTAGAAACAAGATAGTATGTGGATAAATGTTACATTTAAATTTTATTTATGTTTAAGTAGATGGGAAAAATAATGTAAGCAAAATGCCATGATGCTCTGAATGGTTATCTGACATACAAGGTATCAGATGGTTTTTATTTTCTACTGTTGGTTTATATATATATTTTCCAAATGTTCTCCACTTTTATAATGAGGCAATTAGAATTAAATAGAGCATCTTTGCCCCCTGGTGGTTTATTCAGTAATGGTCCTTAGTCTGAGGAAGGAATATTGTATCCACTCAGACGGAAGAGCAGATACTACTGCAGGCCTTATTCCCAAGGCAGAACTTTCAAAACTCCCAAATCTTTTGCTAGGACAAGTGGTTGTGTCCTAGAGGAGCAGTGTTGTGAAACTCTCTGTTTCACAACAGAGTTTCATATTGTTCTCATATTGACCGTGTGGGGACTATATGTCCTCAGCTCCCATGAGACAGAAATAGCAGCAGTAGGGAGAGGAAAATAGGTTCAGGGATCAGCAGAGCACTGGAGGCAGGGCCTTTGCCATCAGAAGGCTAAAGAGGGCAGGCCATTGGAGTTGGGGTGGCGACCTTGGGGTTGGAGGAGTGGGGACCCACTAAAGTGGGAGTACAGGGCAGAATGGATTTGGTGACCATCTGTGAATGATCAATAAGAGGGAGAGCACGAAGAGCACTGGGGATGAGTGAGGGATGGTAGTGTGGCAGGACCAAAGGGAGCAGAATACAGGGAAGGTTAAGAGATCTGGGCTGGGCCTATGACCACTGAATCTAGCCAGACAGACTCCTCTGGCCCACGACCTCCCTTGTCATGATGTCAGGGCACCCTCTCTGCATTTCTTAGGGGTTCAGCTTTTACTAGGATCCCCAAAGAAAGAGGAAAATTCCAAAAACAATGGCTTTCAAACTTTCTGTGAGTCATGATTTCAGGGATCCCTTTGAACCCAACTCCTACTACACAGTTTCACGTGAAGGGCCTGGAGCACCCCATAGCATTGATATACTGTTTCATAAACTGCTCTTATCATTTGCTGTTTTGCCATAACTGGAAATGTGAGGAGTTTTTATTTTCTTTTGCTGAATGTGATGCTGACTCACCCCTTACTCTCCAACCTCTGGGCCCATGGATGTGTGTTTATTTTTGTTTTTAGGCTCATTGCTGCTCATATCTGCCTGTTGGAGCACTTTTGTGGCCACTGCAGCTCACCTGATGGAACGCTTTTGTCACCGAAGTAGGGAGGTCATCTGATTTGGCACCTACAGGAAGCCACCCTGATTGCAGGATTTCCAGCCTTCTCCTACATGTAAATCATCAATAAACATGACGTGACAATTAAGACTGAGTGAGAGATAGCAGAAACAAATGGCAAAACCAAATCTCCAAAGGCCTCAGATATTGGAAATGTCTGCTTTAGTTCGAAGAAGAAATGTATTCTTCCACTCATTTTGTAGACCTAGAAAGCAAAATTGATCTCTTCGGTATATATTTTTTGACTTAGTTTTTTAAAAAATACTGATTTATATATTTGCCTGCGCTGGGTCTTAGTTACAGCACACAGGATCTTTGATTTTTATTGCAGCATGTGGGTCTTTGTTATGGCATGTGGGATCTAGTTCCCTGACCAGGAACTGAACCTGGGCTCCCTGCATTGTGAGCTTGGAGTCTTGGCCCTGGAGCACCAGCAAAGTCCTTCTTTGGTGTATTTAAAGAAACTAGAATAACTGGAAACATGAACAAGGAATAAAGGGCTACCCAAAATGACCAGGTTTCTTCTTTCTCTCCTCTCACTGACCAATTCGGTCCAGAAGCATTAGTGGAGGCCAAGCAATGCAGGTGTTTGTGTTGGAGGAGCTTTTGTGATCCTATATTATGTGGTGTTAGCTGAGGGCAGGATGAGAAGAGCTTCCACGTGGGGGATGGTGTCAGGGGCCTGATGTGGGGTGTCAAAGTCCAGGTAAGGCCAGGAGAGCAATTCCAGGGGCAGGGGGTCGTTAGTAGCAGTTGGCCCAGCTTTTTAGAACCTGAGAGGATGTTGACGATATTCATGCAGGGAGGTCTGGAAAGATGTTTCAGGATCTGATGACAGTAAGGATAGCTACATGGGATGGGAAGTAACTTGTAGTTGAATTGTGTCCTACAAAAATTCATATGTCAAAGTCTGCTATAAACTTAGGGTTTGTGTCTCCCCAAAGTTCATATGTGAAATCCTAACCCCACAGTGTGGTGGTATGTGGAAGTAGGGTCTTTGGGAGGTGATTAGGTCATGAGGATGGAGCCTTCATGAATGAGATTAGTGCTCTTAATTCTAAAAGAGACCCCAGAGAGCTCCCTTCCCCCTACTGCCATGTGAGAAAGATGGCCATCTATGAACTAGAAAGTAGGTCCTCATAAGACATGGAATCTGCCCCTGCCTTGATCCTGGACTTCCCAGCTTCCAAAACTGAGAAATCAACTTGTGCTGTTTATAAGCTACCCAGTCTATGGAATCCTGTTATAGCAGCTGGACTGGACTGATAAAATTCTAATTCCTAGTACCTCAGAATGTGAACATAGTTGGAGATAAAGTCTTCACAGAGGTAATCAAGTTAGGATGAGATGATGAAGAGTGGGCCCTAATCCAGTATGACTGGTGTCTTAATGAAAATGGTAAATTTGGACATATAGAGATACATACAGAAGGAGAAGATGGCCAAGGAGAGAGCCATGGGACACATTCTCCCTCACAACTTTTAGAAGGAACCAACCTTGCCAATACCTTGATTTGGGGCTTTGAGTCTCCAGAACTGTGGGATAGCAAATTTTTGTTACTGAAATCACCTAGTTTATGGTACTTGGTTAAGGTAGCCCTTAACACGTGCAGTAGGTTAAGGTAGCCCTTAACAAGTGCAGTAACCCAGCTCAGGGCTTTGGAGCCTGAGCTCTATAAAAGAGAGTCAACAGAGTTGAGGGTGAGGAATGAGCAGGGTAGTGGTGAGGATGGTCTGGTGTGGGTGTTAGAGCCTAAACTGGGTAAGAAGGATGTCTAGGCAGGACCCAGCCCAGTCCAGGTTGAGCTGATAAGAAACCAAGCAATGTAGAAATCATTTCATAATGTATGTGTATTTCAAAACATCACATTGCACAACTTAAAATATACAATTCTTATATGTTAATGAGATCTCAAAAACTGCTCAAATATAATATGAATTAGGATGGTGCAATATGCTATAGAGCTACACGAAAGGGGAACCTATCTGTACCTGAAAAATCTACTGGAATCAGCAAAACATATCCTGGTTCCTGCCTCATTTTCCTAGAGTAAAAGGAGACATGGGCCTTTAAGTGCTCTACAGATGCACCTGTCACTAACTCTGGAATATATTTGGAAAAAAATAGTAACCAAGCATAGTGAAGAAGGCTTTCAGTAGCAAAGGGTGGGAGGTTGGATCATGGCAAAAAATGTTAGAGTCTGAAAGATGACGACAGTCTGTGGGAGCAGCTTTGGCCAGAGTGTCTGAGCTTGGGTGAAGTGAGATGGGCGTCCACAGGGAAGGGCGAAACCAGCCTGGACTGTCAGAGCCTAAGTGGGGTGAGCTGAGGGTGGCAAAGGCAGCACTTAAAATCTTTTTAAAATGTGTTGAAACCTCACACTGAGAACTATAAAACAGTACTGAAATGGAGGAAATGTATTCATGTATTTTTTTTAATTTATATAGTCTTTTTAAATATATATTTTTGTTTATTTTATTTGACTGTGTCAGGCCTTAGTTGCAGCTTGTGGCATCTTCCATCTTTTTTGCAGCATGTGGGATGTTTAGTTGTGGCATGTAGGAACTAATTCCCTGACCAGGTATTGAACTCGAGCCCCTTGCATTGGGAGCGTGGAGTCTTAACCACTGGACCATCAGGGAAGTCCCATTATATAGTTTTGATGCTTTGACATCTGGGGCCTTGCTGACACTGGAGGGACTGCCCCTGCCAGGGTTGGTCAATTCCTAGAGAGAGTCAAGAACTCACCTGTGAGCATACCTTTCAAAAGCAAGTCAACCAATTCAAAGCCCATATCCCCAGTCACTAATTATCTCCTTTATTGGTCTGTCACACTTAGGGCCACTGTTCACCTGCCCTAATCACACCAGGGCCAGGTACTAGACAACTAGGGACAGCCCCTATGACCCAGAGCCCACTAAAATTATTCAAACTAGCCATGTTCAATCTGCTTAACCTGCCTCACCAGGAGAAACCACAATAAAGGTTCTTGCTTCCCATTTACCTGCTCCTTTTGCCTCCTGACCAACCCAGGGCCTTCCTCATGTGGTTCCTCATGAGGTGCTCCCTCTTCTTGGGAACTGCTACAAACTGTCTTTTCAATGGCAGTCATCTCCTAATCTGTTGGCCTTACCATACCTGAATAATAATAAACTTATGTTAAAAAAGAAGACCTAGATTAAATGGATACATATGCAAAAAATCATGAATTGGAAAGCTCGATATTGTGAAGCGATCTATTCTCCCAAAATAAATATATAGAGGCAACACAATCCCAATGAAAACCTCAGCAGTTTATGCATATGTGTGCATGAAAATCAATATGTTATTTCTGAAATTTATATGGAAATGCAAAGGCCAGGAATAACCAGGACAATCATGTCCTGGATGGCTTATACCAGGAGATATCAAGACCTATTATAAAGCTACAATAATTAACTGCATATTGTATTTGTATGAGGCTAGACAAATTAACCAACAGAACTGAACAGAGATTCCAGGAACAAATCCACATAGATAATCTGATTTGTGATATTACAGGACACTAAAGAAAGGAGGAGCCTGGTGGGCTGCAGTCCATGGGGTCACTAAGAGTCGGACATGGCTGAGCGACTTCACTTTCACTTTTCACTTTCATACATTGGAGAAGGAGATGGCAACCCACTCCAGTGTTCTTGCCTGGAGAATCCCAGGGACGGGGGAGCCTGGTGGGCTGCTATCTATGGGGTCGCACAAAGTCGGACACAACTGACGTGACTTAGCAGCAGCAGCAGCAAAGAAAGGATGTCTTTTTCCAGTCAGTGGTACTGGGTAAATGTGGCAGTCCCCAACCCTTTTGGCACCAGGGATTGGTTTCGTTGAAAACAATTTTTCCATGGATACGGGGGTGGGTGGGGAGATGGTTTGGAGATGATTCAAGCACATTACATTTATTGTGCACTTTATTGCTAATCTAATACCACCGTTGATCTTATAGGAGGTAGGAGGTACTGGTCTGGGGCCCGGAGGCTGGGGACCCTTAATTAGATATCCAAATAGAAAAAAAGTGAATGTTGAACCCTGTCTTACCTTACACAGAAATTAATTCCAAGATGAACTGCTGATGTAAATGTGAAACGTGAAACAGTAGAACTTTCAGGAGAACATCTTTATAATAATGGTCATGGAAAAACTATGCAAAGGTAATGAACAGATTACATGGAAAGACAAAAGAAAAATACTAAAAATGAAAAAGGCTTCACCTTACTGGCAATCAAAGAAATGAAAATGAAATTAATTGACAGGTACCCTTCTTGTTTGTCAGATACAATGGTTATAAAGTAATAGTTTACTTTTAGCGAGGGTGTAATAATATGGGCTGCCTTATAATAAACTGTGGAAAATTCTGAAAGAGATGGGCATATCAGACCACCTGACCTGCCTCTTGTGAAACCTATATGCAGGTCAGGAAGCAACAGTTAGAACTGGATATGGAACAACAGACTGGTTCCAAATAGGAAAAGGAGTACATCAAGGCTGCATATTGTCTCCCTGCTTATTTAACTTCTATGCAGAGTACATCATGAGAAACGCTGGGCTGGAAGAAGCACAAGCTGGAATCAAGATTGCCAGGAGAAATATCAATAACCTCAGATATGCAGATGACACTACCCTTATGGCAGAAAGTGAAGAGAAACTAAAAAGCCTCTTGATGAAAGTGAAAGAGGAGAGTGAAAAAGTTGGCTTAAAGCTCAACATTCAGAAAACTAAGATCATGGCATCTGGTCCCATCACTTCATGGGAAATAGATGGGGAAACAGTGGAAACAGTGTCAGACTTTATTTTTCTGGACTCCAAAATCACTGCAGATGGTGATTGCAGCCATGAAATTAAAAGACGCTTACTCCTTGGAAAGAAAGTTATGACCAACCTAGACAGCATATTAAAAAGCAGAGACATTACTTTGCCAACAAAGGTCTGTCTGGTCAAGGCTATGGTTTTTCCAGTGGTCATGTATGGATGTGAGAGTTGGACTGTGAAGAAAGCTGAGTGCTGAAGAATTGATGCTTTTGAACTGTGATGTTGGAGAAGACTCTTGAGAGTCCCTTGGACTGCAAGGAGATCCAACCAGTTCACCCTAAAGGAGATCAGTCCTGGGTGTTCATTGGAAGGACTGATGCTGAAGCTGCAATTCCAGTACTTTGGCCACCTCATGCGAAGAGTTGACTCATTGGAAAAGACACTGATGCGGGGGAGGGGGGGGGGATTGGGGGGCAGGAGGAGAAGGGGTCGACAGAGGATGAGATGGCTGGATGGCATCACAGACTCAATGCACATGATTTTGGGTGAACTCTGGGAGTTGGTGATGGACAGGGAGGCCTGATGTGCTGTGATTCATGGGGTTGCAAAGAGTAGGACACGACTGAGCGACTGAACTGAACTGATACTTTTTTAACAGAAGTGAAAATTTATATAACTGTTCCAAAAATCAATCTGAGAAAATCTATCAACAGTCTGAAGAATGTTCATGGCTTTGATACGATTCCAATTCTAGAATTCTCACCTAAAGCATGAGCACAAAAGCAGATAAACATATATAAGGAAATGTTTATTATAGCGTCCCTTAAAATCGCAAAAGAATTAGAAACAAATTAATATTGTTTAATTTGGGAATGCTATACAAAAAAAAAAAAAGTTTTTAATGACTGGGATAACCACGATGGTGGGGTCACTCACCTAGAGCCAGACATCCTGGAGTGTGAAGTCAAGTGGGCCTCAGGGAAACCTTACTACAAATAATGGTAGTGGAGGTGATGGAATTCCACTTGAGCAATTTTAAAATCCTAAAAGATGATGCTGTTAAAATGCTGCACTCATAACAAAACCAATACAATATTGTAAAGTTAAAAAATAAAATAAATAAATAAATAAATAAAAACAACAAAAACTCAAAAAAAAAAAAAAATGCTGCACTCATTATGTCAGCAAATTTAGAAAACTCATCAGTGGCCACAGGACTGGAAAAGGTCAGTTTTCATTCCAATCCCAAAGAAAGGCAATGCCAAAGAATGTTCAAACTACTGTGCAATTGCACACATTTCACATGCCAGCAAGGTTATGCTCAAAATTCTTCAAGCTAGGCTTCAGCAGTATGTGAACCAAGAACTTCCAGATGTTCAAGCTGGATTTAGAAAAGGCAGAGGAACCAGAGATCAAATTGCCAGCATATGGCAATCATGGATCATGGAGAAAGCAAGGAAATTCTAGGAAAACATCTGCTTTGTTGACTACACTAAGGCCTTTGACTTGTGTGGATCAAACAAATGATGGAAAATTCTTAAAGAGATGGGTATACCAGACCACCTTACCTGTCTCCTGAGAAACTTGTATGTGGCTCAAGAAGCAACAGTTACAACTAGACATGGAACAATGGACTGGTTCAAAATTGGGAAAGGAGTGAGAGAGTCAATTCCTAAGTAGGTTGATAAAGAGTCCAGGGCCCTTGAGGAGGAAGGGTTCCAGGCCCCTTGAGAAAGAGAAAGGGGTCCCAGGCTCTCAAGGAGGAAAAAAGGACAAACGTCTTATCTACACTGCTTTGTCTTAGTCAATAAAACAATGTATCTTGCTCAAGGACATGTTTCTCCTTAACAAGAACTAATCTTGTTATCTTAAAATGAATATTATGGGAGTGGTCTGGTGAGTGAAGTGAAGTCGTTAAGTCATGTCTGGCTCTTTTCAACCCCATGAACTCTAGCCCACCAGTCTCCGCCATCCATGGAATTTTCCAGGCGAGAGTCCTGGAGTGGGTTGCCATTTCCTTCTCCAGGGGATCTTCCTGACCCAGGGATCAAACCCGGGTCTCCACATTGCAGGCAGATGCTTTACCATCTAAGCCACCAGGGAAGCCCATGGGTCTGGTAAGATCTTTCTACTGTTATTTCTAATCCCATTATCTTAAGACTTATATTGTGGGAGTGGGTCAGGAAAAAGCATATAAGGCCTTGATAAGACTATCGAGGGGGGCACTCTCCAGCCCTCTTCTTATGTCTATGTCAGAAGCTTTCTCTGTCCCTTTTCTTTCTTTAATAGAACTCTGCTATGAGTAGTCAAGCCTGGTCCCTGGTTCTGAAGCTAAATCTTCTTCTGAGATTACAAATCCGACACCATTCACTGTAAGCTATCAGGAGTACGTCAAGGCTGTATATTGTCACCCTGCTTATTTAACTTATATGTAGGGTACATCATAAGAAATGCCAGGCTGGATTAAGCACAAGCCAGAATCAAGGTTTCTGGGAGAAATATCAATAATCTCAAATATGGACATGATACCACACTATTGGCAGAAAGGGAAGAGGGACTAAAGAGTCTCTTGATGAAAGTGAAACAAGAGAGTGAAAAAGCTGGCTTAAAACTCAACATTCAAAAAAACTGAGATCATGGCATCTGGTCCCATCACTTCACGGCAAAGTCTCATCACTTTATAGAAGGGGAAAAAGTGGAAGCAGTGGCAGATTTTACTTTCTTGGGCTCCAAAATCACTGTGGACAGTGACTGCAGCCATGAAATTAAAAGATGCTTGCTCCTTGGAAGAAAAGCTATGACAAACCTAGACAGTGTATTAAAAAGCAGAGACATTACTTTGCCAACAAATGTCTGTATTGTCAAAGCTATGTTTTTTCCAGTAGTCATATAGGGATGTGAGAGTTGGACCATAAGAAAGGCTGAGTGCCGAAGAATTGATGCTTTTGAACTGTGGCGTTGGAGAATACTCTTGAGAGTCCCTTGGACAACAAGGAGAACAAGGAGAACTAAAGGAAATCAACCCTGAATAATCACTGGAAGGGCTGATGCTCAAGCTGAAGCTCCAATACTTTGGTCACCTGATGCAAAGAGTCAACTCATTCAAAAAGACCCTGATGCTGGGAAAGATGGAAGGCAAAAGGAGAAGGGGGCAGCAGAGGATGAGATGGTTAGATAGCATCATTGACTCAATGGAGATGAGTTTGAGCAAACTCTAGGAGATAGTGGAGGACAGAGGAGCCTGGCATACTGCAGTCCATGTGGTTGCAGAGTCAGACACAGTGACTGAACAATAACAAGAAATTTGGAAATTTTGATATATTATGGTATACCCAATGGACTTAGATTTATAAACATTAAAAATCATATTCTGTCAGATTTTTAATAATATGGGATAAATATGTTACAGAATTATGAAAAGGGCAGGACACAGAGCTACATCAAATTGTACCTGTGTAATGTATATGTATGTGTGTGTGTGTGTGTGTGTGTGTGTGTGTGTGTGTGTATAGTATACACATTGGAGAAGAAATGGCACCCCACTCCAGTATTCTTGCCTGGAGAATCCCATGGGTGGAGGAGCCTGGTGGGCTACAGTCCACGGGGTCGCAAAGAGTCGGACACGACTGAGTGACTTCACTTCACTTCACACACACACACATGTATATATAATGAGAGAGAGAGAGACAGACTGAGAGAGAGAGAAAACGAAAAATGTTAGCTTATTAGTCTGTCGAGTGGTCATCATGAAATGCCACAGACTGAGTGACTTAAACAACAGAAATTTAGTTCCTCACGGCTCTGGAGGTTAGAAGTCAGAGACCTAAGTGTCAGCAGGGTGGTTTTTCCTGAGGCCTCTTTTCTTGGATTGCACATGGATACCTTCTGGCTGTATCTTCATGTGATCTTCCCTCTGAGTGAGGGCATCCATGATGTCTCTCTGTGTATCCAAATTTCTTCTTCTTATAAGGACAACAGTCAGATTGGTTTAGGACCCACCTTCATGACGCCCCCCTCCTCCCCACATTTACCCTTAACCACCTCTTTAAAGGCCCTATCTCCAAATACAGTTACTTTATGAGGTACCAAGACTTAGAATTTCAACATATGAATTTAGGGGAGGACACAGTTTAGCCTATAATACATAGATCCCAAGTTTTGTACCAAAATACAGCAGGGAACACAGGGGCAGTAGATACCAAAGGTGAGAAGGCCCAGGCAGGGCAGAGGGACGAGGGTCCCCATCATACCCTTGAAGCTGTAGCCGCACTAACGTAGAGGGAGGAAGGAGAGGGAAGGGTCTCTAAGGAACGATCAAAGACCCAGTCACTGCCTCAAAGTCACATGGCTTTTTAAAATGTTCTACAAACAATTGCGTATTCATGACTGTGTAAAATCTCTGTCATAAGGGGAAAAAAAGCAATGTTTAGAGAACAGAGCAGCTGTTGCCCTCTGGTGGCTCATTCAAGTAGCTGTTGTCTGTTTGGGGGCAAGGAGAAGGCAATGGCACCCCACTCCAGTACTCTTGCCTGGAAAATCCCATGGACGGAGGAGCCTGGTAGGCTGCAGTCCATGGGGTCGCGAGGAGTCGGACACGACTGAGCGACTTCACTTTCACTTTTCACTTTCATGCATTGGAGGAGGAAATGGCAACCCACTCCAGTGTTCTTGCCTGGAGAATCCCAGGGACAGCAGGGCCTGGTGGGCTGCCGTCTATGGGGTCGCACAGAGTCAGACACTACTGAAGTGACTTAGCAGCAGCAGCAGCAAGGGGCCTACTGGAGAAGGCAATGGTACCCCACTCCAGTACTCTTGCCTGGAAAATCCCATGGGTGGAGGAGCCTGGTGGGCTGCAGTCCGTGGGATCGCTAAGGGTCGGACATGACTGAGCAACTTCACTTTCACTTTTTACTTTCATGCACTGGAGAAGGAAATGGCAACCCACTCCAGTTTCTTGCCTGGAGAATCCCAGGGACAGAGGAGCCTGGTGGGTTGCCGTCTATGGGGTCGCACAGAGTCGGACACGACTGAAGCAACTTAGCAGCAGCAACAGCAGCAAGGGGCCTGCTGCAGACTTAATCCCAGGGCCCAACTATGGCTCACCATCTCTCTGAGTTCAACAAAGTTCTGAAATTCTAAATGTCCCTCCTCTGATCATGTGACAGTATGCTCTCAGCTGCCATGAGACAGAGAAACAGCAGGAGCAGGGAGAGGGAAATAGGTTCTGGGATCAGTGGGGCACTGGAGGCAGGGCCTTTGCCATCAGAAGGCTAAAGAGGGCAGGCCATTGGAGTTGGAGTGGCAGCCTTGGGGTTGGAGGGGAGGGGACCCACTAAAGTGAGAGTCCAGGGCAGAATGTATTTGGTGACTGTCTGTGGGAGATCAATAAGAGGGTGGGCATGAAGAACACTCAGGATGAGTGAGGAATGGTCCCACCTGCAAGGTCTCATCTGCAAGGGAACTGAAAGGAGCAGAATACAGGGAAGGTCAGGAGCATCACCAACTCAGTGGATATGAATTTGAGCAAACTCTGGGAGATAGCGAAGGACAGAGGAGCTTGGCATGTTGCACTCCGTGGGGTCACAAAGAGTCAGACACAATTTATCGTTCAGTAACAACAACAACAATAGGAGCTCTGGTCCAGCCCTGTGGCTGGTGAATCCAGCAAGGCAGCCAAGGCCTTCTAGACACATCTTACCTCATTATATTGTCAAGGGCCACCCACCCCCTCCAAGTTCTTAGGGACCCAATATTTCCTCTTTGTTGATCCCTGAGAGACCCTAGAATTTTTTTATAAATAGTGGTTCCCAGCTGGCCTCTCCTTGTTCACTTATTCCTTAGCAGGGAATGGGCAGCACTGGGCCCAGGGTTGAGACCAAGACTGCCCCTACCTTAGTTAGGATAGTTGGATAGTCAGGGGTGATGGGGATAAATATAAAGGTGGAAGAGGAGAACTCACTGACCTAGAAGCACTTTCCTATGACTCGGGGTTTCATGCCCTGGTAAGGACCCATGGTTAGCAGTACTAACCTGCCGCTGGAATGGCAACTTGAGGCTGAGGAACGAGGGAAGAGGGAGGACAAACAATGGTCACAACAAACAAAGTGGATGTGCCAGAGCTGATTAGATATTGGGGAAGGAGTCAGAAAGTTCAAAGTGTCAGGGATGTGGCAATGTTAGGATAGAGTTACAATGTGAGACCAGATAAACTGCCAGATAAACATTGTCATGTTTGTTGGGAAGGCTTGGAAGATATTTCTTCACCAGGAATGCACTGGTGAACAGGAATACTAGCTTCTCTGAGAAGATCAATAGTAGCTGTCTTCTCTAGACCAGGATTGACAGTAGGAGATGCTGTGGTGGAACTGCCCCCCTCCCCCAGTATCAATGGAGATGAGAGGATTCTGGGATGGCAGAAGCCAACGAGGATATTTAACTGATCTAGGCAAAACAGAAGAAATTACCATAATGGGTTGTGTTCCCCCTCCCAAATTCATATGTTGATGCTCTAACCCTCAATGTGATAGTATTTGGAGGTGCGGCCTTTGGGAGGTATCTATAATTAGGGTTAGATTAGGTCACGAGGATGGAGCCTCCATGATGGGCTTAATGCCCTTATAAAAAAAGAGGAAGAGACAGGTGATGACTCTGTTCCTTCAACCTGTTCCAAGAAAAGGCCACATGAGGACATAACAAGGGGAGAGCCCTCACCAAGAACTTGGTCATGCCAGCACTTTAATCTTGAGCCTCTAGAACCAAGAGAAATAAATAGTTGTTGCTTAAGTTGCTAAGTCTTTGGTGTTTGTTATAGCATCCCAAACTAAGACACATGTCAATGACAAAAAGGTCATCAACAGTGAGTATCCAGAAACCAGATGTCCAGGTGAGGTAGTGTGTCAAAGCCAGTTGATCCATAGGAAAATAGAAGCTGACATAATTCTGGTCAATTTTTTTACCCAATAGTTGAAGTTTGGGGTTTCCCTGAATCCTCCTGCAATGCAGGAGCCAGGTTTGATCCCTGGGTAGGGAAGATTCCCTAAAGAAGGAAATGGCTACCCATGCCAGTATTCTTTTCATATTGTTCATGGGATTCCTGAGGCAAGAATACTGGAGTGGTTTGCCATTCCCTTCTCCAGTGGACCACATTTTGTCAGAACTCTCTGCCATGACCCATCTGTCTTGGGTGGCCCTGCACAGCATGGCTCATAGCTTCATTGAGTTAAACAAAGCTATTCATAAGAGTAAAAAA
Organism: Bos indicus x Bos taurus; assembly: GCF_003369695.1. Classification (NCBI taxonomy): domain Eukaryota; kingdom Metazoa; phylum Chordata; class Mammalia; order Artiodactyla; family Bovidae; genus Bos; species Bos indicus x Bos taurus. The sequence goes on from NC_040105.1 coordinate 127,270,306, forward strand.
CTTAGAAATAGCAAATCTAGCAATCATAAAATGAAAAAATAAAGTACCATAATTCATACAATAGAATACTAAATATCAATGAAAAATAAACTACTGATATAACCATGGATGTATCTCATGCTGTTGAGCAAAATAAGGTAGACACAAGAGTACTTATTATATGAGTCCTTTGAAATTAAGACCAAAAACAAGCAGAAACTAATGTAGGTGAGAGAAGATAGAATAATAGTTCCCTTTGCCAGGAAAGCAGGTACTGGTGAGGGCAGCTCTGGGATGCTGGCAATTCCCAATCTTGACCCAGGTGGTAATTTCACAGATCTGTTATGCTGTGCTTACTTGCTCAGTCATGTTTGACTCTTTGTGACCCTGTGGACTGCAGCCCACCAGGCTCCTCTTTGCATGGGGATTCTCCAGGCAAGAATACTGCAGTGGGTTGCCATTCCCTCCTCCAGGGGATCTTTACAACCCAGGGATCGAACCCAGGTCTCCCATATCACAGGTGGATTCTTTACCATCTGAGCCACCAGGGAAGCCCAAGAATACTGGAGTGGGTAGCCCATACCTTCTCCAGGGGATCTTCCCAACCCAAGAATCAAACCAGGGTATGCACACATAAAAATTCACTGAGCTATAATTTGTGTACTGCATACAAGTCATAACTCAATTCAAAAAGTAGGGTGTGAAAATGGATGTTGAATTCTTAACATAGGTCCAGAGTCAATTCCAGATGGAACTTTGAGCCCCTGTAGCCTCTCCTTCACATGGCTGCCTGACCTTCCACAGCCAAGTCTGCAGGAGTAATGAAAGGTATTGGGAGGGAAGGTGGTGATGGTTTCAAGGCCCCTGTGCCTTATCTGCCCAAGAAAGAAGAGTCTAACTGAGGCTTTGGACAACACTGCAGAGACAGCCACTCATCAGCTTCTTTGCTTCTATCACAGCCAGCCAGTGCACCTCTCCCCTAGTGGGCTATGGACCCATCGCCTGAAAGATTCCATGGAAACCAGTCAATCCTAAAGGAAATCAACCCTAAATATTCACTGGAAGGACTGATGCTGAAGCTGAAGCTCAACACTTTGGCCACCTAATGTGAAGAGCTGGCTCATTGGAAAAGACCCTGATTCTGGGAAAGATTGAGGGCAGGAGGAGAAGGGAGTGACAGAGGATGAGATGGTTGGATGGCATCACTGACTCAATGGACATGAATCTGAGCAAACTCCGGGAGATAGTGAAAGAAAGGGAAACTTGGTGTGCTGCAGTGCCTGGGGTCGCAAAGAGTCGGAAATGACTTAGTGACTGAACAGCAACCCATATTCTTGCCTAGAAAATCCCATGGACAGAGGACAGAGGAGCCTGGTGGGCCACAGTTCATGGGGTCACAAGAGTCAGATACGACTTAGTGGCTTAATCACCATCAGTTGAAGGTTAAGTTGTTTGTTTTTTTTTTTTTTTGGATAGGTAAGAAGTAGATTTATTCAGAAAGAAACACTCCATCTACAGACTCTATCTGTCTCAGAAGATGAGAGCAGCCTTGAAATATGGCTTGGTTAGTTTTTATGAGCTGGGTAATTTCACAGGGAGTGGGAGGATTATTCCAATTATTTTGGAGAAGGGGTGGTGATTTTCAGGAATTGGACCACTGCCCACTTTTTGATCTTTGATGGTCTGCCTCAGAATTGTCATGGCACTGGTGAGTGTGTCACGTAGCTTACTGATGTGTTACAGTGAGCATATACTGAGACTCAAGACCTAGTGGAAGTCTACTCAATCCACCATCTTGGACCCATTTGGTTCTAATCAGTTTAAATCATTTCCTATGGCTATGTCATTCTTTCAAAGTTTGTGCCCTGACCCTTCCCTCCTGTTTCATCCTCCCATCAGAGATTTTACTCTCATATTCTTATGGGAAGCAGAGGGGTGGTGGTTTGTCTTCTGTAACTGCTTCAAGGCTGAGTAGGGATGTCGACCCTGCTTGTCAGGGAGTAAAAATCTCTGGATGACTCATCTAGGGACTCCATGGGGAGGACAACTCCTTGTTTTAATCTGTATAGGCTGGAATCCCCACATAGCCATCATCTTGATGTGGAATTGTGGTAACTGCTTCCATAATCTTTCTATGAATCTCCTTCATGATGAAGCGTTTTTTACAACATCAGAGTACAAAAGTAACTATCTGTAAATGACAAAAAACTTAAAAGGCATGGTTAAGCATCTGATTGAAGCTTAACTTTAGAAAAAATATTGGCATGGATTCCTGGGTGCTTGGTAGAGTAGTAAAGGAATCTTAAGAGGTCTAGGGAGTCCTCATCTTTTGGAGGCTGATATCGAAAAGGGATGGGCTTCCTACGTGGCTCAGTGGTAAAGAATCTGCCTGCCAATGCAGGAGACGCAGGTTTGATCCCTGGGTCAGGAAGATCCCCTGGAGGAGGACATGGCAACCCACTCCAGTATTCTGCCTGGGAAATCCCATGGACAGAGGAGCCTGCTGGGCTACAGTCCATGGGGTTGTAAAGAGTCAGACATGACTGAGCAACTGAGCATGCATGTACCAATGAGGGACACATCCTTTTCTATCAATCTCCCATCTTTTGGTTCCATTCAATAGCAGTGTCCTGGACTGTATATACCTGATTGTTGACACCATTTGCATTCTTTCTATTTTTACATTTTTTGGAATGAGGCCATGTTCTAAGGTGATCCAACTAGCTAGCAATTAGCATCATTTAACAAGATCACCTTGTTAATTTAAAATGCAAGGAACTGGAGAAAAGAGACCTCGAGCACAAGAGGATTTGGATTGGCCAATATTTTCATCAAAGAAAAAGAGATTATAAATAGTGGCTACAGCATTTTTTCAAATTCATATAAATGTAACAAGGTTTCATTGCATTGCCTAACACCCACCTTTCAACATAGAAAATCCTTAGGCCTAGTGAATCCTGATACAGCAATCTTGGCATTGCTTTAGCAGCACCTGTGAAACTGGACTGGCATGTAGTGTTGCTTCGGCTTTAAGATCTTCATAAATGAATGCTCAATGTTTGCTGCTATTCATTACATAAATGCTCTTAAGAAAGGAATTGTAGTACTGATGTTAAGGGAATTCCTATACGTACCATAGTACGACACAACTCATGTGGCAAGTACTTAGCAAGAAGCTTAGGGTGGATATTTCTTTCCTGTGCTAGGGCTACAGTAATCATCTGCTTGAGAAGATTATTTTGTATCATTGAAGAAGAGGTTTTGTTAAGTACATAAACTGAGTATCACATGATTGTTTAAAAAACTGACCAGCTCTTACTGAGTTATACTCTCATACTGAGATGAAAGCTTGCTGGGAAGCATTTATGTCAGATCTCAGAGTAAAGCCCAGTTTCCCATGGTGGGAACTGGGGGCCTAGTAGTGGAGCTGGAGGCTTCTCATTAGGAGCAGAGCCAAGCATGGAGGGATGGAGATAGCTGCAGAGACCTAGACAAGGGGGCAGCTTGGTGTTTGGGTGTGTGGTCAGAGTAGGTCAAAAGGTTCCAATGTGAAGTGAAAAGAAGAATATTGATAAAACCTTAGAGCAAGAAGTGACCCAGAACCTCAGAAGGGTCGTTCTGAAGAACCAAGGTTCTGGTAGTGAAAGTGTGGGGGATGGAGGGAAGGTCACCAATGGGAAGAATACAGGGATCTAACACTTATATTGGACACTTGAGTCTTCTCTGGAATCTCACTACCATGTGATGATGTCTCTCCTCCCTTCCTAAGACACACCTAGAAGGAAGCCAGATGTAGAGAAAGGCACATAGGTTTTAGAGTCACGAAGACGTGGGTCCAAATCATGGTTCTGTCATTTATTTACCTGCTGTGTAACCTCGGACACATTACTTGCCCTCTCTGATCTTCAATTGCTTCAGCTAAAATAGGAATAATAAAAGTAGTTGCCATATAGGGTGTTTTTAGGATTAATGGAGAAATGAGGCATCTCCACTTATTAGGGGTATATACTTAAATAGTTTCATTTTATTTCTTTCATATTTCCCAGTAAATATCCCTCAATTGCAGTATGCTCCTGATACAGGCATAAGACCACATTCCACTGAGGTATGAAACTCTTTCCCCCCATAACAAGGTAGTTTTGGGCAAGATCATGGGTCCCAATCTTATCTATCATTTTGGGACAATTCCTGGGCTTGCAGACAAGTGCCATATATATCCTACTCCTCAAGATCAGGACATTGAGGCTTTGGCCCCTTTTCTACCTGGCAGTGTCCCAGATCTCCATCTCTCCTGATGTCCCTTCCCGTGTGGCCCAGCAGCATCAGGGTGCCAACATGGGAGCTTTGCAGCTTTCAGAGGAAGGACAGATGTCAGTCTCCATTTTAGTAAGACGGTGGGTGACTTCTGATAACCCTTGTTTTTATGAGCAGATCTCTTAGAGTTTCCCATCTCTTGGCTTAGGGAATGGAAACATTTCACAGCCCCCAACTAGACCTCTTCTGTCAACTGGGCCCTGGGGCATAAATTTGATTTTCCCACAGTGATGTGGGCTGGTAGCAGGTGCTAGGAGTTGCTGGTCCTCTGAACTTAGAATGTGAGGTATTGAGTGTCTTTTGCTTTAAGTTTCAGGTCCTTAGCTATGATTCCAAGAGAACAGGCAACTACAGAGACAGAAATCAGATTAGTGGTTGCCAGGGGCTCAGGGTAGGAGTTAGGGGATTGACTGTGAAGGGATTTGCAGAAACTCTGGGGGGTGATGGAGAGATTCCACATCTTATTCTGGTGGTGATTGTGTGATAAAATCCATTGAACTGTGCACCTCAAAAGGGTGAATTTTACTAACAGGGAACGGGAGAAAAACCCCTTTGGACAACTAAGAGTGTCGTATCACACAGTAAGGCGCCTAGTGCCTGGCACACAGAGTTCAGTACCATGTAGCCACTGTTCCTGGCAAGGCCAGAGCTGGTCGGGAGCCCCGCCAGCAGGCTGCAGTCACCAGGCTATGAGTCCAATCACCCCATTGCTACCTCTCCTGGGCTAGCCTACCACCTATGGCTGCTACTATGGCACCAGTAATACCCACACTGGTGAGGTTCCTATGTCTGTGGGCCTTGGGCCAAGGGAGAGCTTGCTTCAGCATTCCTGCTCTGGGTCCCTGAAGGAGTAGAGCCTGGGTGGAGGCAGAGAATCCTTCAGAGGGGACCGAGTTCCTGAGCAGTAAGAAAACCTTTCCAGGACCTCCCAGAAGACTGGCTGGGCTGGTCCTTTGGGCTCTCATCTCAGCATGGCCTTTCCTGATGGCCCTGCAGAGAGGGACTTCGACCTGTACCAGACTCACTGACTCTCCTTCCCAGGAGACCTGCTCTGGGCCCAGAGGAGATTGTGATATTTTGCTGACTCAGGAGACCAAATGATAAGGCCTTACTTATGGAAGATGCCTCCCTGTTTCCATCAACAACTTTAAAATATTTTATTTAAACATTTCAAGCTCTTGAGGCTTGACAGTTTAAAAAAGGAGGCCTTGCCCAGGCTTTCAAATAGCAATCATAGGGTAAACAGATGACCATCTGGGGCAGGCAGGGCATGTCTGTGAAGTTAGATGTCAACTGGGGTCACCCTGTCATCTGAGATTCCCATAGAATTAGCTTAAAACCCATCCATAGGAGCCTCTGTACAAGTCTGCATATCTGGAGGAGAACCTGCATTTTTTTAAAATCACACACCTCTGGCTCTGAGTTCTTGCTTGGGCTGAAGCAGCTCAGTAAACAGAGGTTCTCACTATCTCACCCCCACTGACAATGTTCCCCATGCTGGAGACTGGAGAGTGGGGAGTGTCGAAATGAATAGCCCAGCCCTGGCTGCAATTTGCATCACCTGGGGAGCTTTTAAAACTCCCAGTGCCAAGGCTGCAACCCATGCCGATTACATCAGAATCTCTGGGGGTGGAACCCAGTCGTCAGTATTTTTAAAGCCTGTGTTGTGCAGCCAAAGTTGAGAAACAGTGGTTTCCAAGTTCAGTCAGACCTAGGTTTAGTCCTGGCCCTGCCACTTATGGGCTCGTGGACCTTGAATAAATTACCTAAGCTTTCTGAATCTCAACCTCAATTTCTTCATCTCTAAAAAGGGTATGAAAAGTCCATGATAACCCCGATAAAGCCTGGTGCCTCTCAGAGACTAAGTGCCTAATAAATAGAAGCTGTTGATGTATTTTTTATGACAATCTATTGCTATTATTCTGGGTAAGGAAATGGCAATCCACTCCAGTATTCTTGCCTGGAGAATCCCATGGACAGAGGAGCCTGGTGGGCTACGGTCCATGAGGTCCAAAGAGTCAGACACAACTGAGCGACTAACACACACATTGCTGTTATTAATGGTGGATAAGAGCAATTTAACGCCCTTAAAACCTCTAGCTCGTGCTCTGAATAGAGGAATAAGAGAAGATAAATTCTAGCCACAGATATTTATTGTGATTCTAACCCATGTTAAGCTTTGAGGGGACGAAGTGATGGTATGATCTGTTTTTCAGAGACTCACAGATCTGGTTGTGGGGAGAATACATGTGTAGACAAAGAAGGAGGAAATTGACATTAACTTTACATTAGAAGATAAGTAAATTCAGATTCCATGCTGGAATAGCCAGGAGAGTTTTCACTGAGAAGTATGTGGCTCTGAAATATGGATAGGATTGTGGGGAGCATCTCTTGGAGAGGAAATGGCTGAGTAACAATTCAGTGGTTGGAATAAAGATGGATGGACTGGTTTGAGAGAAGCAGATGGTTTGTTATGGAAAGCACTGGGGGATAAATTTGGAGAGGCAGATTTGAGAAGAACTTGAATCCCAGGTGAAGGGCTGTGGACTTGATCCTGTAGGTTCTTAAGGAGTGTGTGTGGTATGATGGAATCCTCTGAACACTGAATGAAAAACTCTGTATGTGGTGAGGGAGGGGGTCAAGGATGGTAATGAATCACATCCCTCCCTTAACAGGATCTGAGCCAAAAGAGAAATATACATGTGAATCAGAATCAAAGTAGGAGCTTTGTTAATAATAAAGCTGTGTTGGAGAATGTAGCATGATCTTAAGGCCAAAATGGACTTCTTACTCCTTCCTCTAAAATCAGACAAAATTAGCCACTTAGTCATAAGCAGGAGAAGCCCTGACCTGGTTACAGAAGTAGGAAGCACAGAGCATATTTGCCACTTGTACAGAGAAATGGAGCAAGAGGTCATGTCATTTATTTTCAGTACCTTGAACATATTAACCTCTGATCAGAATTGGAAAAAATGGAAATCAGGCCATCATAAAATGGCAAATTTATAATTGCAGGAAGTTTATTGACTCTCTAGGAGTACATGGACCCCAGAATAAAAAATCCCTGATGTAGGCAGTGCTAAGTCACAGGGTTTTTTTGGTAAAGAAATGAAGTAACATTTATTCATCATAGCCCTAAATTGGAAGAAACCAAAATGTCCTTCAACTTTAAAATGGTTTAAAAAAAAATGGTATATCCATACTGTCGTGGAATACTACTAAGCAGTAAGAAGGGATAAAAAACTGATACACAACAATCTGAATGAATCTCCAGAGAACGATGATGAATGAGAAAAGACAATCTCAAAAGGTAATATACTGTATGATTCTATTTATATAATATTTCTGAAATGACAAAACTATAGAGATGGAGAATAGAAGTGTGGTTGTCAAGGCTTAAGGGTGTTGGAGGAGGGAGGGAAATGGCTGTGGCTCTAAAAGGGTAGCACAAGGGATCTTTGTAATCTAACTGTTCTATATTTTGACTATGGTGGTAATCACATGTATCTACACATGTGACAACTTTGCATAAAGTTAAATACACACACACAACAGGAATGCATGTAAAACTGTTGAAAACTGAATAATGTCAGTGGATTGTATCAATGTTAATTTCCTAGTTGTGACAGTATTCAGTAGGTAAGATGTGACCATTGGGAGAACTGGTAAAGGCTATATGGGATTCTCTGTTTTATTTCTTAAAACATGTAAACCTACAATTAACTCAAAGTGACAAGTCTTTTTAAAAAGCAAGTTTCACAGAGCATTGAGTATAGTATACTCTGAAATCTTGCCCTCAAAAGGATACATATCTATATCTATATCTATCTATATATATATTTGTGCTTATATATGCATAAAAATTTTCTAGAAGGCCACACAGGATACAGTTAAGAGTAGTGGTTTTGTGGGCCCTTGGTTAATAAGGAGATCTAGTTTTCACTGTACATCCTTTTATACTCTTAAGTTATTTTAATAATGCACATATCTTCTTTTTAATTTTAAAGGAAAATTTGTTGAAGCAAATAAATTTTTGTAGTCACTGGAATCAGACATGCCACATTATCATCAGTACTGGTATTTGATTTGTCTTCTTTTGCTGCACTTTGCAGAGTGACTCTGAGCTTTGCATCATTGGATGAGACTTTGATGGCCTGTAGAGGATCACACAAGCTGGGACTCATCTCTGATGGATATTTTTACTGTAACCAATGCCCTTTATGGTTAACAGCAATAATTATCCTCTTGTTTAAGTGGACCAAAAATTAGGTGACCCTATAGGGGATGATATTAAAAAGATCAAAATATATTTTAATTGAATAAAAACTTACAGAACAGTATCATGTTTAAAAGCATCTGCATGTATAAACAAATTGAGAGGATTATACAGGAATTAACACTTGCATATACATAAGTGCTTCCCTCGTGGCTCAGAGGTCATAAGTGTTTCTGGGGGAAAAAAAACAAAACTGTTCTCTGTGGCTACAACTAAGGAATAGTGTGCTAATGAAAATAATGGCCCTCAAGGGTGTCCATGTCTTAATTTCCAGAACCTGTGGATATGCTTTTGCACATGGCAAAGGGTAATTAAGGTTGTAGATGGAATTATGGTCGCCCGGAGTTGGTGATGGACACGGAGGCCTGGTGTGCTGCGATTCATGGGGTTGCAAAGAGTCGGACATGACTGAGCGACTGAACTGAACTGAATCAGCTGACTGTAAGATGAAGGGGTATTATCCTGGATTATTCAGTCATGCCCAGTGTAATCACAGGAGTCCTTATAAGTGAAAGAGGGAGGCAAGAGAGTAAGGTGTCAGGGTCAGAAGGACATTTGAAGATCCTTCACTTCTAGCTTTGGAGATGGAGGGAGATGCATGAACCAAGGAATGTAAGTGGCTTGGAGCAGCAGCAAAGGCAAGTGAACAGATTCTCCGCTGGAGCTTCCAGAAGGAATTGTAGCCCTGCTCTCCTTGATTTTAGCCCAGTGTGATCCATTTTGGACTTCTGACCTACAAAACTGTAAGATAATAAATCTGTGGAGATTTTTTTCTTTTTTGGTTGTGCCACATGGCATGTGGGATCTCAGTTACTCGACCAGGGATTGAACCTGTGCCTCCTGCAGTGGAAGTGTGGAGTCCTAACCACTGGATGGACTGCCAGGGAAGTCCCTAATTTTGTGTTGTTTTAAGCCATTAAGTTTGTGGCAATAACAGATAATGTAAATAACTCTGTAAATAATGTAATTAGCTCTGAAGTTAAGAGTATATGCTGAAATATTTTTACTTTTCAATTGACACCTTTCTTTAGGAGAAAAAGAAAAAAATTCCTTGAGCTTAAGAGCTAAGAGGTGACCCTAGATAAATGGTTTTCATCAAAACTCTGGAACACAGGAGAAGAGAGAGGCTCTGAATGGATGGGGCTCTAGGTCCACTCAATCCTGTTAGAGCTGAAGCTTTTGCACTTGTATATGTTACTGTTATTGGACTTTGGTGGCTGTATTAGTCAGGATTCTCCATGGAAACAGAGATAGGGAGAGGGAGAAAATGAATTTGAAAAAATCTACAGCTCTCCTCTTGTGTCTTTCTTGACTATGACATAGAATACTCCTAACACTCTGATCACTCTGATACCAAGTATGTGGCTGGTTTTTCCCTGCCAAGCAATTCTCTGTGACACCAGCTGGGTGTCCTACACTTTAACTGAATTCTGGCACTATCTACCTGGAGAGAGCATCGGATCCCATTGGTTAAGGGCTCAGTCCCACAAGACTTCCCATTGGACTTCTGACAGATCGGCTATAAATCTGAGTTTCTCAGAGCTCTCTCCTCAAGTTGGATTAATATACTCATGTAGCTCAAGGAACTCAGAGAAACACTGACTTATGTTTACCAATTTATAAAAGGATATGATAAAGGATGCAGACGAACAGTCTGATGAACAGAGACACAGGGTAAAGTCAGAGGGTCCTGAGTGCAGGAGTTTCTATGCCCATGGAGGTGAGATGTGTCACCTTCCCAGAAGATGCAATCAGAAAAATGGGAAACTCAGATTTATACATTTATAGCCAACTGGTCAGAATCACAAGTGATGCTGAACAGGGCCTTATGTGGCCCACAGGCATGGAGGCCTTTTTGTCCCCCATTTATTGTAAGCCAGACTCCAGCTTCCATAACCGTCTCTGAGTTCCAAAGGGCAGAACAGTTGCTAATCAAGAGAGGAGCAGCCACAAAACCACCTGAAGCAAGATTAAAGGGCCTAGAGCCCTCATAGCTCAGTTGGTAAAGAATCTGCCTGCAATGCAGGAGATCCCGGTTCGATTACTGGGTCAGGGATATCCACTGGAGAAGGGATAGGCTACCCACTCCAGTATTCTTGGGCTTCCCTGGTGGCTCAGCTGGTAAAGAATCCGCCTGCAATGTGGGAGACCTGGGTTTGATCTCTGGGTTGAGAATATCCCCTGAAGGATGGTACAGCTACTCACTCCAGTATTCTTGCCTGGAGAATTCCCATAGACAGAGGAGCCTGGCAGGCTACAGTCCATGGGGTCGAAAAGAGTTGGACACAACTGAGTGACTTTCACTTTTACTTTTAGAGGCTCATTAGATTAGGAGACTGAACCACCTAAGACCCTGTGCGTGCTAAGTCGCTTTAGTTGTGTTTGACTCTTTGCAACCCCGTGGGCTGTAGCCCACCAGGCTCTTCTGTCCATGGGATTCTCCAGGCAAGAATACTGAAGTGAGTTGCCATGCCCTCCTCCGGAGAATCTTTCTTACCCAGGGATCGAACCTGTGTCTCTTATGTCTCCTGCATTTGCAGGCAGGTTCTTTACCACTGGCGCCACCTGGGAAGCCCACCTGACTATATAACCTCTCTCTATTTATCAAGGAGAAGTAAATAGCATCACCAACATAAATTTAAGCAAACTCCAGGAGATAGTGGAGGACAGAGAGGCCTGGCGTGCTGCAGTCTATAGGGTCACAAAGAGTCGAACACGACTTCGCAACTGAGCAACAACAAAATTCACCAGAGAGAGAGGCACTGTTCTTGAGCAGCTAGCCTACTGTGTTCTCCCTTTGCCTGGCAAAGTAATAAAGCCACCCTTTCCTTCTCCATAACTTTGTCTCCATATTTCTGTTTGGCATTGGTGCACAGAGAGCCAAGATTTTGGCAACACAAGTGACAACCTGGACTTGGGATTGGCATTTGAAGTCAGGTGGCAAGAGTCTTGTGGGACTGAGCCCTTAACCTGTGTGATGGGACGTTCTCTTCAGGTGGTGTCAAAATTCAGGTAAGTGTAAGACACCCAGCTGGGGTTGCAGAATTGCTTGGTAGGGGAAAACCTCCACACATCTGGTATCAGAGTGATCAGAGTGTTTTGAGTATTCTGTGTGATAGTAAAGACCTTTCTCTGTCTCTCCCTCATTGTGATTTATAATACAAAATATTGATTTAGTCTTCATCCCCAGTCTCTGACACAGGGCTCCTAAAATCCTCATAAATTTCTAAGTGATAGGAGCACTAGGAGCATCTTTTGTTCTAATGGGGGATTCTGCAAGAAGGGGCTCCTTGCTGGCTCCTGGATGGAGGGGACTGGTTCCCAGAAAGAGCAAGCCATGATTAGAAGCTTAGAATTTTCAGCCCCGCCCTCTGTTCTCCAGAGAAGGGAGAGGGGCTAGAAGTAGAGCTAATAATTGATCAAACCTACAGGGGTCAGGAAGATCCCCTGGAGAAGGGAATAGCTACCCACTCCAGTATTCTTGCCTGGAGAATTCCATGGACAAAGAAGCCTGATGGGCTATAGTCCATGGAATTACAGAGTCAGACAGGACTGAGCAACTAACACTTCTTTCACTTCTTCACGTGAAAAACCTCCATAACATTCCAGTTGTCGGAGGTCCAGGCAACTTCCAGGTTGGTAAACACATGAGAAAGTTCTTGAATAAATAAAGGTAAAATTAGAAAGTACAATGAATGTGAAGTAGACAGCCCAAGAGCTAAATTAGATTCTCAGGGAGACAGAGGAAGCATGCACTAGATTTCATCTTTAATGTCTGTTGTAAAAGAGAAAAATATTTTCAATGGTTTCCACAACTGTTCAGAAAATCCTTGCTTTTGCATTCAATGTTGATGGGTTCTTGCAGGTAGTCTTCAGGTCTATAACTTGTTTCCAGATTTGGTGCACAGAGATCATTATGAAAAACAGCATCCCTCAAATTTGGAAGATCTCTTTGAAATTTTTGTTCTTCATATTATAGGCAAAAAGTAGACTTAGTAACTGATAACAAAGATGACCAATAAGAAATCACCTCTCAGTGCCTTTTGCATTTGACAAGTGATGTCTTAACCTCACTGAAGTGGGCTCAACTTCTGGATCTGATGCTTGAGATCTATTAAGACGTTGGACAAGTGACCGGTTTGAACTGTTAGATATTCAAGAAGTTATAATTGTTATTATTATTACTATTACTATAAATTCCCATTTAAAATGGAGATAAGTACCTACTTCATAGGATTGTTATGGTAATTAAATGAAATAATGCACTTGGACTTTGGCATATAATAATTGCTCAGCAAATGGTAGCAGCTATTAGTAGCAGTAGCAGTGTGATATCTAATGTGGAAGTGACATTATAAAGTCATGTCAAGTCAAAATCCCCTTAAAATTATTCTTGAAAAGCCCTACGAAATCCTCAAGCACACTACCCATGTCTTTGGGTATATCCTGTATAGCTCATTTCCTTCTGTCTCACACTCATCCTGTGGCATCTGCTCACTGAATGGAATTGCAAGGTTCTAGCTCTTTGTCTTTCTTTTATTTTCCTGTATGGGGTGGGGAGGGAGAGATAGCATACACACACAGTAGATGGGGCATCACGGTTTATTAAACCTAGGAAGCTGGCTCCCTTCAGTGTTATTTCCTATAAGCCCTACCTTTTTCTACTTTCTTGTTCTCTGAGCCAAAAGACATTAAAAGTTTTTAAAAGGTTGGCCACAAGACTCCTTTCTATAGAAGCTATAGACTTTTAGAGTTGGAAAGGATCTTCAAGGGGTTGACTGATGTATTGGGTGGCAGAATGTGCCACCAGATGTGACTGTGCTACTTACAAGCCAGATGAGCCACTTAACCCATCTGCCTTTCCATAAGCTCACAAGTGAAATGGTGGCCTCTGCTGCCCGCCTTCCAGGGTTGCAGACAAGACTCCACGAGATAGTATTTATCCCAATAAAGATATTAATAATAACTAACATTTACTGAAGGCCAAGTTAGCTCACTGCATTCCTACAATACCCTTGAATGAAGTTGTGCCCAAGATTATCCCCCACTGACTCATGGCGAGCCTGAAACACCAGAAGGTGTATCAAAACACATTGAAAACTCTGAAGTGTTCTGCAAACATAGGGGATGATTGGGATGAGGATGCTGAGGGATAGAAATACAAATGTGACCTTAGCAAATCACATCCTCACATGGGGTTGAGTTTTCTTATCTGTAAAATGAGAGGGTTGAACTCTTTCAAGGTATATCCAAAACTTTAAAAGTCTAAATACAAAAGCATGAAACAAGGTCCATTGTCCACACACTCAAAGTAAAGTAACTTATTTTAAGAACAAATTTTAATAAATTCACTTGTCATGCTCTCTACAGTAGCTCCTTTCAGTTCACATGTTGAAGCCTGCATGACATTTCACCCACTGCCAAATGGTCCCTTTCTTTTATGTTTATTTGACAAGCATGAGTGCTTTGAAATATTCTGAATATTTCCTCCTTAGAGCACAATTCAAAGACCAAGGAACATTCCCAGTAAAGCCTGCTTAGCACTGGATTATAATTTAATAATACATTCGTGGCTCCTTTGGTATAACTTACTGAAATATCCCCTGGAGGAAGAAGTGGCAACCCACTCCAGTATTCTTGCCTGGGAAATCTCATGGACAGAGGAGCCTGGCGGGCTACAGTCCATGGGGTCACAAAGAGTCGGACACGACTAAGCGACTGAACACACATACTGAGATCTCTAATGTGCATTTTTCTGCAAGGCCAACAGAATTGTCATTTATTTTCCCATGTTTTCTTTGGAAATATAAAATAAGAGTTTTTCAGGGAGAGAAAGAAAGAGGGAGAGGAAGGAAGGAAGAAGGAAAGAAGGAAGAGAGGAAGAAGGTAGGAAAGGAGGGAGGGAGAAAACCTCTGGTTTAACCCAACCCCAATATTTTTCATTCCCAGATGCTTCCATCAGTCCTTGTTCACCTGATTCCAGATTTTTCCACAGTTCATCCATTCATTCCACAGGTATTTATTGGGCCATACCATGTAGCAGTCACTCACTGATCTCTCTCTCACTCACTGACTGAGTTTGCAACAAAGTCCCAGCCCTGGTTGCAAGCCTTGTGTACATGCACTTTGCACCTTTATTTCCCCTCAGTTTTGTTTTTTTTTTTGGCTTAACATTATATCCTAAACATTTTTCCATGTGTCTTCCCTGAAAGAATGAGGACAGAGAATAAAATCAGCTCTGTAGGTTAGAGGGAATTTAAGTTCATAAAAGGTTTGTGCAATGCTGCTGGGGAAGAGATTTGAAGAGATCTAAAAGCGCTCTCTAGATGATATTCATACATTACATCATTTACTTTCATCTTTATGACAACTCTATGGAGTCGGAAATATTGTCTTCTTCCCATCTTAGGTATAAGAAAACTGAGGCTCAGTAAGGTTTTTACTGACTCCAGATCACATAGCTTATAAATTGCAAAGCCAGAATTGGAGTCCCAGTCTGCATCACCCCAAACATTTATTTCCCTTTACTTTTGAGATGGAATGGGGTCTTCCAGTTCTCCCTTAAAGAACTTTGATTTGCTTCTGTCTTTTTCTTTTTGAGGAAGGTAGGGAGTAGAGAATCATTCTGCACCACATGTTGCTCAATTTCATAACTACTTCCAGGTTTGTAAGAAAATAGAAGTAGAGAGAAAGGAAGTAACAGGCAACTTAGAGGAAGTGAAAGAAAACAGGAGCTCTTCCTTTCTTTTTCTCTTTTCTTGCCTCTAGTCCTGTCACTGCATCATTTTTGTTTGGAGAAACAACCGAGAAAATAGTATAAACAATCTACTAACAATGGCATAAAACACAAATGTCTATGATATAGTAGCTAGACCGAATAGTCAAGGAATGCCAAAGACCCACAGCTTTGTTGCATACATGCACAAGTGGTTAAAGGGAGGCCACTGTCACCTTGAACCTTTGAGCTGTCTCAAAGGTAAGAACAGCAACAAAAACAAAATTCCAATAACAGGAATCCCAGGATAGTCATGCAGCTCTTTACAGTCTTCAACTGCCTATTCAGCAGTTTGTCAAATATGAGCAATGTGTGAAGGCTTTCCGTTGGAAAAAGTTTCCTTCAGAACCTCAATGTTGCTCTTTTATTATAATATTACTTGAATGTTGGCCAAAAAGCTTGGGTTTTTGTAAGCTGTTATGGAAAAACCCAAATGATCTTTTTGGCCAACCCAATAGATGGTAGCATAAAATGAGACATAAACTTATAGTAGTTAAACTATGATAAAACTGGAATGATTTTGCATATTAAATGCAAACAAAACTACAAAATCAATAAAATTCAAATCATAAACATTAATTTAATATGATGGGTGATGTTGCTTTTCTGAAACTAAATCACTTTCCTCAATGTGAATACTGGTATGTGGATTATTAAAACACTTCCTCTGAAGTAACTATGATATTATCTGCCTTTGTTTGGAACAAATACATCATTTATGCATTAGGTTCACCTCTGTTCTTTTCTCTTGGATCCAAAAGATATAAAAGATGACTCTTTGTACTCTTATGATTGTAAATGAAATGCAAATTCCGATGCTGAAATTGCATGACAGGACTTGGTTATAAGGTGCTCATCCACTTAATATAATTCTGGGAGGCATCTCAGGACCACATTTTTGGAAACACTAGAGATTAAGAGCATAAGCTTTGGAGTCCAAAAAATCTGAGTTTCTTTCCTGGCTCTGGCTTTGCCAGTTTCTAGTTTGCAAGTTATTTAACCTCTCCTCTATTCCTTGGGTTTCCTCCTCTATAAAATGGGGATGATAATAATAGTACTTTAATTTTGCCAGCAGAAGAAGCAGACACCATGACCCACTTTCTAGATGTGTGTGATGTTTAAGGCTGAAACTGTAGAGAAACTTTAGAGCTCTTCTGTAACTTATTTCAGAGTTCCTCTGTAACTCAAAAGTAACATAGAGTTGGGCAAGTTGAAGAAAGAAACATTTCTCTGGCCTCCCACCCTATCCTCCCAATATCTGCATGTGCTGTCCTAGGTTCATGTTTTACAGTGGAAATGGGAGATATGATTGAGTTTAAAAAGTGAAACAACTGGCAATGCCAGTTAGACATTTGAGAATGAGTTGAACTAGTGCCATAGACAGCTGTTTTTATCTGAAGCCCACCAATAAGAACTTGCTCTTTTGCTTCCTGGCCTGGCAAAGATCCTTTGATTCCTGAGGCCCCCAAGGTTGAAAATAGCCTAGCCACCTGCCAATGGTTGGGATATTTTTAGGACCAGCAGGATTGGAAACAGGGCTCTGTATGCCTGGAACTTGAGCCAGGCTGCTGGGTGGGTCTCTCACCTCCACTGGGTTGCTAGGTCCTGAATTGTTGGGTCAGATCCAGCAGCCAGGCATGGAAGAGGAGAGAGAGTTCTGAAAGGAGCAGGCTACAATGGTAAAAGGGGATGGGGTTTCTTTGTTTTCAGGGAAAGAATGCAGGGATAATGGGATGAGTAGAAGTCTTAGTGGATATTTGAACAAAGCATACAGGAAACTGTGTTAATTTTGCTACTGCTACTGCTGCTAAGTCGCTTCAGTCGTGTCCGACTCTGTGCGACCCCATAGACGGCAGCCCACCAGGCTCCCCCGTCCCTGGGATTCTCCAGGCAAGAACACTGGAGTGGGTTGCCATTTCCTTCTCCAATGCATGAAAGTGAAAAGTCAAAGTGAAGTCGCTCAGTCGTGTCCGACTCTTAGCGACCCCATGGACTGCAGCCCACCAGGCTCCTCCATCCATGGGATTTTCCAGGCAAGAGTACTGGAGTGGGGTGCCATTGCCTTAATAAGCAGAAATCACAGCACTAGACCCTTTCTTAACTAAAATAATGTATATCAATTTAAAATCGATCTTATTGTTTCTTACCAATATCTCAAACGAAGCCTAATACACTTGAGGTTGTCACAAAAGTATGTATGCATCAAATTATAACAGACGCATCCAAAGATTTTGTTCTCTCCACCCTCCTTATCCCCATTCCACTCAAGAGAGAAGTTAATTCTTCTTGTCTCTCTGTGGGTCTCACTCTCTCTCCTGAGCAATTTATCAAAATCATTCTTCCAAACTAACAGAACATTCCTCCTAAGCAAATACACACTTACACAGAAAGAAATGAATAGATGAGAGAGCAGGAGGACCTAACTTATTTTGGAAGATGGAAAATACTTCCCTAAGAAAATAATAGGAATAAAGCTGACTGTATACAAATGCTCAGAGCAGCTTTATTTGTAATAGTTGCAAACTATAAACAGCACAAATGTCCATCAGCTGCTGAACAGAGAAACAAACTGTGATACATACAATGGAATGCTATTCAGTAATAAAAGGGAATGGACTACTGATACACATAACAATGCAGATGAATATAAAAATTATGCTGAGTTAAAAAAAAAAGCCAGACCCAAATAAAAAGGACATAGTATATGATTCTATTCATATAAAACTAAATGTGCACACTCTGGACATTAAATGTGTACAGTTTTTTGTGATTCAATCTTAGCTCAATAAAGTGCAAAAACGCAGTTCCCAGTGACTAAAAGCAGATCAGTGGTTGACTTGAGAGGAGGGTAAGGTGGGGAGTCAGGGAATAAACAGGGCTATGGGAAAACTTCTGGGGGCATAAACCATGATATATATCTATATGTATGTATCTATATATCTATATGCGGCTTCCCAGGTGGCGCTAGTGGTAAAGAATCCACCTGCCAATCCAGGAATCACAGGAGATGTGGGTTTGATCCCTGGGTCAGGAGGATCCTCTGGAGAAGGAAACAGCAGCCCACTTCAGTATTCTTGCCTGGAGAATTCCATGGATGAGGGAGCCTGGCGGGCTATAGTCCATAGGGTTGGACATGACTGAGCAACTGAGTATGCACGCATGCATGTATCTATATATCTATACATCTATATATATCTTGATTGTGATGATTTCATTGGTATATACATATGTTAAAACTTATCAAATTGCACATTTTAAATATGTGTAATTTGTTGTATGTCCATTCTAGTTCAGTTAATGTATTTGAAAAATAGTGTTTAAAATTGAATTTGGGACCAGAAGTCTCAAATAGTGTGAAATTGCAGTGCTGACCTGGGGGGAACTGTGGGGGGCTGGGGAAGTGAGAAGCCCAGGGAGAGAGAAGAGGGCAAAGTTTGAGGTGGAAGGGTATGGCATGTTTGAGGGGTTCAGAAAAGTCCTGTTTGGAAGGAGTTGAGTCCTGTTTGGAAGGAGAGATCCAAGGGGAAAGGGGCAGGAGATCAGGTCAGAGAGGGCAGCAGAGGCCAGATCACATGGGGCCTCACATTCATCTATTCTTTCAGCAAATATTTGCTGACTGCTTATCACATGTCACGGAGAAGGCAATGGCACCCCACTCCAGTACTTTTGCCTAGAAAATCCCATGGACCGAGGAGCCTGGTAGGCTGCAGTCCATGGGGTCGCTAGAGTCCGACACGACTGAGTGACTTCACTTTCACTTTTCACTTTCATGCATTGGAGAAGGAAATGGAAACCCACTCCAGTGTTCTTGCCTGGAGAATCCCAGGGACGGGGAAGCCTGGTGGGCTGCCGTCTATGGGGTCGCACAGAGTCGGATACGACTGAAGTGACTTAGCAGTAGCAGTATCACATGTCAGGGACTTCCCTGGTGGGTCAGATGGTAAAGCATCTGCCTACAATGTGGGAGACCGGGGTTCAATCCCTGGGTGGGGAAGATCTCCTGGAGAAGGAAATGGCAACCCACTCCAGTATTCTTGCCTGGAAAATCCCATGGATGGAGGAGCCTGGTAGGCTACAGTCCATGGGGTCACAAAGAGTTGGACACGACTGAGGGACTTCACTTTCACTTTATTTTCACTTATTACATGTCAGGAGTTGTTCTAGGTGGTTTGGATTATTTAAATTCACTAGGGCTGTGATTCTCCAAGCCAGGCTTCAGCAATACATGAACCGTGAACTTCCAGATGTTCAAGCTGGTTTTAGAAAAGGCAGAGGAACCAGAGATCAAATTGCCAACATCCACTGGATCATGAAAAAAGCAGGAGAGTTCCAGAAAAACATCTATTTCTGCTTTATTGACTATGCCAAAGCCTTTGACTGTGTGGATCACAATAAACTGTGGAAAATTCTGAAAGAGATGGGAATACCAGACCACCTGACCTGCCTCCTGAGAAACCTGTATGCAGGTCAGGAAGCAAAAGTTAGAACTGGACATGGAGCAACAGACTGGTTCCAAATAGGAAAAGGAGTACATCAAGGCTGTATATTGTCACCCTGCTTATTTAACTTCTATGCAGAGTACATCATGAGAAACGCTGGACTGGAAGAAGCACAAGCTGGAATCAAGATTGCCGGGAGAAATATCAACAACCTCAGATATGTAGATGACACCACCCTTATGGCAGAAAGTGAAGAGGAACTAAAAAGCCTCTTGATGAAATTGAAAGAGTAGAGTGAAAAAGTTGGCTTAAAGCTCAACATTCAGAAAATGAAGATCATGGCATCTGGTCCCATCACTTCATGGGAAATAGATGGGGAAACCGTGGAAACGGTGTCAGACTTTATTTTTTGGGGCTCCAAAATCACTGCAGATGGTGATTTTAGCCATGAAATTAAAAGACGCTTACTCCTTGGAAGGAAAGTTATGACCAACCTAGAAAGCATATTAAAAAGCAGAGACATTACTTTGCGAACAAAGGTTCGTCTAGTCAAGGCTATGGTTTTTCCAGTGG
The DNA here is from genome assembly GCF_003369695.1 of Bos indicus x Bos taurus. Lineage (NCBI taxonomy): Eukaryota > Metazoa > Chordata > Mammalia > Artiodactyla > Bovidae > Bos > Bos indicus x Bos taurus. Next base: position 127,290,662 of record NC_040105.1, read on the forward strand.
TCATGTATGGATGTGAGAGTTGAACTGTGAAGAAAGCTGAGCACTGAAGAATTGATGCTTTTGAACTGTGGTGTTGGAGAAGACTCTTGAGAGTCCCTTAGATTGCAAGGAGATCCAACCAGTCCATCCTAAAGGAAATCAGTCCTGGGTGTTCATTGGAAGGATGATGATAAAGCTGAAACTCCAATACTTTGGCCACCTCATGCGAATAGTTGACTCATTCGAAAAGACTCTGATGCTGGGAGGGATTGGGGGCAGGAGGAGAAGGGGATGACCGAGGATGAGATGGCTGGATGGCATCACCGACTCGATGGATGTGAGTCTAAGTGAACTCTGGGAGTTGGTGATGGATAGGGAGGCCTGGCGTGCTGCGATTCATGGGGTCGCAAAGAGTCAGATACGACTAAGCGACTAAACTGAACTGAACTGAACTGAGGGCTGTGATAGCAAAGTACCACAGCTTGGGGGTGGGGTGGGGTGGGCCTTAAACAATAGAAATCTGATTTCTCAGAGTTCTAGGGGCTGGAAGCTAGAAGTCAGGGCATCATTAGAGTTGGTTTCTTCTGAGACCTTGCTCCTTGGCTTTTAGATGGTAGTCTTCTCCCTGTATCTTCACATCATCTTCCCTCTATATGTGTTGTGTCCTAATTTCCTCTTCTTTGAGGAAACTAGCCATACTGGATTAGGGTCCACCCACCTGACTTTATTTTTCCAGTGACCTATTTAAAAGTCCTCCCTCCAAACAGCCATGATCTGTGGTACTGGGGGTTAGGGTTCAGTGTTTGGAGTTTAGGGAGGACAGAGTTCAGCCCATAACAGATAAAATATATGCACAAAAAAAGAGATGCAAGTTCTCATGGAGGGGGTCTCCATGAGGGAGGAGACAGAATAAACAGTCACAATAAGTAAAAAGGTGGTAAGTGCTCTTTAAAAAAAGGAGAAGGATGAGGGGACTGAGAATACAAACGGTGTGATAGAAGGCAGAGGTCAGGATGGAAGGAAAGAGGGAGTTACAAGTTCTGTTCTTTAGCCTGGGGACAATGGAACGCTCTTGAAGGGTTTTAAACAGAAGTATGACAGGATACATGCTTTTGAAAAGGATCACTCTGTTTACTGAAGATAAAATAAAAGGCGGGGGAAGGGAGGAAGGAGGATTTGGCAACAGTCTGATACAAGGTCATACTGGCCTGAACTAGAGTGGTAAATAGGGGGTTGGGATGATGTGGCTAGACCAAAGGTAGGCTAAAGAAATTAGATCAATAGGGGCTTCCCTGTAGCTCAGACAGTAAAGAGTCTGCCTGCAATGCAGGAGACCCGGATTCAGTCCCCGGGTTGGGAAGATCCCCTGGAGAAGGGAATGGTAATCCATTCCAGTATTCTTGCTTGGAGAATCCATGGACAGAGGAACCTGGCAGGCTACAGTCCATGGAGTCCTAAAGAGTAACACACGACTGAGTAACTAACACTAAGGAAACTGGATCAATAGCATTTAATGACTGATTGAATGAGCAAAACACAGATGACTCCTAGGATTCTGTCTTGCATGACAAGATGGATGATGGATCAGTCAGTTCAGTTCAGTCCCTCAGTTGTGTCTGACTCTTTGCAACCCCATGGACTGCCTCCCTGTCCATCACCAACTCCCAGAGCTTGCTTAAACTCATGTCCATCAAGTCGGTGATGCCATCCAACCACCTTATCCTCTGTTGTCCCCTTCTCCTCCTGCCTTCTTTCCCAGCATCAGGCTTTTTCCAATGAGTCAGTTCTTCGCATCAGGTGGCCAAAGTATTGGAGCTTCAGCATCAGTCCTTCCAATGAATATTTAGGGCTGATTTCCTTAAGGATTGACTGGTTTGATCTCCTTGCAGTCCAAGGGACTCTCAAGAGTCTTCTCCATCTGCTGCTGCTGCTGCTGCTAAGTCACTTCAGTCGTGTCGGACTCTGTGCAACCCCATAGACGGCAGCCCACCAGGCTCCCCCATCCCTGGGATTCTCCAGGCAAGAATACTGGAGTGGGTTGCCATTTCCTTCTCCAATGCATGAAAGTGAAAAGTGAAAGTGAAGTCGCTCAGTCATGTCCAACTGAGATCATGAGTGTGATTTTGGATGCAGTGAGTAACATGCCTGTGTGATACACAAGTGGAAGTTATCCAGTGGTCAATTAGATACGTGGATCTGGAGGTTAGAAGTGACTTTCTTGGTGGCTCAGATGGTAAAGAATTTGCCTGCAGTTCAGGAGACCCAGGTTTGATCCCTGGGTGGGGAAGATCCCCTGGAGAAGGGAATGGCTACCCACTGCAGTATTCTTGCCTGGAAAATCCTATGGGCTGAGGAACCTCAAGGGTTATAGTCCATGGGGTCACAAAGAGTCAGACAAGACTGAGCGACTAACACAAGGACACAAGGAGGTTAGAGGACATGCATGGACTGGAGATATAGATCTGGGAACCAGCAACATAGAAGTGGTAGAAACAAGGGATGTAGATGACATAAACAATGCCTGCAAGACTGTGTTGTTTCTCTGGTCTGCTCTCCCACTCTCTGAAATGACAATTTCACACTTTCTCCACCCTCTTCAAAACTTCTTTCACTCCTGTTCAGCCAATACACAAACATACACCACCACCACCACCATCATCATCAACTGAGACCTAGATCCCAATCTCTTCTCCTGAATCCTGCCCACTATTCCCCCTTCTCTTTCTTCATTCACTCCTCCTTTATTTCCTCCATTCCATCATCTCCTATTCATGCTCAAGCCTTCCCCATCTTTAGAACAATTTTCCTTGACCCCTCCATTCCCCTTTCAGCTATTTTATCTTTTCCCTCCTCACTGTTAAACTTCTCCCAAGAGTTGTCTGTTCTCACTGCCTCCATTTTTTTTTTTTAATTCCCACTCACTTCTCAATTTGGGCTGTCCTGGTGGCTTATATGGTAAAGAATCCACCTGCCAATGCAGGAGACCTGGGTTCAGTCCCTTGGTCAAGAAGATCCCCTGGAGAAGGGAATGGCTACCCACTCCAGCATTCTTGCCTGGAGAGTCCCATGGACAGAGGAGACTGGCGGGCTATAGTCCATGGGAATCACAAAGAGTCGGACATGACTAAGCGACTAAGCAGGCACTTCTCAGTTTATCTCAATCTGTATTCCATCCTTACCATCCATTGAAATCTTTTGAGAAGGTTGGCAGGACATTCATGTTCCTAAACCTAAGGGGCATTTTTTTATTCTCATCCTCCCTGATGTCTCAGGAGCATTTATTACAGTCGACTGCAGTTGAAAACAAAGGTTGTTCTCTTGAAGTCCCAGGCTCACTTCACTCAGTTATGGAAAAAAAATAGCTACCAAATAATAAGTTTAAATAACCATAAATTGCCCATCATTCTTTCAAATAAAAATGGATTTCCATGAAAAAGTAGATAGTTTAGTTCATAACCCAACTGGGCAAATTAATTTTTTTTGAGATGACTATCATACTTTTTTCTGAAGAAGTGCTTTATGCATACTTCCTATTTTTCATACAGGATATTAAAAAGTCCTGTACTCAAGGGTTGAGATTGAATAAAATTAATACCTCTTACTGATTCCTTAGGTAAAATAGGATTTTGCTTCCTCCTGGCATGTACTGATGAAAAGTACAATGACTATAAGTACAATGTAATATCACTGCTGTGATTTGTGCCAGTGCACTAGCAGCTTTACCCACCATTGCTTTTGCACCATCAGTGAAAATGTTCACACAGGAAAAAAAGGCAAATAATGATGATGATACAAACAGTTTTGACCTTGTGAGACCTTGGAAAGGGACCTCCAGGGACCACAATTTGAAAATCATCCTTTTAGTTTAATCAGGATTTACCACAAACTGGTGAATACAGTCACATTCCCTGAGGGGTGAATAGTGGAAAAAAGGGGGTTCTGGTAGCATGAAAGAGGCAGGGAGGCCTGGTGTGCTGCAGTCCATGGGACTGCAAAGAGTCACACATGATTTAGTGACTGAACAACAACAATACTTGGGTGATGGGGGAATATTTGACTAGAGGGGCTTAGAGTTGGGAAAACACCTCTGAACATAAGCCTGTCAACTACCCTAGATTTTGTTCTGCTGGCCTTTTGGAACACCAGACTTAGACTTCCAGAATTCAACTAAGGTTTGAAAACAACAGCAACAACTCCACAAGCTTATCAAGTCCTGAGGACACTAGGGATGGGATGGGATGGGGTGGGTGGGACCTCATGGTCTTGTATTTTATTAGACAGAAGGATACCTCAGGTAGTTTTTTTTTTTTTTTTCAGAACAAAGGAATGTTTGCCTCAAAATCTGCAAATCCATACCTCTTAAGAAATGGAAAATGCTTGCAGCTTTGAAATAAACTTTTTGTTTCTAACCATCCCATTCAAATTATTTAAAATTGTAGGAGCTTCTACCAGAGCATCTATTTACTTACAAAGAATCATTATCAAGTGTTATAAACAGAACATAAATTTAGTTTAAAAAGAGAGACTGTGTGTATGTGTACGAGCTTATTTGTGTCTGACTCTTTGAGACGCTATGGACTGTAGACCACCAGGCCCCTCTGTCCATGGGATTTTCCAGGCACGAATGCTGGAGTGAGTTGCCATTTCCTACTCCAGGGGATCTTCCTGACCAGGGATCAAATCTATGTCTCCTGCGGCTCCTGAATTGGCAGGTGGATTCTTTACCACTGAGCTACCTGGGAAGCCCCAAGAGAGACTGCTGCTAAGTTGCTTCAGTCGTGTCCGACCCTGTGCTACCCCATAGATGGCAGCCCACCAGACTATGGGATTACTATTATTAATGGTACCATAAAGAGCCAGGATTGATCTTGGTTTAAATATTTTAAGATGCTGCTCCAAATAAAATAGAGAGGTTTGTTACGTATACCTATCTCTCCTATCTCTACAGTTTTATTTATTGTTTTTACCTTTAATCACCATTATTTTTAAATTTTATTTTTCTCTACAGTTTTAATGTCTCTGGGTTTGTCATGTATTAAGGGAATATGACTACAGCTAGTCACTTCCATTGGGATCAGTTTTACCTAAAAGCCTGCAGCACTGGCAGCTGACTAAAGGCAAGGAAGTGGTTTAAGTTGCTGATAGGAAAAATTGCCATAGCAGTTTTTTCTTAGCTATTGTCAGAGGCTTGCCTAGTGTTAGAGACAAAGAGACAAAGAGGAGTACCACTGAACCCAAAACTCCTTGGTTCTTTGCCATCATGGGCTCTCCATTACAGCTATCATGGGCTCTCCATTACTGCTAAGAATATAGTTATGCAAGCTCCAATAGCCCAGCTTAAAAGTGAAAGTGAAGTCTCTCAGTCGTGTCTGACTCTTTGTGACCCCATAGACAGTAGCCTACCAGGCTCCTCCCTCCATGGGATTCTCCAGGCAAAAGTACTGGAGTGGGTTGCCATTTCCTTCTCCAGGGGATCTTCCTGACCCAGGGATCAAACCCTGGTCTTCCACATTCCAGGCAGACGCTTTAACCTCTGAGCCACCAGAGAGTAGTGGCTTAGCTTAAAAGTACCACCGGCCAATCAAAGTGTATTTTGATGACACAATCATTTGTAACAGATTTTATTGGTTAAGTGTGGTTTTATTTGGGAGGAGGTTTCTTCAAACACTAGGAACTTGTTGGGGTGTCTGTAACCAGATTAAACTAGAATTGGTTTCTTAAACATGGAGCTTGGGTGTTTTAAATGTTGAATTTCACTTTTTTAGTAAAGTTACTGATTCTGAACATATATCTAGACTCTGATTTTTCTCCAAATGTCAACATTAAAAATGCATTTTGTATAGTCATATCGAGAACCTCAACATTTATATAATCACTTCATTTCACAGGTAAGAAAACTGAAACTACAAGAGACATGCTTGCCCAAGGTCACACACAGCTGGTAAGTGTCAAAGATGAGGTTTTAACCCGGATCTAAATGCTTCTTATTCACCCTCTTAAACCACTGCACTTTAGTACAGTATATCTGTCTTCTGTGTGGACATTTGAAAAATACTTAAAACTGGATTATAGGGTTGGTCACTTTTGAAGTACAAAATCACATGGGCTGATGTGAAGTATGATTATATACAAGCTACATCTTAAGTATGTGTTATTTCAGGATCTCCCTGCCATGACTTACTCATACCAGTCACTGAAATCATCTATGCTTCCATGATGAAATATTCTCAGATGTGTTGTGGCATGCATACTTACCTCAACATTGTTTTCAGGTATATGAGTTCAGTCTGCTTTCCAAGTCTCCCCATGAAATGAGTAGATAAGTAGGTGAGTGTGACAAGTTATATATCTTGGATGTTTGATGAAATTTTAGGGCTGCCCATGGGAAAGATTGAAGGCAAAAGGAGAAGGGGGAGGGAGAGGATGAGATGGTTAGATAGCATCACTGACTCACCGGACATGAGTTAGAGCAAACTCCAGGAGATAGTGGAAGACAGAGGAGCCTGGTGTGCTGCGGTCCATGGGGTGCAAAGAGTCAGATACGACTTAGCGACTGAACAACAATATCGGCATAGTCCCTCAACAGGGTGTCCAGGAAGTTTTAAGCTTTAAATATAAATATATTTTTATTGAGCACCTACAAGATTACTAGATACAAAATCTCAGCTCACTCTACCATTTATGAGACAAGCCGAAGAGATAAGCATGAAGGGTAGGGTTGTGGAGAGTATAGGCTTTGGAACGGAACAGAGTGAAAGGGTAGAGACAAGAAAGCAGATAGCTACCCAGGACCTCCCTGACAACCTTGAACAATTTCAGTCTAAGTTACCAAATATAGAAAACGCTGAGTATCTGGATTTCTTGTGGGAAATGGCAAAACTTCTCTGGGTTGGACACAGGACAACCAAACTGGCAGGCACAAGTATCCAAGAGCATGAGGCATTGAAGTATGCAGATGTAAAAGCACAGAAATCCTCTGCAGAGTGCAGCAGCATGGGCTAGAATGGTGGGTACACCAACCCCATATCTGGGCTATGCCATTATTAGACAGCATGGACTCCCTTTGAATCTGTGAAACAAAGTTGACTAGGCAGTGGCCTTTCTTTCTTTATCAGATCTCAGATTCTTCACAATGATAACTAACGTGTACTGAGCGCCTTCCTTCTATGTTCTAGGCTCTTTACAACCATGAATTATTTCCTCTATTCAGGCCAACATCTGAAAAAAGGCTTTATAGCCGAAGGATCTGAGCTCAGAGAAGTTATTAATAAGCAACTTACCCCAGTTTCCATAGCTCATGACTCCATGCTTCTTCTATTAAAGTACACTGCCTCACATGTCTCATTCTACAGCTGTCTTCTATTTTCAAAAGGAATTGCTGACTTTTGCTTCTTTCCCCTTAACACTCTGCCTAACATCATCTCCTTATCTTGGTCAATTTTTTTCTAGCATCGTGAATAGAGACCCTTTGTGAACTGTTGTAACCCAACAGGTGCAAAGAATACAGGTACCCTGGTTGCCATGACAGAAGCTACAAACTATCCTTACCTCTGCCCAGAGACTCACTAAGTCATAGGTTCCTCTTGGTGTCACTGAGGCCATCTCAAGCTTCTGGAGCATGGAAAATGTTCCTACTATTTAAAGAATAAAACAAAATCATTCATACATAGTATTGACATCTAGCAGGTAGTTTACTAAGTGGTCTTGTGTGCGTGTGTGTGTGCTTAGTTGCTCAGATGTGTCCGACTCTGTGTGACCCCAAGGATGGCAGCCCACAGACTCCTCTGTTCATGGGATTCTCCCGGCAAGAATACTGGAGTGGGTGGTTTGACTAATAGGTAATGTAGTAATTTTTATTTTTATAATGTGGGTTGTGGGGTGGAGTGGAGGAGAAATATAGGACAATTTTTCTGTGGTTGATTCTGTAAGTTTATGTGGGGAATCAGGGCAGGAGATCTGTTTCCTGGGCTTTGAACAAAGATTTCTGGCCAGGCTTGCTGGGCCTGCCACAGACTCGTCATAGTCCAGCAACCTCATTGTACAAATGGGTGAGTTTTGAGGCCAGGCTGAAGAAAGGATTGGCCTGAGGTCATAGAGCTAGTTAGTGGGACAGTTCCTTCTTTTGCAAACAGTGCTCTAGGCAATTAAAACTCTGTCTGTTCCACGACCAAATGCCTGTAATTATGATTCCTATTGCTTAATTTTTTTCCAAAATGAGCTATGGTAAGAACAGGAGGGGAGCTCTGGGCAAAGGTTTCCAGAATGGAATAGCAATACAACATAGCTGAACATGGCTGAACAATCTAGGATGAGTGGTATGGCCTTTAATACCTTTGTATGAAATGGCAACCCACTCCAGTGTTCTTGCCTGGAGAATCCCAGGGATGGGGGATCCTGGTGGGCTGCTGTCTATGGGGTCACACAGAGTAGGACACAACTGAAGTGACTTAGCAGCAGCAGCAGCATGCCTGGATTTGACAGGTGTCTGGACTGTCAGTGAATGAGAATACTGCTGAAACCTTGTTAGCGTTCAGTCCTGTTTTAGCCACATCTTCCAGTCTCAGTGCTTGCCTCAAGGTGTTGTGAGAACTAGGCCATATTCCCCACTCCTTTCAAAAGGCCCTTCTCAGGGACTTCTCTGGTGGTCCAGTGGCTAAGACTCCATGCTCCCAGTGTAGGGGGTACAGGTTCCATCCCTGGTCGGGGAACTAGAGCCCAAATGCCACAAGTAAGAGTTCACTGCATGCCTCAACTAAAAATCCCATGTGCTGCAACTACGACCTAGGGCAGCCAAATAAATATTTTAAAAATTATTTTGAAAAAGGCCCTTTCTCAAGCACAGCTCAGGTCAGAAGGAGCAAGTGTGCATCAAGGCTACGTGCCCAAATCCTAATCCCAAGACTACCAAGTGCCAGTACCTTGCTGACAGCCTCTCTCCTGAAGTCGTTCACTTAGTCTCTACCAAAAGGGAGACCATTTGCTCTTCAACAAACATTTGCTGACCCATGACTCTGTGCATGTCACAAGGCTAGGACATGAAGATACAGGGTTAAACTGTGGCTGCCCTTAGTGAACTCCCAGTCAAGTAGGTGAAACAGACACTAAACAATGCCATAGGTCAGTGCAACAGAGGCCCCAACAGTACATCAGGCACAGGGGTGAGAAGGTGGATAAGACCCCGTCCAGCACTCACCACCTCACAGACACACAGGAAAACAGTAATGGGTTTAACTACTGGGAAAGAGATCTGCTTGGGGAGCTAGGGGAACTGAAGAGAGGGGTCTAAAGGAAGTGTTGGTCACAACAACTGAGGAAGTCCTGGAAAATCACCAATTGGATGGAGGCAGTAAAGGTCTCTGTTCTGTGCTTCCGCTGAGAAATCAGATTAGCTGCCAGCCACAGAGCCTCAGGCCAGTTTCTGGGCGCTTAGAGCAAGGACAAGGAAACTCAGAAGAAGCTTTTGCTTTTCTATCTGCAGGCACAATTGTGACGCAAACTAAAGTTTGTCTGCCCTTCCTGAGCCTCCTCCCAGGATTGTTCCAGTTGCAATTTCTCCTTATCTGAAAGGGCTTTTCCAGAAAGAAGCTTAGATAAATCCGTTCTATGTGAACAACTGGTAAGAGCAGTGCCTCCCAGATTGTCTGAGAGTAAGAATCACCTGGTGTCATTCCAAATTGTATTTTTGATCTTGTTTTTCTCGTGGTATGATATTGTGACTTATAAGAAATATATATTTGGTCTTCCTCCCCATTTCTGGCTGTTGTTGTTCAGTCACTAAGTCGTGTCCAACTCTTGGTGACCCCATGGACTGCAGCACGCCAGGCTTCCCTGTCCTGCACTATCTCCCAGAGTTTGCTCAAACTCATGTCCATTGAGTCAGTGAAGCCATCCAACCATCTCATTTTCTGTCACCCCCTTCTTCTCCTGCCCTCAATCTTTCCCAGCATCAGAGTCTTTTCCAATGAGTCAGCTCTTCGTATCAGGTGGCCAAAGCATTGGAGCTTCAGCACCAGCCCTTCCAGTGAATATTTAGGGTTGATTTCCTTTAGGATTGATTGGTTTGATCTCCTTTCTGTCCAAGGGACTCTCAAGAGGCTTCTCCAGCACCACAGTTTGAAAACATTAATTCTTTGTTGCTCAGCCTTCTTTATGGTCCAACTTTCACATCCATACATGACTACTGGAAAAACCATAGCTTTAACTATATGAGCCTTTGTCAGCAAAGTGATTTCTCTGCTTTTTAATACATTCTCTAGGTTTGTCATAGCTTTTCTACCAATGAGCAAGTTCTTTTAATTTCATGGCTGCAGTCACTGTCTGCAGTGATTTTGGAGCTCAAGAAAATAAAGTCTGTCACTGTTTCCAGTTTTCCTCCTTCTATTTGCCATGAAGTGATGGGACCAGATGCCATGATCCTAGGTTTCTCAATGTTGAGTTTTAAGTCAGCATTTCCACTCTTCTCTTTCGCCTTCATTAAGAGGGTCTTTAGTTCCTCTTTGCTTTCTGCCATTAGAGTGATATCATCTGCATATCTGAGGTTATTGATATTTCTCCTGACAATCTTGATTCCAGCTTGTGCTTCATCCAGCCTGGCATTTCAAATGATGTACTCTGCATATAAGTTAAATAAGCAGGGAGACAATATACAGCCTTAACGTATGCCTTTCCCAATTTGGAACCAGTCCATTGTTCGATGTCCGGTTCTAACTGTTGCTTCTTGTTCTGCGTACAGGTTTCTCAGGAGACAGGTCAGGTGGTCTGGTATTCCCATCTCTTTAAGAATTTTCCACAGTTTGTTGTGATCTACATAGTCAAAGGCTTTAGAGTAGTCAATGAAGCACAAGTAGATACTTTTCTAGAATTCCCTTGCTTTTTGTATAACTCAACAGATGTTGGCAATTTGATCTCAGAGTTCCTAAAACTCTTGAAATATCTTAAGTGATGAGAGCAATAAAAGTGTCTGGATATTCATAACAAACCCCTTTCAACCCATCTGAGTTTATGTTAATGTGGTGACTTTTGGAAAACTCCTAAGGATGGGGAGCTCCAGAGGGAAGAGGGGCTGGAGGTTGAGTCAATCACGAGTGGCCAATAATTTAGTCTATCAGGATTATTTAATGAAACCTCTATGAAGACCCAAAAGGACAGGGTTCAGAGGACTCTCAGGTTGGTGAACCAGAACATTTCCATGTGCCACCATTCTGGGTCCCAAACTGCATGAGGACAGGAGCTCTTTTTTGTTTAGGACCTAGCCCTATGTATCTCTTCATCTGGCCATTGGTTCATATTCTCTAGTATCCGTTGTAATAAATCTGTAATCTAGTGACTAAACTGATTTTCTGAGTTCTGTGAGCTGCTCTAGCAAATTAATTGAACCCAAAGGAGGGGGTCATTGGAACCTCTATTTTATAGCCAATTGGTGAGAAGTATAGGTGATAACCTGGACTTGTGATTGATATATGAAGTGGAGTGTGGTCTTATGGGACTGATCTCTTAACCTGTGGGATCTGACACAATCTCTGGGTAGGTAGTATCAGAGTTGAGTTGAATTGTGGATAGACAGTGTCAGAGTGGGATTGAATTATAGGACACCCAGCTGGTGTCAGGCAATTGGTCAGTGGTATGGAAAAGCTCACACTTCAGAATTTTTGGAGCAGAATCTTACCTGGAAATTCTTATTCAGTAAGTCTGGGTACATTCTGGAAGTCTGGTTTTTTGTTTTGTGTGTGTGTGTGTGCGTGTGTGTGTGTGTATTTTCCTAGAGATTTTTAAAAATTTATTTTTAATTGAAGGACCTATTTGCAGGGCGTCAGTGGAGATGCAGACATAGAGAACAGACTTATGGACATGGGAGGTGAGTTGGGGGAAGGAAGGAGAGGGTGGGACAAATGGAGAGAGTAACATGGAAACATATATACTACCATATGTAAAATAGCCAATGGGAAATTTCTGTATGAGTCTGCAAATCCATTTTTTATCAAGGGCTCTGTGAACAAAGTAGAACAAGGAGCATTGCTCACCACTCAGTTTTACAAGTGTTAAGTCATAACCCACTGCATTTGCTGATGGATAGTGTACCCTGAGATGAAATCAGGATTAGAACAGAATGAGGCACTCTTTGCTTTGGACAAGCAGACATCGTGGATATTAGATGCATGTCTCAGGAAGAATGTCAATGACCCCAGATTCTTCCATCTCTCATACATAAGAAAGCATACTTAAAATCATTAACTTGAGATATCCGTTCTTTGTGAATAACAATAATCTTTTACCAAGAATGTATGCTTGACTGCCCATGTCTCCTAGCTGAAAGTTGTGGATAAACTGGTTTCACCCCTACCACTTTGGAGCATTTTCCTCAAGTGAATGGCTGTCTCCCTGACTATAGTCCTCAGCAAGACAACAAATAAAACTTAAATTCACGACTCATATGTTGTACGTCTTTCTTTAAGTCAAGAGCTTCAGGTTAAAAAAAAGAGTAATTCTTTAGGCAAATTTGGGAAACCATGATTTAAAGCATTGTCTCCAGGAATTCACAATAAAGGCTTTGGTTCCTAATGTGGAATGTCAAAAACACATATCTGAGTGATAGAGTATAAAGGTTTTAAAACATAATAATAAAATAGACAGTACTCTGGAAGAGCATCCCATAATTACATTATCACATATACTATAAATATTAGCAGATGAGAACCTTCTAGCAGCCTGGTAAACTGGGTAGGCCAAGGATTCTTGTCCCAGTTTTAGGGATGAGGAAACCACACCAGAGTGTAGCTTGTAATGTAACTGGAGAGAAAACAAACATGCATTAAATGATGCAAGAACAACACAAAGTAAGATGCCTGCTTTTGTAAAAGGATACTTTGTAACATGGTTTATAAGGTCCGAAGGGATGTGGATGGAACCCAACAGTAGACTGAAGCAGATAGGAGTCTGAAGCTTCCCCAGAGTAGGAGATACAGATATTTGTATTTGGAAACTCAGTTATTTTCTATGGCACCATGAAGTTTTTCTACATTGCATTGTCATGTGAACTATACCAGTTACATTTTCCACAACTATATATTGTACCACAAACCAGTCTGACCTGCAAGGGAAGTATAAGCTTTGGTCCTTTTGCAATGCTCTGCTGCCTAACCAGTTTGTGCTTGCAAAATGGCACGTGATCCAGTCAAGATGGAGATGTCCTAGTAAAGGGAGGATGGCGGTTATATGAGGTTTTGCCTGGGATCCTTTCTAGGCCTACCTAGGGCTTCAGATGCAGTGAAGTTGAAGGATTTCATCCAGTTGTATCATGTCTCTTCTGGATCAGGCATTCTGCTGCCAGCTATGGGTGGGTTTGAGAAATTCTTAGTCTAGGCAGGAGAGAAAGGAAGACATATACATGACCAGTGATTACCTAAGTCAGGAAGAATTCCAAAGCAGAATAAGTAACATTATATGGTGGTGGGGCAAGAGTTAATTGTGATCATGGCCAATCCTGGAGGGTTTACTGGAGGAAGTGACATTTTCACTGGGTGTTGAAAGATAGATAGGTACTGCAAAGACAGAAGGGCATTATAACTGTGGGAATCTTGGAGCAAAGGCATCCGAAGCCTGAGCCCAAGGGAAATCTACTGGCAGCCCATTGCTTGGATAGGACAATTGGGAGAAATCCTTTGGGCCTTATACTTGTAGGGAGGGGACCCAGAGTGGCTGTATTTTATTCTCCTTAATGGACATCATTAAAATTTAATTTTGAAAATTCTCTCTTTAATGATACTCCAAGGAGAGATGGTTTGATGAATCACTGACTCAGTGAACATGAGGTTGAACAAACCCCAGGCGATAGTAAAGGACAGGGAAGCTTGGAGTGCAGCAGTCCATGGGATCGCAAAGGGTTGGACATGACTTAGCAACTGAACAATAACAAAAGGGGCCTATGAGCATTACTGACAGTGTGGCCTCTCAAGGGGGAGTATTGGGGGCAGCCAGTGCTGGTTGAGTTGTCCCAGGCCCTACTATCTTCCAGGAATGGCAGTTGATGGGCTCAAGTATTGAGTTATCAGAAAAGGATTGCAGAGGACCTCATATAAAATGCTAAGGGGTTGTAGATACTGTTGAGACATTGAAAGGTTTTAAGCAGAAGAGTAATATGTTGCATATACATCTTAAATCCCTCTGGTTGCTGTCTGGGAGGTGGTTTAGACAAAGACAAGAGTGGAAGGAGAGAGTCTAATCAGAAGGCTACTGCAATGGTTCAAGCAAAAAATCATGGGGCCGAAACAGAGCCTGTAGCACTGAGGATGGCTTGGAGAAAGAGGTGGTTAATAAGATGTCTCAGAGGTAGAATTAATTAGCTTCTGTCCTCAGTGTGTGTGTGAGTGTGTGTGTGTAGGGGAATAAGTCAAGGATCACTGCCTAACAAGTGCAACGAGAGACTGTCTTCTGTAAGAGTTCACATTCTCCTCAAGGGGCAGCAGGAAAGAGAGGAGGGGCAGGTCAGAGAGAGCCAGGAGAAACCCAGAGACCAGGTGGCAAGCAAGGAAGCCCTGCCCCTGGATCCGGCCCCGCCCCCGGCCCCACCTCTTCTCCTTCTTCCCACCCACCCTGCAACTGCAGCTCATCCTCGAGGGCGGAGAGAGGTGGTATTTGAGTCCTCCGGTATCCCAGCAGGCAGTGCAGCTTAGAGATGCTGACAAAGGACCGGAGGGAGCAATCGCAGCTGCTTTCCGAGGAGCCGGTGTTGCCGAGGTGAGAGTCCCCCACCGTCCCGTCACCCACTTTCTCCGACTTCGGGAAGACGTGGAAGTTACGTTGCCGAGAGACCCGGCGGAAAGAATGAGCCGTACCCAAACCCGGAGCTTGGCTCTGTGACTGACAGCCGGGCTCCGCGGCGCCGGGACGCGGGTGGGAGCTGGGGGGAAGGCAGATGGAGTCCTTGCTGCCCCATCTCTGACTGTCAATTGCCTCGCCGATCGCGGATCTCCGCCCCAGGGTCGGGCCGGCTCGTGTGTGTTTCGCTTTTGCCCGGGCGGAGGCAGCTGGCTCGGGATCCTCCCGGTGCCTGCCAGACAGAGTTCGGTTGCCCCGGGGATGAGACTCCAGGGACAACTCTTTAGCGGATGTTTTGAAGAGGGCTAGGGGAGGGAGGTCGACACCTTCAGGCTGTCATCGTCCTCGCCCTTCCTCCCAGCCCAGCCCGTCCCCGCGGCGAGCAATTGGAAGGAAATCGGCTGGGCTGGAGCGAGGAGTCCCGGGATCGCTGGAGGGCGATGAAAGTGGGGCGGAGAGGCTGGGAGTGACAGGAAACGCCTTCTTGAAATATCAATAATGGGGGGGGGGGAGTTGGTAAGGGGTACGTGGCCTGTATCTTTTCCTTTCCTGGACCTCCGCACGGATCCTGATGGTTGCACCAGCTGCTCTGCTGTAAACAGGCTCACATGACCGGTTTCACATGGAGCCGGCCGGTGTGGGGACGAGGGCTGGAAAGGCAGGGCCCCAACCTGGTGGAGCTGAAGTCCTAAGATGGACCGTTTGATCTCCCTGCTCAGTCTTCCAACCCTTCGTCAATGCTCTGTGGTGTCCCCCCCGGATAAAGTAGCTGACATCTCTCCTCTCTGGACTGAAGTAGCATTTCTGTCCCAGTAGAATCGAGGAGACCTAACTTGGTGGGAAAAAGTCCGGATTTTTTTTTTTTTTTATCTTTGAGGGCACTAAAGAGGACAGAAACCTGAAAAATTGGGTCCTTTGGATCTTGCCTAAATAGTAGTGTACTTTCAGAATGCATTGTGTTAATGTGAATTCCAGACAGAAGGGGAAAATCTACTTCTTCAGGCAGGGCACACACGGGAATAATATATTCTTGATGATGAAATTCTTGTCCACTTGTTTCCTCTAAATGCTGGGAAATCTCTGCGGAGAAAATACCATATACAGGATATTGAATAGGGGATGGACACCAGCTTTAAGATTACACATATATTTGCTTATAAAGCAGTGGGAAGTTTGGAAAACAGGAAACAGGGCCAAATGTTCCTTTCAAGTTGTTCACGTCTTCTTATCCAAACAGGATTCAAGATTAAGGTAGTTTCTGAAGCATTTCTAGAACTCTCAGAATAAGACATTTACTCACATACCAGGATCTTTGAAATTTTTGAATTCCTTTTATTTATAAAATATATTTAAATGTAATGGACAGTATTCAGTACAAAATTACCATGTTATAGGCAAAGATAGAAAACAGAACAAATAGCTTATAACATAATGCATGTTTCTCCCCTTAACTTATTCTTGCACATTTTCTTCCTAAATTTTTTGCTTTCGATTTTTTTTCTCATGGATCTTTTACATTTAACTCCAATTTCTGAAAAGCAGAAAACAAGAAACTGCAAGAAAAGCTTCCCATGTCTCTAATAGCTCAATAAAGTAATTCATTCTTTTTTCTGATTTTAAAAAGTTTAAAATGAAAGAGAAATTTTAAATCTTGTCTGAAACAGATTATTAGTGTTCTGAATCTTGTTTTGCTACTTTGTAGCATTCTGGAGAACCTTGCCCTACAATAAATGGATTAAGTGATTTACTCTTTGAGGCCCTCCATTTCTTCATCTGTAATGTGAAAGTTTTGTTTTAATCTCCAGAGCCCCTTATAGCTCTCAAATTCCACAAAACAGTGCAGTTTTTGATTGGGCACTATTCTTGGATAAAATAAGCTGGTTAAATAAGCCAAGATGTTGGTATCAACTGAAAGGAACATACAGTATGTAACAAGAAGTACCTAGAGTCCTAATAGAAATAGGAATCGCATTCTGCAAAATTCTCATTAGGTCATTAGGTAAGTTAACCATGTAGGTTGACCTGTACCTTTCTCTCCCTCCTCTCTGTCAGGAAATTGAAGATTGCTTCAGCTAAATCCTGCCTCCAAAATTAGAAATAACAGTTCCACCTGACTTTCTTGACCTTCAGGGCATAGTACAAAGTCTGATTCTTTCACTCATTCCAGCTTCTACCTGAATTAAATGGGCTATGTGATCAGTGATGAAATTGGCATAAAAAGGCTATAGCAGGTTTTCCCCTTGGCAGTACCTTGACTAGATCATCAGGACAAGTACCAGGTTTTCAAAATTGCATTTTGCCAGCACATTCAGAAACTATCAGTCAGTCTCAGGGATTGATTCATACTAACCAAACTCACAAAAGATTTCTATGTTAATATTAATACCAGTTTATTAACTTCAAGGGAGATGTAGAACTGCCAAGCAGATCAGAAAATTCATGTACATGCCAGGGCACCCTTTGCTCTTGACCCTGTGGGAACACATAGAAATTGCTCTTGACCTCCCCTTTTTTCTAGTCTGTGTGGCTCACTTCTTAAAACACTCAGTAATTGATACAGTCGACAAGATTATAGCTTGCTTTTTATATAAAAACCATTTTGGTCACACTTGTATGGATATATCCTAGTCACCTGATTCAACTTGAGCTACCTGAAAAACATCTCTACAATCTGTTTCTTCTCCATTACTCCTGCCTTAGTGTAGCCCCTCACTTCTCCATGCCACATTCATTTAATATTTTTGTTTGTGGTAGCTACTTTGGAGTCAGGCCCGGTGCTTGAGTGGTGAGTGGCAACCGGTCTCCTACTTCTGATCATATCCAGTCAGTTCCCTGTTCTGAATCCTTCCAAGTTTCCCTTGGCCTGCAGCAGTGGTTCTCAAAGCATTGTGTGCATCAGAATCATTTGGAGGGCTTATTAAAACCAGAGAGCTGGGCCCCGACCCCAGAATTTCTGATTCAATAGGTCTAAGGTGGGACCCAAGTATTTGCATTTCTAGCAAGTTCCCAGGTGAAGCTGCTGGTCTGGTACCGCATTTTGAGAAACGCTGGCATCCAGAATCAAGTCTAAACCTCTCAAACTTGGCTTAGAAGATTTTCACCATCTGCCTCCAGCTTACCTTTCCAGCCTTCTCTTTTGCTGCTCCCCCACACATGCTATTTTTTAACCATAGTTAATGCTAAAGCTCATTTTAAGAGTCCCTTTCATGCCTCCACAAATACTCTTCCTTGGAATTCACCCCCATCTCCCTCCACTCCTACTGCAAACCCCTATTTAAGGCAGACTGTCACTTTCTTTATGATCCCAGAGCATTTTGTATCTATCAGCATTTTAACTCTTCTCACATCTTATCCTAATTACTATGTATATCCATTTTTCGTACTAGACTGAGTTTTTGGAGGGCTGAGACCATGATTTCATCTTTTCTCCATATTCCTTAGCACAGTGCCTGGTATATAATAAGTGCTCAGTAAATGTTTGTTGAAATAATTTGTGATCCTCAAACTTCTGAGAGTGCTCTTCATAGCAACATATGTATTTCATATAGTTAATTAATATGGACTTTGAGAATTGTACATACATCTGGAAATAACTGAAGACATATTTGGATTTTGTAAAACAAAGGTTGCAAATAACTAGTTAGAAAGAAATGTTTTTAAAAAGACATTATTGGAGGGCATCCTTATTTCTTTTATTTATTTATTTATTGGCCATGCCACACAGCATGCAGGATCTTAGTTCCCTGACAGGATAAAACCCATGCCCCCTGCCCAGAGGCCTAATCACTGGACCACCAGGGAATTCCCCATCCTTATTTCTTTTAAACCTTAAAACGTACACTACTTAACTTTTACATCTTAAATATGTAATAGCCTAGCAATACATATCATTTATAGCAGTCAATCTTGTAAGATATCAAATTATACAAAAAAACTAGAAAGTGTATAAAAACAAAATTGCCTAATATTGGGCAGTGAACCATCTAATATAGCATGAACATTAGAACATTGCTTGTGAAAGAGTCAATTTTAGGAACAGACCAGCCATTAAAAAGCCTAACAGATAATACTAGAAGCTCAGAGATGAGGAAAGCTGACTTTATGAAATGGGAAGGAAAGAGAGGTTTTGATACCAGTGAGAGTAAAGCAAAAGAACATATTGCTGTTCACTATATACTATGTAGTTGGCCATTGGCAGAGACTGCACCATGTATGGAAGAAAGAGATAGCCCCTATGCCCAGATAAAAGGGGACTGGCCTGAAGGTGGAGCTGGGTCCCCTAATCAGTAAACACAAGAGCCAGGGACAGGTAGGAAGTAGCTGGTGCACTGTAGCCACGCAGATGGCTCACTAGTGTCTGGGGCAGGCTGTACTTCGAATCATGCCTAACTGTTTCACACTTTGAACCAGTTTGATACAAGAATCCCCAAGAATTACTTTTTTCATTTTTCTTGCAGCCTCCTATCCCCCCACAAAAAGGGCAGGGGGTGGGGAGGGCAAATGTCCCTGTGTATCTCAGAGCCTTTTCTTCCCCTTCCTCTGGTCCATCCTAAGTGAGAAGGATAGCAAATGGTCACACTTTGGAGTATTGGTCTCCTCCCAGAAGTGCGGGTAGAAAGTATAGGTGCCGATTTCAGTGTGTTGAGGCTCGCTCTCTCTTTTTTTTCTTTTTTTTTTAGAGGGAGAGTAGTTTGCAAACTGGTCACAAGGTGGTGTGCACACATAAGGTTTTCTTTCAAATTTCATTCATGTTTGCATTTCTGTGCTTTGGGTACAGAGGAAAAGGATGAGGCAGTTTCCGGTACCAGGAGCTCTGAGTGGTGTTGTCTTTCTGTAATGTCGGGGGTATATCAGAGCCTCAGATTTCTAAACCCTGCTGGCCTAGTTGGGCAAGGGGGAAGGAGGGAGGGAAGTGGGAGGGAGGGGGGAGGGGAGAGGCAGCTGGGAGTGCTGATGCTCTCGGTTCTCCTCTTACCCCAGCCCATGGCAGGTAGCCACCATAGATTTACTGTTCCTCTAATTGGGATCAGTTGCCTGTCTTTTGCGGATAAAGGGTGTTCAGCTATGGGGAAAGGGAGCTGATGGAGGAGCCAGTTATTAGTGGACACCTGTAGGTTAACTGCTGAGTTCAGTATCTTCTAATGCCTAACATTGATGTCTAGTCTTCAGATGCAAAAAACAAAACAGCAAAACAAAACAAACACAACCCCAGAGAAAAACAATATAGCGTTATGCCTGAAATCTGGAGTCATAATTACTCCACATAAAACAAATGTTAAATTATTCACTCTATGCAATAAGTATATTAAAAAATAATGTAATAAAATTACTGAGATCCTTGTAGATTAGAGCAGTAGATGAAGTCAACAAAGAGGGGACATTTGAAGTAGGCTTCGAAGAATGCATAAAATTTTGGCATCCAGAGAGGAAGAATAAAGTAAAGTTTGGTTGTGCTGTGCTGTGCTTAGTCGCTCAATCATGTCCGACTTAGACCCCATGGACTGTAGCTCACCAGGCTTCTCTGTCCATGGGGATTCTCCAGGCAAGAATACTGGAGTGGGTTGCCATGGCCTCTTCCAGGGGATCTTCCCAACCCAGAGATTGAACCCAGGTCTCCCACATTACAAGCAGATTCTTTACCATCTGAGCCACAAAGGAAGCTCAAACTTGGGTTACTAACAGCCATAGCTCTGCTTTCACAATCAGGAAAAGAAAGTATGTGCAACTTAGTGAGTGAAATTGTCTGTGTTTTTTTCCTTGATAAAACCGAAAAGGAAACACATGCATCAAGACTTGAATTTTGGGTCATCCTTTGAGAATTCTTCTTTTATGGAAAAGCAGGGGAATTTTCTAGAGATGAGGGCATGAATGGCCATCAGCATCAGGGAAGCAGGATTTTTGAACTGAGACACAGAGGAGATGATCATTGTATAAGGAAGTGTGAGTCTGAAGACCAGAGTTCTGCCACCAATATCCTGTGCAACCTTGGGTAAGACCCTTAACCACTCTGGGCCTGCTTTTCTTATTGGTAAAATGAGAAGGATTAGGAGCTGACATTCTTTGACTCTGTGTGTACTTGACTTTCAGAAAGCAACCTTATTAACTGATTTGCTGTGAGGTTTTACCAGCTTAATGTATAATCTGTCCCCAGAATTTTTGCATTTTATCATTTTGCAACGTTGACTAGAGCAAAAAGAAAGTGTTAGTCTCCGGAAAACCATTAATTAAAGGCAGGTGTCACACTCCATCGTGTTTGTTGGCAGAGTCTATAATATTGCACTGGTGACCTGGTGCTAATTCCTCCCTAATCTCCACTGGTTGGAGTTTGGGAGGCGATTTATATCTTAGCCAAGATAAGTGAAAAATGGCAACAGAAATCTGAAAAGAAATAGTAAACTGCTGAAAATGGTGACCAGGGGACAGCCAGCCTATTCACGATACATGGGAAAATATTTAACTCATAAAGAGAAAGCTTCAAAATTCAAAAATAAGAATTTCTACTAAGCCATCATTTAAAGCTAATAATCTACTCTGACCTGTGCCAACTAACTTCTTGAGGTTAGAAACAAGAGTTTAGCACTTGTTCTGTGTGTTTAATTTTAACTTCTCAGTCAGATTTACAAACTGCCTCATATTCCTTTGTGACAAAGTTTTACATTTTCCTAGGTTTGCAAGTCATCTTCAATAAATCTTACTTTTTCTCATTGTATTGAGTTTCTGTTGCATATTAACTTATCTTAAATAATTAAAATCATTCTATTTAACACATAGGTTAAGGTTTTCAATGTTATTAAAAGACCATAAATTGGAAAGAGCAGTTAACAGATTTTTCACACATGGTTTCTAAATTCCTTATGTTTCAAAACTGGCACCTTTCTCAAATTAGCCTCTAGTAGAGTTATTGCTTGATTCAACCTTTTTTTTTTTTTTTACTTTTAAATTAGGTCTTCATGTGGTTCAGAATTCAAAAGATATAAAACAGTGTTCAGAGAAAACTCCCTCTCACCCCTGTCCTCAGCCATTCAGTCTGTCCTTCCAGGGGCAGCCCTGGCTGTCCTTCCAAAGATATTTCCCCCATATCCAAGAAAATAGGTTTACATAGTCTTTTATCTCCCTTTTCCACACCAAAAGTAGCATACGCTACAGTTTGCATTGCACGCTGCCAAAGCGCTTCCCCTTTCTTCTTGATAGATAGCTGGTATCCCAGCAAATGACTTTATCATACTTAATTTAATGAATCTCTTATTAATGACCATTTGGGCTGTTTCCAATCTTTTGCTGTTGCAACATCTAGCCCTTCTTGCATGCCAAGCTTCATTCTATGTGCCTCACATAAATTATTTTATTAATACTCAGTGCTGCAAGAAAAAAAAAAAGCAACCCCCCTCCAAAAAAAAAAAAATCCCTCAAACCTTTCTCATACAGGATTTCACACAAGGGGAATATTTGGGAATATTTATGCCCAACACATTCCTAGAAGTAGAATCTCTAGATCTGAGGGTTATATACATTTCATTTTAGCAGGTATAGTGGATGTGCCAATTTATATTTATATCCTTGGAAGCAATGTAAGAACATGCCTGATTGCTCCCACCATGTACTGTCAAACATTTTTATTTTTGCCAATTTGACAGGTAAAAACATGTATTTCAGTATAGATTTAGTTTGTATTTCTCTTGTGAGTGAAGTTACACATACTTTTGTAACTTTAAAAACAATTTGTATGTCCTTTTCTACAAAATATTACAGTGTTTGCTCATTTTTATATTGCATTATCTTTTTTTAATGATTTATGAGTCCTCTATATATAGTAGGGGAATTACACACTGCCTGTGATATGAATTGAAAATGTTCTTTCAGCTTTACTTATAAAATTTATTTGCCATGCAGAACTTTAAAAATTTTTGTATAGTTGAATTTATTATTTTTTTGGTTTCTGGTTGTTAGAGAGCCTAAGATTATATAAAAAACAGATTTCCCATGGTTTCTAGTGCTTTTATGTTTTTAAAAATACATTTAAAGCTTCGTTCCATTTGGGATTTATTACAATTAAATTTTGGAATTTTATAAGGAGTGAGGCATAAAATCAACTTTTTTTCTGGATACCTGATTTTATCAACATTTGACTGAACTATGTTCCACAAATTAGAGATGCTACCTTTTATCATAAGCTAAATTCTCACCTTGAATTTTAGAGTAAAATGTTGAATATTATTTAGTGATGCCAAATTTGGTTGTTCTATTCCTGATAGCTAAGCTTATTAAGAAAGTAATTGTAGAGCTTATCATTTTCTATTCAAAAAAGTATCCCAAACTTCCAGGAGTACATTATCCAAATAGAAATGTGTCTAGCTCTTAACAAAGAAATGAAATTCATGGCAAATAAAAACTCAGAAGTAAAATAATTTTATCAGATGCCCTTCAGAATAACTTTAGTTTTCTTTTATTGAAATGGACAGTTAGTTTGGTATAGTGGAAAGAATACTGGACAAAGAGAGGCCTTCTGGCATTTTTTTGTCTGTCTGGTCTTTTCCTAATTTAGTAATAGCAACGAATACTTAGAGTAGCACCTTGCCTATAGCAAGTGCTAAAGGCTTTACATATATCAATTCATTTGGTATATATAATTAATAAGAAGTTTGTAATCTGTTGTAAATTAAACAGATGTAAAATATTATTATTAATAAAAATGTCGAGTGCTTTGGGCTTAGTCAAAACAGTAACAACAACCTAACACATATGAGCTATAGGCATGCCGTAAGTGTACAAATAGAAAGTGGGCTCTGGGGCAGCCTGTGGATGCTGACCTTACCAAGCTTCTTCCTTTCACATTCTTGTGTCTTTGCTTATGCTGATCCCCAGGAATGAATGCCCTCCCTGCTCACTCCCCCCAACACAGAAGCCTTTCTTTTCTTTAAGGGCCACCCCAAATATTATCTCCTGGCCTCTCTTCCAGGTAGAATTATCCAGGCAGTCTTCTAACTCCCTAGCACTTTATATACAGCAGTATGCATTATAATAAAAGTAGCTTTAATATTCGGAGAAGGCAATGGCACCCCACTCCAGTACTCTTGCCTGGAAAATCCCATGGACGAAGGAGCCCGGTAGGCTGCAGTCCATGGGGTCGCTAAGAGTCAGACGTGACTGAGCGACTTCACTTTCACTTTTCACTTTCATGCATTGGAGAGGGAAATGGCAACCCACTCCAGTGTTCTTGCCTGGAGAATCCCAGGGACGGGGGAGCCTGGTGGGCTGCTGTCTCTGGGGTCGCACAGAGTCGGACACGACTGAAGTGACTTAGCAGCCGCAGCAGCAGCAGCTTAAATATTTGTTTTGTCTCTTCAGTTAGACTAGTCTCTGGAGAGCAAGGCCAGTGCATTATTCATTTTTGTATTTCTGTGCAGCTCTTGACATAGTTCCTCACCTAAAAGATTGTGGGCAGGAGGAGACACGGGCGACAGAGGATGAGATGGTTGCATGGGATCACCAACCAATGGACATGAGTTTGAGCAAGCTCTGGGAGATGTTGAAGGACAGCCCATGGGGTCACAAAGAGTCAGACATGAGTTAGCGACTGAACAACAACAATGTTCAGCTGGGAAAAAAGAATAAAAATTTGCATACATGATTATACAGTATCCTATTTGATAAAAGTGGACAAAGCCCCAGTCAGAATCACAGCCCTGATAGCTGGTAGAAATCAAACAATGTAATCATTTGTTAATATTTCTCTTTGAGTGTATGAGAACTTGAGTGCAAAGGATTAAATGGTTTGTGGCCTATTCTAAAGCTGTGGTCTACAAACTCAGACATTTTCTGTGATTGTATATTTTTGCTTTCACATTTTATTTTACAAAGCCATATTTGGGGTGCTAACTAAATAAGAATGTTGTTGATCAAAATTAGATTAGGAAATAAATGCAGAAACATTACTTATCAGACAGGCAGACTTCTGCCAGCTACAACTTTCTGGAACATATTCAAGAGCCCCAGAAGGAATCCAAAAAGGTCTCTGAAGTTGGAAGAAAATAGCTCTCACAAAGCTTGTGTACTTGTGTAGGAGGAGGCATGGTGCCACTTGCATGCCAAGGCTTGCTTACTGACTTGAATTTTCATAGAAAACTCAGCAAGTTTGGATATTTGGCTTCTTTTCAAGACATTTCTGTTTGTGGGTTTCAATAGAAAAATGATTAAGAGAACTGTCCCACCCATGCTGCCAGAGGCACTAACTAAAGCATTGTTGTAATGATGATTTTTTTTTTTTTTTTTTGCCTTTTCATGTTGTTCATGGGGTTCTTGAGGCAAGAATACTGGAGTGGCTTGCCATTCTCTTCTCCAGTGGACCACATTTTGTCAGAACTCTATACCATGACCTGTCCTTCTTGGGTGGCCCTGCACAGCATGGCTCATAGCTTCATTGAGTTACACAAGGCTGTGATCCATGTGATCATTTTGGTTAGCTTTCTGTGATTGTGGTTTTTGCTCTGGAGGCTGTGGGATTGTAGTTCTTGACTCCTTTGTCTGCCCTCTGATAGATGAGGATGAGAGGCTTGTGGAAGCTTCCTGATGGGAGGGACTAGCTAGCTATGGGGAAAACTGGGTCTTGCTTTGGTGGGCAGAGCCAATGCTCAAAAAATCTTTAATCCAATTGTCTGCTGATAGGTGGGGCTGTGCTCCCTCCCTATTAGTTGTTTAACCTGGGGAGGCCCAGTTCTGGAGTCTACAGGCTCTGTGGTAGGGCTAGAGGCGACCTCCAAAAGGACTTATGCCAACACGTGCCTCCCAGGACTGCTGCTGCCAGCGCCCCTGTCCCTGCGATAGGCCACTGCCAACCCACTCCTCTGCAGGAGACTTTCAAACACTCACAGACATGTCTGGCTCAGTCTCTTGTGGGGTCAGTGCTCCTTTCCCCTGCATCCTGGTGTGCACAAGGTTTGTTTGTGCCCTCCAAGAGTCTCTGTTTCCCCAAGTCCCACTGACCTCCAAAGTCAGATTCCCTGGGGATTTCCAGTCCCTTTGCTGGATCCCCAGGTTGGGAAATCTAATATGGGGCCTAGAACATCCGCAATAATGCGAGAACTTCTTTGGTATTACTGTTCTCCAGTACGTGAACTGAGAACTTCCAGGTGTACAAACTGGATTTAGAAAAGGTAGAGGAACCAGAGATCAAATTGCCATCTGTTGGATCACAGAAAAAAACAAAGAGAATTCCAGAAATACTTCTGCTTCATTGACTATGCTAAAGCCTTTGTGTGGATCACAATAAACTGTGGGAAATTCTTAAAGAGATGGGAATACCAGACCACCTTACCTGTCTCCTGAGAAACCTGTATGCACAAGAAGAAACAGTTAGAACCAGACATGGAACAATAGACTGGTTCAAAATTGGGAAAGGAGTACGGCAAGGCTGTATATTGTCACCCTGCTTATTTAACGTATATGCAGAGTACATCACGAGAAACGCTGGGCTGGAAGAAGCACAAGCTGGAATCAAGATTGCCAGGAGAAAGATCAGCAGCCTCAGATATGCAGATGACACCACCCTTATGGCAGAAAGGGAAGAGGAACTAAAGCCTCTTGATGAAGGTGAAAGAGGAGAGTGAAAAAGCTGGCTTAAAACTCAACATTCAAAAAATTAAGATCATGGCATCTGGTCCCATCACTTCATGGCAAATAAATGGGGAAAAAGTGGAAGCAGTGGCAGATTTTATATTCTTGGGCTCTAAAATCACTGCAGACAGTGACTCCAGCCACGAAATTAAAAGAGCTTGCTCATTGGAAGAAAAACTGAAAAACCTAGACAATGTATTAAAAGGCAGAGAAATCACTTTGCTGACAAATGTTCATATAGTCAAAGCTATGGTTTTTCCAGTAGTCTTGTATGGATGTGAGAGTTGGCCCATAAAGAAGGCTGAGTGCTGAAGAACTGATGCTTTCCAATTGTGGTGCTGGAGAAGACTTTTGAGAGTCGCTTGGACAGCAAGGAGATCAAACCAGTCAATCCTAAAGGAAATCAACCCTGAATATTCATTGGAAGGACTGATGATGAAGCACCAATGTTTTGGCCACCTGATTCGAAGAGCTGACTCACTGGAAAAGACCCTGATTCTGGGAAAGATTGAGGGCAGGAGGAGAAGTAGGTGACAGAGAATGAGATGGTTGGATGGCATCACTGACTCAATGGACATGAATTTGAGCAAACTCCAGGAGATAGTGAAGGGAAGCCTTGCATGTTGTAGTTCATGGGGTCACCAAGAGTCGAACATGACTTAGCGACTGAATAATGAGTATTAAAAAAGTGAGTCTTGTGTTTTTCCCCTGTAAATCATGGAAGCTTACTTTATTTTTTTTTCTTCTTTAAGAATTCTGATTGGCTCACATAAAATATGTTGTAACAAAATGTATTCTTTTTTTTTTTTTAATCTGAGGTTTTAAAATACTGACAACCCTTTGGTCGCACCTCTTCAAGGGTGATTAAATAGGAAGCCTTCTTTATTCCTGTATTCAAGTTTGTAAGTAACTTATCATAGGTTGATATCCCAAATGTGAAAGGAGCATGTGTAAGTTTCTTTGCAGAGTTTAGTAGAACCTGTATAAGTAAACCAAGAGGAAAAGTCAAAGGCATGTTTAAATGATTTGGGGACTGTTTTAATGTATGCTAACCATGCTAGTCACAGCTAGCTCATGAAAAACAGTTATCACTCAGCTTGCTTTCTCTCTTCTCTTTCCAGATTGCCAAAATGCTTTGGAGTTTTTAACTGATTTTTAAGAAAAACCCCAAGTAGATTTGAGACTGTAAAAACCGACGCCTCAGCGAGGGGGATTTAGTGCCAATGCATCAACAAAAAAGACAGCCAGAGTTAGTGGAAGGAAATCTTCCTGTCTTTGTGTTTCCCACAGAGCTAATATTTTATGCAGATGACCAGTCAACACATAAGCAAGTGTTGACACTCTATAATCCCTATGAGTTTGCCTTGAAGTTCAAAGGTGAGTCTCCTAGGTCTATTGTATGGATTGAACTACTCCCTACTAATTTTTGACTTGTAGAAATTAATTTTTTAAAAATCACTAATGGCCACTGTGACTTTTTCTTTCAGTTTTGTGTACTACTCCAAATAAGTATGTTGTCGTTGACGCTGCCGGTGCAGTAAAGCCTCAGTGTTGTATGGATATGTAAGTCAAAATCACTTCCTGGTAACATATTTTCAGTGTGTTGATATTTATGTGTTTAACTTGCAAAAGATCTTTTCTTAAAGCTGCTCCACCTTGGCACTCATTACATTTTGGATTTTTGCTGAGAGTTTGTCTGCCAACATTCTTTTTAAGAAGTTTCTAAGAAATTCTAAACAGGTTGGCCACATAATAATTCATTATGTTGGAGCCAAGGTGTGTGTTAATATTTCCATGAACATTTCCTCGTGGTTGTGCGTTTAGTCATAGCAGAGAGATTTATGGAATTAAAGTTCTAACTTAATCCTGTACATTTCTCTAGCTATAATAGGGAATTTAGTCTTCTTTGGAACATCTTGCTATTATAGTGACAATTGAGGGACTAATAATGCTACACTCTGGGAAAAATAGTAATATAAATTCATCTGAAATGATTCAGTAATAAAACTGAAAGTTAGTCTATACAAACAGGAAACAAGTGTATAACTACTCATCTGGAAAATGTTAGCTGAGCTCTTCCAGATAATTTGGTCTTAAAGTGTCAGATAAATGATTGTTTGTTCAAGCTGTTCATATTTAACTTTCACTTTAAAACTAGAGGTGACCAGATGGATCTAATGACCAGCCCTTAATTTAAGCTACCAAGTAAACTGTATTGCTTTAAATCTTCCATAAGAATGAGAAGCAGAAGTTTTTTCTCTGGCATATATTTTCATCATCTCAGAGCCATAAAATGATGTATCTTTGATGATATTTTTTTTGCATATTTCTTTGATTTTCATTGTGTACATGATAAGGACTATTCCAAAGAAATATAGTATCTCGCCCCATAAATGTGTTACCTTTGACCTAATTGTTTTGTGTTCTCTTTTTATTCTTATAAAGTAAAAATGAATGGCACTGAAGATAACTTGCATAAAAAATTATACTGCTTTATACTCTTTTCAGAGAAATACAGAAATGTATTGTTAGCCTTCTGTTGCATGGTCTTACTGGATTACCTACTTATTCGATTGCTTATTTTTGCCTTTGTGCATGGACTTCAATTTTAATTGAAGTCTAGGGTGAGGTTTGTTATT
The DNA here is from genome assembly GCF_003369695.1 of Bos indicus x Bos taurus. Lineage (NCBI taxonomy): Eukaryota > Metazoa > Chordata > Mammalia > Artiodactyla > Bovidae > Bos > Bos indicus x Bos taurus. The sequence continues at coordinate 127,319,704 of NC_040105.1, forward strand.
TTGTTATTTGAACAATAAATAAGTGGCAATAGGAATTTTTGAGACTTCTGTGGGGAAGAAACAATTTCATATATATCCTCTTTAGTGAATATTGCTACACAGAGATATCCAGGAAAAAATGTCATTGTGAAAAGGAATTTCCTTTACCTATCCTTTTATTTTAGACTCTTATTCATCAAATATTTAAGAATTACCCATTTCTTTTGGGGTTATACTGTGATTTTTTTTTTAAAAAAAAAACATCATCAACAAGTTTCTGTATTTGAGTATTTGGTAACACTCAGTAAATATGTATGAAATCTCTTGCTGAATTCTGTTTGAAACCTAAACTGCATTTGTTCTTTTTTAATGTTTCAGTGTAATTCGTCATAGAGATGTCCGATCCTGTCACTATGGCGTAATAGACAAATTCCGTCTCCAAGTTTCTGAACAAAGCCAGAGGAAGGCTTTAGGAAGGAAAGAGGTTGTGGCTACTCTTCTCCCGTCCGCAAAAGAACAACAAAAGGAAGAGGAGGAAAAAAGAATAAAAGAACATTTAACTGAAAGTTTATTTTTTGAGCAGTCGTTTCAACCAGGTACTTTGCGTTGTGTTGGCTTTTTGTTTTGTTTTGTTTTACTTCAGGTTGTTTTTAAAGTCCTTTTGAGGTCTTACATGTTTCTTACTTTAAATGAATCAGGGAGCAAAGAATAATTACTAGAACAATAACCTGCCACTCTAAACCTAGTTGACTACTTCAAAAGTGAATGTAGAGATCAGGTACCTAGAATTGAACAAGAGACCTCAAGCTGGCCTTTTAGGGGAGAAAATAACTCCACTAGACAGGGCTGCTAAAGCTGAAACTCCAGTACTTTGGCCACCTCAAGCGAAGAGCTGACTCATTGGAAAAGACTCTGATGCTGGGAGGGACTGGGGGCAGGAGGAGAAGGGGACGACAGAGGATGAGATGGCCGGATGGCATCACTGACTCGATGGATGTGAGTCTGAGTGAACTCCGGGAGTTTGTGATGGACAGGGAGGCCTGGCGTGCTGCGATTCATGGGGTCGTGAAGAGTTGGACACGACTGAGCGACTGAACTGAACTGAACTGAGACAGGGCTGTAAGGCAGGGGCAGTCATTGCCAGAGCTTTTCAGTCTATAAAACCTGAGACTGCAGGCACTGTACTTTACAATGCTAGCACAATTTGGCAATTCTGTACTTTTGCTTCTGTGACTTTCCTATATCCTTTCTCATTGAATTAATTCGAAGAAGGAGAGAAATTGTGCTTGGCAGTAGGCCAAGTGTACTTTTCATATTATTTTGGAAAAAAAAACTCATTAAAGTTGAAGTTAATTAAACTAAGTAGATTATAATATCCCCTTCCCCTGTGGGCTGTTAATTGAATCCCTCTCCATTCCTCATTTCCTTCCAGCTTAGATATTCAGGAGTGTTACGATATATTCTTTCAACATCGACAGTATCCTCATATTCAACTCTTTGGACATCATTCCCCCATCCTTTGATCTTCTTTTTATCTCCCATCAACCCTATTATAAAGGGAGGAAGAGAAAACTTTCCATAGAAAAGCATGGTGACTTTTTGATCATGATATATAAATATGATAGCACCTGTTCTTGAAATCGCAACACTATATATAAAGGAATAAAAACCATCTACTTGTCATTACATTAATTCTTAAATCCCTATCAGTTTGTTCATCTTAGAATGTTTATTTTGACAAGACAGGCATTCGCTGGAGGCAAGTGTCTTCTCATTCCATGCAGGGAGTGCCCAGGTTCACTGGTGATACCAAGACTAGGAATTAGGTAGTAGTTAGTAGATTGTTTTCTTCTCAGCAACTGTTATTAACTGACAGAACTAGTTTTTCGTGTTTTGAAGCTGAAAGAGAATCTCTGTCAAGTGTCACTTTGATGACATTTGATGACGTCAAATGGACACTTTGATGTCCAATCAGTACTGTGAAGTTGACTTATAAATAGATGTGAAATGCAGGATTCCTCTTTTAAAATGCCTTCTTATAGAAGAAGAAAGGCCATCTGAGTGTTTGGTTTTGGGTGTTAATTTTGTAATTTAAAGTGGTCATTGGAGATCACTTTTGTGTTTAACAGACTGGTGTGATGCCCAAGAGGGTTTAGTGTTTTACATATATTTTTTTCTTTTATTTTTAAATTTGTTAGAATTAAATTGAAAATCATCCTAAAATACAAATGTGTATTAACTGAACATTTTCTTCTTATTTTATGTTTATAACAAACCTTTGTATCTCAGGTACATTAGAGAATTGTTCTAATGTAAAATTGGAGTAAGTAGATGAATAGAATCGGAGATATTGGCATAGTACATGGTAGTCTCTGTTTTGGGGGGGAAAACACCTCTCTAAGCCATCCTTGTCAGGAAGCTCAAGAAGGCAGGCACCTTATTTGTCTGGTTCATCATTATGTCCTTGGCATCTAGCACAGGGCCCGGCACAGATTAGTTATACAGGAAATATGTACATGGGCCTCAGTAGAAAGGCTGGACTTCTCACCTGGTAGTCTGGTAGATTGCTGTTCTTTATCTTAAAAAGTTTCCAAGTCTCCTGCTCCTTTGTAGAGCAAGGGCAATCCCACAGTAGAGCTCCTCACTCCCCACAGTCTTGGCCAGCAAGTCCCATTTGTGGGTAGTTACCCCAATGCTTCTAATAATATGGCGGGAAATTGAGTAAAGTAATAGAGTGTAACAGTAACTTAGTCAATCTAGGCGCACAGAGTGATATTTTTAGCTTCTCTTGTTTATTAAATTAATAGTAAATTATGTGTGGTTTCTAGTATATGGAATTCTACGTTTTTCATTATGTTTCTCTGAATCAAAATGTTGAAAGAAATTGCGATTGTTCTATGGGAGTCATTATTTTTGTATGTCTTTAGCTGTAGAAAATGTTTATTAAGTATGTTATAGGCACAACAATATTGTGAGGTTCTCTCTTTGAGTTTTGCTGGAAAAATGGTTAGAGGCTATATCTCAAGATATTTGGATCTTAAAATGTAGTGAAAGGCAGTAAAAATGAGAAATTCTTCTCAAGTTTATGTATTGTATAAAAGACATCTTAGTAACAAATTAAAGGAAGGAAACAATACCTATAATCCCACACACTTAACAAATCTGCCTTTATGTGTTCCGTGTTACTTTCTAGACCTTGTCTATGAGCATAAATATAATTATATGTATGTGTGTGTGTATATATATATATATATATTTCATTTAACAGAAGTTGAAGAGAAATCCACAAAACATACTTTCACAAAATACCAAAGCCCATGTCATTAAAAAGGTGTTTTAAAAGGATTCATCTGAATCTTAGCGGGTTTATCTTAATTATATTACTAAAAAACTGCTATGTCTGATGCCAGGTTTGAGCTAGTGCTCTTTGGCTTAAGAAAACTACTTTCTTTATTACTGATTATAATAATAAAGAATTGAAAATGACCTAAAAGTCTATAAATTGGGGATTGATTAAATTACAAATATTCAAAAGATGGAATGTCATGCAGACATTTACAAGGATTTAATAGAATGGGCTTCCCTGGTGGCTCAGTGTGGGGAAGATCCCCTGGAGAAGGAAATGGCAACCCACTCCAGTATTCTTGCCTGGGAAGTCCCATGGACAGAGGAGCCTGGCGGGCTGCAGTCCATGGGAATTGGACACAACTTAGTGACTAAACAACAACACAATAGAATGGTAGATGGTCCTATATTGACATAAAAAGAGATTCAAATATTTTTCCAAGTGAGAGTAAAAAGTTAAGAACAGTATGTATAATATGGTCTCATTTAAGTAAAAAATCATTTTACATGTTTATATGGGCATTTATAAAATCTGCAAGGATCTATATACCAAGCTATTAACAGTGTTATCTCTAAGAAGATGGGATTACAGAAGAACCCTTATTTTTTTCTGTATCTGTAAAATTTTTACAACCCTGTAGTATCAGAAAAACTCTCCACTTTGAAAAATGTCAAGCATTTATGTGAATGTTTTTGAAATTTCTCTAAACGGTAAAAATTTCTTGAAATTATCTTTCAAGGGGAATAAAACTGTGGGTTTGCATTGAGCAGTGTAGTTGTCAGAAATATTTGCCTTGAAAACTTACCTTTGCAACAAGTACAAAAAGTACTGTATTCATTAGCAAAAGACAGACTTGTTTTTAGGCATTTATGCTATTGTTTCGTCTCAAGCAATAATCACTGTAAACTTTGAATTTGTTTTCAGCTATCTGGCTTTCATGAGGCTCAATTAAGCTTCACACAACAGCTAAGGTATTAATAATTTAGAAAAGCTGCATCTAATAATAAAATGAACAGTGTTTTTCATTAATAAAACACAAAGATTGTGTTGCTGTTGGCTATTTCTTTTAATGAAAGGAAGGGTAGTGGGAAAAGCTGTAAGACAGAAAATGCTGGTGGGTTTCTTAAAAATATGGGTATGAATACTATATAGTTCTGTACAGCCAGATCTATAGAAGGGCAGACCTGATAATAAATGTTTTTAAATTTTATATTATTATAGTAAGAACACAATATGATATTTACTGTTTTAACTACTTTTTGTGTACAATATAGTATCGTGGACTGTAGGTACAATGCTGTACAGCAGATCTCTAGAACTTACTCATCTTGCATAACTGAGATTTTTATGCTCATTGATTAGCAACCTGGCCCCTGGCAGCCAACATTCTACTCTGATTCTATGAGTTTGTCTATTTGAGATTTCTCATACAAATGGAATCGTGTAGTATTTGTCCTTTTGTGACTCAGTTATTTCATTTAGCAGACTATTTGCCGGATATTGTCTCTGCTGTTTTCTTCTGTACTATAAATGCAGGTAGAGTGGAGGGCAAGAATTTTCATAGGCAGTTTTAATAACATTCAAGTTGAACCTTTTCTGGTGCCTTAACATTTTCCAAAATGGTAGCAGGATGCTGCAGTTATTAGGACCAAACCTGTCTCAAGGTCTACCAAAGATACTCCCAGAAGGTAGGGTAGCCCTACTGCAGTGGGCTCCAAGGCGGAGTACACACAAGTGGTGCATGAGGGGTATGCGAAGACAATGCTAGAACTTCAATTTCTATCTGTTTTTAGCCCATTCTATTAAAGTTCTATTTGCATATTTCATATTAAATATAATAGTACAGTACTTATGCCTATAATTTATAAACATACACAGGTGATACATGCTCAAACACTTTCTACAAATTCCAGTGGGGTGGTGGGGAAAGGATGATGGCCACTAGAACATTCCATCCTGTAATGGGCTTCCAGATAAGTCCAACAGATAAGGGCCCATGGGATGGGAATGATGGAGAAAGTATCAGAGAAGTTAGACAAAACCAGAATCCTGGTGAGTGGTGGCCAGTCTATATGAATGAACTTTTATCTAAGTTGTTTTTAGAAGAAATCTCAGGGGTTCTTGTCTTTTTACAGAAAACAGAACTGTCTCCTCAGGACCTAGTTTACTGACTGTCTTCCTGGCAGTGGTGTGTATTACAGCTCTGATGCTTCCCACGCTGGGGGATGTGGAATCACTGGTGCCTCTCTACCTCCACTTAAGTGTGAATCAAAAATTAGTGGCTGCTTATATCTTAGGTAAGTGTTTTAAAGATGCATTGGGGCATAGCATACTACTAGTACTAGTTTGACTCAGTCGTGTCCAACTCTTTGTGACCCCATGGACTGTAGCCCACCAGGCTCCTCCCTCCATGGGATTCTCCAGGCAAGAATACTGGAGTGGGTTGCCATTTCCTTCTCCAGGGGATCTTCCCGACCCAGGGATCGAACCCGGGTCTCCCGCATTGCAGGCAGACGCTCTAACCTCTGAGCCACCAGGGCATAGCATAGGCAGTTTTTTTTCTTGAAAAGAAGAATACATTATTCCTTTATTTATCCCATTATTTCTTTAAAAAAATCTATTCTGGACTAAATTGTATCCTAAACACTTAAAGTATACATTGTAGAAACATGAAAGTTATAGAAACACTAATATTAAACCTAAAGCAAGCATTCCTAACATAAATCAAGGCCCAGAATCTTTAAATGGCTCACCTAAGATCTATTGATTATAATTGATTCTTTTTAATTTTTTAAAATTTTAACACAATTTTAAAGATTACTTTCCACTTACAGTTATTACAAATATTGACTACAGTCCCTGTGTTATACAGTACATCCTTGAGCCTCATACCCAACAGTTTGTACTTCCTAGTCCTCTACCCCTATGTTGCCCCTCCCTATGTAGGCAATTTTTATGGCCTGGAGGTGGTAGTGGTGGTTTATGTGTATATGGGGTGATGGTGGTGGCTTGATTTTTTTTTTTTTTAAGAAAAACAAAAAAATATTGCTTCAGAAGCATGTTGAGGTAAAATGTATTTTAAGATTTAATTGTTGGCTTACATTTGGTTCTTTCAAACTTATTTATCTAGTACCAAATACTACATTTATTCCATTATTGTCCTTTTGCTGATTTACAACTGTATGGGATTCCCAGGTGGCGCTAGTGGTAAAGAACCCGCCTGCCGATGCAGGAGACACAAGAGACAGGTTCGTCCCTGGGTCTGGAAAATCCCCTGGAGAAGGAAATAGTCACCCACTCCAGTATTCTTGCCTGGGAAATCCCATGGACAGCGGAGTCTGGCGGGCTACAGTCCATGGGGTCACAAAAAATCAGATACAACTGAAGTGACTTAGCATGCATGCAAAACATGTATAAAATATAAACTGCATACACTCCATTATACAGCATTTCCACTTCTAGGAATTGACCTTAGGGAAATACACAAAGCACATACAGTGATAAAGATGAACAAGGCAGCCTTGTTTAATATTGTGATCCTTTCTCTTTAAACTAGTTCCCTTGTCTGCTATTGAATCATTTCTTTCAGTCATCCTGGCTTGAAATCTTATAGTTAATTAGTTCAAATGAACAAACATTTATTCAATACCTACCATGTGTCAAAGATTAGGATTCTCGTGATGCATGACTCTTTCCTCATTGTCTCCTCTCACCTCTTTTGAGATGCCAACTCTTTTCAGTTCCTTGGTGTGCTCACTTTTTTTTCAAAGCTTCAAAATTGTCTCCTGAGTTGTCTCCCTGACTTCTATCTGTGTCCCTTCTCTTCCTGTTCCTCCCCCTTTTATCCCCGTTATTTCCCCCTCAACCAAAATCACCCATCACATTACTGTCAGGTTGATTTCAATTCTGGGTTGGTTTCACCACCACCACTCTGCTCAACAACCTTCAATGATTCCCCATAATCCATAGAATGAAGTATAACTCCATAGTTTGACACTGAAGACTCCATGCTCTGAGTCCTCTCTGAGTTAATATTGTCTAGCTGCTTCCCTATGTAAATCCTTGGTTAGAGCCCATTAGGTTATTTATTGACCTCCCAAAGCTCATCTGGAGCCCCAGTCCTACCTCTATGCCCTTGTTCTTGCCATTCACTCACCTGAAATGCCAGCCCATCTTACTGTTTTCTGTCTTTCCTGTTCATCTTTTAGGCTTACTCCAGCTTAACCTTTTGGGGCATCTTTGCCCCAAGTCCTATGCGATTATTTTCCTTCTCTGTACTTCATCACTCACTTTTTAAGAACCATTTAGGACCGAGTATATTCTTATATTATTAAAATTCTTATGTATGGAGTCTCTTCCAAAGAAACAAGCTAAGCAGAAATATATGCTTTTGTCTCTTTGTGGCTCTAGGACACTGGAATACAAATAGGCTTACATTGTTTTTGTTGATAAAGTTGGCTGTGTTTACTGACACTTTAAACTGCCATGTCTGCTATTATTATAGCTGATGTGACTGGAAAATGTGAGAGATATATTTAATGGTTAAAAAATTAGCTATGGCCAGACATTAGTGATTTATTTAAATCTATCCAATGACTGCCAATTACTATATATTGGATATCTTCCACTATAGTATCTGTATAGTATCAAAATTCAAATTTATTTTGAGTTCTTGGTAGAGTGCCTGGCTTTGTGCTGTAAAGATTTTGTAAAATGCGTATCTTTAACTGTGCTCCAATTTTTTCTTTCAGGTCTTATCACAATGGCTATATTTAGAACATGAACAAGGAGTTCAGTTGACTTCTGAAGTACATTTATCTTGAAAATATGAATGTGGACTGCCTTTTATCTCTATTTCACCCCATTAACATGCTACAAAGTATTGAATGATTTACAATCATTTCAAATATATAATATATATTTTAAATTACTCTATAATTTTATTCCAAGGACTCCAGCACATTATGTTACAGATAGCAAGGAGGCTTCTGAGTGACACTTAGGAAATTATTTGAAGAAATTCTTTTTACATCTAAGCCACCCATGCAAAAGACTTAATTAAGACATTTGTTATTTCCTCATCCTTTTTCTAATTCACTTTGATTGTTGCAGTCATGTGTCCTTCAAAGCTAAAGGCCTAAAAGAGCAAACTGACCAGCCTAAAAGTAAAAGTACATTTACTTCCTAGGTACGAACATCAATGTTCCTATGTAAACTATGCCTTGTCCTCTACCATTATAAACAGTTGCCATGGTGTTTCTAAAATACGTTTTACAGTCAATATGTAGAGAGTAATAAAAAGAATAAAGTACTGAGGGATCATGCTTAGTCTCTCGCAGAAGACATATTTAATTCATTTGATGAACTGCGGAATAGGTTGTGGTCCAGCCACCAAGAAGTAGGGTGACCATTCTATTTGGTCTAAGAATTCCAAAGGAAAGTAGACATTTGTTTAGTTACTTGGTACACCCTAGCTTTACCTCTGGATAATGCTTTATGGTAATGGGAGGAAAATCACTTGTCTTTTCTCCATAGCCCTCTGCCTGACTGTAAGGTACTAGCCCAGATTGGGGCTACCAATGCCAGGTGGTTTATGTGGAGATGATTTTTCACCTTTAAACTCTAAGCCAAGTATCAACATAAAAAATCCTTGATATCTGTCTATTTTATACCAGTCACTGAGATATTTTTTAAGTTGTATTTATAAGTTTGTATTTATTATTGAAACAACTTTACCAAAAAAGTCCCCTGAAGCACAACTATTTACATTTCTTTATAGCCTCTTCTGATCTCTAACATATATATGCAGTTTTAACTGTTAGTGTTGTAGTAATTGATCTTTTGACTTAGGATTTTTATCTGAGAGCACAATGCATTCAGTCTCTTGAAAATCATGTTCCAGATCTTTTTACAGAATGAATTTATGCACTGCTACTGTAGTATTCTCAAGGATAAACACAAGATATATGCCTGATGTTGGTTTTTGCAAGAAACAGTACTTTGCTTCTAAAGTCAAAGCTTTTATGTATACTCTTTCATAGAAAATCTTCATTGTTTAACCATTTGGGGAGCATAAATCATTAAATGGATCATGTCTGTACATTGTGTAATGACTGAAAAGCACATAAATGTAATCTATTTTGAACTTTGTAAAAAAAAAAAAAATTACCCTTGTGTTTGAAGTGAAGTCGCTCAGTCGTGTCCGACTCTTTGCTTCCTCATGGACTGTAGCCTGCCAGGCTCCTCTGTCCATGGGATTTCCCAGGCAAGAATACTGGAGTGGGTTGCCATTTCCCTTCTCTAGGGGATCTTCCCAACCCAGGAATTGAACCCAGGTCTCCCGCATTGTAGGCAGACACTTTACCATCTGAGCCACCAGGGAAGTCTGTGTTTGAAAGTTATCCTTGTTTCTCTGTCCATCTCAAATCGTGTATATGTGTATGTGTGCGAGTGCAGGCGCACGTGCGTGCCTGTGTGCATGTGATCACACATTGTAAAGAACAGAAATTACTTTAAAAAATAAAAGAAAACGGAGACCTGAAGTTTTACATTGATTTACACATTTTGTCTGGGTATGTCTCTGAGGAACTCAAAATTTTTGTCTCTGTGTTCAATTGTTTGCAACTCTATGGACTGTAGCCTGCCAGACTTGTCTATCCATGGGATTCTCCAGGCAAGAATACTGGAGTGGGTAGCCATTTCCTTCTCCAGGGGATTTTCCCAACCCGGGGATCGAACCCAGGTCTCCTGTGTCTCCTGCATTGGCAGGCAGATTCTTTACTGCTTGAGCTATCAGGGAAGCCCTGTATCCTAAAGGTGTCTCCTGTTTCTGTGAGTTAAATAAGCAAAAATGAGAAGTGAAATATGTGAGCCAAAATGTCTTAAGTTTTTAAATTTACCAAGGGAGTTAATTTGTTATTAAAATTTTTGAATAGGTAACAGTTACATGCTTCAAAAATAAAAAACTAAAAAGGTATACAGTGAAAACTCTGCTCACCATCCCTGCCCACCCCATTGCCTATCCACTCAGCCCTGTACAAGTGACCACTTTTATTAGTTTAAATATACTTTGTTTCTCCAAATACAGATTCTTATTTTAGTGCTTTATATATAAATGGTAACATAGGCTATATGGGTTGGCCAAAAAGGTCGTTCAGGTTTTCCATAAGCTATTACAGAAAAACCCAAATAAATTTTTTTGGCCAACCCAATACTATACTGCACCCAGCTATTTTCCCACTTAACACTATATCCCGGAAGAACTTTCTATATCAGTAAAGAGTATCCTCATTCTTATTAATTTTTATTAACTTAAAAGTGAGGTTGACCATCTTTTCATAGAACTATTTATTTACCTTTTTGGTTCGCCATCCCCTGCTTTCTGGTGAGTGGGTGTTTTTTTCCTTATTGGCTTATAGGAGCCCTTTGTGATGTGAGTTGCAAATATTTCCTTTCAGTTTATCATTTTTCTTTGACTTTACTTATGGTGTCTTTACCATGCAAAACTTATTCTGGGGTAGTTGCATTTATGAATCTGTTATGACTTCTGGATTTTGAATCATAGAAAACACTACCCCACACCAAGGTAACAAATCATAGATACACATGCATACAAGCACCAGTTAGCATTTATAATGAAGAGTCCATTTACAATAGCAAAAATTTTTAAAACTCTAGGTTTTAGAGGGGTGGAAGGGAGGTTCAAGAGGGAAGGGGCATATGTATACCTGTGGCTGATTCACGTTGATGTGTGGCAGAAACCAACACAATATTGTATAGTAATTATGCTTCAATTAAGAAAAAAAGTATATCAGGAAAAAAAAAAAACCCTAGGTTTAAACTTAGAGTCCCAAAACCTTTATAAGGAGAATAAAACAATCCAGGGAAACACAAAACTAGACCTGAACAAATGGAAATTGTAGTATTAACATCATAAACATTTCCTATCATTCTAACTTGTATAAATTTAACACGATCCCAAAAAGAATACCACAAAGTGTTGGTGTTTTTTTCCACCTAGATGCGTTGATTCTAGAGTTCATATGAAGAAATGCTCATAACTAGGAAATCTTGAAGAGTAAAGGGAGAAATGTTTCCAGAAATTAAAGCTTTTATATAACTCCAATAATTGCAATAATGTGCCATTGGTCCTTGAACAGACCAAAGGAAAAGAACTGAAAATACAGAAATACACCCAAATATACCCAGGAATTTAGGTAGAGGTGTCACCTCCAAACAGTGGAGAAAAAAATATACTGGCCAATAAATGGCATGAAAACTGGATAGCCATCTAGAAAAAAAAAATGAAATTGGATTGATGCATTTCAACAGGATGAACTCCAAATGAATAAAAAATTTAAAGGTAAAAAGATGAAACCATCAAAGTGCTAGGCAACAGTATGGAGAATTAATTTCTTTATAATCTTGGAAGGGGTTAATTCTTTTTTTTTTTTAATTTTTTAAAATTTTATTTTATTTTTAAACTTTACATAATTGTATTAGTTTTGCCAAATATCAAAATGAATCCATCACAGGTATACATGTGCTCCCCATCCTGAACCCTCCTCCCTCCTCCCTCCCCATACCATCCCTCTGGGTCGTCCCAGTGCACTAGCCCCAAGCATCCAGTATCATGCATTGAACCTGGGGGGTTAATTCTTTATTATTATTATTTTTTAAATTTTTTGTCTTATATTGGAGTATAGCCAATTAATAATGCGATAGTTTTAGGTGGACAGCAGAGGGACTCATACATATACATATATCCATTCTCCCCCAGACTCAGAATGGGTTAATTCTTGATGATTCAGTAACAATATTTCATATCAAAGACTAAATTGGTAATCTGTGTCACCCCTTGACAGTAGTTATTTATCCTCCCATCTTCAGTGTGTAATTTCCCAGTTTTGTACAAACATCCCCCCCCTCAACTAGTTTTCAATGTTAGATCCCCAGAATCATAAAAATACTTGGATTTTTCCCTTTTAGAGATGACTTGATTGAACTCACTTAAGTTCTCCCTTTTAATTCAAGTCTGCTGCGTTTTGACAGGCTGTAATTAACAAAAACTGGGTGACTGGCAAGTGATCATACATTGTGTGTCTGCACTGTCTGGATTTACAGTCCATATTTGAGTGTGTGGTGGCATGGGAGGAAGGGTAGAAAAGAAAATGTGCCTCAAATACCCTTTGATCCAATTGGTGCTGAAATGCATGGCGTACCCGACAAATGCTGCCGGAGCTGAAGAGGCCTGAACTGACCTTAAATGATGGGCTTGCTTGATACATGAAGAGGGCTTGGGTTCACAAGCAAAGGTAAGGATGAGTGTGCCAGGAGGTGGGGGGAGTTGTTTTGAAACAATTTCCGTGGAGATATTTGAGACTGTGACGTGTGTGTGATTGCTTCCTGTCTATTATGAAGAAAACTTTTTTCTCTGCTGTGATTAAAGAGGCTGATCACAGACTAGAGAGGAAAGACCCAAGCTTGCCAAGGGGCCACTGGCATTACAAGTTTTAATTAGGAACAAAGTAAAGAAGTTGTCATCGTAAAAATGAGTATGATTCATCGTGAAGGCAGTTAGCAAACAGGAAATGCACAGCAAGAAGCATGGTGATAGTTGTAATTATCTGTCACCGTAGGTGTTTTGCCACCTTGAAATGGTTAGGCCTTCACAATTCTGCCACCTGAATTCACTTCAGAAGGAGTTACACAAAGTCAGCATGAAAAGCTTCAGGTTTCAAGAAGGGATTCTGGAAACGAGCATCTCCTTGATATTTTCATTCAAGGAACAATTATGTTAAAAAGACTACATAACAGCTACCAAGGAGACACGTACAGGGTTTTGACAAAAACATGGAAACAACTCTGAGGTTTCAAAGTTTTGCTATTATGAGGGATATAGAAAATTTCAAGTAGCACCTAAAACCCCAACATTTGACAGAACAGGCCTAAAATACGGCAACCCACTCCAGTGTTCTTGCCTGGAGAATCCCAGGGACGGGGGAGCCTGGTGGGCTGCCATCTATGGGGTCACACAGAGTCCGACACGACTGAAGCGACTTAGCAGCAGCAGCAGCAGCAGTAAAGGAAATTGGAGTTGAGGGTAGGCTTGAGACCATGCACATGAATTCTCCAGGCAAGAATACTGGAGTGGGTTGCCATTTCCTTCTCCAGGGGATCTTCATGACCCAGGGATAGAATCAGCGTCACTTATGTCTCCTGCATTGGCAGGTGGGTTCTTTACTACTAGCGCCACCTGGGAACTCGTAGCTATACTTGCATGCATGCAGAAGATTCAAATGGAGGGAAACTCACCGTATTGTCCCAGCACCAGAATGTCAAGTTAGTGATTATTTCATTAGGAAAATATTTGCTACACCTATAATCTTGAAGTGATAAACAACATACCAGAGCAGAACATTACTCTCCAGGATTAAATACCAAACAAAATAACAAAGAGCTGACCCAGCTTCAGGCCATTGGGATGACACCTTGTCCAGTTACCACATCAAAGACTCTTTAGGTAAGCCATAGGCAGAAAAAAGAAGATTCAGTTAGGACGCTGGTTTGGAGAGGCTTCATGTGACCAAGAGGACAAAGAAATGCAAATAGACTAAACTCAAGCTGGCTGGTTCCTTTATTTTGTTCATTTAGTTCCTAATTTGCCCCTGTCACCTGGTTATCAAAACGTCTAAAAATCTAAAGTGGTACCTGCCCTAAGCTAAGTCAGCTCAGTACCTAATAAAAATTGGGCCCAGGTCAAGGAAGATGATGATGGGGAATGTCCAGCTCACTAAATGCATCTTACAATTAGCTGGGAGGTTACTTCGTGAATCACCGACTTAATGAACACACAAGCTGGGCAGGTGGGGAAAAGCCCTGATTCAATAAAGTGAAAAGAGTAAATAAAATTATTTCCTGAGGATATAGTCAGATTTGGGGGCTTCCTAGGTGATTTAGTGGTGAAGAACCTGCCTGTCAATGCAGGAAACGCAGGAGGCTCAGGAGACATGGGTTTGATCCCTGGGTTGGGAAGATCCCCTGGAGGAGGAAATGGCAACCCACTCCAGTACTCTTGCCTGGAAAATCCCATGGACAGACGGCCTGGTGGGCTACAATCCATAGGGTTGCAAAGAGTAGGACACAACTTAGCGACTGACCATGCATACATCAGTCAGTTCAGTTCAGTTCAGTCTCTCAGTCATGTCTGACTCTTTGCAACCCCATGGGCTGCAGCATGCCAGGCCTCCCTGTCCATCACCAACTACCAGAGTTTACACGAACTCATGTTCATTGAGTCGGTGATGCCATGCATGCATAGACAGATTTTAGTCCAAGGTAGAGAAAAACAATTCAAAACCCATCTTGACAAAGTGTAAACTGTGATAATATTAAGGGGAAAAAAACGTGTTAAACCCTGAGATGGATGGGCAAATTACTTTTGCAAAATCCTAAGTCATAGCAGGCCAGGTTAGGAATGGGTTTATTTGGGGGAATTGAAACAAAAGCTCCCTCTTTCCCCTGCTGCTGCTAAGTCGCTTCAGTTGTGTCCGACTCTGTGTGACCCCATAGACGGCAGCCCACCAGGCTCCACCGTCCCTGGGATTCTCCAGGCAAGAACACTGGAGTGGGTTGCCATTGCCTTCTCCATTGTGTGAAAGTGAAAAGTTAAAGTGAAGTCGCTCAGTCGTGTCCGACTCTTAGCGACCCCATGGACTGCAGCCTACCAGGCTCCTCCATCCATGGGATTTTCTAGGCAAGAGTACTGGAGTGGCTTGCCATTGCCTTCTCCACTCTCTCCCCTAGTGAAGGTGATTTTTTAGCTAATGACTGTACTTCTACACCTGTATCTTCTACTGTTCACAGGCTGTTAGAAAACAGGTGTTCTTGTTTGTGGAGTTTTCTTAATAGACTTTACTATTTAGAGCAATTTTGGGTTCACAGCAAAATGGAATAGAAAGTACAGACTTCTTGTATATCCCTGTCCTAACCCCCAACACATGCATAGCCTCCCCCACCATCCACATCCCACAAAGGTGCATTTGTTATAATGGATCAATCTGCACTGATAAATCATTATCCAACAAAGTCCATAGTTTACAATAGGATTCACTCTTGTTGTCCGTTCTATGGGCTTGGACAAATTCATGCCATGTACCCACCATTATAATATCATATATATTTAGTATCATATAGAATGATGTCACTACCCTAAAAATCTCTTTTAATTTAAAAAGTCTTATTATTGAAAATATTAAACATGTTCAGAAGCAGAGATAATAGTATAATGAACCTCTCCCATTTACCCATTATCTGCTTTCAGAAATTACCAACCATGGCCAATCCCAATGAGGTACTTTTGCAAAGGCTATGAGAATGGAGCTAAAGGCAGACTGGTATTATCTTTGGGGGAAAATAGTTTCTTCTCAGTGATTTTTAAGCAAGTGATTGAATTATTTTGGAGTAACCATGTATTAAGCATTAACTGTGCTAAGGTACTTTGCAAATGTTATCTAGACCCTTGCTACTCCAAGTGTGGTCCATGAACCAGCCTCGTGGGCATCTCCTGAGGCTTATTGGCAATGAAGATTCTCTGGCCCCACCTCAGACCTTCTGAATCAGGGTCAGGAGTTTAGTAAGATCCCCCAGGTGATCTGTAGGTAACCAAAAAGTTAAGACACACTGACTCCTTGGTCCAGGGTAGACATTTACAATAGCATCCTAAGAATCCTGCAACAACTCCTCAAGGCAGATGATATCATGCCCAATTTACAGACGAGATAACTAAAGCTCAGAGATATTATTCAGACTTTTAAAGACCTCCACAGCTAAACTTAGATCTGTTTGGCTTCAGAGTTTATAATTTTACTGCTCAGAGCATGCTGTCTCCCAGCTAGGGGGCTCACTTTGGGGTCAACTCAGTGAAAAAGGAAAAGGAGGTGATAGTATGTGTTTACACAACAGGAACAACCATTCATCTTGGCAGATGACAGTGACAACAACAACAGAAAACCAAAGTGTTTGCTATCATACAAACAATCACTTGCTCCCCTGAAAGACTTGTTCACTTTTAGACCATGTATTATGGTATCGTATAGACAGGTAATGGAGAAGGCAATGGTGTCCCACTCCAGTACTCTTGCCTGGAAAATCCCATGGACAGAGGAGCCTGGTAGGCTGAAGTCCATGGGGTCGCTAAGAGTCGGACACGACTGAGCGGCTTCACTTTCACGTTTCACTTTCATGCGTTGGAGAAGGAAATGGCAACCCACTCCAGTGTTCTTGCCTGGAGAATCCCAAGGATGGGGGAGCCTGGTGGGCTGCTGTCTATGGGGTTGCACAGAGTTGGACACGACTGAAGCGACTTAGCAGCAGCAGCAGCATAGACAGGTAAATATTTCAGGGTGTTCAGAGGTCAGAAAAAATATTTGGACCACTTTTCAAAGTTAGTCCCCCTTGACAGTACCTGTTGGCTGAAATATGAACCAAACCGCAAACCAAAAACTCTCCCAGAACAGATAGAAGATATGCTATAGACTCATATAACTGGTACATGCATTTAAAAAATCCATCAGACCAGTTTGACATCACATAGGCAGGAAAGGCAGGTTTCACTTTCCAACCAAATGAGCAGTTTTAGCCTATAGCTCTGCTTACACTGAGAAGGGAGCCTTAAATGACTGAAAACCTCTGGGCAATGCAATAGGCCCCTTTGTTTTCTGGGTAGCTTTTTGAAAGGAATATTACAGGAAAAAAGAGAAAAAGCACAATTGGGGAGCACACCCCAAATTTAGCAGAAATTCATTAGATCTCAGGAACTTCTCTCTTCTAATCCTGGAAGGAGGGTAAGGCCATTTCCTTCTCTTTCTGTTGCCCTAATGACTCAAGGGATCAGCATGACCACTTGCTTTTGCAATGAGTTGATCTGATGATTAATTAGCCTTTAGCAGAAACCTGCAGAGAAGGCAATGGCACCCCACTCCAGTACTCTTGCCTGGAAAATCCCATGGATAGAGGAGCCTGGTAGGCTGCAGTCCATGGGGTCACTAGGAGTCGGACACGACTGAGAGACTTCACTTTCACTTTTCACTTTCATGCACTGGAGAAGGAAATGGCACCCCACTCCAGTGTTCTTGCCTGGAGAATCCCAGGGATGGGGGAGCCTGGTGGGCTGCCGTCTATGGGGTTGCACAGAGTTGGAGATGACTGAAGCGACTTAGCAGCAGCAGCAGCAGCAGCAGAAACCTGATGAAAGTCTCAGTTCAAAGCCCCAGGGATCTAGTTCAGGGCAATCTGTCCTCACAAAGTAAGACTAGGTGAAGAGGCATGCAAACTGGCCTGGTGAGAGGGGGGCCACAGGGGTTTTGATTGACATTCTACTTTACACCCAACTGACCAGGATGCATCCTGCTGTTGTGAAACAGTGTTTCTACTGAAAAATAGAAAATCTACTGGCTCAACAAAGCTCATTGTCTACGTGCATGAAATCAAATTCCTAATGTGTCTTCTCTGTCTTATAAACACCTATTTGAATCACTTTATCCCACATTCTTTTTTTTAAAAATCCCACGTTCCAATAGATTTCATCACATTTTATGACCAACCTTGCCCTCATGCTAAAAAATATATTGAACAATACTAAGAATTGAGTCAAAATAGGCCCCCCAAAGCCATGTAAAGTAAAATAGATGACTTATAAAAGTTATTTTAAGAATGTTTTTCTAAACATTCTTAAAGAAGATTGTAAATCATATTTTTATACTGTATTTGAAGAGTTTTAATTTTTTTTCTGTTTTAAATGGTTTATTGAATATGAGTTACCAAAATTAACTGTATCAGTTATTATACTTGGATATCATATAAAAGTTCTGTTGCTCTTAGTTTTAGAATGACTTCCATTTTAAACAACATCATTAAAATAGATTAAAATGTTATTGCTGATATAAGGAAGTAAATCACATAAACACACCTAGTCTCATTGCTTGTCTGTTTAGCATGTTTCAAGGCTCTTGAAACTCACACTCAGCTCACAAAATCTACTTTAGTAGGATCTGTATGCCTAATATATATGAGCTGATTATCTAACAGTCTTACAACTTTTTGAATAAAAATTTTTAAAAGCACATATTTATTTAATAGTTTATTATCAGCCATTTAAAATCACAATGTATATTTCCTTTTTTTTAATTTAAATTTATTTATTTTAATTGGAGGCTAATTACTTTATAATATTGTATTGGTTTTGCCATATATCAACATGAATCCGCCATGGGTGTACATGTGTTCCCAATCCTGAACCCCCCTCCCACCTCCCTCCCTGTACCATCCCTCTGGGTCATCCCAGTGCACCAGCCCCAAGCATCCTGTATCCTGCATCAAACCTGGACTGGCGATTCGTTTCTTATATGATATTATACATGTTTCAATGCCATTCTCCCAAATCATCCCACCCTCTCCCTCTCCCACAGAGTCCAAAAGACTGTTCTATACATCTGCGTCTCTTTTGCTGCCTCGCATATAGGGTTATTGTTACCATCTTTCTAAATTCCATATATATGCATAGTATACTGTATTGGTGTTTTTCTTTCTGGCTTACTTCACTCTGTATAATCGGCTCCAGTTTCATCCACCTCATTAGAACTGATTCAAATGTATTCTTTTTAATGGCTGAGTAACACTCCATTATGTATATGTGCCACAGCTTTCTTATCCATTCATCTGCTGACGGACATCTAGGTTGCTTCCATGTCCTGGCTATTATAAACAGTGCTGTGATGAACACTGGGGTACAGGTGTCTCTTTCAATTCTGGTTTCCTCGGTGAGTATGCCCAGCAGTGGGATTGCTGGGTCATATGGCAGTTCTATTTCCAGTTTTTTAAGGAATCTCCACACTGTTCTCCATAGTGGCTGTACTAGTTTGCATTCCCACCAACAGTGTAAGAGGGTTCCCTTTTCTCCACATCCTCTCCAGCATTTATTGCTTGTAGACTTTTGGATCGCAGCCATTCTGACTGGCGTGAAATGGTACCTCATCGTGGTTTTGATTTGCATTTCTCTGAGAATGAGTGATGTTGAGCATCTTTTCATGTGTTTGTTAGCCATCTGTGCGTCTTCTTTGGAGAAATGTCTATTTAGTTCTTTGGCCCATTTTTTGATTGGGTCGTTTATTTTTCTGGAATTGAGCTGCTTTTAAAAGATCTATTTTTTCTTTTCTTTTCTGGCTCTGATATGTTGTTGTTGCTGCACATGGGCTCTCTCTACTTGTGGCAAGCAGGGGCTACTCTTCATTGCAGTGTGTGGGCTTCTCATTGTGGTGGCTTCTCTTGATGTGGAGCATGGGCTCTAGGGTGCCTGGGCTTCAATAGTTACAGTGGGCTTAGTAGTTATGACTCAGGGGATCAATTGCCCTGTGCATGTGGGATCTTCCCAGATCAGGGGTTGAACTGGTGTCCCTTGCATTGCAAGGCAGATTCTTAACCACTGGACCACCAGGGAAGCCCTGTATTTGAAGATCTTGATCACTATATTTTCCCTTTTGAAAATTTTACAAAGATGTTTCTAATATCTGTTTATCTAAATGACCACCTTTGTAAGGTTAGGGGGGCAGTTATTTATCCCACTTTTGTGGATGAGGAAACTGAGGCTCTGGCAGTTGAAGATAATTGCCTTCCACAAGAAGGCCTCCCAGGGAGGAAGTGAAGTCCCTCAGTCGTGTCTGACTCTTTGTGACCAGATGGACTGTAGCCTACCAGGTTCCTCTGTCCATGGAATTATCCAGGCAAGAATAATGGAGTGGGTTGCCATTTCCTTCTCCAGGGAATCTTCCTGACCCAGGGATTGAACCCAGGTCTCCTGCATTGTAGGCAGACACTTTACCATCTGAGCCACCAGGGAGGAAGGGGCACTGCCAAAGTCAGCATCCTGACCATGACCTAGCCTTGTCTTCTCTTCTCTTAACACAGGTTGAAGAAAAAGATAGCAGAAGAGTAGCCACAAAATTACCCGCCAAAGAAACTAAGGCAGCAGAGAACATGCCAGGATTATTAAGTTAGTTGGAAATATCTTTTCACTTTGGAAAATACAAGTAACCCCCATGGGTTATTTGATGAGGGGAAAATACCAAGACATGAGTACTGAAGGTCTTTGGGTTGTAAGTTATGATGTGGACCCAGAGGAATGGCACTTGAGGTAGAGCACATAGCTAGCTGCATTCTCTCCTTTCCTTTCTCAGTTTGTACTCTCCCCACCCAAGGGGAAGTCAGGAATGTTGTGGGAGGCAGGGGCCCTTATTAAGAAAGTAGGGAACGGGCCACTGTCGTTCCAACTTCAAGAAGAGGGCATTCACTAGACTGTGGTGTCTCCTGGGCCAAAGTCAGATGCTCTCCTACCCCTGCCTCTGGGGCGGCTATGGAGGGAACTATTAGTTTGAAGTCATTTATTCCAAAGGGCACATCCTAATGGGGCTGAATCTAGACCTATACACATGCTGCTGTCCAGTTAAGGAGAGCACAGTGCTCTCTATAAGAAATAAGTTAAACTTGTGAAAAGATTTCAAAACTGTCCAGGGGAGAGGAGGTGGGGGATCCAAATTAATCCTAATTGTGGAACCCCCGTGGCTTCACTTCTGCCAGCCCCTTCCGGTTTTACCATTACTTTGAGTCATTATTTTCTAATGTTCGTAAAACAGGCTATATGCTGCTGCAAAGTTGCTTCAGTCATGTCCGACTCTGTGCGATCCCATAGACGGCAGCCCACCAGGCTCCTCCATCCCTGGGATTCTCCAGGCAAGAACACTGGAGTGGGTTGCCATTTCCCTCTCCAATGCATGAAAGTGAAAAGTGAAAGTGAAGTCGTTCAGTCGTGTCCGACTCTTAGCGACCCCATGGACTGCAGCCCACCAGGCTCCTCTGTCCATGGGATTTTCCAGGCAAGAGTACTGGAGTGGGGTGCCATTGCCTTCATGGTGCCCTGTAAAACTCTATTCCCCACAAGGGAGTTCTGGGGAGTTGGGTACAGTAAGATTATCTTACAGAATGACACTTGTAGATACCATGTAGATAACACACAATCAGCCCAAGAAATAAATTCCACACATGAACCACATACATTTGAAAGGCCCCAATTGCTGGGAGCCAGGCTAACCTATAGTTAAAGGATTTCTGGAATTTTCTGTGAGCCTTTCAGGCTTCCAATGTTTCATTCCTCTCAGTGTCTGATGGGAAAATCAGCAGGTGAGAGGGCATTTTGTAATATTTAACCTAAAGATAAGAGTTTTGCTAACTACTGAACAAATTTATGGAAAGAAACAATATCTTTGCTCTAACTATTTATATGAAATACCTCAACATTCTAAAATCCTGGAGAAGGTTCTGGTTTGCATGTCACAGGGGCTGGCTGGACACTTAGAAGAGAGGTAGTAGGTAAAATCTGGGCATGGGAAGGGAGACTGGCCTGGAGAAGTTATTCCTTCAAACCTGAGATTCTGTGAAAACTAGAGTGCAAATCTATTTCCTAAAGGAAACTGTACTTTTAGAAGTACACAATTATAGAGATGGAGAACAAATTTTAATGGTTACCAGACATTAGGGAACCCACTCCAGTGTTCTTGCCTGGAGAATCCCAGGGACGGGGGAGCCTAGTGGGCTGCCATCTATGGGGTCGCACAGAGTCGGACACAACTGAAGCGACTTAGCAGCAGCAGCAGCAGCAGCAGCAGCAGCAGACATTAGAGATGGTGGAGGGTGACAGGGTTGGTGTGACTATAAAGGGGTACACCAGGGAGATCTTTGTCATGACAGAATAGTTTTGTGTCTTGATTGTGGTGGTGGTTCTATGAACCTATACATGTAATAAAAGAGCATAGAATTATACACAGACATTGTACCTATGTCAATTTTCTGGCCTTTATATGAAACTATAATTATGTGCGAAGTAATCATTGGGGGAGACTGCGTGAAGGACAACTTCCTATGAGTATAATTATTTCAAAATAAAAAAGTTAACAAACATCAAGCAGAATCCTGCATTTCTTTTAAGTACCCTACAAAACCCTTCGTTTATTTAATTTTTATTTTAAGAGAACCCCAACCCCACACACCATAACTCCTTGGTTGTTGAGGATTAGAACTACAGACTTAGGAACAAACTTTTCCTTTTCCATCTTAGTTTCTTCATTGGGGAAAAAAATGTCAGAATGCATGTGGCCTTTTTCAAGTTTTTAATCTATAGAACTGATGTTTTGGACTAAGCTATTCAGTTGGTATGCCTTAAGTAGACTGGGCGGTTCTACATCTGTCTAAGCCAGCTCTTCTCCCTGTCATGGAAAAAAAAAAAACACAAACATGTTAAATTCCTGTCGTGCCTTCCATGCAAAAAGAAGCATAAGGGTAGGTGGGTGGGAGAGGACAGGTCAGGAGGGTGTGGGGTTCTGTAGTAAAGCAAGAGGCTCCTCTCAGCTCAGAGGGAGCTGTGCTTCTGATGTTGAGAAGTGTAGAGAAATTGCCCCCAGGAGGTCAAGGCACTTGGAAGATAAACAATTCAACTAGCGTTGGAGAGGGGGCCAATGCAGTTGAATGTAGAAATGTGAATCAGCTTCCCCTCCCCATCTCCCCAAGTCCACCAGAAGCGGAGGTGGACAGAGCCTGAGCCCTTCAGTGAGAACAGGTAGTTATAACAGGCAGGTTTTAAAGGGGTTTGGGTGGGAGCACCTGCTGCTGGTTGTCAGCATCCCAACACACTCTATCTCCCAGAGAGTCCCCAGAGTGGCCTTTGTAGGTTCTATGCATCTCACTGAGACTTATTTAATTCATCTCATCTGGCCCAGAGCACATGACTATAAGCTGCCTCATATGCTCTTATTTTGAGTCATAGGGGCCTGGGTTCATATCCTAACTCTACTGTTTACTAGTTTTGTGATCTTGGGCCAATGGGGATAATACCTGCATTACAGGGTTTCTGAAGTGTCTGGCACCTAATAGATGCCTAGCAAATGCTAGCCTTCTCTTTGCTCTGCTCATTGTTCCCTGTATGGCTGCCACATTACTTCCTAGACTGTAAGGTCCTTGGGAGAGCTCCTTTATGTTCTCTCTCCCCTGTATCCAGCATAGGGTTGAGCACACTGTTAATGAGTAAAACGGTGCCTTCCTGGCTGCCTCAGTGATACTACTGATGGAGACCCAGAAATGGGCACAAGGGCACATCAACATTCCACTGCTGCTTTGTTGTTTTTGCCTTTTTTTTTTTTTCACTTAAAAAATATTTTTAATTGAGGTATAGTTGATTTACATTTTTATAGCTTCCAGGTGTATCAACATTCCATTTCAATATGAAAGTAACATGCTGGATTCTTTACTTCCCTGATACATCATTCTAGTAAAACAGGCCCACATTTAGTGCAAATACAATTGTAGACAAATATTATGTAGCTCAAGTAAAATTAAAGTCAGTGACTAAGTATCTTGACAAAGTGGCTTTTTGATCAGTTTATCAGGTGTGAAGCATGAAAAATATCAATTGCAGACTTACAGGCTTATTACCACAGAATTCAAAAGGTTATCAAATATAGCAAAAAGAGCATTCTTGGGACAATTATCTGTAATAGTATACTGTATCAATGTTATATTTCTTGAATTTGCTAACTTAACTGTGTTTATATAAGAGAATGTTCTTAGGAAATACATTGAAGTATTAGGGGGTGATGGGACATGTTGTCTGCAACTTTGAAGTGTTTCAGAAAAAAGTGTGTGTGTGTGTGTAGAAAGAGCGAGAGAGAATGATAAATGTAACAAGATGCTAACAATAGATAAATATTCATCAAGAGTATGTGAAATTTCTTTTTACTCTCTTTGCAGACAATTTTCCTTAAGTTGAAAATATTTCACATTAAAATTAAAAAAATATTATTTCGACCATTTAACCATTGTGTCTGATGCTGTGATAGGTATGATATTCAAGGGAGAACAAGACATGGTCTCCATCTTTAACCCAGAAATTCACAGTCTGGGGCTGGCAGGACCAAAAAAAAGGGCCAGGACAATTCAGTGTGGTGAAGGGTGGCACAGAGGAGGTGTGCTAAAACCAGACTTCCTAGGATGAGGTGGTCGGAGGAGGCTCTTTACAGAGGAGGTAAAGGAGAAGCTTAATGTTGGGGGAACTAATTAGGTTTGGGGATGGCAATGGGACATGGAAGCAGAGTTGACCAACAGACTGTGAGTTATAGAGAAGAGGTGCCTGTAGACAGCAAGAGAAAGACACCTGCCTTCTAAGGACAGACAAAAAGGCCTGGATTAGCAGGTGTCAGGGGCCAGGCCCAAATCACCATAGCCTCTGAGGTAACATAAGAAGTGCTGCTGCTGCTGCTGCTAAGTCGCTTCAGTCGTGTCCGACTCTGTGCGACCCCATAGACGGTAGCCCACCAGGCTCCCCCGTCCCTGGGATTCTCCAGGCAAGAACACTGGAGTGGGTTGCCATTTCCTTCTCCAATGCATGAAAGTGAGAAGTGAAAGTGAAGTCGCTCAGTCGTGTCCGACTCTTAGCGACCCCATGGACTGCAGCCCTCCAGGCTCCTACATCCATGGGATTTTCCAGGCAAGAGTACTGGAGTGGGGTGCCATTGCTTTCTCCGGTAAGAAGCGCAGGCATAAGCAAAAACACTAGAAGCCAAAAGGCTGAACACAAGCGGGCTTACTGATGGCTTAGGATGAACTTTATGGTGTGGTATACTGAATGTCCTAGACACATCAGCCCCTAGATTGATTAATGTAAGTAGCCAGGATACATACAGGCATGGCTCCAAATTAGTTAGGATTGCTAATAATAGACTGTGAGGCAGGAAGAGGATGTTAGGCGATCATAAGAAACTAAAGAAGTGATTTTTGAAGAACAGGATGAACTTTACCAGCAATAAGGATAAGGTAGTACCCAATTAACACACAACAGGATGGGGAGAGATTGTTGTTAATAGGAAAAATCCCGAGAACAGTACCAGGTTCCATAATTAAGGGAAATCAACAAGGCAGTACTGCTGTTTCAGATGTCAATGGGGCAATGGGAATTTCCACTAAATAATTAGATACAGGAGCCAGGATGAGAACGTACCTGAATGTTCCTACCAAGGGCCTGGTGGGAGCTCTTTTATTTTTCCTTTCACTGAAAACATTTATTTTATGGAAAATTTATAAAAATAATGAGAACAGCATTAGCTTAATAATGAGGACATTTAATGGCTTTAACAGCACATAAAACTGTCAAAATGTGACAATTTTTGACCTACAAAAATGACAAGTTCATGTTTCAAAAGAAAATGAACCCCCATATACCCAACACCCAGCTTTAGCGATTATCAACACATAATTTAATTTCATTCAAATTCCCACCCATGACCCTGGCAAAGTGACTAATGTGAAGCAAATCTCTAGTGGGATTTTTTTGTGCTTAAAAAAAAAGTGATTAAGTATCTATAAAAGAGATTCAAATTTTATATATATATATATATATATATATAA
Source organism: Bos indicus x Bos taurus (assembly GCF_003369695.1). Classification (NCBI taxonomy): domain Eukaryota; kingdom Metazoa; phylum Chordata; class Mammalia; order Artiodactyla; family Bovidae; genus Bos; species Bos indicus x Bos taurus. Next base: position 127,345,532 of record NC_040105.1, read on the forward strand.
TGTTTTAGTTCATTTTCCCAGTAATGTATCCTTGTGGTTCAAAATTCAAAAGGTACATACTGTCGTATAATTTTAATATACACAATTTTTATTTTGTAATTACACTTCCATAAAGTGAAAAAAAAAAAAAAAGGATACAAAACAGAAGGACAAGTGAAAAGTCGCCTTCCAAACCTTGTTACCTAGCCAACAGCTCCCCCTCCTCAGAGGCAACCAACATTAACGGTTTTTTATGTATCCTCCCTGGGATGTTTTACTCATGTTAACAAAGAGATTGCGGAGAAGACAATGGCACCCCACTCCAGTACTCTTGCCTGGAAAATCCCATGGACAAAGGAGCCTGGTAGGATGCAGTCCATGGGGTCGCAAAGAGTCGGATACGACTGAGCGGCTTCACTTTCACGCATTGCAGAAGGAAATGGCAACCCACTCCAGTGTTCTTGCCTGGAGAATCCCAGGGACGGGGGAGCCTGGTGGGCTGCCGTCTGTGGGGTCACACAGAGTTGGACACGACTGACGCAACTTAGCAGAAGCAAAGAGATTGAGAACTATTCCCACTGATTTGTACCTTGCTTCTTTCAGCTAACAAAATATTTGAGATCATTCTATATCAGCTCACAAAGAGCTTCCTCCCTTTCCCAGCTATCTAGCATTCCATTGAAGAACTACAGTTTATTTAAGGAATCAAATCACTCTTGGTGGACTTTTAGGCTGTTTCCAATCCGTTGAGGTTACATACAGTGTTGGAATGACTCAACCTTATGCATTCATCTTGCACCAAAGTAAGTGTATCTATCTGTAAGATAAATGCCTCAAAGCTGAATTTCTGGATGAAAAGGAAGGCACACATAATTTTGATAGATATTGCCAAATTGCCCTTCATCAGCTTGTAGTTATTTTAATGCTGTCTTCACCCTTGTATTCTGTGCAGTTTACCTTCTGCTCCTTTCCACTTACTCCAAGTGGCACTATAGGGGACCATTTCAACATGCAGTATCAAACTCAGAAACACCCCCTCTGACCTCAGCCTCGCATGGGTCTCCCTCTACCACTCTGCTGCCAGGACCACCAGCCTGTCCTTCCTTCCCACTCCTTGCCCAGAGGCATCAGTAGCTTGCTGGCTTCCTTTCCTCCTTCCAAGCTGGTGCTGTGATCAGCCATCTTAGCCATGCTAGTGCTGATCTCTGGACTCACTCTCCCTGTGACCTTCTGTAGCACCTGCTCTGCCAATCCTCAGCCCTGTGAAAACCCCACCATCCATTCTCTCCACCTCCCACTCCCAGCCTGCTAACTATTGCTGGAGAAGGTCATGAGATTGGCTCTGTTACAAAGCCAGGCCAGCCAGCCTCAGCAGGGCCCCAAGGGCTACAAGGTAGTCCTTTTAAATATTTGTATCAAATTTCTCTTCGTGATTTTTTCCAATCCTCTCCCTCTCCTCAGATTCCTTACCCCACCCTCACCCCAACCCCAACCCCTCAGTTGAGGGCCAAGCTTTGAGTTTCAATGACAGGACATAGGTCATCAAGCAGGAACTCCCTTGATTCTCTCGATTCTCTTGGTACTTGACCTTGCGTGTCCTTGAGTCACTGCTTTTTCACATCTGCCTGCTCATCCCAACTCCTCAGCCTCCAGAGAACAAGGGACTCCCTCCTCAAGGTTTCCTCTTCCACCTGTGTCCTTGACACTAGGTTCTCTTGCCTTCTCCTACACTTGGCCATCCTCTTTCCCTTTGGGCAAGCTCTTCCCTCCTGGCTAGTTTTTCTCTCTCAGCCTAAAAACACTTCCTTCATATCAGTGTCACTATTCCACACTACCAACAAACTTTAAAAATTTAGCCATCTTTAAAATTACACAACTAATTCATGCCTCCTGGCTTCACTTCTTCCAAGTCAGCCCCAAAATTTAACAGAAAACTCAGAAAATAATGATAAGCAAAAAGAAGAAAATTAAAACCACCCATAATTCACCATGTAACTATTAATATTCCGGTGTGTTTCTTTCCAACCATTTTATATACACATATATAAGCTTAGATATCTATATGTATTTCTTCTTACAAAAGTGGATCATCGTACACAAAATACTGTCATACTGTATTTCAGACATCATGGGCTTCCCAGATGGTGCTAGTGGTAAAGAATCTGCCTGCCAATGCAGGAGACACAAGAGACACAGGTTCAGTCCCTGGGTTGGGCAGATCCCCTAGAGAAGGGAATGGCAACCCACTCCAGTATTCTTGCCTGAGAAACCCCATGGGCAGAGGAGCCTGGCTGGATACAGTCCATGGGGTCTCAGAGTCGCACACGACTGAGAACACATGCACAGACTTAGTTGTCTGGTCCTGGTTAAGTAAATTAACGTCTCTGAGTCCATTTCCTCCTGTGTAAAGTGAAGACTATTATAGTAACTACCTCATAGGGCTGTTGTGAGGATTCAGTGAGACAAAAATATATAAAAACACTTATCACAGTGCCTGACACATAGCAAGTTGAATTAATGTTAGCTATTATAATCTTCCCACATCAATAAATATAGCTCTACATAATAATGTAATGAGTTCTGTCACTGCTATGTCTAACAGGAGTGACTAAAGCACTGCAGTGACTCACCAGCACATATTCATTTGACATACAAGCAAGTATGTCTGTGGGATAAACTGCCTAAAGCACAACTGCTGCTTCGGAGGCTCTGCACATTTGTAATTTGGACAGATATTGCCAAATTGCCCTTCCTCAAGTGGGAGTTATCGTGATTTCTCTAAGTTATCCCTTATTGATGAATATTGAGGCTGTTTTCAAATTTTTCATTGATAGATGGTGAAGAACATTCTTATAACTAAATATCTGCTTGAATTCATGATTATTTATTCAGGCCAAAGGAGAGAGTATAAGTAAATGCATAGAGATGTGGGAGCAAACGGTGTGCGCTGGAAACAGTGATACCCAGAGGGTAGAAGGACAAGACGTGGGCCTGTAAATAGATTGGGACCAGATTGTAAAAGACTGTGAATTTCACATTTATTCATCTAATCAGTCACTAAATATTTAGTGACTATCTGTTACAGGCCATGCACTGTTTTAGGCAGTTTATTCACTTAGTGAACAAAAACAGAAAAAGATTCCTGCCCTGGGGGAGTTTACATTCTAGTGAAGAGATACAAACAATAAAAGTAATAAACAAACTCTAAAATAAATAAACAGAGACTGTTAGAATGTAATAAGAAAAAAGGAAAGATAGAGTAGGCTAAAGGGGATGAGGTGCTGGGAGTGAAATTATGATATTAGAGTAATATAACATGTCGTTCTTAAATATCAATAATTAATATTAACATTGCACAGTGCAATATTAAATAGAGTGACTGCTGCACTACAGAGTTTAAATTTATTCTAGGAATGAGGAACCACTGAGGTAGGCATTCATATATATTTATCATCATCTGTGCCATATCCACATACTACCTGATACCTAATGGTTTCTTTAAATTGACTTACCTTTCCCTACCTAAATTTATTTTAAATGAAGCTCTATAACACCAACATAAACGGAAACTCAGTATTACATGCCACCAAAGTCTAGAAGGGGATACTGGATGATATCTCTGGCTGGCCTCTGTAACTAGTTCATTACAGAGACTAGTTAGTATATAAGAACAATAACAACCAGCACTTTTAAAACTGCGTGCTTATTATTTGACAGGTAACTTGGTATTTTTACATGCTGCAGATAGTAAATTTAATCTTCACAGTAATTCTATGCCACAGGTACGATTATGGTACCTATTTCTTTAGGAGGAAATTTGGGCAAGTGATTAACTCTCCCAAGCCTCAGCTTCCTCGTAAATAAATGGAGACAATAATGAGGATATATACACAGAACTCATACAATTCAACATCAAAAAAACAAACAACCTAATTTTAAAATGAGCAGAGGATCTGATTAGGCATTTTTCCAAAGAAGACATACGGAAGGCCAACAAGTACATGAAAATTTGCTCAGCAGCACTAATTACCAGGGAAATGCAAATCAAAACCACCTCACACCTGTCAGAATGGCTATTATCAAAAGAGACAACAAATCATAAGCATTGGTGAGAATGTGGAGAAAATGGAACCCGCATGCACTGTTGCGGGACTCTAAATTGGTGCAGCCACTGTGGGAAACAGTATGGAGGCTCCTCAAAAAATTACAAATAGAACTACCCTACAATTCAGCAATTCCACTTCTGGGTATTTTCCCCAAAGAAAACAAAAACACTAATTCACAAATATGTGCACCTCCATGTTTAGTGCAACGTTATTCACACAGCCAAGACATGGAGGCAACCTGAGTGTTCATCGATAGATGAGTTGATAAAGAAGATGTGATACATATACACAATGGAATATTACTCAGCTATAAAAAAATAATGAAATCTTGCCATTTACGAAAACATGGATGGACCTAGAGGGTATTGTACTAAGTGAAATAAGTCATATAAGGACTACTGTACGATTTCACTTAGATGTGGAATCTCAAAAACAAATGAACAATCATAACAAAACAGGAAAGAGTCGTAGATACAGAGCACAAGCATGTGGTTGCCAGAGGGGAAGGTGGGTTGGGAGGATGAGTAAATAGGTAAAGGAGACTAAGAGATACAGACTTCCAGTTACAAATAAATGAGTCACAGGGAACTAACATAGTGTTCTAGGTCAATAATACTCCATTTTTTTAAAGAGAAAATAACCTAAATGTCCCCAAATAAGGATCTAATTGAAGAAATTGTAGTCAGGGTAAGATAGTAAGCAAACATACACATGGACTATATACTTATAGCCTCTGGTCAGAATTTATATTGATATAAAAAACTGTTAAATTTTTAAATAAATAAGTCAAACAAAAAATATGAAATTTTATATATTGCATGATCACAAAAATATTTCAAAAATATAAATAGGGGAAAAGGCTGGAAGTACATCAAAATATTATTGATCATCTTTGAGAGTTAAGACTATTAGTAAATTTTTAATCTTGTAGTTCTTTGGATTTCCCAAGTTTTCTATGAGTATTTACCATTAAAAGGAAATTTTTAAAAATAAAAAAAGGCAATGTAGGACAGAAGGGCCCATGGCTTGTGCTTACTCCATGTCATGCTTGGGAGAGATGGGGAGAGGGGACAGGAATAGAAGGGAATAGAAGCTCCCAGCTACATCATCCCCTGACCACTAACCCTCAAAATCTAATGACTGAGGTTAGAAGTAAATTACTGCTTTAAAATACAAACACCTTCCCTCAAAGTTAAATTTATTGGTCACTTTAATTTTCCTGCGAAGAACTTTAATCAGAATTTCTAATATAGACTTGCTAGGATCGGAGTTTTGATTAGAAGATGGTAAGAAAATAAACCTCTGGGAGCACCGGCAGGGAAGGCTGGCACTTGGGCTGCTGGAGGGAAAGAGGCAACAGAAAGCAAGCTAAAACTAAAGACAAACTCTCAACTTCAGTTGTCTCTAATTCAAGTCCTTTGGGGGAAGAAACAGAATATAAATACGATAAATAATACATCAGCAGAGAGACGGTGCCTAGTTTCCGTTACCATGATTAGTCTCTGCCATTCAACTTCCTGAGAAATGAGCTTTGTTTCTTAAAAAAGGCCATTTTCGGGACTTCTCTGGTGGTCCAGTGGCTAAGGCTCCACACTCCCAATGCGGGGGCCTGGGGTTTGATCCCTGATCAGGGAAATAAATCCCATATGCTACAGCTAAGACCCAGTGCCACTGAAAAAAAAAGGCCATTTTCATTCATGAAAAATAATATGGGACTTTGAACCACTCAGCCTAAGAATCTGAACCCCAGAGCTCTTTCCCTAGTTTCAGTTATCTTTTAATAGTGAGATCCCATAAAATCACACAGATGAACCCAGGTTCTCTGAAAGGCTTACAAGCAAGAAAAGTTCAAGATAATGTAGTAATGTAGTCTTTCAGTATTGATTTATAAAGGGAAAGTAAGCCTTTGAATGGAGTGAACAATATTTTAAAATAGTTTAGAGAAAATTAGAGACTGAAGAAAAGCTTGTCATGGAAACAAACAAACAAAAAAGCTAGGAGCAGGATGGTTTTAGCTCTGACATCGAGCAAGCATTGCCTAATGACCCCCAAATGTGATATTAGCCCTCAAATGTGGTATTGTGTGAGTCCTGAGTCACAAAGGAAAACAATGTTGGATCTGCTTGCTGCAGAACACTATATCTACAATGGGATAGACATCCCTAAAGGTAAGTAAGTACACTACCTCTGCTTTCACAATGTAGTAAAAGAGAGAACAAAACCCTTTAGTTGATGGCCAAATGTGGTACTACATTTCTAGTACACAAATAGTTTCCTTCTCCTGCTCAACATTTGAGGAGTCCCAGACAAGACTCAGACAATCCTGGCACTTCTGCTGGAGTTCCTATTTGGTAAAGTGAAATTAGCAAAGTGTGTTGCTTGGTAACATGTGCTCTATTAAACCCTTGGATCTTAGGTATGATGAAATAGACCAAGTACATCTATTTGGTTTGCTTTTTTCTTTCTTTCTTTCACCAAGATCCAAAGGCTGATACCATGCTTCATAGCTTTCCTGGTACCCACAGCCCCCTGAACAACAGGACACTGGCAAATACCTATGAAAGTCACTCTTCTCCTGTCAGTAAGTGAGTGAGTTTGGGAGGCTACATACACGTTAGTATGTCACTGGGACTTTAGCAAGCCATAGCTTCTCTTTAACTGACTATGATTTATCTATGAATTTATCTTGAAGTTAACTAAAAGCGAGAAGTCATATGAAGCTATTCCTAAAGAAACTTAGAAGCCTCTGGAGAAAGTTAAGTCAGTTTATTTTCTAAGTCAAATAGGATTATCTTTTGAAGGAAGTATTCCCTTCAGCTGATCATCTTAAACAGTAATGAATAATTGTATTTGGCTAAATACCCAAACTCAAGCTAAACAAGGTAAATTCTTTGAAAGCAAATATAATCTGATGAGCATTTTTGATAAAATAAACATAGTTAAACATATTTCCTCACTCTCACTGATGGCTTTCCTATCTCAAGCAACATTTAACACAACAAATCCTTTTGAAAATTAGGATTTCAAAATCAAACTATCATTTAAACAAACTACATACATGGGCCACATAAATGAACATGCATTGCTGATGGGAATATAAAATGGTAAAATTACTTTGGAAAACAGATCAGCAATTTCTTTCAAAGTTAAACATACACTCACATAACATAGCAATCCTACTAGGCATTTACTCAAGAGAAATTAAAATACACATCTACACAAAAGCTTAAACACAAATATTCATAGCAGCTTTATTTGTAATAACCCATAACTGGAAACAACCTAGATGTCCATCAAAATGTTAATGGATAAGCAAATTGTGCCATATACATACAACGAAACACAACTTAGCAATAAAAGAGATGAAGTGCTGATCCCGGAAACAACATGAATGGATTTCAAGGACATTCTAAACAAAAGCAACTAGACACAAAAGAATATATACTGTATGATTTTATACATATCTATGAAATTCTATAAAAGTGAACTCTAACCTGTAGTGATGATAAAAAGGAGATCAGTGGTCATCTGGAGCCGGTGGTAGGAGTAGAAGATTAATGATGAAAGGTCAGTGGACATTTCTATGGAAGTGGTCTATATCTTGACTGAAAGCTTAAAATAGATGAAATTTATAGTAAGTATGTAAATTACATCTCAACTGAGTTGATTTTTTTCTTTTTCAAATTCTTTTCCCATTTAGGTTATTACAGAATATTGACTAGAGTTTACTGTACCATATACTAGTTTAAATAAAAACTCTTCAAAAGTTGAAAATTTAAAGATATATCTGCTTAGCAAGTGTAAGTAATAAGTATCCTGTGTAAACTGTGGACCAAGATGCAGTCTCTACAATTAGGAAACCACTCGCTTGAAAAAACTAAGCACCCAGGAACATGTGCATGGTAGAAGGCATTGAGCCAATGCTATTTAGAGCTGGTATATACGGTTTAACAGGTTCTTTTAAATAGTGGGAGAATGGCCAAAGGAATAAAAGCCAAAGGATTCACTAGGCTGGAAATGAGACCAATATACACTAGGTTGGTTGGGAGTGCTCATGCACTCAGTGCTCAGTCCCTCAGTCATGTCGGACTCTTTGTGACCCTATAGACTGTAGCCACTAGGCTCCTCTGTCCATTGGATTCTCAAGGCAAGAATACTGGAGTGGGTTGCTGTGGTTGGGAGATCTGGGATCAGATTAAGGACAAGATATGACGTTCTACATCACTGTGAACCCTGGCTTGTCACTATCATCTTATGAAATGCATCTCAATAGAGAGGCCAGTTAATCTGGATGAAGCGTGACTAATCTAAAAACTGATATCAAATGACTAAGACAAAGAGTAGAAAATGGTATAGGACAAGAGGGTCTTCAGATTCCTTGGCCAGACTACAGGGCACCTCTTCTCTCACCATCAGTGTGGAAGCTCATTATCCTTTTGGTGTTTGGCAAACATTCTATTAAGGTTACAATAAATGCAAGAGATCTGATGAGGAACTGACCTAGAATATTTTATTCATCTATATAGCTTTAGAAATTAAAAGATGGGAAAAATAGATAATTGAGTATCTCTCATATACAGTCTTAGGATAGGATTCAGAATACAGTCCTATTGCACTGGGAAATAATCTGAAATTATTTTTTTAATCAGAGGGATCTAATAATATCACAAGTTTTTAGGAACTGATAAGGAAATGTGAAAAACAAGAGTGGACTGTTGTAGTCATTTCTGGGTGCCACACTTGAAGGATATTGACAAATTGGAGGTTAATGGCCAGGATGGTAACAAGGCCTGGAAACCATCTCAGAGAAAAAAGACTAGAATGGAAACCTAGAATAGAAAAGATCTGTCTGGACATGGTAGCTGTTGCCAAATATCTGAAAGTCTACACCTATGGGAGAGGTGATGCTGCTGCTCAGTCGCTCAGTCATGTCTGACTCTGTGTGATCCTATGGAACTGTAGCCCACCAGGCTCTTCTGTCCATGGGATTCTCCAGGCAAGAATACTGGAGTGGGTTGCCATGCCCTTCTCCAGGGGAGCTTCCCGATCCAGGGATTAAACCCGAGTCTCCTGCATTGCAGGCTGATTCTTTACCATCTGAGCCACTAGGGTAGAGATGATAGATAGACTTTGCCTATTTTTGTGGCATTCCCTATGACAAATTAAGACCAAAGAATGGAAGATAGATTTAGTTCAATATCTGGGGGAATTTTTTAATGAGCAGAACATTCAAACAGGTGAAAGGCTCTTTGACTCTCCTTCAGTGAAAATTAAAATAGAAGTGAAGAGTCCCAGGGAGTGCTAGTGGTAAAGAACCCTCCTGCCAATGTATGGGGGCTTCCCAGGTGGTAGCACCTTATACCTCTTACACCTGCCCATGCCAGAGATGTAAGAGATGTGTGTTCGATCCCAGGGTTGGGAAGATCCCCTGGAGGATCCCCTGGAGGAGGGCACAGCAACCCACTTCAGTATTCTTGCCTGGAGAATCCCATGGACAGAGGAGCCTGGCAGGTTACAGTCCATAGGGTCGCAGACTTGACTGGACATGACTGAAGTGACTTAACACGCACACACTCAAGTGAAGAATCCAATAGTGATAAGGGAGCACTGATGCTCTTATCCTTTCCCTCACATTTGTCAGAACTGCATATGAATTTCTAAAACATATTTATCTTCTATTATTTCTTGATTATACAAGTAACAGGTTTGCTATGTGAAAAAAAATGAAAATACAGACAAGCAAAGAGAAACACAAATGAAAACAAAATCATGCATCTTCCACCTCCTAGAAATGTAAACATTTTGGCATATAGCCTTACAGAATTTTTTCTGTTATAGATCCCTATAAAATATATACATATACTTTTAAAAAACATAAATGAGATACCATTAATAAAACTACTTTTTTACTTTACAATACAGTATAAACATTCTTAACAGGTACATCATTCTTAACAGGTACAGAGATTTCCATGGAATGACTATACTGTATGTAATTTGTTTACCCAAAGTTTCCCAGAGGACATTCTATATAACATTAGTTCTATAAGATGACCCTCAAAAAAATAGGACTTAGGTTAAATAGTTTAAAATGCCCCATATCATATTCCCTTTCTTGGGCTTTCACATGTTAAAGAAATGAATTAACTGAGTTCCCCAAACTTACTTGACCAGAGATTGTCCATGGCCTCCCCCTTCTTTAATTCTTCAGGACACTTACTTATATTTTATAAAACACTCTGATAAGTGCTAGATTAACTGATACTTTAGTGTTAGACTTTAGGTTTCTAGTTTTTTACATAAAACTTTCCATTTTAACCATATTGAAGTATACAATTCAGCATATGCGTGCATGTGCACTCAGTCGTGTCCCACTCTTTGTGACCCCATGGACTGTAGCCTACCAGGCTCCTCTGTCCATGGAATTTTTCAGCAGGAATACTGAAGTGGGTTACCATTTCCTACTCCAGGGGATGTTCCCAGCCCAGGGATCGAACCCATATCTCTTGTGTTTCCTGCACTGGCAGGCAGATTCTTTACCAACAGTGCTACCTGGGAAGCTTATATTCGCAATTACATTCCCACTCTATATTTCCAAAGGTTTTTCATCATCTCAAACAGACATTCTGTACCCATTAAGAATCCTCATTCCCCCTCCCACCAGCCCGTGGTAACCTGTAAACTATTTTCTGTTTCTACAAATTTGTGTAAGTAAGTGGTGACATGCAATATTTATCCTTTTGTGTCTGGCTTATTTCACTTATAATGTTTCCAAGGTTCACCCATGTTGTAGCAAGTGTCAAAACTTCATTCCTTTTTGTGGCTGAATAATAGTTTGTGGTATGGATATACCACATTTTATCCATTCATCTGGTGATGGACTCAAGTTGTTTCAACCTTTTGGCTATCATGAATGAATAATGCTGCAAGGAACACTGGCATACAAGTACCTGTTCAAGGCTTTGTTTTCAAGAAGTGGAATTAATTGGATCATATGATAACTATGAGTTTAATATTTTGAAGAACTGATAAAGTTTTCCACAGTTGCCGTGTCATTTTACATTCCAGTGAGAAAGGTGCAAGGGTTCCATTTCTTTGCATCTTGATCAGTACTTGCTACTTCCTGTCTTTTTTTATTAGAGCCATCCTCATGTATGAAACGGAGAAGGCACTGGCGACCCACTCCAGTACTCTTGCCTGGAAACTCCCATGGACGGAGGAGCCTGGTAGGCTGCAGTCCGTGGGGTCACTAGGAGTCGGACATGACTGAGCGACTTCACTTTCACTTTTCACTTTCGTGCATTGGAGAAGGAAATGGCAACCCGCTCCAGTGTTCTTGCCTGGAGAATCCCAGGGACGGGGGAGCCTGGTGGGCTGCCGTCTATGGGGTCGCACAGAGTCAGACACGACTGACGTGACTTAGCAGCAGTAGCAATAGCATGTATAAAATGGCATCTCTTTGTGGTTTTGATTTGCATTTCCCTAATAACTAATAATGTTGAACATCTTTTCATGTGCTTATTGACCATCTGTATATCTTCTTTGGAGAAATGTCTATTCATAAAGTCCTTTGCCCATATTTTAATTGGGCTTTTTGTTGTTGAGCTATCAGAATTGCTTACATATTCAGGATTAAACCCTTATCAGATATGATTTACAAAATTTTTTTACACTACAGATTGCCTTTTCACTGCCTTGATAATGTTCTTTGATTCACAAAAGTTCTTAATTTTTATAAAGTTCAATTTATTTTTCTTTTGGTGCTATATCTAAGAATCCATTGCTAAATCCAGGGTCATAAATATTTACCCTCTTCTTTTTCTAAGAATTAAATGGTTTTGTTGTTGTTCAGTCACTAAGTTGTGTTCGACTCTTTATGATCCCATGGACTGCAGCACGCCAGGCTTCCCTGTCTTTCATCATCTCCAGGAGTTAGCTCAAACTCGTGTCCATTGAGTCAATGATGCCATCCAACCATTTCATTCTCTGTTCGTGTCCATTGAGTCAATGATGCCATCCAACCATTTCATTCTCTGTTGCCCTCTTCTCCTCCTGCCCTCAATCTTTCCCAGAACCAAGGTCTTTTCCAATGAGTCTGCTCTTTGCATCAGGTGGCCAAAGTGTTGAAGCTTCAGCTTCAGCATCAGTCCTTCCAATGAATACTCAGGGTTGATTTCCTTTAGGATCAACTGGTTTGATCTCCTTGCTGTCCAAGGGACTTTCAAGAGTCTTCTCCAACACCACAATTCAAAAGCAGCAGTTCTTCAGTGCTCAGCCTTCTTTATGGTCCAACTCTCACGTATGTACCTGACTACTAGAAAAACCATAGCTTTGACTGTATGGATCTTTGTCACTAAAGTGATGTCTCTGCTTTCTAACATGTTGTCTAGGTTTGTCATAGATTTTCTTCCAAGGAACAAGCATCTTTTAATTTCATGGCTTGCAGTTGCCATCCACAGTGACTTTGGAGCCCAAGAAAATAAAATTTGCCACTGTTTCAATTTTTTCCCCTTCTATTTGCCATGAAGTGAGTGATGGGACCAGATGCTATGGTCTTCATTTTTTGAATGTTGAGTTTTAAGCCAGCTTTTTCACTCTCCTCTTTCACCCTCATTAAGAGGCTCTGAGTTTCTCTTTACTTTCTGCCATTAGAGTGGTATCATATGCATATCTGAAGTTGTTGATATTTCTCCTGGCAATCTTGATTCCAGCTTATGTTTCATCCAGCCTGGCATTTCAAATGGTGTACTCTGCATGTAAGTTAAATAAGCAGGGTGACAATATACAGCCTTGCTGTACGCCTTTCCCAATTTTGTAACCAGTTCATTGTTCTGTGTCTGTTTCTCACTGTTGCTTCTATTCCTGCATACAGGTTTCTCAGGAGACAGGTAAGGTGGTGTGGTATTCCCATCTCTTTAATACTTTTGCAGTTTGTTGTCATCCACAGTCAAAGGCTTTAGCATAGTCAATAAAGCAGAAACAGATGTTTTTCTGGAATTTCCTTGATTTCTCCATGATACAACAGATGTTGGCAATTTGATCTCTGGTTCCTCTGCCTTTTCTAAATCCAGCTTCTACATTTGGAAGTTCTCAGTTTATGTACTGTTGAAGCCTAACTTGAAGGATTTTGAACATTACCTTGCTAGCATGTGAAATTGTACAGTAGTTTAAACATTCTTTGACATTGCCCTTATTTGGGATTGGAATGAAAATGGACCTTTTCCAGTCCTGTGGCCACTGGTGAGTTTTCCAAATTTGCTGGCATATTGAGTGTAACACTTTAACAGTATCATCTTTTAGGATTTGAAATTTCTCAGCTGGAGTTCCATCACCTCCACTAGCTTTGTTCATAGTATTGCTTCCTAAAGCCCACCAGATTTCACACTCCAGGATGTCTGGCTCTAGGTCAGTGACCACATCATCGTGGTTATCTGGGTCATGAAGACCTTTTTTGTACAGCTCTTCTGTGTATTCTTGCCACCTCTTCTTAACATCTTCTGCTTCTGTTAGGTCCATACCATTTCTGTCCTTTATTGTGCCCATCTTTGCATGAAATGTTCCCTTGGTATCTCCAATTTTCTTGAAAAGATCTTTAGGTCTTAATATTTAGGTCATTGATCCATTTTGAGTTAATTTTTGTATACGGTATAAGGTAGGAGTCAAATTTCAGTGTTTTGCACATGAATATTCAGTTGTCCCAGCCCAATGTGTTAAAAATGTTAGGTTTTCCAAAGTGACAAATAATGTTACAGTCAACATCTATTTCAACTTGTCCTATATATTCTCCTAAGAAAAATTCCTAGAAGAGTTGCTATATCAAAAGATGTACACATTTTGGGGCTTCCCTGGTGGCTCAGTGGTAAAGAATCTGCTTGCCAACGCAAGAGATACAGGTTCGATCCCTGGTCCTGGAATATCCCACATGCCACAGGACAACTAATCTGTGCACCACAACTACTGAGCCTGTGCTATAGAGCTCAGGAGCTGCAGCTACTGAAACCTGAATGCCCTAGAGCCTGTGCTCAGCAACAGAAGTCACCACAATGAGAAGCCTGTGCACTTCAACTGGAGAAAAGCCACCCCTCGCCACAACTAGAGAAAAGCCTGTGCAGCAACAAAGACCCAGCACAGCCAAATGAATAAAAAAAATTTTAAAGATGTACACATTTTGAAGGTTTTTGATACATACTAAACTTCCTCTAGAAAGGACATTAGGAATCCACCCCAGTGAATTCATATACCACTTTCCCCATGCTCTCAACAGCTTTGTTTATTACACAAGTTTTTAAAACCTTGGATAATCAGTGTGGCATGAGGATGTATTCTAAATCAAGTTTAAGGGAATTTTAGCTGAATGTCCCTTGACAGCCCTAACATGCTAGCCTTAGCAGTTTTCTCTCCAAAGACCTCACTCACACTTATAAAAATACTATAGAAGAATATGACAATGTAAACCACTGCAGAGTTTCATATGTCTAGTTAAGAAAGCAAACTATTGATGGACACCTAGGGTAAATCAATTTTCCTTCACTAAATTAAAAAAAATAAAGAAAGCAAACTAAACCTTTCCTCCCAGAAAAGTGGGACTAGAAATGAAAAGTACAGTGAGGTTCCTCTCCTGGATAATGTGATTTCAAAATATTTCTTTCCTCAGCACAAAGTCACGAACCAGCTGTTTGCGACTTTCAAATATGTCCTTTTTCATTTGTGTTCATTGGAGAGTTACCAAACATGAATCATGCTAAGAAATCAACTAAACTACAATAGAGGGAGAAATTTTTCTTATAGCCATACAATAATTATCAAGGAAAAAGAAAAGGCTATTTTGCTGGTTATCTGCTTTTTAGTACTTGTTGAGCACTTCCAAATGTGTATTGGGATAGAATTTTTATAGTTGATATTGCTTTTGGCCCTGTCTCCTTTGCTACTCTGAAAAAAATATGCAAACTGTATCTCTTTTTTTTTTTTGTCTCAAGCTGTAGTTATAGTAGAAAGAAAACTTTATGGTGAGTGTTTTGTCAGTGGAACTTGTTATTAATATGGAACTCTTGAGAGGATCATTTTTCCACACAAAACAAGAAATCAGGGGGGAATTAGCTTTCCACATTTCATCATAAAGCATGCATAATTCATAGATGAGAAGAAACTATTGATGAGGCTAAACAGAATGAATTTCTTATTGCCAGAAAGAATCAAAATATTAGGTAAAAAGCTGTCTAATTTCCTAAATATTTTTTTAAAGCCTTTTGGAGTTTAATGTCATCATGACTTTTGCTGTCATGCTAGCAAAGATGAAGGCAGATGTTTTTACAGAATCAGTAAAATTTTAAGAGGCAGAAGGGATCTGAGAAATATCTAATCCAACTCTGTTTTACATATTGGAAATATGAAACACAGACAGGTGACGTGACCTCCCCGAAGGCATACAGTGCCAGTGATAGAGCTGGAGCTGCAAGTCAGGCTTTCTGACTCCTGTGCTCACTAATAATGGAGACTGGTCAGTCAACTAAAAGGTCGATGGGAACCAGTGTTATCAATTTACTTTTGTCAGTGATGCCACAGAGATCTCCAATTTCATACTATAGCTTATTGGTCAATTCATAGGATTCCGTTAATAACTGTATCAACTTAACACATTTCTTCTGAAAGACTATGTCTCCCACTATTAAGAAAGTTGAGCAAGTTTCTAACATTCTATATGATGTGTGAGTCTTTTCACCTATACCTTATGGACATTTGTAAAAATTAATCCTATTTACTCTCAGGTTAAGAAGCACATTTTAAGAAATCTGTGAGATATCATGGAACTTAAGGGAAAGAAAGCTACCTTTTCACCGGAATAACTTATTATTCCCTTGCCTTTTTTAAATGTAGAATTTCAACTATCTGAGAGTAAAGTCTATGTATATGATAGATTTTCAAGCTCAACTTTCTAAGATTTAAAATATTTAAAAGCACTTCAGGCAAATTGTAATTAGTTTTCTCCATAGATATCCAAAGTACCATACATGCATTTTCATCATGGATATTTATATACAGTTGCTTCCAGGTGAATTTCAAAAATTCATTTAGAAGATGAGATTAAATATGCTGTAGTGGGAGTACTAATAATTCAGAGAGCAGGAACAAAGATTAATGCAGAATTAGAATCTTAACTCATGTGCTTTTAATAGCTCATTTGATTTGCCTCAATTCTAAAGAGCCAGTGAAACAGGCCACAGAGATACAAACCCCACACCCCTTTTTAATGTAAGAACTTTCTAATACTGAGAACTGTCCATCAATAGAATGAACTGGCTGGCCTGTGAGGGATTCAGTCAATCACTTTGAAATCACAAGATTTTAAACTAAAGCTAAAAGACAACCTGTCTGGAATTCTTAAAAGGATTCCTGCATTGAGAGGTAGATTAAAAGACTTCTAAACTCCTTTAAACCACTAGACCATTCAGGTATGACCTAAATCAAATCCCTTACGATTATACAGTGCAAGTGACAAATAGATTCAAGGGATTAGTTCTGATAGGCAGAGTGCCTGAGGAACTATGGACAGAGGTTCATAATATTGTACAGGAGGCTGTGATCAAAACCATCCCCAAGAAAAAGAAATACAAAAAGGCAAAATGGTTGTCTGAGGAGGCCTTACAAAATAGCTGTGAAAAGAACAGAAGCAAACGGCAAAGGAGAAAAGGAAAGATATATCCATTTGAATGTAGATTTCCAAAGACTAGCAAGGAGAGATAAGAAAGCCTTCCTCAGTGATCAAGGCAAAGAAATAGAGGAAAAGAATAGCATGGGAAAGACTAGAGATCTCAAGAAAATTAGAGATACCAAGGGAACATTTCATGCAAAGATGGGCTCAATAAAGGACAGAAACAGTATGGACCTAACAGAGGCAGATGTTAAGAAGAGGTGGCAAGAATACACAGAAGAACTATACAAAAAAGATCTTAGTGACCCAGACAACCACGAGGGTGTGATCACTCATCTAGAGGCAGACATCCTGGAGTGCAAGGTCAAGTAGTCCTTAGGAAGCACCACTATGGACAAAGTTAGTGGATGTGATGTGATTCCAGTTGAGCTATTTCAAATCCTAAAAGAAGATTTTGTGAAAGTGCTGCACTCAATATGCCAGCAAATTTGGAAAACTCAGCAGTGGCCACAGGACTGGAAAAGGTCCGTTTTCATTCCAATCCCAAAGAAAGGCAATGCCAAAGAACATTCAAACTACTGCACAGTTGCACTCATCTCACACACTAGCAAAGTAATGCTCAAAATTTTCCAAGCTAAGCTTCAACAGTATGTGAACCAAGAAATTCCAGATGTTCAAGCTGGATTTAGAAAAGGCAGAGGAACCAGAGATTCGAATTGCCAACATCCGTTGGATAATAGAGAAAAACAAAAGAATTCCAGAAAAACATCTACTTCTGCTTTATTGACTATGCTTAAGCTTTTGACTGTGTGGATCACAACAAACTATGGAAAATACTTCAAGAGATAGGAATACCAGACCACCTTACCTGCCTCCTGAGAAACGTGTATGCAGGTCAAGAAGCAATAGTTAGAACCAGACATGGAACAACAGACTGGTTCCAAATTGGGAAAGGAGTACAGCAAGGCTGTATATTGTCACCCTGCTTATTTAATGTATATGCAGAGAACATCATGCGAAATGCCAGGCTGGATGAAGCACAAGCTGGAATCAAGATTGCCGGGAGAAATATCAATCATCTCAGATATGTAGATTACACCACACTTATGGTAGAAAGCAAAGATGAACTAAAGAAAGAGCCTCTTGATGAAGGTGAAAGAGGAGAGTGAAAAAGTTGGCTTAAAATTCAACATTCAAAAAATGAAGATCCTGGCATCTGGTCCCATCATTTCATGGCAAATAGATGGGGAAACAATGGAAACAGTGACAGATGTTATTTTCTTGGGCTCCAAAATCACTGCAGATAGTGACTGCAACCATGAAATTTAAAGATGCTTGCTCCTTGGAAGAAAAGCTATGACCAACCTAGGTAGCATATTAAAAAGCAGAGACATTACTTTGCAGACAAAGGTCCGTCTAGTTAAAGCTATGGTTTTTCCTATAGTCATGCATGGATGTGAAAGTTGGACTATAAAGAAATCTGAGTGCCAAAGAATTGATGCTTTTGAATTGTGGTGTTGGAGAAGACTCTTGAGAGTCCCTTGGACTGCAAGGAGATCCAACCAGTCCATCCTAAAGGAAATCAGTCCTGAATGTTCATTGGAAGGAGTGATGCTGAAGCTGAGACTCTAATACTTTGGCCACCTGATGCGAAGTGCTGACTCATTGGAAAAGACCCTGATGCTGGGAAGGATGGAAGGCGGGAGGAGAAGAGGATGACAGAGGATGAGATGGTTGAATGGCATTACCGACTCGATAGACATGAGTTTGAGCAAGCTCTGGGAGTTGGTGATGGACAAGAAAGCCTTGCATGCTGCGGTTCATGGGGTCACAAAGAGTTGGACATGACTGAGTGACTGAACTGAAACTGCTTTAAGTTCTAAGATTCTGTGATTTCACTATTGTCTTTCTCTCCTACTTTTATAGTACAGAGATCTTTTCATATGTGTATTTATGGTCATACTATCTTAGACTACCTTGTATCATTATTTTCACACTTATCCTGCTTGACAATAGGAAAGGTATCTCACTCATTTTCATATACAGTTTTAAGTATAGTTTGTGTACACAGAAAATATTCAATACTTATTGAATATACTTGATATTGCAAACTCGATTAGTTTATTTAGTCATTAAAAATTTGAAGAACCATATCTTTTTCCTGATCTGAGAATCTAACTTATTATTGCAATGAGCTTTCATGTTAGGATAAACTTGAGTGCTGCTCTTTTAGAAGATTATAAGTAAAATAGGAATATGTGATTGAACATGAACACATTTAAGGATTAAAAATGATGCTTTTAAAATATTTGAAAAACATATTTCTACTTTTATTTATCCTCTTACTGACAATGTGAAAACTAGCATATTTATATTTATAATATATATTTATAATATATTTAAATATATTATATATATTATATTTATACATTAATATTTATTTATAATTTATATATTATTTAAATGTTAAAATTAAAATATTATTTATAAATTATATTAAATATTACAATTACAATTTATAAATTTATATTTATATAAATATATATTTATAATTATATATTTATATATAAATATATATTTATAATTATATATATATATAAAAATGTATAGGAAGACATACAAACACATGTACAATATGATCACCTCTTGTTCTTACACTTTTAAAGATGAGTTATAAGATAGGTGATTTAAAAAACTAATTTAAAAAATTGGAACAATAAAAAATTCCAAAACCATCCTGTTGTGGGTTGAATCATGTCCACAGAAAGATAATGGTGAAGTTCTAACTCCCTAACTCCCTGCGCCTCTTAATGTGACCTTATTTGAAAATAGGGTCCCTACAGATATAATCCATTTCTATTATTTTGGGCTACCCAGTTTGTGGTACTGTGTTATTATAGCCCTAAGAAACCAGTACATGTCCTTCTCTGTGGAAAATTGGTATGGCAGTTCCTCGGCATGTTTAGAATTACAAAACATAGTCTTATTATAATTTTTAAAACTTAACTACAAAATATCTCATGTAAAACTTAGAATTGCTTTGATCTGAAAATTAATAAATGGAAAATCATTTAAGAAATGGAGCCTCCCAATATACAAGTTCAAAGGTAATAGAATGGAAAACCAACCACAAGGTCCTCAATTCTGAGCATATTATAGTGAGTTGTGGCACCCTAGGATTCAACTAAAACAATAAAAACTAAGAAAATAGAGTGAAAGAAATTGTCTGAGTTGAAAAAAAGTGTATTAGGATGAGATAGTCAAGATCACCAAGATTTCTGGGTGAAAGTTCCTCACACAGTGTGTTACAGTCTCACCCCCATTGCTTACTTTCTCTATCCTTAGTCTTTGATCATTCTGAAAAACTCTTTTTTTTTTTTTTTTTTGGCTGAAGTGTCAAATAATGCATGGGGACCTTTTTTTGGTCAATATATAATTTCAGCAAGTAACATCACTGGAATCATACCTCATTCTGTGAGAGCCCCCTTATATGTTCACAACTCATCAACTAATGTCTGGCAAGAAGGTAAATAACAAAGGCAATATTCATAGTTCACGTGTCCTTAGTCGATTTGTAGAATCCTATCCCAGCTTCAGGATGATCCCAGTCATCTCAGAAATATTCAGTTTCATTTATCCATAGGTGAATAGAATCTGCCTTTCCCCCAACACAGACACAATATATATCCATTCTAATCAATTCCATCAGGGCCATTGACAAAAGGTTCTTGATGCCTATCTTTTTCCCACGTGGGATACGCGTACATCAGATTTCAATCATTCTGATTATTTCTAATGACAAAGAAAAACATTTAATAAATATTTTAGATAGCCATTTCTACCTTCATTAGCTGAGGAAATTTAAACCAATTCTCAACTTCATTTCATGAAGATATAACACATTTCTATTTTTCAAAATGCTAATACTAGCCCCAATTACTTAGAGCACTTACTTTAGATTTAAAATTTTTAACAGATGATTTTTCTTATTTAAAAGATCCTTAAGACTTTTGAAGAGAAAATTGGGTTTTAAACAAATCTTTATAACCCTTTGGGAATAACTGGAAGCACATGATTCTTGCAGAAAAGCCCTAACATATTAAGCCCGTTAGACAATTTACTCAATTTAATCAAATCAGTAGTCATGATGATGAATACAAGGTAATTCATAGAATGCAAAAGACCACAATTTATCCACATTGTCTTTTTTCACACTTAATTAGAATACAAAATTGATCAGGGATAATCAGGTTAAGTACAAATTGAGTGAGGCCCCAATTACATATAATTTTCTTGCTAGTCAATTAGCTTCCATTCATCTTGCCTCCCCTACATATTTCTTCACAACAAATTAAACATCCAAGGATTCATGTGAAAAATTGGCAATCCTTGGATCAGTACAGTATAACTAGCTTAGTTTTTAAAACTGCTTTTGATAGATGATTTTTCTTTACAGAATGGAAACTAGCAATTACTGAAAATATTAAAAAAAACTAGCATAAATATTCAGCACATAATTTTCAAAATCATTTTACCTGTTGATTAATGGAACAATTATATTTCATTAGAATGTAAATTTTATTTATTTTTTATTCACATAAATAGAGCTCTCAATTTTTTTTTTTTTTAAAGTCAAGGCGCAGGATGTTTCTATATATTAGCAACCTGAAGATGTATGATTGTATCTTCAAGATACATCTTGTTTGGAAAATATCTTTGAAAGTATTACTATGTTGCCTTTTTTTAAATTAAATTTATTTTAATCAGAGGCTAATTACTTTACAATATTGTATTGGTTTTGCCATACATCAACATGAATCACTACGTTGCTTTTAAGAGCATACACAGGAATTAGACATGCAAGTTCTGTAAACAGAATTTTAGGAAATTGAGAAAAAAAGATAAATAAGAAATAGTCAGTTATATCACAGACAATTCTGTTACTGATCCAACATGTGTATGAGTGTGAGAGAGAGATCAAGCAAGTGAGTGCGTGTGTGTTTCTCCATTGGGGAGAAAGTCTTGGGATGAGTGAATCATTTAGTTGAAAGTTCATCAATTACAATGGAGAACTAGAATCAGAAGGCAACACAGGAGAGTTTGTGACAGTGCTGATTTTCGCTGGTGAATTGAGATGATCCTGCACTACTGTTGTTTCTATCAAGAACATCTGAGGATAGATTAGGAAAAGAAAATGCCACTCATTGATAACAGAATTCAAGAGATCTCTGCGCTTTGTGTACAAATGAATGCAAAATGAACAAGGGATTGGCACTGGTTACAGGAGCAGTTTCATAAGAGGAGTGAAACAAAACCAACAGTAATGATAATAAAAATCCCTTCTCTGTATTTTCCATTTTGATTATTAAAAGTTGCTTTCTTGGCACACTTTTAAATCATATGCTCAGCCTAAAAAAGTACACAAAAATCCAAGGTAGAAAAGATGGGCAGATGACTCTTTCCCAAGCTTGCATTTTTATGTGTTAATATTTCTCTAATACCTCTTAATCTAACGCCAAAAGCCCACTTCTAAAAATGTGTCTACCATATACTAAGTGTTGGGTAGAAGAACTAAAGTTAACAGTATCCATTTGGGATAGTCATTTTATAAAACTTACTAAAAATATTTCATAATATACCACACTTTTGAATATGTACAATAGCCAAAGTAGACTGAAAAACCAAAAGTGGCCAATGAATGCTCAAAGTCTCATGTTAATACTTACCAAACATTCCTATCAAACACTGGGATTAGTATCAGAAGAAAGCATGTTGGTTGTGTCTTGGAAAATTCTCTCTGGATGGTGTTGAGATGTCATTTCACCTATGACAAAGAATGCACATCAAGGTAGATATATTTTATCTAATGTGTTTATTATGCTTTCAACTGCAAAAGTAAAACTTTTCATTGCAATTAATTTATAAAAGAAAAACAAAAGGAAAAATTTTTACATTGCAATTATCCAGAGATCACTGTTTTCAGTAGTTCCTGAATATGTGTGTATACGTGATTGCTTTCTTTAAACAAAATTGGATTTGCACTTTAAATAATGTGATATGTAATCTACTTTTTTATGATTATAATTTTTCTCATTATTAACTAAATTCTACATGTGTTTATAAAGCTATGTATTAAGGACATATCATAATTTAACCTCATTCCTTATTTTAAAACTTCAAGTTATTGCTATCCTTATTTTGCTAAACATACACAATGAACTAAGTAGATGGATTTTTTTGTAGCATACAATGAACAAATATATTTTTTCAATACTATGGAAAGCATTTAATCACAGAAAACTGCATTGTCAAAACCTTGACTTTGAAGAAAGTGTTACACATTAACATGATAACCAGGTCTGAATGTGAGTAAAACTGATGATCAAGTTTATAACTTATTGTGTGTGTTTAGTCACTAAGTTGTGTCTGACCTTTTTGTGACCGCATGGACTGTAGCCCGCCAGGCTCCTCTGTCCATGGGATTTCCCAGGCAAGAATATTGGAGTGGGTTGCCACGTCCTTCTCCAGGGGAAATTCCTGACCCAGAGATCGAACACATGTCTCCTGTATTGGCCAGTGGATTCTTTACTGCTGAGCCACTAGGGAAGCCATTCTCTTCTAAGTCTTAGAACATAATGAGAACACACTGAGTTTGTTATGTTGTTAGGAAGACTGCCACTAATTTATGCCAAATGCATGGAACACTGAAATCCATTTAAGTTTCCTTTTCTCTAGTTTTACGTTCCTCCTTCTTCCTTTACCTCTCCCCTTCCATTTCCTCTTCTTTCTCCTTCTTCTTTCCCATGTTAATAGATTTTTCACAAATATACATTTTTAAGTTTACTCTCTTTCCCATTTATCCATTTCCCCTCCCTATTATAGTTAAACTTTGTACTAAGCCTATAATTCAGTAGTTATATCAAGAAAAAAAAAGGAAATAAATAGCTTAGTGAGTCAGGGATGAGAAATGGGATCCAGGACTGCAGGAGTTTAAAAAAAAAACACAAAACTGCTGTTCTTTCCCTATCCTTTTATTACTGAGTAGGTGGGTCATTTTCCATATATTTAACCAAAAATAGCCCACATAAACAAGTTAATCATCAAATGACATACACATTAGTATATATTTTTTAGTGTTGTAAGTGGATCTAATTTGTGTCAACTTATTCATACGATATTAATGTGTATGTGTGGTGGCAGGGCAGCGCAGGGGTTGAGATTCAGCAGAATACTTGATAACTGACTCAGTCTGTTTATTCATTCCCCTTCTTGTTTCAGAAGGTATTTAAGGCAACTAGTTGACTAAACTGGAACTGAGGTTTTCAATTCACATTTATATGGCACTTGATAGCTCTCAAAATGTCTTTACATATAGTTTCATTTAAGTAAGACAAATGGCCTCTAGTAATTAATCAAATATATTTTAAATAACTAAATCCTTTTAAATGAATTTATGTATAATACTTGATTTTATATGATATCTTGTAAAAATAATAAGTTATTTCTGTTGGTAGATAAAAGTACCTTTTCCTTTTAATGGGCCAAGGACACTTGATCTAATAGTACTGGCGGCACTTTGACTTCTTCTAAAATAAAATTATCATAATCATTATAAGAAAACATTTGAATAAGATCAGCTGTGACTATTTCATTATAACAGATCTAAAGATATACACTAAAAGAGAACTTTATATAGTATCCCACAATACATGATTTCATTGTTTGTCTCTAAATGTAGGTAAAAACAGGAAAGCCTCAGGACAGCAAACTGACTTGTAATTTATAAGGATTCAGGATTTTCCCAAGTTGTGGGGGGAAAAGCTAGAAGGACACACAGTCCTGGCTCTGACCTGCCTTGAGTCCAGGTGAAAATCATGGATGAATAAGAGGGTATGGTTGTTAAAAGTTCATTTAAGAGTTAACTCTGATCCTTATGAACAAGCTGAGTCAGAGGAAAACTATGTCAGACAGTCTTAATGAATTACTGATTCTTCATATGTTCACATGTTCTCACATGTTCTTAGTCACTTGATTCATTTCAATAACACAAAATGATAAAACAAAACAATGGCATTGACATTACTTTTTCGGTTGTCATGGAAACTGGATCTATATATATTTTTTGGGGGGGTCCTGTACCTTGTGGCTTTCAGGATCTTAGTTTCCCAGCCAGGGATTGAACTCGGTGTAATTTCTTTAAAGTTTTCCCAAATTCTTGTTTTATAAGCAATTTAGTATTTGCATACAATAGAAACTTACATTGTAAATCATTGCATAGGACTAGGAATAGGACTTGGAGGCAAGCCAGTGCATCTCACACAAGTTTGTAGTGATGGAGAAAAACATTGCTAACACCGAATTGGAACAGAGGTTTTAAAACCACCACTTTTCTCAGAAAGCAGATCAGTGGTTTCCCAGAGTGGGTGGAGGTAGTGGGGAAGGAGATCAAGTGCAAAAGATCATGAGGAAACTGTTTAGAGTGTGAAAATTGTTCTATATCTTGATTATGGTTACAGTTACAAGATTGTACACAATTACCAAAATTAATCAAATCATGTACCTAAAAGTTGGTGACTTTTGTAATACGTAGATAATAGTTTAAGAAACGAAAAGGAAGGGAGAACTATCATTTAGAATCAGACATACTATAGCAAAATATATCCCTCAAAAGTGAAACATTTAAGTCTTACAAATATTTCAAGGCACACAGACTTTTAGACACTCCTTTCTTACCTTGCCAGTCACCTCGGTGAGGGAAACTGCTGCAGATGCTGGAATTAAATCAGTGCAGTTTGCAGAGGATGGTTTCTGTACCTCGTTGTTCTTCTGTATAAGCAGAAAGCAGTGAACAACTGTAGCACCTATTGCTTACTTATCAAATACTGAGGGTGACAGATATGGCATGGGGAAGGGAATCCTTACTGCATTAGTGGTTGTACCGTGGAGCTCTCATCATCTTAAAGCAAGCAGGAAACCCAAGATTCACTTCAATAAGCAAAGGAAACTCTTGCCTTTGGGGAAAGAGAGCTACATACCTGGTGAGGGGTTTCCCTCACACTTCCAAAAAGACCTAGAATGTGGGTACTCAACATTGAGCAATACTTAATATATACACAAATCCTAAATTTCAATCTTTCTCTTTGGATTTGACCCGTGCTTTATTATCAAAAACTACAGTACTTGTCCAGGAAAGGATCAAAGAAGATTTGGTTAAAACTAAGATACAAATGGGACAGCAAAAATAAACAGCTATAAAAATGTTTATAGATTTTTTTTTACATGGACAAAATCAGGACTGCACAATTCAGGACTTTAAAATATGCCCTTTTCTTTTCCAAGACACAAGTAAAGTTATATTACATGTTTCTTTCTTCCTCCTAACACACTTGGAGATTTACTCACTCACTCATACCAACACTTAAAGTAATTAGAACTGAGTTAGTTAAAGGACTCTAACAGCCTCTAAAAATTGTTTTAGTAACAAAACATGAAAAATGACAGCCTCCAGAGGTTATCTATTCATTCTTCAGGTGCTATGCTGTGATAAGTTGCTTCAATCGTGTCTCTGTGACCCTATGGAGCCCACCAGGCTCTTTTGTCCATGGAATTTTCCAGACAAGAGTACTGGAGTGGGTTGCCATTGCCTTCTTCCAAAAGTTAGCAGCCCTTATCAATGTGTAGTGAGGTTCGTAGCAATTTGTTTTGTCTTTCTCTGTTGTTGTTGTTGTTCAGTCACTCAGTCATGTCTGACTCTTTGCGACCCCATGGACTGAAGCACGCCAGGCTTCCCTGACCTTCACCAAATCCCGGAGCTTGCTCAAACCCATGTCCATTGAATCAGTGATGCCATCCAACCATCTCATCCTCTATTGTCCCCTTCTCCTCTTGCCTTCAATCTTCCCCAGCATCAGGGTCTTTTCTAGTGACTCAGCTCTTTGCATCAGGTGGCCAAAGTACTGGAGCTTCAGCTTCAGCATCAGTCCTTTTAATGAATATTCAGGACTGATTTCCTTTAGGATGGACTGGTTTGATCTCCTTGCAGTCCAAGGGACTTTCAAGAATCTTCTCCAACACCACAGCTCAAAAGCATCAATTCTTTGGCATTCAGTCTTTTTTATGGTTCAACTCTCACATCCATACATGACTACCAGAAAAACCATAGCTTTGACTATATGGGCCTTTGTCGGTAAAGTAATGTCTCTATTTTTTAATACACTGTCTACGTTGGTCATAGCTTTTCTTCCAAGAAGCAAGTGTCTTTTAATGTCTTTCTCTGTACTTTACCATATTGTTTGACCTTTTTATAGTGTGTGTTTTTCACATAAATAGTTACTTTAAAAATAACCCACATATGGAAAGACATCCTGTGTTTGTGGATTAAAAGACAATACTGTTAAAAAGGCAATGCTACCCAAAGTGATCTACAGATGCAAGGTAATGCCTATCAAAACCTCAATGACATTTTTTGAAGAAATATAAAAACGATCTTGAGAAAGAAGAATAAACTTTGGAGGACTCACATTACCTGATTTCAAAAGTCACTACACAAAGCTACAGTAATTAAAACAGTGTGGTTCTGGCATGAGGAGAGGCATACAGACCAATGAAATAGAATAGAGAGAGCCTAAAAAAAATCCCTTGGATATATGGTCAATTGATTTTCAAAAGGATGTCAACACCATTCAAAGGGGGAAAGAATGATCTTTTCAGTAAATAGTGCTTGGAAAACTGAACATCCATATACAAAAGAATGAAGTTGAACTCTTTCTTACACTATACACAAAAATTAACTCAAAATGGACCAAAGACCTAAACATAAAACTATAAAACTCTTTGAAGAAAACATAGGGCAAAAGCTTAGTGTCATTGGACTTAGTGTCATTGGACTTAGTCATTGGCAATGATTTTTTGGATACGACACCAAAAGCATAGATAACAAATGAGAAAAAATAGGGCAAAATCTTTGTGCCATTTGGCAATGATTTTTTGGATATGATACCAAAAAGCAGAAGGAATCATATGAACAAAGGTTTAGAGGAGAGAAAGAATATGCAGATTGGAGAATAGTGAGACTAGCTTGGCTGGATAAGAATTTGCACTATAAACAAGAAAGAAACCTGGAGTGGTAAGAGAGCATCAGATTTATAGAATCTTAAATAATTGAAGATTTTGAATTTAATGAGTTTGGGCAGAATAGCATAGTTGTTAGGACCTCAGATTCTGGAGCCAAACAGAATTGAGCCAAATCCCAGCTCTATAACTTACTACCTGTGTGACCTTAGGCAAACAGCTTAACCTGAGCCTCAGTTTCTTGATCCTATGAAGATGATAATGCGAATAATAAGGATAATGAGGTGGTTATACAGTTCCTGTTAAAAGGTCTGGCACATAGTAAGTGCTCAATACAGCCTATCTCTTCTTATTAGTACTCAAAAGGTAATGGGAAGCATTCTAACTTTTTACACAGGAGAGAAAAAGGTGAAATAATGTTGATTTTTTAAAAAGCTACTTTGGTGTTGATTGTGGAAGTCAGACTAAACTAGCAGAGGTAGGAAATCTATTAGAATATAATTAGAATATTATTACTGTAATCTAGACCCAAGGGACAGAAGAAAGTAGTAATGGGAACAGAGAAGATATTGTCAAGGAAGAATTAATAGGATTAGATGCTTAATAGGATACAGTCGAAAAATAAGGAAGAACTGAAGATGAACCTATAGCTCTGAGTCTTAAAACTGGGAGACTATTTGATGCCATTATGGAAAATGAGGGAAATTGGGAAAGGAAGTTTAAGAAGTTAATCAGTCTTTTAAAATAATGGAATCACATTTCAACAAAATGTAATTGTTAGTATAGTTCTTCCATTTAACATTTATTTAGATGCTTTTGTATAGTGAGAAGCTCAAAGTATTTTGTAATTCACTCAATTCACAAGTAAAGAGTAAGTTTTCCCAGAAGTAGGACAGAATTTTGCATATTGTTTTTCCCATTGAAAGTTGGAGCATTCCCCAACATCAACTATTTTAGGATCGTTAGTAAAAGTGGGTGGACACTTCTATTATTTATATCTTGCCAATTTCTCAAATGGATATGAGATAGTTTATAATAAAATAAGATTGTTAAAATAAGGATAAAAGGTCAAAAGCTATGTAACTGTCAAGGGCAAAGAGTACTGTATGGTAGAAACCTAGGTTAAGGAGATTTGCTGCACTTGAGCACTGAAGTTGGTTTTCAGTCCCTTAGTATCTAAAAAGAAAATAGTAAGTCACCCACTTTTGCTCTCTGAAGGACAGTATGCCTGAGAGATTTTAGTTGCCCAGTGGCACATTCCTCAATGAATTCTTGTTGAAAGAATAAAACAATTTGCAAACTAAGATCAAATTAAGTTTCTTTAAAACAAGTTAAGCTATTCCCTTAGAGAAGTAAGAGACAGTAGGTACTTTGCAGGTTCCAAGGAAAACTCAAAACCAAATCACAGAAATCTAATGTCATTGCTTTGTTGTTATTCAGTCTCTAAGTCACGTCCACCTCTGTGACCCCATGGGCTACAGCATACCAGGCTTGTCTGTCCTCTATTATCTCCTGGAATTTGCTTAAATTCATGTCCATTGAGTCAGTGATGCTATCTAACCATCTCATCCCTCTGCCATCCCCTTCTCCTTTTGCCTTCCATCTTTCTCAGCATCAGGGTCTTTTGCAATGAGTCAGCTCTTCACATCAGGTGGCCAAAGTACCAGAGCTTCAGCTTCAGCATTGTCCTTCCAATGAATATTCAGGGTTGGTTTCCTTTAGGACTGACAGGTTCGCAATATATATATATATATATATATATATATATATATATATATATATATATCAAATTATTATAGACCTTATGCTTACACAATGTTATATGTTAATTATATCTCAGAGCTGAAAAAAAAAAGAAAATTAACTTCTCACTTGATGTTCTCAAGCTCTCTAATGCCTAGAAAACAACTAACAACTAGAGTCAAGGAGAAATTGCCCATTAACTGCCTAGTAGAAAAAGGGTAACTTAAACCATACCCTTACTTAAATGTTGACCCAGAACCTAATATTAACTTGGGACTGTGTGCTTATTTTAAAATAAATGCAAGTATAGTCCAATCAGTTTGTAGGAAATACAAGGAATAAAAGAGTATATCAAACACTGGCACCTGGAAGCAGAATCAAAACGTGGGGCTTTTCATAAGACAAATGGCCTGTTTCTTCAGTAAGTAAGTGGCATGGAACAAAATCAGGAGAGGAAGGCTGTTTTAAATAAAAGTAACCTAAAAGATCATGGCTGGAACATGTTTGAATCACTGAAAAGGGCATTTTTTGGAGAATCAGGAACATTTAACATGGACTTGTTATTCAATAAAATTAAAGAATAACTCCATTAGATGTGACGATGGCATTGTGTTTATGTGAAATAAAACATCCTCAGATTCATACAGAGTATTTAAGGTTAAAAAGATATCAGAGATATACTTTAAAGCACCCTCCTACCCCCAAAATAAAAGGGGATAGTTGAAAAATGATGTACAAAATGTAATCAATAGTTAAAGCTGGATACTGAATACATGGAGGTTCTTTTTTGTGTGTTTTAAAATTTCCATTAAACAACTTTTAATGTAGTGTGCCAGGCACCACACATATATTAAATCTTTTCATCCTCACAATAATCCTATAACGTAGCTACTAATAGTTCCCCCATTTTACTAAAAAACGAAATGAAATTAAATAATTGCCTTTGTTAATGTCATAGTGAAAGTTCAAAATGTAATGAGGCAAGAAACACACATTTCTGTTTTGTACCTAAAAGGTTAAGTTTAATAGCTAAAAAGAAGTCATGGTTAAAGAAGACATGTAAAGAAATATGTAACTTAAGATATTTATCAGACCATTAAACTGCTGAAAATAACCCTTAATTTTCCAGTCAGTCAGCACCCAGATTGAAAGTTAATGTTGTTTCTGTTTTCCCATTTCATTCATTATCTACTTGTGCTTCATTTTATTTTAGTTTTAATTTTTGTGTTACAATTTTATTTAAATTTTAAAAGTTTTAATTTATTTTTTACTGAAGTATAATTGACCTACAATGCTATGTTAGTTCCAGGTGTACAACACAGCAATTCAATATTTCCATATATTACAAAAATGATCACCACTTGTGTTTCATTTTAAATGTTTATAATATATAATCTGCCACTATAGAAGTAAGTTGCTTTACAGTTTATATTAATAACCAGTTGAATTAGTCCTGATTTTCAAACTTCATAATCAGATAGAAATATATAATCAATTTTTAAATATCTGGTCTAATTTAGGGGAAGAAAAGAAAACTGCACAAATAAACCAGAGGTCACTTTAACTACTAGCTTTAGGTTCTTTCATTAAGAATGTCTTAAATGGCTACATACTCACAAAGACAAACAGCAAAAGAATATCTTATTCATTAAAAAGTAACTGCTAAGTCACTTCAGTCGTGTCCGACTCTGTGCGACCCCATACACGGCAGCCCACCAGGCCCCCCCGTCCCTGGGATTCTCCAGGCAAGAACACTGGAGTGGGTTGCCATTTCCTTCTCCAATGCATGAAAGTGAAAAGTGAAAGTGAAGTCGCTCAGTCATGTCCGACCCTCAGCAACCCCATGGACTGCAGTCTTCCAGGCTCCTCCGTCCATGGGATTTTCTAGGCAAGACTACTGGAGTGGGGTGCCATTGCCTTCTCCGATTAAAAAGTAAAAGAATCCTTTAAACCATACTTTCTTGCAAGTGGATGATAAGTGGGGCCTAGGGAAGCCATGGTGCGGGAGAGAGAGGGAGAGGAAACAGGAGCTGGAGAAATAAAACCTAGGGTTACAGGACAGTCTGGGTTTTGTGCCACTGGAACTTGGTGAGAGTAGCTGTAAAAGAATTCAGTAATTTTGGGCTAAGTCTTGGCTTGATATTTGTTAATGCTGAACATCTTTGGTTTCTGACCTTGTAAATTTCTTGTAGGATGAAATGAGCCCACAGATGGGACCTATTATAGAGCTAAGTGAATAATAAGTGCTTAATAACAGTTAAGCTCCCCCACTTGAACAAAAGTTTGCTTGTAGTTGGGTGAAAAAAAAAAATCCTGGTGATTTAATCTTTTGAATTCTGTGGCTAAGCCTTGGAAAAATCAAAGATTTCATTCTGTATTATACTTTTACTATTAAACACACACACATACAACATAAGACAGATAGAATGTGTCCCTGAACTCAGATCACTGAGAAGTGAACACAAAATGATAGCATAAAGATCATTAAATGTGTCAAAAAATTTCTGCATCTGGGATTAAGAAAACTATGATAAACTATGACTATTATGAACTTGAAAATTAATTTCCATATATAGCATTCATCATCTTTGAGATCCCTTGAAGAAGCTAGATTCAAGGTAAAAGAGTATGCAGTATTTCAGGAAACTATAAATTTATTAAAATAGTTAGTAACCCAAATAAATAGAGGTCTCCTTAGTTGTTTTGGATTTTGTTTTTTTTTTTTTTTAAAGAAACCATTTGTGGGGAAAAAAAAATAAAGAAACCATTCGTGGAATTAAAAATTTAATCACTTGTGACCTCACTTAGATTTATTTGACCATAGGTATTTTGAAAAGAAAAACAAAATTTACTTTTTTTTAATGAACAGCTGTCCGTTTTTCAAAACTTCCTACCTGTTTGATTTGATGGAGGTGACTGACAGAAGCATGACTGGGAGAAGATGGCACAAACGAATTTAGAAGATAAAAGTCAAGTTTTCTTTAATGTTTCTGATTATTTCTAAACATTAAGTCAATGTTGAATGGCCTAAAGTATTTCTTGAGTGCCTGATGCATGCTATCAATAGCACTAATTAAATTTAAAGATTCAGACAATTGAATCTTGTCTGAAAATTATACTAATTGAAAATCTCTATATCATAACAGAACAAAATAACCATTAACATAAATACAGGGCAGAAGAACATCAATAGAACAGTTTATCTCTAGCTTTCCCTTCTCAAGGCTCAAAGATCTTAAAATCACTTCATTTTTCCTTGCCAGTTTTAGCTTATTATCAAAACTTAGTGATAGGCATCAGAGAAGGCAATGGCACCCCACTCCAGTACTCTTGCCTGGAAAATCCCATGGATGGAAGACTCTGGTAGGCTGCAGTCCATGGGGTCACTAAGAGTCGGACACGACTGAGCGACTTCACTTTCACTTTTCAGTTTCATGCATTGAAGAAGGAAATGGCAACCCACTCCAGTGTTCTTGCCTGGAGAATCCCAGGGACGGGGGAGCCTGGTGGGCTGCCGTGTATGGGGTCGCACAGAGTCAGACACAACTGAAGCGACTTAGCAGCAGCAACAGCAGCAGTGATAGGCATTACCCAAAAAAAACTGAAATGGTCATTAAATCAGTAGCTAATGTAATAAGCATGAGCTTCCCTAGTGGCTCAGTGGTGAAGAATCTGCCTGCAATGCAGGAGACACGGGTTTGATCCCTGAGTTGGGAAGATCCCCTGGAGAAGTAAATGGCAATCCACTCCAGTATTCTTAAAGCCTGCCAGGCTCCTCTGTCCATGAGATTCTCCAGGCAAGAATACTGGAATGAGTTTCCATGCCCTCCTCCAGGGGATCTTCCCAACCCAGGGATTGAACCCACATCTGCTGTGTCTCCTGCTTTGCAGGCGATTCTTTACCTGCTGAGCCACCAGGGAAGCCCAAGAGTCAGACATGACTTAGCAACTAAACAACAACAACAACAATTTAATAAGCATACTAAAGAAACAAACAAAATAACTCCAAACATCTTGAAATTTAGCTGGGGAAACTGAACTTTCATAATACAGAATGACTAAGGGCAATCACTCACCTAGAGCCAGACATCCTGGAATGGGAAGTCAAGTGGGCCTTAGAAAGCATCACTACGAACAAAGCTAGTGGACATGATGGAATTCCAGTTGAGCTATTACAAATCCTGAAAGATGATGCTGTGAAAGTGCTGCACTCAATATGCCAGCAAATTTGGAAAACTCAGCAGTGGCCACAGGACTGGAAAAGGGCAGTTTTCATTCCAATCCCAAAGAAAGGCAATGCCAAAGAATGCTCAAACTACCGCACAATTGCACTCATCTCACACGCTAGTAAAGTGATGCTCAAAATTCTGCAAGCCAGGCTTCAACAGTACGTGAACCATGAACTTCCAGATGTTCAAGCTGGTTTTAGAAAAGGCAGAAGAACCAGAGATCAAATTGCCAACATCCGCTGGATCATCTCAAAAGCAAGAGAGTTCTAGAAAAACATCTATTTCTGTTTTATTGACTATGCTAAAGCCTTTGAATGTGTGGATCACAATAAACTATGGAAAATTCTGAAAGATATGGGAATACCAGACCACCTGACCTGCCTCTTGAGAAACCTATATGCAGGTCAGGAAGCAACAGTTAGAACTGGACATGGAAAAACAGACTGATTCCAAATAGGAAAAGGAATACATCAAGGCTGCATATTGTCACCCTGCTTATTTAACTTATATGCAGAGTACATCATGAGAAACACTGGGCTGGAAGAAGCACAAGCTGGAATCAAGATTGCTGGGAGAAAGATCAATAACCTCAGCTATGCAGATGACACCACCCTTATGGCAGAAAGTGAAGAGGAACTAAAAAGCCTCTTGATGAAAGTGAAAGAGGAGAGTGAAAAAGTTGGCTTAAAGCTCAACATTCAGAAAACTAAGATCATGGCATCTGGTCCCATCACTTCATGGCAGATAGATGCGGAAACAGTGGAAACAGTGTCATACTGTATTTTTTGGGGCTCCAAAATCACTGCAGATGGTGATTGCAGCCATGAAATTAAAAGATGCTTACTCCTTGGAAGGAAAGTTATGACCAACCTAGATAGCATATTGAAAAGCAGAGATATTACTTTGCCAACAAAGGTCCGTCTAGTCAAGGCTATTGTTTTTCCAGTAGTCACGTATGGATGTGAGATTTGGACTGTGAAGAAAGCTGAGCACCGAAGAATTGATGCTTTTGAACTGTGGTGTTGGATAAGACTCTTGAGAGTCCCTTGGACTGCAAGAAGATCCAACCAGTCCATCCTAAAGGAGATCAGTCCTGGGTGTTCATTGGAAGGACCGATGTTAAAGCTGAAACTCCAATACTTTGGCCACCTCATGCGAAGAGTTGACTCATTGGAAAAGACCCTGATGCTGGGAGGGATTGGGGGCAGGACGAGAAGGGGACCACAGTGGATGAGATGGCTGGATGGTATCACCGACTCGATGGACATGAGTTTGAGTGAACTCTGGGAGTTGGTGATGGACAGGGAGGCCTGGCGTGCTGTGATTCATGGGGTCCCAAAGAGTCAGACATGACTGAACGACTTAACTGAAATGAACTGAACTGAAGGGCAATCACGTTCAAGGAATTCAGCACATTTTACTCTTGCTTGGTCGGATACTTGTCTAGGCCAGGGGTCCCCAACCTATAGTGGTCTGTAGCCTTTTAGGAAGTGGGCTGCACAGCAGGAGGTATGTGAGTGAAGCTTCATATTCTACGCCACATCTCTTGCATTACAGCCTGAACCGTTCACACCCCACTCCATCACCCCCACCCATGTCCATGGAAAAACTGTCTTCCACGAAATTTGTCCTTGGTGCCAAAAAGTTTGGAGATGGCTGGTCTTGGCCCTTTGTCTTTTGAAGGACTATTTTCTCCTTTTTGGTCTTTTCTCAAAGCTTATGAAGAACCATACAAGAGGGAGATGAAAGAACAGAGAGATGTAAAGCTGTGTGAAAATAAGGCTTGAGAATTATGTTTAGAATTCATTTATCCATTCCATCTGTAGCCTGATTGGCTCTTGAAATGCTAGATATGCTAGATAATGAATAAAACATATCTTACATTCACATTATATCTTAAGATCACATTGAATTGTGCATGTAAACATGTTTAATGAGCACCTACCATACGTGAAAGCCCTGTGCTAGGCCCTGAGGATCCAAAGATAAATAAGACATTTTCCTGTCTTTTAGAAATTCAAAGTCCAGGTTGGGAGAACTAGGCCACAGGTAAGTGCCAGGACAAGTTAGGATTCATAGGAGTTCAAAGGACAAGGAAAATAATTCTGCCTAGGGTGTTGGAGCTCGCTTCACAGAAGAGTGCAGGAATTCATTAGAGAAAAGAAAGGAGGCTATTTCTTTTTTTTTTAATAAGCAATTATATTTTTTCCATTTATTGTTTTTTTTAAAAAAAAGTATTTATTTTTAACTGAAAGATAATTGCTTTACAAGATTGTGTTGGTTTCTGCCATACAGAAATATTACACTTTTAACCTGTCAACTTTTTTTTTAAGTCTTTTTAAAAATACATATTTATCTGTTTATTTGACTGCACCAGGTCTTAGTTACAACACAGAGGCTCTAGAGCCCATAGGGCTCACGAGTTGTGCTCAGGCTTAGCTGCCCTGTGACACGTGGAACCTTAGTTCCCTGACCAGGGATCAGACCAGTGTCCCTTGTATTAGAAGGCAGATTCTTTTTTTTTAAATTTTATTTTATTTAACTTTACAATATTGTATTGGTTTTGCCATATATTTCTGGGAGTGGAAAGAGATACTCAGGTAGAGAAGCATGTTTGGGAAACAGAGAGGCTCAGGGTGGCTGAAACTTGGCATATGGTAGAGCATGACAGAAAGCAAACTTGAGGGAGAAATTTGGTTGAAACCAGGTTGTTGTTTTTGGACTTTAGCCTTTGAGCCCAATAGGAAACCTAAAGAATAGGTCTCTGAGTTCTTTAACCTCAAGGGTATTTTAGATAAGAAGATCATATCTGTTTTAGAAAGGCAACCCTAGCAGTGAATGCAGAACAAATTGACGGTGGAGGAAAGAGGGACTAGAAGCAGGGTCATGGACCGGGCAAAAGATAACAAAGGATGGGAGGGATGAAGGTAAGGAGGCAGATTGGAGAAATGATAAGAAAGTAAAAGGAACTAAAGACTGGCCTGAGGGTTCCAGCTGAAACTATAGGTAGATAGTGGGCAAGAAAGGCAGTAAGAGGAGCAGGTTGCTGGTGGAGTGGGGGAAAAGCATGAGTGCTCAGAAAATGTGTGTTGGATAAACAAGTGTTCTTATGAAGCAGATAGTCTGAATTGTTATTAGGTTTTACAATTTATCATATGACTTTAAAGGAGATATTGTTCAGTCGCTCAGTTGTGTCTGACTCTTTGCGACCCCATGGACTGCAGCATGCCAGGCTTCCCTGTCCATCGCCAACTCCCAGAGCTTGTGCAAACTCATATCCATTGACTCGAGGATGCCATCCACCCATCTCATCTTCTGTCACCCTCTTCTCCTCCTGCCTTACCTCACCAATTATATTTTGCTTAAGATAGTTCTGAAATCAGTTTTTTTCTTATTATTTTCTGGAAGGTGGAGGAAACAGCCAAGTTTCAATGACATTGACACATCATTAACCAAAGTTCATAGCTTATAGTAGAGTTCACTCTTGGTGTTATACATCATGAGTTCAGATAAGTGTATAGTAACACAAATCCATCATTACAACATCATACTAAGCAAATTCACAACCTATTAATCCTGATTTTTAATTTTTTTCAACAGAAATTAACTCACTTTTTTCTCATTATGAAACAATCAATACATGCTCAGTATAAAACATAATTAATGAGGAAAAAAACATCACCCACTATCCAGAAATGGTCATAGTAAAATATTTCAGTGTTTATTTTTCCAGATACTATTTTCCAGTTTGAGTTTTTTATTTTTTCTAATAACACATGCCAGCTCTGCATCTGGAGCACCTGAGCTCTTAGCTCCTGGTCCGCGTTCTATCAAAATGTCTACTGTTCATTAAATTCTGTGCAAGTGCAGTTTAGAAGGTGACCACTATACAACCTCAAATGCATACATGTTAGTCAAAGCATATACCAACTTTGATGCTGAATGGGATGTTTTGAACACTGAAACAGCCATCAGGACTAAAGATGTGGTTGAAGTCAACATCATCAACAATTTGACCATCTACAGCAAAGAACAGAGGCATAATATTACTTTTGCCTGTCAGAGAAGGACCGAAAAGGGACTTGCATCAGCAGTGAAGTCAGACTTGTCCAGCCACCTGGAGAAGGTGATTTGGGGCCTTCTGAAAACACCTGCTCAGTACAAGGATTCCAAGCTCAATGGCTCCTCTGTGAAGGGGCTGGTGACTGATGAAAATTCTCAATGAAATCACCTCCTCAAGGACCAACCAGGAGCTGGAGCAAATAAAAAGTCTACAAGGAAATGTACAAGAGCTGCAGCAAATAAACAGTCTACAAGGAAATGTGTAACACTGATCCAGAGAATGACATTATTTCTGATACATTTGGCAACTTCTGCAAGCTGACTGTTGCCCTTGAAAAGGGTAGAAGAGCAGAGGATGGCTCTGTCATTGACTATGAACTGACTGGCCCAAGATAACTGAGATCTCGATAATGCTGGAATGAGGAAGAAAGGAACTGATGTCCCCAAGTAGATCAGCATCAAGTGTCACCTCCAGAAAGTATTTGAAAGGTCCAAGAGCAATAGCCCTTATGATCAAGAAGGAGGTCAAAGGAAAATGCTTTCCTGAATCTGGTCCAATGTATTTAAACAAGAAGCCTCTGTATTTTGCTGACTGACCGTACAACTCCATGAAGGGCAAAGGAATTCATGATAAAGTCCTAATTAGAAACATGGTGTCACTTTTCACTTTCATGCATTGGAGAAGGAAATGGCAACCCACTCCAGTGCTCTTGCCTGGAGAATCCCAGGGACGGGGGAGCCTGGTGGGCTGTCGTCTATGGGGTCGCACAGAGTCGGACACGACTGAAGTGACTTAGCAGCAGCAGCAGCAGCATCGTGCAGTGAAGGAAGGGGACACATTAAAAACTGGGTCTAAATTTAAGGGAAAGTGCGCTGGGGCCCTGTACTACAACATTCAGGAGGACAGCAAGAGTGACTACCGGGAAGTGTTGCTTTGCCTGAGTTGTAGGGGTGATGCCTGACATGTAACAGGTGTCCAGAAGTGGGCCATCTGTGCTTCCAGCTGACAGTTCTACAAAATCAGTTTGCTATTAACGATCCCCTTGTGCCCATCCCCATGAGGATGACATTAGCATTGCCTTTTCCCCCACCCTGCCTAAGCACTCCTAGTTTTCCAAGCAAGTCTCTCCTTTTAGTCAAAGAAATGAACTTTCAAAACAGTCAGAAGTAAAATCTATGATATAAAACACTTTGCTTGCCTCTTTTGCACTGCATGGTAAACAGAAGCAAAACAAAACCCAAATATATTCCAAGTACCTTTCCATGTTAAAATTTATCTGCAACATCATTTTTAAAGGCTGTCCATGTTAAAATTCACCTGCAACACCATTATTATAGAAGTACCATAATAAGAAGCACCTATTTATGTGCCAGACGTATCTTAGACCACTCAATTCTCACAACTCCATGATATAGATATCATTATTGTTCCACTGTCCCCATTTTTTTTATTGGCTGTACTCTGGGGCTTGTAGGATCTTAGTTCCCTGACCAGGGATTGAACCTATGCCCCCTGCAGAGGAAGCACAGAGTTCTATCCACTGGACTGTCAGGGAATTCCCTATTGTCACCATTTTAAATTTAGAAAACTGAAGGTCAGAGAAATTAAGCAACTTGCCTAGTAATACAGCTAATAATTGCTCGAACTGGGACTCAAACACAGATAAGGAAGGTCATTTATTTAATCTGTTCCCTGTTGCAGGACATTCATACGGTTGCCACATATAAATAATGCTATGATAACAACCTTTAAGCTAATCTTTACATATATTCTTA
The DNA here is from genome assembly GCF_003369695.1 of Bos indicus x Bos taurus. Classification (NCBI taxonomy): domain Eukaryota; kingdom Metazoa; phylum Chordata; class Mammalia; order Artiodactyla; family Bovidae; genus Bos; species Bos indicus x Bos taurus. The sequence goes on from NC_040105.1 coordinate 127,385,146, forward strand.
ATGAATTCTTTAGGATAAATTCATAGAGTTGGAATTTCTGGATCACAAGGCTGTTGATACCCATTGCTGAACTACCCTCCAGAAAGCTCATACAAATTCACTTTCCAGCAGTGTTATGAAAATCTTGATTTCCTTGTACTTCTCCAACATTGGATATTACTGCTAATTTTTAAAAAATTGTATGCCCGGATTTCCTTGGTGGTCCAGTGGTTGAGAATCTTCCTTGTAATGCAGGGGGACATGGGTTCAATCCCTGGTTGGAAAACTAAGATCCCACATGCCACTTGGGAGCCTGCATGCCACAATTAGAGAGTCTGTGCATTTTTCCACGGACTGTGATGAGAGATCATGTGTCACAACCTGATGCAACCAAATAAATGTTTTTTTTTTTTAAACTGTATGCCAACTCTTAAGGGATATTATAAAAGTAATCTATTTTCCAAAGCAAGTAGAAAACACTGAGATTTATCCAATAAAGAGTTTTGGATATTCTCTCCCAATGTACCCCAATATTAGCATTAATCATTGAGAAGTTGTGCAGTAACACGCACCAAATCTTAAAAAAAAATTAGTTTTACCTTTAAAAAGTTCTCATATTTATTTCCACACACATACATATCTTTAAACAAGCAGAATTTTAACAAGTTTAATTCATGCTACTGATGCTCATATCATCATCATTCAAAATGCCCAGAAAGTTCACAATATAGAAGGTGCAACACTAGGTTTATAAGATTTACAATCTAATTGAAAAGACATGATTACTTGAACTTAAATATATAATACATTCTATGTACAAGGTGGTGCTTTATCTAAATGATAAATGATTGCTATTGAATACAAAACAAAAGAAGAGAATTGCACGGTGTGGCAAACTTCTAATTATGAAAGACTTCCTGGAAGTGATTATTTTTAACTGATGTCTAAAGGAGTACACATCAAGGCTATATATTGTCACCCTACTTATTTAACTTATATGCAGGGTACATCGTGTGAAATGCTAGGCTGGATGAAACACAAGCTAGAATCAAGATTGCCGGGAGAAATATCAATAACCTCAGATATGCAGATGACACCACCCTTATGGCAGAAAGCAAAGAGGAACTAAAGAGCCTCCTGATGAAAGTGAAAGATGAGAGTGAAAAAGCTGGCTTAAAACTCAACATTCAGAAAACTAAGATCATGGCACCTGGTCCCATCACTTCATGGCAAATAGATGAGGAAGCAAAGGAAACAGTGACAGACTACTTTCTTGGGCTCCAGAATCACTGCAGATGGTGACTGCAGCCATGAAATTAAAAGATGCTTGCTCCTTGGAAGAAAAGTTATGACAAACCTGTGAAGTGAAAGTCGCTCAGTTGTGTCCAACTCTTTGTGACCCCATGAGCTATACAGTCCATGGAATTCTCTAGGCAAAATACTGAAGTGGGTAGCCTTTCCCTTCTCCAGGGGATCTTCCCAATCCAGGGATTGAACCCGGGTTTCCCACATTGCAGGTGAATTCTTTACCAACTGAGCTATCGGGGAAGCTCATGACAAACCTAGACAGAATATTAAAAAGCAGAGACATTACTTTGCTGACAAAGGTCCATCTAGTTAAAGCTATGGTTTTTCCAGTAGTCATGTATGGATGTGAGAGTTGGACCATGAAGAAAGCTGACTGCTGAAGAATTGATGCTTTTGAACTGTGGTGTTGGAGAAGACTCTTGAGAGTCCCTTGGACTGCAAGGAGATCAAACCAGTCAGTCCTAAAGGAAATCAGTCCTGAATATGCATTGGAAGGACTGATGCTGAAGCTGAAGCTCCAATACTTTGGCCACCTGATGTGAAGAACTGACTCATTTGAAAAGACCCTGATGCTGGGAAAGATTGAAGGCAGGAGGAGAAGGGGACGACAGAGGATGAGATGGTTGGATGGCATCACCAACTCGATGGACATGAGTTTGAGCAAGCTCCAGGGGTTGGTGATGGACAGGGAAGCCTGGTGTGCTGCAGTCCATGGGGTTGCAAAGAGTCAGACACAACTGAGTGACTGAACTGAACTGAAAAGACAGGAAGGAATCGGTTTAGCTTCAGACAAAGGCTCAGAATTTCCTAATGGGAAAAACTTTATCCGGGAAATCCTGAGAAGATTGCCTGACTGAAATTGATGACATCAATAAGGATACAGTGTGAAATGTCTGTGGAAGGTAGGGTTTGAAACTGAGCTGAGCTAGATAATTATAAGCCACAATAAAACTTTTAAATTGAACAAAATATGGATCAAATATTGGACTTGGTTGGTCTTTTAGTAATAACTTGGAAAATTAATTGCAGAAAAGGCATTTAGAAGAGAATTCTCCCAAAGGTTAAGTACTATAGGTGGTATATGCAAGGGAGTTGTTTCAGGTAATTTTTCTATATGAAACTAAGTTTTAAAATAGAAATAGTTTCCTGAGATGTCAATAAACGTCACTGGTATCTTTCGTGTATTAATAAATTTCCCATTGTGTCATTCTCTCACACTTTAGGGGAAAAAAGTCCTTGGGAGGAAGCAAGAGTACCAGCACCAGGAATGGTGTCACAGGGCAGGGAGGGTAGGAGTGGGAGCAGGGGCCTGGGAGGGTGCTAGGTGAAGCTGATTCCCAAGTGTTCTCTCTAGTGAAGGAATTAAGATAGGAGGAAACATCATGCTTAGTTCCATTTAAGAGAAACCACAGAAAACTAATATTGTAAAGACATTAAATTTTAAAAATGCTTAACTTTCCTAGGTTTGCTAATTTTAACCTATTTCTTACTACAGTTACTAGAGATAAAGCACTTAGAAAATTCTGAACAAGGGTTATATGCTGTTTATGAATGCCTCTGCCTAGTTCCCCAAACAATTTAAAATGGGTTATGCAGACACTGAACATGAACTAAATGTAGGCTAGAAGGACAGAGCATAAAGCAGGATAAGGAATGTATTACACACTCACTATCACGTGGGCCATAAATTAGATTTAGAGTTCGTAGTTGCCAATGTGTAAAGCATAACCAAATCAGGTAAACAAACACTGGTAGCCATAAGGTAGCCATAAAATTAAAACAAATTGCTCAAGTAAAGTCCAACTGTTCCCGACAGGAAGATGAAAAACTTTTCCTGCTTTTGCTGGAGTAGAGGGAGGTGGAGATGGAGAAGACAGAGCTGCACCAAGTTTAACAGAGTTTCCAGGAAGAGAATTCCTAGTGGAGGAGTTGGAAACAGGCATGCCAACCTCAGAGGTTTCAGGGGATACAGCAAAGGGGTAACTCGGGGGAAGACATAGTCTCCATAAGCAGAAGAGGACCTCCATTACTGCTCATCAGAAGTGGGGCTTCCCTGGTGGTCCAGTGTTTAAGACTCCATGCTCCCATCGCAGGGGGCAAAGGTCTGATCCCTGATCAGGGAACTAAGATCCTGCGGGCTGTGTAGTGCGGCCAAGAAAATAAAAAGTGGGGTGGGGTGGAGTGATTTCCTGACAGTGGTGAAGAAAAATTTGAGCTTAATTCAGAAAATAATTGTGAGATAGCATATTTTTACAAGGTTTGTACATATACATCTCTATTTGTGTGTTAAATGGCACCCATAATTCTTTATAGCTCAGGGCTTCCCTTATAGCTCAGTTAGAAAAGAATCTGCCTGCAATGCAGGAGACCTGGGTTTGATTCCTGGGTTGGGAAGATCCCCTGCAGAAGGAAACAGCAACCGAATCCAATATTCTTGCCTGGAGAATCCCATGGACAGGGGAGCCTGGCAGGCTACAGTACATGGGGTCTCAAGAGTCAGACACGACTTAGCGACTAGAGAGAGAGAGATGATTATAAATGTCCTCAATCACCACATTTTTTTCTAAAACACTGTTCTGCCTACCTTTTAATACATTAAAATCAGTGCCAGTTAAATTTTTTTAATTGTGGTAAAATATACATAAAATTGGGTGTTAGTTCTAAAAGGTCTTGTAAGTCTTCATAGAACCATTAAACTTCAGCTTCTTCAGCATTACTGTTTGCGGCATAGGCTTGGATTACTATGATATTGAATGGTTTGCCTTGGAAACAAACAGAGATCATTCTGTCATTTTTGAGATTGCATCCAAGTACTGCATTTCGGACTCTTTTGTTGACCATGATGGCTACTCCATTTCTTCTAAGGGATTCCTGCCCACAGTAGTAGATATAATGGTCATCTGAGTTAAATTCACCCATTCCAGTCCATTTCAGTTCGCTGATTCCTAGAATGTCAATGTTCACTCTTGCCATCTCCTGTTTGACCACTTCCAATTTGCCTTGATTCATGGACGTGACATTCCAGGTTCCTATACAATATTGCTCTTTACAGCACCGGACCTTGCTTCTATCACCAGTCACATCCTTTTCATTATAGGGGACTGGAATGCAAAAGTAGGAAGTCAAGAAACACCTGGAGTAACAGGCAAATTTGGCCTTGGTATACAGAATGAAGCAGGGCAAAGGCTAATAGAGTTCTGCCAAGAGAATGCACTGGTTATAGCAAACACCCTCTTCCAACAACACAAGAGAAGACTCTACACATGGACATCACCAGATGGTCAACACTGAAATCGGATTGATTATATTCTTTGCAGCTGAGGATGGAGAAGCTCTATACCACCAGCAAAATCAAGACCAGAAACTGACTGTGGCTCAGATCATGAACTCCTTATTGCCAAATTCAGACTGAAATTGAAGAAAGTGGGGAAAACCACTAGACCATTCAGGTATGACCTAAATCAAATCCCTTATGATTATAAAGTGGAAGTGAGAAATAGATTTAAGGGACTAGATCTGATAGACAGAGTGCCTGATGAACTATGGTCAGAGGTTCATGACATTGTACAGGAGACAGGGATCAAGACCATCCCCATGGAAAAGAAACGCAAAAAAGCAAAATGGCTGTCTGAGGAGGCCTTACAAATAGCTGTGAAAAGAGGAGCGAAAAGCAAAGGAGAAAAGGAAAGATATAAGCATCTGAATGCAGAGTTCCAAAGAATAGCAAGGAGAGATAAGAAAGCCTTCTTCAGCAATCAGTGCAAAGAAATAGAGGAAAACAACAGAATGGGAAAGACTAGAGATCTCTTCAAGAAAATTAGCGATACCAAGGGAACATTTCATGCAAAGATGGTCTCAATAAAGGAAATAAATGGTAGGGACCTAACAGAAGCAGAAGATATTAAGAAGAGGTGGTAAGAATACACAGAAGAACTATACAAAAAAGAGCTTCACAACCCAGATATTCACCATGGTATGATCACTCACCTAGAGCCAGACATCCTGGAATGTGAAGTCAAGTGGACCTTAGGAAGCATCACTATGAACAAAGCTAGTGGAGGTGATGGAATTCCAGTTGAGCTATTTCAAATCCTGAAAGATGATGCTGTGAAAGTGCTGCATTCAATATGCCAGCAAATTTGGAAAACTCAGCAGTGGCCACAGGACTGGAAAAGGGCAGTTTTCATTCCAATCCCAAAGAAAGGCAATGCCAAAGAATGCTCAAACTACCGCACAATTGCACTCATCTCACACTCTAGTAAAGTGATGCTCAAAATTCTGCAAGCCAGGCTTCAACAGTACGTGAACCATGAACTTCCAGATGTTTAAGCCGGTTTTAGAAAAGGCAGAGGAACCAGAGATCAAATTGCCAACATCCACTGGATCGTCGAAAAAGCAAGAGAGTTCTAGAAAAACATCTATTTCTGCTTTATTGACTATGCCAAAGCCTTTGACTGTGTGGACCACAATAAACTGTGGAAAATTCTTCAAGAGATGGGAATACCAGAACACCTGACCTGCCTCTTGAGAAACCTATATGCAGGTGAGGAAGCAACAGTTAGAACTGGACATGGAACAACAGACTGGTTCCAAATCAGAAAAGGAGCACATCAAGGCTGTATATTGTCACCCTCCTTATTTAACTTATATGCAGAGTACATCATGAGAAATGCTGGGCTGGATGAAGCACAAGCTGGAATCAAGATTGCTGGGAGAAAATATCAATAACCTCAGCTATGCAGATGACACCACCCTTATGGCAGAAAGCAAAGAAGAACTAAAGAGCCTCTTGGTGAAAGTGAAAGAGGAGAGTGAAAAAGTTGGCTTAAAGCTCAACATTCAGAAAACTAAGATCATGGCATCTGGTCTCATCACTTCATGGCCGATAGATGCGGAAACAGTGGAAACAGTGTCAGACTTTATTTTTTTGGGCTCCAAAATCACTGCAGATGGTGATTGCAGCCATGAAATTAAAAGATGCTTACTCCTTGGAAGGAAAGTTATGACCAACCTAGATAGCATATTAAAAAGCAGAGATATGTCTGTCTAGTCAAGGCTATGGTTTTTCCAGTGGTCATGTATGGATGTGAGAGTTAGACTGTGAAGAAAGCTGAGCGCCGAAGAATTGATGCTTTTGAACTGTGATGTTGGAGAAGACTCTTGAGAGTCCTTTGGACTGCAAGGAGATCCAACCAGTCCATCCTAAAGGAGATCAGTCCTGGGTGTTCACTGGAAGGACTGATGCTGAAGCTGAAACTGCAATACTGTGGCCATCTCATGCAAAGAGTTGACTCATTGGAAAAGACTCTGATGCTGGGAGGGATTGGGGGCAGGAGGAGAAGCGGACGATAGAGGATGCGATGGCTTGATGGCATCACCGACTCGATGGACATGAGTTTGAATGAACTCCGGGTGTTGGTGATGGACAGGGAGGCCTGATGTGCTGTGATTCATGGGGTGGCAAAGAGTTGGACACGATTGAGCAACTGAACTGAACTGAACTGATACATAAAATTTACCATCTTACATTTACCATTTTTTAATTGTACAGTTCAGTACAATTAGTACTATTAAATAAGTACATTTGTGTTGCTATGTAACCAATCTCTAGAATCCTTTTCATCTAGCAAACACGAAACTCTATAGACCCATGAAAGAACACCGCCCTCAAGCCCCTGGCAAACACTACTCCGATCTCTGTCTCTGGGAATTTGAATACTCTAGATTCCTGCAGCGCCAAATTTAGGGACAGTCTAGTATGAGACATGATCCTTAAACTTAAGTTTCATGCATTCAGTAACACTTTTTAAATACAGTTGACCCTTGAACAACATGGGTTTGAACTGCACACATCGATTTATACATGGATTGTTTTTTTTTTTCCAATAAATATACAGCTGGCCCTGAGGGTTCCCACTCATGGGTTCAAACAACCACAGATTGTAAACAATACACAACCTGTGGCTGGTTAGATCTGAGGATTCAAAGCCTTGGATATGGAGGGCAGGCTATGGGACTGGAATATACTCAGATTTTGGTATCATCTGCATCATGGAATCAATCCCCCATGGATATACCAAGGTACCAAGGGACAATTATATTTTCAAAACAATATTTGTATCAAGAATGATTTTTCTATTTTGCAATGTGATATATTAGCTAGAAATGAAAACATCTCTATTGTTGATGCTCTGTGAAAAACATTCAAATAGTATAGAAATACATAAGGCAGAAGTAAAAATTTTCCCACAATTCCATGCTCCAGAGATTACTAATAATAGATTGATATATATCCTTCTTGACACCTGTAAATATATAGATCATGTTATACATGTGATTCTGAACCCTGGGTTTAATTACTAGGTACAAAGGTGAGTGAGGCTGCTCAGGATGGTAGAGTGGAAAGATGGAAGAAACCTGGGCCTCTGATGACATCACTGAGCCACTGAAGTAACTAACCCTGGAACCTCCTTTAACAAACTTCTTGTTATTTGATATAATAAAGGTCCCTTATTGTTTAAGTCACTTCTAGTTGAATTTTGTTGCTTTTGCCCAAAACATTCTAATTATCATTTCATTCTCCTAGATAATTCAGCCTATCTATAGTGAAGGCAGATATATATCTCCATAAATTTCATAATGAGGTAGTACTTGGAACAAAATAAAAGCATATGCATAATGCTGTTGCTGCTAAGTTGCTTCAGTCGTGTCTGACTCTGTGCGACCCCATACATGGCAGCCCACCAGGCTCCATCATCCCTGGGATTCTCCAGGCAAGAACACTGGAGTGGGTTGCCATTTCCTTCTCCAATGCATGAAAGTGAAAAGTGAAAGTGAAGTCGCTCAGTCGTGTCCGACCTTCACGACCCCATGGACTGCAGCCTACCAGGCTCCTCCATCCATGGGATTTTCTAGGCAAGAGTACTGGAGTGGGTTGCCACTGCCTTCTCCTATAATGCTGTTACAGCAAGCTAAACCAATAAACCTTGAAATTCTCATCATCAAATAAGGTAAAATGACTTCAGTTCTGCCAAACCTAATCCATTGTATAAGATGGTTTATTTTAAATATGCATGATATTAAGCTGAACCTTATGGGAATTAAGAGCCTAGAAATCTTAAGGAAAATTATGCATTTAAAAAATGCCAGGTACCTAGTTTCTCTACATAGGTACTATTACTAGTAAAAAACATATTTAATGAGCATTTAGCAGTATTCTTGCCTTTAGAATTCCATGGATAGAGGAGCCTGGTGAGCTACAGTCCATGGTGTGGCAAAGAGTTGGACAACTTTCACTTTTGGTAGGTATCATTGCTGTGCCAAGTGTTTTACACTGATTGACATAATCACAACAAACTTATGAGGCATAAGCTATTACATTCCCATTTTACAGATGAGGAAATTAAGGTGCAGAAGGGATAATCTGTCCTCAGATAATCAAGTTCATATGTATAGTGCCATTTATAGGTCCTTGCCTCTCAGTCATATTTTAACCCAATCCATTCTGGCTTCTTCTACCCTTTTTTCCAATGAACTTTCTTTCAAATTAAAGTTCATGATAAGCTCTATTTTGGTAACTCAAAGGACACATTTCAGTCTTTATAATGTTTAACCACTTTTATTCTCTGTGGTTTTTCATGGTACTACTCTCTCCTGAGTCTCCTCCCATCTCTCTGACCATTCCATCATAGTCTTATTTGGTGGAGCCTTTTCTGAGATTGTCAAGAAAGCAAGAGAGTTCCAGAAAAACATCTATTTCTGCTTTATTGACTATGCCAAAACCTTTGAGTGTGGATGACAACAAACTGTGGAAAATTCTTGAAGAGATGGGAATACCAGACCACCTGACCTGCCTCTTGAGAAACCTGTATGCAGGTCAGGAAGCAACAGTTAGAATGGGACATGGAACAACAGACTGCTTCCAAATCAGGAAAGAAGTATGTGAAGGCTGTATATTGTCATCCTGCTTATTTAAATTATATGCAGAGTACATCATGAGAAACGCTGGGCTGGATGAAGCACAAGCTGGAATCAAGATTGCTGGGAGAAAATATCAATAACCTCAGATATGCAGATGACACCACCCTTATGGGCAGAAAGCAAAGAAGAACTAAAGAGCCTCTTGGTGAAAGTGAAAGAGGAGAGTGAAAAAGTTGGCTTAAAGCTCAACATTCAGAAAACTAAGATCATGGCATCTGGTCCCATCACTTCATGGCAGATAGATGGGGAAACAGTGGAAACAGTGTCAGACTTTATTTTTTGGGGCTCCAAAATCACTGCAGATGGTGATTGCAGCCATGAAATTAAAAGACGCTTACTCCTTGGAAGGAAAGTTATGACCACCCTAGACAGCATTTTAAAAAGCAGAGACATTCATTTGCCAACAAAGGTCCGTCTAGTCAAGGCTATGGTTTTTCCAGTAGTCATGTATGGATGTAAGAGTTGGACTATAAAGAAAGCTGAGTGCTGAAAAATTGATGCTTATGAAATGTGGTGATGGAGAAGACTCTTGAGAGTCCCTTGAACTGCAAAGAGATCTAACCAGTCCATCCTAAAGGAAATCAGTCCTGAATATTCATTGGAAGGACTGATGCTGAAGCTGAAACTCCAATACTTTGGCCGTCTGATGCAAAGAACTGACTCATTGGAAAAGACCCTGATGCTGGGAAAGATTGAAGGTGGGAGGAGAAGGGGACGACAGAAGAAGAGGTAGTTGGATGGTATCACTGACTCAACGGACATGAGTTTGAGTGAACTCCAGGAGTTGGTGATGAACAGGGAGGCCTGGTGTGCTGTGATTCATGGGGTCACAAAGAATCAGACTGAGCAACTGAACTGAACTGAACTGAACTGAACTTGCTGAGATTGATTTTTAAAGCTTTTTCCTATTCCTCTTCTTCTTTTATACTCTCTCCATAGGTCATTTCATTCATTCCCATAGCTTCAAATAATGATCTATTAATGATCCTAAATGTATCTCTAACCCAGATCTCTATCCCAAGTTTCAAACTTGTATATATAACATCTCCACTTGAAAATATCAGAGAACCTCAAACTTAACAAGGTCAAAACTAAACTCATCTTCCCTTTTAAATCTACCCTTCTGCCAATGTTCCCTTTCTCCGTGGTACCACTATCCCATCAGTTGCCCAAGTCAGAGAGCTGGTAATCATCTTTGCCCCCATGGTGTTCCACTCTCCATCAAATCTATCACCAACTGATCCTACTTTTCCAATATCTCATGGATCTTCACACTGCCACCACATTTGTCCAAGTTACTATCAGCTGTTTGCCAGAGTTACTACAGTTGCCCATCTGATCTTCTTACATCTACTTTTGTCCTCTTCCAATCTACTTGCTACCCTGAAGCCAAGGTAATCTTTTAGAAGTGCAAATTTGATCACAAACTTAGATTTGTCTGTGATTTGGTCAATCACAGACAGAATTCTTCAATGAGTTTCCATTGAAAATAGGATAAAGTGGAAAAGTCTTTCCTCTTTTTGGCTGTACTGCATGGCTTGTGGGACCTTAGTTTCCCTAACCAGGGTTTGATTTCAGGCCCTGGCAGTGAAATCCTAACCACTGGACTGCTAGGCAATTCCCAAAGTGCAAAATCTTTAAAAATGACTTTTAAGGCCCTACAAGATTTTTGGAGAAGGAAATGGCAACCCACTCCAGTATTCTTGCCTGGAGAATCCCATGGACAGAGGAGCCTGGTGGGCTACAGTCCATGGGGTTGCAAAGAAGTCAGACACGACTGAGTGACCTCACTGTAACAAGATTTTTCACAAGTTTACATCTCCAATGTCATTTCTCACCATTTCATCTTTACTTTCACTCTAGCTAGAATGGATAGAGGAAGAAAGATTTGTTTAATGAACAGTTCTAATTTTCCCCCAACATACTATTATTGCATTTGTGGTAATAATGTTGAATATCATTTTATAAAGAGGAAAGTGCTCAGTTTTAAGATTAGAAAGCAATATTTTAAAATAGAATCTAAGCTATAGCATTTCATTAAAAAGTTCTATAGCTTTCATCATATTAAATCATATAAGAGAAATATATGAATAATTGTATATCAACAAAGCAGATAATCTAAACGAAATGGACAAATTTCTAAAAACACACAAATTACCAAACTAACTCAAGAGGAAATATAAAATCTCAACAGACCTGTTAACAAGTAAAGAGAGAGGCTCTGTTTCCAAAACCTCCCAACAAAAAAAAAGTCTACAGCCAGATGGCTTCACTGGTGAAATCTATCAAACATTTAGAGAATCAACACCAATCTTAATAAAACTCTGCCAAAACTATAAGAGAAGGAACATTCCCTAACACATTCTATAATATCAGCATTACCCCAATACCAAAGTCAGCAAAGATACTACAAGAAAACTATGGACCAATATCCTTTATGACTATAAGTGGAAAAATTCTGAACAAAATAATAGCAAACCGAATCCCATAGTACATTAAAAGGATTATACAGCAAGACTAAGTGGGAATTCAAAGGTGGTTCAACAAAAGAAAACCAAAGTAGTAAATCATATTAACAGAATGGAGAGGAAAAAAAACATAATCATCTGAATAGATGCAGAAAAAGCCTCTGAAACAATTCAACAGCCTTTGATGATTAAAAAAAAAAAAAAGACTCAGCAAGCAGGAATAGAAAGGAATTTCCCTAACATGAAAAAGGGCATTTACCCAAACCTTCAGCTAATATCATACTCAATAATGAAAGACTGAAAGCTTTCCACTTATGATCAGGAATAAGACAAGGATGTGTGCTTTTTGAGACAAGAGAGAGGTGGTGGTTGAATAACTGTGAATTCACCAAATGCCCCTGAATTGTTTAAAATAACTATGTGCTATATGAATTTCACCTCAACAAAATGATTCCTAGAGTGAAACATTTATTCACTTTGGCTTACTGACATACAAGCATATTTCCTACGTTTACAGGATAATTAGTAGGTGAGTTATCATTTAGAGATGGCATTATAACACCATGAAAAACAAACTATATTTTCAGTTCAAGGTATATATGAGATAAAATCAAGCTATAAGCCTGAAAATTACCCTTAGGAGAACTTGCAAATTTCCCCCTCAAAATCAGATTGTTCTTTTAAAAACTGGAAGCCAGATGGTTTTATATATAAAAACAAACCTCAATGTTAAATCCACGTGGGATTTAAAAGTTCATTCTCCTGCAGCTGCAGCAGCTGCACCAATCATAACTGTAGTCAGTGTGATTATTTTTCCTTCACTAATGTTTAGAACAATGTTTCTCAAAGTGGAAACTTGTTTACAAATGCAAATTCTCAGGCCCCACCCCAAAACTCCTGAATCATAAACTCTGGGGTTGAGGGCCAGTAAAGTGGTCATGTATGGATGTGAGAGTTGGACTGTGAAGAAGGCTGAGCACCGAAGAATTGATGCCTTTGAAGTGGTGTTGGAGAAGACTCTTGAGAGTCCCTTGGACTGCAAGGAGATCCAACCAGTCCATTCTGAAGGAGGTCAGCCCTGGGATTTCTTTGGAAGGAATGATGCTGAAGCTGAAACTCCAGTACTTTGGCCACCTCATGTGAAGAGTTGACTCATTGGAAAAGACTCTGATGCTGGGAGGGATTGGGGGCAAGAGGAGAAGGGGACGACAGAGGATGAGATGGCTGGATGGCATCACTGACTCAATGGACGTGAGTCTGAGTGAACTCCGGGAGTTGGTGATGGACAGGGAGGCCTGGCATGCTGCGATTCATGGGGTCGCAAAGAGTCGGACATGACTGAGCGACTGATCTGATCTGATCTGATCTGAATCTGTTCTAACAAGCCTTCCAGATTCACACTCAAGTTTGAGAACCACTGGTCAACAACAATAGCACACATCTATAAGCATTTTCTTACCAGACTGTGTTGTGTCATACATGTTGCACTGTTTCTTCGAGTTGTTATTGAATCAGATTGTAACAATTGTGAATTATCACTAAGAAGAAAAGGAAAACATTTGTCATGTAAAATTCATTACAAATTTTTTTTTTAAGAAATAAGATTTCAAATCCTTAAACAACATTGCCATTGATGTAAACATCTTCTTCATGGAAACAGCTGTGCAGCTGTAGAAAATAAAACATGCATGTGCACGCGCGCGCACACACACACACACACACACACACATCCTTAGTTGACTGAACCTAAACAAGTGTCCATGTAAGGTAGGGAATTCTCAAGCATGCCATTTTATCTCTAATCATGCTACCAAGAATAAGTATAAATTATTGTGGCCTTAGAGACACATCATTTTCTATGTAAACCTGTAACCAATTTAAATTTGTGATTGAAGCTATTATGTTCTAGCTGCAATTTCCTCTGGACTCCCAAACTTTCACATAATGAGAGGGATAGCCACTAGCAGGGTCAATAGAACTAAGCTTTTCAGATATGTCTCATTTGGCCTACCCAGTGTTAAAAATGTTTTTAATTAGCTGTGCAAACTTGGAACAACTATGGAGATTTCACATAAAGAACTCAGACTCCAGGTTTCTGGCTTCTATTGAAATTTTGCCACACTGAGTCACAGTCCCCCATGGCAACAATGAACTGAGCTGAGCAACCACTGCCTGCTGAAGATGTTCCTAGTTTCCTCAGCTTTGAAAGTGCCTACTTAGCCAGCCTTGCGGAGAAGGCACTGGCGACCCACTCTAGTACTCTTGCCTGGAAACTCTCACGGATGGAGGAGCCTGGTAGGCTGCAGTCCCTGGGGTCGTGAAGAGTCAGATGCTACTGAGCGACTTCACTTTCACTTTTCACTTTCATGCATTGGAGAAGAAGTGGCAACCCACTCCAGTGTTCTTGCCTGTAGAATCCCAGGGACAGGGGAGCCTGGTGGGCTGCCGTCTGTGGGGTCACACAGAGTCGGACACGACTGAGCCGACTTAGCAGCATCACCAGCCAGCCTTGACCTGATTTGAGCTTGGGACCCTGAAGAAATCTTTCCCTATTTATGTTTTCGTTTTGTTATAACTTTAGAAATATTTTTATTTTATATTGGACTCTAGTTGGTTTACAATGTGTTTCAGATATACAGCAAAGTGATTCAGTTATACATACATATATATCTTTTTTCGAATTCTTTTTTCATTTAGGTTATTACAGAATATTGATGAGAGTTCCCTGTGCTATACAGTAAGTCCTTGTTGGTTGCCTAGTTTAAATATAGTAGAGTATGTTGTTATAACTTTTTTTATTTTGAAACTGAGACTCACAAGAAATTGCAAAAAGAATATAGAGTGTTCTTGTGTACCTTTCATCCAGGTTTCCCTAATGATAATAAACTATCTTTAACATGTTCTTTTCTACCCCCTATATCCAATTAAGTGCCAGTTCTTTTAGGTTTCACCCATGATTTTTCATGTCCATCATGCTTTCCAGGTTCCTTGCTAAAAACCAATTCAAAGCATTCTTACTTTTCCACCGACTCTGTAATAGTCTAATTGGTCAGCTCACCTCTGTTCTTTTCCTACTGCAATCAGCTTGCTCTCCTGCTCACAACTTTCAGTGATTCTCTTCATTGCCTTCTGAATTCAGTTACATTCTTTACTATAACTTTTGAGCTTCCTTGGTGGCTCAGACGGTTAAGAATCCGCCTGTAATATGGGAGACCTGGGTTCAATCCCCGGGTTGGGAAGATCCCCTGGAGGAAGGCATGGCAACCCACTCCAGTATTCTTGCCTGGAGAATCCCCATTGATAGATGGAGCCTGGCGGGCTACAGCCTATAAGGTCGCAAAGAGTCGGACATGACTGAGCAACTAGGCACACACACTATAACTTTCAAAGCCCTCCACAATTTAGCTCCACAGACTTTCGGATTTCATAGACTAGGAAAATTTCAAAACAAAATCTTGGCATAAACATGCAGTTGCATTTTCTCTTGCCAAGTAAGGTCATTAAAAAAAAATCTCATCAACTACCATCATTTCATTTATAAAAGGGCATTTTGTTATTTAAAAAAAAAAAAAAAAAGCAGGACTGACAGTACAGGACTGAGTAAAATACAGTAATGCCCAGGAAAGTATGCTTTATATAACTTTTTAAAGCCATCGATTAGGTACAATGTCACCTGGGATCAGCACTAGTCAGTAGGTAAACATTTGGGAGCCAGTGATCTGGGCAGAGTTGACCAGCATTCTGGAATACACCTGTACTTTCCTACTTCCAAGCCTATTCTTGAAACGCTGTTCAGTTACCTGGCCACCTTTCTTCCAGTCTGCTTCCTATCAATCTATTTGTTAGGACCCGTCTTCAGTGCCATCTATCCAAGAAGCTTCCCTGTATTCCTCACCAATCCTGCTGTCATTTCTAACTCCCTTCTTTTAATTACCCTAGGACTTTCTTTCTCTTCTAAGCATAGATCTTATTCGACCATACATTTAAGTCTTCTCAGTATTCATTTTCCCTATTAAAAGCTTATTGAGCCTTGAGATACATCTTTGCAGTGCAGTAATTTGCATATAATAGGCAGTAACAATATTTATGAGAGGATATGTGTATATGTGTATTTTTACTTTCTTTCCCAGTCATTTTCCCCTACAAGAATAGGAATATATTTTAGCAGTTACTACTAGGAAGAAGGCAATGGCAACCCACTCCAGTACTCTTGCCTGGAAAATCCATGGACAGAGAAGCCTGGTAGGCTACAGTCCATGGGGTCACAAAGAGTCGGACACGACTGAGTGACTTCACTTTCACTGGGTTAGGTTCTACATGAAGATCTTGTCTACTCTTCTCAACAACCTGGTAGTCTTAATAATGAACAGATCATGGAGCCTCAGAGAGGCCAAGTAATTTAAGGCCTCTAGAAGGTGGAAAAATCTGGGTTCAAATTCAGGCCCATTGGATTCCAAAGCATGGGTCTTCCATTCCACCACCCAGATACCTCTACCAGCCACCTTTGTGGAAAACCCTAGTTCTCTGTCAGGCTGAAAGTGGTGTTAACTCAGCAAAGGTAAAGGTAAGGTAACTAGGAAGTTGGAGGGTCACTAATGGGTGGCATATTTCCACTGTCTTTTGCATGTAGGAGGTAATTCTTTTTTAAAAAAATTTTATTGGAATATAGTTGATTTATAATGTGTTAGTTTCAGGTGTACAGCAAGGTGAATCATTTATGCATATACATGTATATACTCTATTTTAGATTCTTTTCCCATATAGGCATTACAGAGTATTGAGTAGAGTTCTCTGTGCTATACATTAAGTCCTTATTGGTTATCTATTTTATATATAGTAGTGTGTATATAATGGCAACCCACTCCAGTGTTCTTGCCTGGAGAATCCCAGGGATGGGGGAGCCTGGTGGGCTGCCGTCTGTGGGGTCACACAGAGTTGGACATGACTGAAGCGACTTAGCAGCAGCAGCAGCAGTATGTATATGTCAACCCCAAACTTCCAACTTATCCCTTCCCTCTGCTGGGATAATTCTTAAAGCTAACAATTACACTCTCCCCTAAATTTTTGTCTGCCAATTTTATTTAATAAGACTATAACTGAAAAGTGAAAAAGCTGGCTTAAAACTGAACATTCAAAAAAATAAGATGCAACATTCAAGTGGCATCTGGTCCCATTACTTCATGGCAAAGAGAAGGGGGAAAGTGGAAGCACTGACAGATTTTCTCTTCTTGGGCTCCAAAATCACTGTGGATGGTGACTACAGCCATGAAATTAGAAGATGCTTGCTTCTTGGAAGGAAGGCTATGACAAACCTAGACAGTACAATAAAAAGCAAAGACATCACTTTCCCAACAAAGGTCCATCTAGTCAAAGCTATGGTCTTTCCAATAGTCACGTATGGATGTGAGACCTGGACCATAAAGAAGCTGCTGCTGCTGCTAAGTTGCTTCAGTCGTGTCCGACTCTGTGCGACCCCATAGACAGCAGCCCACCAGGCCGAGTGTCAAAGAATTGATGCTTTCTAACTGTGGTGTTGGAGAAGACTCTTGAGAATTCCTTGGACAGTAAGGAGATCAAACCAGTCAATCCTAAGAGAAATCAACCCTGAATACTCATTGGAAGGACTGATGCTGAAGCTGAAGCTCCAATACTTTGGCTACCTGATGCAAAGAGATGACTCATTTGAAAAGACCGTGATGCTGGGAAGGATTGAAGGCAAAAGGAGAAGATGGCAGCAGAGGATGAGATGGTTGGATAGCATCACCAATTCAATGGACACTAACTTGAGCAAACTCTGGGAGATAGTGAGGGTCAGGAAGGCCTGGTATGCAATATACTGAGATAATGTTTAAATGATCAGTAAGCAGCTCTGTCTAAACTGCACTATATTTACACCAGTTACATCCCTAAAGCAATAACTCTTCATGACCATTATTCTTCTTCCAGGTTTGTATTAATACAAGCTTATTAAACCAGTGTGCTTGTGCTCAGTCGCTTTAGCCATGTCCATCTCTTCTCAACCCCATGGACTGTAACCCAACGGCTTCTCTGTCCATGGGATTCTCCAGGCAAGAATACTGGAGTGGGTTGCCATGCCCTCCTCCAGGGGATCTAGATGGTTGATAAAGTCTGTAAAGGGCCAGACAGTAAATATTTTGGGCTTTGTGACCCATACAATCTTTGCTGCAATTAGTCAACTCTGCCACTGTAGTACGAAAGTGGCCCAGAGATAGTAAGTGAACAAGGGGGTGTGGCTATGTTACAATAAAACTTTATTTGCAAAACCAATCAGTTTGGCCCCCAGGCAATAGCTTGTCTTTCAAACAGAATTGAGGCACTAACAGTTTAAATGCAGGGTCAGACTAGCGGTATTTAAAGAGGGAAGGCACTAGCAGAAATCCAAGAACTTAATCTCTAATAAGGGCCTAATAAGGGCCAGAGAAGTAGAAGAAAAAAATACCTTCAAATAAAATCACTGATACCAGTAGTGAAGTCAGCCACCTCAAGGGGCTAAAGATAGAATCAAAAGGTTCAAAACTTTGACATTGATATTTTTATTAATATAAGATGAATACAAAACTATACAGGAACTTAAGAAATAGTGATGTTTGTATTAAAGAGTTGACATTTACACAACAAATTCTGCAAATGCTGGTGCAAGGGAGACTGAGAGTCTTTATACATAGGAAACATCAAGCAAAATTGGAAAACTGCTTCAAAGAAGTGCAAAAATATTTAGTGAGCTGTGAAAGAGGGAAGGCAATGAGTATGAGAGGCCAAATAAAAGAAAGTGCAGTGAGCAGTGGACATACTCCACTGAAAAGAATCTGCAAGAAAAAGAATGCAACTAAGTCTCCATGTAATTCTGCTCTAAATTTTTCTTGTTGATTACATGCTAAGCTTGTCACAACAGCACAAAATATGCCCTCAGATCACTTGGACAAGTTCCTTGACCTCAGGCATGTCACCTATCATTCCTATGCTACTTCTTCTTGATAGACAAGAGTCCCTGGACTTGGTCTTTTTTTTGGGTTAATTCCTACTAGAGAAATATGCAACTGCCCTTCACCTTTCTGTACAAAAATTCATGTCCAGCATCAGGATCTTAAGCTATGGAGTTCTACACTGTAACCATGTTCTAATATAATAAACATTTCCAATCTTTTGCAGAACAAAGCAAATTATGAAGGGATAACTGTGATCACTCTGTTTCCAGGACTTTGAGGATTGGGAAAAGGGACCTGGTCAGCTGCCCCCCAACCCCCACCCCAGCACTTAATATATTAAATAGGATCCACATGTTCCTGCAAATATATATCCTCCATCATCTACATATTTGTGACTTGTTTCTTCATTTCACAGAGCTTTTCAATAAAATGAACATTCTCAAGTATTTTCTTCTACTAGCAGAGTGCACCCATAACAATTCATTTATTCACACAACAGGATTTAGAGTAGAATCCTGAATTTATAGCATGTTCTTTTTCTCAGTACAACATGCAGAGCTGTCTCCACCCCTTATTTTTCTATCTGCCTATTTTAAAAGGTAATGTATTATTTTCAGGTCACTCTTAGTTTGCGTTTCATTTTGTTAGAACATATTCTCCCTTAACTCAAAAGACCAGAAAGCTGCATTTATTTAATTAATCAGCTTAGATATTGATTGAAGTTAAGTGAAGTGAAGTCGCTCAGTTGTGTCCGACTCTTTGCGACCCTGTGGACTGTAGCCTACCAGGCTGCTCTGTCCATGGGATTCTCCAGGCAAGAATACTGGAGTGGGTTGCCATTTCCTCCTCCAGGGGATCTTTCCAACCCAGGGATCGAACCCGGGTCTCCCACACTGCAGGCAGATGATTTACCCTCTGAGCCAGTGGACAAAGCACTAGCTTAGGAGTCTGGAGCCACAGCTTCCTAGTACTGATAGATTACTGCCTATGACATCTTGGAGATCGACAGGCCTGTTAGCCCATACATTAAACAAAGAGGGTAGATCTGGTCTCCTGAGTTCTCATCTAACAGTTGTGAATTACAGCTATCAAGTAGGATGATGCCAGCAAAAGGTGAGGTGCAAACTTAATAAAATGTATGCAGTGAATGCATTTTTCAGACATTTTTACAACATTGAGAAAAACTTACGATACTGGGATGTGAAATCCAAGATCTCACTTTAAAATTCTATTTTAAGAAATAAGGTTGAGTCAGGCCAGATCTTTGGATATATGCAGGAAATACAGTTAACCATCAGTTAATCTTTTAAACCTTTTTTCATCATCAGATCTCTAGAGTCTTTTTAGATATTTCCTCCCTCCTTATTAGCTCCTCTTGGAGAATTCCCACACAATTTTAATAGCACAAATATACTGCATATCTGTCTATGGGCCATATACACATATATCTGTTTTATGCATATGAGAAAACAACTTTCACCTGCCAAGAACTAAGTAGGGCCAATGTAGGTCACTGAGAATACAAAATTAGGAGATCAATTTTCTGTGATAGCTAAACTTTTTGTTCAAATAAAAACTAGGTGTAAAAAAGGCCCAAGCTTATTTACTTGACAACCATTCCCACTCTGAGTGTGCTAAGGTGAAGGTCAGAGGTGACAAAGCAGACTAGAGAATGACAAAAATTACAGTCATTACAGATCTGGAGGCAAGGGTGGGGAGTACACAATTTCTTCAATGGTGTGGGTAAGAGATGGGGTGAAGTTAGAGAAAGTCGTGCTCCACACCAAATAGTTGCTGCTTTAGGGTCCTGGATCTTGATGAACTGTCAGAAGAGGATGTCAGGTTTCATTTGTGCCCTTGCCCTCCAGCCAGCCCGTCCCCCTTCCCCCACCCCCAGGCTGAGAGTGGGATCTTCGGGTCACCAGGAGCAAGGGAGATACCTGCAGAAACTCGATGAGTCAAGAAGTGGGAATGCTCTTGTAAGTCACTTTCTTGCAACTCTTGCCACCCTTTCCCGCCCCCGCAGGCCTCCTCCAGTATCTCAATCCTGCTCACCCAAGGCCACTGATCAAAGGGGCGCTGCTGGATCGCCTCAAAGTGTTATCTTCTGTAGTGGTTGAACTCGGCAGCACCTCCAAATGTAGCTCCATTTTCTCCCGTGCTCTGTCCGTGCAGAAGCTTACTTTGGAGCTCTCTGGTTTTTCTGGCTCCCGTTCACATAAGAACAAGTCAGCTAAGTGAGGAGATGATGTAGGGAGAGAGGAAAAAGAGGAAAAATAAAAGAGAGAAGGAAGTTCTTAGACAAGTGCGTGCTCACTTTTGCAGCCCTACCATCCCTAACACCAGTGGGCACAAAGTGGGACAGGACTGGCTCCGACCCTCCTAACTCCAAGCTCGGGGCACCTAACACTGAGATCTTCCACCTCCAAGCCTGTAATGTACATGAGGAATTTATCATAATCCGTGAATGCTCCTTTATTTCCCTCAGCCAAGGAAACCCGGGTAAGCCTTTCCGGTCAAAACAAAAACCACAACCCACTGCCTTGCAGAATCATTTGGGCACTGCGCTTCTGCGCATGCGTCCTGGGTCCGGCCCGCTGACGCACGTCTACTACGTAAGCAACGAACATTATTACAGGCGCCTGTGTCCGCCGTGATGTGGGCGCACGCGCAGTGAAGGAGCCTTTTTTCGCAAGCCAGGCAGTCTCTTCTCTGTCCCTAGTGCGGATTCACCTTGGTTGTTCCTCCTCTCTTCCCGTGTTAACCCTAGCATGGTTTCCTTAAGCATTATTTAGGAAAGAAAGGATGGAAATAAGGTGTATGAGAGCGCCATCCTTTCTGCCCTAAATCTAATACTCAGTTTGGGTTAGCTCGTCTCATGACTGAGGCTGACAAGCTTGTTACCTCCCATGAAGAATTTTTCCATCCTGTTAGAAAAGACATCCTACACCTTTGCAATGTAAAAAACACTAAATCCTGGGGGTGGCGGTGGGGGAGAGGACCACCCGCTCTCAAAGGGTCATGTTAAAGTCCTAACACAATTGAACCAATTGCGCTAATAAATCATCCCGTGTGTGTGTGTGTGTGTGTGTGTGTGTGTGTGTGTGTTACCATAATCATGCAGTGTATATTTTTTACATTGAATAAAATCTAGCTAAGAAAAAGGGTTAAAGCAAGGAGGCTTATTTCTTTAAAAATCTTAGAATTTAGTATCCATTCAAATCAGTGTTGCCATTTAACAATGTTGTCATGGATTGAAACATTTTAAGAACTGCTCTTTTAGAATTTTTTTTTTTTTTTTACCACCAGTTAATGAGCCACGTTGAGTACTGAAATCTTACTACTACTACTACTACTACTAAGTCACTTCAGTCGTATCCGACTCTGTGTGACCCCATAGACGGCAGCCCACCAGGCTCCCCCATCCCTGGGATTCTCCAGGCAAGAACACTGGAGTGGGTTGCTATTTCCTGCTCCAATGCATGAAAGTGAAAAGTGAAAGGGAAGTCGCTCAGTCGTGTCCGACTCTTTGCGACCCCATGGACTGCAGCCTACCAGGCTCCTCCATCCATGGGATTTTCCAGGCAAGAGTACTGGAGTGGGGTGCCATTGCCTTAACTCCATGCTAATAATTTTGAAAAACCACCCATCTTAGGAACCATATAGAGAAATGGCAGAGAAGGCAAGTGAAACGATTGAAATGGGAGTTATTAATTAAAAGAATCACAACACGGTATAGCACTTTACAGTTTAAAAAAATGTTTTCACATATTTATCTCAATTGGTTCAATCGTTAACCCTGCTCAGCTAATCAGCGGTGAATTTAAATAGGATTATTTTGAAACAGTTCATGACAAGTTTATGTCATAAACATGAAAGATCATAATAATTCTTCATTCTGAGAATAGAATAAGAAAAGTGTAATTATATTAGACAGAATTAGGTTACTTAAATCCCTGACATGAGGACGATTTGGAGTCTCCATTCCTGATATAAGACAGGTTAACAATAGCTACCATTTGGGGGCCATTTATTATGTGCCAGGTACTGTCCTAAGCACTTGAAATATGTGATCATATTTAATGCTTACAGTAACTCTGTGAGGTAGGCACTATCACAATGCCCATTTTTCAAAGGAGGAAACTGAAGCTCAGAGGGATTACTCAAATTACAACTACTAAGCGGCAAAGCCAAGATTCCTCTGCCGTTCTATTTAAGTGAAAAGACAGACCAGGGGCCTCTGGATATTTCTCTGGACACTATTTATGAACAAGTAAGCACTCAATAAATAGTTATTAAATTATTTTATAAATAAATACAGGTTTAAGTAACTTGCCCTTCACAGCTATCTTGTAAATTAGGTAAATATTTTCTATTTTACAGTTGATAAAATTCCAGAGAGATTAATGGCACATAACTAGGTAGCAATAGAATCTGGGCTGGTACCAAAATTCCTGAAAGCCACTGTGGAATTTCCCAGGGTAAGCTGGAGAATTTATGAAAGATGGCAGCTAAAACTGAGTCTTTAGTCAGTCAGGGTGACTGCAGAGGCAGTGGTTAAATACAGAATAGAGGGTCAAAACGAAACCATCTGAATAAGATAAAAATATGGAGTACATCAGAGAACAAAGAGCTCTTACTTTCAATCTACTGCTTATTTTACTTTTCAAAGAGTTTGTTAATATCCTTGGCAGACAATAAGGTTTAATGGATATACTGTGAATGAATAGAAAAATCAAATCTCATCATGTCTAAACATTACTGATATCTAGGTTTTTAAAATGGTCACAAAAGAGTTGGACATGACTTAGTGACCAAGCAACAACAAAGATATAATACTAAGAAAATAGGTATAATAAAACAACAAGGAAAGAGCAACTAAGAGTTTTGAGAAAAGGGGTTAAGAATATGAAATGATTAAATACATGAGATAGCAATAAGTTTCCAGCTACTACCAAAAAGGAGGGATTCTCTTTAACTTAGTTCAGCTATATGACAGGAACCTAAAACCTGTAAAAATAGCAACAGGACATACTCAAGTTGGAAAGTCAAAAGGAACAAGTACTACAAAAACAAATATTTCTATATACTAGAGTGGCAAACACAATATTTAAAGAAATTATTTTTACTTCCCATTTTTACCCACACATTATTATACCAACCTGGCTTTGTTCCCTGCTTAACATTTGCTGTTCTGTTGTCATGCGCCATGATCTTGGTTTGTTGTTTTGCTTAGATGTATACCTTGACCCTTGCGGTGCTCTTCTTTATGTCCCAGTCTGCAGCCATCTGCCCCTTGCCTCTTTCCTGTGAAAGGTGTCCCACAAACATGTCATAATCAGTTCTTTATTTTGTCCGTTGTCACGGCAACTTTAAAGCAACATGTTAGCCTTTAGTTATCCCAAGAGCAATACTAATACAAGTTGATACCAAGCCCACAAACCACAAGCCCACAAACCACAAACACCCCAAACCTTTCAAAAGATTTACATAAAGAGTAAAAGGAACTAGGTAGGCAAGAAGATATGAATAATGAATAAACCCTGAAAATGATGGTCAAGATAGCATCTGTCTTCTCACATATCCTTGAATGTCTCCTAATTGTTCAGCCCCAGAAAGTTAAGGATTCTTTTAAATTGTTTGGCTCTTCAGAGTTTGGGACTGTGCACTTGGTCAACAAATGACTATTTGGTAGCTATTGTGAACAATAGAATGTACTATAATTTTTTTTGAGCAGATTTATGGGGAGTGGGGGTATGGCTGAAACACTGAAATAAAAAGAGAAACATAAATTGATTTAAAAAAAAACAGAACTTGCTTTTCTAATCCAGCTTGCAGGAAAATATAGGCAATTTAAAGGAAACTATCTTGTGCTTATTTTAGCAGCACAAATACTGCAAATTGGAATAACAAAGAGAAGAGTAGCATGGCCTCTGTGCAAGGATGACATACAAAACTTTGTGAAGTGTCTGATATTTTTTCATCTCACACTGTTCAGAATCAGTTCAGTTCAGTTCAGTTCAGTCACTCAGTCATGTCCGACTCTTTGCGACCCCATGAATCGTAGCACGCCAGGCCTCTCTGTCCATCACCAACTCCCAGAGTTCACCCAAACTCATGTCCATTGAGTCGGTGATGCCATCCAGCCATCTCATCCTCTGTCGTCCCCTTCTCCTCCTGCCTCCAATCCCTCCCAGCATCAGGGTCTTTTCCAATGAGTCAACTCTTCACATGAGGTGGCCAAAGTATTGGAGTTTCAGCTTCAACATCAGTCCTTCCAATGAACACCCAGGACTGATCTCCTTTAGAATGGACTGGTTGGATCTCCTTGCAGTCCAAGGGACTCTCAAGAGTCTTCTCCAACACCACAGTTCAAAAGCATCAATTCTTCGGTGCTCAGCTTTTTCACAGTCCAACTCTCAAATCTATACATGACCACTGGAAAAACCATAGCCTTGACTTTATAGATTTTTGTTGGCAAAGCAGTCTCTGCTTTTTAATATGCTATCTAGGTTGGTTATAACTTTCCTTCCAAGGAGTAAGTGTCTTAATTTCATGGCTGCAGTCACCATCTGCAGTGATTTTGGAGCCCCCAAAAATAAAGTCTGACACTGCTTCCACTGTTTCCCCATCTATTTCCCATGAAGTGATGGGACCAGATGCTATGATCTTAGTTTTCTGAATGTTGAGCTTTAAGCCAACTTTTTCACTCTCCTCTTTCACTTTCATCAAGAGGCTTTTGAGTTCCTCTTCACTTTCTGCCATAAGGGCGGTGTCATCTGCATAGCTGAGGTTATTGATCTTTCTCCCAGCAATCTTGATTCCATCTTGTGCTTCTTCCAGCCCAGCATTTCTCATGATATACTCTGCATAGAAGTTAAACAAGTAGGGTGACAATATACAGCCTTGACGTACTCCTTTTCCTATTTGGAACCAATCTGTTGTTCCATGTCCAGTTCTAACTGTTGCTTCCTGACCTGCATATAGGTTTCTCAAGAGGCAGGTCAGGTGGTCTGGTATTCCCATCTCTTTCAGAATTTTCCAGTTTATTGTGATCCACACAGTCAAATGTCCATCATCAAAAAACAATCTACAAACAATAAATGCTTAAGAGGGTGTGGAGAAAAGGTAACCCTCCTACTCTGTTGGTGGGAATGTAAATTGATACAGCCACTATGGAGAACAGTGTGGAGCCTCCTTAAAAAACTAAAAATAGAACTACCCTATGTTCCAACAATCCCACTACTGGGCATATACCCTGAGAAAACCATAATTCAAAAAGATACATGCATCCCAATGTTCACTGCAGCACTATTTACAATAGCCAGGACACTGAAGCAACCTAAATGTCCATCAACAGATGAATGGATAAAGATGTGGTACATATGTACAATGGAATATTACTCAGCCATAAAAAGGAATGAAATTAGGTCATTTGTAGTGATGTGGATGGATCTAGAGTCTGTCATACAGGTGAAGTCAGAAAGAGAAAAACAAATATCATATATTAATGCATATATATGGAATCTAGGGGGCATTCCAGGTGGTGCTAATGGTAAAGAAGCTACCTGCCAATGCAGGAGACATAAGAGACCCGGTTCTATCCCTGGGACAGGAAGATCCCCTGGAGGAGGGCATGACAACCTGCTTTAGTATTCTTGCCTGGAAAATCCCATGGATGGAGGAGCCTGGCAGGCTACAGTCCATAGGGTCGCAAAGAGTCGGACATGACTGAAGTGATTTAACACACACACGGAATCTAGAAAAATAATACAGATTAACCTATTTGCAGGGCAGTAATAGAGATCCAGATGTACCGGACATGTGGATGTGGTGGAGTGGGGAAGGGGAGGGTGGGATGAACTGGAAGAGTAGCATTGACATATGTACACTGTTGTTGTTCAGTCGCCCAGTCCTGTCTGACTCTTTGCGACCCCATGGACTGCAGCATACCAGGTCTCCGAGTCCCTCACTATCTCCTAAAGTTTGACCAAGTTCATGTCCATTGCATCAGTGATACATCCAGCCATCGCATCCTCTGATGCCCTCTTCTCCTTCTGCCCTCAATCTTTCCCAGCGTCTGGGAAATGAGTTAGCTGTTTGCATCAGATAACCAAAATGCTGGAGCTTCAGCTTCAGTATCAGTCCTGACGAGTATTCAGGGTTGATTTCCCTTAAGATTGACTGGTTTGATCTCCTTGCTGTCCAAGGGACTTTCAGGAGTCTTCTCCAGCACCAAAGTTTGAAAGCATCTATTCTTTGGCATTCTGTCTTCTTTACTGTCCAGCTCTCACAACTGTACATGACCACTGGGAAGACCACTGTTGTTCAGTTGCTCAGTGGTGTCCAACTATTTGCGACCCCATGCACTACAGAATGCCAGGCTTCTCTGTACTTCACCATCTCCTGGAGTTTGCTCAAACTCATGTCCATTGCATCAGTGATGCCATCCAACCATCTCATCCTTTGTCGTCCCCTCCTCCTCCTGCCTTCAATCTTTCCCAGCATCAGGGTGTTTTCCAATGAGTCAGGTCTTTGCATCAGGTGGCCAAAGTTTTGGAGCTTCAGCTTGAGCATCAGTCTTTCCAATGAATATTCGCCTTGACCTTTGTCAGCTGAGTAATGTCTCTGCTTTTAAACACTGTCTAGGTTTGTGATAGCTTTCCTGCCATGAAGCAATTGTCTTCTGATTTCATGGCTGCAGTCACCATCCGCAGTGATTTTGGAGCCCAAGAAGAGGAAATCTGTAATTACTTCCACCTTTCCCCCTTCTATTTGCCATGAAGTAATGGGGGTGGGTGCCATGATCTTAGTTTTTTTAATACTTAGTTTTAAGCCAGTTCTTTCACTCTCCTTCTTCACCCTCATCAAGAGGCTCTTTAGTTCCTCTCTGCTTTCTGCCATTAGAGTGGTATCATCTGCATACCTGCCTGCAAGTTAGGAAACCAGGGTTCTATTCCTGGATTGAGAAGATCCCCTGGAGAGGGAATGACAACCCAAACCAATATTCTTGCCTGGAGAATCCCATGGACAGAGGAGCCTGGCAGGCTACAGTCTATCGGGTTGCAAAGAATCGGCCATGACTGAGTTACTAACGCATGCACGCACACACGTGCACACACACACACACATACACACACACACATATCTGAGGTTGTTGATGTTTGTCCCACCTATCTTGATTCCAGCTTGTAACTCATCCACCCCAGCATTTCTCATGATGTGCTCAGCATATAGGTTAAACCAACAGGGTGACAGCAGACAGTCCTGTCGTCCTCCTTTTTCAATCGTGAACCAATCAGTTGTTCCATACAGGGTTCTAACTGTTGCTTCAGTTAGAAGCAACATACCCACATACAGGTTTCTCAGGAAATAGCTAAGATAGCCTGGTATTCCCATCTCTTTAAGAGATTTCCACAGTTTGTTATGATCCACACAGTCAAAGGCTTTAGCGTAGTCAATGAAACAAAGGTATATGTTTTTCTGGAATTACCTGGCTTTCTCTATGATCCAGCAAATGTTGGCAATCTGATCTCTGGTTCCTCTGCCTTTCCTAAACCCAACTTGGACATCTGGAAGTTCTTGGTTCACATAATGCTGAAGCTCAGCATGCAAGATTTAAGCATGACCTTTCTAGCACTGGAGATGAGTGCAGTTGTTCAATGGTTAGCACATTCTTTAGTACTACCCTTCTTGAGAACTGGGATGAGGATTGACCTTTTCCAGTCCTGTGGCTACTGCTGGGTCTTCCAGATTTGCTGACATATTGAATGCAACACCTTGATGGCATCATCCTTTAGGGTTTTGAATAGCTCTACAGGAATTCCATAGCATCCACTAGCTTTATTTCCTAAGGCCCACTTGACTCCAGAATGTCTGGCTCTGGGTAACTGACTACACCATTGTAGTAATCCAGTACATTAAAACCTTTTTTGGACAGCTCTTCTGTGTATTCTTTCCATCTCTTCTTGATCTCCTCGGCATCTATTAGGTCTCTACCATTTCTGTCCTTTATTGTGCCCATCTTTGGGTGAGATGTTCCCTTGATATTTCCAGTTTTCCTGAAGAGATCTCTAGTCTTTCCCCTTCTGTTGTTTTATTCTACTTTTATGCACTGTTCATGGAAGAAAGCCTTCTCCATGCTGTTCTTTGAAACTCTGCCTTTAGTTGGATGTACCTTTCCCTTTCTCCCTTGCATTTCACTTCTCTTCTTTCTTCACATATTTGTAAAGCCTCCTAAGATGACTACTTTGCCCTCTTGCTTTTCTTTCTCTTTGGGATGGTTTTGTTCACTGTCTCCTGTACAATATTATGGACCTCCGTTCATTGTTCTTTAGGCACACTGTTAACTAGATTTAATCCCTTGAATCTATTCATTACCTCCACTGCATATTCATAGGGGATATGATTTAAGTCATACCTGGCTGGCCTCATGGTTTTCCCTGCTTTAGTTTAAGCCTGAATTTTGCTATGAAAAGCTGATTATCTGAGCCACAGTCAGTTTTTGCTGACTGTATACAGCTTCTCCATCTTTGGCTACAAAGAATGTAATCAATTTGATTTTGGTATTGACCATTTGGTGATGTCTATGTGTAAAGTCATCTCTTGTGTTGTTGAAAAAGAATATTTGCTATGACCAGTGCATTCTCTTGGCAGAATTCGGTTAGCCTTTGCCTTAATTCATTTTGTTCTTCAAGGCCAAACTTGCCTGTTACTACAGGTATCTCTTGACTTCCTACTTTTGCATTACAATCCCCAATGATGAATAGAACATCTTTTTTTTGTTTGTTTGTTTTTGGTTTTGATGTTAGTTATAGGCGGTCTTCTAGGTCTTCATAGAACTGATTAATTTCAGCTTCTGGTGGTAGGGGCATAGACTTGAATTACTGTGATGTTGAATGGCTTGCCTTGGAAACAAATCGAAATCATTCTGTCATTTTTGAGGTTGCACCCAAGTACTGCATTTTGGACTCTTTTGATTATGAGGGCTACTCCATTTCTTCTATGGGATTCTTCCCCACAGTACTAGATATAATGGTCATCTGAATTAAATTTGCCCATTCCCATCCATTTTAGCTCACTAATTCCTACTAAAAAGTCGATGTTTATTCTTACCATCTCCTGCTTGACTACATCCAATTTACCTTAATTCATGGACCTAACATTCCAGGTTCCTATGCAATACTGTTCTTTGCAGCATTGGGTTTTACTTTTATCACCAGACACATCCACAACTGAGTGTCGTTTCCTCTTTGGCTCAGCCACTTCGTTCTTTCTGGAGCTAGTAGTAGCTCTCCTCCACTCTTCCCCAGTAGCATATTGGACACTGCTATGTGTAAAATAGCTAGTGGGAAGCTGCTGGATAGCACAGGGAGCTCATGTTGGTGCTCTATGATGACCTAGAGGGAGACTCAAGAGGGAGGGAATCTTTTTCTTATTACTTATTTTAATTAATTTACTTATTTTTGGTTGTGCTGGGACTTTGTTGCTTCACGAGGGCTTTCTGTAGTTGTGGTGAGCAGGAGTTGCTCTCTAGTTGTGGTGCAGGGAATTCTCACTGCAGTGGCTTCTCTTGTGGTGGAGCATGGGCTCAGTAGTTGTGGTGCATGGATTTACTTGCCCTGTGGCATGTGGGATCTTCCTGGACCAAATAAACCCGTGTCCCTTGCATTGGCAGGCAGATTCCTATGCACTGTGCCACCAGGGAAGTCCTAAGAGGGAGGAAATATATATATATAACTATAGCTGATTCACTTTATTGTACAGCAGAAACTAACATATTGTAAAGCAATTGTACTAATAATAAAATTTTAGAAATAAGGGAAACTATCTAAAAGTGGTTTTAAAACTCCCATTTTATAAACAGAACATATAAACATTGAGGAATAAAATGACAATTGGGCTTGGCAAGTTTAATATGGTACAACTAAGTTGAAGAAGTTGGTAAAATTATTTCTGCAAAAGATAATTTTCCTTTTTTTTAATTTCCTTTTTAAATTTCCTGTACTTTCTAGGTATGTTTGATTAACACAGTACAGTGGCCCTCTCTCTCCCAGGGTCCTTCAAGTGGTGAGGATTAAATGAGTTAATATTTCTAAAGCTCTTAGAATATTGCCTAATATGCAGTAACTGCTATGTAGGTGTTTAATAAAATAAGTTTAATTCCAGGTCTCACATAAGCTGAATCATGACTGTTAAGTCTCTATAAAGCCTAGAAAGAAAAAAAGAAATTCTGGTTCTGTTACGGTTCTTCAGGACTTTCCCTGATAGCACTGAAACTAATGGTGCTTGCATAATGGAGGCGAGCGCTTCTCATTAACTATAGGAACTCTCATTGGGTTCTCTTTATTTTTATCCCATTGCTTTTGTCCATTCACTTCCTTTGGTCTAGTGCACCCAAATGGATGATCTAACAGACTGCCCCAGACAAATACCAACAAAGTTGAGGGATTTAAGAAATGAGCGGGGATCACAGAAGTCAGGGTATACAAATTGGGAACGAAAAAACGTGGAAATCACATGTTTCTTTTTCCTCTTGAATACTGGCCCAAACTCCTCCAGAAAGATGATGCTCCAGTGTCTCCAAAGGATTGGTTCTTTTCAAAATCCGGCGCCAGGTTCCCGGAACCAATGCAGAGGAGAAAAGCGCCCTGCTCCCTGGAAACGCTCCTCCCCTTTGAAGGAAGTTTGCGGGGCGGGGCTCCCACGCATGCTCCATGCCCGCAGGCCCATTGGCGCCGCTTGTGGGCGCGTGCGCAGGACCCAATGGGTGCCCGGACGCGGAAGACCTGGCTTTGCTGAGGTTCCCGCTTCGGCAGCGTGGGAGGAGTGAAAGGCTGCAGGTTGTAGATATTGGTCTTGGCCCCGAGGGGTTCCCCCGGGCCATTAGAACCCAAGAAAGGAAAAACAGGCACAGCGGCGGCGGCTGGCCAACCCCCCGACCTGTCTTCCAGGCAGGGAGGGGGTGGCGAGGAGGGGGAGCAGCTCGGATAGCAGGGCTGAGGAGCGTCCGGAACCGGGGCACGGACCATGAAGGGCTGGACCGGCTCCCCAAGCATGGGGAGCTGGAGCCGCCGAGGCCGCCCGGCCGGGCCCTGCCCGACTGTCAGCTCCTCGGTGCTAGTGCTGCCCGGGCAGCTCGGGTATCTGTAGCACGGCCCCGCTTGAGGTCGTTGGCCGAAAGAGCAGCATGAGTTCCGCTGCTGCCTAGTTTCCACACTCCTCCCTTGTCTTCTCCCTCCGTCCTGTCTCCTCTTTCCCAAACCCCGTCCTTCTCTCCTTCGCTCCTGTGCTCCTCTTTTCCCTCCACCCTGCCCTCCTCCTTTCCCTCTATCTTCTTCCTCTCCCCTTTCTGTCCCCCTCCTTTACCTTCTTTGTCTTCCTGCTTTTCCTCTATCCTTTCCCCCTCCCTCTTGCTCTTTTCCCTCTTCCTTCCATCCCTCTTTCCTCCTCTCTCCTTTATTCTGTCACCCACCACCACCACCTCTCCATCCTCCTCCCCTCCACTCTCAGCCTCCCTTCATCATCTTCCCTTCATCATCCTCATCCTCTTTCCCTCCTCCTTCTTTCCAGCTTTTCTCCGCCCCCGCCCCTGCCCCCGCCCCCAAGCCTCCGCCCCTTAGCCCCCGCCCCCAGCTGCCAGTCCCCAGCAGCTCAGTCCTGCAGTGAGAGTCTTGGGAGTCCATAGCTAAGCACCAGGAGCAGAGCACTGTCCGCGTGCTGCATGCAAGTCTCCGACATGGCTCAGGAGAAAATGGAGCTGGACTTTGAGCCTGACACATCTGATGGGGGCACCCTCAGGAGATCTAACAGCGCTCCCTTGATCCATGGGCTCAGGTGAGGACGGTTGGGGAGGATGGAGTGCAGGGTTCAGGAGCTCCTCGACCCGCTGCAAGCAGTCTTCCTTTCCTCCAGTGAGAGTTGGAGCTCATATGAGTTCACCATGCTGAGGGGGTGGGGACTTGTCTGCTTGACAGTGACTTGGGTCCCAAGGTGGAGTGAAAGTTTGACCCTAAACTCTGGGCAGTGTGGGGAAAATGGGGCTCTCTCTACCTGGGGCTCTGTTGGCCCCTCTCAAAGGAACTACAACAGGCTTCTGGCTCTTCTAACAGGTTGCTTGCCCTGCCTAATTTACACCACTGAATATCAGACTGAAGCCCCTGGAACTAGGATTGCAACTTGACACCTGTCTCTAAGAGCTGCTATTTCTAAGCTTAGTTTAGGAACCCTGGCGTTAACAGAGGTTTACTTCGATAAATCACAGTTTATCTAATAACTTGTAATTAAATGCCACATTCGTGTCCTATTAAGTGATTCAGATTTGTCATAATGTTTTTAGATCCTAAAAATGCCTGAAACAAATTCCAGTCAATAAAAAAATGAAGGGTGGCATGTAGCTTAGGTAAGTGAAAGTGTAGGTTTTCAAAAACAATAGAAAGAATTGACCCTTGAATTTTAGTGGTAGGGTCTTGTGTTTTCCTGCCAGTAAGTCACCAGAGGGTCTATTTTAAGGCAGACTCTTGTGATAGTGAAGGTTAGGTTGGCAGACCTCTTGAGCCTATTACATTTCACTTTTGTAATTAGACAATTCATTTTAAAGCCAATTTGTGAGACCCTGTAGAAATGGAATAACTCCAAAAAAGGGGGATGGGAGTAGAATTAGCCAAAACACTAATCAAGCACACTGAAGGCAAACAGAAAGGTAATCCTTGTCTATCAAACTGATTATGATATCCTTATTTTGGGGAAAAAGCAGACTTACCCTTTGTCTTTTATTATATTTCAACATTGAGGGAATGGTGAAGTGACTCTTTGCTTTCTTAATTGTGTCCTTGGCTCTACATTTATTTTTGATACTATAGAAATAAATTGGTATTTTTTTCAATCTTTTTTTAATATAAAATTTATTTTAATTGGAGGTTAATTGCTTTACATTTGTATAGCTTTTGCCATACATCAACATGCATCCGCCACGGGTGTACACATGTTCCCCATCCCGAACCCCCCTCTCTCCTCCCTACCCATACCATCCCTCTGGGCCGTCCCAGTGCACCAGCCCCAAGCATCCAGTATCAAGCATCGAACCTGGACTGGCGATTCATTTCATATATGATATTATACATGTTTCAATGCCATTCTCCCAAATCATCCCCACCCCCTTTCCCACAGAGTCCAAAAGACTGTTCTATACATCTGTGTCTCTTTTGCTGTCTCGCATACAAGGTTATCGTTACCATAAACCAGCAGTTGTTGGAGACTGGGGTGATCCTGTTGACCTGCATTTAGACTGTTGCTGCTTTTTTGCTTCATGACTTAAGTAATTATTTGAAAGTAGCATGATGTGACAGGAGAAAGAGAGGTGACCAGGCCTAGTCCCAATTTCCTCCCTAACTGGCTATGATTAGGAATGAGTCACTTAGCCTTTCTGAGTCTCTGTTTTCTAATTTAAAATTTCAGAGAGCTGGATTAGGTGGTCTCCACCATTCCTGGAAGCCCAATCCAGTTTGGCCTTGAAAATCCTTCTTCACCTCTTGTCCTGGGCATGGTACTCTGCTCAGGACTGCAAGGGTGACCAAAACACCTCTCCCAAGGGTGTAAAACTTGCCTTTAATAAAAGGTGAAGTTGATGTCTCAAGAAGCATCTGGTTTCCCATTGTACTCTTTGGGTGCAAAGAAGGGAATGATAGCATTAGGTTTGTGGAATGAAGAGAGGCTTGTGGAGGGTCTGGGATCTGAGATGGCTATTGAAGGATAGGAAGGGTTTTGACAGAGAGTGGTGGGAGGGAGGGCATTTGAGGCAGAAGGGGCAACGTGAGCAAATCTCCAGGTCTGTTGATACAGTTGAACAGCAGGGTTCCAGAGTAGCACAAGTGTTTAGGGCAACAGGGGGAGATGTGCTGATAGGGTTCCTACTGGGCATGAGGGCTCCCCAGCCCTATTCACGTGACAGCACACGTAGGCAGTAACGTTTACAGGTAGGTCCTCTGGGGTAAACAGATGAGGCTACTGGTGTCTGGTGGTAACTGGTTTGGGGGCGTGAATTCTGACCAGAAGGAACTAGAGGCAACCAGTCTGGAGCTCCGCCCCATACCTCTTCTAGCTGTCCCCCAGCCCAGAGGAGACCAGTATCTCAGCCAGCCTCTTCCACAGCACACCACTGGGCACGTTCTGCAGAGGACAGTGAGGAGTTGAGGGGCCATCGAAGACTTCAGTGTTAACCAGAGAACTGGCATTCATACAGCCATAGGATATCTTATATGAGAAGACATAAATCATTTTATTTTTTACTTTCCAGTGACCTTTCACAGGTTTTTCAACCTTACACGTTTAGAGCTCGGAGGAATAGTACAACTGTCATGAGCCGTCACAACTTGGTAAGTATAGGAGTAAGTATCCTTAGTGGTTGGGATTGGAGGAGACACTTTCAAATGTTGTTCTTTTTTGAGATGATGTGCTAGGCACCACCGGAGAAGGTGATGGCACCCCACTCCAGTACTCTTGCCTGGAAAATCCCATGGATGGAGGAGCTTGGAAGACTGCAGTCCATGGGTTCGCTGAGGGTCGGACACGACTGAGCGACTTCACTTTCACTTTTCAGTTTCATGCATTGGAGAAGGAAATGGCAACCCACTCCAGTGTTCTTGCCTGGAGAGTCCCAGGGACGGGGGAGCCTGGTGGGCTGCCATCTATGGGGTCGCACAGAGTCGGACACAACTGAAGCAACTTAGCAGCAGCAGCAGCTAGGCACCACTGCTTATAAAAGAAACAAATGATTTTACCTGTCTTGTTTACTGCTTATGCTGTGGCCATTTTCAATTTTTGGTGCAAAAAGGAAATCTGGTTAAAAATTTTTCTTGACTGTGGGACTTGGTATTTTTAAACACTATTCATTGTTTTTTGTCACTACTTGCATCATGGTTGTGAGGTAAGAAACTGTTAGTCACTCAGTCGTGTCTGACTCTTTGTGACCCCATGGACTGTAGCCCACCAGGCTCCTCTGTCCATGGAATTTTCCAGGCAAGAATACTGGAGTGGGTTGCCATTTCTTTCTCTAGGCAATCTTCCCAACCCAGGGATCAAACCCTGGTCCCCCGCATTGCAGGTGAATTCTTTACCATCTGAGCCACCAGGGAAGCTCAGAGGTAAGTCAGGATTAACTTCTAATTATATCTGAGAACAGGTCT
The DNA here is from genome assembly GCF_003369695.1 of Bos indicus x Bos taurus. Lineage (NCBI taxonomy): Eukaryota > Metazoa > Chordata > Mammalia > Artiodactyla > Bovidae > Bos > Bos indicus x Bos taurus. Next base: position 127,421,011 of record NC_040105.1, read on the forward strand.
TTATTTGTCCTAGGATGCAAAAATCATGTATATGGTAGCAGAGTATTTATTTTTGTTGGACAGAGCTATCTATTTAAAGTAAAGTCTACTTGAAAATGCTTGTATTTGCATTCCCAGTAGAGGTGCTGATGGTGACTGGTCTATATAGCCAGAGCCATCACGGATCACCTTTTTAGTTGGTCATGGTGGGATAAATTATGAAGAGGTTTTTATATAGTAGCCTTTCACGTGTGGAGTCCACTTATCCAGTAACTGCAGTGCCCCGGAAGGTATGAGGTGTAAGCAAATAGGCCTCTAAATGGCTGAACCAGATTTCCATAGTCTGTGCACAAAGGTTCATCATTTTATTTATAGGAGAGGCTCTCTGACCTCTGAATCATCTAAAATTTATGCACAGTTATAATAAGCTTCGAACTCAGTAGTGTGTGAGAAACAGCAAATCAGAAGAAGTACATTTGGGTTAAAGGTATATTAGCTGCCGCTAGCAAGGGAGGAGAGGGGAAGACTGAAAAGCAGATAGAGGTTTTTACAAAATTAGTCTGTGGCTTAGTATTCGAGCTGAGAGCCTGTTAATAGACCCTGAGGGTGTCACTGGCATCGAACTGTAAAATAATTGATGTTCCTACAATATCTGGGTCATTAACCTTTTCTTAAATTGTAGTAATACTTACACTTATATGGTATTTTACATGTTACAGAGTACTTTCACACATTTAATTCTCAGCAACCCCTATGAAGTAGGCAGGGCAAAAGATGTTTTTCCCAATTAAAAGATGTGGCAGCTAAGACTCAGCCGATCAAAGTGACTTGCTCTGAATCACAGTTTAGTAAGTGGCAGAGCTGGGGTTAGACTAGACATCTTCCAGTGCTATTCTGTTTGGTAAAATCTGTTTAAGAAAGGGAGGCGGGGATAGAACACTTTTAAGATTTCCAGCCAAAGTGGCTACAGATACTTCAAGGGGGAAACGATAGCTCTCTCGAGGTTTGGTTTCCTGCACCTTCTTCCCTGAGGATACTAGAAAATAGAACTACTCGTTTTTGCTGTATATGTGAAAAATCTTTCTACATGTTCTACAGCTGTGTTCTTGATATCAATAGCATAGCAAAGAAGGGAAAATGATTTTGCCCCTCTGCACTTCACTTGGCTGTTTTCTAAGATATTAAGATTCTTAGCATCTAAGATTCTTAGATGATTTGGGGCTCATCTCATTAATAGCCTTCCTTCTGGCTGCACTAAAATGCATGAGTTTGCTGAAGGGATGTGTGGGTGCACTCTTCTTTATTGATCCCTGTGCTCTCTTCACTCTTTCCCCTTCTCCTCTCTGGTTTTCTGGTTTAGGACACCTTCCCCAGCACCCTTTGGCTACTTGTTTCATAATATTGATTACACCATATGTATTATGTCACCACAAGCTCTACAGATCTTAATATACTTACCTATGTCCCATCTTGGCTCAGACGGTAAAGCATCTGTCTAAAGTGTGGGAGACCTGGGTTTGAGCCCTGGGTTGGGAAGATCCCATGGAGAAGGAAATGGCAATCCACTCCAGTACTATTGCCTGGAAAATCCCATGGACAGAGGAGCCTGGTAGGCTACAGTCTATGGGGTCACAAAGAGTCGGACACGACTGAGTGACTTCACTTTCACTTTTCATGTCCTATCTTAACCTGTACAAAATGAGGTGTTGCAGACTGAAATGGAAAGAGGTGTGGTTGGGGGGCTGATGAAAGAGACATGCAGAAGCAGGATCTGATTTGCTGATTAGATAAAAAGGCAGAGGGAAGGTGTACTCAGATTGACTGATATTTTATTTCTTGGTGACCAGGAGAAAAGTGTTGCCTTTATTCCAGATAGGATTTGAGAGGAATTAGACATTTGAAGGGTAAGCAGTACATTCTTTCCTGGAGTGTTGGGTTCAAGGAACCAGTGGCCCCATGTTGCTCTCCAAAGCAGTATTCAAAATCTTCTCAAAAATGGCAGTCCTCCTGTCTCACCTCCTTGCACTTTCAGCAGATGACCTGAGCCTTTTCACTTTGTGGAGATGGCAGACACTTCTCTTAGATAACCAGTGACTTTCTTCTCCTGGAAGTCCTTCCCTTCACAAGGGGAACTTTCCATTAATGGTTGGGAAGTTGTTGGACTCCCCTGGACCTTTGCTCAATCTGTTGTCTCTGCTCTATCTTGTGTCCTCTGTCCCTTCCTTGCTGGCTCTTGCCCTCCTGCCTTCTCCCAATTCATACATCCCATACCTGGAAAACAAGCCTCTTCCTTCATAGGTCTGTCTTTGCCTTTTTCCCGTCCGCTCTCCGAGTTTTTTCAAAGCTTAATCCACACTCAGTTCAGTTCAGTCACTCAGTCATGTCCGACTCTTTGGGGGCCCATGAATTGCAGCACACCAGGCCTCCCTGTCCATCACCAACTCCCAGAGTTCACTTAAACTCATGTCCATCGAGTCGGTGATGCCATCCAGCCATCTCATCCTCTCTCGTCCCCTTCTCCTCCTGCCCCCAATCCCTCCCAGCATCAGGGTCTTTTCCAATGAGTCAACTCTTCACATGAGGTGGCCAAAGTATTGGAGTTTCAGCTTTAGCATCAGTCCTTCCAATGAATACCCAGGACTGATCTCCTTTAGAATGGACTGGTTGGATCTCCTTGCAGTCCAAGGGACTCTCAAGAGTCATCTCCAACACCACAGTTCAAAAGCATCAATTCTTCTGTGCTCAGCCTTCTTCACAGTCCAACTCTCACATCCACACATGACCACTGGAAAAACCATAGCCTTGACTAGACGGACCTTTGTTGGCAAAGTAATGTCTCTGCTTTTTAATATGCTATCTAGGTTGGTCTTAACTTTCCTTCCAAGGAGTAAGACACTCAACTGCCTCTAATTCCTTGCCAACAATTCATCCAGTTTATAATCTCACGACATCGATCACAACTCCATTCAAAAACCATTCTGTAAAACTCACCAGCACCCACTTGACCACCAGTGTCAGGGACCTCTTTTCTGGTCCCACTTGAGCTCTTTGCTCTATTTCACACCATTAACTCAGCCCATCCATTGCTCTCATTGCTGGTACCAGACACAGCTCTGCTGTTCTCTGTCCCTCTTCTGGGTTGACTTTCTAGTCCTGTCTCAAATTGACGAGTTGTGTAGGATGTAGACCTACCATCTAAACTGGTGACTTTCTCTGCAGTCAGCTTCTGGCAGTCCTTTGGCTTTCCTGATTATTTTGCTGCCTTTGGGGTTTCTTTTGTTCCCCGACGGACCTGTTCATGCTCTCTGCCCTGCTGTCCTCATAGAGTCTTGCCTGCCTTATTTACTGGCCCAGTAGCTTAGCATTTTTTTCAAATGGCCTTATCAAGAGTTCACCAACAAACATGTATTACTTTCATAATGGAAAAGAAATACTTTTGAAAAGAATTTTACTGGTAAAATTTTTCTCTATTCAAAGACTTGGAGAGGAAGAAATAAAAGAAAGGGGTGGGAAATGAAGGGATCTCTTTTGAGGTAAAATCTTATTTCAGTAGATAACTAAAAAATTTTACCTGAATTAGCTTCTGCCTAAAACACTTAGTTTTTTTTTTTAATTGTATTTTATTTTTAAACTTTACAATATTGTATTAGTTTTGCCAAATATCGAAATGAATCCGCCACAGGTATACCTGTGTTCCCCATCCTGAACCCTCCTCCCTCCTCCCTCCCTATACCCTCCCTCTGGGTCGTCCCAGTGCACCAGCCCCAAGCATCCAGCATCGTGCATCGAACCTGGACTGGCGACTCGTTTCATACATGATATTATACATGTTTCAATGCCATTCTCCCAAATCTCCCCACCCTCTCCCTCTCTCTCAGAGTCCATAAGACTGATCTATACATCAGTGTCTCTTTTGCTGTCTCGTACACAGGGTTATTGTTATCATCTTTCTAAATTCCACATATATGCGTTAGTATACTGTATTGGTGTTTTTCTTTCTGGCTTACTTCACTCTGTATAATAGGTTCCAGTTTCATCCATCTCATTAGAACTGAGTTTTTTAGTTTATCACTCCTTTATACTACTTGCCACAGGAGTATTGTTTAAAGTTTGGATAGGATAGGGCCTCTTATAGCAGGATAATTGTCGTATTTGGCTTTATAGTATTACAGATTCATTCACCTTTCACTATCCCCCTGCTGTAAGATGTTAGTATGAATTTTACCTTACATTTCATGATCAGATCATGATGCTTTTTGAAGGAACATATTTTGGTACCCAAATCATTTCATCTTTGTGTTATTAGAAAATGATCTAAAGGAAAGCAACAGTTATCTTTAAAATGCACCTTGCCTCTACATTGATTTTTTTTCTAAACTAGTAAGCTTTGTGGTGATAGCATTAATGATCAAATTTTAGAATGGACTTAGATCATGCAAGTAAAATCTCCTTATTGCAGTTTTTTAAAGTGTTTCAGTAAACATTAACTATAAATAAAATATTGTTGTTCAGTTGTTGTGTCCAACTCTTTGCAACCCCATGGACAGCAGGCTCCTCTGTCCTCCAGTATCTCTCAGAGTTTGTTCAAATTAGACAAAATATTTTATTGGGCTTATTTGCTCGTCTTCCTCCATTGGTGCATTGATAATAAAAATGAATAGAATCAGGGTTTTTGCTTTCCCCTCATACAGAGTTCCTTATTTTAGTTAAGTGGGGTAATGGCTATTTCTAAGACCTGGAGTCTTTTTTTACATAAATGTACACAGCTCTGCATTCATTTGGGAAAAATGTTAAAGTCAGTGCCTGTCTAGCGACAGATGGTGCTTTGAGGTTGGACACCTGGTGTACTTTCTAAAGACTGAATGTACTGCCTCTCTAGTGCATTAATGTTCAGTGATTTAAAGAGCTCGATTTCTCAGAAGAATATGAGAAATTATCTAGGAAGAGGTTGTACACTGGCACTGACAGCAGACCACAGCTTTGTGGTTCAAAAAATAGTAAATGTTGACTTTTTCTTTCCAGTTGCTGTCAACCTCACCTAATCGGATTCCTAGCAGCAGACTGCATCAAATCAAAAGGGTAAATTTTACTTACTGGCTCAGATCTGTAATTTTCTGCGTTTTGCTTTTGATTTTATCTTCATCTTGCAGAATTAGGTATTAAAAATGAGTCAGGCTGCCACTCTGGTTAGTTATAGACAGGTTAAAATTCTTCTGAGTGGGCAGATAAAATACAGATGTGCCACAATCTTAGAATGTCAGTCCTGCTGTACTCTGATGATGTCAAACGAAGTAGAAAGGTCCTTTTCGTTTCCTTGGAAATAGAGAACTGTGTGGATAAATATTCTGTTTTCAGCACATGTTTGTCTTTGTAGGAGGAAGGCATGGACATAATGAACAGAGAAACTGCGCACGAAAGGTTAGTGCTTCACAAGAACAGGGTGTGGCCTAAGGTATGTCTTGTTTACAAGCTCTGATGGCTGTTCATTTTTGTCTATTTTAGAGAAGTGCAAACTGCAATGCAGATAAGCCAATCATGGGATGAGAGCTTGAGCCTGGTAAAGTTTTCACATATCTGCTTGTTTTTTTAATTTTCTAGAGCCCACTGTATTATTTATTGGCTTCATTCACTTTTGGCCCTCCTGTTTCCAAATTTGAACTCAGCATTTGATCTCTGCTTTCTCACCAGAATATGAAATTACAACTTTTAGGAGTGTATATCTGTAAAAGCGTAGGTGTGTTTGTGTAGTAAAGAACAGTGATGTGTTGACTTGTGAATTATGAGGAAATAACACTTTCTTTTTACAGAGTGATAGTGATTTTGACAAGCAGGAGAAATTATATTCTCCTAAAAGGATTGACTTCACTCCTGTTTCTCCTGCACCATCACCCACCAGAGGATTTGGAAAGGTAGGTTCACTGATAAGATATTAACTCTCTTTCACACACTGAGCTGATTAATTTCTGTAATGCACAATACACAAACACAAATCACCTAGTTTTTGATGAATTCAATGACTGGAAGGAAAATTAATTGAAGTCTATGGTAGTAATTTGAGGAAAAATCTATCACTCTATCTATCCATCCATCTGTTCTCTAATAAACATATATGAGAGACAGGTCAGTAGTTCTAAAATGTTCTTGTCATTTTGAGAAGAATCTTTTGAAAACTGGAATACTAGAACTATTTTAATATATGTTTTTTCCTAGCAATGTTTTTCACCATCCTTGCAGATGTTTGTGAGCAGCAGCGGGCTACCACCAAGTCCCGTTCCTAGCCCAAGACGCTTTTCCACGTAAGTAAACCTGCTTTTTCAATGTGGATGAAAGGCTGTTCATTAAATTTGTCTCTCTGGTGAACTTTTCCTTCAGCATTTTATTATGGAAATTTCAAACAGCAAAGCTGAAAGAATTTCACAGTGAACATCTATATAACTACCACCTATATATTCAACTGTTAACATGTTACCATATTTAATTTTTGAGACATAGTGCCCGTTTATGTTTGGTTTACATTTCACGCATATGGAAATGTATTCTTTATAAAAGTAAGGAAAAAAATGTTAGCCCAATCAAAATCCCAAATAACTCATTTATAAGATTTATCTTTAAAAAAAAAAAAACTGTTGTGGATATTTTGTCTTCGGAAATGAGTTTTTAAAAATGGCTTAAAATGCCATGTTATTCCAGATTGTCATATGCCAGGTCAGATCATGTATTGGCATTTCAATTACTCCACCTACAACACAGATATTGTCCATTTCTCCCTATATGGCTATAAATTGTATTGATTTGCCAAAAGTACTTACTGTTATCCTGTTTATTCTTTAAAGCAGGAGAAGCCAGAGTCCAATCAAGTGCATTAGGCCCAGTGTTCTTGCTCCTCTTAAAAGAAAAGGTATGCATCGCCCTTCTGCTGTTAAACATAGTCCAGCTTGAATTACAAATTAACAGTTTCTGTCTGAAATTAGTTCAAAGCTTAACTCCTTTTTTCTAAAGAAATAGTGCAATATTCTTTTCCAGTGTATGCTTTATTGACTCTAACTTCTGGGAATTAGTTGTTTGATACCGTCTGTATTTTTTTTACACTTCATAACTGAGTCTTATTCATGTATTCATATAATCAATATATGTTTGAGAAATTTCGCCTCTCAGCAATCTGAATATAAAAGAGATATGTTGATATGTTGCAGAAGTGTGTGTTACTGTCATAGCAAATAAGTCCATACACATGCTGTATGCTCAAATATAAGCCACCACCAAATGATGGCTTGCCAAACAGAACAGCCTCCCATTCAAGTCTCTGTAGGGTTTTTGATATAATAGAGTGCTCTGTGTGTGTGTGTGGTTTATAAGAAATACACTTTGTTTTTTTCTTCTTTTAATTTATGCTTTAATTGAAGTCTAGTTGATTTACAGTGTGTTAATTTCTGCTGTACAGCAAAGTGATTCAGTTATACACATCTATATATTCTTTTTTATATTCTTTTCCATTATGGTTTATTCCAGGATATTGAATGTAGTTCTCTGTGCTATACAGTAGGACCTTGTTGTTTATCCATTCTATATGTAATGGTCTGCATCTACCAACCCCAAGCTCCCAAGGGGTGCTCTTTTAATTACATTATTTTAAACCACAAAGCACTAAATGAAAATGATCTCACTCAGTGCTAGTTTTAGATGCTTATAGAGGGCACCCAATGGAGTCTATTTAAAGAAAGGCAAAGAAATTTAACACGGGTTTAGTCATTATTCCTGGGGATATAACCACATGATTGCAAGTGTTGGATGTCATTTTAAATGAGAGTTTTAATGATAATTCCGAAAAAGCAATTTAGTAAGTTTTTGTGTGTGTGTGCAGATCACCTCCAGGGCTAGTAAACAAATCAACTCTTCTAATGTTAGGTAAACTGATACTTGCGGCTTTGGTGAAAACTTTCCATCAGTATCATACACAGATTCGAAAGTGCTATATTTCAGACAACTTAAAATTAAAGATGGTGTGCTCTGGGGAACAGATGCGGATACAGTGACAAGATTTGTATTTAGTGAATAGATTTTAATTTATGAATAGTCTTTTTCCTTAATGCTGCAAGGAATTATTTACAATCCTAAGAACCTTCTCAGGAGCTGTGATATGAAAGTAAAGCTTAGAAATTAAAGCTAGTATTGTTATTAGTATTAATTTTAAATATATTATAGGAAGTTGGTGGAGCTTAATATGGTTGTTCCATTTCAAAGCTATTCCAAAATATACCAGCAGATGGAGGGATTCTTTGCTCAAAAGGGCTAAAGTCTTTTGCTAATGAAGTGTTAAAAGCCTGGCAGCAGCTTTAAAAAGCTGCATATTAAAGCATGGAAAAAAGCAAATGAAAATATAACCTTTCTTGAATTTCAGTAATTTTCAGGATAGCTCCAGAGGAAAGATAATATGAATTAATTAATAATATGGGGGGGGGGGGGAATGAATGTTGTGTTTGTTCTTCCTTGATCTTTTTCCATCATAAGACTCTTGTAGAGGTTTAAGTTCATGGTTGCTAATTTCCTAATGGAGTATAGATAAGCCCATGAATTAAATTGTCTTTAATGTTTGATTTTAAAGCTCAGATAAAGAGCTTTGAAACCAAGGTGTGTATGTGTTTTAAATCATAGCTTATTTGGAAAGGAGCTTTTTCTGTCTAATTTAGAGTTGTTAGTCTTTGGTCTCCTGCGGCAAAATATTAAGTGTTATTTCTTCCAATGTAAAGTGTTTCTATCTGCAGTTCTGAGAAAATCTACAGGATTGAAGTAGCCAGTACAGCATTAATTTTGTGAACTAATTAATAATTGCTTTTAATTACAGATGTGCTTTTAAACTTGCATATTTTCTAATCTTCATTTTCACTAAGTAGCCTAAAGCAATCTTTGATTTATATGTTCTTTATCAGCCTGCATACTTTAGAATCCATTTGACTTCATCTCAGGAAATGTTTTGATATTAAAATATATAAAATCAAGAGTCTTTACTAATCATCTAGCATAAATTGTTATTCACTAGGAGCTTCAGCTATTAGGGGATACTTTTTTTCTGTTGTGGTTAGTCTTGATTCATTTTGCCTAATGAAGTCAGTGTTTCAGTCTTCTATTAAAGAAATTGACTGTGTGGACAGCATGCTATGTACAATAAATGAGAAGGTATTTTTAGGGCTGCTGACTTTTTAGTTGAGGTTATGTGGCAGTGTATTTCTTCTACATTAAAGCACATAGAAAAATAGCTTTCAAGTAACAGCCTGAAGTATTCTGATCTTTGGTCACACAAAGATCACCCCATTTTAGCAGCAAGCCTGTATCTGTAAAATCACATTATGGTAGCATCACCTCTTTCTGTTTTAGGTGAAATGGAGACCGAAAGCCAGCCCAAGAGGCTCTTCCAAGGCACCACCAATATGCTGTCTCCAGAGGCTGCACAATTGTCTGATCTCAGTTCATGGTAAAAAATGAAATAAAACCCCAAAGATATGAAGGGATGATGTATTTGAAAAGAACCGCAGCAAAAGTATATTGGAGTGATGTAAAATATATTCAACTTTTTATCCATGCTCCCTAGAGGTGAAATCTCCGTGGAGGTGTAGGCATTGTAAGAATCTAGATTGTTTGAAAGTCAGTACTACCTTTGGAAGTGTGTGTACCTTTTTGACATCTTCACTTTCCTGCCTAGCTCCTGTTAGGTCAGCCTCTCAATAGTTGCTGTTGGTATGGGAGTGTGTCGGTAGCTGGATGGCATGAAAAGGAGTTTCTGGGCTGTCCTGGGTAGTGTCCTGCTCTGCCTGCATTTTGTATTGGATTGGCCAAAAAGTTCATTTGGGTTTTCCCACAAATTGAAACAAAGTCTTTGGCCAAGCCAATATTCTATCCTTTTACCTTAGCAGAGAACACCAGCATTTCTTAAGCAGGTCATTTTCTAAATAGCACTATCTGTTGATATAAAATCTTTTTTGAATATTTTGGGGTATTCTGTCACAATCCTAAGGTTTCATTTAAATAGTAACATTTCCAGATTCCTGTGGTCTGTTCACATAATTTCTTTTTTAGTTTGACTCATCTGAGTTTAGAAGTTTAGCTTAAGGCTCTTTAGTGTTTTTGTGCAAAGTTAACTTCTTTTCCTATACCCAAAGTTGAGTACTTGGATTCCAACATGTATTGAGAGGAAGGGGAAGGGATTATAGCAGTGGCCAGGTGATATTTGGAAATCTTTCAGTATCCATCAACTTGTGTATATGTTTGTGTGTGTGCACACACGCATGTGTATGTGTGTTAGTTGCTCAGTCATGTCTGATTCTTTGTGACCCCATGGACTACTGTAGCCTGCCAGGTTCCTCTGTCCATGGAATTCTCCAGGCAAGAATACTGGAGTGGGTTGCTGTGCACTCCTCCAGGGGATCTTGCGAACCCAGGGATCGAACCCAGGTCTCCTGCATTGCAGGCAGATTCTTTACTGTCTGAGCCACCAGAGAAGCTCCCTTCCATCAACTTGCTGAGTACCTATGTTGTAGATGCAATTGTGTAGAGCCTTTCAGAACTTTTTGATTTGAGTTTTACGGCCAAGGATTTTTTAAAAAGAGCCCCAGAGGGCATTCACTTTAAAAAGAATGATGTCCTCTAAATGGAAGATGTATGTAAGCCACTTATAAGTTATACAGACTGACAATTATTGCTTTCCAATCACTTATTCATTGTTTTGTCTAAGATAACCCTGCTTCTTGTTCACCAAGAAGTCACAGATTGTTCTGGCTGATTCGACTAATTGATCAGTACTGTTCTAACCTTGGAACACATGCCTTTTAGATTGTTCTAGCTATTTTCAGCCCCACACTCTCTCTTCTCTCATCCCTGTCTGTCCTTGGTAGCTTAGTGTGCTAATTTTGGTATAGAGTGCCTTTCCAGGTATGTAGATGATTGCAAAGAGAAAACTTCAAAAGCTTGTTGAGAGGACTAGCAGGTGAAATTCTATACTGAGTGGAAACTGCATATCACTTTTATGGTAAAGTAGGTTTTAATATAGGCACATGACATTATAAATAGATTTGCTTACCCAGTTACTAACCAAGTAACCAAGTTCATGTTAAAAGATAAGAAAGCATTCACCAAATTAAAAACATACAGGGTGAGGCGATTTGTTTTTTCAATATTGTTATAGGGTGATTGTGCTCGATGCCATGAAACAGGTTCACACAAGTAAGGAAGGCAAAGAGAATGTATGTTATTTACCAAGGGTCCTCTCCTTTTGTTCAGATGTTTATTCCTCTGAGCAGCACAATCTAAGGTGTCTATGATGGTGACTGTTATGAGGCTTCTGTGTTTGTTTGGCTGTACCACATGGCTTGTATGATCTTAGTTCCCTGACCCGGGATTGAACCCAGGCTGCAGCAGTGAAGGCCCAGAATTCTAACCACTAGGCTACCATGGAACTCCTGTGAGGCTTGTTTCTATTGCTACACCTCTGTCCTCCGTGGACGTGTGACTGGCTGTGGGAGTCTTGGGAACATCAGCACTCTTGCTCTGTAAACACAAAAAGTATTGCCTCTGGATGCCTCTTTTCCATTATTAACTGACTTTGTTAGAATGTCAAAGAATAATGTATAGGCAGAAGGGAGAAGATAAAAAAGAGATAACATAGCAGATCATTCACAACTAAAGAACAAGGAGTGGAACAGCCAAGAATTGACTATTCCTAGAATATCCAACTCCTATAGAATTAAGATTTTTAAAGAACAATGCACAATGCTGTATTTTATTAATGCCTACCTTTATAACACAAACATAAATAAGTGATAATGATAGTAAAAAAATTTAACTGCAAAGTAAATGGGCATATTTGGGACTAATAAGAATATTAAAAAACAGACCCAATACAATTTTGCTACAGGGAATAGTAGTAGAAAATTTCTGGTTAATAGACTGTCATAAATTTGGAGTAATCAAATTATCTAAACCAGTAAAAAAAAAAAAAAGTGTCACCTCACATTGGAGAGGTTTGCTTTATTCATGGCTACTCATAGAGTGCTGATAAGCCAACATACAGCTCACATAATTTTTTAAAAGAAATTTAATACTCAAAATTCACAACACTCAGTGTCAAAGATATTTAGGTGATTAAACTTTTCAAATGGTGTTTTTAGTAAGTTTGTAGCATCTGGACTTCTGAGGATATTAAAGCTGACAATTGCACTAAGACTTCTGTAACACCTTGTATACTGAGATTGCTGACATTTATGTCTATAGTTAAGACAATTTAAAAATGAGTTATTCATGAATGTAAAAATCAGATTCTGCTTTTGCAGAAAATTTTTTATTCCTGTCTCTTAAAAGCAGTTTCATTGATCAGACATATTCTTAGAAATGAGGACAGAGACAGGAACTAACTGTGTTCTTGTTTCTGCTGCCAAGGATAACAATCTACTCGATAACTAAAGGAAACCACTTTTATACATTTTAGGGAAGAAATGGTATCAGATTGTTAACAGGTATTATCTCAACATTTCAGTCATTACAGTTTGTTCCCTGCCCCATTCCACAAAGAAAAGATAGGTTTTAAAATTCGAAAGTTTATATACTAGTAATGATCTTTAAAATTTTGCATTTTTGAAGTATAAATTAAATGAGAAGTTTGAGTATGGACCCATATGGAGTTGGTGTCCAGTGCTCCAACTGCTGTGCAAAGGAATGGTATACATCCTTTTTATAAATGTACTTTTTACTAAAGATTCTGCAGTCTTTGCCGACCAAATCTGGGGAACTTTGCCCACCACAAGGCAAGGATTATGTCATTCTGCATTTAGTCCTTATGAACATCAAAGAGTTTGACCGTACCTCAGAAGTACACCTTTGCATGGTGCTTTGATGCTTTTTGCATGCTGGGGACTCTTGTTCTGCTCCTCATTCTTTTGAGAATAAAATTGTCTGTGGCATGCTGTGTAAAATAAAGGCATTTTCAGAGCTGCTAACCATGTAGTTAAGATTATATGATACTCTGTTTCTCCTACCAAAAAGGAAAAAGTCTCCCATGAAATTTCTTGCCCAGTGCTTTAGTGTTAACATGACTGCTGACTTACCTCTATGATTTTTTAAAAAAATATTTTCCATTAGATTTATCTTAGTAATTTTTGACAGTATTTTTAATGTTCTATGTGTCATGGCAAGAAAATTTTATCGTGAAAATATGACACGTGCAAAGAATAAGTTTTAATTGTGATTTGATGATAGAAATGTTTACATTATACTTGAAGATTGTTTATGTGAGTAGCTTAGACTTCTGTGCTGATACTTTTTGTTTGGTGTGTTTAAAGAGTATTTTTAATTAAAAATGTTTTCTTCCCGTTTTATTGAGTATTATTCATATACAGCACTGTATACGTTTAAGGTGTACAGTATAATGATGTGGCTTAAATACATCATGAAATCATGACCACAGTAGGTTTAGTGAACATCCATCATCTCCTATAGATACAAAATTAAAGAAATAGAAAAAGAAATTTTTCCTTTTGATGAGAGCTCTTAGGATTTGACTCACAACAACTTTTCTTTGTAACATACAGCAGTGTTAATCATCTTTATCATGTTGTACATTACATCCTTATGTGCTGATACTTTTAAACTCCTGTCCCCAAAGTGACAGTGGAAATGATCATATTTAAATTATCTTAAAAATATAGAGGTTATATAGCAAGATAATGCTGGGTCTTCATAAGGTAAGCTAGTAGAGACCAGAGAACATACTCTATGGACCAGGTTAACCCCCACCAAGGGGTCCGGGGATGCCCTGTAGTCTTACCTTATGCTAAAATCTCTACTGGGGTTGCTGGGCTATGGCTGATTTCTAACACATTTACCTACCTGCCATTGGTCTCATAGAACCCAGATTATTGACTGGTCAAGGTTCAGAGTGGTTCAGCCAGATGGATAGTAGCATGAGTCACACTGGACAACCCAGTTTTGTTATTACTTTATCATTGAATGCTTTAATGAGTCCCTTAGCTTTTTCCCTTTCTCCCTTAGCTTTTTTAGACAGAGAGCACTACTTTAAGAGTCATAAATATTTTTAGTGGTATGGTTCAAATAGTGCCTCAGTTTGTATAGTCAATGGCTGGAATGAATTAGTTTACTTTTGTTTCATGTATTCTTATGTCCAATTTGAATTATTTAGGTCCTTTGCTTTCCTGCCGTTGTTTGGCTTTGGGCCATTAGTCTAAGGCTCATTAGCACCTCCACCAGAGCTTAAACTGGGGAATAAAAAGAGAAACTTAAATTGGACCATACATTTTGCTTCTGAAGCCCTAGTAGAAGGTTTAACAGCAGACACTGAAAATCACTTGTGTACAGTGATCTCTCTACGGATTGCAAAATCACATAAGCCTTGCTTGTGAATATATTAATAATGTGTAATCTGTGACCTGTAGTCACTGCTTCTAGGACCGTGTATAGTAGTGCCAGGTTAATTAGAAGAGAAACTGGATTTTAGTTTAGAGAAAATATCTGGTTAAAGGTTTACCAGGCTCTGAATCTAAGTTGCACTATAGACAAAATGCAAGTATGCTATTCTTTGTCAATGAAACAAAATTATATATGTTTATACTTAATACCAGAGAAGAAATTCCTAAAAAAATACATGAAGTGAAATGTTCAGACTCATTTTTTTTTTTTTGTAAACGTCCCCGTTACCTTATTTCTTTAAGGTAATCAACAGTGTCAGAAGACCAGATTTCACAGCATGAGTCATGTTCTGTGTTTTTGAATGAATACAGATTCACCAAGCAAGCAGGTTTTATTGCAAATGGAATCTTTTAACCCAGGGCACACCATCAGTCTGGTTAGAATAAGAAAGTATTTATATTCAGATTATCTGCTTGGTGGCCAAATGTTAATCCAAGCCTGTTTCTTCCTGCCAACTAGCAGAGAGCGTGTCCTTCAGCTTCCCAGCCAATATGTGCTTTAGGAAAGTAAATTCATTTTAATATTAGTCTAGGCAAAATGCTGCAGGAGGAAAAATCACATATGTTCCAAAGGCAAATATAAAGGTCTTTTGATTTTCCAATGTCTTAGATTATCTGTGCAACTGTTTTCAGTACTTTGAATAATTTCATATTTTAGACCCGTTTTGCCATTTGGGTGAAAAAAATACTAGAGCCAGCTAAATTTTCCAAACTTCTTACTTAAAAGTGGTATTATTAATGATGCATTTGACAGCAGTAAGCATAGAGTAGGAGGACTGTGGAATATACTGTTTCCATTTTTATTTTTACTTTTCCAAAGGCTATTTGTATTCTGTTTCCACCTGAAAACAATCCACAAGCAATAGAAAAAAAGGACATTTTGAAGGAAATTAGAAGAGTAGAGAAACTGGGTTAGGGAAAGTTACATTTTATTAAGGGTGGTACAGAGCTCAGAAACTTCCAAATGAACCATAGGTTATTTAACAATGGAAATATATTAATTTGGAAATTTATAGAAACGTTGCTATTAAAGTCATAATGCTTAGTCTCAGAGCAATTAGATCAGGATGGGCTTTTGCAAAGGAGCTAGTGATCAAACTTAAACTAGAACCCATACTTGCTGATTCACAATTCCTTCTCCAATCCTTTGCTTTGTTTCCTTTTCAAAAATAAAAAAGTATGGGAATTCCCTCGTGGTCAAGCAGTTAGGACTGTGCTCTCACTGCCAAGGGCCTGGGTTCAATTCCTGGTCAGGGAACTAAGATCCCACAAGCCTCATGGCAGGGGCAAAAGTTAAAAAAAATAAAAAGTATGTCTGTGTCGATCCTAAAACTGCCTGACTCCCTCGCCAGCTTTCTCTCATCATGTTCTTGCTCTTTGTGCTGTAGCAATAGTATCCTGCTTTTGGCTCCTAGGCATACCCATGCTTCTTCCCCAACTTTACCCAGTTAATGCCTACTCATCTTTCAGATGACTGCTCAAATATCACTTTGAGGGAGCCTCATTTCTCCGTATTCCTCCAAATTAGATCTGGTCACCCATGTTATATACTCTAAGAACCCCTTGCATCTTTTCCTGCTTTGATCACAAATTTGAATTATATATTTATTAGTATGGTTATTTAAGTGTGCGTCTCCTGTACTATACTGTAAATTAGATGCAGGCAGGGATCGTGTATGTCTTATATCCCTTTGTATTTCTGATATCTAGCATACATTCTGCACTTGGCAGGTACTCAGTAAATATCAGAAGAAGTGAAATGAGTGGATGAGTGAATTCAGGCCAAATCTAGAGCATAGAGATTACATGTTGGATTGACAGGAGTCACAGCTAGGAGGGCAGCCTGGGTCAGATTTTGAGGCCTGTGAATTGTGACTGCTAAAGTCTGAAGCTGGATTCGTGATGCAGGTGAGCTTGATTGTTGGGAGACGTGGTCGCCTGGACCGGATGGGTCAGGTATCCCCAGACTGGGTTCTAGAGGCTCTTGATGCCCAGATCAGGAGTCTTAGTGGAAAGAGAGGAGCAGAAGCCAGTTATCAGGATTAAAGGGGCAAATAGTCTGTGAGGGTATTGAGACCATGGATCCAGAGCATTCCATGTAAATGCTTGACTGGATGGTAACTGAAGGAATTAAAGAAAGGAGCCTTTTAGGAATAGGAGGGAGACGTTTGCGTTTTGAAAGCGAGAAGAAAGGAAATAGTCTAAGAAATTCATAAAATCAGAAGAACATAAAAGGCAAATGATGGAGGAGAGTAGGAAAAAAAATGTGTCTTTTAATGTAGGACCTCTTGGGAGTGGGGAAGTAACAAAATCCAGAGCAGTTGAAAGATGGTTTGGGAATGGAGGGACAGTGAAGCAGTATACTTGCTAGAATACTTCCAACAGTCCAGAGTACCTCCAAGAGTAACCATTCCTCTTACCTGAAGGCTGACAGGAAGGTAAGAATATTAAGATAAAGATAAAAATAATTTAAAAAAGAAATATAAGGGTAGAAATCTCTTGAACTGAAGGTAGGGGAACTCCCTCACAAAAACCATGACACATCCAGAAGAACACTTACTGGTACATTGGACCTTCCAGTGCCTCCACGAGAGCACCCAAATAATAAAGAGCCTGGAGTGTCTGACTTGGGCTGTGACATTGTCCTCTCTCAGATGTCTGAACACAGGACATTCTGTAGTTTGTTGTTGCTTTTATGCTGTTTATGATTTGCCAGTGCTGTACTGATCCACGAGTTCCTGAAACCATGTCGTTGCATGTTATGTTTGCCCTTACCCTGACAGATGCATCTGCTTATAATTCTTTTTGCTTTGTCCTCAGTTCAGATATTTTGGATGGCAGTAATAGCGGCAGTGGCTTGTCCTCAGAATCGCTGGCTAAAGGCAGCACAACTGCAGATGCTCCAGTAGCATGCTCCAATTCATGTTCTCCGTTCATCTTGATGGAAGATCTCTCACCCAAGTGACTTACCCATTTCTGATTCAGTGTTCTAACTGCTGTTTCCTGCATAATACATTCAGGGAGGAACGCAGAGAACTTTGATCCATAATGAGGATTAAAGTGTTACTGATCTAAACCATTTTGATGCCAGTATGTTTTGGCACCACTTTTCTCTAAAGTTTGATTTTATAAGTGTAGTAACCTTACTTATGTTTCTTTACGCTGATCTCATTTTGAGCTAGTAATGAAATCTCAAATACTCATTTTTGATTGCTTAGAGTATATACATATATATATAAAATTTCTCAGTGCTTCAAAGAGCACCTATTTTAGAGTCTATAGTTTAAGGAAAGCACTAATATGTATTTTCAATAATGGTTCTTTTCCCCAGCAGTGACATGACAGCTGGAGTTGATCAGAAATTCTCTTGCTTGAGAGATTTTTGTTGTTGTTGTTCATAAGTCTCAAATCTCTTTACCTCACAATATTAGATTAATTGCTTTTGATGATATTACATTTTTATTTTTCTGCATCAGCTTCAAGTACATTATTTTGTTTCCCTTTCATGTTTGACCCGCTTCCTTGCCATTTCTCACAGAGGGGACAAAACATGTCGTTGCTCTCATTACTATCCATATCGCTTCTTTTCTATTGGAGTATAGGATGTGAGGATTGATTATAGTGCTAAGAATGTAAACAGACTTACAGGATGCTGGATTTAGTCACCACAGCTTCTTATGACTTATCTACCCCAGTTGATATTGTTCTCCTCAAACCTGTTGCCCTAAGGAATATATAAAATATTGTTAATGTTTCTAGGTGGTGTTTTCAAGGAGAAGAAATTCCTGCCTTGACCAGATGTGTGGAGCACCTACAAATGAATGAATAATGTTATTTACACACAAACCACTATGTAGAAAAGCATACATGGAGCTTGACAGCTTGTCTCTGGTGGTGTAAGGAGGCCTGAAGGGCCTTGGGGTTCACTGTTGTGCTGTTATAAGCTATTTATCATAAGGTAGGGTAGAAAGGGGGCTTTATGTGTCTGATTGCTACATATTGTTTCTATTGCTGCTTCTTTCTGACTACTTTTTTGTCATTAGTGTCGTTTGTTTTTGTTGTGTGGTGAGTGGTCCTACTGACTGTATTTTGATTGTTGTGTTGCCACCAGAATCAGAATCCAGTTTAATAAAAGGTCAAGGAAGCTTTTAGGAGCTACCAAAGTCAGTGTCATTGTGCATTCTGCTTTTAAGAAGCTGTTGGAGCTGTCAACAGTGTACATGATAGTAAATGTGCAGTACCATAAGTTATTTAACATTTAAAAGAGGAAAATCGCGATAGAGCTGTTTTAAAAACCTGAGTGTAATCTATTGCTGTGTTATTTATTGTTTAAAACTGTGCAAAATGTCTGTAGATTTCTTACAGTGTTCAGACATCGTGGTTGGGTTGTCTGTATTTGACATGCAAATTTGCCTGCTAGGACCATAATATTCCATTTTTAAATGAATGTAAGAAGTGAAAACTACTGCATTTGAGTCTTTTGAAGGCAAAGATCCTTGAATTTTAAAGCAAGATGATGTACTTTGAGGGTGCTCACAGACTAGTAATACTGTAGGGCTCGAAGGGAAGCCTGTTCTCTCTGAATTATAAGAAAGCATCACTTAGCTTGCAGAAGTAATTCTGTTACAGCATCAGCTGTGTTGTTTATTTTAAATTGTGATAACCACCATCATGGCCATTAATGGCTTTATCTCTCATATTGGCTTTCACCTGTGCAAAATCCATAATCCTTCAAACTTAACATGAATGTATATATTATGAAGATTCTTCTCTAGGATGCTATTTTAAAGAAAAATTACTTCAATAGTATGCAGTAGGTTTATTCTGTTTATGAAAGAACCATGTTAAGAGTTTCTGCCTATATAATACTGAGAGATGGTTTTCTCCTATAGGATATTTATCCGCCTTCTCTCTACTGTCTTCTTTGCCTTAAGGGACACTTTTAGCCATCATTTTTTGGGCTCTAATTTAGGACTCTTGAGACATAACCTTTAGAATGTAATGATATTTAAATTTGTTTCTGAAATTCTGTGGTGGGGTAGAATTGGGATAGGAAAATGAAATTAATTGTTCCACTAGTTTGAGAACTAGGAGGCAAGATGATTCACTTTACTATTTAAGCCAAGGTTCATTTTTATCATTTAAAGTGACTAGAAAGTTAAGTTTCTGCAGGGGTTGTTTTGGAATAAATAAAAGATAGAGATGCTAGCCTTCAGATGAGCTTTGGTGACAGTACTTTATTTTTATATATGGTCTAATATTTGGAAAGTGATCATTGTTATAAAGTAAAATTCTCTCTTCCTATTCTAATACTATATCATGTTTCAAGCTTCTATTTGAAAACAAGTATAAAAGATGACATGATAAGAAAATTTAATAGATGCTCTTTTTGCTTGATTGACTTATATAATCACTGTGTTTCATGATAACTGCTTTTGGAATAGTAATAAGTTTTGTGAAATGCTGACCTTGTGTATATCTTAGAATGCAAAATTAATAAATTGTGTACACATGCATAAAATTCTGTAAAATTTTTAGCCTATTTCTTTTATTCTTACTGTTCTCTGCCTCCATATCCCAGTATTGCGCTCTCTGTGTGTGATTGCAGAGAAATTTTTAATAAAAGGATATCAAGAATACAAAAGAACTAATAGCTGTTTTGAAATTTGGGCTGTTTCCCAAAACAAAGAGAAACCTCTCCACATAATCTGTCAAATTTTCAAGAGCATTTTGTGGAATTTGACAATTTAGAAGGTTCTTGCCAAGGCCACACATATTTCTTACTTGTTTTGGATTTATTTTATCTTATTTTTTTTACATATTCATAAGACTCTGCATTGTTTTTGGAACAAGATGGGGGGTGGGAAGACAGGCAAAAAAATAAAAGCCTTTCATGCATGACTCGGGTTTTAAACACTCAATTTTCTTTTCAGTATTTAAAAAATATTAATATATAAAGTATTTTATTTCACACTTAGAGAAAAGCTGCAAGAGTATCCCAAAGAACTCCCATATATTTTTCATCCAGATTCCTTGGTTGTTGATATTTAACCACAGTAGTTTTTATTCCCCACACTTTATTTTATGTATGTATGTGTGTCACACATTTTTTTCTGAACCATTTGAGGATGTTATAGACATGATACCCCATTACTCTTAAGTGCTTCAGTGTAAATTTCCTAAAGATGAGGACATTCTATGTAATCACATTACACTTTCAAAATCATGACATTAACCTTAGTGGGATACAAAACTATCCCACTTAGTGTATAGACCCTGTTCATATTTTGTCTTTGGGCCCAATAAGGCTCTTTTAGCGAGGAAAAAAGTTTTCTTCTGGCCTAGGACTCAACCAAGGTTCTGTGTTACACTTAGTCATTATGTGTCTTTAGTCTCCCTCAATCTGTAAGTCGTCCAGGCTTTCCTTGTCTTTTGTGATCCTCATAGTTTTGAGAAGTACTGGCCAGTTATTTTGAAAAATGTCCTTCAATTTAGATTTGATATTCCCTCATTATTAAATTCAGGTTTATGCATTTTGGGCAGAAATAACCACAGAAATGGTGGCGTGTTCTCAGTAGATCATTGCAGGAGGCCCATGGTGCCGCTTTGTCCTGTTACTGGTGACTGTCAATCCTTTGGTGAAGGAGATATCTGCTGTATTTCTCCACTGTACAGTTAGCATTTTCCTTTTGAAATTTGTAAAATATTTTGTGTGGAGGTACTTTGAGACTATACATACCCGATTTTCTCATCACACTTTCCCCCACTAGTTTCAGTATCCATTGATCTTTCTTGTGTGCTAGTGTTACAATCACTACCCAATGGTGACTCTAATTCCATTATTCCTTCTACACTTAGTTGGCATTTCTAGTGTAAGGGAGAACTTTACCTTCTCCACCATTTATTTGATTTGTGGACTTACATTTTAGTCTGTGGGTTTTTATTCATAACCATGATTATTTTGATATTCACATATCAGATTTGGACAGTGAGAGTCCCTCCAAGCTGGCTACTATGTCCTTTTGGCAAATCCCTATCATTTGAGGGGCAGTGTTTCACTTTCCAGGATAAGATGTCCCAGATTTATACTTTCCCTGTCCCTGCCTTGAGATTAGCCATTTCTCTAAGGAGCCTTGATTCCTTTTAATAGAGGATGGTATTTGGTACAATTACCAAAGTATAGGCACTAGGTATAATCACTACTTCTTGGATGTTATGGTTTAAAGACCCTCTCTGGAGTTCCCTGTGGCTTAGTGGTTAGGATTCCATGCTTTCACTGCCATGGCCTGGGTTCAATTCTTAATGGGGGAACTGAAATCTGCAAGCTGTGCAACATGGCCAAAAAAATAATATAAATAAATAAAGGTCCTCTTAATACAGAGGGAATCCCAGGTGGTGCTAGTGGTAAAGAATATTTCTGCCAATGCGGGAGATGCGGGAGACACAGGTTCAGTCCCTGGGTCAGGAAGATCCCCTGGAGGAGGAAATAGCAACCCACTCCAGTATTTTTCCCTCAAGAATCCCATGGACAGAGGAGCCCAGTGGGCTAAAGTCCATGGGGTCTGATAGCACTGAGCACTCACACATGGCAATACAGAGAAAATAATGCATGTGTATTTATATACACACACATATGGATATTTGATCATCTACTAAAGGTCACAAGTTCAAACTGGCATCTTGGATTCCAGTTCAGCCCTACCAGGTGCATTCCAGTGTCCGTCCTATCCATATTTGTAACTGTTCTCAAATAGTGACAAGCCTGTTTCCTCTTATCCTCAATTTAATTGCTCATTTCTTTGTATGTAACCAATTTCTGACCCTGCCACCCTAATGCCCCCTCAGCCCTGCCAGCCCTGGCTGCCTCTATGGGAGAAAGGGAAGAGAATTCTAAATACTCAAGTTTTAAATATCCCCTTCTCACACCCACGCCAAGCATTGTTCCCTAGCTTCCCTTCCTCTGCGTTTACCTGTTCACGGCTCATGGACTTTTTTTATATTCATCAATTTAATAAGTATTTATTGAACCCTGTGGTGGGAACTGTAAATGCAGATGAAGTCAATATTTAAGATGACCAGGCTAGTGGAATTAAACAGAAGTACACTAATGTACACAGTCTGGATGGGAGGGGAGTTTGGGGGAGAATGGACAGATATGTGTATATGTGTGGCTGAATCTGAATCCCTTTGCTGTTCACCTGAAACTATCACAACATTGTTAAAGTTTAAAGAAAAAAAAGAAGAAAACCTAACAGCAACAAAAAAAGTACAGTGACCACTAAAAACACTGATTCAAGTGTGTTGGGGAGTACAAAGGGAGTACAAAGTGTGTTGGGAGCCTAACCTGGTCTGGGCTTTTCGGTTGCTTCCCAGGAGAGGTAACACTGAAGCTGAATCGAAGAACAAACTTAAGGTGGAGGGAAAAGTGAGAGGGAAATAGGCAAGAGGAGACCAAGGCACACTCACAGTCATATGGGTCATTTGCTAACATGAGAAATGCGGGTGGAGAGAAAAACACGGGCACCTCTTGTCTTTTAGGATTTGGGAGTCTTCAGCTTATGTAGGGGGAAGCTACGAAAGCGAAAGTGTTAGTCACACAGTCGTGTCTGACTCTTTGCGAACCCATGGACTGTAGCCCACAAAGCTCCTCTGTCCATGGAATTCTCCAGGCAAGAGTACTGGACTGGGTAGCCATTCATTTCTCCAGGGGATCTTCCTGACCCAAGGATCAAATCTGGGTCTCCAGCATTGCAGGCAGATTCTTTACCATCTGAGCCATCAGGAAAGCCCTAGTGTAGACATAAGAAGGGAGATTTATGGAGAAGAGGGTTGGTTAAGGACAAAATCCTGACAAGCATCAACATTTAAGGGGCAGGTTGAAGGTAAGCTGGGGTGGCAAGAGGGGTAGGAGGAAACACTGGAGAAACTAGCTAATGCTCTCAGCAAAGCTAAGGAGGGAGTTGTCTCCAGGGTCACTGAAGATGAGGATGGAAAACTTCCCATTGGATCTGATAATTAGGAGGTCCCCTAGAGACTTTCATGAGTGTACTTTTCATGAGGTGAATGGGACAAAACTCGGATTGCAGTGACTTGAGTATATGGGGGTTTAGAAAACAGAGATGAACAGTATAGTCTGTGCCCAAATTTTCTAACTTCTTCTTTCTTTCCCCATCCGTGCTCAATTGCAATACAAAATTGTTCCCATTTGCTCCCTTGTATACTCAGTGCTGTATCTAAAACATAATAGTCACTCAATAAAATTTTGTTGCATGATAACCACCCCCCCCCCCACCTCTAACCCACAGAGGGAGCTGTAAGAAAATCACTTCAACCTGTAGAGGGAGATGAAAGAAAGTCATAGGAGTGGGGGTAAGGGGAAGGGTTAACCTATAGAAAGAGCCAGAAGAAACTCCTAAGGCAATTAACCACACACTCTCACCTCTAGGAGGAGCATCAAGTTTCTTGTCTTCCAGGCATTCCCGAGGAAAACTTGTATGAGGAATCTTCATCAAGGAGTACTCAGCTTAGGTAATAATTATTCATATATACCTAATATAGACCTTCTGTTTGTGGCATGTGATACCAACTTTCCATTTATGAAAGCAATGTGAAGATTTTAGTTAACATAAACTTAACAAATAATATTTTTAAAGACATGTATTTTAAAGATAAATATAACAAAGAAAAAGTGAGTTCACTTAAACATCAAAGTAAAATCATAAATCAGAACTTAGATCCAGGAATGGATTGGATCACAGTGATGTGTGGAATTGTTGGTATGAAGAGGTTAAACTCTATTGAATCTGTGGGAGATGCTCTTTGGGGTGCCTCTTTGGAGCCTCTTCTGGGATTCTGATTCTGCTCACTCTTCTATGAAGTGTGGTAAGAGAAGTCGGGCACTTCTGTAGCTTCTGAGAAGATACCTCCCTCTCACCTTGGTCTCTTCTTGCCTATTTCCGTCTCATTTCTCTCTGCACCCTAAGGGGAACTTAGTTGGGGTTCTGGGAGAAGAAACCTAAAGAGTGCTTGAGGCCTGATTTCCTAGGTCCTGGTTTGCTTGGAACTGAGGGGTTTTCTGGGGACTTTGAGTGCTAAGGCAAGGAAAGTCCTGGGCAAACTGGGACCAATTGGTCACCCTAAATGGTTTCTTGCCTGGCCTAGATGTGGTTTTCCTTCAGTTTGTTTCCTTAATGATCTCTTCTGACTGAAGTAGGAGTGAGTGCTCCAAAGCTAAAATCAGAAAGTTGCCCTCAGAGAAAGAAGCTTCTAGACTGGGTCACTGAGGTCTACTTGCTTTGGGCAAAAAGAAGTTTTGGTGTAATCCTTTTGGTGACTACACTGAAGTTTGAGGTGACAGACGGAGCTAGTAAAGTGTTCATTTGTCTGAATCTATTCTTCAGGCATTTCTCTCCCTCTGGAACCTATGGGGTTGGATTGAGAGGAGGGGGGAACTGTGGCTGTTGTAAGTAGTGGGTCAAGAATTCTACGATTTATAATCCTAATGTTGTATATTTCCTCCTCTAAGACAAAATTAACATTTCATAGTAGTGTCTCACATTATTTTCTTTTTTTAAGAAGTGTTTTTCTTCATTCATTTAAAAATTATAAATTATGAGAGGAAAAGCCCATTATAAACAGTTTAAACCTTATAGAAGTATGCGAAGTAAATAAATGCCTCCCCCCAGCCTTTTCACTTATAGTTTGATTTGTATGCCTAATTACCTCTTTCTATATATATGTGAACATGCTTATAACATACATGTGCATATTTTATAACTTTTTATTGGCGTATAACATACATAGAAAAAAGTGTTCAGCTTGATGAATTATTACAACTGGATGGTCTGTGGAATGTTCTGGCATGTTCTGTGTGACCTGGGTGATGGTTACATGGTTTTATTTGTGATTATTCATAGAGGGCAAGTGTCTAGAAGTGGGCATTCAGGGCACTTCAAGTGTTCTGGAATGTTCTGTGTGATCTAGGTGATGGCTATATGGGTTTATTCAGTTTGTAGTAACTTATAAGGGGGTGAACGGCTAGATACAGACATTAGAGAGTGCTTCAGAATGTCTTGAATTTTTTATGTTGACCAGGATGATGATTTATGGGTTCATTTTTAGCAATTGTGTAGTATTCCCATGTAAGAACATTCCATAATTTATTTAATTAACCTTTAATTGATGGTCATTTAAGTTGTTTATAATTTATTAGTATACACAAAAAATATTATTTTTGTTTCTATAAGTATTTCTGCAGGAGAGAGTCTTAGAAGTGATAAATTATTGAGTCAAAGGGTATGTGCATTTTGTTTATTATGTTCCTTTTGAAAAGATAATACATTTATATGTTTAAAAATTCTATAGGTACAAAAGGGTGGACAATGAAGTCTCTCTCCTGTCTTCATCCCCCAGCCACCAGAGCTCCTCTTCCCCATAGCAACTGTGTTTTTATTTTCTTGTGTATCCATCCTTATAGGGAAAGTTTGCATATATGCAAACAAATTAATCAATATATTCCTTTTTCCAAAAATTTACATATATAATAGCATATTTGTATGAGCTATTACTGTGTAATCTCCCCCTCCTTCCCCCTGAAACCTTAGTGACTTAAAATAGTTCATTTATTCTCAGGAGTCTATGGGTAAGCTGGGTGGTTCTGCTGTTTAGGACCAGGCTCAGCAGGTCAAAAAGAAATTATTGAGACAACTTGGGAAGTTTGAATGTGGACTGTGAATTAAATAATATTATTTAATCAATTTTTTTCAATCAAGGGTTCAAAAATCAGGGTCAGAGTTCATGCAAATTCATTTAGTTGTCATGTTTCTTTAGTTTTCTTTAGAATAGAACAGCTCCCCTACTTTTTTCCATCTTTTATGAAATATTCATTTCAGAGAGTCTGGGCCAGTTGTCTTGCATAAGGTCCTGTAATTTGGATTTGTCAGATGGTCTCCTCATGATTAGATTCAGTTAAACATTAGATTAGTTAAACCTTTTTGGCAGGAATACCACATAGGTGATTCTCACTGCATCACATCGGGAGGCACATGATGTCAGTTGTCCCACTGGTGATGCCAAATTTGATCACTCAGTCAAGGTAGTGTTCTCCAGATGTGTCCACTGTGAAAGTACATTTCCCCCTTTGTAATTAATGCTAAATCAGTATTTAAAAAGTAGATGTGACCATGTACACGTCCTGTTCCCCAACAGCTTTCACCCAATAGTTTCAGCATTCATTAGTGATACCTACATGGGTCAGTTTTTAAGATGGTGGCTGCAAAATATTTTACTAGTTCTGACAGTCCTTCCATATTTATTAGCATTCTTCTGTAAAGCAACCTTCCCCCTTTTTTGCATATCAATGTATTATAACCCATTACCTTTATTTTATTATACAGACAGATCATTGGAACGAAGCAAAAAGTCCAAAAATAGACCCAAGTATATATGAAATTTTAACATATAGTAAAGCCTTACATTATACACTGGAATAAACTCTAAATGGATCTAAATGTAAGAGACGAAACCATGTAAGTACTGTAAGAAAACATGGATGAATTCCTTTATGAATTTCGCCTGGATGTGGAGAAAGTCTTTCTAAGTATGACTCCAAATCCAGATACAATGAAAAAGATGGATAATTTCAACTACAAAAAATAGAAACCTGTTGCATAGGGAAAAAAAACATGGTCAAAAGAAACACAACCAAACTGGGAGAAATACTTATCTAAAGGGCTAATATCCCAAAAATATATATAAAGAAGTCCTAAATTCCATAGGGATGGAAAGGCTAAAAAACACAAGAGGAAAATGGGCAAAAATATGAAGACACAGTTCATAGAAGAAAATAAACAAATGACCCTTAAATATATGAAAAGATACTCAACTTCATATACAGTAAAGTGAAAGTGAAAGTCACTCAGTCGGGAATCTTTGTGACCCCATGGCCTATACAGTCCATGGAATTCTCCAGGCCAGGACACTGGAGTGGGTAGCCTTTCCCTTCTCCAGGGGATCTTCCCAACCCAGGGATCAAACCCAGGTCTCCCACATTGCAGGCGGATTCTTTACCAGCTGAGAGATGCAAGTATGCTTTTTAAAGAAATATGTAGTCTACTTGACTATCTGGGTCATTTGGGGAGGAGGGTGAATTAATGAATGAACTACTGGGTCCTTATATTTACCAGTTGGGCCTGCCACTTAATAGTCAAATGAATGAATGAATAAATGAATGAATAAAGTGGAGGCAACCTCTATGTTTTCTTTAGTTCCCTCTCCCCTCTTTTGTTTCCATATCAAAATTCCCTTCCAAATTTTTCTCCTTAATTTCCCTCTTGTGTCTATTTGTTAACTAAAGTAAAACTTTAAGTATGGCCAATAGCATAAAATAAAAAATTTTAAATGTTGCAAGTTTTAAAGGAAACTTAAATGTTAACATCTAAAGTGCTAAAAAAAGTCTGGCTTTCTTATCTTGCTATAAGTATTCTCTCATGTACCACAATAAGGAAATTGAAAAATAATTTACCAATGAAATCATTCCAACATTTTTATGATCTTATTACTAAGACTACTTCTGACAATTTTGTTGCAAAACTACAGTATTTTAACTTTACTCTTGTGAATTGATTTGGGACTGTGACCGTCATAACTTTGATTCCTCAAGAAAATGTATTCCAGGCACCAAAAAATGAATATATCAATAAATGTTTGAAATATAACACACTTGAAAGTTGAAGGTCTGCATGTTTTTGAGTGCCTATTGATTGAATTTGTTAACAAGCCCTTAAGCAGTTGTCTTTTTTTTTCTACCACTAGAAATTCTGGGTATATTTTTCTATTACAGTTAATTTTCAACTTGTAAAATAAGACTTTCTTTAAATGTTGATTTTTTATCTCAGAACTTTAATGAGTCACTTGATTTTACAAGCCCAGAAAAACAGGCCCCCCCCCGCCAGACAGTCTTAGAAATCAATCTTGTTTTCTCTAATACAATAATTATAAATTGATACAATAAATATTACTTTGAAATTTCGCTCAGTTGAAAGACACTATAGAAAAATCTGCAGATCTGCTTTCTCCTTATCTCCGTGCATCTTTAGGAGTTTTGATAGCCTATGTAAACAAAGATGCTGATTAGCAGCAGTTTAGAACAGAAAAACATTTTGCAGGGCTTTTTTCTTTAAGGCTTTGATGAATGTGAATACAAATTGAACTGGGACAACTAGGGGTTTGAGGTTAAAAATGAGGTTTCAGCCTTTCAATAGCTTATTGTAAAAGGACTATACACTCACTGGAGAATACCTGAAAAGTAATGGGAAACAGAAGACAAAATTTCAAGTGAAAATGAAAATCACCATAATTACACCAGGTGGAAATAACTATATGTTTGTGGGTTTTTTCTAGATAATTGAGTTAATACTCTATATAATATATTTTAGTCTATGAAAGCACTTAAAAATTGAGAGTATTCTTTAAAGAAATGATCTTCCAGGGTATTTAGGCTTTATGGGTTCTCACACTGCTGTGGTGAATGGTTTAAGAATCTGCATCTTGAAATCAATTCATAGAAGTCCTGTTTTGATTACCTGCAGATGTCAGTGTGGATCTGAGTGTGGTTCAACAGTTTGTTCCAGGATGTGGGGAGACAGTTGAAGTCCAGTTGTGAACCAGTTGCTTATTAAACAAACACTAATTTAGTTTGGATGAGAGATGTGAGTTGCAAGGGCCTTAACTCACCAAAATTTCTTTTGACACAATTTTAATAAGCGTGGATATATTCTCTAGTTACAGAGGTTCACAGAAACTTACACCCTCTTGTTCCTGCTTCTGATTGCTTGACCAGTCTTTCTGAAATTTGTCATAGTGCTAGAGAAGTAGAGTTGGTGTTCTTGGGCTTATTCAATTTGACTTCAACCCAGATGGCAAGTCTAGGGGATATATTACAAGTTGTGTTGGTTTACTTTCTACTGTTATCACATACTTATACACAAAGTTTAAAACCCATAATTTCTACTCTCAAAGAGCATTGTCTCTGCCATTCCTTCTGATTGTTCCTTTCTTTTTTTACATTATCCCACTCTCATCCAACTTCATAACACACAAAGTCAAGAGTGTTTATTAGGCTGGGAAATTGTCAGAGACTAGCAGGGGTTCATCATGGTAAAACCCTGTTCTTTCTTGAGTCACAACAAATTACCATCTGTTTCATAAGCTAGCAAGCTTCCTCTCAGCTATAATTTGCTATATATATTGGTACATAAATTGTTGGTAGCTTCTGTTTACCTAGCAACAGAATCTGTTTGGCAGAAGGCAGTGGGAAAGGAGGCTTTTCTTTTTTTTTTTTTTTTTAAGACAGTTTCTTCATCTTCAAATTTTCTTCAAGTGCAAGAAAGGCAGATGTACTGGCCCAAACGATCTGCCTTTTATATCATTTTAACCCAACTTGCCTAGTAAATGCTGACTTTGGAGATTATTTTTGCTACTTTGATTACCTCAAATATAACTGAATGCCCTCCTAAAAATTCTTTTTTTCTGTTATATGCAAATTTTGTACAATCACTTTGAAAAACTGCCTTGACCTTGTAGCTGTCAAAGACCACTGAGTTTTGGGACTACCCAGTGTAAATTTCTCCTGCTTTCGAGTGTTTTAACTTCACTTGTGGGCTTTGCACGCTAAATTTACAGTCAAGAGCATTGGTCAGGAGACAGAGAAAGAGAAATACTGTATGGCATCACTTATGTGTGGGATCTAAAAAAAAAGTCAAACTGATAGAAACAGAGAGTAGAATGGTGTCTGTGAGAGGTTGGGGGAAATAGGGAGGTGTTGGTCAAAGGGTACATACTTCTAGTTAAAAGATGAGTAAGTTCTGAGGATCTAATGTACAGCCTGGTGACTATAGTTAATAATACTGTGTTGTGTACTTAAAATTTGCCAAAGAGGAGATTGTAAGCATTCTCGCCAGAAAAAAAAAAGGAATTAGGGTATGGATATGTTTATTGTTCATTAACTTGATTGTGTAATCATCTCACTGTGCCTACATGTACCAAATCATCATGCTGTACACTTTAAATACATTGCAATTTTACTTGTCACTTGTACCTCAGTAAAGCTGGGGAAGGGCAGGAAGAGCATTGGTCAGGACCTGGTGGTCTTTAAATTAAGTGTAACTAAATCAAGCACTATGATGTCTGATTACTTTAATTTTCCTTTGATTGAATAAGTTATACATTCCTATCTATTCACTTTCTTAGCTTTCTAATCAGCAGAGCAATGTGTCTGCTGAAAGGGAAAAAAGACAGAGGGAGAAAAAACATTCTGACATTCTCTTCATGTTAGTTATAGATATCAGATGCTGTTAAAGGCCAGAGTGTATTTTATGCATTCATTTTGAGCAGGGAAGGAAGTGTTGTCCTGTCAACTTCCTTCACAAAACACCAGGCTATAATTTGCTGTGGGCTTCCTGCAGGCTCATGCCGTGTTGCAAATGACTGGTTTTCCATTTTGATCTGCAACTGTTGTGGAGTTTGCTATGAAAAGGCAAGGTGGAGGTTACTAACCTACTCTTCGCTCCAAAAGAAAAGAAAGAGGAAGGAATCAAAAGGAAAAAGAACTTCTATATCATCCTGAGGTTTTGACACTGGTTAAAAGAAAAGAATATGGCAGAATTGTTATATAGACAGAGTTCTTTTGACCAGAGTGTTTCCATGTCTTCCTTTTGCAGTCTTTTGATTTTGCACTTGCCCAGTGTTGCAAGGGACATGGGAATTAACTGGGATGAGGAGATAGTTTTTCTGCCTCCATTGTTAATACAAACACTTATTCTTGCCTCTCTCCCAGTAATGCCAGTCAGGTAGATGAGGAATTATCCATCTTAAGCCATGAGATTGAGACCCATTTTTGTAGAGAAGATGTGCTTAGTCACTCATCTCTTTGTGTCTAGCGCTTTGCTTCTCCATGGACTGTAGCCCGCCAGGCTCCTCTGTCCATAGGGATTCTCCAGGCAAGAATACTGGAGTGGGTTACCATGCCCTCCTCCAGGGGATCTTTGCAACCCAGTGATCAAACCCAGGTCTCCCACATGGCAGGCGGGTTCTTTACTGTCTGAGCTACTAGGGAAGCCCATAGAGAAGACAGTGAAAGGCAAATAAGGGAAGGTGAATTCACCAGAGAGGAGCTGGCAGAAGAAAAGCAGAGGACTGGGCTTTCAGGACATGAGGGAGACATAAGAAGAATCTGGGAGTGAATGATCAAGGAGGGAAGCTCATTGTCTCACCTAAGCAACACTTCTTAGGCAGTGGGATGTACTAGGGACAAGAGGTGGGAAAAACAGTGCTCTTTAGAGAGGAGAAATTTTAGATGGTAATGACTGGGGGGAAAATGGTGGAGAATGCCCCAAATGTCTTTGGTGGCTTCTTAGCTATAAAGAAGGTACAGAAGCCAGATTGCCGAGGACCGAGAAAGTAATGCAGGCATGTAAGGAAGTTTTTATTCTAAAAGTTTGCCAGCATTTAGATACTGGTAGCAACAAGGAGAGCAGGGTCACTTGTAGAGTAGTTGTTGCTGTTGTTGATGATGAGATTGAAGAGCCCATGGGACAAGTGAGAAATCAGAGGATCCTATTGAGTACTGCTATCCAATAGAACTTCCCATGGCAGATTCATGTCAGTGTATGGCAAAACCAATACAATACTGTTAAGTAATTAGCCTCCAATTAAAATAAATAAATTTATATTTTAAAAAAACTAAAATAAAAATTTTAATGTACAGAATAAAAAAAATAAAAATTAAACAACAACAAAAAAAGAACTTTATGCAGTGATGGAAGTGTTCTGCATCTGCATTGTCCCATCAGGTAATCTCACATGGCTATCGAGCACTTGAAATGTGGCTAGTGTGATTATGGAACTGAATTTTTCGTTTCATTTGATTTTAATTCATTTACATTCAAATAGCCACACGTGGCTAGTGGCTACCATACAAGACCATGCAAGTTTGGAAGGAGAGGATAAATGTGGGAGTAGAAAGGTAGGAAAGGGTGAATTCTACAGCAAAGAGGGAGAGAATAACTTAGAGAGTACTAAGAAAAAGAATCACATCTCCAGTAGCTAAGGGAGTTACACCCATAGCTTCAATTTTTTTAGCAACCTTTCTCAAGCTCATCTACTAAGAATGGGGGTGTAGGGATAAAGAGGACTTGGGGACCTGAAGAGAAAGACTGGAATATTCACAGTATAAGGTATATAAGGGACAACTGGGCAGTGATGAGAGCCAAGCTGTAGTTGACAGTATGAATTAGTGGTGGGCCAAGTCTAAGGGGCTCAATATGGTGAAATTTGTACTGGGCCAAGTATGTGCAATTCCATATAAGGTTCTTTTTGGAATAAGAAATGAGCTAAAAGGATCTGGAAAAGATTATCATGCAGTTTAAGCTTTGGAAGTTATGTTTAAGTGTATCTCAGCAGCTCTATTACTCTACCATAAACGTTTCCTGGTAAATTTCATTGTTTTTTTTTTTTTTTCTTGTGAGTTTAAGCCTTAATAGTATAAAATATATTTGAAAGAATTTCACTATACATGTTGGGCTTCTTCTGCCTAGGTGGTGTTTGGTTATCAGGTGACTGGCCAGATTCCATTGCTTGTTCTCCTCATGAAAGAGTTTGTGGGTAGTTCACGCATCACTAGTGTAGGGGTAAAGGTGGCAGGAGGCTTCCTCATAGCTATAAAAATTATAGCACTGTGCAAATCAATGGCTAGTTGGTTAACACCTTTTCCAGATGTCCTAGGGGCAGAGGAAATGCTTATTGCAATAAAGATCTTATTTGTGGGAAAGGATAAAAATTAAAGGAATGAGCAGATAGGAATAGAAACTGATCAGCTAGAGTTTTTCTGTATGTCAACAGCATCAAAAGAATTATGAACCAAAGAGTTTTTTTTTAAGTCAAAGTACAGACAGATGTAGACAGCAATTTAAAAACTTGGTTTTAAAATGGAAATCACCAAGCATAAAATTTTAACTTCAGAAAAAAAGTGTGCACTTTGGCTAACTAGTCAACCCTGTGGATGTTTCCAAGTAAGTCTTTAATTCTTGTTTTTGTTGCAGCCTAACACTCTTGGGAAAGGCTAGTTTATGTCAAAAGCCCATGACTAATAACACTCATCAGAACTCCTCCTCTAACACTAAAAAAATGAGCACAATGTGTCTCATTTAATACATTCCAATGGCCAGAAATGGACAACATGACCTCTCCATTCTATAGAGTTCCAGCCAAGGCTTTGAAGAGAAATAAAAAAAAAAAATATATTGAATCCTCAGCTTGCCAATATCACACCTAGGCCATTGACTTGCCAGTTGTTTTATCCATCGAGACAGAGAATCTGTTATATCAAACATTCCCTCATATAAACCCTGGTACCAGAGTATGTCAACCTGCCTAAGCAACCTCAGTAGCTCCAACCAAATGAAATTTCCAAAGATGAGAACCCTTCCCTGGTGGCTCAGACAGTAAAGAATCTGTCTACAATGCAGGAGGCCCAGGTTTGATACCTGGGTTTGGAAGATGCCCTGGAGAAGGAAATGGCTACCCACTCCAGTATTCTTGCTTGGGAAATCCCATGGACAGAGGAGCCTGGTGGGCTACAGTCCATGGGGCCACAAAGAGTTGGACAAGACTGAGTGACTAAAACACACACACACACACATATACACGCGCGTGCACGCACACACACACACACACACACACATACAAGCAACCTGAATAGCTCCAACCAAATGAAGTTTCCAAAGATGGGAACAAAATCATGGAAAGTAGAACCTGGTGTGCCTCTAAGATATAAGGAATAACTCAGAAATTCTAGAATTTTAATCTGTTAATTCAGGCATTTGTTGGTTATCTTCCAAGAACCCCTAACATTGGGGTAAGGTGGGAAGAGGATGGAGATTCAAAGACAGTGTGAGATCTGGCCCGCAAAGATCTTGGACTCCAGTTGAGATAACAAACTTGAAGCTGCTAAAGCAATTTGATAACAATTAGGTAATGGCAACCCACTCCAGTACTCTTGCCTGGAAAATCCCATGGACAGAGGAGCATGGTAGGCTCCTACAGTCCATGGGGTCACAAAGAGTTGGACACAACTGAGCGACTTCACTCACTCACTCAGGTACTTAGTAAAGGCCAAAAGGGTGACTAGAACCTGTCTTCTTAAATATAAAAGAGCTATGTGATAGCATGGAAAGAACCCTGGACTAGTGTGTCTAAAGCCAGTTTTGTCATGAATTGAATGAATCATCTTGGCCTGAAACGAAGTCCTTAGTTGTTGTTGTTCAGTCACTCAGTCATGTCTAACTTTTTGTGACCCTGTGGACTGCAGCACGCCAGGCTTCCCTGTCCTTCACCATCTCCTGGAGCTTGCTCAAACCCATGTCCATTGAGTGAGTGATACCATCCAACCATCTCATCTTCTGTTGTCCCCTTCTCCTGCCTTCAATCTTTCTCAGCATCAAGGTCTTTTCCAATGAATCGACTCTTCACATCAGGTGACCAAAGTACTGGACCTTCAGCATTAGTCCTTCTAATAAATATTCAGAACTGATTTCCTTTAGGATTGACTGGTTTGATCTCCTTGCAGTCCAAGGGACTCTCAAGAGTCTTCTCCAACACCACAAGTCCTTAGCTGGTCTTCCTATAAAATGAAGATGGTGCTACTTGGTAAGCTGACTTCTGCAGAGGGCTTCTTAGAACATCAAATGAGAGAGATCATGGTGGTGAGAGTCTTGCCTGGGTGAGGGGCCATGCTGGGTAATTTCTAAAGTCCTTTCCCACTCATAAGATTCTAGGATTTTGTGGTAGCAGATGTAAAAGTGCTTTAAAAAATGTTAAGAACTCTAAAATGTGACATTTGTGTCATTCTCATCATTATAAATGCTCCTTGTGGACTCCTGGTGGCTGATTCTCTCCCTCTCTCTGCTGATGGGCCCACCCCAAGGTGCACTTCCTGACTTCCAGGCCAGGGTTCTCTTTCTGACCCTTTAATGTCTCTTAAAAATTAGTAAGCTGACTGACCAGCAGAGAATTTCCCAAGGAAGTCCCTACTATTTTCCCACTCCCACAGACATTTATTTTCTCTTCCCTGACAGAGTATAAACTTCACTACAGGCCACTGAACAAAATAATATCTTCTTTTAAAATCATTAAGCTGAGTGACCAGGCAACTTGAAATATAGGAAGGCGTTTCCCGGGAAGGTCAGGTCACCACCATCCCCACGGCCTTAAGCATTTATCTTCCCTTCCCCATCAGAATGCAAGCAGTGTTATGTGGCAGCCTGGGTGGGAGGGGAGTTTGGGGGAGAATAGATACATGTATATGTATGACTGAGTCCCTTTGCTGTTCACCTAAAACTATCGTACCATTGTTAATCAGCTATACTCCAATACAAACTAAAAAATTTGATTAAAAATAATCAAGTCTGCCTTTGACCACAAAAAGAAAAAAAAAAAAAAAGAATGCAGGCTGTCATATTACCCATTGGACAGACACTCTTTGGGCCTCCCAGATAGGCCATATTTAGCCACAGGAAGCAAGAAAATAAACAGGGAGATCTTGGTGCAGGTTAGCCATGGGTTAATGAGAGGTTTCGTTTAACTCTAGGTGGTCAGCAGCATTCCACCCCACCTCTCCCAGAGTATGTTATTGTCCTAAGTGAAAAAGCCCAAGGGTAAGGCTTAGAAATGAGTTTAAGCTGTTATACATCAACTAAGGACAAAGTCCCCCATGCCTCTGTGCTTACAGCCTTGCTCTATACCATTTCCTTTTGACCTAGTATATATTACCTTGGATTGTTTATAATTTTTCCAAATTATAAATTTGGATTGTTTATAAATTTTCCATATAGCACATATTCCTTACTAGAACTCTTGTAATCCCTTGAACATTGAGCAAAATGTTCTGTACACAATACTCACTAGATTTGAAAAACAAATTCCAAGTACTGTAGAAAATACGATCTTTCAAAGTATTTACAGTCCAAAAGAAATCATACTGATACTAATCCAAGAAACTTGGAAGTCTCTTCGCTTCCACACTTTCACCTCAAATAATGCAGATTGGTTTAACAGCCCACCATGTCTCACTAATGTGCATGTCTGGTTACCTCTGGCAGTCAGTGCTGGGATCTGGGAGTGGAGTTTGGGCATTAGTTAGCTTTGCCAATGACTGTGATATATCATCTATAATATATGATACGTGATATAGCCAGCACAGCCAAACAAGTCACTCTGAGAGTGAGTTATTGGCTTTCTGGACAGAAAAGGTATTGGGTCGAGTCCAAAAACAGCACTGAATTTTCCTACTCTGTGAGCAGCAAGAAAAATGAGGGCCAAGGTGACCACAATCCTATCTAGCCCCTACATCTGCATTTACTGAGATGTTTTTAAAGTCCTTTATGTTAACTCCAGAGAGGCAGTAAAAAACGGACCCAAACTGGAGAGATGTAAAGGGTGCCTTCCTGTCTCTTGGGACAATCAGGCAGCCTGCCGGCCTGGCCTGCTGAACAAGGCAACCTGCCCGGGGAGACCAGACAGAGGTTAGGCAAAGAACCGAAACCATTCTGCAAGAGGGATGCTGCTAAGTCACTTCAGTCATGTCGGACTCTGTGCGACCCCATAGACGGCAGTCCACCAGGCTCCGCCGTCCCTGGGACTCTTCAGGCAAGAACAGTGGAGTGGGTTGCCATTTCCTTCTCCAATGCATGAAAGTGAAAAGTGAAAGTGAAGTTGCTCAGTTGTGTCCGACTCCCAGCAACCCCATGGACTGCAGCTTACCAGGCTCCTCCGCCCATGGGAGTGAGTTGCCATGCAAGAGGGATAGGAGTTTTAAACAAATAACAGGGCAAGGAGAAAGCCGATGATGGGAACTGGACTCTGAGGCACAGGCCTATGGTCGTATACCATCCAGAACTGGATATCACCCTGAACTCGGCAAGTTCAGCCTGACCCGTCAATGGATGGCGCCCTCAATCTCAGCTTGGATGAACCTTAGTTTCTCCAGTTGATTCATGTTATATTCAATACAAACTGTAGAGGGGTAAGGAGGAGAACAGATTTTCAGGCCTCCTTACCTCCCTCTGAAGCTGCAGCTAGTGTGTTTTTTTTCACCCAACACCTTCAAACAAAAGAGAGCCACATCAGCTTCCTTCTGGGAAAGGAAGGAACCAGACTCTCTGGGGTTTGGGTCATGCTTGCTACTGAGGCATTAATCAGGGTCCTGACATTGCTGGAAAGGGCTGGTTTCCTCTTCACATATAGAATCATAAAGGGGGCACAACATTCAAACAAAAGGCCAAGGAAACCTCTCCCAAAGATCCTATCAACTGCAGTTATGGACCAAGGAGTCTGGCCAGAAGGGAAAGCCCATTTTAGAAAAGGACCCTGTTTTTCCAGGCAGTGACATTCCTGTTACTCCGGATATGACTATAGTTCCAACGAGGTCACTGGGGTAGAACTTAACTTCAGCTGGTGTTTCAGGAGAGGCCAATTACTCAGTGTACGGTTATTTTTCATTATCTCCAGCTTAAGGAGCGTGGATATCCTACACTTAAGGTGGTGGCCATTACAATTTGATATCCTACCATCACGTTGTTTAGCACAAGTATAGTTTTGAGAACTGCTTCCAGTTTCAGTGGGTGGAGCCTAATCAGTCTTAACAATCTTGGTAATGCTGGATATTTCAGATATACCTCGCTGCAAGGATTTGTGTAGAAATGGGTGAGCGACCCAGTTCACATTAATGAGAGATGAGGGAACGTTTGCTGTGAGGAAGGGTTCCTCATTGCTAAGAAAGCAGTCTCTCTCCCTCTAATATGTTGTCCTGTGTGGATGTGAGGTCTGAAACTGCCACAAACATCTCACTCAAGCTTGAGGATCAAGTCATTTTGGAGAGAATATCAGGACACAGAGAAGAGCAGGAAAAAGAAACTGGGGTTTCAGTTATATCAGCCCTGAAGCTACCTGCCTCAGGACTTCCAGTTTTGTAAACCAAAACCTTTATTGTTGGGGGTGTAGATGATGACAGAGAGAAGCTGGCTGGTCACTGAGACTGGAAACTCCCAGATCATGTAGTGGGGACTTTGGAGGACTGGAGTCCACTTAACTAGACTCAGAGGAGATTATAATTCAGAGGCCAGTTTATTCATTAACGATGGAATGCATGCCTTTCCAATGCCTGGAAGCCTTAAGTCCTCTAACTTCCTTTCCCAGTATTGAGGTAACTGGGAGACCAAGTTGGTAGTAACTGTAGCCACAACAACAAATAATAATAATAACAAACAGCCTAATTTGCCTGAAGTTACATAGCTAATAGAGCACAGCATTTAGACTCTGTTCTATGTGAGTCCAAAGCCCAAACCCTTTTAATAAAGTTTTTATTGGAGTATAGTTGATTTATAATGCTGTATTAGTTTCAAGTGGACAGCAAAGTGAATCAGCTATACATGGGCATATATCCACCCTTTTTAAGATTCTTTCCCCATATACAAAACCCAAACTCTTAACTATTAATTTATCTAGCCTTGAGTGGCAATCAGGAGCTTTTTATGACTCAGTTCAGTCACTCAGTCATGTCCGACTCTTTGTGATCCCATGGACTGCAGCATGCCAGGCTTTCCTGTCCTTCACCATCTCCTGGAGCTTGCTCAAATTCATGTCCGTTGAGTTGGTGATGCCATCCAGCCATCTCATCTTTGTCATCCTCTTCTTCTCCTGCCTTCAGTCTTTCTCAGCATCAGGGTCTTTTCCAACGAGTCAGTTCTTCGCATCAGGTGGCCAAAGTATTGGAGCTTCAGCTTCAGCATCAGTCCTTCCAATGAATATTTAGGACTGATTTCCTTTAGGATGGACTGGTTAGACTTCTTTGCAGTCCAAGGGACTCTCAAGAGTCTTCTCCAACACCACAGTTAATAATATGCTGTCAAGGTTGGTCAGAGCTTTTCTTCCAAGGAGCAAGCATCTTTTAATTTCATGGCTGCAGTCACAATCTGAAGTGATTTTGAAGCCCAAGAAAATAAAATCTGTCACTGTTTCCATTGTTTCCCCATCTACTTGCCATGAAGTGATGGGACCAGATGACATGATTTTGTTTTCTGAATGTTGAGTTTTAAGCCAACTTTTTCACTCTCCTCTTTCACTTTCATCAAGAGACTTTTTAGTTCTTCTTCACTTTCTGCCATAAGGATGGTGTTATTTGCATATCTGAGGTTATTGATATTTTCTCCCAGCAATCTTGATTCCAGCTTGTGCTTCATCCATCCCAGCATTTCTCATGATGTACTCTGCATATAAGTTAAATAAGCAGGGTGACAATATACAGCCTTGATGTACTCCTGTCCCGATTTGGAACCAGTCTGTTGTTCCATGTTCGTTTCTAACTGTTGCTTCTTGACCTGCATACAGATTTCTCAGGAGGCAGGTCAGGTGGTCTGGAATTCCCATCTCTTGAAGAATTTTCCGGAGTTTGTTGTGGTCCACACAGTCAAAGGCTTTGGCGTAGTCAGTAAAGCAGAAGTAGATGTTTTTCTGGAACTCTCTTGCTTTTTCAATGATCCAACGGCTGTTGGCAATTTGATCTCTGGTTCCTCTGCCTTTTCTAAATTTTATGACTAACAAAAACAATAGAAACTTTTACTGAGCTCCTGTCTTATGGCAGGCCCTGTGCTAAGCACACCATATGTATTACCAAATATTCCTCATAGTAATCCAGTGAGGGTAAATATTATTAGTATTCCCATTTCATGAAACTGAGGCTTGGAGAGATGGGTAATAAGTAGTGGGGTCACCTGGCATGTCTCTAAAGGAACCACTATTTTTTAGGGAATCATAACCAAGGGAGGGAAAGAAGGGGAGCACTTGGGTTGTCTCCTCTGTTCTGATCCAAAATATATCTCTCTGATGGCACAAAGAACTTAGGTCCACTTCCATAAACAGTACTGCAGACTAACAGACAACTTCTTATTATCCAAGTCTCCTTATTCAGTACAGGCACCCCACTCCAGTACTCTTGCCTAGAAAATCCCATGGACGGAGCAGCCTGGTGGGCTGCAGTCCGTGGGGTCACTAGGAGTCGGACATGACTGAGCGACTTCACTTTCACTTTTCAGTTTCATGCATTGGAGAAGGAAATGGCAACCCACTCCAGTGTTCTTGCCTGGAGAATCCCAGGGACGGGGGAGCCTGGTGGGCTGCCGTCTATGGGGTCGCACAGAGTCAGACACGACTGAAGTGACTTAGCATAGCATAGACCTCATTTTATTGTGCTTTGCAGATTTTTCATTTTTTACAAATTAAAGGTCCAAACAGATGTATTGGCATCATTTTCCACTAGCATTTGCTTGCTTTGTATCTCTGTATGACATTTTGGCAATCCTCACAATATTTCAAACTTTTTCATTATTAGTATATTTGTTATGGGATCAGTGATCTTTGATGTTACCACTGCAAGAAAAAATTACCAATCTATTAAATTTCAGATGATGGTTAGCGTTTGTTAGCAACAAAATATTTTTAATTAAGGGATGCACATTGCTTTTTTTAGATATAAGTGTGCTATTGTACACTTAATAGAATACAGTATAGTGTAAACACAGCTTTTATATGCACTGGGAAACCAAGAAAAAGTTTGCATGACTTGCCTTATTGCATGCAGTATTTGATTTGTTGTGGTGGTCTCAAACCAAGCCAGCAATATCTCTGAGGTGTACCTAGATTCACACACCAAAAACTCCTGTGACAAAAGTTAACAGACTGATGCCTTATAGTTGAGATTTTAGAAGCTGTTCTCACAGTCCCTTGTTGATTTTGGGATACTACCCTCATCTTAATAGCACCAATGGTTAGAGTTTTTCTTGTTAATGTCAGTTTCAGAATGTGATGTGGGCTGGCCTTCTTTCTAGAGCCCAGAAGTCTACCTTATTGATATCCTGTAGCCCTCTCCTTATTATCTTCAGCTTTTTTGTGGAACTGAATTGCCCATTCTTGCCTCAACCATACATCTTTGCACTAAACTCTGTTTCTTTTGGCTCTTTACTATGTCTTTATTTTCTAATTTAATTGTATTAATTGGTCTATGTTTAGAAATCCTCTCTTTCCTGCAAAATGGCCAACTTCTTGTAGGCACTGACTGTGTTTTCTACTTCCTCCACATTCCCCACAGCACCAAAGAGAATGTTGAGCACGTAGTAAGCATTCAGTGAATGCTGATGGAATTGAATTATGAACTATTGTCTCATGTTCAGTCTTTCCTCAAGGGCTTTTGGTTAGAACATTTGGCCGGAATGCCACACAGACAAAACTGAATTAGGAAAAAAAACATGCAATATATGTTACAGTCAAGGCTCAGAATTTCACATTACCTAATGTTTTGACTTCTTTTGAAATCAGTTAGTTATTATCTGGTCTCACAAACATCGCCTTTCTTTTCACACCTCCTCAGTTCAGTTCAGTTCAGTTCAGTCTCTCAGTCATGTCCGACTCTTTGCGACCCCATGAATCGCAGCATGCCAGGCCTCCCTGTCCATCACCAACTCCCGGAGTGCACTCAGACTCACGTCCATTGAGTCCGTGATGCCATCCAGCCATCTCATCCTCTGTCGTCCCCTTCTCCTCCTGCCCCCAATCCCTCCCAGCATCAGAGTCTTTTCCAATGAGTCAGCTCTTCGCATGAGGTGGCCAAAGTACTGGAGTTTCTTCTCTTTGACCCCTAATTTCACATTTTTCCCTCTCAAACAAATCCTTGAGTGAGGTTTTTCTTCTTGCTGAAAAAGTCACTGTTGTGATCATCCCAGAGTGGCCTAATTCAGAACTTGTATCATTTTACTTCTGCCTTCACTTTTCTTTTTTCTTTTCCTTTCTTTTTTTCTTTTTTACATTAACAGCTACATGTAGACAACAGCTCAAAGGTGACAACAGAAATGGAGGGCCCAGCCCCTGCTGTGCTTGAGAGAGCATCCACACAAAATAAAGCACACAGTCTGAGAATTCCATTGCAGGAGGAAACATAGAGGAGTCCACTTTTAACCTAATTTGGCCCCTTAAGGAAGTCAGCACCCAAATCATTCCCAAGACTTTGCTTATTCCTACTGAAGAGTTCAAACCCCCTCTCAGAGTTGCAAGACCACTGTAGTCTCCTGTACTTTGTCCTCCATGCTCCAGACAATGTGGCCACAGTCTTGTATTCTTGGTGCCTGGGCAGAGCTATCGGGGGACAGTCTTTCCATCATGGCCTGTCTGCCACCTTCAGTGATGGGGTCTCCTTGAATTGACAAGTTCAGTAACTGGATTTAGGCAGCAGTGACCCCTCTTTAAATAAATATGCATGAGAACTGACGCATATGAAGGTGGAAAAAGGCCCTTCCCCGGCACCCCATCCATTGCCCTGCGCCTTTCTGCACCTGTGGCTGTTTGCAATCCCCACCCTGCCAGCTTTGTTCCTCAGTAATCCCTGCTGAGGGAATTTGGGCCTGCTCTCCACAGTCACTTCCATCTGCACTTGGCTTTCGTCTTGAGTCCACAGTTCTGGCAAGTCCTGACTTCTTCAAAGCCAGTGTGAGGAGAGTGCACGTTCAAAATCATCTGCCTGGGGTTGGAGCGAGTGGAAAATGGAAAACATGCTCATTTTGGAGTCATCTCATTCTTGTGGAAAAAATCTGAAACCTCTACTGGCTTATTGTTTGTAGGCTGCCAAACGTGTCCTTTTTTTTTTTTTTTCCCAAGGCAGAAGAAACCATCTTTGAATCTCATTATTAGTAACACACAAATTATATGTAAAGCTTCTCCTACCCACTGCAAAATTGCCACATAAGGTGGGGTTAGGGTTTGGCTTCTTCTTGTTGATCACAAACAGTTCCCAACCGATCCACTTTGAGCAAAACCAAGGTGTTGATCACTGTTTTGTTACCTCCAACTTCTAGACAGTTTCTGTCCTGGAAATTTGTTAGCTCTCACCCACCCTGCTGCCTAC
This sequence comes from Bos indicus x Bos taurus, assembly GCF_003369695.1. Classification (NCBI taxonomy): domain Eukaryota; kingdom Metazoa; phylum Chordata; class Mammalia; order Artiodactyla; family Bovidae; genus Bos; species Bos indicus x Bos taurus. The sequence goes on from NC_040105.1 coordinate 127,464,460, forward strand.
TTCAACAAAAAAATATATATATCAAAAACCTCATAAAACCAGCCTCTATTTCCTCAAGATGGTGAGTAATTGGAAACTAGAATATAAAATCATAGATTTTTTAAAAAATCTAATATAAAGCTATTTTATTGTCTGTACCATTCAGGATAAAGAATCTAGTGTTTTATTTTTTTATTTTTGGCTGTGCTGGGTCTTTGCTACCACACAAGTTTTTCTCTAGCTGTGGTGAGCAGGCTTCTCCTTGCAGTGGCTTTTCTCAGTGTGGAGCATGGGCTCTAGAGCACAGGCTCAGCAGTTGTGCAACATGGGCTTGGCTGTTCCATAGCATGTGGGATCTTCCCAGATCAGGGATTGAACCCATGTCTCCTGCACCGGCAGGTGGATTCTTTTTACTGCAGAGCCACCAGGAAAGCCGAGAATCGTAGATTTTTAAAATAAGTTTTTATCAAAGTCTAACACACATGTGATCATCAGCCTAGAGCCAGACATCCTGGAATGTGAAGTCAAGTGGACCCTAGGAAGCATCACTACGAACAAAGCTAGTGGACGTGATGGAATTCCAGCTGAGCTATTTCAAATCCTAAAAGATGATACTGTGAAAGTGCTGCACTCAATATGCCAGCAAATTTGGAAAACTCAGCAGTGGCCACAGGACTGGAAAAGGTCAGTTTTCATTCCAATCCCAAAGAAAGGCAATGCCAAAGAATGCTCAGACTACCACACAATTGCACTCATCTCACATGCTACCAAAATAATGCTCAAAATTCTGCAAGTCAGACTTCAACAGTATGTGAACTGTGAACTTCCAGATGTTCAAGCTGGATTTAGAAAAGGCAGAGGAACAAGAGATCAAATTGCCAACATCTGCTGGATCATGGAAAAAGCAAGAGAGTTCCAGAAAAACATCTACTTCTGTTTTATTGACTATGCCAAAGCCTTTGTGTGGATCACAACAAACTCTGGAAAATTCTTCAAGGGATGGGAATACCAGACCACCTGACCTGCCTCCTGAGAAACCTGTATGCAGGTCAGGAAGCAACAGTTAGAACTGAACATGGAACAACAGACTGGTTCCAAATAGGAAAAGGAGTATGTCAAGGCTGTATATTGTCACCCTGCTTATTTAACCTATATGCAGAGTACATTATGAGAAATGCTGGGATGGATGAAGCACAAGCTGGAATCAAGATTGCCAGGAGAAATATCAATAACCTCAGATATGCAGATGACACCACCCTTATGGCAGAAAGTGAAGAGGAACTAAAGAGCCTCTTGATGAAAGTGAAAGAGGAGAGTGAAAAAGTTGGCTTAAAACTCAACATTCATAAAACTAAGATCATGGCATCTGGTCCCATCACTTCATGGCAAATAGATGGTGAAACAGTGGAAACAGTGACAGACTATTTTTTCAGGCTCAAAAATCACTGCAGATTGTGACTTCAGCCATGAAATGAAAAGATGCTTGCTCCTTGGAAGAAAAGTTATGACCAACCTTGACAGCATGTTAAAAAGCAGAGACATTACTTTACCAACAAAGGTCCATCTAGTCAAAGCTATGGTTTTTCCAGTAGTCATATATGGATGTGAGAGTTGAACTATAAAGAAAGCTGAGCGCCAGAGAATTGATGCTTTTGAACTGTGGTGTTGGAGAAGACTCTTGAGAGTCCCTTGAACTGCGAGGAGAACCAACCAGTCCATCCTAAAGGAAATCAGTCCTGAATATTCATTGGAAGGACTGATGCTGAAGCTGAAGCTCCAATACTTTGGTCACCTGATGTGAAGAACTGACTCATTGGAAAAGACCTTGATGCCAGGAAAGATTGAAGGCAGGAGGAGAAGGGGATGACAGAGGATGAGATGGCTAGATGACATCACTGATTCAACAGACATGAGTTTGAGTAAACTCTGGGAGTTGGTGATGGACAGGGAGGCCTGGTGTGCTTCAGTCCATGGGATCACAAAGAGTCGGACATGACTGAGTGGCTGAACTGAACTGAATATACATGTAAAAATACACAAATTATTAGGATACAAATTGATGAATTTTTATAAAATGATCATACCCATGTAAGCAGTACCTAGATCAAGAAACAGAGCACATTTCCTACATTAGTTTCCTAGGGTTGCTGTAACAAATTACCACAAAGTCAGTGGCTTACAACAATAGAAACATACTCTTTCTCAGTTCTGGAGGCCAGCAGTCTGAAATCAAGGTGCCAGGAGGGACATGCTCCCTCCAGGAACTCTAGGGGAGAATCCTTCTTGGCCTCTTCCAACTCTGGTGGCTCCAGGTGTTCTTGGCTTGTGGCTACATCACTCAAAATCTTTACCCCTTCTTGACAAAGCCCTTCTCCATCTTCATTCTCTTCTGTCTTTTCCTCTTCCATCTCTTATATAAGGACACTGGATTTAGGACCCATCCAAATAATCCAGATGATCTCATTTTGAAATCCTGGATTGAATTACATCTACAAAGACCCTTTTTCCAAGTAGGGTTATGTTCACCGGTTTTGGAACATATATAAATCTTTTGTGGGGCCACCATTCAACATATCACACCCCTCATTTCCTGACCTCTCACAGCATAGATTAGCTTTGCCTGCATTTGAACATTATATAAATGAAGTCATATAAGATGCACTTCTTTGTGTCTGGCTTCTTTTGCTCAATATCACACTTGTGAGATTTATGTACATGTTAACTTTTAGCCATAGACCAGCCTTTCTGGTTGCTGGATAGCATTCCATTGAATGGGCATGCGTTTCTGTCAAGAACCCTTAGGAATAGAATTACTGAGTCCTATGTTACTTGTATGCTCAGCTTTGGTAGATAATGTCAAAGAATGACAAGAGTATGAGAGCTATAAAGAGTTTTTTAGATCAAGACCAGCTGCCTCACTTAAAATGAAACTCAAGTAACCCCAAATCCACTTAATTAAAAGTGTACTCTTTCTCCTGCCATGACCTTTGGAATTGGGCAAATTTTACTATGCATTTTCATTCTGGCTCAGTACCCCATTAAGGTACTGGGCCAAAATCACACTACCTTGCTTTTATCAGATCACACAAATGAAAGGGAGCTTGGTGGTACTGTCCATGAGGGAGAAGAGAAGCAAACCATGTGACCAAGTGTGTTAGCTGGAGTTAATTTGCTTCTTCCTTGTATTTAGGCCTCCCATTTGCTCCAGGACTCAGCCAGCTCAGTAAGAAGTGTCTCAGGCAGACTCGTTCATCCTGACTTGTGTAGGTAGAGGAGCGCTGTGTGCTAAGAAAGAACATTACTCATGAAACTTTCAGTGCAAGAAGTTTATGTTTCAGAAAAGAGTCCCATATTTGGACCCTGAGCTGTGGAAAGCCAAAGGCAGCTCAAAGTCAAACAAACAATCTAACAAGATAGCTACTACTCCCACCCCCTACTCCCACCCTGCTGTGTTATTTTTTAAAAGCATTTAGTGTAATTAAGCCATTGCCTCATAAAGTTGTTTCACCAGGAACTTCAGTTTCCCCAGGAAGAGATGAAAACAAACTGAATGCTTCATGTCACTGTTCCCACGAGTCTTAAAAAATCATGTTTGTCTTTAACAGCCTGACATGAAACATCTCTTGTCGATAAAGTTGTTCTACCTCGGGAGAACAAGGCAACAAAATTTACAGTGGCAATTTTTATGCACATTTTAAACATGAATTTTTCTTATAAATTACCAGGCATGTTTGACTCCAACTGCATTTTCCCACATAATTATTTCTTTTAAATCTCCTAATTATTCCATTCTGTTGAATACCATCTGTCCTGCTGAGGGACAATTGTGTCTAAACAAATCAACAGGTTTTACATCACTGTCTAAATATGAAGGAGAAACGGCCCCCAAACTATACTCTGGCACTTTGGTGGAAATGAAGAGTTCTAAATCCCACACTGGGAATGCCTCATCTCTTGCTCTCCTGGAAGCTAACTTTCAGGACTTGTGGAGCCCCAAACAAAGCCAAATGAATTTTGGAAAGGTCAGTGGGAAAGGGATTGGGGTGGGACTTTCCCAGAGAATGTCTGAGCCTTTGCTCTGCGAGCTGTCCAGTCACCCGGACAGTTTGTCCTTCTCAGAAAGGGTGGAGGAGAGGACAGAAGCCATCCTGTCCTGGTACCTGGGACCAGGGGCCTGGACATGGGGCATTTGTGCAATTTGCTTGGAGGCAGCCATCTCACCCTGGGAACCCCAGGAACAGTGTAGTTATGTCAGGAGCCTTGGAGAACGAGCCCAGCATCTGTGGGAAGAAAACTGCCAAGGACTGTCTGTCTTGTGTCTTGTTATCTACAGAACTGTGTTTCAAATAATCAAATACTCTGCACTGGGAAAGTGCTTCTCCCTGCAGCCTGTTCCAGGCATCCCAGAGCCCCAGTGCTTCTGCTCCAGGCCTGCCGATGTTGCTCTTAGCACTCTACCTTCCAACAATAAATGACCTTTCTCCTTTTAGATTTTTTTCTCATCCTCTCTGTCTTGCTCTCGCTACTCACCACTACCCCCAACTTCGTTTGGCCTTTATGTGTTGATTTCCATCTTCAAAGTTGTGGCCAAGAAGCCCGGATGGCTCTCAGGATTAGAAAGGAGGACACATTCACTGGTGTGTGGCTAGCCGGTGGCTCTGAGTGATCAGTCAGTCCCAGGAGATTGTTTTCCTATCTCTGTGATCATACCAGCCTCCTTCTCCCCTACTGGCCTAGATTATCATATTCTTTTCTTCTAAATGCTCACTTCTAAACCAGTTCATCTAAAGACAGTCAGCATCTGCCTTCAGCTAGTGATCTTGATTTGGCATGAAGCCCAATCCAAAGAGATAAAAATGAAGGAGTAGGGTAGACAGTTCTTGAGCACCTCCGCTTCATTTCCCATAGACCTGATTGCTTCCTTCAGAGAGGCCTTCGTGCAATTAGAGATTCTGTCTCCTCTCCCCGGGGCCCCATGCACTATAGAGGGGAAGGCTAGAGGAGCTCACCATTATAAGTGCTGGGACTCAGCAGTGCCCTCAGTCAGGTGGTGTCAACACACACTCACTTCCCGGACTCTCCCCTGGCCCCAGCCCAGAACCCCAGCAAGCTAATCACCAGGAAAATGTCTGTGCATGAACATCAGAAGTGAATGGGCAGGTGGCTTGCTTTGGAATTAGCCTGCAGCACCTATTTTTCTAGCTGCCATTCAGCACTGGACGTGGTAACCACACCAGTTAACACCCCAAATTGGCTTGGGATTATGAATGGAGGGAAGGGAGATCCCCATGCAAGCAAGCAGCTGTCCCTTTGGTTAATTATTGGGATCCACAAGCCCATCCCTACTGCCAGGGCTCCAGTGTCGAGATGATGAAATAGGTGATTAAAGGACTTGGAGGCCAGTCCACACTGCAGCTTTGTCTGGAGTGTTCCAACGACAAGTGTTATTAGTCCACTAATCATAACATTGCCTGCAGTGGAATTTCCTTGGGAAGGAATGGGGCAGCGCCTCCATGCCAGAGGGCTGCGCTGCATGAAAATACTAACACATCACAATTGGCTGTTCTTTGGGAAGGCGATTCCAACAGCCAATTCAGGAAATAGGTCACCAGGCTTCTAGATGCACTGTTATTTTGATTTACTTCCTTAGACTCTTGCAGTTTTTATACAATTCTCTCTGGGTAGAATCAAACTCCTCCAAGTTATTTGGCTTCTGGAGTGCCACACAGGGAAAGAAGTGAGCTGCTTCTGAAAAGAGACAGGGGTTTTCTGTGGTCAGGCCTGCAGGGTCTGCTTACTTCTAAGAATTAGGCGCGATATCCTTCAGATTGACACTCCTCACCTTGACCCCTTTCACTGGGGTCTCCCAGAGGTCTGAGGCCATGGCTTTGAGGAGCCTGCAGCTGTGCCTGCCAGACAACAACTGTTTAGAGAGAGAGGATGAAGAGATACAAACAGGTTGGAGAGTGCCAGAACCCTCTCAGTAACGAGCATAGCAAAGCTTCCATTTCCAAGGACCTTGGGAGGACGAGCTGTACTTAGTACCAGCTGTTGGAGTCTGGGACCACCCTGTTGGTGGGGTTAGGGGCCCAGCCAACTCTTTCTTTTACTCTATATCTCTGTTCATTTGGGCCTTAATAAACAAGAGTCAGGGGAACTCTGGGTCTCTGTCACCAAGCAGCTGCCTCCTCTTTCCTGGATCAGTCTAGAGTTGCCCTGATTTTTCCTAAACCCAAGCAGTTGTCTATTGCCTTGCAGCGTCAGCAGAGGGTATTTGCGGGTCCACTGGTATTTACAGATTTCACATCAGGCAAAAGCTTATATTTCTTTTTTTTTAAGGTAGACAGATGGTCTGACACTGGGGCCTGTGAACTTACCCCTGCTCCCTTTCTGTTTTTAACCCTTCATCTGTTGGATATTTCTAGATTCACAACATCTTTCTTGGTGCTCAGAGACATACTGTATTTTATTGGTACATAAATTCTGGGCTCTAGCTCACCTGCCCAGAGATGCCGTCACAGTGCAGTCTTTTAGTAGATGAAGAGATGTGCCAATAATTCACTGGAGTATTGAAATGCCATGGGAGGGTTTGAAGAGGTCTCTCAGAGACTGAGACTTTGCTCAGAACTTCTTCACCCCCTTTCTTCTTTTCTGTAGCCCTGTTAGTCATGGCCTATCTTAGCAAATAGGACAGGGTAATCTTTATCAGAAACTCCCTTTTGTTGTTCAGTCACTCTGTCATGCCGACTCTTTTCGACCCCCATGGACTGCAGCATGCCAGGCTTCCCCGTCCTTCACCATCTCCCAGGCTTGCTTAAACTCATGTCCATTGAGTCAGTGATGCCATCCAACCATCTCATCCTCTGTCATCCCGTTCTCCTCCTGCCTTCAATCTTTCCCAGCATCAGGGTCTTTTCCAATGTTGTTTAGTCTCTAAGTTGTGTCCAGTTCTTTTTCAACCCCATGGACTATAGCCCGCCAGTCTCCTCTGTCCATGGGATTCCCAGGTAAGAATACTAGAGTGGGTTGCCATTTTGTTTGCCAGGGGATCTTCTCAACCCAGGGATCGAACCTGCATCTCCTGCATTGGCAGGCAAATTCTTTACCACTAAGCCACCAGGGAAGCCCAGAAACTCCCCTAGCATCCACCTATTTCTTTGGGCTCTGGACTTGAGAAGAGTTTCACCTGAGAGAGTTTAAAATTCTCAGTAATCTTCTGAACATTATCTCTGTACTTCAGTTTTGTTTGCTGGTTGTATAAATCATTAGAGCTGAAGTTGCCTACTTAAGTAGCTGGAATCGAATGCACAGTCATCCCAGAACCACCACGTGGCTTCTGCATGTGCTGTAGGGACACGGAGAAGAATCATAAGCACAGGTGCAGCGCAGTGACGCAGCCTCAGTGATGCACCTTGGAGCTCAGAGCAGAACACTCTTGGAGGCTGGCCCGCTCTGATTCCCAGTTGGGCTCCTTCCTAGTTGTTGAAGTTCCTGAGCCCCTGCTTCCTACACTCCAGGTGAAAAGGAGAGTTCTTAGCATGAAATGATTGGGAAGGTGAAATGAGAAAATGTAGGTGATGTGTTTTGTTAGGTCAGTCCTGGAAATTAGCAAAATGGCCACTACATGTGACTCTTCTCATTATGAAAATCACTTCCTTCGCTGTGGAGTCCTGGTTCCTGTTTAATAGCAACTGCAGGAGTCACAGGAGCTACCACCCCCCCCATCTGAGTCTGGCTATTTTCGAGGCTCCCTTTGGAATGGGCCGGCCCCTGCAGTCCAGGGGGTGGGAGGCGGAGAGGGAGCAGGCATTATTCTCTGGGTTGCAGCTGTGGCAGCCAATACAGTATCCCCCACATGCCAGATGAATCAAGCCGAGGGCCAGATCTGGGCTGTGGGCCAGAGGCTCCCCACCCTGATTTATAGTGTGGACAGAGATGTGGGTGTTTTGTGAATATATTTTGATGATGATAAAAAAAAGAGGGGGGAGAGAGGAAAAAAAATACCCTTCCTAAAAAATGTGCTGAGGGAGGGAGGTTCAGGCCTATCTGTGAGATTAGAGCAGCCTGACTGTGAGCAGCAGCAACTCGTTAGCAGGAGGCCCATGGAAGAGCAGCCTGTGATAGGCAATGTCCCTGGGAACACAGTGAATTGTGAATGAGGTCCCTGTATGCCAACCACTGGGGCAGAGCCGGCCTGCAGCCCCTCTGCAGGTGTGCAGTAGGGGACTAAGCCTGCATTTTAACTCCTGCAGGGCCCCACGAGCAGAGGGGCAGAGCACTGGACCTGCTGGGCTCTGGGGAGGCTTGCGTGGTGCTAATACTTCTCCAGAAACCAGCCAGGCGTTGCTTTTGGGGTCAGGCCCAGGTCATGGCCAATGGGCTGGGGACAATAGGCTAAGTGTGGGAAGGCTGCTCTGGATGGAGTTCCAAAAGAAACAATATCCAGGATTTATTCTCAACCTTCAACCCAGCACATTTGAGAGGGCTCCCAATTCTGGGGCAGAGTGGGAACTGGAGTCGGGGCTGGAGGTGGGGGCTCCCGCGGGAATGTTTTCCCTCCCAGGCAAGGCAGAGCCAGGCACAGCCCTCCTTGTTTTACTCATGAAATGTCAGGCACAGCTGTCCTGGCTTACTGTATTTCATCCGAGAAAGACCCTCAACCCGGTTTCCTGGGACCCATACAGATCTTTGAAGACAGCAGATTTATTCCCCAAAGGTGAGGCCACTAGGCAGACATCGATAGGGCTGGAGTGCGCAGCACGAAAACTCACGTCGGTCTGCAAACATTTTTTCCCCCTGAAGGAAGGGCAGTGAACACTCTTATGCCAATAACCTGTAGTATCTGACAAGTACAATCTGGTGTTTTGTTTTGTTTTGTTTTGTTCATTTCCTTACCTCTCAATGCTCCCGGCCTGGGGCCCTCTCTGCAAGCCAGGCTCATTCCTGGCCTCCAGCACCCCTGCCACCCTACCACGCTCATTTTTGCTTTTAAGTTTTTGCTTCATCTGAAGTCCTCTTGCCCTTTGATGATTCAAAGCTTCCTTATCCTTCCACATCGCCAGTTCTCTGAGAAAACAGCCCCAGGCACCCCTATTCCCCCATTATTGCCTAGCCCAGGGCTTTGGGGCACATGCTGCCTGCGTGTACAAGCTCATGAACTCCCTGTTTGTCCACCAATCCAGAGGACAAAGATGTCTGAAGGAGAAAAGTGAGCCTCTCTCTGTTTGGCTGCCCCTTCAGACTCAGCCACCAGGGCTTACCTGGTGGCTCAGACAGTAAAGAGCCTGCCTGCAGTGTGGGAGACCCAGGTTCGATCCCTGGGTCGGGAAGATCCCCCTGGAGAAAATGGCAACCCACTCCAGTATTCTTGCCTGGAAAGAAAGACTGGAGCCTGGCAGGCTACAGTCCATGGGATCGCAAAGAGTCGGACACGACTGAGTGACTTCACTTTCTTTCACATTCTTTCCTTCAGACCCAGTTCAAGTGGGTTTTTGGAGCTTTTCCTGTGATTTTCTTTTTCTTTCTTTCTTTTTTTTTTTTTTGCGTACATTCATCTCTTTTACATGTTCACTCTACTGAAACACAAATCCACCACACCCATGAGGCCAACCCCAGATTACAAAATTTCAGCGCCTGTGGAGATTTCTTCCATCAGGCGAAGCCTCTCCTGCCCTGAGCCCTGGGAGTTTTCGCTTTCTATTGAGGATGAGAAATAACACTCCATGAGAGGGGCTCTGGTCTGTGTCACTTGGGGCTGGCTCCTTTGCAGAATGGTGAGAAGCCCCCTGAAAATGAAATGGAATGGCTTCTCAGGCGCTTGTATTTGAATTTCCCATTTCCTGCCGTGGAGCTCAACAAAGGACTTGTGTATGGAGTGTGTGTGAGTGTGTACCATGGCAAGAGAATGCACACAGGATCCTTGTTGTCCATTCACTTTTCTTGGGAGGAAACAGAAGTGGGTGTCTATTCCCAGCGGTATTAGGGAACAGCGGTGGGGGCCCTCACCATCTCCCCTTCCAGATTGCTAGAGATGTCTTTCACTCACAGTGTGGTTGGCTGAAACCAACAAGTTACATCTCTCACTTCTGACTACATCCCACTCTGTACTGGATGCCCTTTGAAAAAGCATGTTAAGTGAATGTTAAGGGAAACTGTACATATTCTTAGCAGATAAGGGAGGCTCGGGCCATTCCTGCCTCAGAGTGCTGGCATTGCCTGCTAGCAGATGGCAGGGTTTCTCCACCCCTACAGTAGTGCTTTTTGACGATCTGGCAACAGCATAACTTGAGTCACTGCTTGGATGGCCCTACCTCAGCATTTGAAAGCATCTGCTGGGGGCTGGGCTTCATAAAACTTGGGTTTTCTTTAAGACCCTGGTAAAAATGGAGTAAGCATTATGGCTACATGTTCGTCATGACCCTGGGAACAAACTGTTGGCTAGGAGTATAGTGGGGCCCACTTACAGACCAAATGTGCTAATTATAAATGGTTCTTATCTTGTCATTAAAACAGATCTGGCAGGCCTGGGACTTGGCAGCCCTCGGTGAGCTATTAGTTCCATGCTACTGTACCGGCTGGGCAGTCATAAAACTGTATCTCTTTGAAAAATGGTCCATAATGTAGACCAGCCTCCTCTGCACCCATTAGCCCAAATTGGTCTGACTTGATGGCCCAGTCTCGGGCTGCTCGGGTGCTGGGTTTAATTTCTGTCTGGAGCTGTAGGCAGAGTGGAGGGAGGGACTCAAGGGCCTTATGCAATGAGACTGGGTCAGAGGCTCTGACCCCTGGTCTCCACCTCTTTTGGCACCACTTCCTTGGCTTCCTGCTGTCAGGCAGCCCTCTAGTTCATGTCCTTGTCTGCTGCCCTACTCGGTCAAGCCCTGTTAAGGAATTAACTGCAAGTTAGGAGTTAGCTGGTAAGAGCCCGGGGCATAACAGGCATACTTGCATATTAACAGGAGTCTCAAGGAGGCTAAAAGTCTCCACGGATGGAGCCAACAGTGCTGGTATAAAAACTAATAGGGTAGATATTTCTGGACTGAGTCTCCTTAGAAGACACTGCGAGCATTTCAAGCATCAGGATGGAATGGCTGGGAAAATGGGGTGAAGGAGTTACTTCCCAGTGGCCCAGAAATCCCACCAAATAGACCACACTGTCTCTGTCAGATGGTGCCGGAGTCTCTGCTCCACCCTGGCAGTTTGGTTGACAGCGTTTGTGAAGTACCAGATGGCGCATGTGTGTGAGTTTAGAGCCAGGCTCCTAGGGGTGGCTTCTAGTTTAGACAAGAAGGCTGAAGGCTTTGCCCAGTGCTTCTCAGACTCAAATTGGTTTTCATTTGATTTAAATGTTTCCAAATAGAGAAAGGATTCAATCTTCTATTGACACCTGAAACATGAATTTGGAAATCAAATCCAACCATGGCTCATTTCTTCACTTTTCAAAGCACATATTTAAATATTTGCTTTCATTGGGTGAGATTATTAACAGGTGCATCTTGCCTCTAAGAGTAATTTCAATTATCCTACAAAGGAAAATATACCTGCTCAGGATGTTGAGGAAATGACTATTAACCCTAATTCCATACAACAACAACAAAAAATGCTATTAAAAAAAAAAGCACACATTGAACACTTAATACATTCCAGGCATAGTGCTTAATATGTAACAGGTAAGTAGGATTATATTGCCATTTTATAGACCAGGAAACTGAGGCTCATGCATATTAATCGAGTTCACGCAGTTCTCAAGTGGTGGCACTGGAATTAAAACACGGTGTAGCATAGAGCACAAGCTCTGCAGTCAGGGGGGATAATTCTTTGTCTTATAGACAGATGTGTATAATTAAGTGATGTTTCTTCTTGTGAGTGTTCAGTGGACACCACCTCAGCCCTCCAAGGACAACAGCTCCAGCTCAGCGGGGAGGTTCAGTATAAAGATATAAGCGTGGGAGCCTTCAGCATACAGAAGGCACCTGAACTCCAGTGGAGGGGACAGCACCAGCCGGAATGATTTGCTCAAGGTCATGCAGTCATCAAGGGCAGAACCCTGCCCTGGCAAGAGCATCTCCCCCATCACCTCTCAACTACAACCTCCGAACCGGGAGGCTACTCCACCCTCCCCACATCATGTTCCTCAGCCCCTTTCCTCTTGCTTTAACAGGCAGGAGTTGTTTCCCAGATGGCAATAATGGTACTGACAATCAGAGGAATTTGTGCTGAGTAATATTTCAGAGATAACAAGAAGGGAATTCCAGGATAAACAGATGACTCCAGGGTTTTCAGAACCATTTCCCCTGAAGACCCATCCTCCAAGACTGCCACAAGAAAGACTGTCCTTCTCGGGAACTCAGTGCTGTCTGTGAAGATGTCTCCAGAACAATGACTGCCATTGGACAAAGGCTGGTCCTTTCCAAAACGATGGCATTTGTCTCTTGACACTCTTCACCTTGTTGCTTTCTCTTCCATGGAGAAAAAGCATGCTTTCCTTTATGATCTTGTGTTTTCTCCCTTCTCCAAGTATGATTGTATCTGACCTTGACTTGTCTGCATGTGTGCAATAAAGTCATCTCTCTGGAGAGAGTATCATAATACTTTTTCCTAGATCTTTGTTTCAGGGGAAAGTGAAGCCAAAGGAATAAATCTCTAAATGTAAAATTTCAGATATCAGCCAGCAAGTGGGAGATAAAAGGATATGGCAAAAAGCCACCTTTCTTGTACTTACCTCTGAGATCATACTAGTGGCTCTGAAAGTCAGCTCCTTATATGGGAACTAATGTCTATAGCTTGAAAAATTTCAGATACTCCTGATGTGGTTGAACAAAAAGAACATGGCATGAGCCCTGCAGCCAGACTGTAAGGTTGCATTCCAGCTCTGCCACTTCCCAGCTGTGGGACCTTGGGTAAGCTACTTACACACTTGGTGCATCACCTTCCTTATTCCATAAAACAGGATAATTATAGAACCTAATGTACAGATTCTAATATGGGTGAAACTAGACAACTTGAATCGGAGAAGGCAACGGCACCCCACTCCAGTACTCTTGCCTGGAAAATCCCATGGATAGAGGAGCCTGGAAGGCTGCAGTCCATGGGGTCACTAAGAGTCAGACACGACTGAGTGACTTCACTTTCACTTCTCACTTTCATGCATTGGAGAAGGAAATGACAACCCACTCCAGTGTTCTTGCCTGGAGAATCCCAGGGACGGGGGAGCCTGGTGGGCTGCCGTCTATGGGGTCGCACAGAGTTGGACACGACTGAAGCGACTTAGCAGCAGCAGCAGCAGCAGACAACTTGAATACGTATAAACACTTAGCATGGTGCCTGGCAGTTAATGAGAAGCAGTTAATGAATATCTAGTCTTGCCATTTCCTCACTAAACCTGGCTTTTCCTTGGGTCCTTCAGCCATGTAGGTCACTTTAGTGGAACTCGATCCAACTGGAATTTTTGAGTATCTGCTGTGTGCCTAGCCCCATTCTGGGAACACTATGAGGACTACAGTAGAAATCTACAAAGGAGGAGCTAATCTCAGGGATCTTTTTTGGTGGAATATTTTGAGCTTCTTCCAAAGAGCCCCATCTGACAGCTAGGTAAAGAGGCCCAAGGCTCTTCCTTACATAGCATAGAAAGGGGTTTATATCCATGGGCTCTGCAATCAGGCAGACATTCACTTCTTGCCTCTGCCTCTTGACTGTGGTGTGACCTTGGCAAAGCACACTATCTCCCAGTGCCTCAGAGCTTCATCTGTAAAACGTGTGTCATCATTACATCCTTCCCCATGCTGTTCCTATCAACAGAGATTTGTAATTATTGCTTTATACAGTTGTCTTTTCAATGAAATGGAAAAAATATTACAAAGATACATTAATTACAAATGTTACAAAGATACAAAATTACAGATACACTAATATCTTTAATATTTATAGATAAATATTATATTTACTAGTGTTCTTTATTTCTTTGTGTGGATTTGAATTACTGTATAGTGTCCTTCCATTTTAGCCTGACGGATTCCCTTTGCCATATCTTTTTTAACACTCTTTTAAAAAATTGAAGTATAATTGACATATAACATTGTATTATTTTTGTATATAATTGACATATAACATCAGGTGTGCAACATAATGATTCAGTGTTTGTATATATTATGAAATGATCACAATAGTTAACATCCATCAAAAGACATAGTTACAGTTTTGTTTCTTGTGATGAGAACTTTTAATATCTACTATGTTAGTAACTTTTAAATATATACTGCAGTATTATTAACTATAATCACCATGTTGTATATTATCTCCCCATGACATATATTTTATAACTAGAAGTCTATACCTCTTGACCTACTTCATCTATTTTGTCCAACTCCCAGCCCCCACCTCTAGCAACCACCAATTTGTTCTTTGTATCTATGAGCTTGTTTTTATTTTTGAACATTCCACATGTAAGTGAGATCATATGGTGTTTGTCTTTCTCTATCCAAGGGCATGATGCCCTCAAGGTCAGCCCATGTTGTCACAAATGGCAAGATTGCATTCTTTCATTTTTTATGGCAGAATACTATTCTCCTTCATTTTGAACAATAATTTTGCTGGATATAGAATTCCTAGTTGATGGCTTTGCCTTTTAGTACTTGGATTATGTCATCCCACTGCCCTTTTGCCTCCTTGGTTTCTGATGAGAAATTAACTGTTAAACTTATTGATGGCTCTTTGTATGTGATGAGTCACTTCTCTCTCGCTGCTTTCAAGATCTTTTCTTGCCTTTGGCTTCCAACAATTTGCTTATGATGTGTCTAGGTGTTGACCTTTTTGAATTTATCCTGCTTGGAGTTAGTTGAGCTTTTAGGATGTGTAGATTACTGTTTTTCATCAAATTTGGGAACTTTTCAGCTATTATTTCTTCAGACATTCTTTCTGTTTCTTTCTCTGTCTCCTGTTCTTCTGAGAGTCCCATTACATGCCTGTTAGTATACCTAAAGGTGTCTCACAGGTCTCTGAGGCTGTGGTCATTTTTATTTGCTCATTTTTCTGTTTCTCATATTGAATATCAACATTTTCATGTTTTCTGATTTTCTCTTCTGCCTATTCAAATCTGCTGTTGATCCTCACTAGTGTCAAGGCTATGGTTTTTCCAGTGGTCATGTATGGATGTGAGAGTTGGACTATAAAGAAAGCTGAGCACCGAAGAATTGATGCTTTTGAACTGTGGTGTTGGAGAAGACTCTTGAGAGTCCCTTGGACTGCAAGGAGATCCAACCAGTCCATTCTTTTTTTTTTTTTTTTTAGCTCTTGGCAATAGTTTATTATTTAGAAATAGAGATGATCATGGACATTTGTGAAATTCTGTGCTTAAAGTGAGTCGGTGAGTGAGTGATGGTCGGTCAGTCATGCCCAACTCTTTGCGACCCCATGGACTGGAGCCCACCAGGCTCCTCTGTCCATGGAATCTCCAGGCAAGAATACTGGAGTGGGTTGCCATTTCCTTCTCCCAACCAGTCCATTCTGAAGGAGATCAGTCCTCGGTGTTCTTTGAAAGGAATGATGCCAAAGCTGAAACTCCAATACTTTGGCCACCTCATGCGAAGAGTTGACTCATTGGAAAAGACTCTGATGCTGGGAGGGATTGGGGGCAGGAGGAGAAGGGGACGACAGAGGACGAGATGGCTGGATGGCATCACTGACTCGATGGCCGTGAGTCTGAGTGAACTCAGGCAGTTGGTGATGGACAGGGAGGCCTGGCGTGCTGCAATTCATGGGGTTGCAAAGAGTCAGACACAACTGAGCAACTGAACTGAACTGAACTGAGTGAATTTTTAAATATCAGTTGTTGTTCTTTTCAACTCCAGAATTTCTATTTGGTTCTTTTACAAATAATGTCTATTTCTTTATTGATACCTCTATTATTGAGATGTCATTCTCATACCTTCCTTTAGTTATTTAGATATGATTTTCTTTAGCTCTTTGAACATACCTAAAATAGCTGATTTACATCTTTGTATAAAAAATGCAATATCTGGGCTTCCTCAGAGGCAGTTTTTATTGGTTGGTTGTTTTTTCATGGGTATGGGCTATTTCTTTGTAGGTCTCATAATTTTTTGTTGAAAACTGGACATTTTGAATATTATAATGTGTTCCATCTGGAGATCAGATTCTTCTTGGACCCTAGGGTTTGCTGTTCCTGCTGCTTGTTGTAGTTGTTGTTTGTTAAGTGGCTTTCTCTATCTGAACGTCCACCAGAGCTGGTTGGTCCCATTTCATAGTTACCGTTTACAAGGTATAACTCCCCCTACTGTTGGCTTTGGCTGTCCCACAACTTTTTTGATGAAATTTGAGGCCTGTCGTTGGGTGAAGCTAGTTATAAATATCGGAGAAGGCAATGGCACCCCACTCCAGTACTCTTGCGTGGGAAATCCCATGGACAGAGGAGCCTGGTGAGCTGCAGTTCATGGGGTTGCTACGAGTTGGACATGACTGAGCAACTTCACTTTCACTTTTCACTTTCATGCATTGGAGAAGGAAATGGCAACCCACTCCAGTGTTCTTTCCTGGAGAATCCCAGGGACAGGGGAGCCTAGTGGGCTGCCGTCTGTGGGGTCGCACAGAGTTGGACACGACTGAAGTGACTTAGCAGTTATAAATATTAAACTTGTCTCATGCTTCTTAGTTCTCTGTGGAGTAACCTCTATTCAAGGAGCTCATAAATCACAAGGCCAACCAGCATTCATTATCTGCCTTCATTTGAGAAAGAGAAAAATATAATGAGAGATTATATGAGAGAAGAGCCCATTCCACTCTTCTAAGAGCCTCAAAAGACTCCTCTGAAGAGACTAAGCCACACTCCAGAAAGAGAGTTGAAATCCATGTCACCCAAGATGGATGCCCCTAGTTCTTTCCTTCTGTCCCAGATATTCCCCACTTTTGAGGTGGGATGAGAGAAGTACACCTTGCAGACCAGAGTTGGCTGAATCCTGTAGTGTTGCTGGAAACAGAGGTGCC
Organism: Bos indicus x Bos taurus; assembly: GCF_003369695.1. Classification (NCBI taxonomy): domain Eukaryota; kingdom Metazoa; phylum Chordata; class Mammalia; order Artiodactyla; family Bovidae; genus Bos; species Bos indicus x Bos taurus. The sequence goes on from NC_040105.1 coordinate 127,481,434, forward strand.
TACATGAAGTTCTCCCAACAGCAGAAGGGGCAGCTTTAAGGGTGACCTAGAGGCATCCAGAGACTAGGGCAGAAAGACTGGAAAGCCTGAGGAGCACAAGCAGAGTGTCTCCAGCGCTGGATGGGGAGAGGAGAGGGCACTCCAGCGCTGGATGGGGAGAGGAGAGGGCAGGAAAGAGGGGACACAAAGAATGATCGATAAATTCTGTTCCATTGGGGGAGGCTTAAAGCAAGAAGCAATTTGCTTTTTCTGATTCCATATTTTCACCAAGTAGTTTTTAAACAGTCATTGGGTTATTGAGATGTTCTTCAACTATCTACCTTATGTATTCATTCAACAAACATTTACCAGGTGTCAGGCACTGGACATAATGATATGAATAAAACAGATCTCTCGTGGTTCTAGGAGAAACCAATGTATAGAAAATCACAGCATAATGAGAGAAAGGCTATAACTGAAAGAAGGCCAGAGAACTGGGAGCTCCAAGGAGGCCCCTCGTTCCAGCTTGGAGTGCGGGTAGGACATAGGAACCTGAAGGGCCTCTACTAGGAGGTTGTGCTTGCACTGAATTTCTAATCTTGAAGCACAAGAAGTTTTTCAAGTGTTGGTGGGAGGAGTGTGTAGGGATGCATTCATCCTAGAGAGAAGGAATGACAAATGCAGACAGAAGCCAGAGAATGCTTGTGGTACATTTGGAATGAAAAAAAAAAAAAAAAAGCTTTGGAGGGTGGGCATGGAGTGTATGGAGCATACCAGAAGGAGGTGAGATTAGAAAGTTAAATAAGATCAGACCATGACATGACCTGAATGTTCCAAGGAGGCATTTGTGCTTTATCTTGAAGGTTATGGGGGAGTCAATAAAGGCTTTCAAAGGAGAATGATCTTGGTGGTGTAATAAGACGGTTCAGAGTGTAAAAGCTATATACTATTCATGTACAAAGTGTGGCCCCTCAACCAGCAGCTTCAGCATCACCTGGGAACTTTTTACACATGCTAATTCTTGGGCTCAATCCCAGACCTATTGAATCAGAGACTCTGGAGATGGGGCCCAGTCATCTGTGTTTTCACAAGCTCTCAGGTGATTCTGATGCATGCCCAGACTACTTATGTTGGAATCCCAGCTTTCCCACTCTAGAACCTTGGGCAAGTTTGAAATCTTTCAGTTTCCTCAGGTGTAACATGTGGGTTATAAATTTGTTGTTAGAATGAAGTATGTTAATATATAAAAAGCACTTAAAGCAATACCCTGTGTACATAGTATGTGAACCACTATCATGAATGTGATTGTCACCCAAATTCCTTCTGGATGGCTGAACATTTTGATCTGACATGTGGGCCTTGGTTTAGTGTCATGACCCTTCCCTTCCCTTCCTTTCCCTGTCCTGCCCTTCCCTTTCCTCATATGTAGAAAAATATCTATTAAACATCTATCACAGCAAAGTGGTGCTTAAGGGGAATTTACTTGGAGACAAGTTGTTATTTTTCAGTCTCTCAGTCATATCTGACATTTTGCAGCCCCATGGACTGCAGCATGCCAGGCTTCCCTGTCCTTCACTATCTCCCAGAGCTTGCTCAACCTTGTCCACTGAGTCAGTGATACCATCCAACCATCTTGTCTTCTGTCGTCCCCTTCTCCTCATGCCCTCAGTCTTTCCCAGTGTCAGCACCCTAATGAGAATCCAGGTCTACTGACTGTATAGAAGAGATGGAACTCAGGGGTAGCCTTAGACATGCTCTCTTCCCCAGGTCTTGTCCTCATTATGTTTATTTGTAGACTGAGGGGATTGGAACATACGATTTTGGAAGACTCTGACATTCAGTAATCGTGGTTACCTTTAAATGAGTCAGATTGAGCAAACTTATTGAGTACCATTCTAGTAACTTTCACAGAATTTCACAAGCCTATGAGATACATATTATTATCCCCCCAATTAAAAATGAGAACATAGAAGCCAAGAGAAGATCAGCTGGCCCCAAATTACATGGCACCCACAGGGCACAGCTGAGATTTGAGCTAGGTCTGCCTGATTCTACAGCTGTCTCTTCTGCCCAGTGACACGGCTTCCTGTGCTGCACTGTGACTTCCTTCAGAGAGATAAATTGGCTTGGCCAAGGTCAAACAACTAAGTAAGCTGCAGAGGAAGGACTAAAACCCAGGTTTTCTGACTTCAGGGCCAGTGTTTGATCTACAAATCACTGTGGCCTCTAACAATGAAAGCTAACAGAATGCTAAGTGCTAGACAGATTAATGGCCTGTCTCTTCCCCACTAGCTCCAACAATCTAGAGTCAATAGACAACACACCAGCCATGTAACCAAGAGCCATGTGGCACCAAGTCAGCAGACCTCTGCAGGAGTCAATTTGAAATGCCTGGAGGGATTAAGCATCAAGTCTTAAGCACTGGACCACCAGGGAAGACCCTCAATTTCTATTTTCTGTATATGCTTTATGATGCAGAACATATATACTAAGCTTAGCTTATAATTTAAAATTACTAATATACCCGTAATTTATAAATACTTTTTATTTTTGTATGTTATAGAATGTCCTTGGTTATTATATTAGTGTATAGTACATTAATATAATTTGTAAACTAAAAATATATTTACATAAGTATAAATACATTGATAAATATATAAATAAATATATTAAAATTATATGTATATGATATTTGGAGATACACTTGAAAACTTTTTCCTAAATACAAGTGCACGGAGATTATACACAGCACACCATTACCCACTAGATATGACAATATTCTGGGGCCTGTTCATATTTTGGTAGAGCAGAAATCCCCTCTTCTTTGGCATTTACTATACATAAATCATGTGTTGGTCCATCTGTCCTGGTCTAAGTGTCTACTCGAAGTGCAGAGACTCTGTCAGGGACAGAGTCCCTGCCTTTGTATGGTTGACAAGCACATGGTCCAGTAATGGCAGGCCAGTAACATCAGTTTTGGTCTACCCAAGAATTTTATCTTGTGATTTTAAATGATGTTGGAGACGAGATATATAAACAGATCATACAACTAAACATCAAAAAAATAAACACCCCAATCAAAAATGGTCAAAAGAACACAATAAACATTTTTTCTAAATAGGAAATGCATGTGGCCAATAACACATAAAAAGATACCCAGCATCACTAATCACCAGGGAAATGTAAAATAAAAACACAGTGAGATATCACCTCATACCTGTCAGAATGGCTATCATCAAAAGTATACCCATGCTTGATTCATGTCAGTGTATGGCAAAAACCACCACAACATTGTAAAGTAATTAGCTTCCAATTAAAATAAATAAATCAACTTTTAAAAAGAGAACACCGATAACAAATGTTAGCAAGGATGTGAAGAAAAGGGAACACTTATACACTATTGGTGGGAATGTAAATTGGTGCAGCTACTGTGGAAAACAGTATGGAGGTTTCTCAAGAAACTAAAAATAGAACTACCATATGACACAGAAATTCAACTCCTGAGTATATGTCTGAAAAAAACAAAAACACTACTTGGAGAAGATACATGCTTCCCACTGTTAATAGCAGTGTTATTTACAGTTGCCAAGATTGGAAGCAACCTAAGTGTCCAACAACAGATGACTGGATAAAGAACATGTGATATATATATATATATATATATATATATATATATTACTCAGACATAAAAAGGAATGAAATAATGCCATTTGCAGCAACATGGATGATCTTGGAGGGCATTATGCTAAGTGAAATAAAACAGACAGAGAAAGACAAATACTGTATGATATCACTTATATATGGAATCTAAAATATAAAACAAAGACATGTATATAAAAAAACAGGAACTGACTCACATGTATAGAAAACAAGCTAGTGGTTATCAGTGGGGAGAGGGAAGGGGGAGAGGCCAATATAGAGGTAGTGCATTAATAAGCACAAATTGTTATGTATAAAATAAGCTACAATATATGGGAATATAGCCAATATTTCATAATAACTATAAATGGAGTATAACCTTTGAAAATACATACATACTTACATAATGTTGGGGAAAAGCATGTCATAATGTAGAGAGATGGTCATATATTGTAATTATAAAGTGAAGTAGCTTACAATAACAACAGGATGATCAATATTTTTTTTAAAAAAAACCCACAAATCACGTATATATTCATGGAAAAAGACAAGGAGAAAATAGCCCAATATACTCATCATGGTGTGCAAGAGTAGGCATTTTAATTTTTTTCTTTATAGTTATTGAATATCTTTGTTTTCTAAAATTTCTGTTAGAAGTTCATGTCGCTTTTGTAATCAGGAAAAACACTCTTTTTTAAAAGAAAATAAATTGAGCACATGCACTTGAGAAGGATGTATGCATCCTTTCAGTATACAATGCAGACACAGAAAGAAAAATGAGCCTCTCTTGTCACAGTTTCCTGCAAGAGGATGCTGAGGATCTTATCACATCAGCACGGTGAGGGCACTGGGAAGAAATTTCTCTTGGGTCTCAGAATCAGGAAGAGCTACACTGGTTTGCTTTTATCTTATGGTCACTGTGATGCATGTAATTCTACAGTCTTCAAATGGTTTTGGCGGACAATCCACTGAGATTTTAATTTTTTATTTTGAAGTAATTTTAGATTTACATGAAAGTTGAAAAAAACAGTACCCTGCATCCAATTTTCCTAAGTGTTAACATTCGTACTCTAGTACTAACTAAATGTCTTAGTCCACTCAGGCTGCTCTAATGAAGTACCATAGACTGGGTGGCTTGTAAACACCAGAAATTTATTTCTCACAGTTCTGGAGGCTGGAAGCCTGAGAAATGGGTGCCAGCATGGTTGGGTTCTGGTGAGAGTCCTCTTTTGCATTGCAAACTGCCATCTTTTCTGTGTCAGCAGGGGGTGGAAGGGGCGAGGGAGTTCTCTAGGACCTCTTTTTATAAGGGCACTAATCCCATTCATGAGGGCTCCACCCTCATGCCCTAATCATTTTCCAAAGGCCCCACCTACACATACCACCACATTGGGGATTAGGATTTCAACATATGAATTTGGGGAAACAGGGAACATTCAGTCCATTGCACTAAACATTAGAGTTTGTTCTGATTTCTCCAGTCTGACTACTGATTTTTCTTTTTTTTCTGTTTCAGAATCCCACATAGAATTCAGTTGTCATGACTCCTTAGTCTCCTCCAAACTGTAACAGTTCTGTCTTTCATGACCTTGATGCTTTTGAAGATACTGGCCAGGTACTTTATAGAACACCTTTCAAGTTAGGGTTATCTGATTTTTTTTTCTCATGATTAGATTGAGGTTATATTTCCTGATCTTGAATAATAGTGTCCCCTTGCACATTTTTATCACACAATCTTAAAATCATAAGTGTAGTTGCAAAGATATTATTTCCAATCTATTATAAATATCAGCATTTTAAATAATGTTTTTACTTCACTCTTTTAAATGTATTCTAAATACCAAATACCAAAGTGATTTTTAACCATAGTCATTTTATTTTAAAACATATAAACATTTAACATTTTATTCCTTGAATTTGTATTTCTAGTTCATTTCCCTCAGAGAATTTTATCTTAAGGTAATACATTATTTATATGTGAAAGTCCTATAATGCTTCCCCATTAGGCTTCTTTGCAACAAAGATATACTTATAAAGTGAAGTTTAACTTTTATTTCCTGTGTCCATAAAACACTAATTATTAAAAATTATTATAATTACTGTACATAAATAATCAAAACAAAATAAATATATTTAAATATTTTGAAAATAATTCATAGTTGCAAAAAGTATTTTTTATTTATATGCAATTCAATGAAATGAATGGGGCTTTTTTTCAGGTATCCATGGATAAATATTACTGTATTGCTAGAAATATTAAATATTTAGCATCAATTCTAATTTTCTTTATATACATAAGGACTGAGAAATCTTTTTTTAACTATTAATTTAAAAAATTTATTTATTTTTAATGAATAATAATTATCCTTACAGATAATTAGCCTTACAAAATTTTGCTGTTTTCTATCAAACTGGTCATATAAATCTAGATCATATAAATAAGAAGATGAGAATTGAAAAGTTTTATTATAACACTGCCATATAATTCTATGGATTCCTTCTGAGTTCCAAACCAAATATCAGACTGATCTCCCAATAAAAATAACTTTGCTCCATTTTTTATTGTGATAGAATTCACATACCATAAAATGCACCCCTTTAAAGTATAAAATTCAGTGGTTTTAGTATATTTTAAAAGTGGCACAATCATTCAGTTCAGTTCAGTTGCTCAGTCATGTCTGACTCTTTGTGACCCCATGAATTGCAGCATGCCAGGCCTCCTGTCCATCACCAACTCCCGGAGTTCACTCAAACTCTTGTCCATCAAGTCAGTGATGCCATCCAGCCATCTCATCCTCTGTCATCCCCTTCTCCTCCTGCCCCCAATCCCTCCCAGCATCAGAGTCTTTTCCAATGAGTCAGCTCTTCTCATGAGGTGGCCAAAGTATTGGAGTTTCAGCTTTAGCATCATTCCTTCCAATGAACACCCAGGACTGATCTCCTTTAGAATGGACTGGTTGGATCTCCTTGCAGTCCAAGGGACTCTCAAGAGTCTTCTCCAACACCACAGTTCAAAAGCATCAATTCTTCGGTGCTCAGCTTTCTTCACAGTCCAACTCTCACATCCACACATGACCACTGGAAAAACCATAGCCTTGACTAGATGGACCTTTGTTGGCAAAGTAATGTCTCTGCTTTTCAATATGCTATCTAGGTTGGTCATAACTTTCCTTCCAAGGAGTAAGCATCTTTTAATTTCATGGCTGCAGTCACCATCTGCAGCGGTTTTGGAGCCCAGAAAAATAAAGTCTGACACTGTTTCCACTGTTTCGCCATCTATTTCCCATGAAGTGATGGGACCAGATGCCATGATCTTAGTTTTCATAATGTTGAGCTTTAAGCCAACTTTTTCACTCTCCTCTTTCACTTTCATCAAGAGGCTTTTGAGTTCCTCTTCACTTTCTGCCATAAGGGTGGTGTCATCTGCATAGCTGAGGTTATTGATCTTTCTCCCGGCAATCTTGATTCCAGCTTGTGCTTCTTCCAGCCCAGCGTTTCTCATGATGTACTCTGCATATAAATTAAATAAGGAGGGTGACAATATACAGCCTTGACGTACTCCTTTTCCTATTTGGAACCAGTCTATTGTTCCATGTCCAGTTCTAACTGTTGCTTCCTGACCTGCATACAGATTTCTCAAGAGGCAGGTCAGGTGGTCTGGTATTCCCATCTCTTGAAGAATTTTCCACAGTTTATTGTGATCCACACAGTCAAAGGCTTTGTCACAGTCAATAAAGCAGAAATAGATGTTTTTCTGGAACTCTCTTGCTTTTTCCATTATCCAGCAGGTGTTGGCAATTTGATCTCTGGTTCCTCTGCCTTTTCTAAAACCAGCTTGAACATCTGGAAGTTCACAGTTCACTTATTGCTGAAGCCTGGCTTGGAGAATTTTGAGCATTACTTTACTAGCATGTGAGATGAGTGCAATTGTGCAGTAGTTGGAGCATTCTTTGGCATTGCCTTTCTTTGGGATTGGAATGAAAACTGACCTTTTCCAGTCCTGTGGCCACTGCTGAGTTTTCCAAATTTGCTGGCATATTGAGTGCAGCACTTTCACAGCATCATCTTTCAGAATTTGAAATAGCTCCATTGGAATTCCATCACCTCCACTAGCTTTGTTCATAGTGATGCTTTCTAAGGCCCACTTGAGTTCCACATTCCAGGATGTCTGGCTCTAGGTGAGTGATCACACCATCGTGATTATCTTGTTCATGAAGATCTTTTTTGTACAGTTCTTCTGTGTATTCTTGCCACCTCTTCTTAATATCTTCTGCTTCTTTAAGGTCCATACCATGTCTGTTCTTTATCGAGCCCATCTTTGCATGAAATGTTCCCTTAGTATCTCTAATTTTCTTGAAGAGATCTCTAGTCTTTCCCATTCTGTTGTTTTCCTCTATTTCTTTACATTGATGTCTGAGGAAGGCTTTCTTATCTCTCTTTGCTACTCTTTGGAACTCTGCATTCAGATGCTTATATCTTTTCTTTTCTCCTTTGCTTTTCGCTTCTCTTCTTTTCACAGCTATTTGTAAGGCCTCCTCAGACAGCCATTTTGCTTTTTTGCATTGCTTTTCCATGGGGATGGTCTTGATCCCTGTCTCCTGTACAATGTCATGAACCTACGTCCATAGTTCATCAGGCACTCTGTCTATCAGATCTAGTCCCTTAAATCTATTTCTCACTTCCACTGTATAATCATAAGGGATTTGATTTAGGTCATACCTGAATGGTCTAGTGGTTTTCCTTACTTTTTTCAATTTAAGTCTGAATTCGGCAATAAGGAATTCATGATCTGAGCCACAGTAAGTTTCTGGTCTTGTTTTTGCTGACTGTATAGAGCTTCTCCATCTTTGGCTGCAAAGAACGTAATTAATCTGATTTCGGTGTTGACCATCTGGTGATGTCCATGTGTAGAGTCTTCTCTTGTGTTGTTGGAAGAGAGTGTTGCTATGACCAGTGCGTTCTCTTGGCAAAACTCTATTAGCCTTTGCCCTGCTTCATTCCGTATTCCAAGGCGAAATTTGCCTGTTACCCCAGGTGTTTCTTAATTTCCTACTTTTGCATTCCAGTCCCCTATAATGAAAAGGACATCTTTTTTGGGTGTTAGTTCTAAAAGGTCTTGTAGGTCTTCATAGAACCGTTCAACTTCAGCTTCTTCAGTGTTACTGGTTGAGGCATAGGCTTGGATTACTGTGATATTGAATGGTTTCCCTTGGAAACGAACAGAGATCATTCTGTCATTTTTGAGATTGCATCCAAGTGCTGCATTTCAGACTCTTTTGTTGACCATGATGGCTACTCCATTTCTTCTAAGGTACACTCATTACCACTATCCAATTCCAGAATAGTTTCATCACACCAAAAAGAAATTCCTTGCACATTAGCAGTCACTTATAATTTTCCCTCCCGCCTACCCAACCCCAGCCCTTGGCAACCACTAATCTTTCTTTTCTATGGATTTTCCTATTCTGAGCATTTCATATAAATGTAATAGTATAATGTGTGGCCTTTGGCGTTTTTATTTTTTTTGCTTTTCTCAGTATTTTCAAGGTTCATTGTTTTTATGGCTTAATAATATTCCATTGTATGGATGTATCTCATTTTCTTTACCCATTCATCAGTTGATGAACATTTGATTTGTTGCCACCTTTTGGTCATTGTGAAAAGTGCTGTGATGAACATTTGGATGAAAGTTTTTGGGTGGACATATGTTTTCATTTTTCTTAGGCATATGTACCTAGAGTAGGATTTTGGGGTCTTATGATAACTCTATGTTTAACCTTTTAAGGATGTGCCAGACTCTTTTCCAAAGTGGCTGCAGTATTTTCCATTCCTACCAGTAGCTTGTGAGCTTTCCAATTTCTCCACGTCCTTGCCAAAGCTTGTTGGCAAAATCTGTCTTTGATTATCTGCATCATAGTGGGTGCCAAGTGGTATCTCTTTGTGGTTTTGATTTGCATTTCTTTGATAACTAATGATAATGAGCAGTTTTCATGAACTTATTTGCCATTTGTTTATTATCTTTTAGGGGTTTCTCCAATGGCTTAGCAGGTAATGAATCCACCCGCAATGCAGGAGATACAGGCAGATGCAGGTTCGATCCCTGGGTGGGGATGATCCCCTGGAAGAGGAAATGGCAACTCACTCCAGTATCCTTGCCTGAAAACCCCATGGACAGAAGAACCTGGTGGGCTACAGTTCATGAGGCTGCAAGAGTTGGCACGACTAAGCGGGGGCATCACAGCAGCAATCCTGAGCTCCACTCATGCCCTTTTCCAGAAAGGCACATTGGTGTCCCATGGGCCCTTTGAAAATATTAAATAAATATTCTTTTTAGAGAAATATGTCTATTCAGATCTTTGTCCACTTTTATTTGGGTTATATGTCTTTTTGTTACTGGGTTTCCCTGGTGGCTCAGTAGGTAAAGAATCTGCCTGCAATGCAGGAGACCTGGGTTTGATCCCTGAATTGGGAAGATCCCCTGGAGAAGGAAATGGCAAACCAGTCCAGTATTCTTGCCTGGGGAATCTTCATGGACAAAGGAGCCTGGCAGGCTGCAGTCCATGGTGTGGCAAAGAGTCAGACTCAACTGAGCAACTAAGCACACACACACACTTATTGTTACTAAGTTGTAAGAGCTATATATATATATATATATATATATATGTATTCTAGATACAAGTCCCTTATCAAATATATGATTTGCAAATATTTTCTCCCATTCTGTATGTTGTCTTTTAACTTTTTGGTGGTATAATTTGCAGTACAAAAGTTTTAAATTTTTCTGTAGTCCACAAAAATTTTGTGTATCCTTTTTTTTTTCTTTTGTCACTTGTGATTTTGGTGACCTGTTTAGGGATCTGTTATCTACTCCAAGGTCACAAGGATTTACAACAGTGTTTTCTTCTAAGAGTTTTTATAGTTTTAGCTCTGGGTCTCTTGCCATTTCCATATGAATTTTAGGTTCAGTATGTCAACTTCTGCAAGAAAAGCCAGTTGGGATTTTTTTAGGGATTGTACTAAATTTGTAGATCATTTTGAGGAGTATTGCCATCGTAACAATATGTCTTCTGATCCATAAACAAGGAATGTTTTTCCATTTATTTAGGTTTTCTTTTATTTTCATTCAGTGACTTTTATACTTTTCAGTGTGCATCTTACACTTCTTTTGCTAAATTTATTCCTAATCATTCTTTATTGCAAATGGAATTTTTAATTTGATTTTCAATTTGTCTGTTAGTGTGTAGCAGTACAATTGATTTTTGTATATTGATCCTGTATCTTGCAACCTTGATGAACATGATTACTAGCTCTACTATGGCTTTTGAGTAGATTCTTTAGGATTTTCTGCATATAAGATTATATTATCTTTGAGTAGGAATATTTTTACTTCTTCCTTTCCAATTAGATGCCTTTTTTTTCTTTCTCTTGCCTAATTGGCTTGACTAGAATCTCTAGTACAATGTCAAATAGAAATGGTGAGAGTAGCTATCCTTATCTTATTCCTGATCTCTAGGGAGAAGGCTCTCAGTTTTATGCTGTTAAATCTGATGTTGTTGTTCTTGTTCAGTTACTCAGTCATGTCCAACTTTGCAGCCTCATGGACTGCAGCACACCAGGCTTCCCTGTCCTTCACCATCTCCTGCAGCTTGCTCAAACCCATGTCCATTGAGTCAGTGATGCCATCCAACCATGTCATCCTCTGTCATCTCCTTCTCCTCCTGCCTTCAATCTTTCCCATCATCAGGGTCTTTTCCAATGAGTCGGCTCTTCACATCAGGTGGCCAAAGTACTGGAGCTTCAGCTACAGCATCAGTCCTTCCAGTGAATATTCTGGTTTGATCTCCTTGCAGTCCAAGTGACTCTCAAGAAGTCTTCGTCAACACCGCAGTTCAAAAGCATCAAGTCTTCTGGATTCAACCTTCTTTGTGGTCCAACTTTCACATCCATATATGACTACTGGAAAACCATAGCTTTGACTAGATGGACCTTTGTTGGCGAAGTAATGTCTCTTCTTTTTAATATGCTGTTTAGGTTTATCATAGCTTTTCTTCCAAGGAGCAAGCGTCTTTTAATTTCATGGCTGCAGTCGCCATCTGCAGTGATTTTATCTGTGGGTAAATCTGTTGTTAGCTGTGGCTTTTTCATAGATGTCCTTTGTCAGATTGGGGAAATTACTTTCTATTTCTAGTTTGTTGAGTGTTTTTATCATGAAAGGATATTGGATTGTGTCAAATGCTTGTCCTACATCTACTGAGATGAGCATGTGGGTTTTGTCTTTTGTTCTACTAATATGGCATATTACATTGATTGATTTTCATATTTTAAACCAATCTTGAATTCCCGGGGAAAAAATTTCACTTGATCATTGTATGCAATCCTTTTTATGTGTTGTTGAATTCAGTTTACTGATATTTTGTTGATGATTTTTTTATTGTGGTTAAACACACATAACATAAAATTCACTATTTCAACTATTGCAAAGTGTCCAACTCAGTGACATTTAGTACATTCATAGTATTATGCAGTCATCATCACTATTTAGTTCCAGAACATTTCTATCACCCCAAAAGGAAACCCCAGACACATTAAGCAGTCACTCCTCATTCTCCCCTCTCCTTTGCCCTTGGCAACCATTAATATAATCTCTGTCTCTCTGAATTTACCTGTTCTGAATTTTTTTGAGAGTTTTTATATCATATTCATAAGTGATATTCTCTGTAATTTTTGCCCAGGGGTGAAGCGAAAATAACTTGAGTGAAATCCTTTCTATTTAGAGAATGACTATTTCAAATTCCTTATCAGGAAAAGGGAGGCCTAGCCTTTCTGTAAAACACAATTATTCACAGGCCCCTTTGTACCCACTTCATTTGGCAAGAGAGGGAGGTGGGCAGAGGAAAGAAGGAGAGTAGTCTTTCAGCTTTGTCTCCCTTCTGTTTGATATAGATAGAGGACTTTGGAATGAAGGCTTCTTTGCATGGATTCGGGGAAAGTGTGAACATTTATCTTCCTTGCCTTCTAATCTCCCCTTTCTGTTACTGTGTTCAGCCCCCAGTGGCCTCAAGTAGCCAGATCCCAGGACAATATCTCTCCGGTCTCTGCTCCTCAGCTGGAGCCTTTACCCTGAGACTACTCTCAAAATTTGTTCCCTTTTGGATGTCCCTTGCCTACAATCCTTGCTAACTGGCAGATGGCATCCATTTGCTTGAGCCACATGCTCTTGTTTGGTAAGGTCTCCCTAAGGTTTGTCCAGATTCCCTGACCATGATGAATGTCAGGCCCTGAAATTGTAAAAAAAAAAAAAAAAAAAAAAAAGGTGAAGTTGTAAAAAAAGGTCAAGAAGGAGGTATTTCTGGAGGGCAGTGTTTATGAAATTTTCAAGTAATGCACATAGGCAAGTTTGTCATTTGGTGAAGTAGACTTAAAGAGTGGAAGTGAAAGGTTACTCCCACCTTCACAGCACCCTTCATAGCCCAGTCCACCCTGCAGCTTTGTTGAGAGCTAAAAGTCCTTGGATGGATTTGGTGGTGGGAAAGGTTTTTTTCTCCAGAGAGGCTTTCTAGCTCACACTTCTCCAGAGCCCAAGGACACTCCCAGACTCAAGATGATGTCATTGGAGTGTTTTTAGATAGAGAATTTGAGACTTACTCTGACCTCATGTGCTTTGTGTTTCCAGCCGAACTCAAACTTTCCAAGACTTAGGTTCATTTACCTTTAGCCAAAAATTCCCTTTTTTGGCTCCATGTCTAATTACACTTGAGATTCTAAGTCTTCTTGGCCATCAGGTACCACTTGATCAAAAGTACCACCCATTTAGGTGAGGCCAATGTATCTGACATCTCCTTTGAAGTTCAAATAGGGTCGGAAATGAGTGCAGTATTGCTCACATGATGTCAACTTCACATATTTGAAATACAGTGTGTGACATTTGACAAACTCAAGCACATGGTAAGGCAGCCATTCTGCTTATAGAGCCAAAGATTCCACTCAGGAATAGGGAAATGACTTCCCATTGACGGTTTGCTTCTCTGTTGATGGTGGACTCAGACTAGGGAGCTCTTTGATGAAGGGTCTGAATGCTATTTTCAACTCTTGGGAAAGTTGTGATCTATTTGAATGATTTCAGAATTTTAGTAGGCAGACCTTCCCTCATCACTTGCCCTCACTCTGGGGGAGAGTTCCACTGAAGGCATAAGTTGTTTTTTTTTTTTTTTCCTGACTCCTGCCTGGTTGATAAAAGCTACTAGTTGTATGTGTGTAATTTGCTTCTCCCTGAAGACTACTCCAGATAGCTTGGGCTTGGCCAGGCAAACCGGAGAAGGCAATTTCCCTACAAGTAAGCTCTCACTTTCCCCATCTTCACCCACAGCAGGCCTTAGAGCACTCTCTTTCATCGAATCAAAATGAGACCACAGAACCCTCAGTTCAGCACCCCTGGCAGTCTGGACCAGTTGCCTGCAGTTGGTATACAAAATAATAATAGTAGCTAATGTCTTGTTATGATACTATTATTATTATTTTTATTTGACAGATAAGGAAACCAAAGCCAAGGGAGGGTAAGTTATCTTTCCCCAGGCAGAACCTGGGCTGGACTTCTGGTCTGTCTGACTCCAGAAACTACCTCTTAACAAGTACACTATAGCAACTCATTCATTCACTCAATAAGTATTTAATCAGCACCACTTATGTGTTAGCACTGTTTTAGGCACTGGGGATATGCCAGTCAGAAGATCATCTGGTGGATCATGACACTATGTGGGCTTCTGGAAGAGAGAGGTCTTCTGGGGATTAATGACATACATTGGAGGATACATCCATTCGCTAGCAGGATGAGGGATCGCAAAAATGTGAGAGCTCCAAACAGGAGCACAGGCAGTGTATAAAAACCTCAAGCTGTGAGGCAAATGAAGGTAGAGTTTGACCTTAGCCCTGGTCCTAACAGTGTCCTGTGTGCTGAGTATAGGCTGTGGCCCATGCGCCAGTGCTTGAAGTGGAGAACATGTCCCATTTGTCTCTATCACTCTGTGGAGGCCAACCCACCCAGAGCCCCCTAACCATAGGCCAACCTTAGGTTTCCACGTCTGCTCACCTGTTTTGCTTTTAGTAGCTGAATGTGTGGAGAAGGCAATGGCAACCCACTCCAGTACTCTTGCCTGGAGAATCCCAGGGACGGGGGAGCCTGGTGGGCTGCCGTCTATGGGGTCGCACAGAGTTGGACACCACTGAAGCGACTTAGCAGCAGCAACAGCAGCAGCTGAATGTGTGTTGTTCATGGCTCCTTGCAAGAAACACTGTTAGTCGGTCACAGGTGGTGCTGAGGTCACCCCTACTATAGATACATTTCTCCCTTGTAAAGGGCAAAGGAGATATAGATCAAAGGACACCTGGGCCCATGTGCTTCATATGGAGACCCGGGTGAGCTGGAAAGGAAGGAGGAGGAGGGAACTGGGGCAGGCTAGAGCCATGCTATGATTTATTGGCTTGTTTTGCTCCTGCACTTCTGTTTACCCAGCTGGGCCTGCTGCTGCCCAGGGTCCCGGCATGTGCACAGCCACTCTGGCCAGTCTTTATGGGAGTGTCAGAGAGAGTGTGGTCTGCACCAGCTCCTGGTAAAACTGAGGCAGTGGAATTTGTCTTTGATGGTTGCAACATCCCTGCCCATTGGGCCTTTTCTCATCCTCCTGGGGCACCCGCTCCCAACACACGTATCCTAGTCCCAGCCACAAAATCCTTTGAGTCTTTTTCTCCTTAGTGGAGCCTGGCATCACTCAGGCATCTAAGACATACCTATGTTAACAGGTAAGCATCTGCCAACAGCCTCAAGCCTAATTCTTCTAGCATTTAAAAATGCTGGGCACCTCTTTAATTAATCCATTCAAGGGAGATAAGAACAGAGTGCCTCAGGAGAAGAAATGAAACAAATAGCTTAGAGAAGAGATGAAGGTTTAAGAACATGAATCAAGTCCCTGGTCTTCTAGGCCAGTCTTCTAAATTCTGGCATCTTGATAAATCTCGTTGACTGCTTTAAATAGAGAAGTCTTGGCAGCCCCAAAGTAGAATGATTTCAGAACTCTGTGTGTGCATGTGCACAAGACAGAGAGAGAGAGAGGGAGGGGTGAGACAGAGAGATGGTGGTGGTGGTCAGGATTTGAGATTTAAAAGGCCCCTCCACGTACATGTGGTCAATGACCTGTCAGTGCATAGAATCAGCTCTGTGTGTGCTGTGCTTAGTCACTAGTGATGTCTGACTCTTTGCAACCCTGCCAGGCTCCTCTGTCCACAGGGATTCTCCAGGCAAGAATGCTGGAGTGTGTTGCCATACCCTCCTTCAGGGGATCTTCCCAACCCAGGGACCCAACCCAGGTGTCCCACATTGTAGGCGGATTCTTTACCATCTGAGCCACCAGTGAAGCCCAAGAATACTAGAGTGGGTAGCCTGTCCCTCCTCTAGGGGATCTTCCTGACCCAGGAATCGAACCAGGGTCTCTTGCATTGCAAGTTGTTTCTTTACCAGCTGAGCTACCAGTGAAGCCCCAGAATCAGCTCTACTTTTCTTAAATACCAACCAAAGCGATTTAGCAGCAGCAGCAGCAACCTGAAACCAAACAGAAGAAAGTAGCAACTGTGGCAGAGGGCCCTGGGTCTTGAGTGAGCACCAGAGTGGGGTGGTCCTGAGTGGGAGTTTTAAACCCTAGTGCTGGTGGCGCTAGTGGTAAAGAATCTGCTTGCAATGCAGGAGACCTGGGTTCAGTCCCTAGGTCAGGAAGATCTTTTGGAGAAGGAAATGGCAACCCATTCCAGTATTCTTGCCTGGAAAAAATCTCACGGACAGAGAAGCCTGGTGGGTTACAGTCCATGGGGTCACAAAGAGACAGACACGACTGAGCACACAGGTATGTACTGCTGCTTATTAACTCTTTGACCAGAGGCAAGTTGCTAGCTTAGCTTAGCTTCTCTTGGTCTTCATTGCTGTGGATATCAAACGTGATAAAGTCTGTCAGACACTTAGCACCCCATCTGCATGATCAGTACATGAGGGCTGTGATGATCAAGGTGAGGATTCTGAGGAACAGAAGCTGGGACACCTGAAAGCTTCAGCACTTTTGATGTTCCTTCCTAGTGTTCCCACAGTTGAAAGGAAAATGTGGAAGGTGGACACAATCCAAGCATCCACTGATGGATGAATGGATAAACAAAAAGTAGTATACACATACAACGGAATACTATTTGGCCTTAAATAAGAAGGAAATTCTGACACATGCTACATGGATGGACCTTAAAAACATTATGCTAAGTGAAATGAGTCAGTCACAAAAAGGTAAATATTGTATGATTCCACTTACATGAGGGACCTGTAGTAGTCTGATTCATGGAGACAAAGTAGGATGGTAGTTGCCAGGAGTTCAAGGTAGGGGGGAAAGGAAAGCTGTTTAATGGGTACAGAGTTTCAGCTCTGGAATATGAAGAGTTCTGGAGATAGACGCTGCACAACCATCTATCTCCAGAAAGATGTAAATATATATGCCACTGAACTGTACATTTAAAATGGTTAAAACGGTAAGCTCTATGTGTGCGTGCGTGCATGCTAAGTTGCTTCAGTCATGTCCGACTCTTGGCGACCCTGTGGACTGTAGCCCACCAGGCTCCTCTATCCATGAGATTCTCCAGGCAAGAATATTGGAGTAGGTTGCCATGCCCTCCTCTAGGGGATCTTCCTGACCCAGGGATTGAACCCACATCTCTTACATCTCCTGCATTGGTAGGCGGGTTCTTTACCACTAGCACCACCTGTATGAGAATGGATGGGATTAGGAATGTAAGTGTGAGGAATGAGAGAAGGGAAAAGCACAGTAAATAGATGAGTGCTCCAGGGAAAGCCTTGCTGGGACTCCACTATGTTCTACCCTACTGTGAGAGGGTAGCTAATTTCCATAAAGGGGCAGAGACAGAGAAAACAGAAGTAGAAGAGGATGATGGCCTGGGGTTGTCAATGCCAAAGAAAAGATGCAAAAGAATGGAGGTTTCTGAGCTCTGAAAACGTAGCAAGCTAGGAAAGAAGGCTCCATCCCAAGACTATGGTCACCTGTGGTGAGCACCGAAGCCCACGTGGACCACAGCTGCAGCCAGGCGGGGAGACCTTAGCTGTGGAAGAGGAGGTGCCTTAGGCTGGCCTGAGATTAAAAAAAAAACAAAAACGGCAGAAATTCATGAATGCAATCACCTCAACTCTCCATTGCTTCCAAAATAGAGTGTCTGGGACCAGCCTCTCCACTTCTTCCAATCGTGCTCCCTCTGGCTCCACGGGCCCCTCAGGGATGCCCTTTCCCTGCAGCTGGGCTGCCTGGTTTCCCTGAACAAGAGGATGTGGAGGCGAGTCTTCCAGTCCTCACATCCCCAGCAGCCCCGCCTCCTGGCTGGACCATCCTGGCCCCTGTGCACATGGCGCCTGTCCATGTGGACACACCTGAGTCCAGGACCAGCACAGGCTGCAGGGCTCCCAGCCCAGGCACGGAGGTAATTAGGCACGTCTTCTCTGCTCCTGAAGTAATGTTTATTTGTCTTCTAAATTCTGCCAACCAAAATGGCTTAGGCTGTGACTTACCATCACACCGTTATGTCATACTTCCTTACTGCTTTTATGACCAAGAAAGACTCCAGGCACAGTAGCCATATTATGTCCCAGCAAACTCCTGCCCAAATTAAGTCCCTGTTTCTGGTCCCTGTCACTGGTCAAAAATGACATCCAAGTATAATTGCTGTTTTAGGGGCACATTTTAGGGCAGAGGCAAAAAATAATGAATGTACCTTTTTCTGACTGAATTTGCATCTGTGTTTTTACCCTCTCCTGGCAAACATGGTTTATGTTTATTTAAACAGCCCTTAATAAAAATGTACAGCTGCAAAGCATCTTACTGCTCAATGCTTTCTGGTTAAGAAAATTGCCCATAATCATAGTTGACTTTCCTATTCGTAACAGAATATTACTTTTCACTGATGCATGGCTGCGGCCCAATGTGTGAACATTATAAACGCAGTGGGAGGCTTATCTGAAGTTTCAAGCACTTCATTCGTTCATTCCTTCAGTCAATCAACAAACGTGTGGGGTGTAGGACCTTTTAGAGCACAGGGGAAAGGCACCACATGAGAGGCATGAGAGACTGTGTCAGGTCACCAATATGGTGAAGATAACCACTGTCAACCACAACTGATGTGTCAAGATTGGCTGCAAAGGGTTGCGTCAATAATTTGTTGCTGATGATAGTGAATGTACCAAAATTGCTGAATGATTTACTTTAGTTGTAAATTGGAGTGGATTCAAGATTATCTTTATGCTAACAGTGTCATTCTCACTTGCTTGTATTTCAGTATGTTTTAATGAGACTTAAGAGAAAAGAGTCTAATTACCAGCCAGCATGCTAAGAACCGTGTATTCCCTGAATATACCCATGGGAGTTTGTCATGCTTGTGAACGTCATCTGTCGTTGTATCACAGTTTAGAATTGTTGGAGGGGCACAGAAGGTGCGTGTTATGAGGAGGAGTAGAGAGAGAGGAACCTGGGGAGGTCTGATGGGTAGGTGGCACTTTTCAGAGCTTGAATAAACACATTTTCGACCAGATTGCTCCAAATTTTGCAGAGCTAATTATGGTTGGTATCATACAGCTACTGTTTATTGACTAAGTTCCAGTCTTTCCCCTGTTAGAGATGGGATCTTAAAGTAGTGACTTTCAGCACATACTTATGACTTTAGCCTGTCTTGGAGAAGCCATAATTATGTATCTCACAGTCGACTGCTCCTGGTACTGGCTGCATTGCATGTTGAGCTCCTTAGAAATGAGAATGTGACCCAAGAGGCAGTTTCCAAGCTAGGCTTCATGGAGTGATTGTATTGTGCACCTCATATATCTGTCTTGGAAAATAGATGGAAATTTTCAGTCAAGACTCAAACTAGAAAAGGAACTTACTAATAATGACCTTGATATGCTATCTCTGTGGCTTCCCTGGTGGCTCAGTCAGTAATGAGTCTGCCTGCAATGCAGGAGACCTGGGTTCGATCCCTGGGTCAGGAAGATCCCCTGGAGAAGGAAATGGCAACCCACTCCAATATCCTTGCCTGGAGAATTCCATGTATAGAGGAGGCTGGTGGGCTACAGTCCACGGGATCACAAAGAGTCGGACACAATTGAGTGACTAACTTTCACTTTCATGCTATCTCTACTGGGTGTGGGGGGGGGGTGTTGAGGGTACAGAGAAGGGATGCCCGTGTTGCCTTACTTTTCCAATATAAAATGTATTTCTGGAATTAACCAGAAGATAGATGGAATAATACCTCACAAGCAAATAGAACAAGCCATTGGCTTGGTGTTCTGATTTGAAGGGTACTGGAAATGTTTCCCCACCCCTGAAACTATTCTTCCACTGGTGCTTGATTTTCTAACATTAGAAATTGTGGTAGGATTACTTTATTTGTTTAAAAACTATGCTTTGTTCTTTAAACCGTTTTTCTTTTTTCAAACATATGCTTTGGGAAAGGAGGATACTTTTTTTAAAAAATAAGAAGCACATTCAGGAATGAACTGGAAGCCTGCTAGAACTGTTGTTCAGAAGACCAATTGTGTGGAGATGCAACCTCAGTAATTAATCAGTGAGAAGCTAGCCGCCAAATATCTGATGAGAGGGAGGAGGCCCTCTCCTTTGAGGGGGGAAAATGACTCCCTTCTGATTGAAAAAGCACCATCCCAGACCTTCTTGCTGCTGACATGCAGATGTACATCTGGCTGTAATCTCTCACTCCCTGCTAGCTTTTGCCAAACTGTGTGGAACAGAAATCTTGTTTCTCCCCCATGTAAGGAGACAGAGAGAAATTGAATAGTTACATAGTTAAAATTCTGAGCACTGGCTAGGAGAAGGAACATGCCCAAAGCAATAAAAAGACTCTCACTTAAAAACTGTGACTGAAGAAAGATTCGAGCAGTTTAAACAACTGGTTGAGTTGATCTGGGTGAAGAGAGTAGGTGTCTCAAAGCCACAGACAAGTCTTGATACGCTGCAGACAAGCCAAGAAATCTTCAAATTGTGTTAAATCTACTCAAGGTTGTTGAACAAGATAGAACAAATGCTTGATAAAATTTGACAGGATTTATTTGCACCTAGGTGTCCGTGTTTCAATACATCTTGCTCTAAATTTTATTTTCTGTGGAGTTGTCTTAAATGTGGGTTTATTTATGAGTGAAAGCAGAAATGAGCCAGGAAATGTGCTCTGTTCCCTCCCTTGGAGCTGTCCCACTTAAGGGAAACCTATCATTCTGTCAGAGTGGTGGCAACTCACCCAAACTGCAGGACTAGCACATTTAGGAGGAAAATCACACCCTGTGAAGTTTTGTCTTCAAAATCTGTTAACTCACAATTCACAAGTGACAGCAAACACCCCCACGCCTATACCTTTGGATTAAATACTGCAGCCTTCTTTAAAAGTGAAAATGTCCCTGGGAAGGATAACATATAAAGTTAGTAGGTCCTTAATACGGTGGTTCCCCAAACTGAGTATTTATCAGAACCATCTGACACCACATCTTTCATTTCTATTGAGAACTTTAAAAATGCAGGAAAGTATAGAAAAGAATATAGCAAACATTTGTGCTTCTGTGCAGAGTGGAAATACACTATTTACTTTGTCTTCCATTAAAAAAAATAGAATACTTTAATAGAACAGACTTTTAAGTAGTTTATTTTTTAAAACAAACTACAGGAAAAGTTGGAGTTCCCTTAATCTCTCACTTCTCGTCCATCCATTTTCCTTAATTTGATACGTTTTCTTCCAGGCCATAAATAATACATTAAATTTGTATCCACTCTTTAAATTCAGCATTATATTCTTGAGAGCAGTTCATGTGGGTGCATAATGATCTAGTTGTTTTCACTGCTGAACTGTAACCTATAGTACAACCATGACATTTCATTTATTCATTCCCCAATTGATGAATTTTTAGGTTGTTTCCGTTTTTTTTTTTTTCTATTAAAAACAACTTGCAGTCAACACTGGTGTCCATGTGTCTTTGCACACTGGGTAGTGAAAAATTCTCCAGAGTATGTACCATTTAGACAGTACAATGGGATTGCCAGCTTAAAAAGTATGCACACTTTTAGTTTTCTGGGTCTTAGCAGATTGCTTTCCAAAATGTCTACCAAATAACAATCCCACCAGTGATCTCTGTGGTCCCATGACAGCATACCATTGGCAACTTTCGAGTTTTAATTTTTGCCAATCTGACAATTAAAACTGATATCCCCCCTTAAAAAATGTCCCTGAATATTAGTGAGGTTGAGTATCTTTTCATATATTTATAGGTGATTCTAGTTTCTTTGGTCTATTGCCTGTTAGTAATCTTTGCCTGTTTTTCTTTTGGGTTGATTGCCTTTTTAAAATTGATTTATTATATGTCCTTTAGATGCTGCTTCTTTTCCAATTTTTGCAAGGCAAATATCCCCTCCTACTATATGGCTTGTTTTAACTTTATTGTGTTGCCTTTTTGCTGTAGACGTTTTAATATTTAATACAGCCACATTTATCTATATTTTCTATTAAACTTTGTGAGGTTTTGGGTGTGATTAATGAATTCTTCCATACTCTGAGACTATAAAGGTATTCTATATTTGCATCAGAATGTTATGAAATTTTGCTTTTAATATTTAGATCTTTAATTCATTTTGGACTGATTTTCAGGCAGGATTTGAAGAAGTTATCTAATTTTTATCTTTTCTCACAAGGATCATTTTAAAGCCATTCATTGAAAAGTCTCTATCATATTCTCCATAATTTATAATCAACCTCTGTTGTATATCCCGTTGTCTTAGATTCATATGAGTTGTCTTTAAACTCTTTAGTATTCCACTGATTTGTTTATCCATCTGCCAATATCACACCACACTGTTTTAATTGCTATAACATTATAATAAATGTTGAGAATCTGCCCCCCTCCCCATTGATCTTCACAATTGTTTTGCCTATTCTTGATGCCTGACTCTTCTGTATAAATTTTAGAATCAGCTTGTCAGGAGCCATTAAAAATCCTGGTGTGATTTTTTTAATATTTAGTTTGGGGCGTGTCAGGTCTTAGTTGTGGCACATGGGATCTCTCCTCATGGCACATGGACTTCTCTCTAATTGAGGCACCTGGGTTTAGTAGTTGTGGCACATGTGCTTATTTGCCCCACAGCATGTGGGGTCTTATTTCCCCACCAGGGATTGAACCCCCATCCTCTGCATTGGAAGACAAAGTCTTAACCACTGGACCACCATGGAAGTACCCCTGGTGTGATTTAGACTGAACTTGAATTAAGTTTATAGATCAGTTTGAAAAGAGTTGCCATCTTGATGTTGAGTCTTCTCATACATCATCATAGTATATCTCTCCTTTTTGAGGTTACCCTTTTCTAAGCTTTTAATTTTCATATAATTATGAAATCATAGGATGATGGAAAATGTAGTATAGAAACATCTCCTCTACTGTTCACCCATCTTCTCACAATGATTGCATCTTGGTTTTTCAAACAACTTTATTGAGGTACAACTGATATAAAAAACACTGGACATATTTAATGTGTATTATTTAACTGGTAATTTGATGAGCTTGAAGATATGTGTATACTCATGAAACCATCACTACAATCAGCTATATGACCCCTCTGAAAAATTTTTTTTGCCTCCGTTTTTGGCAGTTGTCATTCTTTTGTCATTAGAAACTTAACATGAAATCTACCCTCTTAACGTGTTTTTAAGTGAACAATGCTGAATTGTTGACTATAAACAAAGTATTGTAGAGCAGAACTCCAGAACTTATTCCTCTTGCATAACTGAAACTTTGTCAGTGATTACATTTCACATAACTAGAATACAGTATCAAAATGAGGAATTTGACTTTGATTCCATGTTTATGTATACTTCTAAGCCATTTTATCCTGTGTAGACTTGTATAATCACCACTGTAATCAAGATACAGAACTATTCCATCACCACAAAGATAGCCTGGATGCTATGCTTTTATAGTTACATCCATCCCATCTCTGACTCCTGAAAACCACTAATCTGTTTATCTCCACAATTTTGTCATTTAAATAATATTATATAAATGGAATCATATAGTATGTGACCTCTTGAGATTGTCTTTTTTTATTCAACATAAGTCCTTAGATATTCGTCCATGTTATTATGTGTATCAATGGTTTTCTCTTTTTTGGATTATGTCACTTTGTTGAACCATTCACCTATTGATGCATATTTTAGTTGTCTTTGTTTTGGGTGTTTTCTGATTGTTCTGTCTTTTGTTTCTCTATTTTCATTTTCTTGTTTTCCTGTGCATTACCTGAACATTTTTTAGAATTTCATTTCCATTTATCTACAGATTTTTTTTACTGTATCTCTTTGGATAGCTATATACATAACTTATCACAGTCTATTGATGTCACCATTTATCTACTAGAGGAAAGTATAAAATTTTTGCTTCTCTTTATGACCCCCTCCCCCTCAGTTTATAGTATATAAATAATTGTCTTAAATATTTCTTCTACATACATTGAGAACTATCAGATGTTTTTACCTTGTGCTTCAATCATCAAACATAATTTAGAAAACTCAGGAGAAAAAAAAAAAAAGAAAACTCAAGAGAAAAGGAAAGCCTATTGTATTTACCCATATTTTGTTCTTTGTTGCTCCTCCCTTCCTGATATTCTATGATTCCTTCTTTTATTATTTCTTTCTGTCTGAAAAACTTCCTTTACCATTCTTTTTGTTGGCTGCTCCACATTGCTTGTGGGATCTTAGTTCCCTGAGCAGGGATTGAGCCTGGGCCCTCCACAGTGAAAGCCCTAAGTCCTAACCACAGGACCACCAGGGAATTCCCCCTTTAACCATTCTTTAAGGGTTGGCTTAAAGGAGAGATAAGAAAGCCTTCCTCAGTGATCAATGCAAAGAAGTAGAGGAAAACAATAGAATGGGAAAGACTAGAGATCTCTTCAAGAAAATTAGAGATACCAAGGGAGCATTTCATGTAAAGATAGGCACAATAAACAACGGAAATGGTATGGACCTAACAGAGGCAGAAGATATTAAGAAGAGGTGACAAGAACGCACAGAAGAACTGTACAAAAAAGATCTTCATGACCCAGATAATCACGATGGTGTGATCACTCACACTCACCTACAGCCACACATCTTGGAATGCAAAGTCAAGTGAGCCTTAAGAAGCATCACTACAAACAAAGTTAGTGGAGGTGATAGAAGTCCAGTTGAGCTATTTCAAATCCTAAAAGATGATGCTGTGAAAGTGCTGCACTCAATATGCCAACAAATTTGGAAAACTCAGCAGTGGCCACAGGACTGGAAAAGCTGTTTTCACCCAAATCCCAAAGAAAGGCAATGCCAAAGAATGTTCAAACTACTGCACAGTTGCACTCATCTCACATGTTAGCAAAGTAATGCTCAATATTCTCTAAGCCAGGCATCAACAGTGTGTGAACCGTGAACTTCCAGATGTTCAAGCTGGATTTAGAAAAGGCAGA
Source organism: Bos indicus x Bos taurus (assembly GCF_003369695.1). Classification (NCBI taxonomy): domain Eukaryota; kingdom Metazoa; phylum Chordata; class Mammalia; order Artiodactyla; family Bovidae; genus Bos; species Bos indicus x Bos taurus. Next base: position 127,506,606 of record NC_040105.1, read on the forward strand.
GGAACAAGAGATCAAATTGCCAACATCCATTGGATCATAGAAAAAGCAAGAGAATTCCAGAAAAACATCTATTTCTGCTTTATCGACTATGCCAAAGCCTTTGACTGTGTGGATCACAACAAACTCTGGATAATTCTTCAAGAGATGGGAATACCAGACCACCTGACCTGCCTCTTGAGAAATCTGTATGCTGGTCAGGAAGCAACAGTTAGAACTGGACATGGAACAACAGACTGGTTCCAAATAGGAAAAGGAGTACGTCAAGGCTGTATATTGTCACCCTGCTTATTTAACTTATATGCAGAGTACATCATGAGAAATGCTGGGCTGGATGAAGCACAAGCTGGAATCAAGATTGCCGGGAGAAAGATCAATAACCTCAGATATGCAGATGACACTGCCCTTATGGCAGAAAGTGAAGAGGAACTAAAAAGCCTCTTGATGAAAGTGAAAGAGGAGAGTTAAAATGTTGGCTTAAAGCTCAACATTCAGAAAACTAAGATCATGGCATCTGGTCTCATCACTTCATGGCAAATAGAGGGGGAAGCAATGGAGACAGTGAGAGACTTTATTTTCTTGGGCTCCAAAATCACTGCAGATGGTGAATGCAGCCATGAAATTAAGAGATCCTTGCTCATTGGAAGAAAAGCTATGACCAACCTAGGCAACATATTAAAAAGCAGAGACATTACTTTGCCGACAAAAGTCTGTCTAGTCAAGGCTATGGTTTTTCCAGTAGTCATGTATGGATGTGACTGTTGGGCCATAAAGAAAGCTGAGCACCAAAGAATTGATGCTTTTGAACTGTGGTGTTGGAGAAGACTCTTGAGATTCCCTTGGACTGCAAGGAGATCAACCAGCCAATCCTAAAGTAAACCAGTCCTGAATATTCACTGGAAGGACTGATGCTAAAGCTGAAGCTCCAATACTTTGGCCACCTGATGTGAAGAACTGACTCACTGGAAAAGACTCTGATGTTGGGAAAGATTGAAGGCAGGAGGAGAAGGGAACGACAAAGGATGAGATGGTTGAGTGGCATCACTGACTTGATGGACATGAGTTTGAGCAAGCTCCAGGAGTTTGTGAAGGACAGGGAGGCCTGGCATGCTGCAGTCCATGGGGTCGCAAAGAGTCGGACACGACTGAACAAATGAACTGAACTGAACTGAAGGGTTGGCTTACTATTGACAAATTCTCTTAACTTTCCCTCATCTGAGAATTCCTGCAGGTCACTTTTGTTAGATGTAGAATTCTGTGTTGGTAGTTCTTTTCTTTCAGCACTTGAAAAATATTGTGTCACTTCCTTGTGACCTCCGTAGGTTCTGGAGAAATCCACACACATTGGAATTGTTTTTCCCTTATAGTTAAGGTATCATTTATCTCTAGCTGCATTCAAGATTTTTTCTTTGTATTTAGTTATCATAAGTTTGACTATGTATGTCTGCCTGGATTTCTTTGGGTTTATCCTTTGGGAGATGAGTTTTTGTTCAATCTTGAGTGTGATTTGTAACTATGTAACTAGGTTTTAAGCATGGAAGCAACAAGATCTCACTTATATCCTTAAAAGATAACTTTGGCTACTGTGTAAAGAAAAGATGCTAGAGGGACAACAAGGGACTTTGAAAGATCAGTTAGGTGGGTAATGCAGTAGCCTAGGTGACAGGCTATAGTGGCTTGGATTAAGATGGTAACAAGTGAATATAGCAGTACATGTAGAGAGAAAGGGGCAGATTTGAACTCTATTTTGAAGAGAGACTTGAAAAGACTTGAAAGATTCATCATATGGGGGCTGAGGTTAAGGAGAAGAGGAAAAATCAGGTTGATGTCTTATTTGGGGCTAGAGTAACTATGTGGATGATGATGCCACTTTCTAAATTATGGAAGACCAAGATAGGAGTATATTTTGGGGTGAAATTAAGAGTTCTCTTTGGGTCACATTACATTTAAGATTCTGTGACAGATATACAAACAGATATTCCAAGAAGGCAGTTGGATACGAGTGTAAAGTTCAAGAGGTGATGTCAAGATTGTAGAGATAAATTTAAAAGTAACCTGCATATAGATACTGTTAAAGTCATGGGAATGTATGAGATAATCTAGGGCATAGTGACGTTAGAAAAGACGACTAAGCCTTTAGCCTTGGGATATTTTAACATTTAGAGGTCAAACAGAGAAAGACAGCAAAATACCCCTGTTTGGCTGTATTCAGAGCAAGGCAGTTTTGCCATTGTGAATCCGTATTTGGGCAGGAAGATCAGAATGATAGCAAAGAGATACATTGGCTCTTGGAGAGCTTGAGGCAGAAAAAGTGAACTAGGAGATGAAGACCGACAGGAGATGCAAGGAAGAAAGACTCATGCCTTTGGGGAAAAAAAGGACTTGAGCTCAGTTTTCTAAAACAGGGCCACATAGCATAAGCTGAGAGCCCCTTGCAAAATCTGACCCGGGGAGGGGGGGGGGGGAAAGTCTGTGGAATCCAGAGAGTGCAGTGAATTTTGCAATCTAAATTCTTGACTCACGATTGTGGATGGATAGAGGAGTTAATAAAAGAGTCAAGTTGTGATTCCAAAGATTGTGCTCTTTGGTACAGAAATACCTCATTCCTTTGGCGGCAGCAGTAGAAACTGACAGAAGTCTCTGTTTGAAGAAGACCTTCAGTTCAGTTCGGTCACTCAGTCGTGTCCGACTCTTTGCCACCCCATGAACTGCAGCACGCCAGGCCTCCCTGTCCATCACCAACTCCCGGAGTTCACTCAGACTCATGTCCAGCGAGTTGGTGATGCCATCCAGCCATCTCATCCTCTGTCGTCCCCTTCTCCTCCTGCCTCCAATCCCTCCCAGCATCAGAGTCTTTTCCAATGAGTCAACTGTTCACATGAGGTGGCCAAAGTACTAGAATTTCAGCTTTAGCATCAGTCCTTCCAATGAACACCCAGGACTGATCTCTTTAGAATGGACTGGATGGATCTCCTTGCAGTCCAGGGGACTCTCAAGAGTCTTCTCCAACACCACAGTTCAAAAGCATCAATTCTTCAGTGCTCAGCTTTCTTCACAGTCCAACTCTCACATCCATACATGACCACTGGAAAAACCATAGCCTTGACTAGACAGAACTTTGTTGGCAAAGTAATGTCTCTGCTTTTGAATATGCTATCTAGGTTGGTCATAACTTTCCTTCCAAGGAGTAAGCGTCTTTTAAGTTCATGGCTGCAGTCACCATCTGCAGTGATTTTGGAGCCCCCCAAAATAAAATCTGACACTGTTTCCCCATCTATTTCCCATGAAGTGATGGAACCAGATGCCATGATCTTAGTTTTCTGAATGTTGAGCTTTAAGCCAACTTTTTCACTCTCCTCTTTCACTTTCATCAAGAGGCTTTTTAGTTCCTCTTCACTTTCTGCCATAAGGGCGGTGTCATCTGCATATCTGAGGTTATTGATCTTTCTCCCGGCAATCTTGATTCCAGCTTGTGCTTCTTCCAGCCCAGCGTTTCTCATGATGTACTTTGCATATAACTTAAACAAGGAGGGTGACAATATACAGCCTTGATGTACTCCTTTTGCTATTTGGAACCAGTCTGTTGTTCCATGTCCAGTTCTAACTGTTGCTTCCTGACCTGCATATAGGTTTCTCAAGAGACAGGTCAGATGGTCTGATATTCCCATCTCTTTCAGAATTTTCCAGAGTTTGTTGTGATCCACACAGTCAAAGGCATTGGCATAGTCAATAAAGTAGAAATAGATGTTTTTCTGGAATTCTCTTGCTTTTTCCATGATCCAGCAGATGTTGGCAATTTGATCTCTGGCTCCTCTGCCTTTTCTAAAACCAGCTTGAACATCAGAAAGTTCACAGTTCATGTATTGGTGCAGCCTGGCTTGGAGAATTTTGAGCATTACTTTACTAGCGTGTGAGATGAGTGCAATTGTGCAGTAGTTTGAGCATTCTTTGGCATTGCCTTTCTTTGGGATTGGAATGAAAACTGACCTTTTCCAGTCCCATGGCCACTGCTGAGTTTTCCAAATTTGCTGGCATGTTGAGTGCAGCACTTTCACAGCATCATCTTTCAGGATTTGAAGTAGCTCAACTGGAATTCCATCACCTCCACTAGCTTTGTTCATACTGATGCTCTCTATTTTTTTCCTGTAGCTATATAAAAAGCAAATCAGGTCATATTCTTTGAATAATTGATTGGACATTCTTTGGGATTTCATATATGTGTTTGCCAATCACTCTCTGGCCTCCCCTCCAATCCCCCACATTAGCCTTTTACTCCTCCTCACCAGAAGATACTCTCCTGGAAGGTTAATCTCCTGCTAGTGTTTCTACTGTACTATATTATGTTAAATGAGTGATCATTTCCTTCCTGGCCTTGAGTTACAAAATGCTGTTCTGTTGCCCAAGTCTTGGATAGTGTGGGCTCCAGGAAAAGGGTGGTGGCAGAAACGAGATTGCCAGATAAAATACAGAATGCCCAGTTAAAATCTCAATTTAAGGTACCCAAAGATTTGTTTGGTATAAGTATATCCCAAGTATTGCATGGGACATACTTATACCCAAAAAAGTCATTGTTGATCCGAAATTCAATTTTAACTAGACGTCTTTTTTTCCCTTCTAAATCTGGCAACCTTAGGTAGAGGGGAAAAAAAAACTCAGTGTGATACAAGCAGTTTCTCAGTGCTTTTCATCCAAAACTTACCAGATGTTTCTTCGATGGACTTTCAATTTGCAAAAGGAGAACATAACTAACTGATTAAGTCAAGATTAGACTGCAAATCAGTGCTAAGGGTGGAAATGTAAGTTTTCAAGTTCTCCAACACATGATCTAATTCAGTGGTCTCTTTATCAATAATTTATTGGCTAGGAGGAAGCAAGATTAGAATTATCACAAGGCACATATCCCCATGAAAAGTAAAATTAAAAAAGAATCTAAAGGCAACAACTTTTAAGGTCTTAATTTTCTCTAGACTATGAACATGACTATGTTTAGTCTCTAAGATAGTATTTCTCAGTGTGGGGTCCTTGGACAACTTGCATCAGAATCATTTGGAAAGCAGTCTGTAAACACAGACAGTGAAGATAATAGATCCTTTCAAGGACTGAGCCCATGGTCTTTTTCTCACCAACACCACAGTCACTTCCTCTATCTCCAGAGCCTTTAGTTCCACTAATAGCTTTTATTCAGAGGATCTCAATGACAGAGGGTTTGTGGGTTATTTTTAGGGCTTTTTTTTTTTTTATTACACATTACAAAAGCAAAATTGTTTAAAGAAAACACTGTTAAAAGGCAAAATTGAAGAGGGATTTGACACCTCTTCCTAACACACCCAAATACAGGTATCCAAAATAACTGTTAAATGTAAGAGAACAGATGATTTATCTCACCTATATTAAATCACAAATTTAATCCGATCTTGGAAACTGAAAAAGTCTCTATCAGCTTCGTCTTGCCTTGGTGCCTAGTTAGTCCATAAAATTTATTCTCTACTTTTCCTTTTCCTCTCTACTCTTCCTCCATGAGGACTAATCATATCTTAATAATTTGGTACCAAGCCACAGTATAATTGCTCCAGGTCAATACTGTACCTTATCAGGCTGGGGGGCAGAAACTATTATAAAAAATTAAAAAGGATGAGGTCAAGAGGTACAACTTGAGTTTCAAAGCATCTCTAGGATGTGTGTATAACCAGAATGCCTTTTTAAATTGAAGAATTATGATTACTGTCTGTTAGAGCAAAGCAAATGTGTTCAATCAATCTGTCTTTTCACATTTATAGCAAACAGCCTCACACTTGGTCAATTCCTTAATCACATGCTAATAAAAATAACATAAATACTTTAGTAACTCACCCCATGCTACTAAAATGCAAGTAACCCAAGATGGCTTGACTATGTTGTTCTCATCTTGTTTTATCACCAGGGACTCGATTCTTCTTAGTTAGCCTTATGTGCTGCCAGTTGATACTTGCCTAAATATTTTCTTCATACTCAGAACATTATAGTTACTTTTTAAGGCTTCAAATATTTCCAACTAATTCTAGAAATACGTGAGGTACGCCTGAAACGCCGACAGCTGTAGCTTAGATCCAAAATAGTCAGGCTTGATCTAGGAGACACATTGAGCAAACAGAACCAGGAGTTTGAAGGTGACAGCTGAACAGGCATCAGTAGGAAACTGCCAGGTGCTTAGTTGATCCAGCTAAGGATGGGAACAGACAGATTCCATTTCCAGAAATAGAACCGAGGATGCCAACAAGTCACGGGATATATGTGATAGCTCAAATCTCCCCTTCCATTTTCTGAGGAGTTTGGGGAGATCTCAAGAACCTTAAAGCTTAAACTGTGAAAATGTGTCTAATGATCTAATGTCTAATGTGTCTAATAATCTTCAACATCGACTTGTTTAGCTCTTATTATTTTCAAGTCACATTGCTGGGCACTATGGGGGAATACCAAGAGGTTTATAATACAGGCTCTACTCACACAGAGTTTTCACACCAGTTGAGGAAATGACACAAGTATGGGGAAATCCTATCTTATGAGGGATTAGGATCCTGGTGAGCAAAAATAATAATAATTTATAAACAAAATACTCCCCAGAAATTCCTTTGAAATGCACTACATTGGAGACAGACATATTTTTCAGTAAGCCCAACATGGATTTGTTTTAATTTTTCCCTCCAACTTTATACAGGATAAGTCTTTCTCTAGTCAAGAACTAAGCTTATTAACTTGCATTCTGGGACCCTATTGAATTTGTAAAGCATATATATTTAAGCATGATAGTCACACCATGAGAGGCAAATTAGAACCAACACCATTTGAGGGATTCACATCTTCCAGTTCACATTAACTCCAGACCAAAGCTTATTGAGTGGGATGGTGAATAGAATTGCCCACTTGATTTAAATTATTCCCCCCTCTAGTTCTCTTTTTAAACACTGACAAATTTGTATAAGTGTTTGCTTATGATGTACCTCTCCATACCCATGTGAGAAGGCAAGCTTCATCATTTATTGACTGTACAACCTTGGCCAAGTGAACCACACCAAGCATCGATTCCCTCAGCTGTAAAATGAGGATAATGATTGCATCTTCCTGACAGGATTGTTCTGCTGATCAAATGCAATGATGCTTACAAAACTGCTTAGCCTGGCACTTAGTAATATAAAAGTCCCAATAACGGTGAACTATTCTAAAAAAAAAAATTATATATATATATATGTAGACTGGTTAACCATTATTGAAGCTTTTATTTATATAAATATGTACAAAATTGCCGAGGTTTTTTGGCCAGGGGGAAAATTGCTTTTTATTTTTTATTTGTCTTTTTTTCAGCTTCATTGAGGTATAATTAAGTATACATCATGGGGATTTGATATACATATACAATGTGAAAGGATTCCCAGCATCTACTAATAGTTAATTAACATATCCATCACCTCAGATATGTATCTTTTTTTGGGGGTAGAATATTTAATCTCTATTTTCTTAGCAAATATCAATTATACAATACAGTGTTATCAACCAAATTCACCATATATAATATTAGATCCTCAGACTTTATCTTATAGCTGAAAGTTGGTACCCTTTTACCAACCTCTCTCTACTTTCCACACCTCTCAGCCTCAGGCAGCCACTTTTCTACTCTCTGTTTCTAAGAGTCTGACCTTTCTCTTTGGATTCCACATGAAAGTGATATCATGAAGTATTTGTCTTTCTCTACTTGTTTACTTCACTTGCCATAAAGTCCCTCAAGGTTCATCCATATTGTCACAATGGCAGGATTTCCTTCTTTCTCATGGCTGAATAATATTCCATCATTTATATATGCCACATTTTCTTTACCTATTCATCCATCAATGGACAATTAGGTTGTTTCCATATCTTGGCTATTGTGAATAATACTGCATTGAACATGGGTGTCCCTTGGGCTCCAAGGAGATCAAACCAGTCCATCCTAAAGGATATCAGTGCTGAATAATCATTGGAAGGACTAATGCTTAAGGTGAAACTCCAATACTTTGGCTACCTGATACAAAGAACTGACTCATTGGAAAAGACCCTGCTGCTGGGAAAGATTGAAGGCAGGAGAAGAAGGGGACGACAGAAGATGAGATGGTTGGATAGTATCACCAACTCGATGGACATGAGTTAGAGCAAGCTCTGGGAGTTGGTGAAGGACAGGGACGCCTGGCATGCTTCAGTCCATGGGATTGCAAAGAGTTGGACATGACTGAGTGATTGAACTGAACTGAACATGGTGTGCATATATCTCTTTGATATCCTGTTTTCATTTCCTTGGATATATACCCAGAAGTGGGATTGCTGAATCATATGGTAATTCCATTTATAAGTTTTTGAGGAACCACCATACCATTTTTATAGTACCTGTACCAATTTATATTCCCAGCAACAGTGAACAAGTGTTCCCTTTTGTCCACATTCTCACCAATACTTATCTCTTGTCTTTTTGATGATAGCTTTTCTAAGAAGTATGAGGTGGTACCTCATAATAGCTTTGATTTGCATTTCCCTGATGATTAGTGATGTTGAACACCTTTTCATGTATCTGTTGGTTTATCTGTCTTCTTTGGGAAGATGTCTATTCAGTTTTGCTGCTCATTGTTTAATCCAGTTTTTTTTTTTTTTTTTTTTTTTTTTTGCTATAGAGTTGTAGGAGTTTAAATATTTGGGCTATTAACACTTTATAAGATATATAATTTGCAAATATTTCCCCTTTTCCTTAGGTTGCCTTTCATTTTGCTGATGGTTTCCTTTTCTGTGCAGAAGATTTTTAGTTTGATGTAGTCTGTGTTTTTGGTGTCATATCAAAAACGTTATTGACAAGACCAATCTCAAGGATCTTTTTCTATTAAGTTTTAGGGTTTCAGATCTATAATTCAAGTCTTTATTATGAATTGTTTTTGTGTATGATGTAAGATGGGGTCCAGCTTCATTGTTTTGTATGTGGCTGTCCAGTTTGAACAACACCATTTATTATCCCTTCCGCATTTTGTATTCTTGCCTCCTTTGTCACGAATTAATTGATCATATGGGCATGGGTTTGTTTTGGGGCTCTCTGTTTTCTTTCATGGATCTGTGTCTGTTTTTATGACAACACCATACTATTTTAATTACCATAACTTTGTAATATAGTTTAAAATTAGAACCTATGATGCTTCCAGCTTTATTCTTCTTTCTCAAGCTTGATTTGGCTATTTGGGTCTTTTGTGATTACATACAAATTTTAGGATTTTTTTCTATTTCTGTGAAATATACCATGAGAATTTTAATAAAGATTGCATTGAATCTGTGGATTGCTTTGGGTAGTATGGACATTCCAGCAATATTAATTCTTCCAATTTATGAGAATGGGATATCTTTCCATTTATTTGTGTCTTCTTCAATTTCTTTTCATCTTTAATGTCTAATAGTTTTCAGTGTACAGATTTTTCACCTCTTTGATTAAATTTATTTCTAAGTATTTTATTCTTTTTATGCAATTGTAAATGAGATTGTTTTCTCAATTTCTCTTTCCTGTAGTTCATTATTAATGTATAGAATGCAATTGATTTTTGTGTATTGATTTTGTATCCTACAACTGAATTTATTTATTCTAGCAATTTCTTGATGGAGTCTTTGATGTATAGTATCATATCATCTGCAAACAGAGACAGTTTTACTTTCTCTTTCCTGATTTGAATGCCCTTTATTTCTTTTTCTTTCCTAATTGCTCTGGCTAGGACTTCCAGTATTATGTTGAATAAAAGTGTTGAGAGAGGGTGTCTCTATCTTGTTCCTGATCTTAAAGGAAAAGCTTTCAGCTTTTCACCATTGTGTATGATGTGATCTTATCATATATGACCTACATTTATTATACTATGATAATCCCCTCTATACCCAGTGATTTGAAAGTTTTTTAATCATGAAAGGATGTTGAATTTTGTCAAATACTTTTCCTGTATCTATTGAAATGATCATATGATTGTTATCTTTCATTATGTTACTATGGTATATCACATTGATTGACTTACAGATGTTGAACTAGCCTTGCATCCTTGGAGTAAACCTCACTCGATCATAATGTATGATCTTTTTAATGTGTTGCTGAATGCAGTTTGCTAATATTTTGTTGAGAATTTTTGCATCTGTGTTCATTAAGGATGTTGACCTATATTTTTCTTCTCTTGTGGCGTTTTTGTCTGATTTTGATATCAAAGTAATGCCAGCTTCATAAGATGAGTTTAGAAGCATTCTCTTCTTTTTAAGAGTTTGAGAAGAATTGGTATTAATTCTTCTTTAAATGTTTGGTGGAATTCACCCATGACACCGTCTGGTCCCTATCTTTATTGGGATCTGTTTGATTATTGATTCAATGTCCTTACTAGTAATTTGTTCAGATTTTCTATTTCTTCGTGATTTAGTCTTGGTAAATCTAACTATAGTTTTGTTGTTTTGTTTATCTTTTCAAAAAGCCAGCTCTTAGTTTCATAGATCTTTCATATAGTCCTTTTAGTTTCTATTTCATTTATTTCTGCTCTGATCTTTATTATTAGCTTCCTTCTAGTAACTTTGGGGATGGCAGAGGATGAAATGGTTGGATGGCATCACTGAATCTACAGACATGAGTTTGAGCAAGCTCTGGAAGGTGGTGAAGGACAGCGAAGCCTCGTGTGCTGCAGTCCATGGGGTCACAAATAGTTGGACACGACAGAGCAACTGAACAGCAACTAACTTTGCACTGAGTTTGTTCTTTTCTTAGTTCCTTGAGGTGTAAAGTTAATTGTTTATTTGAGCTTCTTCTCTTTTTGTAATGTAGGCATTTATTGCCATTGCCTTCCCTCTTAGAACCTCTTTTGTTGCATTGTATAACATCCCATCATTAACTATTACAGAACATGATTGTACGTGGTGTATCAAATGAGAGAGACATGCCTTATCTGTTGAAGAAGTTCAAGGGAGGGAGACATAACTGGATGTATGTTGGCAGGGAGGGGTCCAGGGTGAAGTGATTTTGAACTTGCTGAGGAACGGATAACACTGGAGAATTGGAGGGGTGAAAAGGAGTGGAGGAGCATAAAGAAAAGCAAGGCATTAATGAGTGGGGATGCTCAAGAGACCACAAGTAAATGGGGATGGGTGAGGAAGCTTATGTAGCAGAACATTAAGAGTTGGTGTTGGAGGGGAAAGGCAGGACCTATGCCAGGCTATGATTCTGGAGAAATTATTTGAGATTTTTCACTCAAAGGTGATAGGATGATAAAACTTATCTAAATACACTTTCCAAATGCAGCTCACAGCCACTTCTTACTGGAAGACTTGCTGGACCATTTCCCCTCCTGGATCTCATTCTTCCTTTCCCAAATTGTGTTGATACTGATTGCTCCTCCCCAACAATAATTTTGACCTTAACCTTCTGCCACCTCATCTTGGGAACTCAATGTTTTCTCTCTGTGTGTGGCGTTGTGGAGGCGGTGGGGTGGGGGGGGGTGCAGTGGAGAGAGATATTTTCTCTGAAGATACAGTCCCACATTCTACTTCCTGTCTGCCATACAGAGCTTAGCACAATGTGGGTTCTGAAGGAAAAATCTGTGAATTAACTCAGTGACTGATTATGAACATGCCTAATTAGAGCAGGAAAAACAAAGAATCCCATAGACAGGGTGATGCTGGCTTTGTGAAGAAAGTAGTAAAATAAAAGAAAGATGGACAGGCTTACCTGTCATAAGCTCATTCCTGAAGGTCTATAGTCAAGTCTTTTTTTCTAACATTTTCCTAAATATCTTTGCCTAAGTTAGTCAGGGACCTGCCAAGCCAAACAAAGGCTAGCTGCCTGACTCAGATAACTGATGTAATGGCTGCAGGGAATGGGGGGCTGGCCAGGAAGAGATGTCCCAAGTGTGGCCCTGTGGGGGAGACCAGCTTCCTCAGAGTCCAGAGGAGGAAGAGAAACAGCCTCTATCTTTAATCACAACTCTTCAAAAAACAAGCTCTGCTGAGAGCAGCAGACTCTGGAAGAAAAAATAGTCTTTGCAAAGGAAACTTTTGTCTAACCTGAGGTCAAGCCCAGGAGTCAAACTGTAAAAGGACTGGAAGGGAGACCCTGGCTATGAAATGAAAGAAGAGAGCCTGTTACACCCTTAGTTCCAAAGAACCACATCACCATGATTGTCACTGTCTGTCTTCCCAAATGCTCATCAAATGGAATTACCCAGCTGTGACAAATCTTCATTTGTCCAATGTGGAAGATCCATGCTTTTCTCATATAAATCTGCACATTATCCTGGTTTGCAAAAGCCTCCAAGCACACCAACAGAAGAAGTAATTTGAAATAGATTCTGGTTAGAACTTGTCCTCTTCCTCATATTTAAGATGATGTCATCTCTGACAATGATACCTGATACCCTGATACCTGTCACCCTCACCAGGCCCCCGCACTGCTTTCTGGATTCCCAGCTGAAACTGTTCCTAAGACCCCCAAATGACCCTTTCCTGCACCTCCACCAATCAGAATCCCATCCATCAGACCACCCATCTTGTGCAGATGTTGGGGAGAAAGCATTTTGATTTAAGTAATGTACACTAAGGTGTAAGTGAGATCATACACAAACCAGCCCAGGTGTGTTTGCATTTCCAGAAGGGCCATCCTAAGAAATAGAATTCTAAACAGTCAAATTTCCAGAGTTATTTCAGGGTGTTGTGTGATGAGACAAGACTTATTGGGCCAACTCAAATACACCACACGGGTAACCACTTCAGCCACATCTGATGCCGTTCCCTTCACTTGGAATGTTTTGGCCTCTCCTGTCTCTCTCCCTCTAAGTCCTATTTTTCCTTTGGGGCTCAACTTGAGTCTTACCCATGAAGCCTGCCCAGAGAGCACCTGGCTTGAATTTCTCGGAAGTCATTGCTCCTCACTTGTTCCATCTGGGTTAGTTTGGTTTCTTCAAGCAGATCCTGAGCTCTGAGAGAAGGAATAATGTTTTAAATTTCTTGCCTATATTCCACAGCTACTGGCATGATGCTAGGCTCACAGGGAGTGTATAAGAAATGTTCATAGTAACTATCATTGTTTTCCCACATGTTATCTAATTTGAGTCACAGCAACTCTGTAAGGTAGGGTGTCGCTCCTCTTGATGTACAAAGAACTTGGTAGGGGGAACACTGCTGAAATGGAAGAAGCTCATTTAAAATCTCTCCTCCCCACCTTTTTTATGGCATTCTCAATTATTCAGTCAATACATGACTTTTGACTTTGACCAGTATGACCAGCACTGTGCTGTCAGAAAAGTAAAGAAGAGACAGACTTGGAGCCCTGCCTTCAAGTTAGTCATGGAGCGGTGGCTCCAAATCTGGTTGATCATCATGAATGCTTCAGGAACTTAACACACAGACTCCTAGTGATCTCCAGACATTCTGATTCAGTAGGTCTGGGATAGGGCTCAGGTCTTTCCTCACAGTCGCTTGAGAAATTCTGGCAATCAGCCATGTTTGAAAACCACTGCTCCAACTAGCCATATGCTGGATGGGCCTGTGGAGATAATTAAGTCAGGTGTTTCCTGAAGAGTAGGGGGCACACCACAGAGGCACACAAACTTTTTTTAAATTATTTTATATTTATCTCAGTGTATACTAGAAAAAATAGAGCTATTTCATAAAACTAAAAAGTTTCTTTTTATTAAAAATGCATTTAATTCTGGCATGTGCTGTGGCATGGATGAACCTTGAAGACATTATGCTAAGTGAAATAAGCCAGACACAAAAGAACAAATACTATATGATTTCATTTAAATAAGATACCTAGAGTAGTTAAATTCAGAGATATGGAAAATAGAAGGGTAGTTGCCAGGGGTTGGGGGAAAGGGGACTGGGGAATTAGTGTTTAATAGAAGTGGGCTTCTAGTTTTGCAAGATGGGAAGCGTTCTGGAGGTGAATGATGGTTATGATTGCTCAACATCGTCAATGTACTTAAGGTCATTGAGCTGTGCACTTTAATGTTTAAAAAGGCAAATTTTACGTTATGCCTGTTTTGCCATAGTTTAAAAAATGTATTTAGGTTAAAAAACAAGATAGAAAAATTTTAAGTAAGTAAAAGTAGAGGGAGGTTGCAGATACAGCAAACATGAAGATGCTACACAAACGACTGGTATTCGAGAAGCATTGTCATTTCACTTTCTCTTCTTACTTCGGAGGACACCAAGGCTCAGAGAAGGAGACAAACTTGCCCTATGCTACATATTGAGCCAGAGGCAAGGCCCAGACTAGCACCCAGGTCCCCTGACTCTGTCAGTATTTTTTCATTCCTATCATGTAATTAGTTGCTAAAATATTGTGGCGTAGGCAACAGACATGGAAGGTACACCATGTCTGCCAGAGAAGTCAGAGAGAGCTTGATAGAGGAAGTGGAACTTGACATAGGCCCTAAAAATGGAAGGATTTGTAAATTGGAGGAGATGGAGGGGACGTGCACACAAAGACCCAGAAGCAAGAATGTGGGTGGTTTGTGGTTTATACTGACACAGTGAAGCCGGAACCGTGGCTGGAGCAGTAGGTTTATGCTCTGAAATAATAGATGGTTCTTGAATGATAGGTTAATTTAGACTTGATTCAATAAGCAAAAGGCAACTCTTGTAGAATTTTGAGCACAGGTATAACATGCTGAAAGCAGGCTTACTGAAGGATCTGGCAGTAGCCAATGGGATGGATAGCATGGAATCAGACCACTGAGTGGGCTCTTCTAGGAATCCAGCCATGATGTGACAAAAACCAGAAGTGAGGTGGTGACATTGGGAATACAGAGGCAGAGTAAATCAAAGGCTAATTCAAAAGCAAGTCAAAGGCAGAACTATCAGAACTTAGACATCTATGAAAGGGCAGATGAAGGAAAGAAAGAAATCTAGAATGACTCCAAGTTTTCTAGGCCTGGATGATGGGGTCATGATATTGCCCTTAACTGAGATTTAAAAAGCTGAAAGAGGAGATGATTTGGAGCAAAGGTGAAACATTTGGTTTTGGACGTAGGGAGTCTGAGGTGAAGATGGAACGTCCAAGTAGAGATGGTCTCCAAGTAGCTTGAAATATGAGATTGGAGCTTGGGTTAGAGGTTAGAGGTTATTGAACTCATTTTAATTCTGGGATACTTTACATGAGGATGGCCTTCCAGTGATATATTCATTTTTATTTAGAATTAATTTAAAAGCATATTGTTTTCATAAAGAAATTGTGGTGTAAGACTTTGAACACAAGGGAACAAGCATTTAAATGCCTTCAAAGCCAGAAAACATCAAGGAAAGGGTGGGAATGGCCCATGTGAATAATTATAAATTTTCTCTTCTGGAAAGAAAAGAGAGAAAAACCATGCTGTAATTTCCAGTTGTCCTTTTTTGGAGCTCTAACGCATAGAAGGATTTAGTGTCCTTGTCACCCAATGCAACCTTTCAAAGAACTGCTGGATGAGTCTTTAGCAATGAACCTTTGGGAACACCTTGTATGGGATCCAGCTCCTCTGCAATTAATGCAGTATGGCAGCTGCCTGAATGATTCATATCAGGGCATCACATAACACCACGTAACGTGACAAAATGAGAATGGAGGGATTGACAATATTTGTGGTATTGTCTGTTAAATACTTGCTCAGTGTATGAAAGGCTATACCCCCTTAAGCATGACTGACAAAGCTCTTGGCCTTGCTAACCCCTCAAAATGTCAGCTCTGATTTCTATGAGTCAAACTAATGGAAAATGGCCGAGTTGGGGAAAACAGCAGGTTTGGCAGATGTTCCAGTGTGCTCTGAGAGTGAGCGAGAGGGAAGATGGTTTGCTCTGGACACACTTACAGAGAAGACCGTGGCAACCTTTTCTTTTAAACCTGTTTCCTGGGCTCAGGGCTGGTCATCAGGGAAGCTAGCCCTTTCGCCTCTCTTCCTATTTTCTGTTTCTCTCCACGGAGCTAGTCTTGCCTCCCAGTGCCCAGCACTATCAGACAGCGCCAGGCCCCCACTGTGCGGCCTCACTAAAGCTAATAACAACTACTGTGTATTGAGAGTTGACAGTATGCCAGACATTGTGCGAGGTGCTTTATATATGCATTATCTCATTTCGTCCTCAAACAAACTTATGAGGTAAGTAGTTATTCCCTTCATCGTACAGATTAAGGAAAGTGAAGTTTAAAGAGGTCAAGTAGATTCCACTAAGGCACAAACCCAAGTCCAGCACTCTTTCCACTCCATCACTCGTTGTCACAGAGAGATAGGAAAGAAAGAGAATAGAACTTAGCCAGCCAAAGCAGCCAGTTCAACTCCAGCAATCAGGAGACCCTCGTATCATATTTTTAAGCAATGAACTTCCCAGAAACCTTTAAATCTAACCCCTAAGCAGACTCCACTGATGGTCTCAGGAAACTGGAAAGATGTTTTATACCCTTGACATCAGTAATAGGAGAATTTGGGCCTGACAAAAAGTTTACTGTCACTTTTTAGATGCTTTCAGATGAGAAAACTATAAGACATATTTTCTTGGGGCTTTTCAATGTATTTTGAATTTGAACCATCTAGCCCCTTCCATTGGAGAAGGTGATGGCACCCCACTCCAGTACTCTTGCCTGGAAAATCCCATGGATGGAGGAGCCTGGTAGGCTGTAGTCCATGGGGTCGTGAAGAGTCGGACACGACTGAGTGACTTCACTTTCACTTTTCACTTTCATGCATTGGAGAAGGAAGTGGCAACCCACTCCAGTACTCTTGCCTGGAGAATCCCAGGGATGGGGGAGCCCGGTGGGCTGCCGTCTGTGGGGTTGCACAGAGTCGGACACAACTGAAGTGACTTAGCAGCAGCAGCAGCCCCTTCCATTGGAGAAGGCAATGGCACCCCACTCCAGTACTCTTGCCTGGAAAATCCCATGGATGGAGGAGCCTGGTAGGCTGTAGTCCATGGGGTCACGAAGAGTTGGACACTTACCGAGCTACTTCATTTTCACTTTCATGCATTGGAGAAGGCAATGGCACCCCACTCCAGTGTTCTTGCCTGGAGAATCCCAGGGACGGTGGAGCCTGGTGGGCTGCCGTCTGTGGGGTCGGACAGAGTCGGACACAACTGAAGCGACTTAGCAGCAGCAGCAGCAGCCCCTTCCATGACTGATCTGTAACAGAGCCTTAATGCTGCCATCCCTTTCCTAATCTCTTTCTCTTTTTTTCTTAATCTCGTTCTACTAATACATCAGTCTTAAAAGTGGCACATGATTTGAGGGGCACTGGGAAAGCTTTACAATTTGCACTTGAAGTAAAGTGAAGAAGTGAAATGAAGTCGCTCAATCGTGTCCGACTCTTTGTGACCCCATGGACTGTAGCTTACCAGGCTCCTCTATCCATGGGATTTTCCAGGCAAGAGTACTGGAGTGGGTTGCCATTTCCTTCTTCAGAGGATCTTCCCGACCCAAGGATCAAACCCAGGTCTCCCACATTGTAGGCAGACGCTTTACCGTCTGAGCCATCAAGGAAGTCCCTGTTAAATTACAAGTCCTCTGAAAGGGTAGACTATCATTCTTTCTTGAATCATCACCAATTCCTTATTGAGATTAGTTCATCCCATTGTTTTCCAAGATGAGAGCTAAGAACCATGATTCTTGGTCATGTTGAAGGAAGAAAAGGGACAAGGGCTAAGCTGCAATTGGGGCTCTGGAAGGGGGCAATCAAGAGAAGCTTAAGCTCCTTCCCCAATTCATCAATGGTCAGCATCAGCCCTGAGCACATTGCTGTCTGTATAGCTGACCAATGCAGAGCTCAAACTAAGACCCACTGTGCTCTGCCTATGATTCACAGAAGGTAGAAAGAAGATATAACAAAGATATAATAATGCAAGTGCTGTCCTACCTTGAGGAAGCTGACTGCTGCTGACCCAGCCTGAATAGGGCTTGGTTTCAAAGTGTTTGTCCAGCAGTATTCAGGGCTCATACCAAGTGCTTCACCTTCTCTCACTTCACCCACCCTATGCCAAACAGGATAGCTGGCTGAGATGAAGGGAGAGGTCTATCCAGAAAAAGGCATTTTTCTTTGTTTATTTACTTTTCAATAAAACTAACCAGCCCACACAAAAATCAAACCAGCAATTCTGACCGCCTTGTTATGCCCTGGGTTTGGCACTTTCCCCTGTAAGAGATACTCTTGACCACCAACTTTCCCATCTTCGAACTGTAGAACGACACAGCGGGACAGGAACTCCTAACTCATCTAGTTCCACCCTTAGTTGCACATACTGTGGACAGGGAGGCTCAGAGGAGATGGATTTGCTCAAGGTCATGCAGTGAATTAGTTGTGGGCTGGAACCCAGAGGTCCTGATTCCCGGATGAGCCTTCTTCCACTTCACCACATTGTAACCTCATCAACAGCAGACCTCCGATTAAGGGCCTCTTGGCTTACATCCGTTATGGGTTCCAAAGTATTCTCCTAGCTCGCTTTTGGGACTCATTTGGTAATACAAGGCTGTTTGGATAGTGCCTAAGTGTCATCCAGGATTGTTCTTCCCAGATCAACTGCAATCCAAGCCAGGATGGAACACTGCCACGAAGTCAGTCCTCCCTGGCCTCTGCACTATAAGTAAAGGAAAATGAATGTCTCTGTCTTCTGTCTGGGGCTTTCAGATTGCTGAACAGATGTCTGTCTCAAAACAACTCCTTAGATACTGGGCAGGGGAGAAATGGGTTATACACTCTGATAAGGGAGCATAAGCTTTTAGAGTGCAAGAGAGCTGCTGTTGCCTGCTCCCATCTCCCCCATAGGACCAAATGGACAAAATGGTGAATTTTCCCTGTCGAAGATGTATAGAGTCTCCTGACTTGAAATATGCTTGTGAGCCCTGTCTTTTGGGGAAATTGGCCTTTAAGCCTAAGTTTGAGCTTCTCTCAGAAGACCTTACCTGTTTTTCCACCAGGCTCCAGACTCCAGTTTTTTTTCCATTCACATGAAATAACTAATATATCCCCAGTTTTGACCCCAAAAAAGAAAAGTTGCCATTTCATCCAGGTTGCTGAATTCCATATACTTGCATACTTCATTTCCCCATACCCACTGGTTGGTGGCCTGGTATGGGCACTATTTTGGGAGCTCACCTAAGCAAAAAGCTGGTGGCCAGGGAGTCAGGAATTTGAGAACGTCTCTGGTGCTGGGCTCAGCTCCTGTTTCACTCTAAGCCTCAGGCCAGTCAAAGTAATGATCTGGTGTTGCCACTTAATGCTGCAGATGCTTAGTTCCTGCTGGGTCTACTTTCAACAGTTCAAATATAGCAGAGGACACAAGTCGATGCATGTTCCTCAGGAAGGACACACAACACGTGGCCACCCACTCAGCAGGTCCAAAGCTACTTCTTTGTAGAGGCTGACAGCTGCTCTGCTGAGGCCCTCTGGAGGGTCCAGGCAGCCTTCCAAGATGGGAAAAGCCATTTATTCTCCACCATCCCCTTCTGCTGTCAATAGAGAAGCTTGGGTGAGGTGGTCCTACATAGCCCAAGCCAGAGATGACCCTGTGTATGTGCTGTGGAATTTGAGGGCTATGCCTAGGGCCAGCTTCAGGCAAAGCTGACACAGATGACCAGCTATGCATTCTGATGTAAGGGCTGTCTGATAGGCTTCTAATTATCTCTCCTCCACAGCCATTATGCTATCATAAATCTTAGATCAGACATGTCAGTTATGGCATCTGACATCTCCACAGTTCCTTCTCAGAGAAATTATGTTGCCCATGGTCCCTTGCTGAAGAAAACAGACCTAGATTACTCAGTGAAAATGGAGTGGTGACTTCTTAAGTCATGGATGGGCATCTGACTCAGAATAGTCAATGTATTAGCTGTTGGATGACCTTTGTATGACATGGCCTACCAAAAAAAAATTGTACTCAAGAGGACAATGGGAAGTAGCTAAGATGCACAACTTGTCTCCCTAGAATGTAAGTGGGGAACTTACAATATTTAAGTTTTTTGGTAACAGAACCATAAATAAGAAGACACTAGATCAAAGCAGAGACAAACAGCAGTTGGGGGGGGGGGGTTGTTTCTTTCTTTCTTTTTTTTTTAGTTTTAATTTTTTGCAGTTTTTTAAATAGCTTTTATTTTTTAATTTATATTTTGTTTTAATTGTAGGATAATTACTTTACAATTGTGATGGTTTTTGCAGTTTCTTTTAAATGACAGAGTATTTGATTAGATTTTGGCTATTGAGGAGATAATGAGATTCAATCCTTAAAACGCTCTTACTTCCTGAATGGTGCCAAATCCTCAGTTTCTATCAGAAATTTAGAGGGACATTCATTTGTCTTCATGTAGTTGGGGGTCAGGGTGAGCTATGCAAAAAGTGATCCTTCTGTTGAGGGTGATGGGGGAAAATTCTTAGCACCAGGTCTGCTGCATTCCTTTGGAACTAAATTTAGACTATTGGTTATCCTACCAACCTCATACACACTGTGTAGAAACTTCATCCTCAGTCTTTTTCTCCCATTCCACCCCTTGGCCTAATTCTAATCCAAGGTTGATCATCACTTAATGTGGCCAGCTTTCCATCAAGGAGACCACCCTTTCTCTTTTCGTCTGGGCATTCCAACCCAGGTCAGTCTAGTCAGTCAGTGTACAAGAGGCTTCTGCCACCTCGCTTATAGAGAGCATGCCCACTTAGGTCTTTCCTTCAGATCTGGGCCAACATGATTTAGTTCAGTTCAGTTCAATTCAGTCACTCAGCTGTGTCTGACCCTTTGCGACCCCATGGACTGCAACACGCTAGGCTTCCCTGTCCATCACCAACTGCCAGAGTTTACTCAAATTCATGTCCATTAAATCGGTGATGCTATCCAACCATCTCATCCTCTGTCATCCCCTTCTCCTCCCTCCCTCAGTCTTTCCCAGCATCAGAGTCAGTTCTTCACATCAGGTGGCCAAAGTATTGGAGTTTCAGCTTCAGCATCAGTGCTTCCAATGAATATTCAGGACTGGTTTCCTTTAGGATGGACTGGTTGGATCTCCTTGCAGTCCAGGGGACTCTCAAGAGTCTTCTCCAACATGGGAGTTCAAAAGCATCAATTCTTCGGTGCTCAGCTTTCTTTATAGTCCAACTCTCACATCCATACATGACTACTGGAAAAGCCATAGCTTTGACTAGACAGACCTTTGTTGACAAAGTAATGTCTCTGCTTTTTAATATGCTGTCTAGCTTGGTCATAACTTTTCTTCCAAGGAGCAACATGATTGCAGATATTCAACTCAATATTCAGTCCTTACACATGGTACCCACACAGACTGATGTTGCCACCAACAGGAGTTGGGCACAAAGCCAGTGTTGACTTTGTGGCAGCTCCAGAAGAAGGCCTTTCATGGGAGATTAAGTATCCTTCCAAGCCTCTTGCCACAATAGCTAGTGTGGATGGTTTTTCAATATTTTTTAAGTCACATAGCCACTCAATGTTTGGGCTCAGTGTTATGGACAGGATGCTGGAAGAATCTTATCCCTGACTTTACCCAAAGCCAGCCCTATCATCTGTTTTCAATCTAGACTGAATTAGCCTGTGATGGGAAGCAGAGGAAGATAAAAATGATACAAAGCCACTGTTTTCAAACCTCCAGCAATCCATGGTGGAAAAGATTGGTGACACTCAGATCACTGTGTCATCATGTGGTAAAAGCTGATGAAGAGTCTCTTCTGGAAATGGAACCTAGATTCTAGACTCCTGAGTAGGCTCATTTGAACCAGCTTGTGAAATTTACCTCTCCATTTTGCTGTTTACAATAGAGGGTAAGTAGGCCCACAATGACAGAGAAAGGATGCTCTAGGTGACATCTCTCAGATCCCTGCAGATGGTGGGAGAAATAGCCGTGGAAGTTCTGGGATAGTTCCAGGGCCCACTGGGGACTAAGTCATACCCCATTTCACTATTGAACCTATACCCAAAAAATTAATTTTGTAGTTTTAATCATAGGAAAAAGGAAAATTTCATCTTTATGTACCCTTTGATTTTTTTTAGTATACTGG
Source organism: Bos indicus x Bos taurus (assembly GCF_003369695.1). Lineage (NCBI taxonomy): Eukaryota > Metazoa > Chordata > Mammalia > Artiodactyla > Bovidae > Bos > Bos indicus x Bos taurus. The sequence continues at coordinate 127,528,610 of NC_040105.1, forward strand.
GACTTCATGGAAAATTTTGGAGATGGAAGAAGAAAACATCAAAATTGAACAAATCACACACAAAATACTGTACATATTTCTTGAGCTTATCTCTATGACGTGAACTGGATTAGAATGAAGATGACATCTTGGTTTCACAGTTGAAGAGTTCACATATTCTTTTACTTTATCTCCACTTACTATCTGAGTTTCGCCTTAAAGGAATTTATATGACTCTTCTCCTAGGCCATTTGATCTTCTTACATCTTAGTCAAGAACAGATAGGGAGGCACTGAAGTCACCTAGGGCAAGGTCAGGCTTCAGTAACCTTGATCAGTAACCCTGATCAAGACAGCAGGAGCTATTTGGCCTAAGGATTTGTCCTTTCCCCTTGAGCTTCTCAGAACCCATCTGAGCTTGTTTGCCCCATGACTGGCCCAGCAGCCTGGACTCCATGGCCCATCAAGCTGTCCTGTAAGGATCTTCATTCAATGGCACTACTCTCTGAAGTGCCTGCTACCAGATAAACTAAATCAAGTTTAAGTAGAGAAACAAAAGAATATCTGAGTCAGCAAGAGCCTTAAAAATCACCTTCCCAAGAAGTGAAAGTAAAAGTATTAGTTGCTCAGTCATGTCCAACTCTTTGCAACCCCAAGAACTGTAGCCCGCCAGGCTTCTCTGTCCATGGAATTCTCCAGGCCAGAATACTAAAGTGTGTAGGCATTCTCTTCTCCAGGGGATCTACCTGACCCAAAGATCGAATCTGGGTCTCCTGCCCTGTAGGCAGATTCTTTACCATCTGAGTCACCAGGAAAGCAAGAATGCCAGAAAATATAGAAGAAACCATAGAATTGGCAGATCACCCCTGCTTTATGCCCATCGTTATTACTGCCTGTAGTAATACACCAATAGCCAAATGTCTGTGCTATTGTCTGTTTGACTGTATCCACCTTCTTTTAAATTTGTGGTCCTTGGCAGAAAGACTCCTAAATGGATAATATCTCTAGGACCTGGCACAGACCAGGTGCTTAATAAGCAGTGGTTGAATTAATGAATGTGCATGCATGTGTGTATGTGTGTGTTGAAACTGTGTGTATATTACTGCTCCATGTCTGCACTTAGGCTCTATCTATCCCCGCTGCTGGGGCCTCCCTGGTGGCTCAGACAGTAAAGAATCTGCCTGCAATGTGAAAGACTGGAGTTTGATCCCTGGGTCAGGAATATCCACTGGAGAAGGGAATGGCCAACTGCCCCCCATAGGGTTGCAAAGAGTCACAACTGAGTGACTAACACTTTCACCTTTTCATCCCCACTGCTGGGAATAGCATCTCCACTTCTGTCGTTATCCTTTAGGCAGCCTCATTAGCTCAATGACATCTTCCCAAGAGGATCACCTCCACTTAACAAGCAAAGAGTTTACCACTCATTAGATTCTCAGAGCACACAGTATTGTCACTGTAGTTTGATTATTTAACCCTGTTAATGGCTGCTGATGAATTTGGGTAGGTCCCTCCAAGGTAGAATAATTCTTAGTTTCCCAGGGATCTTGTGGAAACGAGAGCCTAATGAAAGAACAACAAATACAATATTAGGTCCTGAAAAGAAGGAGCGATCCTCTGTCCCTTCTCTGAGAGGAACCCCTTGAAATGCAGAATTTTCCTGGCCTGGTCACATAAGTCTGATCACAATCACCTGCCAGCCTACCCCACCTGCTTGTATGATTCTGGGCAAGTCTTAGGTACTTCAGATTCCATATGCTCACCTGTACAATGAAGGGGTTGACCTCTGGACACCAGAATCTTTTGCAGTTTTCTACTGGGCTTGATTTTTCCTGACTCCAGGAAGGGAGGAAAGAACCAAGGCTAAAGGTACAACATCTACCCAGATGACCCTCTGCACCTCCACGTCTGCCCTGTTTTAATTCAAGGTGCGGCACACAGACATTTGGCTATTGGTGTTAATTAAGGAAGCCAAATGAAAAGTCTAGAACTACAGCCAATGTCCCACATACACAACAGATTTTCCAAGCTCTGAACTGGGTAATTTTCTTGAGAGGCCACATAAAAGAGAGATAGGGATGGGGAAGTGGTTTCCTTTTTCATAATACTTGCTCACACAACAACCCTTCCAAAGACAAAGAAATGGTGAACATTTGAGGCAGAACCTGTTTCTCCTCTCCTCTCCCCTTATCACTTCAGGGCACATTGGGACACGGTGTGAAAAGTCAGGAGATGGAATCGCTAAGGTGGTGCAATTAGCTGGAGGCAGACCTGGGTCTTCATCTCAGCTCTGTTATTTGCTGTCTGTGAGACCCTAATCAAGTTTACTTAACCTCTGATACCTAGTTTTGTCATATGTAAAGAGAATATAATGGTGCTACCTCGCAGGGTCATTGTGAGGGTTAAATGAAGTGATGTGCAGAGAATGCTTAGAACAGTGCCTGGCACTTAGCAAGGTTAGGAGAACACTTTCCAAATAATACTGGGACACAAGAGTATCCATTTCCTCTGGGATTCTGGGTAATAGAATGTTTGAAATCGAGGCTGTCCTAGAAAATGTAGTCTGTGCCTGGAAGGTAGCTTGCATTCTGTTCTTTAGCAGCTCGTCTTGAAAACTCTGCCCAGTAGCTTGACCAAGTGGGAATTTACCTTCTTTAGGGGGAAGAACAGAGACTCTTAGACTCTAGGGCCTGGTAGGAAGCTCAAAGAGCAGCTAATGCAACAAGCCTCCTCCCCACCTTCCCCCACAGCCACCCAGAGGACCCAGAAACTTGGGGAAAAAGGGAAGTGATTTGCTCAAGCTCACACAATAAACCAGTCATGGAGAGTTCATTGCCATCACTGAATCTTTTATAAATAAAAGAAGTTTAGAACAAAAAAATGTGTGCAGCACAAAACAGGTTAAAAAGGTACAAATCCAGGAGACTTAAGCTAATCCCTCCCTATGTAACTGGGTTTCTCAACTTCTGCACTATTGACAATTTGGGGCCAGGAAATCCTCCCTTGTGGTGGCTGTCATATGTGTTGTAAGAGATTTAACAGTGTCCTTGGCCTCCACCTACTAGATGTCAATAGTATCCCTTCCCCCAGGCTGTTCAGTTCAGTTGCTCAGTGGTGTCTGACTCTTTGCGACCCCATGGACTGCAGCACACCATGCCTCCCTGTCCATCACCAACTCCCGAAGTTTACTCAATCTCATGTCCACTGAGTCAGTGATGCCACCCAACCATCTCATCCTCTGTTGTCCCCTTCTCCTCCTGCCCTCAATCTTTCCAAGCATCAGGGTCTTTTCCAATGAGTCAGCTCTTCACATCAGGTGGCCAAAGTATTGGAGTTTCAGCTTCAACATCAGTCCTTCCAATGAACACCCAGGACTGATCTCCTTTAGGATGGACTGGTTGGATCTCCTTGCAGCCCAGGGGACTCTCAAGAGTCTTCTCCACACCACAGTTCAAAAGCATCAATTCTTTGGTGCTCAGATTTCTTTATAGTCCAACTCTCACATTCATACATGACCACTGGAAAAACCATAGCTTTGACTAGACAGACCTTTGTTGGCAAAGTAATGTCTCTGCTTTCTAATATGCTATCTAGGTTGGTCATAAGTTTCCTTCCAAGGAGTAAGTGTCTTTTAATTTCATGGCTGCAATCACCATCTGCAGTGATTTTGGAGCCCAAAAAAATAAAGTCAGCCACTGTTTCCACTGTTTCCCCATCTATTTCCCATGAAGTGATGGAATTGGATGCCATGATCTTTGTTTTCTGAATGTTGAACTTTAAGCCAACTTTTTCACTCTCCTCTTTCACTTTCATCAAGAGGCTCTTTAGTTCTTCACTTTCTGCCATAAGGGTGGTATCACCTGCATATCTGAGGTTATTGATATTTCTCCCAGCAATCTTGATTCCAGCTTGTGCTTCCTCCAGCCCAACGTTTCTCATGATGTACTCTGCATATAAGTTAAATAAGCAGGGTGACAATATACAGCCTTGATATACTCCTTTTCCTATACGGAACCAGTCTCTTGTTCCATGTCCAGTTCTAACTGTTGCTTCCTGACCAGCATACAGATTTCTCAAGAGGCAGGTCAGGTGGTCTGGTGTTCCCATCTCTTTCAGAATTTTCCACAGTTTATTGTGATCCACACAGTCAAAGGCTTTGGCATAGTCAATAAAGCAGAAATAGATGTTTTTCTGGAACTCTCTTGCTTTTTTGATGATCCAATGGATGTTGGCAATTTGATCTCTGGTTCCTCTGCCTTTTCTAAATCCAGCTTGAACATCTGGAAGTTCATGGTTCATGCACTGTTGAAGCCTGGTTTGGAGAATTTTGAGTTTTACCTTGCTAGTGTGTGAGATGAGTGCAATTGTGCAGTAGTTTGAACATTCTTTAGCACTGCCTTTCTTTGGGATTGGAATGAAAACTGACCTTTTCCAGTCCTGTGGCCACTGCTGAGTTTTCCAAATTTGTTGACATATTGAGTGCAGCACTTTCACAGCATCATCTTTTAGGATTTGAAATAGCTCAACTGGAATTCCATCACCTCCACTAGCTTTGTTCATAGTGATGCTTCCTAAGGCCCACTTGACTTCAAATCCAGGATATCTGGCTCTAGGTGAGTGACCACACCATCATGATTATCTGGGTCATGAAGATCTTTTTTGTATAGTTCTTCTGTGTATTCTTGCCACCTCTTCTTAATATCCTCTGCTTCTGTTAGGTCCATACTCTTTCTGTCCTTTATTGAGCCCATCTTTCATGAAATGTTCCTATGGTATCTCTAATTTTCTTGAAGAGATCTCTAGTCTTTCTCATTCTATTGTTTTCCTCTACTTCTTTGCATTGATCACTGAGGAAGGCTTTCTGATCTCTCCTTGCTATTCTTTGGAACTCTGCATTCAAATGGGTATATCTTTCCTTTTCTCCTTTGCTTTTGGCTTCTCTTCTTTTCACAGCTATTTGTAAGGCTTCCTCAGACAGCCATTTTGCTTTTTTGCATTTCTTTTTCTTGGGGATGGTCTTGATCCCTGTCTCCTGTACAATGTCACAAACCTCTGTCCATAGTTCATCAGGCACTCTATCTATCAGATCTAGTCCCTTAAATCTATTTCTCACTTCCACTGTATAATTGTTAGGGATTCGATTTAGGTCATATCTGAATGGTCTAGTGGTTCTCCCTACTTTCTTCAATTTAAGTCTGAATTTGGCAATAAAGAATTCATGATCTGAGCCACAGTAAGCTCTCCTGGTCTTGTTTTTGCTGACTGTATAGAGCTTCTCCATCATTGGCTGCAAAGAATATAATCAATCTGATTTTGGTGTTGACCATCTGGCGATGTCCATGTGTAGAGTCTTCTCTTGTGTTGTTGGAAGAGGGTGTTTGCTATGACCAGTGCATTCTCTTGGCAAAACTCTATTAGCCTTTGCCCTGCTTCATTCTGTACTCCAAGGCCAAATTTGCCCGCTACTCCAGGTATTTCTTGACTTCTTACTTTTGCATTCCAGTCCCCTATAATGAAAAGGACATCTGGCTGTGGCAACCAAAAATTCCAATGTCCTCTGCTGGGGGACAGGGTAGAGGGACAAAATCACCTCAGATTGAGAAGCATTGTTGAATAGGAACAGCACTGTAAACATCACGGCCTCCTCACCCCTCTTCTCAACTCTCAACTGCACCATCACCAGTGGGATTAATGGCTCTCAGGTGGGGGAGGGGGTCTAGCTTCACCCTCTATCTGCCCACTGTCTCATATACCCACTGCCGTCTGTCTTCCACAGGTAACAGGCATCTCAGACAACGTGTCCAACAGCCAACTCCTGATTTTTGGCCCTGCCCTTCTCCCATCTTGCTCTTGCTTACATGTATTCATTTACCTTACAGGACATTGCACAGCTACTGCATTCGTTTCATATGGTGGCTGTAACAAATGATCACAGACTTGTGAGGCTTCAAACAGAAGCATGTTCTCTTACAGCTCTGGAGGCCAGAAGTCCCAAATCAAGGTCTAAGTAGAATCGTGCTCTCTCCAAAGGCTCTAGAAGAGAATCCTTCCTGGCCTCTTCCAGCTTCTGGTAGCCCCAGGGCTTCCTTGACTTGTGGCTACATGGCTCTAGCCTCTGCCTCCATCTTCACCTGGCCTTCTTTCCCCTCTCTGTCTCTCCTCTGTGTGTCTCTTATATGGACATTTGTCATTGGATTTAAGGCCCACGCACATAATCCATGTGATCTCATGTCAAGACTCTTAAATGACATCTACAAAGACCCTTTTTACAAATAAAGTCACACTCACAGGTTCTTGGGGTTAGGACATGGACATGTCTTTTTAGGGGCCATCATTCAACCCAGCACACCTACTATGCACCAGGGAGATTATAGGCACTGGAGATATAGTGGAGAACGAAGTCCTTGATTTCATGGAAATTATACTAGACTGCCTTGGACTGCAAGGAGATCCAACCAGTCCATCCTAAAGGAGATCAATCCTGGGTATTCATTGGAAGGACTGATGTTGAAGCTGAAACTCCAATACTTTGGCCAGCTGATGCAAAGAGCTGACTCGTTTGAAAAGACCCTGATGCTGGGAAAGACTGAGGGCAGGAGAAGAAGGGGACGACAGAGGATGAGATGGTTGGATGGCATCACTGACTCAATGGACATGGGTTTGGGTAGACCCCGGGAGTTGGTGATGGACAGGGAGGCCTGGCGTGCTGCAGTTCATGGGGTCGCAAAGAGTCAGATGTGACTGAGCGACTGAACTAAACTGATACTAGACTGTAGGGAGACTGAAAATAAATAGATAACTATAGAACATATAATGTCAGCATATAGTATGTAATGCCAGGATATAATTAATTATAATAGTACTAGGAAGAAAAATATAGCAGGGTAAGAAGAAAAGAAGATGGGAAATGACTGGGGCTGCTAGTTTTGATAGCATGCTTGGGGAAGGCCTCTCGGGAGAGGTAACACTCAAGTGGAGAAGTGAAACATGGGAGCCAGGAATGGGGAGGGCTGCGGAAGGTGCTAGAGGTAGAGGGAGCATCAAATGCCAAGGCCTTTAGAAAGGCCCCTCGTTGGCACGTTTGAGAAAAAACAAGGAGTCAGGCCAGCTCTTGCACTGAGAGTGACCAGAGGAGTGGCAGGAAATGATTTGGGAGCATTAGCAGGAACCAGAGCATGTAGGGAATTGTGGGCCATGGAAAGGACTTTGGGTTGTTATTTTTTTTTAATATGTATTTATTTATCTATTTGGCTGTTCCAGGTCTTAGTTGAGAATGCAGGATCTTTTAGTTGCGTGGCATGCAAGCTCTTTTGCTTTTATATTAAGTGAGATGGGAAACTATAGACCGAGGCTGGAGCTCGGGGGTGACATGGCCTGATGTGCATTTTGAGAAGATCGGTGTGGCTGTTCTGTGGAGAATGAAGGGCCAGCAGCAGGGCCAGCTAAGAAGGTACAGGTGGTGATTCCAGCCAGTGGAAAAGGGAGGGCTGGTGTCCCCATCCATCCAGCTGCTCAGTCCCCAAACCTGGGACTCATTTCGGATTACTCTCTTTGCCTATCGCCCACATCTACTCCACTGAAGTCTGTTGGTTTCATATTTAAAACACATACGCAGTCTGAGCATGTCTCACCACCTTCACCACAACCCTCCTTGTCCAAGCCACTGTCATCTCTTGCCTGGCCCATGATCACGGCCTCCCAAATGGCCCCCCTGCTACAACACTTGCCTCACACGGCAGCCAAACAATCTCTGAAAAGCATAAATCAGAACCTATCACCCACCTGGCTTAAGACCCTTAATGGCTTTCCAGTACATTTAAAATCCAAACACTGTACCATGTATATGTACATTATGTGGCTCCGACCCATTTCACCGACCCCACTTCCTGCCATTCTCACCACGACTTTCCACAGTCCAGTCACTCTGGTCTTGTTTTTGTTCCTTGAATCTTTTTAGTTTGTTCCTGGCTCGGGACCTTTGCGCTAGCTCTTCCCCCTGATAGTGATCTAGATGTTCTTAGCTGTTACCACTTCCTCTAAGAAACCTCCCTGATGACCCTGATGAAAGCAGGACCCTGACAGTCACTCTGTGTTCTTTAGTTTCCTTCAGAGCACTTACTCTCTAAAATTATGCTATATCGGGTACTTGTTTGGTTTATTCTGTCCTTTTCTGGTTCCTTAATTAATGTTTGTCTCTTTCTATTAGAAGGTAAGCTTCTTGAGGCAGAGTTCATGCCTGCCTTGTTCACTGCTGTATTGCCAGCCCCAAGCACAGTGCCTGGCACACAATACTCCCTCAGTGAACATTTGTTGAGTGAATAGACATCTTTTATGGTGCACAGCTAGATGGGAGCTTAAGGACCATCTAGTGCCTGGGGTTCAGAATCATCCAGAGGGCTTTTTTTTAATCCACACTGCCAAGGCCCATTCCAGACCCAGTAAGTCAAAATCTCCCAGGGCAGGGTCAAGAAGTCCACATTTTGAACAAGTTTACTTATGTGACAAACACTGTATCACCCTCACTTCTACTGTTCTCAGTACTTTATAAACATTGGCTCATTTAATCCTCATAATAATAATTTTAATAGTCCCATTTTACTAGTGAGTATGCTGAGGTACAGGGAAGTTTAGTAATTTGCCTGAAGTCACCCAAGTAGGAGGTAGTAGAGTCAGAATTCAAACCCAGGCAGTCCATACTTGTGTTTTTTTCTTCCAGTTTTATTGAGATCTAACTAGCATATAGCACTGCATAAGTTTAAGGTGTATAGCAGAATGATGTGATTTAATATATGTCATGAAATGATGACTCCAATAAGTTTATTCAACATCCATCACCTCAAGCAGATACAAAAATAAGGAAATAGAAAAAAATGTTTTTCCCTTATGATGAGAACTCTTAGGATTTACTCTCTCTTTTCTTAAGAGCTTTGACTTATTTATTTTTTTGGTCATGCTGTTTGGCATGTCAGATGTTAATTCCCCAACCAGGGGTCGAACCTGTGCGCCTGCAGTGGAAGCACAGTCTTAACTGCTGGACCACCAGAGAAGTCCCTGGATTAACTCTCTTAGTGACTTTCGTACAGAACACACAGCCATGTTAATTATATTGATCTTGTTGTACATTTCAAGCAGTTCATACTCTTAACCACTATTTTATGCTGCACAGTAGGTCCTGTGATGAATCTATTCTGTTTGGGACCCATGGATGAATTTTCTCCGAGGAGGACAGTGAAGCCCAGACAAGAGAAGGGACCTCTTGAAAGCCAGTCAGATGTAAAACACATTCTCTGTCTTCCCATCTAGTGAGTGCTCCATTCTCTTCAGTCATTCTGTCTTCTGTGAGGAGCAGGGCCTGGGATCACATTGCCCACATAAAAACCCAGGCACAAGGGGTTATCTAGAAATGTTTGTGCTATCAGTGCTGGCTATCAGGGAATGCAGAAACACTCCCTGGCATTGGGTTCTCTAACCATTTCTCTGGAAATACAAGTTTAGAGGCATAGGCCCTTTCCTCTCAGAAGGACAGTGGCATAGAAGCATGGGTCTGTGGGGTGAGTGCTAGTTGAGGATAGTATGCAGGAACAGCCCCCAGCAAGTCTGTGCAGGGAACAGCATGTGCACTAGAGCTTATCTGCTCCAGTCACACAAAGTGCACCAGGCCAAGGCAGCCTCCACTCCCCCGCCCACCGCAACCCCCACAGAAGGAACCATGAGATGGCTCAGCCAGATGACATGCATCAATTACTCTCCAAGGAGGCCCTGGGCCGAACAGGCTTTTCAATTTCCAGATGCTTTTTAATTAAAATAAAGGCCACTCTGTAACCTGGCTTTGAATGGACAAAGTTTCCTTAGTAGAATAAGTATACAAGTTCACCCTTTTGCCATTACTTTTCATTGAGCAACTGAAACGTTTGTAGCCAATAAATTACGACTTGAGTCACACAGCAGCAAGGGGCATGGAAGGGTTAAGTGACTTATGGAAGGTCACTCTGCCGAAGAAAGCCTCCTTTGTTCCCGAGTCCCCCTTTGCTCCTGCTCCGCTAGTGCGCATTCTACCTTTGGGGGAGATGGAAAGAGACTAGGCTGCCTCACTCAGAGCAGCAGAGGGTTGAGCAATGATGTGGTGACCTTGTCCATCTGGGAATTGAGGCTCTCCAACTCCACCCTGAAAGGAATCTTGTGAGCTCAGATTTTCTGTACTGGATGTCCACACTGAGTTCCAACTGTGCCTCATCCTTTGGGGACAGAGGCAGCAGGAGGGGAAAAGCTACTTTTATTTCTAACCAGGTCACAGTAGAGGAAAGGTTTGGGGAGGCTTATGGAGAGGCTAGCAAACCACACCAACTTTTATGTGGGACTTGCCTTTTCTCAAATTCCATCATAGTAAAAGAGGAAAGAGCCAGATGGCAACTGTGGGCTCTGCTAAGATGTGATAGCTCACTTTTTCTTCTGGATTATAAACCAGTTCAGCATTAACAGAGTTCAGGGACAGTGGCTATCTTTGGTCCCAGAGCAAGGCCTGCTGATCCTAGATTGCAGAGTTGGATGTGATCTCAAGTAATGACCAATTCAACTCCCCTACCTCGAACGACTTGACGTTATTGTTCGCTATGTATTATGAATCAGGCAACTGAGATCTAAGAGGTTGCATGATTTATCCAAAGACTCTCTGCTAAGAATTGAAGACAGTAAACAGTAGGTGTTTCCTTGATCCTGTTTTTCCTTACCAAACACCCCCACCAACTCCTATGCCATGGATCTTTTTCTGGGAGCAGAGCTTTTCCCAAGTTCTCTTTTCCCCATCTGCTGAAAGATTGGGTCTAGTCTGTATTGTTAACTATAGAGAGAGGAAAAGGAAAGAGTGAGAAGCCAATGAGGGAACCACTTTCAACTTTTCCTTGAATGACCCCATAACTTTCTTCCGTGACCTGGAAGTCCCACAGCATTTTGTGGGGTCTATCTTGGGCCATGTGTATATGAAACCAGTATAGCTGGTAGGAAAGTGAAGAAGCCAGTTAACCTCTGTTTGCGAGGGTGTTGATGTTTGTTTTTTACAACTCCAAATTACACATTTCAGCACACCAGACAAATTTAGGGTTCAGGGTACGTGCAATTGAGGTTGTGGGAAGAATGCTGTAGGAACCAAGTTTGTTTTGTCTTGGGTCCTTTCTCACTTTGGCCTTCCTTTGCTGAATGTTTGAGCTTCCCTTGTTTGGATCTGTTGAAGACACAGGAACTTCACTGCCTTCTACCCTCCTATTTCTTTCCTGATTGCCCTTTGGGATAGAGGCTCTCTTGATTTCGCAAAGACTGAAGGTATCTGCATGACTTCCCAAGAGACTTCAAGGCATGACGCCGAGAACATGAGTTTTAGGATTTAGAGCTTAGAATATTTTTTCACATGTCACCCTGAAGCTAGAATCATGGGGAAGATTCATGATAACAGGTCCTTGTGAACAACCTTGGTGTCACCCCATATCATTAAACTTGTGAAATATCACCAAAAGGCTGTATCATAAATGGCTCCAAAGTGGGCTGTTGGGCCGAGATTTTGGTGTCAAAGGCAAGCGTATTGCATTTCACCCCCGTGGGGATTGTTGTAATCATATCTAACAGATGTGTATCTTCAAAAAAAAGCAAAGGATGGTAGCCTTTAGAAATACCCATCTGTTGAACATTTTCCCTTTCATCTCCAGAATAGATAGAGACTGTGTGAACAGAGCTGCCCAGCCCTGCACTAGATTACAGGCACATCTTTTCTCATTAACAGAAGAGTAAAGACAAATGAGGAACATTTGGGGATCAGCCAACAGTACCTAAGTCACATTGTTCGAAGTTCTTTGGGCCCTCATTCTGGAATTAAGTTATGTAAGGGAACAAGGCAAGCCCCCTTCCTCCCTCTACAGATGGAGATCAAAAGGCAGTATCAGCCTAACCATCCACAAATCTCTCCAGTGTTTGACACTCACTATCAATAAGCACCATCTCCCTGCTAGCCAGGTAGTAATCTGGAACAGCCTCTTTCAGTCAGGCGGCTTGGGGACCAGGATGGGCTCTGCATCCTATACCACTCCTCATTCAGAATCATTCGGTGCAGTAAATCTCCCTGTTTATAGAATTTCATTTTTAGGACTATGATAAGGTTTTCACATGATAGGGTTTCTAGGCTGAAAGGAAATGGCCATGGAATAATGGGCCATTCCCTTTCTCACATCCTGTCAAATCCATTCAACTTTTTTTTTTTTTATCTTTCCCCTTCCTTCCTTCCTTCTTTCCTTCTTCTTTCTTTCCTTTTTCATTTCTTTTTTTAAAAAAAACAAACCTGCAGATGCTCACCCAGTGTAATTTCAGCAAGTTCACAAGCCTGGGATGTTTCTCTCCCTCTCACCTTTCCCCTGTCAGCACTGACTGGATTCTCATTTCAGCTTAAACATACACAGAGGGGGAAAATCCATCTTCTCATGACTTACACAGGGAGTTTGAGCCTCCCCACAGCCCCTAACAAGTCGCGAGTTTGCCTTTAATAGTATGGTCAAAGGAGCCTCTAAAATGACAAGATTTATAGGCATGCCTTGCAGCACATTCAATAAAGAGGAAAAACTCACCAGATCCAGTCTCTGAAATCCCGAGCCTGACCTCTCTCTTCACCCACCAGCCGGTCACCTATTAAAAGGCCTCGTTAGTGCAACAGAGTCTGCACAGTAAGTAATCACTCCATCATTGTTTACTTGTATGTTGTGAACTGGGGTTTCTTCCAATGAAGCTCCCCTTTGGGGTAGCACTCATGACTTCTGAAAGAGTTTCTTGCTCTGTTTCATCAGAATCATGAGTTTTTATTAAGGTTAACATTGAAAGATATTTTCTTCAGAGAGAGCATGGGGATGTGCCTCCAAGCAAGCTGGTTAGATTAACAGCACCAACATTCTCAGTCGCTGAGGAAGATAACCGAGGACTGCCTGATTTTAGTACAGCTACACTGCAAGATACTCCCTAGACACCACTTAACATCAGAGTAGAAGGGAGGACTTGGTGGCAGTATAAATTGGTGCAGCCACTATGGAAAATGGTATGAAGGCTCCTCAAAAAAATTATACCATGTGATCAAACAGTTCCACTTCTGGGTATTTATCTGAAAAAAAAAACTAATTAAAAAAGATATATGCCCCTGCATGTTCATTATGGCATTATTTACAATAGCCAAGACACGGAAACAATCTTAAGTGTTCATCCATGGATGAATGGATAAAGAAGATGTGGTTCATATACACCATGAAATATCACTCAGTCATAAAAAGTGATATCATTTTTTCAGCATGGATGGACCTTGAAGGTATTATGCTAAGTGAAATTAATCAGAGAAAGACAAATATGGATGCTCTCTCTCTTCTTTTAAAAAAGACTTTATTTATCTTTTTTATTTTTGGGTTTTTTTCATTTTTTGACTGTGGTGGGTCTTCATTGCTGCCTGATGGCTCTTTCTAGTTGTGGCGAGTGGAGGCTACTCTTCAGCGGGGTTCTCCGGCTTCGCATTGTGATTGTCGTGGAGCACGGTCTCTAGGCACACGGGCTTCAGTAGTTGCAGTGCATGAACTCAATAGCTGCAGCTCACGGGCTCTAGAGTGAGGGGGTCAGTAGTTGTGGCACACGGGCTTAGTTGCATCACAGCATGTGGGATCCTCCCAGACTAGGGACTGAACCTGTGACCCTTACACTGCATGGCAGATTCTTAACCATTGGACCACCAGGGGAGTCCATGATGATCTTTCCTATATGTGGAAACTAAAGGGAAAAAAAAGGCTCATATATAGAGAAGAGATTGATATTTGCCAGAGCCAGGGTGGGAGTCAGGGGGTAGGACTAAATGGGAAAAGGAGGTCAAAAGGTACAAACTTCCAGTCATAAAATAAGTAAGTCCTGGGGGCATAATATGTAGTAATGACGACTATAGTTAACAATACTGCACTGCATGTTTGAAAGTTGCTAAGAAAGTAAATCGTAAAAGTTCTCATCACAAGAAAAAAATCATAACTGTGTAGTGGTGGATGCTAACTGGACTTACTGTGGTGATCACTTCACAATATATACAAATATCAAATCATTGTGTTGCACACAGCCCTTCTCCAGGGGATCTTCCCAACCCAGGGATGGAACCTATGTCCCTTATGGCTCCTGCATTGGCAGCACTGCAACCCACTCCAGTATTCTTGCTTGGAGAATAGCATGGACAGAGGAGCCTGGTGGGCTGCAGTCCATGGGGTCGCAAAGAGTTGGACACGACTGAAGTGACTTAGCACGCATGCGTATTGTACACCTGAAACTAATACAATGTTAAATGTCAAGTGAGAAGACTCTTGAGAGTCCCTTGGACTGCAAGGAGATCCAACCAGTCCATTCTGAGGGAGATCAGCCCTGGGATTTCTTTGGAAGGAATGATGCTAAAGCTGAAACTCCAGTACTTTGGCCACCTCATGTGAAGAGTTGACTCATTGGAAAAGACTCTGATGCTGGGAGGGATTGGGGGCAGGAGGAGAAGGGGACGACAGAGGATGAGATGGCTGGATGGCATCACTGACTCGATGGACGTGAGTCTGAGTGAACTCCTGGAGTTGGTGATGGACAGGGAGGCCTGGCGTGCTGCGATTCATGGGGTCGCAAAGAGTCGGACACGACTGAGCGACTGATCTGATCTGATCTGAGACTCTTAGGAATACAACCTTAAGCCACCTTTTCTTTTTGCTTTACTGGCCACATTGCACATTGACTTACAGTGGACTGATTGTCACTAGAAACCCATAAGCCTGCTCCCCCTCCCTTTCAAAAAAGTCGTATTATATCGTTAAGCCAGTTTTCTCCTATCCTATATTTGTGAACTTGTTTTGGGAGGACCCAGTTATGGGACTCTTCATTGATTTCTGTTAAATTTTCTTTTCCTAAAATATCCTGTCATTCCTGTCTATTGAGCCAGTTTGGGATTCAGCAGGATAGGAAGTCCTTTGCAAAATTTACTCAGGGACCTGAACATGACACCGGTGTATCACAGGGAGAAACTGGTTCTTAGCCAGAAGTTGGAGGTTTGACAAAAACCAATACCAATGTGTTGTAGGAGTTTCACCCCATGGGGTTAAAAATGTTTGTAAACCCAGACACAAAGCAATCATATTCTGCTTTGACTCCATAAAATAGTGCACTAAACTCCAAAAGATAGCCTGGATCACAGTCTCCTCAGAGAAGTCCCCAACTGCTTATTGTGTGGTTGATACCGGATTGGGTCTGTGAACTCAAAATCCATCAATGCCTTTGTTTGGTGACAATGGGGAAGGGTGAGTTTCAGATGCCAAATCTTTAAGGCAATGGGACATTCTCAGAGAAAGTTCCTGTGAATGCTAGCTCTTAGTATGAGCTGCATGAGCGAGGGCATTACCTTGTGTCTCTTGCATGATGTTCTTTGGGTCAACAGAAAGACTAGCCAAGGACCCTGAGTTCTGTGGCAGCCAGTAGAGCAGGTTCTCTGGGTGGTGTGCTCGCTTGGATAGGTACATGCTTAGAGATTGGGATCCAGGAGCTTGCAAACCCCATTTAGTCAAACACCCCAAACCTCCACCACACTCACCCACCCCCAGCTCCACATTCTTGAGGTTTTCATTCCCCAGACCTGAGTGAAAGACTGGCAGCCTGACTGCTAATTATTCCTGGAAGTGGCATGCTACGAGGTCTACAAACATTTTCTGCAAACATTGGCCCACAAGAGGCGAGCTGTTGAGTTCTGGAAGCCAGGAGGCTGGAGGTGGGAGGGAGCCTGGGAGGCATTCCTCAAGCATGAGGCAGTAGGGTCCCTCTGCCTGCTGGATCTCTGCTATAAGGTCAGTGGGAAACAGATGCATTGAGGACAGTCCCCAAGGTGGGATGGGACCACCCAGGGGCGTGGGGCTTTTCAGACTTGTTTTTCAGGTGAATGGATGAGGCTGGCTGGGAGCTCTTATGTAGCTGGACTGTTGATGCCTTTCTGTTGTCAAAAAAAGTTTCATCTACCACCCAGCCAAGCTCTGCTTGCACACATGTTTTCCAGAGACAGAGACAAGAATGCGTTTGGGGGGGGAGGGGCGGGGGGAGACTGGAGTGACAGTTACATTAGCCGTATGCAGGGCCATCCTCATCACCTCGGCATTTCCTGGAGATGGTTACAGCCTCCTGTGAACCCCAGCCAAGGTTCTTTCGAGATCCAGGGCAAGTCCCCTGGCCAAGAGCAGGCTGGCCTGGCTCAGAGGGAGGAAAAGGAGACTTCAGGGAGAGCAGTCAGGCTTCTAAAGCTCTCTGCCATTGGCGCCCACCCCAGCAGCCTCTTCAGCCTGCACTAACACTGCTCTGGTCACACCAGGCTGTACCCTAGCACCCTGCTCATGCCAAGCAGTTTCCAGCTCTATGCCACCCCTCACACTCTTCCCTCTGTCCACCATGTTCTCTCCCCACTGCTTTGCCGTCCTAACTCCCACTCAGCTTTCCAGACTCACTTCCAGGGTCACCTTCCTTGGAAAGCTTTCCCTGATTCCCTTTGTGCTTCCACAGAATGCTGTGCTTTCTCTAATCCCAGGACTTCTCACACTGGATAATGACACTAGCTCACTCTTGTCTTAGATTAAGCAAGTCACTGTTTTACAGCTTTCCTGTGTGTTAACCTTTAATCTTCACAACTCTATAGTGTTATTGGTGTCCTCACTTGATTGATGAGGAAATTGGGAAACCAAAAAGTTAAGGAAGGCGCTCAGTGTCACACAGGGAGGGAGTGGTGAGGCCACAATTTGAACGCAAGCTGTCTGGCTCTGGAATCTGCCTCCCTGGAAACTGGGGACATATGAGTTAAGTCATATGAGGACATATGAGTCAAATCATACATGAATTCTCAAGAGTAGACCCTCCAGGGATTTTTGGATGAACTTAATTGAACCACATCTCACCATTAAGCCTATAGAGAAGATCCAGAAAAGGTGGGAAGGGGCAGAAGAAGAGACAGGCCCTCATGGCATGTTTCTCACCTGCCTCTGTGCACAGATTTCCAAGCCTAGCAGATCCCTCCTCCCAGCCCAGAGCACAAAGGCCAGAACCAGGCCCTAGGCCCCAGCTTGGGAGGTAGTTTCTGGGAGGCCATTTCCCAACACCAGATCCATTTCCACTGGGCCTACCTGCCTCACTGCCACGAGCATAATCATGACTTCTCATTTGGTTTCGGTTAAAGACAACAATGTACTTGTTTACTGGGAGGGTGGGTAGAGTGGGAGAGGGCTTTGCTTGGAGGATTCACACTTAGCCTAGCCTAGCCTGCTCCAATCCCAGGGAGATTTGGAGCAGCCAGGAGGAAATCTTTTCAAGTTCTAGAACTTTCTGTCATCAGCCTCAAAGCCTTTGTGTAAAAGCTTCACCTATGTGGAATTCCTACAGACAAGTACAACCTGACCTTTATGACTGGATTTAGACCTACCACCAGTCCTTTCCAGTACTATCAGAGGCCCTTTTGAGAAAATAAACAGATATCTCTGTAAAAAAACATTTTTTTTTTAAGTAGAACATGACACCCAGGATCCAGAGCACTGGGTCATGAATCTGGGCAGAGTGGCTATGGCTGTGGATGCTGGAGTAAGACAGCCTGGACTGGCATCTTGGCTCTACCGCCTGATAGCTGTATGGCCCTATGTGCCTCATCTATAAAATGGGCACAATAACGACACCCACCCACCTCACCACCTCACAGGGTTAATGCCAGCATTAAATCACTTAACTGAAAACAGCTCCTGGCAGGTAACAAGAATTCAAAGATGGTAAACCGTTGTTGTTTTTTTTTTTTATTATTCATTAAATGAAAGTTTATTGAGTGTTTTTTATACAACGTCCTGCTTGGTTTTGTGGATATGAAAAAACAGAACCAGGTCTTTCTCTTCAGAGACCTAACAATCTAATGGACAAAAAAGACTTAAAAACTAATAGTCATTATTTATAGATATCATACTAGTTAGTCTTACCCAGAGATACATAACAAAAACACATAGGCATTCTGTTCATACTTAGTCAAACAAGTGGAACCAAAATGTCATAAATTTTTAGCTAAGCAAAAATTCATAGGTTTTCTAAAATATATTTTTAAAATTAATTTATTTTAATTGGAGGCTAATTACCTTACAATATTGTATTGGTTTTGCCATACATTGACATGAATCAGCCATGGGTATACATGTGTTCCCCATCCTGAACCCCCCTCCCACCTTCCTCCCCATCCCATCCCTCTAGGTCATCCCAATGCACTGGGCCTGAGCGCCCTGTCTCATGCATCGAACCTGGACTGGTGATCTATTTCACATACGGTAATATACATATTTCAATGCTATTCTCTCAAATCATCCCACCCTCGCCTTCTCCCACAGAGTCCAAAAGTCGGTTCTTTACATCTGTGTCTCTTTTGCTGTCTCGCATATAGGGTCATCATTACCACCTTTCTAAATTCCATATATATGCATTAGTATACTGTATTGGTGTTTTTCTTTCTGACTTACTTCACTCTGTATAATAGGCTCCAGTTTCATCCACCTCATTAGAACTGATTCAAATGCATTCTTTTTAATAGCTGAGTAATATTCCATTGTGTATATGTACCACAGCTTTCTTATCCATTCGTCTGCTGATGGACATCTAGGTTGCTTCCATGTCCTGGCTATTGTAAACAGTGCTGCGATGAACATTGGGGTACACGTGTCTCTTTCAATTCTGGTTTCGCCCAGCAGTGGGATTGCTGGGTCGTATGGCAGTTCTATTTCTATTTTAAGGAATCTCCACACTGTTCTCCATAGTGGCTGTACTAGTTTGCATTCCCACCAACAGTGTAAGAGGGTTCCCTTTTCTCCACATCCTCTCCAGCATTTATTGCTTGTAGACTTTTTGATAGCAGTCATTCTGACCAGCATGAGATGGTACCTCATTGTGGTTTTGATTTGCATTTCTCTGATAATGAATGATGTTGAGCATCTTTTCATGTGTTTGTTAGCCAAAAGATGGTAAATTGTTATTATCAGTCTTTGGTTCTTATGCCAGTTAGCTCACGGCCTTGGAGAAATCATTAGTTTCTTTAGTTTCCTCAACTGTAAAAGAAGGATTTACCTAGGGCCCCTTCCAGGTCTCACGTTCTATAACAAAGTGTTTTTTATACCTTAGTTTATATCTTCTTTTTCTTGAGATGCAATTTACACTCAGTTAGGTGTCCAAACCTCATGGTACAGCTCCGTGAATTGTTACATACATATGTACCTGTGCATGCTTCTGATACACCACTCAGATTAAGTTCTGGAAGAATTCCAGCAAATCACAGGCTTCCTTCTGTTTCTCCCAGCCAACACTCTCCTCCAAAGGTAACCAGTATTCTGATCTTCATCACCATAGATTAGTTCTGTCATTTCTTATTGTTTCTGTTCAGTTGCTCAGTCATGTCCAACTCTTTGTGACCCCATGGATTGCAGCATGCCAGGCTTCCCCGTCCTTCACCATCTCCCAGATGTTCCTCAAACTTATGTCCATCGAGTCGGTGATACCATCCAACCATCTCATCCTCGGTCATCCCCTTCTCCTCCTGCCTTCAATCTTTCCCAGCATCAGGGTCTTTTCTAATGAGTCAGCTCTCTGCATCAGATGGCCAAAGTATTGGAGCTTCAGCTTCAGCATCAGTCCTTCCAAAGAATATTCAGGGTTGATTTCCTTTAGGATTGACTGGTTTGATCTCCTTGCCATCCAAGAGACTCTCAAGAGCCTTCTCCAACACCACAGTTCAAAAGCATCAGTTCTTCAGTGCTGAGCCTTCTTTATGGTCCAACTCTCACATCCATACATGACTACTGGAAAAACCATAGGTTTGACTAGATGGACCTTTGTCGGCAAAGTGATGGAACCATAGAATCGTGCTTGGTGTCTGATTTCTTTTACTCCATATTTCTGAGATGCATCTGTATTATTATATGTACCAGTAGGGTTTTTTTTAGGTGCTGAGCAGTATTCCATTGTATGGATATATCACAATTTATCCTTCATCCAGATGGATGTTTAAGTTGTTTCTAGTTTGAGGTTATTATGAATAGGGATAGTGTATCCATTCCTGTATGTGTCTTTTGGTGAACATACTTATGTGTTTCTACTGGGCGTATACACAGAAGGGGCTTCCCCAATGGCTCAGCGGTGAAGTATCCACCGGCAATGCAGGAGATGCAGGAGATTCAGGTTCCATCCCTGGGTTGGGAAGATCCCCTAGAGAAGGAAATGGCACCCGACTCCAGTATTCTTGCCTGGAGAATCCCATGGACAGAGGAGCCTGGTGGGTTATGGTCCATGGGGTTGCACAGAGTGAGACATGACTGAGCATGAGCATGACATACAGGAGGGGAATCGATGGGCCATAGGGCATACACCTATTTAGCTTTAGTAGGTATTGCCAAATCATTACAAAAGTGGTTTTACTAATATACAGATCCATCGCTAATGTACAAGAGTTCCATTAGCTATAAATCCTTGCCAACACTAAGTATTGTCAGTCATTTTATCTTACCCATTTTGATGTGTGTGTTCCTAACTATAGCTTTATCTATGTTGCTGATAGATGGTAACGCATGAATATCACTACAGTTTGGCTTTGACCAGCCAGATGTGGATCTTCAAGAAGAAAACCATCTCTAGCATAGCCTCTGAAGTAGGCACTCCATTCAGGGTAAAAAAATATCCAAGGGACATTTTGGCCCTCTGACAGTGGCTGCTTCAGAAGAAAGGCTGCTCTGTGCTAACATCATTTAGAAAAATGTTGCTTGGGAGCAAAAGACAAAGGCAGCTCCAACCTTAATTCCTAATTTTGGCTGTTTGTGCAAGCCCAGGAATTTAGAACTGAATAAAACTGACCACCCATCCAGGACATCTCAGAGGAATCTAAGGGTATGAGTGCCAGGTGATGAGGGATCCACAGCATTTTTTATTAGCAGCTTTATGGAGCTATAATTCACCTGGCATAGTACATTCACAGAGCTATGCCACCATCACCACTATTCTAGAATATTGTCATCACTCCAAAAAGAAACTCTGTCGCCCTTAGCAGTCACTCTGGTTCTTTCCTCCTTTTCAGCTCCTGGCAACTCCTAATCTACTTGGTGTCTCTATGGATTTATAAGTTCTGGACATCTCATATAAATGGAATCATACAATATGTGGTCCTTTGTAACTGGCTTCTTTCACTTAAGATAATGTTTTTAAGGCTCATCATGTCTTAGACTGGGTCAATATTTCATTTCTTTTTATAAGCAGAATTAAATTCCATTGTATCACTATATCACATCCGAGATGGACATTTGAGTTTCCTCTCTGGGGTATGTACAAATTTTTGTGTGCACATATGTTTTCAGTTCTCTTGGGTATATACCTGGGAGTAGAACCCCTGGGTCATAGGGCAACTAACTCCATGTTTAACTTTTTGAGGAACTGCCAAACTAATTTTTTTCAAAGTGACATCAGGATGTTATAATCCTACCAGCAATGTCTGACTGAGGGTTCCTATTTCTCCATATCCTCACACTCATTTTATCTTTTATTATAGCTATTCTGGTGGGTATGAAATGGTATCTCATTGTGGTTTTGATTTGCTTTTCCCTAATAACTAGTGATGTTGAGCATCTTTTCATGTGCTTATTGGCCATTTGTGTATCTTCTTTGGAGGCCTGTCTATTTAGATCCTTTGATCGTTTTTGAGTTATTTGTGTTTTTATGATGGAGTTGTAAGTGTTCTGTATATATTCTACAGACCCTTTTATCAGATATATAATTCACAAAAATTTTCTCCCATTCTGTGGGTGGTCTCTTCAGTTACTCGATTGTGTCCTTTGAAGCTCAAAAGCTCTTAATTTTGATGTAGTGCCATTTATCTGTTTCTTTTCCTTTAGTTGTTTGAGCTTTTTCTTTTAGTTGCTTGAGTGTCATAGCTAAGAAACCATTGCTTAATCCAGGGTCAGAAAGATTTACACCTATGTTTGTTTCTAAGAGTTTTATAGTTTTAGCTCTTCTATTTAGACCTTTGATCCATTTTGATTTAATTTTTGTATATGGTATAAGGTAAGAGTCCAACTCCATTCTTTTGCATGTGGATATCCACTTGTCACAGCAGCATTTATTTAAAAGACTATTCTTTCCCCCATTGAATGGTCTTGGCACCCTTGTTGAAAGTAAATTAACCATAAATGTGAGAGTTTGTTTCTGGTCCACAGCATTTTTAACTGACAGCAAAGAATGGTCAGATATGGAGGACTCACAATACTTCCAATGTTTCAGCCTAGCACACCCAGAGGCCTCTTACCCCTCCACTCTGCAGAGAGAGGGCACAACCCAGGGAAACAGTCACTGAAATTAGGTCTAATGACTCAACCTGGAAGCAAATCACGTTGGAAAGTTACACGAGTTTCCAGAGCCAACCTTCCTTTCTCCAGAAAGTTACACTTCAAGGTAGACCCCGTTTCTCTTTCTGTATATGCTGTCCTGAGTTTAAGAGAAGTCTTCCCTTCTGACTGAGGCCCTTTCCGCATTAGCTGGGCACTTCATCTAATGTTAACCCTTTCAAAGACTGCCCACTCTGAGTTTAAGCTGTGGTTAGAGCCCATAGTTTCAGAAAGCAGAGGGGCTTGGCTTCATTTTTCTTCCTCAAAGGAAAATGCTCTTGCCCCATTGCCTCATAGGCAGCCTCACACTCCGGGCAGCACTGCAGCAAGTGGCAGTGGGTTTATTCTGGAAGTGAACTTCCACTGCTGAGCACAGAAAGGGAACCTGAACTCCACCTAGCTTTGGCCCTGCCGAGCACCTGATGACCCTGGCTCATGTTTTGAAGAGATTCTTTACCTCTTGACCAGAAGAGTTCCTTGGCTGTGGGGAAGCAGTGTGCAAGAGTGGAAAGGAGCACAGATCTTGGCTCCAGAAAACCTGGGTGTGGAGCTTCACAGGTGGCTCAGTGGTAAAGAATTGTCTGCCAGTGCAGGAGATCTGGGTTCGATCTCTGGGTCAGGAAGATCCCCTGGAGAAGAAAATGGAAACCCACTCCAGTATTCTTGCCTGGAAAATTCCATTCACAGAGGAGCCTGAAGGGCGACAGTCTATGGGGCATCAAAGAGTCAGACAGGACTTAGCAACTAAACAACAACAACCTGGGTGTGAATCCGATTCTGAATGTATTTGCCATGGTAGACATGGAGGCACATTGCTCAGAACCCCTGTGGAGAGACCCCACTGCCCAACTGTGAGGAGTGCAGTCAGCTAACAGCTGGAGGCTGTTAGCTCCTTCAAGGTCTGCCTCAGCTTTGGAGCCAAGGTCATGCTGTTCCTGGGGTGGTCCCCAGCCAATGACTGATCCAGGACGTGATCCAAGGCCCTTTCCACCACGTAAAGGCCCCCCCTAGAGGGCAGTCTTTGCTCTGAAGCTCCCCTTTGAGCGCGTAGACTTTGACAGGCCGACACCGTGGGCTAATAGGCCCCTTGCCCAATCCTGCCTCCATCTCTCTGAAGTTCAATACTGAAGGCATGAAGGAGCTTTCTGGAAAGTTAGAAATGTTTTCTTCCTTGATTTAGATTTTAATAGCATGGGTACTCACACTCCCACTTTAAGTTCAGTGGAATTTATATGCTTAACTCTATATGTTATGCCTCAATTTTTAATTAGCATATGTACATGTTAAGTTTTTAATTTATAAAATACAGAGAAGTAGAAAGAACAAAATCACCTCTGGCCCCACCCCCAAAGATAACCACTGGAGACACTTGAGATACCGCATTACACCCTCTGCCTCTCTCATCACTCTGCCTCTGTATGTTGCCACTTTGGCTCTTAGAGAAAAGGAAGTTTAACCATGATTTCTACTTTCCTGGGACGTGGAAAGACTGGGAAGATTGTTTCCAGGCTCACTTTCTAGCCCCCCTTTCACTTCTTCCCTCAGATAGAACCTGAAGGTAAATAATGCCAAAATTTCAGTATCCTAACCTGCACATCACCCCTCACTGAAGCTGGGATCCTCTGGGCCTCTGGATCTCTTTCTGGAACAGCACAGATCAGGGGCCCACATTCACTGGGTCTTTTGCCTTCACAGGAGTTGAAACGCTAACTCAGGCCCTACAGGATTAGCTTGATGGGAATGGACCTGATTTTGTCCAAGGCTGAAATGGTTCTAGTTCAGAGCAGCCAAGCTTTTTGCCTTTTTGTGTGTGTGTGTGAATTGTGGGAGGAAGGCATTTTCCAGTTTGCTTAGATGAACACAAACTGTCAAAGTGACCCTGTAGGGAACATCTCAAGGTAGATTATAATCCAAACTAGGCAGCTGGAACACAATGTCTTTTTCCTTAGACATGCATGCATGCTAAGTCGTTCCAGTCATGTCTGACTCTTTGTGGCCCCATGGACTGTAGCCTGCCCAGGCTCCTCTGTTCATGGAATTCTCCAGGCAAGAATACTGGAGTGGGTTTCCATTTCCTTCTCCAGGGTATCTTCCCGACCCAGGGATCAAACCCGCATCTCTTATGTTTCCTGCATTGGCAGGTGGGTTCTTTACCACTAACACCACCTGGGAAGCCCTTTTCTTAGACAACCAGCTCTCAAAATGAGGTCCCAAACCTGCAGTGTCAGCATCACCATCACCTGGGAACTCGTTATAAATGCAAATTTGAGGGGCCCACTATAGACCTGGTAATTCAGAACCTTTTAGGGTAGGATAGCAAACACAGTCATCTGTGTTTCAGTAAGCCCTCCAGGTGGTCCTGATGCACACTCAAGTTTACGAACCTCTGTTCTAGAGGTTTTTAAATTCCACTGCCAGAGAAAGCAAAAATGTACTCACGCATCCTCTGTTCACCCTCATAACCTGTGCGCTGTGTCCTTAGCATGACTTAGGGGCACGTGCCAGGACTGTATAACTTCAAAGTTTCTTGTTCTTTATATCCTGAACCCATGGAAATGCATTCCTTTTGTCTTTGTTAGTTGACCAAAGATGAAATATAGCCCAATGTTCCCCCAACAAAAAGATTTATTAATTTGTACTAATGAGTGTTTAGAGAAAAACATACAAACCAATGTCCTTGTTGAGTGCTCCTTCTCAAAGGCAAAATGTGGATGTTATCTGTAAAATCAACAAATTTGTCACCAAAGTGAAATGTTGTCTTTTCCTGAGGATTTTCCCAGGCATCTCAAGGACTAGACAGCCTCCTCCCTCCCCATGCTCAGATGCACAGGGTTAAAGCTTACAGCTATAACTCACATGCTTTAAGAGAGCTCACATATAAGTTTGTTTTCAGGTTAGTAGCTTTGCTCAAACATAACTGAAGAAAGGAGACCACAAACCTATCCAAAGCCAAAGAATCCCCACAGACCTGTGCCTCCTTAAGATACGACCTGTGCAATGGTCTCTTGGATAAGAATACCAAAGACACAGGCAACAAAGGCAAAAAATAGACAAGTGGGACTACATCAAACTAAAAATCTTCTGTACAACAAAGGAAACAATCAACAGAGTGGAAAAAGCAACCTACAGAATGGAAGAAAATACTTGCAAATCATTTATTTGATCGGGGATAATATCTAAAATGTATAAGGAACTTCCATAGCTCAACAGCAAAAAAAAAAAACCAACCAGATAACCCAGATAAAATGGGCCAGATAAATGCCCAGATAAAAATGGGCAAAAGACCTGAGTAGACATTTTTCCAAAGAAAACATACAGATTGCCAACAGGCACATGAAAAGACATTCGACGGTGCTAATCATCAGGGAAATGCAAATCAAAACCACAACCAGATATCACCTCACACCTGTCAAAATGTCCACTATCAAAAAATCAAAAGATAACAAGTGTTGGCAGGACTGTGGAGAAATTAGAACCTTTGTACATTGTTCAAATGTAAATTGGTTTAGTCACTATGAAAAACAGTATGGAAGTTCCTCAGAAAAATTAAAACTAGAACTACAGTATGATCCAGCAAACACACTTCTGGGTATGCATTCAAAAGAATTGAAATTTAAAAAAAGAATTGAAATCAGGATTTCAAAGAGATATTTGCACTCCCATTTTCGTTGCAGCATCATTCACAATAGCCAACACGTGGAAATACCCTAAATATCTACTGACAGATGAATACATATCAAAAATGTGGTATATACATACAATGGAATATTTTTCAGCCTTAAAAAAGAAGGAAATCCTGCCATTTCTAACAGGAACGAACCTGGAGGACATTATGCTAAGTGAAATAATCCAGACACAGAAGTACAACTACTGTATGATTCCACTTATGTGAGATATCTAAAATAGTCAAACTCAAAGAAGCAGAGAATAGAATGCTGGTTGCTGGGGGCTGGTGGGAGGGGGAAATGAGGAGTTGCTAATCAGTAGGCATAAAGTTTCAGTTGTGCAAGATGAATAAGTTCTGGAGATCAACTGTACAGTATCATGCCTATGGTTAACAATACTGGATTATACACCTAAAACTTTGTTAGAAGAATAGATCTTGTGTTAAATGCTCTTATTTCAATTTTAAAAATTAACTAAATATGTTAACTATAAAATAGAACAGAGACCTGAAAAAAAACCACAGAGGTTTGACCAGTGGTATGCTGTTAAATGTTTAATAACCTTCTCTCCAACGGAAAAAAATACCCTATATATCTTGATTATAAACGTATAGCACACAATTTATAAATAATAATAAAATATATACATTCCTTATTATAGATTTCATATAGCCAGAGAACTCCCATAGAATGCTTTAGTCAATATTTTCCTAACTCTTGTGTCCATAACCAACCTAAGGTGGCAATTAACAATTAAATGTGGTTCCAACAGGATTATTGGTTGATGTGTTGATTTACATTAATAAGACAAAACTGAAACATCAGAATGTATGTTGAAATTTCCTAGTTTAGATAAGTGACATATATGACTTCTTCACTAAATCAGATAATAGTTTTTGAATACTGGAAGAATATTTCCTCAATTTTTCATGCTATATGAAATATAACAGTTACAGAGATGATGCACTTCTAAAGTTAATCTGCACTATTAACATTTCTCCATCACTTTCTTAAGTCTAGACCGAGGGTTGTCAAAAAATCTCAGTAAAGAGCCAGATACTAAATATTTTAGGTTTTGTGGCTACATAGGGTCTCTGTTGCAGATTCTTTTTCATTTTCTTACAACCCTTGAAAATGTAAAAACCATTATTGGCTTGTGAGCTGTATAGAAACAAGCTGTGGGTGGAGGTTCACTGACCCCTGGTCAAGACAATCAACAGAACAATAGATTAAGCAGTGATTTGTAGCAGTTGCTAATTTCCATGATGTAAATACTACTATGACTGATTTCAAACTACCAGTTTGACTTGACTAAATGTGGAGTTACAAAGAGATGAGCAGATAAGAAATAATACATAGTATTTTTACTCCACAGATACAAAGGACACAAATAACCTCAAGAGCATGAATAATAGTGAAGCATAGGAAAATAATTAGGAAGTGATGAGTTTTGAGTATTTATTACCTTTGTTTTTAATCTAATTTATTTAATGGTAAGTTTGTATAATTTAATTTTTAATGATGATTATATTTAACAACCAGCTCTCAACATTTCTGAAAATTCAATAATTGACTCTCGGGAGCCACTATGAGCAACCACTGTGACCAAACCAAATTTCAACCTGTTTGTTTTGGTTTTACTGGATAAAGAGAGAATCTTCACTCAATTTGGTCCGTTATTCCCTGTAACAAAAGAATTTACTACAGAGTTTCTTTGAAGCTGGCAGTTTCCTTGGCTCCTCTAAAATAGGAAATGATTTTAGATGTTATTTTTACATATTTTCAGAAAGGGATCTGTCTCTATTCTCAACAGCTTCCTGACTACCTTTTGCTTCCAAATAATGAGAACTATTTAAAGGAAAAAGGAACTACTGTAGTGTGGTTTTAAGAAAAGCACATACTTTGCTGTTTCAGAAGTAGTTACACAAGAGTTCTGCTCATAAACTGGGGAAGAATTAAAATAGCTTTCCAAGGTCCCTCCCAAGGCTGTGATTTTCCTTTCACCTACTCAGGTAATGCCACTTATGGTACTCATTCATTTATTCAGCTGTTTGAGCATCTGGAGAAGGGAATGGCAAACCACTTCAGTATTCTTGCCTTGAGAACCCCATAAACAGTATGAAAAGGCAAAAAGATAGGACACTGAAAGATGAACTCCCCAGGTCGGTAGGTGCCCAATATGCTACTGGAGATCAGTGGAAAAATAACTCCAGAAAGAATGAAGGGATGGAGCCAAAGCAAAAACAACACCCAGTTGTGGATGGGACTGGTGATAGAAGCAAGGATCGATGCTTTAAAGAGCAATATTGCATAGGAACCTGGAATGTTAGGTCCATGAATCAAGGCAAATTGGAAGTGGTCAAACAGGAAATGGCAAGAGTGAACGTCGACATTCTAGGAATCAGTAAACCAAGATGGACTGGAATGGGTGAATTTAACTCAGATGACCATTATATCTACTACTGTGGGCAGGAATCCCTTAGAAGAAATGGAGTAGCCATCCTGGTCAACAAAAGAGTCCGAAAGTCAGTACTTGGATACAATCTCAAAAACGACAGAATGATCTCTGTTTGTTTCCAAGGCAAAGCATTCAATATCACGATAATCCAAGTCTATGCCCCAAGCAGTAACACTGAAGAAGCTGAAGTTGAATGTTTCTATGAAGACCTATAAGACCATTAAGAACTAATACCCAAAAAAGATGTCCTTTTCATTATAGGGGACTGGAATGCAAAAGTAGGAAGTCAAGAAACACCTGGAGTAACAGGCAAATGTGGCCTTGGAGTACAGAATGAAGCAGGGCAAAGGCCAATAGAGTTCTGCCAAGAGAATGCACTGGTCATAGTAAACACCCTCTTCCAACAACACAAGAGAAGACTCTACACATGGACATCACCAGATGGTCAACACCAAAATCAGATTGATTATATTCTTTGCAGCCAACGATGGAGAAGCTCTATACAGTCAACAAAAACAAGACCGGGAGCTTACTGTGGCTCAGATCATGAATTCCTTATTGCCAAATTCAGACTGAAATTGAAAGTGGGGAAAACCACTAGACCATTCAGGTATGACCTAAATCAAATCCCTTATGACCATACAGTGGAAGTGAGAAATAAATTTAAGGGACTAGATTTGATAGAGTGCCTGATGAACTATGGATGGAGGTTCGTGACGTTGTATAAGAGACAGGAATCAAGATCATCCCCAAGAAAAAGAGATGCAAAAAAGCAAAATGTGTGTCTGAGGAAGCCTTACATATAGCTGTGAAAAGAAGAGAAGCCAAAAGCAAAGGAGAAAAGGAAAGATATAAACATCTGAATGCAGAGTTCCGAAGAATAGCAAGGAGAGATAAGAAAGCCTTCCTCAGCAATCAATGCAAAGAAGTAGAGGAAAACAATAGAATGAGAAAGACTAGAGATCTCTTCAAGAAAATTAGAGATACCAAAGGAACATTTCATGCAAAGATGGGCTCAATAAAGGACAGAAATGGTATGGACCTAACAGAAGCAGAAAATATTAAGAAGAGGTGGCAAGAATACACAGAAGAACTATACAAAAAAGATCTTCATGACCCAGATAATCATGATGGTGTGATCACTCACCTAGAGCCAGACATCCTGGAATGGGAAGTCAAGTGGGCCTGAGAAAGCATCACTACGAACAAAGCTGGTAGAGGTGATGGAATTCCAGTTGAGCTATTTCAAATCCTGGAAGATGATGCTGTGAAACTGTGCACTCAACATGCCAGCAAATTTGGAAAACTCAGCAGTGGCCACAGGACTGAAAAAGGTCAGTTCTCATTCCAATCCCAAAGAAAGGCAATGCCAAAGAATGTTCAAACTACTGCACAATTGCACTCATCTCACATGCTAGTAGAGTAATGTTCAAAATTCTCCAAGCCAGGCTTCAGCAATACGTGAACCGTGAACTTCCAGATGTTCAAGCTGGTTTTATAAAAGGCAGAGGAGCCAGAGATCAAATTGCCAACAGCTGCTGGATAATGGAAAAAGCAAGAGAGTTCCAGAAAAACATCTATTTCTGCTTTATTGACTATGCCAAAGCCTTTGACTGTGTGGATTACAATAAACTGTGGAAAATTCGGAAAGAGATGGGAATACCAGACCACCTGACCTGCCTCTTGAGAAACCTGTATGCGGGTCAGGAAGCAAAAGTTAGAACTGGACGTGGAACAACAGACTGGTCCAAATTGGGAAAGGAGTATGTCAAGGTTGTATATTGTCACCCTGTTTATTTAACTTCTATGCAGAATACATCATGAGGAACGCTGGGCTGGAGGAAGCACAAGCTGGAATCAAGATTGCCGGGAGAAATTTCACTAACCTCAGATATGCAGATGACACTACCCTTATGGCAGAAAGTGAACAAGAACTAAAGAGCCTCTTGATGAAAGTAAAAGGGGAGAGTGAAAAAATTGGCTTAAAGCTCAACATTCAGAAAACAAAGATCATGGCATCTGGTCCTATCACTTCATGGCAAATAGATGGGGAAACAGTGGAAACAGTGGCTGACTTTATTTTTCTGGGCTCCAAAATCACTGCAGATGGTGACTGCAGCCATGAAATTAAAAGACGCTTACTCCTTGGAAGGAAAGTTATGACCAACCTAGACAGCATATTAAAAAGCAGAGACATTACTTTGCCAACAGAGGTCCATCTAGTCAAGCCTATGGTTTTTCCAGTAGTCATGTATGGATGTGAGAGTTTGACTATAAAGAAATCTGAGCGCCAAAGAATTGATGCTTTTGAACTGTAGTGTTGGAGAAGGCTCTGGAGAGTCCCTTGGACTCCAAGGAGATCAAATCAGTCCATCCTAAAGGAGATCAGTCCTGGGTGTTCATTGGAGGGACTGATGTTGAAGCTGAAACTCCAATACTTTGGCCCCCTGATGCAAAGAGCTCACTCATTGGAAAAGACCCTGTGCTGGGAAAGATTGAGGGCAGGAGGAGAAGGGGATGACAGAGGATGAGATGGTTGGATGGCATCACGGACTCAATGGATATGGGTTTGGGTGGACTCCGGGAGTTGGTGATGGACAGGGAGGCCTGGCATGCTGCGGTTCATGGGGTCCCAAAGAGTCGGGCATGACTGAGCGATTGAACTGAACAGAACTTGAGCATCTACCATGTGGCAGCCACTGTGCTGAGCACTAGAAATACAGCAGAATACAAGATAGACATTAATCCTGCTGAATCAATAATTACACAGATTATTGTTCACTTAGACTTTTCATAAGTTCCTTAAATAAGATTATATAACAGGAGCCTGACCTACTGTAGAGGGGTTGAGGATGTGACATTTAATCTGATATGTGATGAACGCATAGGAAGTCAGGCAATGGAAGAGGGAGAGCAAAGTAGAATAGCCTTCATCTCAGGTGATGGGAACAGCCTATATCATGCTTGTATAAAGCACAAATGTCCATCCAGTACACAAACAGATATATATCTTTGGCATCAAATTTTCATGAGGGGAATATGATTAGGAAAAATTATTTTAAAAGTCTCCCAAGAGGAGGGAAGTGGTAACGGGGAAAAAAAAAAAAAAGGTTGGGAATATTGGTCTATATAAAGAATGTGGCACTTTTGAGCTATTACAGTAGCAGTGGTAGAGTTAAGATGCTGGCCTCTTCCCATAAGGACTGATGACCTACCTGCAGGTTACTGAGCTTGATATTAAGACAGGAAGTTAGAGGACTCCTGGTATTCAACAACTTGGAAATTTTCCTCTAGTATGTTTCAAATACTGCCTCTTCCTCATTCACTCTATTCTCTTACTGGACACTTGTTAGAAACTCTCCTTGTATCCTCCATGTAGTGTGTAACATCTTTCTAATACTTTCCATTTCTTTATTCTTCTGTCTTGCATCCTTGATGATTTCCTCAGATCTAGCTTCTAGTTCACTAATCCTCCTTTCAACTGCATCTGGTTTGCTGTTTATCTATATTTCTCCCATTTCAGTTTCATGTTTTTGTTCTTTTTCAAGTCTACCTGTATTTTTCAAACTATTCTATTTTGCTCTTATAATTCTTATTCCTTTAAAAAATTTTTTGAACATTCAAACCATACTTATTTTAAAGTCCCTTTCATATTTCTGTATTTGCTATAATTCTTAAGGTGTGAATTCTCCCCTTTGTCATGCTAGTCTCACAGTGGCTTATTTCCTTGGGGACTCAGCAAGTTTTGGCTATGAGTTCATCTTCAGAATCATAGTGACAGACACAGATCCATGTGCTATACTATCTGGATTTGAGTTCTGGCTCCGCCACATAGTAGCTGTGTGGCCTTAGGCCAGTTACTTAATCTTTCTGTTCTTTAGGTTCAGAATCTTTAAAAATAGGGCTATTCTAAGAATTTGTTAGTATAAGCAAAGCCCTTAGTACAGTACCCACACTTAATGAAGCACTTGATCAGCATATTACTGTTACATGGCAAGAATTGCTTTACCTGGGAGGCTTATTTGCATAACTCAGGTTAATGTGACTATCTCCCCACTCTCAGCTCAAAGTAGCCAGGACACTTCTGAATTGTTTTTATTCTTCTATACCTGTCCACATTTATGGGCCACCACTTCTAGCTGCCGGATTTCTGAAGTGAAGTGAAGTAGTTCAGTCGTGTCCGACTCTTTACGACCCTGTGGACTGTAGCCTACCAGGCTCCTCCCTCCATGGGATTCTCCAGGCAAGAGTACTGGAGTGGGTTACCATTTCCTTTTCCAGGGGATTTTCCTGACAGAGGGATTGAACCCGGGTCTCTTGCATTGCAGGCAGATGCTTCAACCTCTGAGCCACCAGGGAAGCCCTTTCTAGAGGAGTTCAAATCCCACCCCCATCCCCCACTCTGCCACTAAAACCCTGAACCTGGGACTCATGTCCACTTTGAATCCCTTTGTAGACTGTGGAGCGGTTATGGCTCTGAGCTACCTCTTCATTTCTGGTTCTAGAATTTGTTTGCTTGGTTTTCGTTTTTGATCTCTGCTGCATATTTAAATTTTCTAAAAACAATGCATTTGTAGTGGAAGAGGAGCTTCCTGCTACAACTCAGGCAACTGAAATGAACAGAAATCCCTGCATGTTCTTTCTAAAGAGGCTTAGCTGTCATTTGGCCATGAGATCCTTGAGAGAACCCAGTACACAAAAGGACATGTTTTATTTGCATTTGTATCCCCTAACCCTAGCACGGGGCCTGGTACACTTGACATATGCTTACTGAATTAAGAAATGAAACACCACATTGGCAACAAGCCTTCAGCTCACTGATTTCTCTAAGTCCTACAAGCCTTCAGCTCACTCGTTTCTCTTAGCTTTACCACCACCGCTGCCATGGTGTGGGCCCCCGCCCTCCTCGTTCCTGTGAATGAGCTCTGTCAAAAAGATACAGTTTCTAACAAACAAAAAGAGGTGTAATGCATTCAATCAGTGACTAGCTCAAGGACAAGCACCTGATCTGGGTTTCTTTTACTCTCAAAGCAAAATAGCCAAGTGGAAACACTTCAGAGGCCATAGATTATTCTGATTTTCAGACTGTTTTTGTTCAGCACCAGAGTAAAACGTTGAACAGGTAGCTGATGCAATCTGGCAAAGTAAGTATATAGCTCTATTTATATTAAGATACACACATATATCAGGCCATCAGCAGTATTTGTATAAACAGTGACTCTCCTATGAAGGTAAAGGCCACCCCCTTCAGTTCCAGTGACTGAGATATATTTTTCCAATCCTGGGGGCAAATACAGATGCAGCAAGTTCCTTCTTCCCCTTGGAAATTTGGCAGACTTGCCAGCTCTGACTCTGTTGCCACATTCCCTTGGGGTTTTATGACTCTGTGCATATGGCCTGTGTGAAGGCTTCACTTAGGTCACCTTATGCCTTTGGCAGTCAGCATGGTGGATGACGATTCAGGAAGACCCTGGTGTTTCCCAGATGGGTCCAGATCTGGCCATGCAATTACTGCCCTCCAGCTGGGAAATGTGACGCCGGGGTGATGAAGTAGCTGCTGAGAAGGAGGTAGTTTGACTCTGAATTTGGTCTGTTCTTTATTTAAATCCAAAGACTGAACCAACACACACACACATATGCACACATACATATATTGATAAAATCAATAGCATACACACACAAATACACCACTCCCCAATTACAGGGGGTGTTCTTTTGGATTTCCTGGTGGACTCCCCTAAACATGTATTTCCTAAGCTCATCTCCTATGCTGGCCCCTGTTTACTTGTCTCATCATTCTCTCTTCCTTTGCTCTCCTACTTATTTCCTTATCATCGCTTTTAACCCTCTTGGAGTTCCCATGAACCCAGTTTGAGGCCCTTTAAGGCACATAAAGGGATCCTAAATCCTTCTTCAATGTGAGCTGCTTTGCTTCATTCTGTCCCATGATCACAGAGAAGCCTGTCTCTGGTCTCAGTTCTGAAGGGAGGCAGCCTCCTCAGGGAAGCTGCCCCATCACTGGTAATATGACACTACCCTTGGGGTGGGCATTCTCACTTGTAAAGGAGAGAACTGGAATAAATTTGGTCCTAATCAGAGCATCTCAAATAAGTCATCCTTCCTTCCATCAACACAGTGTTCGTTCACTGTTACTCCAGAGGCAGCAGGGAAAGAATATGGAGTCTGTACTTAGGCAAACTTGGCTTCAAAATCCAAGTTCAGCTGTTAATAGCTGGGTGACCTTGGGTGAGTTTCTTCCCCTCTGAGTCTCTGTTTCTTTATCTAGTTGGAATCAAATAGAGCATATATGCAAAGTGCTGGACACATAATAGCCACTCT
Source organism: Bos indicus x Bos taurus (assembly GCF_003369695.1). Taxonomy (NCBI): domain Eukaryota; kingdom Metazoa; phylum Chordata; class Mammalia; order Artiodactyla; family Bovidae; genus Bos; species Bos indicus x Bos taurus. The sequence continues at coordinate 127,563,486 of NC_040105.1, forward strand.
GTATATAGGAGCCATGACTACGATCATCTGGATGATGGTCGTAGGCCTTGGCCCTTCTCATCTCACCTGAGGCAGAAATTCTCAGAGCCCTATTTTCTCAGGGTTAAATGGAGGACTGTAAAGATCCACAAACATCTTCCCACATCCAGTGGTGTGATAAGCTCAGAGCTGCTGACGCTCAGCACAGCACTAGCTCTCTAAACTCTAGGACAAACAACAGACAGATCTCCTGCCCTCAAGGGGCCCCAGCGGTCCAAACTAGCAGATAAGAGGAAAATGTAAACATCAGGGATTAGGTTTCAACATATGAATTTTGAAGGGACACAAACATTCAGTCCATAGCAACTAGCATCTGCTAAAGTATTCCCCGTAGACCACAAGGGTTATGGAAATTCACAGGGTGGCTGCGGGTGGGGGTAGGGGGGCTGCTGTGGATAGGAAGTCTTCCTGGAAGCAGCAGGGCTTCAGCTGGGACTCCAAGAAAGGGCAAGATTTGAAGAGACCCTTACAAGGACGGGGAGCTCGGCAGACATATGCTGGACAAACTTGAGAATTAGGCACAGTTATTATTTCCATTTTACGAGTAAGAAAATGGAAGGGCAGAGAAGCCTAGTGACTTGTGCAGGGTCACTTAGCAAGTAATTGGCAGCACTGGAATTTAAGTGGGGCTCTGTCTCTGATGCTGGAGGCTGGTATTCAAAGGTGAAAAAAGATGGGCCTTTGCTGGGAAGTAGGAGCTAGGGAGCCACTGACATTTTCAAAGAGAGTGACACGATGAAGGCAATGTTTGTTTTATATACTTGGGGCACAGATGTTTAGGGGAAGATTCTGGCACCAGAGGGGTCAGTTAGAAAGCAGTGGCAGTAGTTTAAGGATGAGGATTAAAGGCCTGACCTGGGGGCAGAGGCGTAGTGGGACTGGAGAAGACATAAAAACATGAGGCATGTCAAAGGGCAAACTGACAGTCTTGGGAACTGACTGCATACAGAGAATACAGGGCAAGGGGATTAAAGTATCAGATCTGAGAACCAGAAGATTCATAATGCTGATACTGGAGATACTGGGAAGGTGAGCTAGTTTGAAGATTGATGTTTATATGAAGCAGGGTCTGATTTCCTTTATTACTATTGCTATTAATTGTACTAAAAAAAGAATGTATACTATGAGGAAACTAACAAATTCAGAATATGAGATATTCTACAACACCACTGACCTGAACTCTTCAAAAAGTCAATGTCACACACACAGACACAAAAATTAAGGCCACACACCACCGCAGAATCAATTACTCTAAAAAGACATGAGTTGGCACAATACATGAACCTTGATTTTGGATTTTTTTATTTAAAAGGACTCTATAAGACATAGGATATTGGGACAATTTGAATATGAATTGGAAACTACAAGATATTTTATTTAGTTTCTTAGCTGTAATAATGATTTGTGGTGAAGAAGGAGAATTTCCTTATTCTTAGGAGAGTCATTCTGAAGAATTTAGGGTAGTGTGGCATGATGCCTGTAAGTTACAATCAAGTAGCTCAACAAAGAAAAAAATATGTGTACGTATAACTAGATTGATCAATAGAAATATACAGCAAATATATCAACAAGTTAATTGTGGAATTTAATGGGTATAATGTGTATTCATTGTACTTCTTTTTTTAAAACTCTATGTGTGTTTGAAATTTTTCAAAATAAGATTTGGGTTAAAATAATTCCCAAAAATATGAACATAGTAAAAAGTTAACCCATACAAAAAAGGATATGTAGTGAACATTTCTACCCTACACACTCAGTACTCCCTTCCCAGAAGCAACCACTGTTCACGTGTCTTGAAATATTATCTGCATTTACGAGGCTGTATTTATGTTTGTAGATCCTTTTGTAAAATAGAGTTCATGCTATAAATCTTTTTGTTAGCTGCAATAGACTCTTTTATCTATGCAGTTGGGGGAGTAGTTGGTCAGTTAATTAAAAGTCCGTTAAAGAAGTGCCTGGATCTACCAGGGAGAGGTGTTCCTGGGCATCCAGTGTCGGTGCATTTTACAGAGGAAATGGAATGGAAACTCCTGAGAGTTGGCTCCACAGAGGCCTGGTAAGCAAGCTTCCGCTGCAATGCTGGCAGCTCACTTTTTGTATAAGTTTCCAGACTTCTCAGAGATCGTTCCATAGGACAATGTATAGACCTGCCTCATTCTTTCAGGCTAGTTTTGAGGATGAGTTGCTTCTAGGATGCGTATAGTTGTAATCATATTGTACTTGGGGTGATGCAAGGCAGGGGAGCATCTGGGTGGAAATTTCCTGGGCTTTCTGAACTTACCTGATCTGAAGAATACTTGGGTATTTTTTGAACAAGCTCCCGAGCTTGGGAAATGCTGCCATAAACAGTTGGAGAAACACGGCTGGGCCTCCGGTGACAAGATTACTCTGAGGGGTGGAACTCCCACTAATGGTGCTAGTTAATGCAGAGTAGACAGAGGAGGCAAGACGCCAGAGAAACGCGGAGGTCCAAGGACAGAGCTCACAAGCTCCCATGCGAGCTTCCGCCCTCTGCCCTTGCTCACCAGAGATGATTGCCTCCTGTTGCAATCTGGGGGGTCACATTTCCAAAGCATGTGCAACTTTGCATATGAAAACCCTCCCTAACTGCCAGCACCTGGGCAAATTCAAATCCTCTACTCCAACATCAGGGTCCTCCCTGCAAATGAGAAGGTTTGATTGGAAAAATGTGACTCCAGAAACCAGATCTGGGATTGAACTGAAATTGCCTGAAAAATGAAAGCATTGGCACTATTAACAAAAAGGGACTGGATTCCTTTCTTTTTTCTCTTTTTCTTTCTTTCTTTCTTTTCTTTTTTTTTTTTTTGCAGCTAAATCCTGAACAGCTTGCAAACCTTGGGAGGCAGCCATCCCATTATCATTCCTGATATGGACTTGAATTTCTAAGAAATGACTTTTTTTTAAGATCTGTGGAATTGAACCCCTACTAAAAGCAGTCCAAGGAGACTCAATCACAGTTTTTCAAGAACAATCCTGAGACAAGAGCCTGAGCTCTGTGGGGCCTGGAGGGCCCAGAGACCCAGATAGCCTGGTGCCGACCCCCAGTAAGTCCCTTCAGGAGTCCTGGAAACCCCAGACATTTATCTAAATCACCCCCTGAGGTGGGACTAGGTAGAGGAGGCAGCCAGGCCTCCACATCATGTAAGGGACCCAAAATGCCAGAGGGGCCCTTGATTTGTCACACTGCCAGAAAGGTTCAGATTTCAGTGTCAAGCACTGAAGTCACCCTGTCTTCTCTAAATCCAGTGTCTTGGAGGTACAGACAGGATCCTCAATCTTTTAAGATCAGTTTTTCACTTAAAGTAAAAAAAACAAATGCAAAAGGGAAGGTAGAACTGGGTCTGGTCTTGGGTGTGAGCCTGGACAGTGGGCTGCTGCTAAGTCACTTCAGTCGTGTCTGACTCTGTGTGACCCCATAGTCGGCAGCCCACCAGGCTCCCTTGTCCCTGGGATTCTCCAGGCAAGAACACTGGAGTGGGTTGCCATTTCCTTCTCCAATGCATGAAAGTGAAAAGTGAAAGTGAAGTTGCTGAGTCGTGTCCGACTCTTAGCGACCCCATGGACTGCAGCCCACCAGGCTCCTCCATCCATGGGATTTTCCAGGCAAGAGTACTGGAGTGGGGTGCCAGGAAAGGAAGCCTAGAGGGCCCAGGGCCAGCCCACCTGGTCCTAGTAGACCCTTTGGGAATGAGGGAAGTGAGGTGTGGGGCCCAGGGAGAGGCAAAGTCAGGAAGTGCATGAGGGACCTGGGCCAAGACGGTCTGCTGTGGCCCCACGGGCACACACGGGCCCTATTGACTGGGACACCGGGAAACCATCACACGGTCTCCAATCCCCTAACTGTGTGGTTACCATGACCATGCCAAGTGTGTATGCTTCCCACATCTTTTGTGAGCCTGCTAACCCCAGACGCTTCCTCGTGCCCCATGGTTCAGTGGCACAGACTCCAGTGGCGGGGGGCAGTGGCAGGAGCCTCATGGCTGAGGGAGCAGGCCTCAAGGACCTTACAAAACAATTTACTCCGACTCTGCTATGCCTCTTAAGAACTCCACAGCTCTGAATTTTTAAAAAAATTTTTCATTATCCTCCCACTACCCACACACTTTAAAAAAAAAAAAAAAATTGTCCAGGCTGGGTCTTCGTTGCTGCATCCAGGCTTTTTTCTCTAGCTGCAGCAAGCAGGAGCTACTCTCTAGCTCGGTGCATGGGTTGCTCATGGGTGAGCTCTCTTGCCATGGAGCACGGGTTCTAGGGTGCACAGGCTTCAGTGGTTGCAGCACGTGGGCTCAGTAGTTGTGGCGTGTGGGCGTGTAGGCCTACAGCGTGAGAGATCTTTCCAGACCAGGAATCAAACTTGTGACTCCTCCACTGGCAGGTGGATTCTTAAGCACTGGACCACCAGAGAAGTACCCCCCATCACACTTTTAAAGGCACATACTCTGTGCCAAGTGCTAGAGTAAGCATATTAGATGTATCGTTTAATTCATCCTCATCAAAACCCTGTGAGGTGGGTATTCTCATTGCCTTCATTTTACAGATGTGGAAACTGAGGCCCAGAGAGGTCAAGTCATGTGGCCAGCACAGCCCATCTATTCAGTAGCAGAGCTTCTAGAAGTCAGCTAGCATGCTAGAATCCATCAGATTACTTTTCTTAAACTTACCTTTAACTTGTCTCTCCCGATCAATTCAACTTGTCTGCACAGTGAGTTTTACCCAGCAGTTCCAGCCTAGGCTTCTTTTGGAGTCTGCCTAAGCTGGCTAGATGGTTGCATCTGGGTCACTGTAATCCAAAAAGGCTTAATTAAAATCGGGAAATACATTCAACCGTGTCTCCAGCAATGCTATGAACTCTAGATGTGGCAAATGAGGTTGTGAGGACATTAAAGGCATACAAGGTGCTTGGGGCACAGCAGAGGCACTTGGAAAATACACACCTGTGTGCCAGTATAAGTTGAGAAATGAGAAAAGGGAAGTGTTTGGCTCTAGATGACTGAGTTTCCTTTTGTAAAGACTGTGGACAAAGGGACTTTTCCACTAAAAGACACTTTGGGTCTGGGGGGAACCGTCTCCAGTCTGCAGGGCTTCAAGCAGGACTTTGCAAGATGGGTGTTTGGGTGGGTGAGGAGGGGAAAGTGGGTGACAACTGGCAGTCTGAGGGCATGAAGAGGACAGAGGAAGAGAGGGGACAGAGAAGAGGGGATGAAAGACTGGAAGTAAAGGGAGCAGGCCCAGAAGAGAGAGAAGAGGAAGGACAGAGATGATTGGGGGTGAGGGGCAGTAAAGGAGAAATTGTGGGAAAGAGACGAGGGATTGGCTTTGAAAAATCGGTTCCTTCTTTCAATAAATCATTATTAAGGGCCTTCTATGTGCCAAATACTGTGTTAGGTGCTCCGGACACTGGGAGACACCACAGACCTGGAGCTTCTTTGTGGGTTTGTTCTGCCTGTAATTTAGCCCCTTTAGAGAGAGTCATCGGAGAAGGCAATGGCACCCCACTCCAGTACTCTTGCCTGGAAAATCCCATGGACAGAGGAGCCTGGAAGGCTGCAGTCCATGGGGTTGCTAAAAGTTGGACACAACTGAGCAACTTCACTTTCACTTTTCATTTTCATGCATTGGAGAAGGAAATGGCAACCCACTCCAGTGTTCTTGCCTGGAGAATCCCAGGGACGGGGGAGCCTGGTGGGCTGCCGTCTATGGGGTCGCACAGAGTCGGACACAACTGAAGCAACTTAGCAGCAGCAGCAGAGAGAGTCATAGCAGAAGGCAATGGCACCCCCACTCCGGTACTCTTGCCTGGAAAATCCCATGGACGAAGGAGCCTGGAAGGCTACAGTCCATGGGGTCGTTGAGGGTCGGACATAACTGAGCGACTTCACTTTCACTTTTCACTTTCCTGCATTGGAAAAGGAAATGGCAACCCACTCCAGTGTTCTTGCCTGGAGGATCCCAGGGACGGTGGAGCCTGGTGGGTCGCACAGAGTCGGACATGACTGAAGTGACTTAGCAGCAGCAGCAGAGAGAGTCATAAGGATCAACAGGGCCACTTGCTGAACTGTGCTGGGCTGTGAGGCAGGGAAGGTCTTTGGAGTAAGGGTCTTTGATGGTCTTAGGAGAATCTTTGAAGGTCTTAGGAATAAGCTGGGTTGCATTTGCCCTTAAAGTATGACTCAAGATTGTGACATTGGGACTTCCCAGGGTCAGGTGTCCATCCATGCTGTTATCACCAGGTTGCTTCTCATCTGCCTCATTAAACACATATCTGCATGGACTGGAGCCGTGTAGTGGCTTGTCTCTTCCACAGAGTAAAGGGTCTATGTTTATGATACCGTCACTTGGCTACCTTTCCTCTTCCCTTCCTGAGTTCTGAAGCACACTCTTCATGACTGAGGTTGCTGTAAGGATAGTTTCTGGAGAAGTGAGGACTGACAGTATAGTCAGTGGTCCACTGGTAAAAAGTTTAACAATTGGCCCTCTCAGTTAGTGGAAGAGAAGGATGCTGATTTATAGCATTTGCAGATTTCCACACTTTCACATGGTGTAAACACTCCCACCAAGGCCAATTTCAGGCTCTCAGTATGTTGTCATGGAACAGTCATAAAGAGGGACTTCCCTAGCAGCCCAGTGGTTAGACTCTGAGCTTCCACTGCAGGGATCATGGGTTCGACCCCTGGTCAGGAAACTAAGATCCTGCATGAGGTGCAATGTGGCCCCAATTATTTTTTTAATTTTTAAAAAAGAGTTGGGATGAGATGTCCACCTGTGCACTATCATAGGGTGTTTCTACCACATAGGCATAACAGATGTAAATCAAGAGCATAGATAATAGTGAAGTGTAGCAAGATAATTTGGAAGTGATGAGTATTCAGTATGTATCAGCCTTATATCTTGAATATAATTTAATTGCCAATATACCTAATTTAATGTTTAACAATGACTTTATTCAACAAGTCAACTCCCCCAATCTTTGTTGAACAATCAGTTTTCACTATCCAACAGGGTGTGGTTCTATGTCCCTTTTCTCTTAGCTTCAGCGAGAGAAAGAGAAGCTGAGGAAACAGAGCCTCGGGGCCCTCACCCCACTTTAACCAGAGCAGCCCCACTTGTATTCATTTTTTGGTTCTGTGTTTGAACGAAGGATTCCAATGTTTAAAAAAAAATTTTTTTTGAACACACTCGTGTAGATGGGCTATGATGCCCTTTCTATCTGCGATATCCAGAGTGAGCCATGCCCCATCTCCCCTTTCCTTGCCTGGACCCATTTTTGTCACTCAGGCTTCCTCCTCCTGCTACTCCCAGCAATCCTCTGTCCCATCCCAAGGATTCTCAACTCCACTGAAGGGACAACTGTTATCGTTGGATCTGGTTTCGACTGGGATTCCTTCTGGGCATACTTTACTCTTCAGCATGTGACTCCAGAAGCTTCTTCTAAAGGTCTTTCAGATACAAAGGGATGGATGTACAAAGGGCAGAATTCCAAGAAGGAGGGGTACTCCCATAATCGACCTAATTTATATCTTGCATTCTCCGTCCAAAAGCTCTACGTGTCAGTGGACTACTGGGTTACCAATTGCTGCCCGATCATGGATCTCTATTTTTCTTTACACAACACAGTTTTCTTTATGTAAAAGCTAAAAACTGTTCTTAGCAGATGTTTGGGTTGCTCTCCCACTGAATGCAAGTTTTTCAGCCATGGAAATGCATGAGGGGGCCGCAGGGGTTATGGATGTGACACAATTCTTTTCTGAAGGCAAATTCACCCTCCTGAGCTTGCCAGAGAAATTATTTTTCCAGGAAAACTAAACAGTAAGCACATACTTGGATGTTCCTTGCAGGCAAGAGAGGAGCCCTTTCTATCCCATTAAGGTCAGGCAATTGCCCAAATGATTTGCTTCACTGCCTATCATAACGGGGAGTGTGGGACAGAACCAGCGGGAGCCTACTCTCATCTCTCTCCCTCCAGCAGTCACAGTCGAGCAAAGTTCACAGGCACAGGCACCCTCTGAAGCCTGCAGTCAGAGAAGCTGAGGCTGGGGCCACTTGGAAACCCCTCAACACACACGCGCGCACACACGCACACACACAGTGTTCCCCTAGCTCAGTGCCACAGCTCAGCTCATATGGATCAGTGTTCTAGAACCAAACATGGAGAGATGGCATTTGGTACGTGGAAGCTGGGACCTAGGAGCTCACAGGATGGGATACAGTGCTGAGCTTCCTGGTCAGCTGCCAAGTCTGCCGGGTGTGCGCTGTTCAAATCCGATAGGGTAGCCAGTGGCCCAGGAGCTTGGGAGGGAGTGGAGGCTGCTATTTCCTGCCTGTAAGGCTGCCTTCAGAGGCTTAGGGGTACGTTCGCAGCTTGGTTTCTCAGGTTCTGTCCCCACTCTTGACAAACTCCCCTTGTCCCCATTTCCCTGAGAGTGATGGCTCTATATCTGAAGGCTCTTACAGGAGGGAGGGATGAATGCATGCCCAACACATAAAACAGACTCAAAGCCAAGCTCTGTCCAGTCTAGGCCAACTTAGGTGATAAATCTTGCTCAATTCCCTGGTCAGAATACCTTTGGCTACCTCTGCAAGCCAGGTCTATTCTCCATCCAGAGCCCTTTGGCTACAGTCCCTGCACAGTCGGCACTTTCTCCTCTTCTCTGGCCAAGCTGAGCTCACTCTCCCCTGGCTCCCCCAAAGCCCTTCACTTTCAGAATCAGAATCCTTTGAACCCAAACTTTGTCTCTTACAAAAGTCTCTTCTTTTACCTCCAACTTTATTCCAACCTAGACTCCTAAATTCTCTTGAGGCTTCCAACACTTGAATTCGGGGGAATTTGGTCTTTCCAGGGGAAACAGAAGTGTTCCTTATTTATTTATTAACATCCAGGGGCTGCTATCATATATAGATGATCCACAGGAGATAGCAACCTGAGTGTGTTTTTCCCTCATCACTTGCTCTTGACCTTGGAGAGAGGTTTGAAAGCTAAATGTAAACCATTAGCAAAATACTGTCTTTTCAATGCACCAAAAGGAGGGAAAGTTAGCTTATCTTTCAGAAGCCCCCAGAGTATTGTGGACTAGCTGAGTAAGTGTAATTAGAAAAAGGAAAAGGGAAGTCAAGGATAAATTCACATGGAGCTGAAGGAGCCTCATGATAAAGTGGATTTTCCCAAGAATTGCCGGAAAGCAAAGCTGTTCAGCCTTTGGGAAATGGTGAGTCCAAGAATTTCTGAAGCGCTCCCACCCTTCACCTGGCCATGGCCTTGATATCACCAAAGAGTTCTGCTTGCTCTGCTCCAGGCTCAAGCAGCAAGCTGTTTTCATTGCTACTTTCCAAACTGTGCTCATATCCATTATCTCACTTGATTCTTGCCAGGACCCTGTGAGGTAGGTAGGACAACTATTAGTTTTCCCTGGGCTCACTTTTGGAAGATGCCCAGGACTCAGATTTTGCACAATTGTAACTTGACAGATTTGGCTCCATTTTCACATGCTAACAAAACCTGGCCCAGCCTAATCCTTATGTAAAGGGGAGATTTTTCCTGCAACATTGAACTAAACTAGGCAGAGAGATTCCTGACCATCAGGGGTGACATGATGGGGTGGGGGGCAATCTCAAAAAAATTTAGTAATTCTACCCCTCCCCTCCCTTTCTAGAGCACAGGCTTTTGAATGGGGAGGGCTTGTGTTATCCTCAAGCTACTCAAACCTTCTTTCTTGAAGACTCGATGCTAGCTATATTTGATCAAACAATTGATCAAGTGCCGATTGTGGAGGCACAGAGAAGTATGAGATGTGGACCCCGACTTCCAGGAACTTACAGTTTGCTGGGAGCTAAACTTGTACACTGGAGAAGGCAATGGCACCCCACTCCAGTACTCTTGCCTGGAAAGCCCCATGGACCGAGGAGCCTGGTAGGCTGCAGCCCATGGGGTCGCTAAGAGTCGGACACGACTGAGCGACTTCACTTTCACTTTTCACTTTCATGCATTGGAGAAGGAAGTGGCAACCCACTCCAGTGTTCTTGCCTGGAGAATCGCAGGGACGAGGGAGCCTGGTGGGCTGTCATCTCTGGGGTCGCACAGAGTCAGACATGACTGAAGCAACTTAGCAGCAGCAGCAAACTTGTACACACGAGACAACAGTACATATCAGGCAAAACAGTGAATGTCAGGGAGAGTTGATGCAGCCAGGGGAGGCATCTCAGAGAGTCAGAACACAGGAGGGTGGTTAAAAGCATGAGCTCTGGGGTTGTGCAATGAACATGGCTTTGCAGTCCAGATCCACCATTACTAATGGAAACTTTGAACAAATCACTATACCCTATCTGTAAAATGGGATGAAAATTAATAAACAGCTATCACATTAAGTTGCTGAGATTAAATGAACACAGTACCCAGCACATAGTTAAGTGTTTAACAAATGGCATCATTCAGGCACTATTTAAGCTGATCACTGAAGAATGGGTGGTTTGGAGACACTCATAGAGAGAGTCAGAACAATACAAGGCATGGAATTAAACAAAGTCACTGAATTTAAAAATAAAGGAGGTGTGTGAGGATGCTGAGGATAATGGTCTTACCAAAGCAGAGGATACACGTTAAAGGACTAGGAAAAAAATACACTTTGTTAAGTTAGGTGCAGCTAGATGGTGAAAAGCCTTGACAACCAAGCAGAGGAGATAGACTGGATATAACAGGAAGTGAGAAGCCAGCAGAGACTCTGAAGCAAGAGGATGATTTGGGGATAGTGGTCTTAGAGTAAGATTGGCCTGGAGGTGTGTTTAGTGACTTAGGCAGGGACTGAGGGATATCTACTATATCAGGTGTGTGTTCATATGGACTTGAACTAGAGACTTGAGAGTGAGATTACAAAGCATTTTAAAATATTGGGAGGGGGTTAACTGGATAGAATTGGCAATTGGATATGGGAAATGAAAGAGAAGGAAAAGACCAAAAGAGTTCCAAAGTTTTGAGTCTAGATGACTTGGAAAGCGGTGGTGCAATTGACAGAAAAACGGGAGTCAAAAGGAAAAGCAGGCATGGAGGAAAGGAAATGGATTCAATGTTCAATGTTCAATTTGAGATGATGGTAACACTTGCAAATAGAAATGTCTAGCAGAAAATAGTGACTGATGCAAAGAGCCAACTCATTAGAAAAGACCCTGATGCTGGGAAAGATTGAAGGCAGGAGGAGGGGGGATGGCAAAGGATGAGATGGTTGCATGGCATCACCAACTCAATGGACATGAGTTTGTGCAAACTCTGGCAGATAGTGAAGGACAGGGAAGCCTGGCACGCTGTCCATGGGGTTTCAAATAGTCAGACATGACTGAGCAACTGAACTGAACTGAGCAAAGTTATGAGATAGGTATTATTATTATTTCCCTTTTATAGATGAGGAAACTGAAGCGCAAAGAAGGTAAATAGCTTACCCCAGGCCACACAGTTAGTAAGTGGCAGAACGGAGAGTCAAACCTCCACTCTAGCTTCAGAGACTGTTTTGAATAACTCTGCTATGTTTGTTACCTCTTTAAGAAAGGAATTTTCTGTAGGTTTCTGGTAGATAGCCTTCATCAAATTAAAGTTTCCTTTTATTTCTAGTTTTCTTAGAGCTTTCTAAGAGCAAATGAGTGCTGTGTTTGTCAAATATTCTAGCTGTATCTATTGAAATGATCATATCATTTTTTCATTTAACATGCAAATATAATGAATTACATTGATATTATTTCTAATGTGAAACAACCTTGCATTTCTGGGATTAAACCCTAATTGATTCTATTATATTCTTCTTTTTCAAAAGTGCAGGATTTGATTTGCTAATAATTTATTTAGGGCTTTTGTATAGTGTCATTTTTCTGTCTTCGTACAGTTTGGTATTTGTATAATGATAGTTGGGCTTCCCTGATAGCTCAGTTGGTGAAAAATCCACCTGCAATGCAGGAGACCCTGGTTCAATTCCTGTGTCAGGAAAATCCACTGGAGAAGGGACAGGCTACCCACTCCAGTATTCTTGAGCTTCCCTTGTGGCTCAGCTGGTAAAGAATCCACCTGCAATGTGGGAGACCTGGGTTTGTTCGATCCCTGGGTTGGGGAGATCCCCTGGAGAAGGGAAAGGTTACCCACTCCAGTTTCCTGGCCTGGAGACTTCCATGCACTGTATAGACCATGGGGTCACAAAGAGTCAGACACAGCTAAGCGAGCCACTTACTATAATGATAGTTTGGGGAAATAAATTGGAAGCTTTCCATCTTTTTCAATGTTCTGAAGCAGTTTGTTTATTGATAAGAGGATGTCCCGTCAAAGTTTGGTACAATTTACCTTTAAAATCTTTATGTGTCAAGAAGGTTGACGTGTATGCTTTTTTTTTTTTTTTTTTTTTGGCATTTTTTATTCTATTTCAATTTCTTCTCTAGTTTATTGGCACAGTCTGATTTTCATCTTCTCAAACCAAGTTTGGTCATTTATATTCCCCTAGAAAACAATCCATTTCATCTAGGTTCCACATTTATTGCCATAAATATTAATACAAAATGCCAATTATTTATAACTTTATACATATACCAAGACTGACACAATTACTAAGAATATTTAAGTTTTCCTACAGTTTTTAATGCATTTGAAATGTAGTTCTCTTTTTTGTTTCCCCGTCTTTTTTTCTTTCCCTCTCCCTCTATCTCTTTTTTACTCCTGAGTGGTTTATTTTTATTTTAACAAACTTGCTAACGTTGCCTATTTTAATGGTGTTTTCAAAGAGCCAGCTTTTGTTTGTATAGATCAACTTTCCATTTTTTGTGATTGTGTATTTTGTAAATTTTTAGTTTAATCTCTATTAACAAGCCTTATTCCTGTCAAGCCCATCTGTCTGGACTATCTTTCCTCCTTCCCTTCACTTGGCTGACTCCTACTCATTCTTCAGTTTATGCATCATTTCTTTCAAGAAACCTTCCCTGACCCTCCAGCATGATTTAAATGCTCATCCTCTGTCCTCCCCCAGAAACTTCCAGCGCTCATCATTCTACATTATAATTAGCTGTCTGCTTATGTCTCTCCCCTATTAGATTGCAAATTCCTTGAGGGCAGGGACCGTATCTGGTTCATAATTGTACCTCCAAGTGCTTAACACAGTACTTGGCTTCCCTGGTAGGAATTCAAATGGAAGGTTTATTGGAGGTACCACTCCATGAGTCGGCAGGCAGATCTAACAGAGAGGTTCCCCCCAGTCTGGTACATGAGGTCTGGGATCTTTGTTTGTTTTGATTGAAATATAATTGATGTACAATGTCCTGTTAGTTTCAGATGTACTGCATAGTGATTTGGCATTTGCATGCATTATTAAATGATCACCACAATAAGTCTACTAACTCTCAGCCCCATACAAAGTTATTAGAATGCTATTGACTATATTCCTTATGCTGATGATATATATTGCCTCCCCATGGCTTATTTATTTTATAACTAGAGGTTTGTACATCTTCATCCCCTGCACCTTCTTCACCTACCCTCTCAGGTATTAAAAAAAGGAAAAACAATTAATTTTGATAGAACTTCCTTTCCTGATTTTTGAAGAATCAAAACCCTTCAAATGTGTAATTCCAATGGTCATCACCTAGGAAGGAGTCTTCCCCCCAACCTGCCCTCCCCTTTCAGCCCTGCATTCCAGCATGGATATAGAAGGTTTAACCCCAAAGGAGACAAGGCCAAGAGTTACCCATTAAAGGAGCTGAGGCTAACTGAAGTTAAAGGTCTACAGGCTGCCCCAGGGCTTTTCCATTTAAAAGCAGCTTTCCTGCACAGGGTCCCTTTCCTTCTCCGCAGTGAGTATGGGTGGGGGGGACCTCATCCCACACTTCCATTTTCTTGTTTCCAATCTGGTTTGAAATACCTTTCCCTCTTTTTCTTCTTTCCCCTCGATTCCCTCCTTTTATTTACCATTGATCTTGCAGTTTTTTAATTACTTGTGTCCAGGAGGTGTTTCGAGAATATGCACTGAAGTAGTAGTTTATGAAATTGGCAACATCCATGCATTGCTGCCCTAGGTTTTCTTCTGGAAACTTCTGTGGTTAGCAGTCAGATCCAAAGAAAGCAGAACATAAGCCGAACTGAAAGAGATGCATACCAAAATTATGGAATACCGTGAACGTGAGAGCCAGCTCTTGCCCACCTCTCAGCCCCCACTTCCACCCTAAGCTATAGTCTGATAGAAGACGATTTCTAGAAACAAAAATCAGAGTGGTGATAGAGCGTGTTCCTGCTCACCGTGAATTTACTCCCTGAGAAAGATGGTCTCACTTCCTTGCATAATCTGGGTTCCTCTTCGAAGAAGGGATCATGAAGCTAAAAATATACAGACATTTTTGAAACAGAACTCATTCTGAAATTGAAGGGAAGTCAGAGGAAGCAGGACTCAAAGTACACCCACTCTGTGCCACCTATCAAAGATAGAACTCAATGAAGAGAGATATCCCACAGGGCACAATGTGGGACCTGGGCTGCTGAGAAAAGGTTGCCAGGCAGGCTACTTCAGACCTTTCTGAGGTTGCTTTGCTGACAGCACATGTGTTACAGGCACCATGTTAGGCTCTAGGAATGTAGCAAAGAACAGGACACAGCTCTGCCCTTGAGGAGCTTCTAGGCTGATGTCTATATGGGACACTCTGTCTGCATTTGGAACTCTCCTGGCTATGACACATGGCACCTTGACCTGAACATGCCCCATCTCCTCAGCATTTTCAGTGGCCTCAAAGACAGGAACTGCATGTCTTTTATCTCTGTACCCCCAATATCTAGAACACTACTTCAAAGATGGTAGGCATTCAAGTAATATTTGTTAAATGAATGAATGAATGAAGGAAGGAGAGGAGGAATGATGAAAGAAAAGAGGATTAGGTGTCAACATTAGTAACAGTACTTTAGAATCCTGAGGCAGCCCCCAGAATCATGGGCCAAAAACCCAGAGATCCTTAGGTCAGCTTCACAGATGCTGGTGACTTTGAATTGGTCGCTTTTATTGTTGTGTTTACTCATCCTTGAAGGTATTAAAATAATAGAGCAGGAAAACAGTTTGGTGGCTCCTCAAAAAGTTAAACATTACCTTTTTAGTAACAAAGTTACCATATGACCCCACAACTCCATTCCTAGATATACACTGAAAAGAACTGGAAACAAGGATTCAAACTAGTACATGTACACACATATTCAGAGGCTTTGGCCTCACTACTCATGATCGCTAGAAGGTGAAAACAACCCAAAGTCCATCGATCGATGAATGAATTTTAAAAGTGTGATGTACCCATACAATAGAATGTCATTCAACCATAAAAAGGAATGAGGTATTGATACACGCTACAACTTGGATGAATCTTGAAAACATTGTGCTAGGTGAAAGAAGACATAGGTCAGTTTAAGAAGATGGCCTTTTGAAGAAAGTCTTGAGAAAATGTTGGTGTAGCTAAGGAGATGGGTGAGCACAAAGTGTTGGGTACCTGGGTGGGGCAGTGCTAGGAAATGCTTATTGACTGATTTCTTGATTGAATAAAAAAAAAGATATTTACATAAAGGATCTCACTTCAGGGATGCCCTATCTTGGGTCTTGTCTTCAGGCCACATTTTGTGTCAATGCTCTCATTCCTCCATTCTTTCACTCAACAAACATCTATTGAGCACTTCCTGTGCTCTAGGAAGCACAGTGCTAGGGATTCATAATCATACACATGGACAAGAAAAATTCACATACAATTGCAAACATTATTTTTAAACCGAGTTTCAACCTTTTACTTCTCCAAACTTTGAGCTTGATTAAACAGATTGGCAAGAGCAGGACAAGTTATGGTGACAGTGATGGTGTTTCCACAACTGGACTATGTGGTGCAAGAAGCATGGTTAAGGAGCAGAGTACTTGAAAATGAGGCCAGCTCAGGAAATGGCCCTGTGACAAAGGAAGTAGAAGAGACTGTCTTCCCGTGTGTCCTGTCCTCTCTATCCCCTGCCTGGACCACCTGGAGACAGTGGATTGAAGCAGTGTTCTCACCCTGTGTGCAGCAAACGTTTCTCTCACCCCCAGCATAACTCACGAGGGGCCGTGTGTGAGCACTAGGTCGCCCAAAATTGAGGGGAGGCAATCTGATCAGAATGAAGAAGGGTCTGCTTCTTGCTGCCTATGCTACAGTTAATCCATTGCCATCTGTCTTTATTTTGCTGACTCACTGCTTTCATTTGGGTTGGCAGTTCTTTTGCTGTTGGCTGCAGTCTTTAACTGTTTACAGAGGGCTGAGATGGATGGAGAATTAGGGGCTTTGCATTCATTCCCTGGATGAAATCCTACCCAGGTACTGTGGGCCTCTTGTCGAGGGCTGAGGCCAAGGCCTCTGGATTTTGATGGATGGTGGAGATTAAGTGTAGGGTAACACATCATTTAGTCTGATTGCAAGGCCAGATTTCTCCCAAGTGCTGCCAAATGAGCTGGGAGGTCATGTGAATTGTCTGCCCAAGCACAAGGGAGCACGGCGCCTTTTAATTAGAACAAGGATGAAGGCTATTCGGGACCTTGGTCTGTCAGGGAACTTGGAGCACCCACATCCTATACCTCATTCAAGGTTCTCTTTAAGCTTCACCTCATCCATGGACACCTCCGCTGTATTAACTTCCATCCCCACCAAACATCCCACCCCTCCTCCAAAATGCACTTTTCTACACTTTGAATCTCATCAGCATTTGTTTTTTATTGTGTACAGTCCTGGCTCACTCTGTCATTTTGGAGCCTACCTTCAGCCTAGTGAGAGACTCTTTATCGTTGTGAGATATAAGCTCATCAAGACGTGAAATTCTAGCCGTTATAGCTCTGAATGTGATTCTGGGCATTACATGTTTGTGATCTAAACCTGAGGTGACATACAGCTTATTGTCACACTTTGAAGGATGAAGCACAGTGCTATTCATAATACTGGGATACCAGGTGTAAACTGGGACCACCCTGGGCAAGCCAGTGCATATCTTCACTCCACCTAAAGCACTGGGCTCCTGTTTGACTTATTTGGTTCCTGCCCCAACTCCCAGGTAGGATAGGTTGACACTGAAACTGAGTAGGCAGATAGACCAAAAGTCCCTCAACTCCCTCTACCCTCAAATGATCTAACACAGAAAGTATCCTTTAAAGGGTTAAAACTGATATAAGCCCACTGCAAACCCATGGCGTCTTATTACAAGTCATTCTATCAGATATCCTGGAAGTGTTTCCACTGAATTCCTATAGATTTCAAAGGCCAACAATGGCTTCCCCAAAATCATCTTCTCCTAGGATCCAGCTACCATATAACAAAATGGAGGTGACTTGCTTATCGGAATTATCCCTTTGAAAGCTTAACATTACATGGTCTAACTATCCCAGGGTCATCTGTGTTGGAAGGTATTCTCTACCAATAGGTCAAGATTAAAAAGTAGCCTCCAGAAATTGGAGCCCTCATACACAGCTGGTGGGATTGTAAAATGGTACAGCCACTTTGCAAAACAGTCTGGGAATTCTCAAGCAATTAAACACAGAGTCACCATATGACCCAACGGTTCTACTCCTAAGTATATTATATACCCAAAACAATTGAAAACAAATGTCTACACAAAAACTTGTGCATGAAGGTTCATAGCAGTCCAATAATATTGGACTTTGCATAATAACCAAGAAGTGGAAACCATTCAAATGTCCATCAACTGACGAATAGATAAACAAAATGTGGTATATCCTTACAATGGAATATTATTCAGCCATAAAACTAATGAAGGACTGACATGCTACAACACAGATGAACCTTGAAAACATTTTGCTAAGTGAAAGAAGCCAGACACAAAAGACTACATCATATGATTTCATGTCTATAAAGTATCCAGAACAGGTTAATCCATAGAAACATAAATATTAGTGGTTGCCTAGGACTGGACAAGGTGGGGCATTTGAGATGGGAAGTGACAACTAAAGGTTACAGGGCTTCTGGCATCAGGGGCTGTTGAAAATGTTCTAAAACTGATTGCGGTGATGTTTGTATAACTCTGTGACTGTACTAAAAAATCAGTGAATGATACATTGTACATGGGTGAATTGTATGGTATGTGAATTATATCTCAATAAAGCTGTTTTAAAAAGTAGCCAGGACTCAGTACCAGCTATCCAGGCTAGACTTGGCGTTGCTTTAGTAAGAACATGGGTGCCTTCTTCCAGATCATTCTTCTCAGTCTTCTCAGGTTGCCCAAGCACCAGCTTTGGCAAATGCCTCCTAAGGGCAGACCCGATTGGGGATAGGGGGAGAGAAGCCTTGTTAATACCCACAAGGCCTTGGCATTTTCTTACTAGGCTTTACAGTAGCATCCATCACAAAGTCACAGGATCCAATAATATTGGACAGGAAAGAACTTTGGAGCTTATCCACTCCAACCCTCCCCATGGAGACGCTCAAAAGGGGGAAGTGATTTGCCCGAACCACACATTTAGTCAGTGGCAGAGCAGGAACCAGAACCGGACACTCCAGACTCCTTCTCCAGTGCTCTTTCTCCTGCCCAGCTTCTCCACTGCCTCTCTTGTCCCTGTCCTACCCAAAGCAGCCCCTTGGACCCTTCCTGCTGAAATCCAGGAGAAGTCAGTCTGAGAATCCAAGCTCAAAATCAGGGTGAATTTACAATTTTGGAAACATAGTTCAAGTCTGGAAATGTGGTTGACTAAAGAGCGGGTCAGGAAATGTGCAGTATAGGTCTCCCAACATCAGGATGTGGATAGAGTACAGGATTTGACCCCTGGTGCAGCTAAATTTGTGGAATGATCACATGCTTCTCTTTATACTGTATTTGGCAGTATTAGAAGAGAAAAATAATATTCATCTTAGGAAAACCTTGGTAACTGCAAATTTTCTGGCAACCTTATTTCCTCTCGCTTTCTTGGAAGAAACCAAACGAAAAAGCAGCTGTACAAATTAGCCCTGACCAACAGGCCCGGGACCAAAACAAAAAAAAAAAAATGAAGCTCAAAACAAATCAGGCTAAATATTTAAATCAGAATAGAAAATACATCCAACTCTACGCCTACTGAAGCTTTTCAAACTGCTAATCTCCACTTGATTATCGATAACATTCTCTTTTCTAGGAGGTCAAGACAAAGCTGGGGACAGTGTGACCGAAACTTATCAGCAGTTTTCTAAACCCCTTCATCTGCATTCACAGATTTTTCTGATAGCCCTGTTTAATAGAGGTCAAATCATGTATCCTGCTTGTGAGAATCAGATTAGTACCCTGGTGAAAAGAAAGTGTGCTTAGTAAGTCACCAGTCATCAGACACTGTGGGCCAGGCACCGTGCTATTGCTGGAGGGAAGACGAAGACACAATGCCAGTTCAACAGGAGCCATCCAGCCCCAAATAAGACAAATCATAGCCAAGGGCAGGGGCAAAGCTAAGGAGGTAGCAGAGTTTATATATGTTGAATAACAGTCAGGGAACCAGCCTTTCTGGAATAGAGATTTCTTTTAAGGGAGTCATGGCATATTTGATTGACAAAGGAAGTTGGAGACAGATTGTGACAGCAGTGCAGGGTTTTGAGGAGGTGAGTGGCCAAATGAAAACCAGGTCAGGGATGTCTTCTCTTCACCCTCCCCTCAATGCTGGTTGAAGTGTGCTCCTCTAGGCTCCCATAATCCCCTGGGCCCTATCCTAACACTTTTCACACTTTCCTGTGATTCCCTGCTTCCTTAGAGTTCTCCCCTTCAAACTGATTTTCTTGTGGGAAGAGCTTATGTCTGGTTGATGTGTTTTTCCCTAAGGCCCAGCAAAGAGTTTAACCCATGGTCGGCACTCAGGAAATGTTTCTTGATGGAATGAGATGGGAACTGGACAAGATAGGCTGGGATACAAGGCTAGATATTTGGAAGAGCCATCAGGAGAAGGCTGGGGAGAGATTTGTTTAGAAAGAGGTTGCCCTGGTGCAGACATGAGGAAATATGGCCCTGACCCCAAACAGTAGCAATGGTGACTGAAAAGGGAGGATGTCAGATGTATTTCAAAGGAAGAATGCACAGGACTTGGAAATCTTAACAATGATGGAGGAAATAAAACAAAATGGCTACTGAGTTCAATTGGAGTAGTTTCCTCACGAGGTGGTGTGGTAGGTCCTATAGACCCCCGTAGTATTAACCAGCCCCTGCTCCCATTCTGTGGGCAATTGGTCATGGATCCAGCTGTTTATAGAGACCCTGGTCTTCTGCTCTTTTCATAGTTAGAATGAAGAGGACTAGACCATTGCTGAGGGGACTTTGCCCAGCTGTCTCCATGCCAGCTGTGCTGAGTCCCTAGGGAGCTCGTGCTGACCCAATAAGACTATGCTGCAGAGTGATGGCCTGACTTTTGGTCATCTTAATCCTACAGTCTCAACTCAGCCCCCACCACCTGGAGGTGTCAAACAAAGAAGTCCCAAACAAAGAAAAGCGTTAGCCTGAGAAACAAGAGTCCTCTTTTCCTAGCTGTGCCTGTTTCGTTCCACCTCAGTCTTTCTGCAGTCCAGGAAGGGAGGGGCAAGAGAAAACCACGGAACTTTTTAAAATCCCATTTTCCAAAAGCTAAATCAGATTCATTCTGTGTCTCCTACACAGACTGCATTCGTCTGGGTAATGTAAACACTGTGAGGCCACAGCTGTCTGCCAGCTGCAACGTTGAAGCCCATTTTGGGGGGCATGAAAAAACCTGTCTGTAACTATCACAGATGAGAAGTGTTAGCTAATGAATGGTCCCTGCTGAGTCCAGAGCCCAGCTGAGTTATTTCAGTCCTGGGCTTTAGCAGAGATTTTTATTGGGTAACAAATCTCAAATGCAACCGGTCACCCTCTAGACCCTGAATTGGAACTGGTCCCTCAATCCCCCCCCAGATGAACTCACTCCAGGGACATTCCTGGTAGTAGCTCAAGGATCTTGGCATTCAGAGCATTGGATGACTGCTCAAGGAGGGTACAGTGCAGGCTTAATAATCCCATGACCCCCTTGGGCTCCCCACAGCCGTGTGGACAGTGGTCTTTTCCGAGAGCAGAGTTGCCAATGGCTCCCACCGGGGCTGCTCAGCTTTGAGTGGCCTGAGAAACAGTTGGCTTTGAGTTGGACACCACTATTTCTGCTGGGCCTCAGCCTAATCCTCTGGTTCTTGCTGGCACCTTCCCTACTGTTCTTACTCCTCTTACATGGGCTCAGGTCAGGGGCAGGCAAGGCCAACAGAGCCACCAGACCAACCAGCTGGCATGAGATGAGTGCAAGGGCCCAGCACCTTGTGGGGTGTCTGCCTAGAGTGTGTGCACACCAGAGCCGTGCCTCCAGCCTGCCGTGGGGTAGAAGCAGGTACTGATGATCAGCCTCCGTGTGTGTACTGGCTCAGAGCTGTCTGCGAATTAGAGACCCACAAAAGAGAGGAAAGTGCTAAATCCAAGCCAGTGAATTTTTTGTGGTAAAATCCAAATAACAGAAAATGTAACCATTTTAATGTGCACGATTCAGTGGCATTGAGTGCATTCACGATGTTGTGCAATCATCACCTCTGTCTAGTTCTGGAACATTTTCATGACCCCCAAAGGTGACCCCATACCCACTAAGTAAGTAGTCACTCCCCATCCCCCCACCCCCAGCTCCTGGAAACCACTAATCTGCATTCTGTCTCTATGGATTTACCTATTCTGGCTATTTCATAGAAGTGGACTCATACAATACGTGGCCCTTTGTGTCAAGCCATCATTTTTTTAGTACCTCCATGTGCTAGTTGCTATAATAGGCATGAGCCTCCAACCTCAGATGCATGCCAGGTAGCAGCAGCTGCTATATTTTTTGGAATACAGTACTTAGCTCACTCAAGTCACACACTGGGTGATTTATTTGCACCACCCTGTGTAATCCTCACAACTTCCTGAAGTAGATAATAGTTATGTCCCATTTTAAAGGTGAGTAGTCTGGAGCACAGAGAAATTAAGTGACTTAGGCAAGGTCATACTAGTAGATTAAAGTTAAGATTCCAACTTAAGTCCTCCCATTATTCATCATGAATTTAGCCCGACTTTGAGCCAATCTGCTTAGTTAGAGCCAGCCTACTGCCTTTGTGGTATGTGCTGCCTGCCCCATCTTGCTTGCCTTTAAGACCCCATAGGCAAGGGAATAATCTCATGAGGCCCTTGTTAAAATACCCTTGTGCTGCCAGGGATAGGAGCCTGGCATGAGCGCCCCTTATGTTCACATGCCCTTGGGCATACCCAGAGTTTTCTCAGAATATGACCCCACCCCTTTCTCTCCTACTCATGACAGCATATGGGAATGTTAGTGACAGTTATTTATAAGGAAACTCTTGAATCCACTTGAGTTTATTTTCTTAAGTAAATCAGATACAAGCTTTGGTATTTGATTATTAGAAACAAATACTAACTGATTATCAGACACCAGAGTGCCCTGACATCAAAGATGCGAACCTGTGGTCCAAAGACTTTCTCCTTCATGACCCATCTGGAGGTGTCAGAGAGGTATAACTCGGCTCAATCAAGCTTCCCCTGGGACTGAAGATCAGATTACTGTAAACAAAGGTCTTGGGTGGCCTTCATGAGGCAGCCTCGAAGGCTGTGCACCTGATGTCTGGACTTTTGAACATGACTCTGGCTGCATTTGACACAGACTCCCATGCCCAATCACATATGTAAGAGATAGTCAGGGCCTGACTCAAGTTCACTAGCCAAAGTTGGGGGAAAGGGAAAGGAAAATGGGTATTGTCCCACTGTTTTCTAGACTTCAGGATGTATGTTTCAAAGCTCCACCAATGGGAGTGGCACTCCAGAAAGTTCAATGGAACTGAAAGAGACAAATATTGATACTCGACAGTCAGCTTCTATAATAATAATAACGGTGCCGCCTGAATGCAAATAAGCAGAACAGATGTTCCTCATGTGTTATGAGTTGAAAATCATTCCTTCATGTGGGATCAGTTAAAATCAAGCTTGAGACTTAGTGTATGTTTAATATAAAAATTCTCAATAAAAAGACTTTGGAGGCAAAATCTGAGTGAGGGCATACTAAAATCATCTGGGCAAATAATCAACCATTCGGCATTCGCCTGGAAAATATCAAGGGATGTAAGCATAGGAGGATGGCAATCCTGGGAACAGAGGTGTTGATGAGAGAAATGTCCTTTGTAATCAGATCTAATCAGAGGTCAGTGTGTTCAGTTCTTCTCAGCGTAAGTGTGGGTTAGAGCTTGCTGTTCCAAGGTGAGGCCTGGAGGAAAGGAAAACCCAATTCTTTTGACATTTAATATACAATAGAAAAATTTTCAAAAGCTGGGTTCTTAGAAGAGCTAACTTCAACTTGAACCGTCTCAGTCCAGTCACTGGCATGGGAATTAATGAGAGAACTTCAGCCTTGTTCACTGCCTTCAGGACCCCATCCACACCGTAGAAGAACTTCATATCTGAGCTGGCAGACACACTAGGAACCATGATCCAACACTCTCAGCTCACTGACGAGACAGGTACAGGAGTGTTTTTGATATGCCCAAGGTCAGCAGTGAAATGAAACCCAGGCAGAGCTGAGACATGACTCTGCTCTGGGAACCCAGCTGAAAGAGGCAGAAGTCAAAATGGAATATAAAAGCATGACTGCCCTTTCACAATAACAGCATAAAACTAGCATTCTACAAGGAAAAAAAAAAAAAAAAACAGAACTGGCATGCTCTTTCATTCCATAGCAACAGCTAACAGACCTTTTGGTTTTAAAGAATTTGCATGGTGTAAAATAGTCACCTGATCCCAAGGAAGAGAAACAAAACAGGCAACCATTAAGAAAGTCTTAAAGAAGCCGAGAAAGGGCCAAAGGCACTGAGAGGCTGCCCTATGAGGCCAAGCAGGAAATATTAGAGCAAAATAGCTAGGGAAGATGAAGGAATAGAAGGGATGTCATATGATCAAAGTTTATAGAGAAACTCCAGAAGGCCATGGATCCAAAGGACTTAAACATGTCCTCCAGATTCTAGAATACGAGATGGGCAGCCTTTTTAGTGCATATCAGGAAAAATGGATGAAAGGCAGCCTTACTGTACACAGTGAGTACTAGTGTTAGCTGTGTTCAACTCCTTGTGACCCCATGGATGTAGCCCACCAGGCTCCTTGAGTACTAGATGCCCAGTAAACATGAAGGAAATGCACAAACCTTCTCCACCTGAAAGGTGTTACACAGTTACAAAGCATTTCTCAGAGAACTTCAAATAACCCAATTTTTGGTGTAACAATAATAACAGCTACCATCTATTGAGTGCTTACTATGTGCCAGGCACCATGCTGAGCTCTTCACATGATTTTCTCATTTCATCCTCACAACTACCCTGTCACTACTTTTCAGATGAGAAAACTGAGGCTCAGAGAGGTTGATTCATTTACTCTAAGTCACACAGCTAGTCAGCAGTGAAACCTACCCTCAAATCCAGGTCTCCCTTCATTCCAGAGTGTGGAAACACTCCACCATCCTGCCTCTGACATCATAAGGGTTTGGTTTCTTGGGACTCTCCCTCTGGCAGTAGAGAGCTGACAAAAGTGATGTTCTAGAACACTCATTCCAGTTGGTGGGAAAGATGAACTGGAAAGAGAAACCCTGGGATTAGGGATCCAATTAGGAGCCTAAACCAGTAAGAGGAGATGAAAAGCAAAGACTTGGTGAAATAACTGGGAGGAGGGACTGACAGACTCTAAAGACAGACATATGGATCCTACTGCACTGAACTTTGCTGGTTTCCTTTAGGACATCCTGGAGATCTCTCTGTGACCATACATGTAGATCTGTCTTACCCTTTTGGTGACTGCTCAGGGTTCTATTCTATTGGAGCACCACTATTACAAACAGTTTCAGTGAACACTCTGGATGTGCATACATCTTTGCATCCTGGTATATGCTGCTGCTGCTGCTAAGTCGCTTCAGTCGTGTCTGACTCTGTGCGACTCCATAGACAGCAGCCCACCAGGCTCCCCCATCCCTGGGATTCTCCAGGCAAGAACACTGGAGTGGGTTGCCATTTCCTTCTCCAATGCATGAAAGTGAGAAGTGAAAGTGAAGTCGCTCAATCATGTCTGACTCTTAGCGACCCCATGGACTGCAGCCTACCAGGCTCCTCCATCCATGGGATTTTCCAGGCAAGAGTACTGGAGTGGGGTGCCATTGCCTTCTCCGATCCTGGCATATATGTGGGATCAATTCCAAGCAATAGAATTTCCAGGCTAAAAGAAACACATTTGAAATTGTGATAGACTTTTTTGAAAAGACTTTCAGCGTTGAGATGATTAATATTTTAAACTAGGGATAAGGGAAAACCTTTCTTGGTACCATTAGGGAATGGTATATTACAGCAGAAATAAATGGATTGGTCACCATTCAATCATATAATCAAAAAGCACAGGGCCTTCCATTCCTTTCTAAAACAAATGAACACCCATATTGTCACATCTAGTGACAGGTAGAAAGGGAACTGAAGGCCTGGAAACCCTTTGGGAATCATTTTCAAATGTTGGAAAACTGGTAACTCATCTCTCTTCAGTACTTAATTTCAAAGGAGGAGGAACTAAGCTGGAGTGTGTAACAACAGGATGGCTGTGGCCATTATTTAATAAAGGATACATTGGCTCCCAGAAGGAAGGCTGGCAAACTGAAATGAGGGAAGTCTTCAGACATCATAGGAATTTGACTTTATTTGTAGCTTCGAGAACATTGGCCATTGTTTTCAGACTTCTTAAAAGTAGCACCCAAAGGGAAGGGAGGGTAAACTCAAGTATTATTATTAAGCATCATAGTCTGGTCCCCAGGTGACATTTTGTTACACTGCTATTAGAGTCAGTTCCACCTGCAAATCCCCAGCCTCTGACCAAAAAACTACCTGATCGTGGGCATCAATCAGTCAACAAAAATGGAGGAAGCGGACAGGGAAAGGAGGTAGCTGAGAGATAGCTAGCTGTCTCTCCCCAGAGAGACAAGTGGTCAAATGTAAGAAATTTTAGCAAGAGACCTGTGCATGAAGACAGTAGGTGTGTTTTTTTAAATTTCCACCGAATGGACTAGTGAGCAGAATCCCAGCGTTCTTTTCATTCACGCAACAAGTATTTATTGAGCATCTACTATGTGCCAGGCACTGTGGGAGGCATTTGGGAAGTACAGCATTGAACAAAATGAAGGTGGCCCCTGCCTTCATGGAGCTTACTGTGTCAGAGGATAGATAAGCATTAAGCAAGCAAACACACAAATAAATCCATAGTTATAAACAGTCATAAGTGCTGTGAGCAGGTAAAAAAAATAGATCCTCGGAAAGAGAACATTCAAATGGGGCCCAGCCTGAGGAGTCAGGATGGTCTTGCCAAGGTAGCCTAGCGTTTAGAACGAGTCCTGAATGGCTTAAAGAGCCAGGCAGAGAGCCTTTAAGGCTGAGGGAAACGTGTGAAAGGATTTTGTGCAATCAG
Source organism: Bos indicus x Bos taurus (assembly GCF_003369695.1). Taxonomy (NCBI): domain Eukaryota; kingdom Metazoa; phylum Chordata; class Mammalia; order Artiodactyla; family Bovidae; genus Bos; species Bos indicus x Bos taurus. Next base: position 127,590,013 of record NC_040105.1, read on the forward strand.
ACCCGTAGAGTTGCTGAGCAGGCAGGAGGCTACCTGGGAGCTGCTCCCTCTCTGGACAAACCAAAGTGCTCTAGGCCTTACGGTGGCTCCAGGACCCAAGTGAGTTCCAGAGACCAACCTGGAAGTTACCCAGTGAGGATCCATAGTGACAGGCTGCTTGGAGGTTCAGCCAATTCGATATGGTGAGCTTCCAAAGGATTCCTAGTCTCCCCGACCTCAGAGAATCACGTCCCAGTGATTTCCATCTCTGCTCATTGCTTGCCATGGGCGGGAAATGGCTGCTTGCCAAAACACTGAGCCTCACCTTGGTTAGGGTTAACGATGGATTGAGGCAGCTCTGGCCTTCAGGAAAAGCGCAAGCAGCAATGGGGAGTGAGAGCAACAGCCGGAGCCAAGGAGGCAGCCCCTGCCAACAACTTCCACTCCTTCCCTTCCCTCCGGCATGGCTGCCCAAGGAGCCCCGGTGACTGTGTATGGTGATCTGTTTGTTTTGCAACTGACAAAGAAGGAGGGAGCCCTTTCTGACATTTTTGCCCAGAGGCCCCAGATTTCTCAAGTATGAAACTGCCAAATACGCAACTTTGGGTGGATATTTGGCTGAATCACTTTGAAGGGCCTGTCAGTGCCTAAAATGGAAATTGTTAGAAAGCAGAGGAGAGTGGTTGCCAGCAACCATGAAATGGTAATGACCAAATCATTTATTTTTGCAATGAAATGTCATCCCCTAACACTACAAAGGCCGGGTTTTTTTTTTCCCCCATCTTAGAAGTACTGAATACCTATAAGAAATCTTCAAAAGTGACTCTGTGTGCCATGTACACGTCCACATGTGCCCTATCCCTCCCTCTCCCACCCTCTGCCTTCCCTCCTGAACCAAAGCTCCTCCATGCTTCTGAAGCCCAACTGCAACCTGGGATGAATTAAGAAGTTGGCTGATTGTGAAAGGTAATCAGGCTTTAGCTACCCTATAAAATGAAGGGGAGTTCATTTGGTTATTTATAAGATGGTGTGTGGCCAACTTTACCACGTGGGAAAGTCAGTAGGTAGTACTAGACTATACCCCAAAGCATGATGTGGGTCTTTGAAAGATCTGTTCCAGTGCGGCTGTAGTCGCACCTGGGAGACAAGACACTTCAGAAGGTTTTACCAGACGTAAGATTCAGTAGCAGGCAAATTAGGCCAAATCTCCAATTCTGTGCCTTTTATTTTTAAACTCTGGTACTTTTTTTTTCTTTTTTGAGTTTACGAGGAAGAAACTGGAAAGTACATTGTGGGTTAACACTGGGGAATGGAAGAAGATCTACTATTTCTTTGAAAACAGCTATTAAGATACCATTCCCTCTGGCCAATTCCTGGGCGGCTTAACCAAAGACAAAGCCTCAGGTCCTTTCTGTTTTTCCACATTGACTCCCAGTTAGGATCAGTGAAATTTTATATGGCCATAAAATTCATTTTAAAATAATACTTTACAAGCCTTTTGGCCTGAAAAATATTTCAATAATGTCTGCACATTCAATACGGAAAAGTAAGCTAGTTCTCTTGAGCTCTCATGATAAGCTTTGAGAGGGATCCTTGGATCACAATCATCACTCTAAACTCTTTGATCACCTGTTTTTTTCAACAGGGGTGGTTTTCCCCAAAGTTGTTTGTGACTGTCACTATGAGATCCATTTTGTAAGCAGGTCTGGTGTTAAGACAGGTAACAGAGACATTACAATTTAGCTGTGGCCCATGGCCAACTGAATGTGGCAGTGGCATGATGTCTCGCTGCATTTGAAGCCCACACTGCATGGAATCCCCGTTATGCCAGGGGTTGGGGCAGCACACAGGAAGAAGTGGCTCTGTTGTGGGTGAATCCCTCCTCCTGATTCCCTTGGAGGGTTGATTTAAAGAGGAATTATAAACTAGGCCAACTCTGTCATTTCTGTCACTTTCCCAACCTTTGAAGAACCCTCTAACCCTCAGTCCCCGTGAGTCTAATCCCACTCTCTCAGCTTTGGCTTCCTTACCTATAACATGAAGGACTTTGACCAGACAAGATGTCAGTTCTTCCCAAACTCTGACACTTGACAAATCTAATGGACTTACCAGCACAGAGCAATGTGGCCATTTTCCAGCACTTTCTGTAGTTTGGGAATATCCATTTTCTATAGTGTTCTTTCCCTCTGTGACCCTTTTAAGAGGGAAACACAACCCATATCCAGTGTCATAAAGTCAACATTTGGCATCACTGCCTGAGAAAGCTTTATTCTCTGTAGAAGGGACACAGAATGCTATAGAAGCCAGGGCAAGCCCCTGTGACTGACAAGGGATGCAGGCATATAAGGAAGGTGGGGCGGGCAGCCCTCACAAAAGCCAGAAACATAGTTACCAGCTTAGTCCTCTCATGGTGCTTGTCGCACTCAGAAGTACGATGGCTCGGGGCAGACCCCCAGGCTAGCAGTCCTGGGTTAGAATGTGTGTCTGCGTGCTCAGCTGCTTTAGTCGTGTCTGACTCTGTGCGACCCTATGGACTGTAGCCTGCCAGGCTCCTCTGTCCATGGGATTCTCCAAGGCAAGAATACTGGAGTGGGTTGCCATGCCCTCCTCCAGGGGATCTTCCCGACCCAAGGATCGAACCCATGGCATCTCCTGCATCTTCTGCATCACAGGCAGGTTCTTTACCACTGAGCCACCCAGGAAGCACCATGGGTTAGAATAGCAGCTACTTAACCTTGAGCTGGCTGATGAACCTCTTTGTGGTTCAGTTTCCTAGTCTGTAAAATATTAATAATCATACTGTTGTGAGGATTAAATGAGATCAGAGGAGCATGTTAAAGTGCTTAGAACAATGTACAACACATTGTTCATTGAACATTATTAAGTTCAGTAAATGCCAACCATTTTCATCATCCGGCATCCATGTCCAGGTATGGAGCCAGGAGTGGCAAGGGTCACACTACACAGAGCTACCCTTTCTCATGTGTCATGTGTCTCTGGGGTCTAGGTCACCTTTTGTGAGGTGTCTGCTCTGGATGAGGTGAATTTCTTCCATCCGCAGAGCTACCTGCTCACTGGATAGTTCATCTACCCCAGTCTTAGTCTCTCTAGATTCACAAGCCAGTGATAGTGACCCCAAAAAAGGGTGAGAATCTATTCCATGAGAGAGAAACTGTGGTCATTTAAACCAAGCAATTGTCTCCCCAGTTTGTAGAGGACTTAACAGAACTCTGACTTGAAGGCTCTTGGAGTTGACAAAGCATCTTTAGAAAAGAATGTTCCCTGGGGGTACTCCATGTCCACAGAGGTCCAAACAAGAGAAAACAGATTGTGGTTAGACCCAGGGAAGATATTTTTACCACAGATGGATAAAATACTGGGCTAGATTCCCAAAACAGGTTATATAGTGTCTTTCCCTGGTAAATTGCGCAAAGAGTAGCTGGCCATCTGTCCTAGATTGTGTTATAGACCATCCAAGCAGGAAAAGCCCTTAGAGGCCATTTTATCCAAGGCTTGATTATAAGAATGAGAATGCTAAGATCCAGAGAGAGGGGACAATTGCCCTATAGCCAGAGAGCTACTTACTAGCAGACCCAGGATTTAAATCCTAGGCCAGAAGCTTAGGCCATTACACCACGTTGTTGTTGTTCAACTGCTAAGTGGTGCCCAACTCTTTGCCACCCCATGGACTGCAGCGCACCAGGCTTCCCTGTCCTTCACCATCTCCTGGAGCTTGTTCAAACCCATGTCCATTGAGTCAGTGATGCCATCCAACCGTCTCGTCCTCTGCCGTCCCCTTCTCCTCCTGCCCTCAATCTTTCCCAGCATCAGGGTCTTTTCTAATGAGTCAGCTCTCCACATCAGGTGGCCAAAGTATTAGAGCTTCAGCTTCAGCATCAGTCCTTCCAAAGAATATTCACGGTTGATTTCCTTTAGGATGGACTGGTTTGATCTCCTGGCAATCCAAGAGACTCTCTGGTTCTGTAGTACCAACATACTAAAAAGTAATTGAGGCCCACCCAGAAGGACTCAAAGGTAATGAGCAGGGCCCAACTTGCCAGTCCACCCATGTATCCATCTGATTTTGAAGCTCCGGCTGTCCAAGTGTTTCAGCCAAGCCTCCTCACCCGGCTAACTGGTCTTCTTAGCTTACTATTTGAAAGCAGCTGTGGTTAAAGCAGAGCTTGCTGACTCAGCCCATGTAGTAAGGATGACTAAACACAAGAATTTCCTGTGGGGGGTAAGGGGGATGGAAAATATCTTTCGAATGCATTTGTTTCAGGGAACCATTCTGATCAGTCAGGAGCTGGCCCACCATGGGCCCATGAGGAAAAGCCGCAGGCTGTCCCCGCTCAGCACCAAGGCAGGGTTTACAGATGTTTCCTTTCTTTTCTGCTAAACAACACTGTGGCTGTCTCGGCACCATTTTGGTCTGGCCAGCATTTGCACAGAGTTTCATCTGCCAACTGGTACAGCCCAAAGCCAAGGGGAGCAGATGTCTCCCCTGACCAGAGGGCCCTTTCACATCCCCCTGCATAGAGGCCTTCCCCCAGGGGTGAATGAGCCTGGTCTGCTTTCTCTCAAGGCAGCTTCAATCCTGAGCCCACCTTGAACTCGAGAGGATCATTTTTGCTGACTGATCAGAAAGCAATGTGGGCTGCCTTCCATCTCCAGGGTGCACTCGGGGGAGTTTGCAATCTGGAGTCGAGTCATCATTTTCAGGTCTGAATACCACACAGACCTTGGACAACTTTAGGAAACGAACATTGACTTCAGCTGGATTGCTCACCAGCTTAAGGCATTAATTCAGTGAAACTAAAATGCGGATAAATATTTCAAGGCTCTTGGCTGGAAAGGAGTCTGCCTTGCTCAATTAGAAAGTTGGAGACACCTGGTGCGTTTGGGGTCGACACATTTTTATAACTCGCAAATTAGAAAAGGGGGGCCAGGAGAGAGGGAGAGGGAACACACAGCCATCTTCCGAAAGCCATCGACCACGGCAAAGGTTCCCACACAGAGGAGTCAAGTCCGAGGGGCCTGCTTCAGCCCCTCCCCATGCCCCCTATCCCCACCCACTTAGTCGCAAGGAGGAAACAGGACCAACTGCCTTACGGGTCTCTAAGAGTGTCAAGGATTTATTTTTCAGAAGTGAGTAACAATTTCTTATTCCAATGAAGGGGAGCGTTTTGGGTCAGCCAATGTGGTCTTGGCAGAGGGGATGGGGTAGAAGGAGGGTGTCCCAGTTCCTTATACACCTAGCAGTGTGAGCTTGGAAGTGTAATTCCACTTTTCTCAGCCTGTTTCTGATTCTGTAAGCACTTACTTGAGCTACACATTGTGCCTGATAATAATCCAGCCTCTAAATATTCAGTGAATGAAAGGGAGGGAGAGGGCAAAAGAGTCAAGAATGTAAGACAGGACAATAAGGATCTGTACAGCCCACAGATTTGGTTTGAAACTTAAATGAAATAGTTATGAATTCTTCTGCTTATCTAACACTTTACAGTTAATGAAGTATACACCCACTATCTTATTTGAATCTCACAAGACGCCTGTGAGAGAAGCAGAGTAAAGATTATGTGTCTGATAGAGGGAGGTGAGGCTCAGAGAGGTGGGAAGGAATACATGAAGGAACTAGGCTCCAGATCTAGTGCACCTTCAAACATTGGGCTGGCCAAAAAGTTCATTCGGATTTTTTTTCCATAGGCACATATGGAAAACCCAAACAAAGTTTCTGGCCAACCCAATAACTACACACCCTCTTATTTTCAAAGAAAGGGTTTTTAAAGGAGAAAGTGCTACTGGATCAATGCCTTGTAACTAAGCACACTTTGTATGAGGGTTCAAACACTGGATTTGAGTGCAGAAGAAGAAATATCAGTCCATGACGAGCAATGATATTCAAGATCACAGTTAAGACCTGTCCACTCAAAACACAAGAAGCCAGGGGGAAATGGCCTTGGAATGACTTGGGCTGGGATTATCTGATATTTTTGTAAAAGAACAATGGGGCCTCTGGTTGGCAGGGAACTAATGGTTGCTATTTGCAACAGCTTGGGCCAGTGTAAGGAGATTGACTGTGGCTTCAGGTGAGCGAGCCAATATATACTTAGTTCACCCCCATCAGGTATCGCTCATGAAGCCATTTGCAGCTGAGCGGGAGCGGGCTTGTGGTCTGAAACTTCTCCAGGTTTATGTGGGTCTTAGAACCTTTGACATATCCTGAATGGGCTATTGAAGTTATGAGTCCAATCCCCATCTGATGAAGACACTTCTCTCTGCTGAGTGGCTGCCCAGCTTCCAGTGACAAAAAATCTTACTACCACTCTATGTAGTTTCTAGCTCTGGGTTCTGGCCAGCTCTACTGATGGCTGTCTGTGCCACTGATATTTCTGACTGCATTTCTATGGGAATACAGAGATGTTGATTGCAAATGCACCTCATGGAGGCCATCAGTCATGTTCCTAAAATGTTATATGAAAACAAAATTTTCACAAAGCACATCCTGGTTTTTGTGCCCTAGGTTGGTTTGTGATTTAAAAGAATCATTGTATCTGAATTTATCACTTTTTAAAATATAGAATTAGGTTTGCTTAAAGCAGGAGTTTTTAACTTGGGCTCTGTAGTTCTCAAAGGAGATACAGAAATTTGCATGGATTTTTCTGAAACTATCTGCAAAATTGTGTATTTGCGGTTATACATATTTCTGAGAAGAGAAGTTTTTCTCATATTCTCAAAGAGCTCTACCCTCAAAAAGGTTAAGAATGATGGGCTTAGAGGAAGGTGGAAATGTAATTGTGTTATGAATCATGCAACTTCAACTGCAATTTATTAGGAAAGTGACTTCATCTATGTCAATGTCCGCGGTCAGATTCTCTTCCCTTGTGCGACCTCTGAAGGATGATCTCCCATGGGACATGCTGCCATGCTTTGATCTTCTCCCTGACCTATTTGCAGGGTAATGGCCACACTAATAGGATGTGAGTGGTGCTTGCTGTAGACTGGAATAAGATACCTGATAACACTTCCCGTCATTGAGTGGGCCAAAAATTTCATTTGAGTTTCTCCATAAGATAGTACAAAATACCCGAATGAACTTTTTGGCCCACCCAGTACTTGTGTTCACTCATCAGTCCCAGAGTGCAGCCTATAAGGCAGACACGTGTGCTTCACATTTTGAGATTTGGAGGCTGATAGTTCTGATTGTGAGCAAGTCACTTAATCTATCTGAGCCTCAGTTTCCTCAACCAATAGACGGGGGTAGTATCATGGTTGCCTGAGGACTGTTGAGATGGTGGATGTATTGTACTTAACATATAGTAAGTGCTCAATAAATAACAATGCCAACAGTATCTATGCCAGATGACCAAGTCTTTCAGTCTAGTTCAGTTCAGTTCAGTTGCTCAGTCGTGTCTGACTCTTTGCGACCCAATGGACTGCAGCACACCAGGCCTCCCTGTTCATCACCAACTCCCGGAGTTCACTCAATCTCATGTGCATTGAGTCGGTGATGCCATCCAACCATCTCATCCTCTGTCGACCCCTTCTCCTCCCACCTTCAATCCCTCCCAGCATCAGGGTCTTTTCCAATGAGTCAACTCTTCACATGAGGTGGCCAAAGTATTGGAGTTTCAGCTTCAGCATCAGTCCTTCCAATGAACACCCAGGACTGATTTCCTTTATGATGGACTGGTTGGATCTCCTTGCAGTCCAGGGGACTCTCAAGAGTCTTCTCCAACACCACAGCTCAAAAGCATCAATTCTTCAGTGCTCAGCTTTCTTTATGGTCCAACTCTCACATCCATACACGACTACTGGGAAAACCATAGCTTTGATTAGATGGACCTTTGTTGGCCAAGTAATGTCTCTGCTTTTTAATATGCTGTCTAGGTTGGTCATAGCTTTTCTTCCAAGGAGCAAGCATCTTCTAATTTCATGGCTGCAGTCACCATCTGCAGTGATTTTGGAGCCCAGAAAAATAAAGTCTCTCACTGTTTACATTGCTTCCCCATCTATTTGCCATGAAGTGATGGGACAGGATGCCATGATCTAGTTTTATGAATATTGAGTTTTAAGCCAGTTTTTTCACTCTCCTCTTTCACTTTGATCAAGAGGCTTTTTAGTTCCTCTTCACTTTCTTCCATAAGGGTGGTGTCATCTGCATATCTGAGGTTATTGATATTTCTCCCAGCAATCTTGATTCCAGCTTGTGCTTCTTCCAGCCCAGCATTTCTCATAATGTACTCTGCATATAAGTTAAATAAGCAGGGTGACAATGTACAGCCTTGACGTACTTTCCAATTTGGAACCAGTCTGTTGTTCCATGTCCAGTTCTAACTATTGCTTTCTGATCTGCATACAGATTTCTCACAAGGCAGGTAAGGTGATCTGGTATTCCCATCTCTTGAAGAATTTTCCACAGTTTGTTGTGATCCACACAGTTAAAGGCTTTGGCATAGTCAACAAAGCAGAAATAGATGTTTTTCTGGAACTCTCTTGCTTTTTCGATGATCCAATGGATGTTGGCAATTTGATCTCTGGTTCCTCAGCCTTTTCTAAATCCAGCTTGAACATCTGGAAATTCATGGTTCATGTACTATTTAAGCCTGGCTTGGAGAATTTTGAGCATTATTTTGCTAGCATGTGAGATGAGTGCAATTGTGCGGTAGTTCAAGCGTTCTTTGGCATTGCCTTTCTTTGGGATTGGAATGAAAACTGACCTTTTCCAGTCCTGTAGCCACTGCTGAGTTTTCCAAATTTGCTGGCATATTGAGGGCAGCACTTTTACAGCATAACCTCTTAGGATTTGAAATAGCTGAACTGGAATTCCATCACCTCCACTAGCTTTGTTCGTAGTGATGCTTTCTAAGGCCCACTTGACTTCACATTCCAGGATGTCTGGCTCTAGGTGCATGATCACACCATCATGATTATCTGGGTCATGAAGATCTTTTTTGTATAGTTCTGTGTATTCTTGCCACCTCTTCTTAATATCTTCTGCTTCTGTTAGGTCCATACCATTTCTGTCCTTTATTGAGCCCATCTTTGCATGAAATGTTCCTTTGGTATCTCTAATTTTCTTGAAGAGATCTCTAGTCTTTCCCATTCTATTGTTTTCCTCTATTTCTTTGCATTGATCACTGAGGAAGGCTTTCTGATCTCTCCTTGCTATTCTTTGGAACTCTGCCTTCAAATGGGTATATCTTTCCTTTTTTCCTTTGCTTTTGGCTTCTCTTCTCTTCACAGCTATTTGTAAGACCTCCTCAGACAGCCATTTTGCTTTTTTGCATTTCTTTTCCATGGGGATGGTCTTGATCCCTGTCTCCTGTACAATGTCATGAACCTCAGTCCATAGTTCACCAGGCACTCTATCAGATCTAGTCCCTTAAATCTATTTCTCACTTCCACTGTATAATCATAAGATATTTGATATAGGTCATACCTGAATGGTCTAGTGATTTTCCCCACTTTCTTCAATTTCAGTCTGAATTTGGCAATAAGGAGTTCATGATCTGAGCCACAGTCAGCTCCTGGTCTTGTTTTTGCTGACTGTATAGAGCTTCTCCATCTTTGGCTGCAAAGAATATAATCAATCTGATTTCGGTGTTGACCATCTGGTGATGTCCATGTGTAGAGTCTTCTCTTGTGTTGTTGGAAGAGGGTGTTTGCTATGACCAGTGCGTTCTCTTGGTGGAACTCTATTAGCCTTTGCCCTGCTTCATTCTGTATTCCAAGGCCAAATTTGCCTATTACTCCAGGTGTTTCTTGACTTCCCACTTTTGCAACCGTCCCCTATAATGAAAAGGACAGTTTTGGGGGGGTGTTAGTTCTAGAAGGTCTTGTAGGTCTTCATAGAACCGTTCAGCTTCAGCTTCTTCCGCATTACTGGTCGGGGCATAGTCTTGGATCACTGTGATACCGAATGGTTTGCCTTGGAAACAGAGATCATTCTGTCGTTTTTTTTAGATTGCATCCAAGTACTGCATTTTGGACTCTTGTTGACGATGATGGCTACTCCATTTCTTCTAAGGGATTCTTGCCTGTAGTAGTAGATATAATGGTCATCTGAGTTAAATTCACCCATTCCAGTCCATCTTAGTTTACTGATTACTGAAATGTCAGTGTTCACTCTTGCCATCTCCTGTTTGACCACTTCCAATCTGCCTTGATTCATGGACCTAACATTCCAGGTTCCTACGCAGTATTTGTCTTTACAGCTTCGGACTTTACTTTCATCACCACTCACACCCACAACTGGGTGCTGTTGTTTGGATCTTCAAGTCTTTATGAAAAGCCAAAGCTCTTTTTGTAGGACATGAGGACATGGATCACTCTAGGGCCCACCTTGCTCTCTGGGGCCATGCTTAGTGACCCATTCATGGGCATAGAAACAAAACCCATTGGACCATTGTTATCTTGTCAAAATATAGGCTTTGGCCTGTTCAGCACTTGTCCTTTGCTAAAAGCTGCGAAGGAACCCTGATACCACATTTGATTATTGAATGGAGTTCTATGTAGAGATTCAGGCAGTGAGTATAGGAGGCTGGAGCAACTGGTGCAGTCAAATCAGCTCAAAACCTTCATTCAGTGCTTTGGCCCAGCAGCAATCATAGTGTCCACAGGGTTTTCCCACCCCTCTTCCTATCTGAGCCTCAAAACATCTGGATGAGATCAGAAGGACAGATGTTGGAGAAGCCATTTATTACAGCAATAATATAAACAAGTCTGGGAGTTTTGAGGACTTGGTGAAAATGCAGTGTTTTGCACAAAACAAACAAACAAAAATGAGTGTGTTAGCAAGAAATGGTAATTGAGTATTAGTTTGTGAGTATTGAGTCTATAAATGAGTATAGCACAGAGCTGGGCATGTGGAAAGGCTTACCTACATTGGGGTGTCTAGAATTCCATAAAAGAAAAAAACACAGGAGAGTCTAACTGAACACTGGATGCTCTCATCCAATTAAGGGCAGTAAGTCTTTAGAGACAGGAAGTCCTAAGTCAGTTGCAGGACACCAGAAAGCCTTCCTCAAGGAGGCAGGTTTGGGGCTGTTCAGAGAGGCAGAGGGAAGAAGTAAAGGCTGGGAGGCAGATAAGCAAGAGCTGAGAAGCTGGGAAGAGCCTGCAGGAGAAGGGAGGAGCTCAAACAGGGTGATGAGCCAGGGTGCTGCCTTGGGAAGAGTTTTGGGTAAAGAGGTTCTGGAGACCACACCCAGTTGCCCAAATGAAAACAGAAGGCATCTGGAGCAGATAAGTGTGGCAGCAGAGGGGCAAAATTAGGGAATGGAGCCAAAGTGTCCAGCTGGGAGCCGGGAATGAGAATCCAAACTTAAATGGTTAGAGTCTGGGCTGGGATAAAACCACAGAAACCCAGGAAGGTGAACGATGCAAGGGATGGTGTGCGGGTCCCTGGAGCCTTTACCTGGAGGAGCGCAAAGACTTTCCTCTCTGTATGGAGCAAACTGACTTGGGGGTCTTTCTATTTCTCTGGCATGAGAAATTTCTATTTCTTCAGCATGCCTCCTTCAGGAGCACGTGGCTGCCTGGCTTTAAGACAATCAGCAAAATCACTTGCGAAAGAGAGAAACCAAGAGGTGATTCTTCATGTTGCGAAACGATTCTTTACCAAAGGATATACAAAGAGCGCCTTGACTTAAACCCTCCCTGAAGTGCCTTTTTGAATGTAGAATGAACCAATTCAGAAATTCTATCGAAAATGTTTGTTTAAATAGCTTTAAAAAGTAAAAAAAAAAAAAAGCTGGGGGTGGGGAGCCAAATGTTTCCAGTTGTCTTTTCTTGTGATATATGGGAACTGTATAAAACTTACACTTTCTGAAATTAATACTAAGCTATGGTAATTTACTGAGATGAAATATATGAGGATTAACCAGTAATAATAATAGTAGTCAACGTGTATTGAAGGCTTGCTAAGTATGACATATTACTAAACAATTTAAAGTCGTTGTCCAGTTTTATCTTCACAACAGTCTTTTGAGGTATTCTCCGCATTTCAGAGATGAGGGAAATGAAACTTTAAGAGGAGTCAGCTAAATTGTATGCTATCAAAAGAAAGAAAGAGAGGGATGGAGGGAAAGAGGAAGGAAGGAAGGGGGAAAGAAAAGCAAAGGAAAGGGAAAAAGGGAAGGAATGTAACTCCCTTAGGTTATGTGCAGGGTAGCACCCTGTGTCCTGAGAGGCTTTGGAGGGTAGGGTGACAAAACCCCTAGGCAGTCCCCCTCCTCAGCCTTTGCCCAGGTTTCTATTAATACTTAATGTAACAGGTCTTGTGAAACTTCTCTGATGGAAAGACACGTCTGTCAGCCTGCAGAGATTGGTCAAGGCCCTAGTCCAGCGGTGAAACAATTTTGTTGACATTTCAGCGTGAAAGGCACAGAAGCAAGGTCTGCAAAGGGGGTTCGGGATTCAGTTCCCTGGGTTGTCCTGAGATTTTCTTCCTCAGATTTGAGCACTTCCCTCGGTTGAGAAAACCCAGGGCTGTGAAGCAGTTCTTCACTCCCGCTCTGGACACTGGGTGAGGAGTGGTGAGAGTTGACCCCTCCAAGCATCACGTTGGCTGGAGCTCTGAAGCACTGCTTCTACCTGCCTCGCGTGCCTGAGAGGCCAAGCCTGGATCAGCCCCAGAAACCCCCAGAGGGCAGGGGCCGTGCACTTGATCAAGGCTGCCGACAGTGACTGGATTCATTCCGGGTTCAGCTCCTCAGCGGGGTAGGTGAAGGTGCCATACATTCATGCTCAAGGGAAGAAGAGAATCTTGTTTTTACAAACTTTAAAGGAATATAAAAATGACTTTGTGGTGTTTGAATTACCTTTGCTGGATAAATAGAGCCCTGCGGCCCAAGGGCTTAGGGAGCATTGTGGGGAGATCACATATTTCATTATGCACATTTCTATATACATGTTTCCTTATATGCATGTGCCTGAGAGCTTGTCACTGGTTCTCACTGAAACTGGTTGTTTCCTGTGGGTGACTTCTGTCTGTCCATCTAGGCGGTAAGTCCTTAGTTCAATATCTGAGCCTGTGTACTCTGAGGGGTCCTAGGCAGTTGTGTTTGGGGTCCCAGGCTGAAACTAAGACTGATATTTTTGAAACTTTCTTGGATGGAAGACAAGGGTCTTGTTTGTCATTGGTTAGTCACTAACTTGCGTCTGACTCTTATTGCGACCTCTTGGACTGTAGCCCACCACACTTCTCTGTCCATGGGATTTCCCAGGCAAGAATATTGGTGTGGGTTGCCATTTCCTTCTCTAGGGGTCTGGAAACCCTATTTAATTGCTGCTAGCAGTCTGTAGCTTACAAGAGATGAAACCTTTGATTTTGATTGTTGACAAACTATTCTTGTTTTAGTGGTGACAGCAGCTCCTATATATTGAGATCTTCCCATGTGCCTGACTCTACTAAACCCTTTACATACATAAACTCATTTAAGCTTCACCATCTCCCTAAAAGTGAAGATCACTTTTAGGATCACTTATCCCCCATTTTGCAGATAAGGAAAGTGGTAGAGAACTGAAGGGATTTGACTAAAGTAAGGCTCCTAGTGAGTGGAGAGGTGGGATTTGAACCTGTAATCTTTTTTTTTTTTTTTGAAGATCTAATTGGCTTTATTTATTTTATTTTAAATTGAGTAATAGCTTTACAATCGGAGAAGGCAATGGCACCCCACTCCAGTACTCTTGCCTGGAAAATCCCATGAACGGAGGAGCCTGGTGGGCTACAGTCTATTGGGTCACAAAGAGTCAGACACGACTGAGCAATTTCACTTTCACTTTTCACTGTCATGCATTGGAGAAGGAAATGGCAACCCACTCCAGTGTTCTTGCCTAAAGAATCCCAGGGATGGTGGAGCCTGGTGGGCTGCCGTCTATGGCGTCCCACAGAGTCGGACACAACTGACGCGACTTAGCAGCAGCAGCAGCAGCTTTACAATATTGTGCTGGCTTCTGCCATCTGCCATACATTAATACGAATCAGCCATATGTATACATATGTCCTCTCCCTCATGAAACTCCCTTCCACCTCCCATCCCATCCCACCCCTCTAAGTTGTCACAGAGCACCAGATTTGGGTTCCCTGTGTTGTATAGCAAATTCCTACTGACTATCTATTTTACATACGATAATATACATGTTTCAATGCTAGTGTCTCAATTCATCCCACCCTCTCCTTCCTCCACTGTGTCCAAAAGTCTGTTCTTTATGTCTTCATCTCCTTTGCTGCCTTGCAAATAGGATCCTCAGTACCATCTTTCTAGATTTCATATATGTGTGTTAATATATGATATTTGTTTTTCTCTTTCTGACTTACTTCACTCTGTATAATAGGCTCTAAGTTCATCGACCTCATTACAACTGACTCAAATGTGTTCCTTTTTATGGCTGAGTAATATTCCATTGTGTATATGTAGCACAATTTGTTTATCCGTTCATCTGTTGATGGACATCTAGGTTGTTTTCGTGTCCTAGCTATTGTAAATAGTGCTGCGATGAACAATGAGGTACGTGTGTCCTTTTCAATTATGGTTTCCTTGGGGTTTTTGCCTAGTAGTGAGATTGTTGAATCATATAGTACTTTTCCTAGTTTTTTTTTTTTTAAAGGAATCTCCATACTTGAACCCACAATCTTAATGACCACACAAATCTTCCCTGAGAAAATTGCTCAGAATTCTTCTTCTTGCAAATTTCAAGCAGGTACTCTTTAAGGGAACTAATATGTGGTTCAAGAAGAAGTGGCTTTGGGAGGAGAAAGATACATAGTTGTCTATGAGTGAGGCTGGGAACCATTTGTGCAAGCTAGTCTGCTATGGGAGCAATTGTATCTTGACTGGGGAGAGAACAAGGAAGTTGATGGGACCACCTGGAGCTGGACAGCCAGTCCCTGAACTGGGCTTGAGCCTCAAGAGGGAGAAGGCCAAGGCCAAGGCCAAGGCCAGAGGCCAATAGGCCTGGGAAACTGGCACCATGGCACTGCTTCTAGCCCCGGGTGTCCTAGAATCATATAGAGGAGATGCCCAGCTCTTTGTACTGGGTAATATTCCCATGTACACCTCTGTTATGACTTGTGTCTTTTTTGCATATTTTCTAACTGGTTATTGCTGGTATATAAGAAAGTTTTTATTTCTGCATGTTCACTGTACATTTAACTACCCTCCTGAACGCTCGTTAACTTTTGATGTAAAATTATAATTCACTCACATCTCAGTGAGTGAATGATGTAGTGATATCCTTGCATATCAGTTTTTTAGATATGCAAGGATATCATTACAAAAATAGAGAGAGAGAAAGAAAAAAGTTAGTCACTCAGTTGTGTCCAACTCTTTGAGACCCCAAGGACTGTAACCCACCAGGCTACTCTGTCTATGGGATTTCTCCAGGCAAGAATACTGGAGTGGGTTGCCATTTCCTTTCCCAGGGGATCTTCCTGACCCCAGGATTGAACCCAGGTCTTTTGCATTGCAGGCAAATTCTTTATCATTTGTGCCACCAGAAGATATATGTGTATATATGTATGTATGTGTATATAAATATATACACACAGTATGTATATATATACATCTACATATTGGGACTTCCCTGGTGCTCAGGTGGTTAAGATTCAGTGTTTCCACTACAGTCAACATTTGTTGGTGGAAGGAAGAGAGGAATGCCATGCAGCCCCCCAGGAGAGATGGTCTTGGATAGAGCGTCTCTTTGCCATCCCGCCACAGGGCATGAACCACCCCTCCTCTCACATCAACCTCCTTGCCATCATCCATCACTTTGGGTGGCACCAGCACAATCACTCAGTGACAAGCAAACCAGGTTACAGCACTTTTCACATCAACAAATTGGCAAGTCACAGAGACCAGTGTTTGTCATTACCAGGTATCCTGATTTTTGTTTTGAACACTACGATCATCGTTCCCTTGGGTAAATCCCTAGTGTCCCGGTGTTTGCCTTTCCACACTGTAAAAGGAGAATCTTATTACTGGTTTCTAGTCACCTCAGAGCATTGTGGGGAGAGTCGAAGCCAGTCTGGAAGCTGGATGTCTAAACATCCCTGGGCTTGTGGAGTTCTCACCAAGCCTGTCACTGCTGTTGACATTGAGAATACTGGTGTGGGAACAAGTGCTGTCTTTGTCACAGGCTCAACTCCAGGGGCCTCTCCTTCCCTAAGCTGGCAGCTGAGGCTAAGTACTCGATATCCCTGGGCCAGCTGTTGTGAAGTAAACGCCAGGCAGTAGGTAAGGCAAGATTCAGAACTGGGCAGACAGCCAGGCTTGAGTGGGAGCCCTGATTCAGGAGTGGAGGGGGGCACAAAAGTTGGCAAACAAGTGTTTTCCAAGGGAGGAAGACTAAAAAAAATACAATCTTGTTTCTAAGGTAGACAGAGTACCAACGGGCTGTGGGGGAGCAGCCTAAAAATTCCTTCTTTAACTCACTTATCAGCTGAAGAAGATTCTAGTACTAGAAGGACACTGTGAGCGATGTTTCCCAAGGAGGCTTCCCTGGGAGCACAGAGAGATAGCCACACCCTTTGAAGTTCGCTGGGAGCTTACAAAGGGCAGCGTTGTTTCCACCAGGGAAGAATGATAGCCCCACATAATGGTGTCCTTATTCTCTAAATCTCAGACCTTGTGCGATGAGGGGCCAGTGAGCCTTCAGGCTCAGGCGAAGGGGGGGGGCATGGGCAAGACACTTGGCACAACGCACATGCTCACAGCTTGCTTGCTAGCCAACATGGAAGATCTTTCCTAAGAAGATAGTGTGGTCAAAGTCTGGGGCCTGTTTCAACTCGCTTTCTAGGAGGATTGCTAAGCCATACCCAGGTATTGTTTTAATTTGATGATGGTTGATAAATGTTTCCAAGTAGACGTATCTATCATACTTCATAGATTTCGGTGAAATATATCATGCGCTTAGAGGCTGTAGAGATAAAAGACCAATGAGAAAAATATTGTTTTAAATCAGAATGAAAAGGGTAGTATTTCTGAGTGGTGGGATTCCTATCGCACAAAGAAGAAAGTGAGTGGGCTGGCAAGAGCTGTCTAAGGTGGTCGATTCTCCAGTCATTAGTCAAGTGAAGTCCTCAGATGGGGCTCTAACATAGCCTTAATCAACTTGGGGATGCCTATGGTACTGCATCATCCATTCTTATGTCAGGGACCACTTCCAAAATTCTGACTCATTTCCCAGGCCAGTGGAACCATGTAGGCATATGAGTTTCACGTCTGGTGTCATCTCCAGGAATTTCTGTCAGCCTTGGTGCCTGGGAATAACTCCATTAGACCCAGTAGAAGTTGGGTGGTGCGATGGCAAGAGTTCAGGCGGAGACCTAAGCTCCAGTCCTAGCTCTGCGCCAATTAACTGTCATTTCAAGTGGGTCTTTTAACAATTCTGTGTCTTGGTTTCTTCAGTGGTTAAAAAAAGTCTTTAATTTGATGATTGAGTCCCTTCCAGGTTTAAAAATAAGAATGTCTGTTTCTTAGCTTTGGGTTCAATAAAGAATTGTTGTAGGTATGCCAGTCATCTGGTGTTATAAATTCTTTTAGGTCTGAAAGGGATCTTAAAGGTCATCTAGTTCAACCCCTTTATATTATGGATATATCAATAGAAACCAAGACTCAGAGAGAAGGGAGTCATTCAATTAGTGCAGACTGAAGGTTAAAGATCAGGTTCCATGATTCCCAGTCCAGTGCATTTTCCACTGCCTTTATTTTTAAATCAAAGTAATACATGAGAATGATTTTTTTAAATCAAGTAATATAGGAACGCTTGTAATTAAAAAAAAAAAAAGTTTTCTGCCCTACCCTTAGTGTCACTCCTCAGAAGCAGCCATTGTTAAGAGATTCTGTTTTCAATTCATCTGGTGGTTATTTCAATATTTCTAAATATGTCTCTACTCCTACTTCTTAATTTATCCATTTGAAGCCTTATCTATTGACTCCTTGCTGTAAAAACTATGGATTTAGGTCACTTAGCATTACTCTCAACCTCCTTTCTTTCTCCACCTCCCCACGTTTGATAGTATTATCTTTATGAGGTTTTTAAATTCACCTTTTAAAATAGTATTCAGTATAATTTCCTATTTGGGTTATACAGTTTAATGAGTTTAGACAAATACAAAAAGTCATATAACTACCACCACAATCAATATATATCACCCCCCAAAACTTCCTTATGCTGCCCTTTGTAATCAACCCCATCCTTCACTCCCAACCCCTGGTAACCACTGATCTGTTTTATGTTCCTATACTTTTGCCTTTTCCAGAATGTCATAGAAATGGAACCAGCAAATATGAGAACTTTTTATACTGCTTCTTTCACTCATTTTAATTTTGAGATTTATGTCTCAGTAGTTCATTGTTTTTATTGCTGAGTAGTATTCCATCGCTTGAATGTACCAGTGTACTCACTCACCAGTTGAAAGACATTTGCATTGTTTCCAGTTGGATAGTATTATTTTTAGAGAATTCCACTGGTTACCTTTTAACTTGAAATCATAAACTAAAACCTCTATTTCTATATCTCTAGACAATATATAGTGGACAATGTCCACTATATATTAAGTAGGTCTTCCTTTTCAGAATAGTAAATGCTTTTGACTAGATTTTAAAACATGATACTTTCATTCATTTCATCTCTGCTTTAAATGGATTACATTTGAGGGTATAATTTTTCATGTGGGTAGAGGGCTTGTTTAAATGCTATCCAGCAGCCCCATTCAGGGCTACTACTATTCTCAGTGGCTCCTGTAGCACAGGGGCCTTCTCTAGCTCGGGACATGCTTGTTGCTGGGAACATATACATGTACTTTCTGTTCTGACCGTTGCTAACTCAGGCAGTAATTTGGGGGAAAAAGACCTTTCTTCATGTGGATTTCAGCTTTTGTCTGTCATGCTTTTGCTGTTCCAGCTGCCTTCACCAGTGAGCACAAAGCCACATTTCAAAGGAGACTGACAAATTATCCCCAGCTGCCAGAAGGAGGTTAGCTTTCTGTGTGTTCTGTGTCCCCCTTCTCTGATAACTAACAGGTTAACTTTCTAAAGGGAATTGACAAAAGCAGAAATTGTCCTTTCACCCAAATAGGGTTTTTGCTTTTTGAAAAGTTGTGGATTTGTCATATTCCTCTCCATTGTGACCTTAATTTACATCAGGAAATTCAGTGTAAATTATTACAACTGAACCCCTGTTGTTTGCAAGGTTCACATTAGTGCATTTTTTTAAAAAGCACGTATGAGATTGCAATTCTGTTTGAAAATTTGCTAGCACAGTGTCTTTCCTCAAAAAGTAGCTATTTGAAGGCTGAATGATACCAACCCTGGCCATAGAGAGTGATATATGATACCAACCCTGGCCATAGAGAGTGATATATGATTGCACTTACTTGTATTTTTAACCATCTTTGTATGTGTGTTATCTGCCTAGCACTTACACTGCATAATGGGGGGTGAGTCTCATACCTAGCCCGGTACGCTACACATAGTAGGTGCTCAGTAAATGCCTTTTGAATGGAAATGATCCATAATATTGTCTTGCACAAATATGGTGAAGTATTCTGCATCAATGTAGTGAGTCAGGCATTCTCAAATACTACTGGGCATGCAAATTGATACAACTTTCTCACAGGGTCATTTGCCAAAATGTGCCAAAGCCTTAATGGTGTTCTTATCTTTTCACCCAGAAACTCTCTAAGGACTACTCTAAAAAAAAAAAAAAAAAAAACAGAAATGCACAAAAGATATAAATACTAAGAAACTCATTGTAGTATCATTTAAATTAGAGAAAAAGTGAAATCAACTTCAATGTCTAAATTATAAAATCTTATGTAGTAACATTTATACTATAAATGCTTTGTAGTTATTTAAAATCATGTTTAAGAGAGTCTATAACATCATGAGAAAATGCTTGCAGCCTAAATTAAGTGGAGAAAGGGAGGATACAGATGAACATACAATATGATCTCCTGCGTGTGTGTGTGTGTGTGTGCACACGTGCAAAAAGAAAGAAGACAGAAAGGAAATAAACAAAATATTAACAATGATTCTAATAGTAGAATTATGAATTATTTTCATATTCTAATATTTGTAAATTCCAAATTCTTTACACTGAGCTTGTATTACTTTACAAACCTGAAAAATATCTTTAATTAAAAAGATTTTAATTAATTAAATTAAATTAAAATTTCTTCAATTAATTTTTCCAATTAAGGAAAGAAAGAAATACTATCCTAGTCACAAAATATGAAACAATTTCTCAAACCAGAGTCTACTCTTCAGATGCCACGTGGAAAGTCAAGGCAGCGTTGTTTTCAGAAAAGCAAAATTATGCCTACAAGTCTTTTCGAGGTTTATTAAGAGCCTCAGTTTGATATTGAAAGGCAAAACTGTTCATCCTTTTCTCTAGGCCTAGTTAGGTTTCATCCTTCTCTCTCCCCATCCCCACCCATTTTAAAACTGTCCAGATCTGTGGAACAAATGTTGAACAAACTGGAAATAAATAAAATCCAATAGCTTTAAGATATCACAAAGCCCTCCCTTCCTGTGTATTAATGGCTACCAGCCCATTGTACTCCCCAGAGTGGAGGGCTGGAGTCAGCGAAATGGAGGCTTTTCTGATTCAAGCATGAAAGCTGCAAATGCTCAAAATTTAGGAAGTCTGAGAAGACTGAGACACAACATGTACAACCTTCCCTCCCTCACATTCTGACCTTTACATAATAAAAACTGGTGGGCTCTGCTGGGGGGAAAAGCTACTAAGTGAAAACTCAGTCGTAGAAGGCAGATACAGTAAGTATTCTTCACATTTCAAAGAAATCTCAGAATCCTAGAACTTTACAGCTAAAAGGAAAATATTCCAACAAGTCCAGAGTTCTTTCCAAATCCCAGATACTGTGCTGGTTGCTGATCAAATGTTATCTCATTAAAAACCACATAGCAATGCACTCCATTTTACAGATAAGGAAATCAAAACCCAGGGAGGCATTGTAAATTGCCTTGGATTACATAGTTTTTTTGGCTGCAAAGCTGGAGCTAGGGCCTACATCTTCTGGAGACTCTCAGGTGAAAAAATGAGTTTTTCTAATATTGTCTTGTCCCTCAGTTCCAGATAGTCCAAAAACTGTGCAGTTGTGCTTGCATCTTTTGCTAACAACTTAAGCTAATCAGGTCCAAGATCAAACATATAGTCTTCTGCTTGGCTCCCAGTGACCCAGGATCTGAACTAGTCTGGCTTTTTACTCTCTTTCATGCCCCAGCCCCCACATAAACAGTCTGTTAACAAGTCCTGGCCATTTTTCCTTCAAAAAAATACCTTCAAAAAGGCACAACCTTCCGGTTACAAAATAAATAAGTCATGAGGATGTGACGTACAGCATGGACACTATAATTAATAAAGCCATATTATTATATTTGCAAGTTGCTAAAAAGTAGATCTTAAAAATGCTCATCACAAGAAAGAAACATTTGTAACTATGTATGGTGACAGATGTTAACTAGACTTATTGTAGTGATCACTTCACAGTATATACAAATATTGAATCACTATGCAGTATACCTGAAACTAATATCATATTATATGTCAATTATACCTCAATAAAAAAAAAATACTTCTATATCCAACCCAACCTACAAAACAACCCAACCTCTACCTCCTTCTTGACTACTCCCAAACCACACCACTGCCTGTCTTCTGGCTCAGACAACAATTCTAGTCTGCATCACACAATTATTTTAGCACCTGTCATTCAGGGACAGTTAACATTTGTTCAGCAGCACTCATCCTAGCATCAAGCAAGTATTGATTGTCTACTATATGCCAAGTGCTGAGATAGAGAATTCATTTGTCTTTTCTCCTCAACTAGACATTAAACATCCTGAGAGTGAAGGCTACAGCTTTCTCCATAACCTCTTAAACACCCGTTGCAGCTCTGGGCACATACTGAAGACTTGTTTATTCAAGAGCAGAACAGATTTAAGGAATCTGTCACCAGCTCAGCAGCTGGAGAACTCTGGGGACGCCTTAATCTATGGATCTGCCTCAATATCTCACAGGCTACATGAGCATGATCCACTCACTCAATGAAGACCGCATATCAAACTGACTTTTTAACACCACACCTTCAGGGATAAGTGAAGAGGTTTAGCTAATAAGAGGTGTGGAGTCCAAAGCATCAAATGGGGATTTCTGCCTCCAAGAAAAGAAGCTGGAATAGATGTACTCGTCCCTATTTTTGTCACTAAATACAGCTAAAAACCCTGGGTGTTATATATAAAACAAATATAAGAGGACCAAGAAAGGTGGAAAGAAGAAGGCAGAGTGGTTAAAGACCTCAGTAACCAATGAATGACGTGATGGTGAGTTCCCTGGATTTTCTTTTTGCCTCATTGATTCCAGACTGGATGCTGGAGACACCAGCAGTTAAGAAAAAACCAAGTGGGAGCAAACAAACAAGAAAGGCCTGCTCTCTTTAGCCGAAGGACCAAGAAAGGGGCAGCCTAGCAAAGTAGGCAACTTTTAGACAAGTACTACTCTACTGTAGCCAAACACCACAGGAAAAACTATGACTTCCACACACACCCATGCCAATGAATGATGAGTGGAGAGCCTGAACTTCTACCCCAATGTGCCACTAACAAGGCAGCAACTCTCTTTTCCGTGCCAGAGTAGGGGAAACTTGTCCAAATAGGAAAAACAAAAGGCTTAAATAAGAGCCTCATTACATGATACCCAAAATGAACAGTATTCAACTGAAAATCATTCATTATACCAAGACCAAGGAAGATCTCAAATTGAATGAAAAAAAGAATCAACAGATGCCCAAATCAAAATAAGAGATGTTACAGTTATCTGACAAAGATTTTGAAGCATCTACCATAAAAATGCTTCAGTGAACAATTACAAACATGCTTGAAACAAATGAAAAGACTAGAAAGTCTCAGCAAAGAAATATAATATCTCAGCAAACAAATACGAAGATACAAATAAGAACTAAATGAAAAATTTAGAAATGAAAAACTCAGTGGATGAGCTCAACAGAATAGAGCAGACGAAAGAATTAATGAACTTGAAGGTATAACAATAGAAATTACATAGTGAGAACTGGAAAAAAATGAAAAGAGCCTCAGGAACTTATGGGACTATAACAAAACATAATAACATTGATATCACTGAAGTCTCAGGAAGAGGGAAGAAAGAGAAAGGGGCTGAAGACCGTTTGAAAAAATAAAATCTCAAAGTTTCCAAGTTTGGGAAAAAAAGATAAACCTACATATTCAAAGAGGTGAAAGAACCCTAAGCAGGATAGATGCAAAGAAATTCACGCTAAGACCCATCATAGTCAAACTTCTGAAAACTAAAAACAAAGAAAGTCTTAAAGGCAAAAAGAAAATAGAACAAGGAGACAATGTTCTAATAAGGAATTGGCACATTTTTCAAGCACTAAAAGAAAAGGACTGCTAACCCAGAATCCTACATCCCTCAAAAATGTCCATCAGGAATGAAAGGGAAATGGAGACATTCTCAGATGAAGAAAACTTAAGAGAATTTGTCACCATCACACCTACCCTAAAAGAATAGCTAGAAGAACTTCTCCAAACAGAAAGAAAATAATAAAAGAAGGACTCTTGGAATATAAGGAAGAAAGAACACAATAAACAAAAATATGAAGAAATCCAGTAGACTTTCCTTCCCCTCTTGAGTCTATGAGGAAAGTAAATGAATATAAATGGAGGTAAGGTTTCCACTTCACCTGAAATGGTAAAAAAATCCATCACTAGAGTGTGGTAAGTTATTTTTATATATATATATATATATATATATAAATATATATATATATATATATATATATATAAATACCTAAAGGAACCACTAAAAATCTATACAAAGATATACACTCAAAACCATGACAGATAAATCAAAATGATATTCCAAAAAATATTCAAGTAACCCACAGGAAGGCAGAAAAAAGAAATCTGAGAAATAAAAGGCAGAAAACAAAAAATAAAATGGCAGATTTAGATTCTAATTTATAAAAAATTGCATTAAGTATAAATGGTCTAAGTATATCAATTAGAAGACAAAGATTGGTGGAGTGGATAAGAAAAATATGACCCAATTATATGCATTCTACTAGAAACTCACTTCAAATATAATGATACAGAGAAACTGAAAGTAAAAGGATGTAAAGAGATATATCATGCAAACATTAATAAAAAGAAAGTATGTGTCTATCAAAGAAGAGCAAAATAAGCACAAAGCAAGAAGGAAGGAAATTATAAGGAGCAGAAATCAATGGAATTGAATAAAGGAAAACAATGAAGAAAATAAATGAAACAAAAGCTGTTCCTTTGTAAAGATCAATAGACTTGACAATCTCTAGCAAGACAGACAAAGGAAAAAGAGAAGAAGCAAATTACCAATATCAGGAACAAAACAGGAGATATCACTACAGATCCTACAGATAAGGGTGGGGTACAATAAAGTAGTACCATGAACAACTCTACACACTTGTATTTAAAAACTTAAATGCAATGGACCAATTCCTTGAAAAACACAAACTACCACAAGTCACCCAATATAAATAGAGTTCATAGCCCTATAACTATTAAGGAAATTAACTGCATAATTTTAAAAACTCCCAACAAAGAACTCTCTAGTTCCAAAAGATTTCACTGGATAATTTTACCAAATATTTAAAGTATCAGCAATTCTACATTATCTCTTCCAGAAAATAGAAGTAATGGGAACATTTCCCTATTAATTTTATGAAGTTAGCATTACCTTGAAACCAAAACCACCTAGAGACAGTACAAGAAAACTACAGACCAATATCCCTCATGAATATAGATGCAAAAATCTTTAGCAAAATATTAGCAAGTAGAATTCAGCAATATAAAGGAATTATATGCCATGACCAAGTAGGGTTCATTATAAGTATCCAGTTCAGTTCAGTTCAGTCACTTAGTTGTGTCCGACTCTTTGTGACCCCATGGACTGCAGCACTAACACCCAGAGCTTGCCCAAACCCATGTCCGTCGAGTTGGTGATGCCATCCAACCATCTTATCCTCTGTTGTCCCCTTCTCCTCCTGCCTTCAATCTTTCCCAGCATCAGAGTCCTTCCCAATGAGTCAGTTCCTCGCATCAGGTGGCCAAAGTATTGGAGCTTCAGTATCAGTCCTTCCAATGAATATCAAGGACTGATTTCCTTTAGGATTGACTGGTTGGCTCTCCTTCCAGTCCAAGGGACTGTCAAGAGTCTTCTCCAACACCACAGTTCAAAAGCATCACTTCTTCAGTGCTCAGCTTTCTTTATGGTCCAACTCTCACATCCATACATGACTACTGGAAAAACCATAGCTTTGACTAGATGGACCTTTGTCAGCAAAGTAATGTCTCGGCTTTTTAATATGCTGTCTAAGTTGGTCATAGCTTTTCTTCTAAGGAGCAAGCATCTTTTAATTTCATGGCTGTACTCCTGGACACTCACAGGTAAGTCTGGCTCAATCTTTTATGGAGTCACTGCTCCTTTCTCCTGGGTCCTGGTGTGCACAAGGTTTTGTTTGAGCCCTCCAAGCATCTCTGGTGGGTAAAGGGTTTGATTCTAAGCACAGTTTTGCCCCTCCTACCATCAACTTCCCTGATAGGTCAGTTGGCAAAGAATCCACCTGCAATATGGGAGACCCCAGTTTGATTCCTGGCTCAGGGAGATCTGCTTGAGAAGGGATAGGCTACCCACTCCAGTATTCTTGGGCTTCCCTTGTGGCTCCGATGGTAAAGAATCTGTCTGCAATGCAGAAGACCTGGGTTCGATCCCTGAGTTGGGAAGATCCCCTGGAAAAGGGAAAGGCTATCCACTCCAGTATTCCGGCCTGGAGAATTCCATGGACTGTATAGTTCATGGGGTTGCAAAGAGTCAGATATGACTGAGCAACTTTCACTCTTCCTTTCACCATCTTTTTGGGGCTTCTCATTTGCCATTGGATGTGGAGTATCTTTTTCTGCTGGGATCATTCCCCTGTCAACGGCTATTCAGCAGTTAGTTGCAATTTTGAAGTTCTCACAAGATGAGCACACGTCCTTCTACTCCACCATCTTGTGGGACAGTGACAAGTATCCAAGTCTGGTTGAATATTAAAAACCAATAATGTATACCATCATATTAACAGGCTGAGAGAAGAAAAATCACATGAGCATATCCACTGATGCAGAAAAGACATTTGACAAAATTCAACATCCAATCATGACAAAATCTCTCAGCAAGCAAGGAATAGAAGGAAACTTCCTTAACTTGCTAAAGGGTACCTACCAAAAAAAAAAAAAAAAGCCTTACAACTAATATTATATTTAAGGGTGGAAAACTGAATGCTTTCACCCTAAGATCAGGTAGAAGGCAAGGATGTCCATTGCTACTATTCTTTTTTATCATAGTGCTAGAAGTTCTAGTCAGGACAATAATGACAGAAAAGACATATAGATTTGAAAGGAAGAAATGAAACTTTCTATTTGCAGGTGGCATGATAATCTACACAGATAATCTCAAGGAAGCTATTTTTTAATTCATTTTATTCAAGTATAGTTGACTTAAAGTGTTAATCTCTGCTATACAAAAAAGTGAGTTATATATATACATATATATATTTTGTATTCTTTTCCATTTATCACAGGATATTGAATATAGTTTCCTGTGCTATACAGTAAGGCCTTGTAGTTTATTCATTCTGTATATAATAGTTTACATCTGCTAATCCTAAACTCCCAATCCTTTCCTCCCCCTCCTAACTCCCCCTTGGCAGCCACAAGTCTGTTCTCTATATCTGTGAGTCTGTTTTATAGATAAGTTCAATTGTGTCATATTTTAGGAATCTTCTCTTTTTTTGGCTTCATTGGATCTTCATTGCAATGCACAGGCTTACTCTAATTGTGGTGAGCAGAGGCTCCTCTCTAGTTGTGGTACATAGGCTTCTCATTGTGATGGCTTCTCTTGTGGAGTATGAACTCTAGGGCATTCAGGCTTAGTATTTGCGGCATGTGGGCTCAGTAGCTGTAAAGTATGGACTTAGTTGTCCCAAGGCACATGGGATCTTCCTAGACCAGGGACTGAACCTGTGTCCTCTGCATTGGCAGGCAGATTCTTAACCACTGGACCACCAGGGAAGGCTAGGAATCTATTTTTTTAACTCTTAAAACTAATAAGTCAGTTCAGCAAGATCACGGAATAAATATTAAAAATCTATTATGTTTCTATATACTGACAATGAAACATGGGCACCAAAATAAAAAATATAATACCATTTAAAATTGCTCAAAAAAAAAAAGACTTTGACATATACCTAACAAATATGCATAAGACTTGTATGCTGAAAACTACAAAATGCTACTGAAAGAAAACAAAGAAGAGGGGAATTCCCTGGCGGTCCAGTGATTAGGATGCCATGCTTTCACAGCCAGGGGCCTGTGTTCAATCACTGTTGGGGGAACTAAGATCCCACAAGCTGCTAATGGCATGGCAAAAAAAGAAGAAAAGAAATTAAAGAAGATTTAAATAAATGGAGAGAAATGCCATGTTCCTGGATATGAAGACTCAACATAATAAAGATGCCATTTCCTTCTCCAGGGGATCTTCCCGACCCAGGAATCGAACCTGGGTCTCCTGCATTGCATGCAGACGTTTTACCATGTGAGCCACCAGGGAGGCCCCCAATAAAGATGTCAGTTCTCCTCAAAATGATATACAAGTTGGTTCAGTTCAGTTCAGTTACTCAGTTGTGTCCAACTCTTTGCAACCCCATGAACCGCAGCACGCCAGGCCTCCCTGTCCATCACCAACTCCCAGAGTTTATTCAAACTCATGTCCATTGAGTCAATGATGCCATCCAACCATCTTATCCTTTGTTGGCCCCTTCTCCTTCTGCCTTCAGTCTTTCCCAGCATCAGGGTTTTTTCTAACGACTCAGTTCTTTTCATCAGGTGGCCAAATATTGGAGTTTCAACTTCAGCATCAGTCCTTCCAATGAATATTCAGGACTGATTTCCTTTAGGATGGACTAGTTAGATCTCCTTGCATTCCAAGGGACTCTCAAGAGTCTTCTCCAACACCACAGTTCAAAAGCATCAATTCTTCAGCACTCAGCTTTCTTTATAGTCCAACTCTCACATCCATACATGACTACTGGAAAAAGCATAGCTTGACTAGATGGACCTTTGTTGGCAAAGTAATGTCTCTGCTTTTTAATATGCTGTCTAGGTCGGTCATAACTTTCCTTCCAAGGAGTAAGTGTCTTCTAATTTCATGGCTGCAATCACCATCTGCAGTGATTTTGGAGCCCAAAAAAATAGTCAGCCACTGTTTCCCCATCCACTTGCCATGAAGTGATGGGACCAGATGCCATGGTCTTAGTTTTCTGAATGTTCAACTTTAAGCCAACTTTTTCACTCTCCTCTTTCACTTTCATCAAGAGGCTCTTTAGTTCTCCTTTGGTTTCTGCCATAAGGGTAGTGTTATCTGCATTACTGATATTTCTCCCAATAATAGATTCCAGCTTGTGCTTCATCCAGACCGAAATTTCACATGATGTACTCTGCATATAAGTTAAATAAGCAGGGTGACGATACACGACCTTGATATACTCCTTTCCCAATTTTGAACCAGTCCGTTGTTCCATGTCTGGTTCTAACTGTTGCTTCTTGACCTGCATACAGATTTCTCAGGAGGTAGGTAAGGTGGTCTGGTATTCCCATCTCTTTCAGAATTTTCCACAGTTTGTTGTTATCCACACAGTCAAAGCCTTTGGCATAGTCAGCAAAGCAGAAATAGATGTTTTTCTGGAACTCTCTTGCTTTTTCCATGATCCAGCGGATATTGGCAATTTGATCTCTGGTTTCTCTGTCTTTTCTAAAACCAGCTTGAACATCTGGAAGTTCATGGTCCATGCACTGTTGAAGCCTGGCTTGGAGAATTTTGAGCATTACTTTGCTAGTGTGTGAGATGAGTGCAACTGTGTATTCTTTGGCATTGCTCTTCTTTGGGATTGGAATGAAAACTGACATTTTCCAGTCCTGTGGCCACTGCTGAGTTTTCCAAATTTGCTGGCATGTTGAGTGCAGCACTTTCACAGCATCATCTTTTAGGATTTGAAATAGCTCAACTGGAATTCTATCACCTCCACTAGCTTTGTTCATAGTGATGCTGCATAAGGCCCACTTGACTTTGCATCCCAGGATGGCTGGCTCTAGGTGAGTGATCACACCATCATGATTATCTGGGTCATTAAGATCTTTTTTGTATAGTTTTTCTGTGTATTCTTGCCACGTCTTCTTAATATCTTCTGCTTCTGTTAGTTCCATACTGTTTCTGTCCTTTATTGTGCCCATCTTTGCATGAAACATTCCCTTGGTGTCTTTAATTTTCTTGAAGAGATCTCTAGTCTTTCCCATCCTATTGTTTTCCTCTATTTCTTTACACTGATCACTGAGGAAGGCTTTCTTACCTCTCTTTGTTATTCATTGGAACTCTGCATTCAAATGGGTATATCTTCCCCCTTCTCCTTTGCCTTTCGCTTCTCTTCTTTTCTCAGCTATTTGTAAGGCCTTCTCAGACAACCACTTTTTGCCCTTTTGCATTTTGTTTTCTTGGGGATGGTCTTGATCACTGCCTCCTGTACAATGTCTTGAAAATCCGTCCATAGTTCTTCAGTTGGTAGTTCCTAATCAAGTTGGTAGCTCCTAATATACAAGTTGGTAGTTCCTAATAAAAATCTCAGCAAGACTTGTAGAATTTTGTCTAAAATTTATTCAAAAAGTCAAAGGAACTAGAATAGCTAAAACAATTTTGAAAAAAGCAAAAAAAAAGAGGAAAGAATCAGTTGGCCCTACTACGTATCTTTAATAATCAAGACTATGGTGGGAACTTCCCTGGTGGTCCAGTGGCTAAGACCCTGAGCTCCCAATGCAGGGGGCCTGGGTTCGATTCCTGGTCAGGGAACTAGCTCCCATATGCCACAACTAAGGCCCAGCACAAACAAATAAATATTTTTTCAGCCTGTGGTGTTGGCAGGATATATAGACCAACAGATCTGAATAGAATCCAGAATACACCCACATAAATATGCTTAACTGATTTTTTTTTAACTGTAAATACAATTCAGTGAAGGAAAGATGGCATTTTCAATAAATGGTGCTGGAGAAGTTGGATATCTATGGGCAAAATAAAAGAACCTTGTATTAGAGTTCTTTAGTGAAACATAGCCAATAAACTGTGTGTGTCTGTGTAAAGACTGTGTGTGTATAGAAAGAATGTGGGAATGTGTGTATATATGTATGTATGTGTATGTGTGTATATACATACATCCAATTTTTCCAGCACCATTTATTGAAAAGACTATCCACCTTTCCTTCTTTGAATTCCATTTGTACTTTAAATATATACAGAAAGAAAGAAAGAGATGTTTATTTTAAGAAATTGGCTCATGCAATTGTGGATACTGGCAAGTCCAAATCTGCAAGTCAGGCCAGCAGGCTGGAGACCCAGGAAAGAGTTGATATTGCAGCTCCAATCTGAAGGTAGTCTTCTAGAAAACTGCCTCTTCCTTGGGGGAGGTCAATCTTTTTCTTAAGGCCTTTGGCTGATTGTATCAAGCCCACCTATATTTTGGAGGGTAATCTGCCTTATAGTCTACTGAATTGAATGTTAATCTTTTCTAAAAATAAAAAATACCTTCACAGCAACATTCAGCTGTTTTACCAAACATCTGGGCACCATGGCCTAGCCAACTTAATACATAAAATTATTCATCAAAAACCTCATCCTAAGTCTCATCACATACAAAAATTAAGTTAAAAGTGTCACAGACTTACATGTAAAACTAAAATTTTTAAAAACAAACAGCAAATATTCAGGACCTAGGACTAGGGGGAAAGTGCATAGACTTGACATCAAAAGCACAATACAGAAAACGAAAAACCAGTAAATTGAACCTGATCAAAATTTTAAACTTTTGCTCCATGAAAGGTCCTGTTAAAGAGGATGAAAAGACAACCTATAAAATGGGAGAAAACATATGTAAACCACACATCTGACAAATGACTCATATCTAGACTATATGAAGAACGTTTTAAAAACTCAACAGTGAATAAAACAGACAATCCAACCAGAAAATGGGTAAAGGACATAAAGACACATTTCACCAAAGAGGAAATACAGATGATAAATACACAAGATGTTCACCATCATTAACCATTAGGGAAATGCAAACTTAGACAATGAAATGTTATTAATACTACACACCTATTAGAACAATTGAATAAAAAGCAGTGACAATACCAGATGCTGGCGAGAATGTGGAAAAACCAGAACTCTCTGATACTGTGGGTGGGAAAGTGAAATGCTGTGGCCACTCTGGAAAATAGTTTGGCAGTTTCCTATAAAACTAAACATGCAATTATCATAGGACCCAGAAATCACACCCCTGGACGTTTATCCCAGAGAAATGAAAACTAATGCCCCCTACAGAGTCTTGTACATTAATGTTTACAGCTTATAGCTTTCCCTGTAATGGCCTCAAACTGAAAACAACCCAAATGTCCTTTGATAGATGAACAGTTAGGCAAACTCTGGGTGTGATGAAAAGGAAAGTACAACAACTTGGATGGACCTCAAGGGTATTATCCTGAGTGGCAAAACTCTTTGCATCAAGATCTCCACCCCTCACTCTGTAGTCCCAGTACCCCACCACTCCAATTGTAAACATTCTACATTCAGTTCCCTAAGATCCAAAAGATAAATTGATAAAAAGAAGCACCCTGGTGATTTCAATTTTGTGGCAGTGTATGAGGAATGGTAGTTTCTAAAGTAGTATATTTTATTTATTTATGGCTGCACTGGGTCTTTGTTGCTGTGTATGTGCTTTCTGTTTTTTCAATTAATTAAGTTATTTTAAGTGAAGGATAATTATTTTACCATATTGTGATGGTTTTTGGTATACATCAATGAGCTTTCTCTAGTTTTGGTGAGCAGGGGCTACTCTCTAGAGGCAGTGCACGGGCTTCTCATTGTGATGGCTTCTCTTGTTGCAGAGCATGGGCTTTAGGGCATGCAGGCTTCAGTAGCTGCAGCTCCAGTTTTCTAGGTCACAGGCTCAGTAGTTGTGGTGTACAGGTTTAGTTGCCCCACAGTATGTGGAATCTTCCAGGATCAGGGATCGAACCCATGTCCCCTGCATTCACAGGCAGATTCTTGATCACCAGATAGCCAGGGAGATCCCTAAAGCAATGTTTCTTAAATATTATCATTATCTTCCCACATCTACATGACACACACTCATGCACGCATATACATAACCCGGATGTTGGGCTTTTCATGCTATCGGATTCTTATCTCTGTTGCCTCATTTTCAAAGATGAAAGATAGAAACCCACCTAAGCTGTATTCAGATGAAGGGAGAAAGTAATGGCTGGTGGCAGTGTAGGGGAAAGAGTAACCGGAAAGAGAGGAAGAGAAACCTGATAAGAGTTACAGGGGGTGACTTGTGCTGACCTGTGCTGCAGCTCTGTAGCTTTGGTCTTGGTCATTCTGTTGACATGTGCTCACTATGTCCCCATCTGCAACCCCAGTTCAAAGTCTGAGAACTGGTGTGGAAATGGCCCTTCTTCAGGGAGGCCTTAAGCCAGACCCCAAGACTAGGTTAGATCCTTGTGTTACACACTCTCACAGCACTTGAATCTGACCTTGGAGTCATTTATCACAATTTTAGTTACATGTTTTTCAGGCTACTAAGTGTTAGATAATGATGTGTGAGTTTATCACATGTCTCCTATTTGGGACTGTAACTAGAATGAATGTTGGAACCTTGTCTTAGTTCATTTTTGTATATTCCCAAGCATCTAACAGGGTTTCCCGGGTGGCGCTAGTAGTAAAGAACCTGCCTCCAAATGCAGGAGACATAAGAGATGCGAGTTCGATCCCTGGGTCAGGAAGATCCCCTGGAGCAGAGCATGGCAAACCACTCCAGTATTCTTGTTTGGAGAATCCCATGGACAGAGGGGCCTTGCTGGCTATGGTTCATAGGGTTGCAAAGAGTTGAACCCGAATGAAGTGACTTATCATGCATGCATGCAAGCATCTGACACACTAGTGTTACTAAAAGGTGCTTGGTACGTATTTGTTAGATGAATGAAGAGGGAGAAGGTAGCAAGATTCTCATTGAATTAAACATAGTTACTGAAAACCTTTTTAAGAAAAATAAACTTTGATTTGTATTTATTTTCTCTATTATGAAAATAGGAAAAACATTACTTATCCCCCATGTCACATTGTGTGCTGTGCTAAGTCACTTCAGTCGTGTCTGACTTTGTGACCCCATGGACTGTAGCCTGCCAGGCTCCTCTGTCCATGGAATTCTCCAGGCAAGAATACTGGAGTGGGTTGCCATTTCCTTCTCCAGGGGACCTTCCCGACCCAGGGATTGAACCCGTGTCTCTTACGTCTCCTGCACTGGCAGGTGGGTTTTTATCACTAGCACCACCTGGGAAGTCACACTGGATAGACTGAATAGATACGGAGATACTCTGGAGTGAAAAGCACTATTCAAGTCCATGGGCTAATGGTAATAAAGCACAGGCTTCCTACCTATTGAGTTTGGGAAGCCATTGTACACTCTTGTCATGGAATCTAGGCCCTGGAGATGCTATGTATGACAATGTGTCCACCTCTAGGGGGCTTCTTTCCACCCACCAAGGATCTTTCCAAATCACCCAGCAGGAACCAGTGCTAGGTTAGGGTGCCTACCCAGGCTACATAAGGACTGTTAGGGATCAAAAATTATGGTTTCCGTTACCTTTATTTATTTCCCCCATGGGAATAACTGAGTTAAGTTGAGTGAGCACAAAAGATTTGAGAAGAGTTTCCTTTAGACTTTGACCCTAGAGCCCAAATACTGTTTCCCATGCTTCTCCAAGTTTCCATTCCCTGTCACTCACATAGGAGGCCCCCTCCCCACCAGTCAGCAAGGAAGCCAGATTTTTCCAGTGGGAGGAATTGCAAGGGGGGTGCAGATGTTCCATGTCAGTACATTTCAAGGACAGGTCCAACCTGTTTAGCCTTTAACTCATAAACTTGCCTTTTCTTCTCAATATACCATGATCCAGCCCCAGGCCACCCAGGCTTCCCCCAACCCCCAGTCCCTTAGGGGAAACAAGGTCCTTGCTGGCTGAATTTCACATGAAATTCCCAAGTTACAATGAACAGTGCTCTCCTCATGGCCACCTGACACCAGAGAGGTTGCTCAACCCTCCCTCATTCCCGTGCCTGCAGGGCTGGAATTAACTTGGTTCCCTGGGCCCCCGAATAAATCAACTATTTTGCAAGGTGCCCTTCTGCTTTCTACTGCTCTTGAATGATTTCATCCCGAGTTTCTACTCCCTTCCTCCGGCTTGAGCTTTCTTGAGGATTCTCCCCTTGCCTATCATACTCAAGTCGACTGTTTTCTCATAATGCCCCTCCCCACACCTGGCCCAGGCTCTTGTTTGGATTCAGGAGTGGTCCTGTACCCATCAGCAACTGGCAATCACCAAACACACACAGTTTCCTGAAATCACCTCAGTGTCCCCTGCCAAGAGGATCTAATTCCAGTGCACACATAACAGGGAAGATGCCTATAGAAAAAAAAAAACAGGCAAGATACAAATATCACCAAGTTTTCCGATGAGAGTGGTTTTCAGCAAAATAGCTTGAACTGGGAATGACTAATCAAATCATAATCCATGAAAATCTACTCAAGGGCATTTTACAACACTTTCCTAGGAGCATTCTCTGAGAATACAAGTATCAGAACTTTATACATTGGGCTTATTTTTAGGCCTGACCACATTTTTTAAGCAGGGGAAAGTGTTACCAGTTCAGAAAACCAAGAAATGTGTTGGCATTTGATTTATTATGCATGAAAGTTGCTCGTTTTTCTAGTTTGGAGGTTAAGCAGGAGGACAGAAAGGACAACCACATTGATGTTAATACCTGTCCCCTTCCCTACCCCCACCTGCTACCTTGAAACCTAGTAGGTCTCCTAAATAAGCTGATGTGCCAGGCAGGGGCCATTGTAAGTAGCACACGAATGAAGTGAGAGAGAAAGGAAACTTAGGAAGGCTCAGAGAGCCCTTAGTAGGGTGTTGGGCATATTGTGAGCGCACAGTCAATGTTAGAGGTGTGGAGGAGGAAGGAGAAGTGATACGGAACCAATGGCCAGATGACCTTGGATTCTACTGGAAAGAAGGGGTCTGACAGCCAGTGTCTCTTTGCCCAGGCACTCTGCCTTTCCAGTCGTGGCCCCTCAGGTTGAACAGCTGAGACTTTGTTCCCAAACTCACAGGTGTTCAGTTCCGCACACCTGGATGGAATGTGGTTCTCACCTTCCTGCACTTACTGAGTTGCTCTGAGGGAAATGCTGTACATTTTTTCAAAGGGAGCCTGCACTTACATTTGCTCATGGTAAATTTTAAAATTCAGAAGATGATGAGCTCGTTGACTAACTAAATATGTCTGTTTGGATCCATTTGTGGCCCCTCCCAGGCAGATGCCTCCCCCTCCTGTGGCTGTGGGCTCCAGAAGCAGGGTGGGCAGTGGGGTATGAAAATGTGAGTCGTTGGTCTTCTTGGACCCAAAACTTATTTACAGAGCACAGGATTTACAGTCAAAAAGGGTGTTTTTTTTTTTTTTTTTTTTTTAAACAGAAGTGGGCAAATCATAGATACTCTCCATGTATGCAAACCTCCTTTCCAACAGTTATGAAAGGACATTCTAAACTTTAAATGAGAACCCTGTTGGCGAAGCTCCACCCAAACATCACGTTGAGAAGAAGATCACCTAAGAATTACCACCTTCAGGACCTGAAATCTCCTCAGTAATGCTGTGAATCCAGAAGTAGGCAAGGGTCCTTGTTATGGCCCTGGCTCACTTCCCCACCGCTGTTCATCTCACGTCAAAGCATAAGCTGGTAACGTACACCAAGGGATAGAATTTGACCCAGGGTCAGGTCAACTTGAACAGTTCTGCACAGAAGTCCAACTTTAAATCTACCCTCTGTGGAAGCAGTCCCCTCCTGCAGCTGCTCACTCCCAGCTGCCCAGCCAGCTGCCACCAGGCCAAAATTACCCCTACCTCGGGGTCCTCTCCACACACTGCCTAGAGCTCATGTGCTGACACATTAGCTGGAATTGCCCACAGTGAAAGTCAGCTCTGATTTTCACTAATATATATATATTTTTGTAACTATAAAAGGGCAACTTAGAGATACCCCTCACCCTCAGCATATGTGGAATGAGATAATACAAAAGCTTGCTGAGTCAAACCCCAAGAACCAAATCGAGCCAGAGATGATGTGAATGTGGAACCAATCAAAAGTTTCCTGGCTTAGAAAGGCCTGGCTTAATGGTTCTCTTTAAAATATTTTTAAAATTTTCAATCACGTAGGATGGAATCCTCACACTCTTTTTCCAGATCCTTGGTGGTGGTGGGTTTTTTTTCTTTTCAAGATGTTGAGCCTGTTTCTATGTGTCATTAGCAGAATTTGTAGGCAACAGGAGATTGGGTGTGACATTGAGGCTGGGAGTCCCGGGCAGCAAGAGGTCGAGAATCAAGGATTCAGGATCAAATCACTGTTGCTTCTGTAGTGAGAGGTTGTCACCCAGGCAATTAAGGGTATATTAGTTTTCCAGCAATGTAGTTTGACAATCAGCACATCAAATAAAATATTTCACACCCAGGAAAGGCCAAATGCACATTCCTGCATGTGTGTCCTTAAGTGGTATTTTTATGGAAGGAAACTTTCTTTGAAACAAATGTCAGAACAGAAGTTGAGCTTATGAAAGGCACTGAGAAACTATGGCACAGAGGTTTTAAGACATTGCCGGTAAAAAGCACAATCCTCCACCTCGGTGCCTTACATGATTGTCATGCATGTTCGATGCTCGGATGGCCCACCTGTATGTACAGGTGTCCTCACTCACTTGCACATCGTTCACAGCAAAACTTGGTAGTCAGACTGCTTGTGTATGAGAAATCGAAGTGGCTGGCAGATCAGTCATCTGGCCCCTCAACTGCTCAGCCTCAGGACAAGAAGGGATCTCACAATACTGTATGGGATTCTATCTGCACATCCCTGGATGAGCAAGGAAATTAAGCTGTTTTCTTACACAGCAGAGAGATTCAGGTACCCTGAACCCCAAGTGGAGAGCTTCTATCCACCACCGCACTTCTGTCTGGGTGTCTTGGAGGGGGTGTGATGAGTATGTGCCGGTAACCTGTGCCTGAGGAAGGAGAAGATTAGGGTTGGCCTTGGTTCCCTGCCTGGGGAGGCCCCTGCAACTGAGAGATGTTGCGGTACATCATCAGGAAAAGGTTGCCACAAATCTAATTTCTGTCTCTGCCTTCCCGGATGCCTGCCCACCGCCTCTTTTTTTTCATTCATTTGTACATACATTCCTCAAGTATTTACCGAACACCTATTTCAGGCATAAGCCTGGGCTCGCCAGGGCAGGAGTGTACAGAAGACGCTTGTTTTCTCCTCTCCCTCTCAATGGGTCTTCTCTCCTTCTCTCTCTCCCCATAATTCAAGTGGTAACAGGGGTGGATGGAGGAATATCCAAAATTCATCCCTGTTGGAGACATCCTTGCCAGGAATTTCCAGCAACCCCCTGGGGAGAGTTGCAGATTGATGAGAGTCCAGCTGGGACTCACAAGGGGGTGGAGGGAAGTGGGGGTGAAAGGAAACCCGCAGTCAGGCTGTCTGCCCAAGCCCAGGCTATAGGTCTCATTTATCAGGCATTTGCTCTGTGTCAGGCTCTGGTTGTGCCGTCTCTCCTACCTCATTCAACCTTCCAACCCAAGAGGTAGTTATTATACCTGGGCCTGTTTCTTTATGAGGAAACTAAGGCCAGGAGGGGGAAGTGACTTTCCCAAGGTCACCCAGCTAGGAAGCAACATAGCCCCAGTTCAAGCTTAGGTCTATTTCCAATGCCCAGGCATTTTAAAAACTCAGAATGTGGCTTAGACATCAGTATTAAAATAGTTTGAAAATATAGTATTAGTCACTCAGTCATACCCGACTCTTTGAGAGCCCATGGACTGTAGCTTTCCAGGCTGCTCTGTCCATGGAATTCTCCAGGCAAGAATACTGGAGTGGGTTGGCATTTCCTTCTCCAGGGGAACTTCCCGGCCTAGGGACTGAACCCAGATCTCCTACATTACAGGCAGATTCTTTACCATCTGAGCCACCAGGGAAGTAGTTTAGGAGCTTCTAAAAGGTTCTATGAGCCCTGTTTCTCTGCCTAGTTTACTTTAGTTTTTGTATTCAAGAATTATGATTTTATGGGACTCCCTGGTGGTCCAGTGGTTAAGACTCAGCACTTTCACTGCTGTGGGCCTGGGTTCGATCCCTAGTCAGGAGACTAAAATCCTACAAAACTTGTGCCATGGCCAAAAAAAAAAAAAAAGGAATGGTTTTTAATAATAGCTCCCATTTATTGAGCACTTACATATCAGGAACTGTACTAAGCACTTTTACACTCCTTGGTTTCATTCACTCCTCACAACAACCCTAGGAAGTATTGTTGTTGTTGTTACTATCCTTATTTTACAAATGAGGAAAGCAACACTTAGAAAGCCCAGGGTTACTCAGCATGTAAAAACTGAGCACAGCTTTTTACCAGGTTTCTCTGACACATCAAAGCCACTTAGCTGCTAGAGTATCATCTCGCCTTGAGCCCTCTATGATATTATTTTGAAGAGTCTTTCCTCAGACTTTCTTCTCACCCTTTCCCTGTCCATATAAATCTCACCCATTTCTGTCCTGTAAGTGAGCTACGTCACTGTCTCCTCTATCATCTCCTCCCCAAGACCACTTATTATTCCCAATACCCAATCATCCTAGACATCCCAAGCATGTATCCATATAGGAGGAATCATAACTAGAACATTACTAGCACCAAATTTTTAGTCACCTTTATAGATAAGCTCATGGAATCTTCAGAAGACAAAGTAAAACCATAAATTCTTATATTTAGAAATAACAAATACTACTTAAAACTTGATTTTTTTAAAAAAATGCCTCCTAGTTTGATGATCGCTCACCAGCAAAATCTCTCAAATGAAGGGGAAAATCCCCCTTCCTGAAAATCAGTTTATTTTATAAACAATGATAAGGTGGCCCTTTCGAAAGTGTTGCTTAATTAGAGATTCAGAATTTAAACATACATTCTTAGTGATGTGTCCCAAATGACCATATCCCTTGAGAAGGACAATCCTTCCTATTTCTTTAATCTGCTCCTTCCCTCTGGTTTTGTAGCACAAACACCAGGGCAGCTGCCATTTTATGCCGAGAATTTGTCTTTCCATTTTCCAAGGGAGCAAAGAACAAGGAATATCTCCCTTATCTCCCAATCCCCTGGATGGGGTCGTGCCCTTTGAGGACTTACTCTATTTCAGCCTCTACCTCTAGGCAGTCAGAAAAATAACTCTGAACCACCCAGAGAATGAGCACCTGCTTCAGTGACTGTCCCAACGTGAACACACTAATCCCCGGGTTTAGGAGAGGGTCGCTTTCCATGCAAAATGGCCAGGCTCTTCTGCTGGGTTGGCCCTGCTGGTTTTAATAGCGCTGTCTTGATTTCTAACAGCTGGGGGCCACAGTTGTTCAGTTCTTATTGTGAGCTAGTGCATGGCTCAAACAATGTAGGATTCTTCATGAGGAGTCTGAGAGAATGCCAGATGGTAGTATTAGGGGAAACCAGGTCAGTTCCTTTCTCCAACATCTCAAGCTAGTGCCTTTGACCAGGAACCAAGAACATCCCAGCCCCACTGCTTTCTTAATGTTCACCACATGGGATTTTTTTTAAAGTGAGTACTAAAATGTTTCTGGAAGCTCAACTTTTATGAGGGCACCAGGGTTGCCCAGCAAGTTATTTAGAACATGGAGCCAACGTGAAGTCCCTTTCAGAGGTCTGTTCCCTTCCCCCTCCCATCCAAGCCCTGCGCATAGCTTCACAAACATCCAGGCCTGGTAAACATACCCCAGCATTCCTTTTAAAAACATGATGAAATCAGAAAGAGACACAATCTCTGTCCTCGGGGTGGAAGTAGGACCATGTGATTCCCCACTTCTGTAACAAATGAAAGAGTTTGAGAAAGTGCGGTACCTTTTTTCCAGTCATAGAGATCTTGAGGGTTGATCTAGCAGGCCATTCTTCAGAGTTGGGGTTGCCATATTTGGTGGCTTTTTACAGAAGCTTTGCCCATTTCCTTTGTCAAAAATAGATGGGGAAGGCCTGAATATACAGCGTGTCCTAAGGTGCATTATACTCTGGGTCACCATGCAGCTCATGGAATAAATGTGTTCCACTGAAATCAGGAATGACAGCTTGGTTTTAAGAAGTCAAAACTACAAGGAGTGATCAGTGACCTTGAATTATCTTCTCTGAGCACTTCTGAATTTCTGTCTCTCATTTATTGCTTTTTTTCTCGATTCCCTCTGTTTGAAAAGCTATTAATTTCCTCACCTTCCCATCTGTCATCACCCCATAAATAATCTATGCCTCTTTTTGTGATGTCCTCTTTATCAGACACGTGCCCTGTATTACTTTCCTAGCACCAGCAAATACTAGAGAGAAAACTCCGGGAGCTCCATGCTTATGGCAGATGCTTCCAATCCTGTTTTTGCCACTTACTAGCTTTGTGTCTTTAGTGAGTTCCCTAATGTATCTGATGCTCAACTTCTTCTGTAAAATGGGGCTATTACTAAGAGTACCTCCCACACGGGGTTGCTGTGAGGATTCAGTGAGATATTGCAAGTAAAGCCCCTTAGCACAGTGTCTCAGTAAATGTTTGTTTCCTTCCTTCCTTCTTCAGAGGAATTTCAGTTTCTCCACCAGATAGCTGCCTCTAATGAACAGCCTTGGGTGGACTCAGTTTCTTTGTTCCCATAAGTAAGGAATACAAAGAAAACTTTAAAAAGTGACAGTGGAAACACAAATGACACCTTCAGCCGCTGTCTAACAGGTCTGCCATCTTCAGCCTGTGAATACTCTGTTGTTCCTCTTGTCATTTTCAAACCTCGAGCTGTTCTGGAGAGTTCGGTCTCTGCCCCTCACTGCCATTTGCCCTCTTAGAGCTTCTCTCAGCTTTTTGCAGCTGTGGGAAGTTGCTCCCAGAGGCCCTCTGTTCCTTTTGTTTGCTCTGCTCCCTTGGCTGAGTTTGAGAGTCATTTCTTCTCCCTCTCCTAAACAACGCGGCCGCCAGCACTGACGCAGAATTTACCACGTATCTTGAAGCAGTGGTCCATAGGTCAAGTCACTGCAGGACTTTCCCTTCCTTGCCACAATGATTTGCTCACTGTAGTATCTTCCAATTTTGTATCTGGTGTAAAGGCAGAGAGAAACCGGGCAGGCTCCTGGGAAGGCCCAAGGCCTAGAGTCTCCACCCTTCTGGGCCCCCATTTCCACAGTTTTAACATGTGATGTTTGCCTTTGAGGACCTTACAGGATTGCTGCAAGGATCAACGGAGATAACGAGAGAACACGCTCTATGGGAGGGGTGTCTCTATACACAGAAAAGATAGCCAAATTAAAGAAAAAAGCAGAGATTTATTGCCATATGTGACTCATATATATTGAAGCAAACTTCCAAAAATCCTAGGATT
Organism: Bos indicus x Bos taurus; assembly: GCF_003369695.1. NCBI lineage: Eukaryota > Metazoa > Chordata > Mammalia > Artiodactyla > Bovidae > Bos > Bos indicus x Bos taurus. Next base: position 127,631,666 of record NC_040105.1, read on the forward strand.
CTGTACTTGCTTAGAACATTGCAAAGAAGCACCAAAAGGTGGGGGGAGGTTTCCCCCCACTCCTTTCTAGGTTAAATAGAGAATATTTAGACTTTTGAGCACTTGTCCTATAGCTATGATGCTGGTTCCAAGGAGCAGAGCCCCAACCCTTCCATTCAGTGCAGAAGTTTGTAAAGAGAACCCCCAGTGTGAGACTTTCAGAGGTTATGCTGCTTGAAAGGGCCAAGTCAGCCCCCCGTCATTTAGAGCTGGACAGCAAGCCCCATTCTGATGGCTACATTGTGACTGACCCTCCCTTCTCTCCTGGCACCTTATCCTTGTCACTGCCACCAATATCAGCAAGGGCCAGTCACAACAAAAACCTGGCTAAAGACTCAGGTCCCTGTGAGGCCGTATTGTGTAGTCCTGTATATATCAGGAAGATGTATATAAATAACTGCATACTCGTGTGTGTGTGTGTGTGTGTTCTCTCCTGCCTATCTTCATAATATATGCACTAATTATGACCACATTATGATACATGATTAAGAACACATTATGAATTATGATCATATATTACAAACACACACATGGGAACACACACGCGGCATTTGGTGATAGAGCCTTCAAGACACTGTAGTCTAGCCTCCCACACAGGACAGGAATTCCCTTTCCAGCCATCCTAAGTGACCACCCAGACTCTACCGGAAGGCCTGCAGAGAACCAAGGAAGCTTAGTTCTACAACAGACTTCTCTGTGCATTTTTGGCCAACTTTTAAAGTTAGAAAAAGCCTTCCTGATATTACACTAAAATCTCCCTCCCTCCTTCCACTCTCTTGCAGGCATCCAGTACCATCAGCAGCTTTAGACAGTACCTTTAGACAGGCTACTTTCTTTCTAACTTCCTGTCTCCATTCCTGGTTAGTTATCATCTTCCTAATCCCAAGTGGAATTTAATGTTGTAACAAGACAAAGAGTCAGAACGTTCATCCTTTCAAACTCTTATCTCAGGAAGGAGGCATGTGTGTCTGTTCAATTTGTTGGAAAAATATGTTTATTAGTTTCCTAAGGCTGCTGAAGACTCTTGAGAGTCCCTTGGACTGCAAAGAGATCCAAACAGTCCATTCTAAAGGAGATCAGTCCTGGGTGTTCTTTGGAAGGAATGATGCTGAAGCTGAAACTCCATTACTTTGGCCACCTCATGCGAAGAGTTGACTCATTGGAAAAGACTGATGCTGGGAGGGATTGGGGGCAGGAGGAGAAGGGGACGACAGAGGATGAGATGGCTGGATGGCATCACCGACTCGATGGACGTGAGTCTGAGTGAACTCCGGGAGTTGGTGATGGACAGGGAGGCCTGGCGTGCTGCGATTCATGGGGTCGCAAAGAGTCGGATACGACTGAGCGACTGAACTGAACTGAACTGAAGGCTGCTGTACAAAGTAGCCCAAACTGGGAGGCTTAAAACAATAAAAATATATTCTCTCACAGTTCTGGAAGCTAGAAGTCCAAGATCAAAATGTCATCAGGGCCATGCTCTCTCTCTGATGGCTCTAGGAGATGATCCTTCATTGCCTCTTCTAGTTTCTGATGTTTGATGAAAATCCTAAGCCTTCTTTGGCTTGTAAATGATCGCTCCAGTCACATGGCTGTCTTCTCCCTGTGACTTCACATCATCTTCCCTCTGTGTCCAAATTTCCCCTTTTAGTAAGAGCATCAGTCATTGGATTAAAGCCCGCCCTAATGATCTCTTAATTTCATTATCTCTGTAAAGACCCTATTTCCAAATAAGGTTACATTCTTGGGTATCAAGGGTGAGGACTTCAACATATGTTTATGAGGGGACATAATTCCACATGTATATGTGTATATATATATATACACACATATACATTTATAGCTAAATGATGTAAGTTCAACAGCTTGGCCCTTGAGAAATATTTTAGAAAAGAGGCCTTTGTTCTTAGTTAAGGGGAAGATAGATTTTCAGGAGTAGAGGCCCTCCTTTTTTTGTTGTTAATATATATTTTAATAGTATTATATATCACATATGTATATATTATCAGATATAATAATGTAATAGGTTAGCCTAACATTATTTATATTCTATATATTTACTTTTAAATATATATACATTATAATAGACAGATGATGAACACAGGTTCAACGTATCATGTATCTATTTTAACAAAAGACTAATTGCATAGAGAAGGTACCAAGCCAACACTCTGCCTTAAGTATTTTGACATTGCGGGGATAAGGACCTATCATAGCAAAAGTCAAATTTTTGTTATAGAAAAGTTGCAGATGGCAGAGATGGAGAGTGATATCTACCAGGGAAATACAATAGCATATGCAGAGATGGGGTCAACTTCAAAGCATTCTAGGGGAGCACTCAGGCTGGGGGCACGAAACAAAACCTGGAGTTGGCCTGGATCTCTCTCAGTCTGGAGTTGGTGAAGTGGATTGAGCAAGTCTGGCCCAGAGTGAGCCAAGGGTCAGCTTGCACCAGGGGAGACTTAATCCATCTTGCCTCTGATTTTTCAGGAACCTCTGGTGCATTTTGATTTCCACCTCTGTGCTCAGAACTGACAGTGGACACGTAGATGAGCTCTGAGCAGGAACAGACATCCAGCCCATGTTTTGGTTCCTCCTTGTAGCTAAGGGAATCCATCCACGGGCAACTTAGGAGATCTGTGTCCACTGGCTTCAGTCAACCCAGTGGTTCCAGGAAGCCCCTTCTAGGCACCCAGCACTCTTCAGTACCTTGTGGACCTGGGACTTTCGGTTCTGATGATACTGTGTCTCTCAGTTGCCTGACTTGGTCTGGGTGGTCTTAAGAATTTCTTCTCTCCTCCCATGTAAAGCCAAACCAGAGAAAGTTGTACCTATCTTCTGTGTAGAGGTTGACTTCATTCACTTATCTCATACCATCAGAGTGGGGGTAGCCTGTGAATCTCCCATTGCATCTAGGCATGCTGACACTTGTTGTGCTTGGTTGCTTGATAGCAGGAAGGAGGGTAGTGACCTGGGTTGGGGAGTTACTGCATGGAGTGCTGGCTCCGTTTCGAGTGGCTGTTTAGGAGCTAATTGAGAGGGCAGTGGGTACATTTGGCCTGGGCCGACATACAGTCCTTGGCATCAGTGAGCTCAGTATACAGGCAGGTGGGTTAGTGGGCAGGACTCTTGATGTGGGCCCTACACTTTCTACCAAGAAAATTTTCACTGTTGCCCCAGGACTTCAAGGAGGAGTTTGGGGAATGAGTGGAGGAGAGATTTAGCCAGTAACAAGGTTCAGGCCTTTAGGGGTTGGATAAGGAGGCACAGGGGAAAATGGTAATTTCTGGTGGTTCCTTCATTCTTTTATTCAATAACTATGTACTGAGTACTTACCATGTACCAAACACTATAGTAGATCAAGACTCAGCTCCCTAAGGAATTTACAGCCCAAGGATTAAGGGATGGGAAAAAATAGTAAGGATCATGGCAACAGCAGGAAATAGATTTGGGTTTTCCTTTCTTCTTAATGTGTGTGTCTGTGTATTCGTCCATCTGTCCATCTGTGTGTGCCTGTATATGTGTGTGAGAGAAAGATAGAGGGAGAGAAGGATTTGCTTTTCCAACAATGTCCTGGCCTCAGGGTAATGCCTCTACCTATTCCAATATGCAGGCAAGCCTCCCAAGCTATAGGCTCCCTAACAATGGGCAACAGCTTTCCTACCAAAGAAACCTTTTCTAAAACCTTTCTCCCTCTCGGGAGTCAAGGGATGGTGAATGGCCTCAGTCAGGGTGTACACATATGGACCAAGTGGCCACATTCTGGGTGGGGGCATACACAAAGTAGCTTTGGATTTGGGAGAGCCACACATTAGTCAAGTCAGGTAAAAATCAGCCAAACAGTCTGTAAAGTAAACTGTGGTTTGATTTGGACTTAAGCCATCCTTCAGCTGGGGCCGTAGACGTGCACCTCACTTTAAGAAAACCTGTACCCAAAAATCCCAATTTTGAAAGGGAGAGAGGAATGTGCCTGACCATTTTTGAAAGCCACCTAGAGCCCTTGTTTATTGACACAGGTGTATCAAAGAGGTGGTGAAGCCCTTGAAGGAGCATCTGATTCAGTCCTCTGCCTTCTGATGGTAACACCCGGAAGTCATCTTGGGCGAAGGAGCCTTTCTCTGGTTTGGGCAGCCTTCCAGAGATGACTAATGGGTTAAAAAGGCAGCCATGCTGCTGTGGACTTGCAACCTCTGCCCAGACACAAACTTATCTTGTCTTTTGAAATGAGAAGGGACTCTGGGGCTTTGTGGCAAAGGGTGTCATTTTCTGAAAAATCAAACTCAAATAAATTATTAAATTAACACATGAACTGGATTAAGGGCACGCATTTGGGATTTTCCTTACATTTTATGAAAATTATGAACTACATCCCTTCGTTCAACTCTAAAAACTGAACTAACTCAGCTTCTCTTCATGAAAGGGAACGGGTTCCCATAACCTGATATTTGCCATTTCCACCAAAGTACAGCTTTCTATATTTATTTGGAAATGCTTATGTTCAGTCAGGGTATGGTTTACCCTTATTATGACTTGATTTCACATCAGACTCTTCACCTTTTAGTAACCAAATTTATGACCCAGAGAAAACTTCTCTCTCTTACAAGGAGCTTGGATTCTTACTTATTTCGCAACCTTTATTTGTGCATGAGATGAACCATGACATTTAAACTATGCTTGATAGCTTAACAGATTATAAGAACAAAACCAGATGGCCCAAACAAAAATAATGCTTTGATTGCCTTCAAATTCAATGTCAAAAATTAAAAACAGCTTTCAAAAAGCCTTGCCTTTTTTTTTTTTTTCCAGAAATGACTTTGGATCATATATATGTATATAGACTTTTCTGCTCCCCCCAAAACTAAAAGTATGAAACTAAAAATTTAACAATGATTATTTTGAGATCAAAGAGTACTTTCTGTTTTTTCTATATCTCCCAATTTTTCTACAGTTTTTTCCCTCCACTGTTTCCACCTCTAGAATCAGAGGGGAAAAAAACCACTTTTAATGATTAGTTTAATTTGAATGAAATCTTTCCTAGGGTTGAGTCAAGGTGTTTTCCTTGGTTGAGAGAATGGACATTGTTAAGCATTAGCAGTTCATAATTCTTATTCCTCACCAAACAATGAATAATGTGTGGTTACTTTAACAGCTTGTTTCATGAGGCTGAAAAACGAAACTGGGCCCAGATTTCTTTAGAATGAATGTAAATTCTACAAAAACAGTAATTTAATTTTCTAACTCACCTTAATGAGCCTTCAACATCATTAATATAATAACAATCCTCACTTTCTTTGAGAGCAGCAAACCAAGTAATTCTTTAAAACTAGGCCTCAATTTTAAAAGGCCCCCAAACTTTGACATAGTTGGCTGGGCAAAGTCAACAACATGTGACTATTTGAATTTCTAAGCTAAAGGGTCCACAGAGTGCTAGGATTCTTCTGTTTTTATTTTTTAGAAGGATTTTTATTCCAACTCAGATTCATTTTTCTTCAAATCAGCTGCAAGAGCGTGAACAAACTTTGCTGCAAATCAATGCCCTGACAGTTATATTTCCCTGAGATAATTGCATACTGCTTTGGAGTTTCCTTTTCCCCTCTGTTTCCTTTTGTTTTGACAACAAGATTCTGGGAAAACAATATACAAGCGATAACTCTGCTGTCATGAGCATACTGAATTTTAAAAATAAATAACTGTCGACCCCAAAAGCTTCCAGGAGCCTATGGAGTGAATTCTTTTTCCAAACTGTTCTCAAACCAGATGTGGAAATGTTTAGCTAATTCCCCTCCCCATTCCCCATGCAAAGAGTTCATATGTGTCTTTAACGACATCAGAGGCGATGGGGAGGCAAAAATCCTGTCTGCTTTCAAGGAGATTTGTGTTACACATCTCCATTTGCTCACCAACATCACAAGACTAAGTTGGACTTCAGCTTTTGTCTCTCTTAAAAAATATCTTCTTTTCCATGAGATTAAAAACGCTCTGTGTTTAGACCAATATTCAATCTCTTTCTTGTAAGACATTAAGAAATAGAGTTCATATTCCCAGAATGAAACGTTTCATGTTTTTTTTTTAAATAATGTAAAGGATGTATTAAGATTTAGGCTTATTAGGGAATTTTTTTTAAAGGGGAAAGGAGGAAAACTCTTTTAAAAGAACTGATGGAAACTGTGTATGCATAAACCACATTTAGAAAAACAGAAAGCTACTGTACTCTATAGCTGCAAGGAAAGCAAACATTTTGCATCCACGTGTCATTAGCAGCTCTGGATTTACTGGCCTCTCTATAGCTCAGTTCAGGACTGTAGGTACCAATAGCTGAGCCCTGTTTGGTTATACAAATGCATGGAAGCTCAGATTCTGGGATGTCACAGGGATAATCTTGCAGTTTTTCTAACAGTCCAACCTCCTCCAAGAAGCCAGGGTGAATGTTCCCCCCTCTGCAGTTATTTCTTCCCCAAATCTTAACTCCCTTAGCTCCTGGGATGCTGTGCACAGACCCAACTATGGCTAAAAATAGCTCTAATTTGGCAACTCCACACAGCCCTCTCTTCTTGCACCCCCTTCGCATCTTTAGCCCTTCAGCCCTCTTTTTCCTCTGCTCCCCCTCACCCTATAATCAAAGCCCACCCTCTCCCTCCCCAGTCAAGTCCAAGATCCCATTCTACCAGCACATCTCAGCTGGATATTAGAAAAGGCTGCTGACTTGATGAATTCACACTGTGTTGTGAATGAGTTATAACCTTCCCTTAACTCACACCCACACTCCCACACACACACCCTCTAACTTCCCTGGGAATTGCAGGCATTAGGGAAGGGAGGCTGCCCAGTTCTGATGACCTGTGCTCAACAAAACGGAGCAACTCCCCAAGAGTGGCATTAAGCTAAGCCTTAGCAAGTTCATTAGCAAGTGCCTTCTGCTCTCTCCTGGTGTCCCAACTCCTCTCTCTCACCTTAGAGAGGCAGCCATTTTTTTCCTTTGGTCATGCACAGTTTATGGGATCTTAGTTCCCCAACCAGAGATTGAACCAGCACCCCCTGCATTGGAGGCACAGAGTCTTAATCTCTGGACCGCCAGGAAAGTCCCTAGAAATGCAGTCTTAAACACAGGTCCACTAACTTCATTTTTCAGTTTTATCTGAGCCCAAGCTATGTTGTCACACACATTTATTGCTCCAATCTTGTGGCAATCTTGTGGTTACAAGAAAATCAGAGGAAACAAATTCTGTCCTATGCTCAATAAGCTCCCAAACTCAGTGATGTTTACTAAACCCCTTCCTTCAAGACTGATTCAGTGAATGTAATTCAAAAAGTTAATGTTGGGGGTGAGAGTGAGGTAGTCTAAAATGATTGGTTGGGGGGCAACTGTAATGTTTCTCAGACAATCTGGGCTTTTTATAATTCTCTTTGGATTAACCATGAGAAGGAGGAGAAGGGAAGATAGAAAAGATGCTCGAGGGAAGGAGAAGAAGTGGATGGCTAACTCTCTGGATGAGAACACGGCCTTAAACTTGGTCTCAGTTTGGGGGTTTGAACAACAAAACTGGAGTGGAAGGATTGTTTCCCTGGCCTATTCCAGAAAGTACTTAAAAGGAAGGTTTTTGTTCAGGGCAAATAGGTCCAGACTGTGAGATGACATAGGAAGGAGGAAAGGAAGGAGGAAAGAGGGAGAGAGAGAGAGAGAAGGATACTCCTAAAGAGCTCAGGACAAGGTGGTCTTCCTGAGGCCAAGACAGTAGTGCAGCAGTCATGGCGTGATGACCTCAGCTTCCAGAAGCAACCTCAGCAAATGCACATCATTCTGGAGCAAGTAGCTTGTTTATTTAGCTGTTGAGTCATTATCCAGGAGCAGCTGGCATCAGAATTTACTTGCTTTTTGTTGTTGCTGTGGTCATCACCATTGTATTTTGTTTGGTTGCTTTTTTGGAGGGGTAAGAGTGTTGAGTTTTCGGTTTGTTGCGGCTGTTTTTTTTTGTTCGTTTTTTTCTTTTTTTGCTTTGTGGAAAACAAACCAAAAAATAGTCTTAAGAGAGACATTTCAGAACAAAGAGGAAAGGAAGGAGCCGGGTAAACCTCTTAGGCTTCTCTTTACACCTCAATATCCTCAAGAGAATGAGGAGTCAGTAACAAGGGAGGGAAAGACAGGGGCACCAATCAGATCAAGTGCTGACATAAAAACAAAACTTCCCATCCAGGCCACAGCACCTGGCTAGTGGGCTCCTCTGCCATTAAAGAAAACAGCAAATTCATCAGCATCATAGGAAAAGAAAGAGCTGCATTTTTGCAACTGAGAAAGAGGGGAAGAAAGAACTGTCTTGGTATGCTTTCTATTTAGCACAGTGCTGGGCACATAGTAGACACTCAATAGATCAAATGAGTTCATTTACTCAAGGATTACTTAACTTACCAAGGAGCAAAAGTAAAACCCTGCATAGACATTTCCTTTGAAATTTTAGGCACTTTTCTATTTGATTTATTCTATTTTCACTTTTAAAATTAAAGCTGAGTTGAACAAAATGTGATGATATTCCTGTTCCTTCCTTCTTTCTTCATGTGTACCCCTTCTGAAGCAGAGCTTTAGACACTTGTTCTGAGCATGACTCCGTTTTGCTCTTTATTACTCTGCCTGTCACTCTTTAGGAGGTAAAGGCAATAGGACTGGGAAATGGCTACAAAGCTTCCTATTGGAAAAGAAAATAAATTTAAAAGACCAGTGAAAATAAAAGCATATCAAGCAAAGCATATGACTCCATGAGGTGCAAGCCATGGCCACAAAGAACACCTTAAGAGATGCCTTGACAATCAATGTGTAAAGTGCAAACCCATGACTTGCTTTTTCAATACAGGACTTTTTGGTAGTTTTCATGTGTAATATGGATGGGGAAATGTCCAAATAAAAACCATAATGTTTTTATTTCTGCAATTTCACTATTTTATAAGGTGTCTTGAGGAATATATTAGGGAATCTGTTGGTTATAATGGCCTATGATGCTACTGCTGGCATTTTTATTTATATATATGCTGCTAAGTCACTTCAGTCGTGTCTAACTCTGTGCGACCCTAGAGACGGCAGCCCACAAGACTCCCCCGTCCCTGGGATTCTCCAGGCAAGAACACTGGAGTGGGTTGCCATTTCCTTCTCCAAAGCATGAAAGTAAAAAGTGAAAGTGAAGTCGCTCAGTCATGTCCAACTCCCAGCGACCCTATGGACTGCAGCCTACCAGGCTCCTCCGTCCATGGGATTTTCCAGGCAAGAGTACTGGAGTGGGGTGCCGTTGCCTTCTCCGTTATATATATATATATATATATATATATATTTTATTGAAGTATAGTTGACTTGCAATGTTTCAGGTGCATAGCAAGGTGATTCAGTTATACAAATACACATATATTATTTTTGAAATTATTTTCCATCATAGGTTATTATAAGATATTGACTATAGTTGCCTAAGCTCTACAATAAGTGTTTGTTGCTTGTTGCATATCTATTTTTTAATTAGAAATCTAGCCTTCTATTCATATTAAGTCAAATAAGTGGAATCAAGATGTCATCATCTTTTTAGTTAGGCAAGAATTCATAAGTTTTCTAAAATATATATATTGTACATACTTATACATATGTATAGAAAATTTTTTCTACTACACTTGATAAAGGCTTGAGAAAGAACATCAAAAAAAAGAAGAGATGCAGAAATTGGAGAATGTAAACTAAATGAAATGAGAGTACTGGATATGAAATAGAAAAAGTGAAACTAACTAGATAAAAGTAAAAGGTCATCATATGGCCCAGTTGTTTTTAAACATGGCTGCTGATTAGAAACATATCTGGAGCTCTGAAGAAAAAAGCAATACCTGAACATTTGTATTTTCAAAAAATTTCAAGATAATTCTGACATGCATCCAGACTTTAAAAAGTGACTATAGGTTTTTCTATTAGATCCCACTTTTGGTGATATAGAGTTATATTATTTTTCTGTTGACCAATCATGATACAATGGTATTAACTGAGTAATAGTTACATAATCACAAGAGTAAAAGATGTTTATTAATTTTCACAATCAATAGCCACTGCTGGCATTTTCAAAGCATTCATTTGATCACTTTACATAAGCCACTTGTTTGTCGGAAATAAACCACAATTTCTTGCTGGGTTTTCATTTAATTAAATTTGTTGCTAACCAAAAGAAGGCAATAGAGAAGAGTTCATTAGTACGGTATAGGGGAGGACATTGGGGCCTTCAGGAGGAAAGTGCTGTCAGCTTGAATTAAACTGTTATTTTCTGTCACCTTATTTAATGTTTGGCATGAAAACAATTTTGTTTTCTTTTTTGTTGGGGTTGCACACAAAGGAATGCCACTGCTAATCAGTGTAGACTTTCATTGTATATGTGAGGGAGTTTTATACCCAAACAACATGGTAAAGTCGTTTAAAGAAATCATTGTAGTTATCTAGAAACCCATGAGTTCCAACAATGAAATAAAAATTCAGTTCTCTTTCACAAAGATATTTTCCTTTGCTTCTTTTTTTTTCAGTTTTATTGAGGTATAATAGACAAATAAAATTGGAAGAGATTTAAAGTGTACAATGTGCTGATTTGACATACATTGACGTTGTGAAAGAATTCCCCCTATTGAGTTAATTAAACACGTCCCTCACCTCACATGTTTAACTGTTTTTCTTTTCAGTGAGAACGTTTAAGTTCTACTCTCTTCACATTTTTTTTTCAATGCTTTAGGAATGGCCTCTTTTTTTTTTTTTTGGCTGCACTGCATGGCATACGGGATCTTAGTTCCTGGACCAGGAATAGAACCTGTGTCTCCTGCAGTGGATGCAAGGAGTCTTAACCACTGGACCACCAAGAAGTCCTGGCCTTTTGTTTTTTTTTTTCAAATGGTCATGTTTGAACTTACCATAAGAAATATGATGATTTGCCTTTTGTGTTTTTGTGTGCTCTAGAACTCCTCACGGGATAGCTTCCTGTTTCCTGAGAGTCGTTACCTGATAAGCTGCCAGAATGAAAGTTTTCGAGCTGATAAGAGAGCTGATCATCCTCACCTCTGTGTTTTCAGCCTGTTCCGGACAAAATCCAGTGACTGTACTGTGCTCCACAGACTGGTTCATGGTCACGGTACACCCCTTCATGTTGAACAACGAAGTGTATGTCCACTTCCATGAGTTATACTTGGGCCTGGGTTGCCCTGCCAACCATGTTCAGCCACATGCCTACCAATTCACCTACCGTGTGACAGAATGTGGTATCAGGGCCAAGGCTGTCTCTCAGGACATGGTTCTCTACAGCTCCGAGATATACTACATTTCCAAGCATACCTCATCTAAGTATGTGATTCCAGTGTCATGTACTGCCCCGCTATGTTCCCCATGGCTCACGACGTCCTGCTCCAGGAACTTAGCCCCCAACGGAGGGGTCACAACCCGGAATGGCGAGACATGCTATGAAGTGTTCACCTTGTCACAGTCCAGCCAAAGGCCCAACTGCTATTGTCTGTCTTGTGTCTACAATGAAAGAGGGCAGAGTCGAGCCCCACGTCACTAAGTAGACAAATAGAAGCTCTTATGACCCTCCTATGTGTGTTTTTGAGGAAAAACAACTCATGGTGATTTCATGAATAAGCTTTTAAAAAAAATTCTTTTTGTATATTTTTAGGGAAAAATAAAATCCTGCTGGCATAGAAATATCAGTTGGGCATTTTTATTTCATAAACACATACAAAGCTTTTACTATGTGCCAGACACTCTTCTAAGTGCTTTACAAATCTGAGTGCCTGATCCCTTCTCTAAGATGACTTCTCTCTCCTTTAAGGGCCCCTAGTGAATCCCTCCATCTGTCTACGCATGTCCCTGAAACTACACCACCCAACTCAGCATTTAGCCACATTCCTTCTTAGTTCGATCTATCACTTTTCTGTATCACTTTTTGTCCATGGAAGGCAGAATTCATACTAGTGGTTTATAAACCACCAGTGGTTCTAGGAATCACTCAACTCACATCCCACCAACTAGAAGGCATACTCCTGAGGCCATACACTCATAGTACTCTGAAAAGTTGCCCAGCTTATGTGATCAGAAATTTTTCAGCCAAGCCTGGCTATCCATTACGGTTCTCAAAGACTTGCAAAGGGAAGGTACATCAGTTTATTCAACAGTGAGTTCTCTGGGTCTCTTTCATAAGTGCACTAATCCCATTCATGAAGACTCAATTCTCATGACCTAATTATCTTCCAAGGGCCCCACCTCCTAATACTATCACATTGGGGGTTAGGATTTCAGCATACAAATTAGGCAGGGGGAACAAATACCCAGTATATCGCAGTCATGGCCATCAAAGAAACACAGCTGTTCATTTAAAAATCTCCTGTCCCTTCTTGAGGAAAACTAGGTAACAACCCCTGAAAACAATGTGTTCATTCAACAAACATTTAGCACCCTCATCCTATGTTCCAGGTATTATGTTAGATGCTGAGCATGCATTGGTGAATAAGACTAACATGGTCTAATCAAGAGAAGACAAGTAAACAAGCCTAGGTAGCTAGAAGCTATTCTAGCCCAGAGAATGGGCCTGTTCAGAGGCCTGAGGATCAGGGATGCAGCCATCAGAGAAACTACAATTAGTTTAATCCGATGTAGTTGGGGTAGAGGGCAGTTGACAGTGGTGAGAAATGGGGTAGAAAAGTAGCAATAAACAAGGCTATGTACAAGAAAATGAGGACTGCCCTTCCCCATCCTCTCTTCAGAAGCTTATGGATTATTAAACACTAAAACACTTATAAATAACATAGCAAACTGTCAGTACTAGATATAGGAGACCTGGACTACACAGGCAAGTTGTGCACTTGACACCTCAAGGGGCAGTATTCGTGGAGACACCCCCGGGGGCTGTGCAATGTATCAGCCTTGGAGGACACTCAAGACCTACTCGCTAATAACAGCTGTTACCATATGCCTGATACATTATACACATGACCTTATCTAATCCTCACAACTGCTCTGCAAGATAAAAATTATTTTCTCTGTTTTCTAGATGAGGAACCTGAGTCTCAGAGAAATTGAAGCTAGACACTTAATACGTAACATCACTGGGATTCAAACCCAGGTTGGACTAGCTCCAAAATGCATTTTCCTCTCCTACACTTAACACTCCCTCCCAGAGAGGAGAGGCTTCCAGTTGGGTTGAAAGATCCAGGAAGATTTCCTGGTTGAGATGGGCAGTGATCTCATTCTTAGAAGATAAGGAGGAGTTGGCTAAGCACAAAGTAGGACAAGAGGCATCCTTCGGGAGCGTAAGAACTGGCACAGGGCAGTTAAGTGCACTGTGATGGGAAGACACCTAGGGGGTTAGGGCTGTAAGTTAGGTGACAGGGCATGAGAAGAACAAATAGGGGAAGGTGTAAAAGTGTAGGAAGAGATGAAAATGAGAATGATTTCAAGTGAAGAACAATAAGACTTCATTCATTTTAGCCTATGCCTATAGAAGCCCCATTCCTGATCAAGAAAGAAAGTGAGCTGTGCAGGCAAATTTGGAGTGTGACAGACTCCAGACCCTGGAGCAGAGAAGACAGGCTTCATGGAGGCCATGAGATTGGAGCTAAGCCCTGATCTGTCTGACAGGATATAGGTGAAAAAGGAGATTGAATCAAAGAAGATGTCATCACTTAGAGCCCTAGAAGCTCAGAAGACATGGTCAGTTCTGGCTTTAAGTAAGGAAACTGGAATGAGGGTAGAGGATACGGGTGAAGATGAGTCCAGGTTGCACAAGTTGACTTGGAGATGATAGTGATATCCAAGGGAACATGTCCAGGAATTAGTTCAAGAAATTGAGCTTCCTTGAACTGGAGCTTAAGAAAAGGGTATAAGAGGTAATTACTGGGAGATAAAGCCTTGGGAAGATGACATGAATCTAGGTGATTAGGATCAGAAAATGAAAACTCCCCAACATTCAATCTTCAAGGCACAGTTGCAAAACAAAAGACAGAGAGAAAGACAACAAAGGATACCAAAGGGAAGTGATCAAGAGATGAAAGAAGTGTGACTCATGGGATTCTAGACCAGAGACTTGGGTAGGTTAGTTTTTCCAGTGCAACAGATAAGGCAAGATGGAATAAGCCTAGGCCTCATGGATTGGGGGCATTTGAACTAGGCCTTAAGTGAGAGGGAGGATTTCATCAGATGAAGATGGAGGGCAAAGGCATTCTAGGCAAAGGAAATAGCAAGAACAAAGATGCAAAGCAATATTGTATCAAGAATCATATTTTACCTGGGTAAAAATCTCTGTATAACTAGGCATCATTTTTTTTCAGAATTCAAGAGTAATCTGCACTTGTTGACTCAGACATGTCTTTACTCAGTAAAAGCAAACTTCAACCATTTCAGTTCCATGTTTGATCTTTTCTGCTTGATCATGTGCTTCTTGAGCATGGGAGACCCTGTCCTGTTTGTTTGTTTGTTTGTGTTGCTTTTCTCCTATGTAGTACTTGGTGAAGGTATTCAGTAGGTGCTCAAGCCTGTTTGGTGACTGTTACTGAGAAAGGGCCTGGAAGTTCATAAGCATAGAAACCATTCAAAAGGTGGGAAGATAAAAATGCTTTAAGAAAAAAACGCATTTTGAGTTGGCTAGTTTATTTACCTTTTGGCATGCCACTCTGAAAGGGCATTTTCTTCCTTTATTGTGGTAATGTCCATTTCACTTTTAAGGTGACATGATTTATAAAAATCTACCACATAGTTTTAACCATATTTGTAATAATAATAAGAAATGCTTTATTGCCCTCAAAAGAAATGAGCATTTTCACATCTTGTTCACTCTCTGGGAAAGCCAAAAATGTTTGAAACCATGTGTTATGATAATTGCTTGTCAAATATTTAAAAATATTTCACTGATAGAAGAAGAGTCAAAGTAACATTTAAATTTTAATTCCTATACCCTGAAAACAGGGTATTATAATACTAATTATAAAACAGCAAACCAGATTTTTAAAAAATAGTATAAAGTATATATAAATGTCAAGGGCAAAAAGTCTTTTATCCCTAATTTTAACTAATAGGCCATTTTGGAGCTGCATGTCAATACTCCCATCCCTCCATTCCTCCATCAAGAATGAAAGTCTGACCAAGCATTATACTAAACACAGCATGTTCACACACACACATACACACGCACCATGTTTATAAGAAATACACTATCCAAAAAAAAGAAATACATCATCAAAGATCAAATGTTTAAAGAAAGGCTAATTTATGAAGTAACATCTTTTAATTCTTTTTCTCTGTTTTCTTTAAATCTAATTAGTATTGCAATCCCTGCGGTTGATCTCTATGATATACTGCTTAAAGTGTAATTATAGTTGTTTATTCCCAAAAAAAGAGAGAAAGAGAGGACAGGGAGACAGAGACAGAGAGAGACATAAGGAGAGGGCTTTCAGTCTTGCGACTTTCTACAACTTTTTCAGAAGAAAACAAATGGTTTGATCAGATTTCAGCTTATAAACTTACACACTGATTATACAATTATAAAACTTTCTGTATTAGTTATCTATTGCTGAATAATGTGCATGCATGCCAAGTTGCTTCAGTCACGTCTGACTCCTTTCGACTCTACAGACTGAAGACCACCAGACTCCTCTGCCCATGGGATTCTTCAGGCCAGAATACTGGAGTGAGCTGCCATTTCCTCCTCCAGGGGATCTTCCCGATCCAGGGATCAAACCCGTGTCTCCTATGTCTCCTGCATTGGCAAATGGGTTCTTTACCACTAGTGCCACTTGGGAAGCCCTTGCTGAATAACAAATTACCCCAAAACAAGACTTCCCTGGTGGCCCAGGGGGCTCAATCCCTGGTCAGGGAACTAAGATCCCACAGGATATTTGGTGCAGCCCAAAAAAAAAAAAAAAAGTTACCCCAGAACAACAACTAGTTATTCTCTCATGGTTTCTGCGGATCAAGAACCTGGGCACAATGTAGCCAAGTGCCTCTGGCTCAAGATCTCCGAGGAGATGCCATCAAATTGTCATTTCAAGATGCCACTGGGGTTGGAGATTCCACTTCCAAGCTCACTCAAGAGGCTGTTGGCAGGAGGCCTCATTTCCTCTCTGTGAGCCTCTCCATAGGCTGCCCGAGTGTTCTCATGGTATGGAAGATGATAATGACAACAAAGATAGGAAGTGGGAGAAGGGGGAGGGAAGGAGAGGAGGGACAGAGTCCAAATCGGAAGCCACAGGCTTTTTGTAACCCAGTGTCAGAAGTGACATCTCGCCACTTCCGCCATGTTCTATTTGTTGGGGAAGTGACTCTGGAGGTCCAGCCCCTACATGAGGGGAGGGGACTACACAAAGGTGGGAGCACCAGGAGGCGGGATCACTGGGGACCATCCCAGTGATGACCTTAACTCCACAAATGAGACATTCTTCAATTTATCTGTGTATATACAATCAATTTACAATCAATGGCAGGACACAGCTTGGGTAGAAAAATACATGATAAGTCACTGCTGTACCCTTGCCTCTGTCGGTTCTGTTTTCCTTCTCTGGGGAAAATAAGTCCTACCAGCTGCAAATTACAAGTCCGACTGATTGGTGAAAAGTATTCCAGAGGAAGCTTCTATTTATTTTTCTAAGACGACATTGCTGAAGACATTTAAAGCCAAAGGGGAAAAGTGTAAACGGTAAATCAAATAACATAAATGATGATGCTAGTTCAGATCAGACCAACGATTTCCTAATGCAGCTCAGTGGGAGTGGGGAGATGGGGGAATCTGAGTCATATATATGTGTATGCACATATTTTTTATATATCCCTGGAGAAGGAAATGTCAACCCACTCCAGTATTCTTGCCTGGAAAATTCCATGGACAGAGGAACCTGGAAAGCTACAGTCCATGGGGTCGCAAAAAGTGGGACACAATGAGCGACTGAGCCACACACACACACACACACACACACACACACTATATATATATATATATATATATATATATATATATATAAGGCATTAGCCAGCTTCAAAATTGAGAGGCAGGGGACTTTGCTCATTGATTTATGTATGTATGTATGTATATAAATACTAACACAATGCTTCCCATCACTCTTCCCATTACTACTTTCTTTCTTTTTTTTTGCTTTGTTCCTATCCAATCCACAACCATCTGGCTTGGCCATTGATGAAGTTTCTGTAACTTATCTGAAGGGTAATGCAATGAAATCAGAGGAGCTCCCAGAATTATTAAACAGCAGGAACCGAGAGGGGCTCACAGGGCCTGAGCAGGTGGGGGATTGCAGGAGGCTTCATAAACAAGTTCCCGGAAGTGAAACGACAGGCTTGCCCTTCCCTGCCTGTCTGTCAGCCTTCATTTTTAGATGTTCTCTGACAGGCAAGGGGGAATTGCTCTGAGTCAGAGAATTAAATGCTAATACCAGTTTTCAAATGTAAAGGAACACACACAAAAAATCCCTGCCAGCTGTCTAAAAACTTACCACTCCCCCCTTCAAAAGCACTTATATTCTACAGTTACCAGGAGGAATATTTAAATGACTCAAGTTATTTTCAATGTTATTTTAACTTTGTCACACACACCCTATTATATAAACACCAGGCTAATGTAAATTATTCACCTTTTAAAGTTACTTCAAAATTTTTGACTTTTAGCCAAATACGTATTTCTTTCTAGCAAGAATTCTTTTGAGTTGTAACACTACAACTTAAATACATACACATCTTTAAAAGTTTATTTTCCAAGTAATGCCCATAGAATATTTATTCTGTTTTCTAAACTGCATTTACATGACAACATACTGAAAGAAAGCCAGTGTGAGGAGAGGAGAAATAAGTCCTAAAGCCAAGTCCTAAAGCCACAGTGAGACTGGTTTCTTTGGGGTTAGAGAAACCTCAGCCCTCCCCTCTACCAACAGAGGGTCAAGTTGGGAACAAATTGACCCAAAAGTAAGCCTCAATATCATTCCTACACTAACTCCCTATAATAATTTACAGTCTGCAATCAAAATAAAATTATCTCTTCAAAAATCTGGCTTGTATGATCCAAGCTACAAATTAATTCTCATGTTCATTTCATATTTCATCTGCTTAATTTTTGCTCTACCAAGCTATAGAGAAATCACACTTTTCTGATTATATTGAAGCACCTAAGCTCATATATGTTGGGATATTTGGTTACAGCAACTACAATGAATATTTAAGTTGCCCAAGTTGCTTTCAGTGTTGTTTTAACTTCTTGAAAATATTTAATGACAATTTTTTAAGCTGCCCATGAAAAAAAAACATTCTCCAGTTTGAAGCTCTGCCATCACTCCAAAACGATTAGCCTCAGTCCAGAAGGTGTGTTTCCGTTCCTCTGTTCCATCAAATCAGCACATGAGGTTAAATTTCTGTATTCTTTTGGTGAATTTTTCTGCCTGATATTTACTGGTATTTTAAAACATATTTTTATGACTAATGTCACAAGAAATTGATTATCCTTAAAGGCCAGTCAAGTCTAGTCAGGGGCAGGGGGGTGGGTATATTTTGGTGGGGGCCTATGCAGTTGTCTGAGAAATAGAGAAAAGGGAAGAAAGAGGGGTAGGGAGAGAAGGAGAAAAGCTGCTGTGTAGGCATATGTGAAGCAGTATTTTTCCATCTGTTCTCTTCTCCAGTAAGAAAACTCACTCCTGTGTGCATGAAGAAGAAGATATTCCAATGGTTCCGATCAACCTCGGTTTATCACAGTTTTAGTTTGTAGAGTTACCAGGTAAGCCCAGTGAATCTATTGCAAACAATTTTCATTACATCACACTCAAGGCCCTTCAAAGACTCCTCACAGTCCCATAATTAAATCAAGACGCCTCTGCCTACTTCCACACCCCTCTAATCTATTTGTCCTGGAGGGGCAGACCTTATTTGTCCAGTTCAATCAACAGCTAATTCCACAAAAGATAGCCTCTGTCTTGCTGTGTCTCTCTCCTTTTAACTCTTCTCTATCTGCAGGTCCCTGAACATACTGTTTTCCTCATTGCATTTAAATTGCACCTTCCCTTCAAAAATCGGCTTGAAACTTAAAAGTATGAAATGATGGTGGGGGACTACCCTGGTGGGCCAGGGGTTAAGACTCCATATTTCCAATGCAGGGGACACGGGTTTGATCCCCAGTCAGGGAACTAAGATCCCATACACTGTGCCACACAGACAAAAAAATAAAAAATAAAAATAAATCAAATGATGGAGGTAGTTTTTCAGGAGAGGGTTTCTAGTACTGAGTAGCTAATTTAAAATAAACTAATTCCATAGTATTAAAGGGGATGAGTTTCAAATGCCAATCTCAGACCAACTTGTTAAGCAACCATGTTGGCTTTGGGTTAGACAACCCTTGGCACCAAGGGCACCAAAGGGCACCTAAGCCAACTCTTGAGGATATTGGCCACAAGCTTCACCACCGACACGACCTGACTTCTCCTCACTCCCTCCATGTCTTTTCCCTTCTCAGGTAGCATTTATTTGAAAATCTGCGTTGGACACCAACTAACACGAGTAATTGTGCAAAGTGCTGAGAAGAGATCCATAGCTGGGCATGTCCTTACTCTCTAGGGGCTTCCTATCTGCTAGGCAGAGACTTAGAATGACTAGCTTTATTAATGTGCTGTGATGGAACAGGCCAGAGGCAGTTAACCCCAACCTGAGATCATCTGAGAAGTCTTCAGGGAGGAGATGGCATTTGGGCTGAGCCTTGAGGGATGAGGAAATGAGAAGAGCAAAAATCTCCTGCGTGGAAGGATAAAAAAGAAGCTGTGGTTGGAGGGTGAAGGGGTACAACCAGAGGGGCAGATCAGAGCCAGGTTGGAGAGGGTCTTGAAGGCCACATTCAAGGACTATACTTTTCGCTGTATGATTTTTTAGTGCCAAGGATCAATATGATCAGAATTGTGTTTTTAGAGTTGAACTTAGGGAACTAGGGTGAGAGGGGCCAAACTAAGCTGGGGGATGAGCCGGGAGCCTGAGAAGGTTACCTTGGTGACCTAAGGGTGGCAAGTTAAGGGTTTGCATTAGAAGACAGAGAAGGAATGAGGGGAAGGACTTGATTTTCTTTTCCTTCTTTCACCTTCCTCCTTTCTCATTTTTGTCCTTGCCCCTACTCTCTGCCTCCCTCCTCTTTCCTTGCCTGAGGCCTAAGCATTCCTTGGGAACTCTGAGCTAAGGAAGCTGCTGAAGCCCTGGGTTTAGGGCACATGTTAAAATGGAAAACTGGACCCAGATCTCTAGCTCCATTTCCTGCCAATGGATGGAGCTCACCCTGATCATTAGCTACTGTGGAATCCCACCTGATTTTAAACCCAAGAATTATTTTAAAAGACAGGAGGTAAAAGAAATGACATGTCTCACCAGTCCTAGAAACTCTACATATTAAGTCTTTTAAATATTTTTAATGCAAACAGCTATGTTATGGACACAAGAAGAAGTTCTGGATATTCTGGCATTAATAGCTTTAATATTATGCTTCAGTTATACACACTGACTTTCCTTCCTTTCCTATTTCAACAAGTATTTCATGGTTTGGAAAACACATCTTGGTTTTAAACAGATAGCATCCCTTAGCACTGTTCACTTTCCTGTCCCCTCCTCCTATCTCTGCCCAGCGAGATATTATTTTCTCCCAGGAGTAGCACGATCCTAAAAGTGAAGTTGTTCCAACTTGGGGAGCTCTGTGCTTTTGACAGCACCTCTTTGGTGCTGGCCAATTTGGAGCTTAAAAAAATTTTTTTTGATATAAAAGGAGTAACCAACTGTCCAAATGCACTTCAGCCTCCCTGAATCCAATAGCATTTGATGTGTTGACGTTGCTCTATACTGAGTTTTTGTTTTTATTTCTTCTGTATAATAGGGTAATAAGGCTCAAGGAAAGTGCTAGAAGTGTAAGATTAGAAATTGATCATAATGTTTACGGTGAAAGCAAGTGACCAAATCTTGTCCAGGAGGTGGGCTTTCATCTCCATGCCCCTATCATTATACTGTGCTGTGAGCTCACTCTGGTGCAAAGGAGAGTCCAGCTGGCTTACAGGATGAGGACCCTGTAGGGCCAGCACAGTGTAGAGACTGAGGTCACCCTCCACCCCTCCACTGTGGCCTTCCTTTGTGCAAAGATCCGATCATTTCTGTCATCTGAGAGAGTCTTTGATTTCATGGGCCAAAATCCAGGAATAATTAAGACAATAATAGTGCACACCCAACAAGAAAAACATGCCCTGTTTAAAGAAGAAATCCCAGCAGCATTGAAGGCAGTGATTCCGCATCTTTGAAAAGAGACTTCGAAATCAAAAGCAACAGCCATCAAGGACTTACTAAGCTCCTCCTTGACAGAAAGGAAAAATTTACTAATTTATTCTTTCTCCTGGTGAGATCATGGGGTTGGGAGAAGTTAAGATTTGACATTTCCCACCCCCCCTCAAAGTTCTAAGTTTTGCAAGCAGTTATTTTTTATCATAACCAATTTCTCAAAATAAAATAAAAATTACTAAGGTGCACTATATTTTTTGCTAAATCTGACAGTAGGGCAGGCATGAGTCTATTATTTCTGCTCACTGCTAGCCTTTTCTTGAACCCTGAAAAAAAAAAAAAAAGCTTTTACAAATAACACAGTAGAAGCTTCATAACACAATTCCAGTTGTTTTCTTTCTGTTAAATCTGTAACTCTATCCTGATTTTATCTCTCTGAAGACTTCTGGATATTTACAACATAAGGAAAATCTTGTTTCCCTAACTCAAGGCCTTCATGAAAAACATAATCATAAAAGACACTTCTAGTTAAAATGAAAATGCTAAGTTCTAGACATTTTGTTTACAGTGTAAAAAAGAGTTTCAATTCAACTCCTTTTCCTAGTATCTAATTCCAAAGATTTATTTGCAATTGCTTCTCAGAAAACACTTTCCAAAAATTCTTCTAAATACCTTGTTATGGGTTACTTCCTTGCTGAATTTCTCCACTCGAGGGCTAATTTATTTTCCTCAGCTGCACCTTCAGAGCCTTCAAAGCTTTTTTTTAAACTCTCCTCCCACGGCTGACTAGAATTATTTCTTATCAAGGTAATTTCTGAACGTTTCAGGGAGGAAAAAAATATGTGCTATTTTCCTGAAAATACCTGCTTTGAAGCTGAATTTCAGAAACGACAAAAAAACAAAAACAAATAGTGAATGGTGTCCACTTCATTTGGGGGTTCTCGGGTTGCCCAGCGAGAAGTTCCCTCCTTGACACCGGGGTTTGGAGGGCTGCGGCTGGGTTTTAATGCCAGGCTGCGTTTCTAAGCGACTCTTGGGGCAACTTCTGTTTTGTGAGGTTGGGAAGGGCCTACTAAAATGAGAAGCCATTTGCAGAATCAGGGTTTGTTTCAGAGGCCCTAAGAAAACCTAAGGAAATCCTTAAGACATCATATTTGAAAAATACTCGAAGATTGTTCACTTGAGTAAATACTTAGCTTGCCTGCCCTCACTTTCTGCGGCCTGTAGCCATATTACTCACCCTCAAAGCATTCATCAATATTCAACTGGCTCTCTAATTTGCTGATGTAGCAAGAAGAGTTTAATAAAGGAAACTTGCTTCCCCCCCCACTTTGGAGGACGTGCCACAAACTCCACTTTTATCTAATAGTGCTGGAATCTTCTGCCCTTCTGCTAATCCAAGGAGGGGAATGCACGCTTGCGCGCAGTTAGATCAACCCAAGCAAATTTACCCACGAAGCCGAGCCTTAAAAGCCCAGAAAAGTCTTTCACCCCAAGGACACTGGAGCTTTATAAATGATCTATCTGAGGATTTAGAAGCTTGTTCAGTCACGTCTGACAGCCCGACAAACTTTCAGCCCTGTCCACGAAGCATTCTGAAAACTTTCAGAGGGAAATTATCGTTTAGAAATAACTTCTTAGCGCCCACCGAACCCTTACACGTCACTGCAGTCTTAAAACCTTTCCTGAAAATCAAATCTTGGCCTGTAAAATCTTTTTAGTTAATCTTTGAAAATAGTTTTGCAGACCCTGGAAGAGTCTACTCTCCCTCCCACCCCCCACCTCTAAAAAAATGAAAGAAAGAAAACAGCCGCAGAGGCAAGGGACAGGCCGCGCAGCACTTGCAGCGCCTCGGGTCTGCGAGATCGCCCTTGCAAAGAAATTAAGAGTTGACATCGGCGCTCCAGAAACCTCAGTGAAATGCATGCGAGAGTTAAGCAGCTCAAGAAACTTGAGCGCCGAGCAAGGCAGAATCCGTGGTTTTATTTTTGTATACTGATTTCGTGTGTATGTGGTGTGTGTGTTGCTATTTTTCTTTCAGCACCTGATTTTTTTTTTTTCCAGTGCAGCGCGCGATTCCCCACCACCCCGCGCGCAGGGCGCAGGCCGCTACAGCCTTGGCCACCCTCGGGGAACGTGGGGGAACCGGGGCCGCGGCGGCGGCGTCAGGCGCGCGGCCCCAGCTCCCCGCGGCCCATCCGTTTTCTAGCCCGTCCGCCGCGCGGGCGGTTGGGCAGAGCTGAGCCGATCGAGTCGGAGTCGTACCCGGGGTGGCTGAGTCGCCCGCGGAGCCCCCTGCCCAGACCGGCGCGCTCGGCAGCTCCTCTGCTGTGCTGTGCGCCTGGCCGCCCACCTGCCCCGAGGCCCCCGGGTGCCTCCCGGCCTGCGTCCCGTGTCCGGGGCGGTGGCCGCTGCCGGCCAGCGCTACCCATTGCCCTTCCCTTCCAGAATTCGCTGGTCTGAGCCCTGCGTGCTGACAGATTTGTCCCACCCGGGACAGGGAGGGAGGAAGGAGTCGCGCTCATTTTCCTAGACAGCATTCAGGCGCTGTTTCTTTAACGAGGAGAGGGAGTTCTCACAACGTTTTTATTATGACATTTTGCAAGTAGACAGGAAAGTTGAAAGAACAGTACAACAAACATCCACTTATCCCCCACCTGGATGTGACAACTTAACACACTATAACACTTGCTTCCTCTGTCTGGCACAATGTGTGCGTGTGTAGGCTGTATCATCTGAAAACTGAAGACAAGATGATATTTCACCTCTCCACTCCAGCCTTCATCTTCTAAGGGTATCCTCCTACTTAACTTCAATACTATTCTCACTATTCTCACCTAAGAAAATCAACTCTCCGTCCCTAACAGCAGCTAGCATTTATAATAAGGGCTCATTTCCCTCCTGTTGCCCGGGGTCAATCTTAAAAATGTTTCCCCTTCTTGGACCGGGACGTGTGCAGACAGTTGTTCCATTCCTCCGGGCTCTGTGCCCCCAGCGGACGGCCTGCAAGTACGGGACCCGCTCCGGGGCTGCTCTCCCCGAGGGCTTGGAGGCTCGGAGGGGTGGCCTGGGCAGGGGAGTCCCCACGAGGCTGGCCTCAAACGCTTGGGGAAAGCGCTACGCTCACGCGGTTCGAAGCACCCCTCCCCGTTTCCTCCCGCAACAAGTCAGGCACCCCCAGCCGGCACAGCGCCAGGGGCGTTGCTCAGTCACCTTGCTCCCTACTGGCAGCTCAGGGGGCACCGCGAGAGGACCAGTGGGCGCGGGGTGGCGTCCGTCCTACACATCTGGGTGTGCGCTGCGCTACCCTGTGCCCGTGGCTTTGCCTTGTCCCATTCTTTTTTCTCCCTAAACCCCGGCTCGTCGACTCTGTACCGGCTCTACTGGATGCCCCGTGCCCTTCTCGGCCCCATCCCGGCTGCGGGCCAAGGTTGTGGCGTGGAGCGCCGACACACACACACCCACACACCCACCCACACACACACACACACCCCGCCCCCCCATCCCTCTCCTCTTCCCCTCCCCCTTTCCGCCCCGGGGCCGGGAGCAGCGCGCCGAAGGGGGGGGCGTGGGCACCGCGTGGCCACGCCCCCGGAGCCGGCTTTTTCTAGAGCCGCTGCTGGAGGCTCTCCGCCGGCCGCCCAGCTTGCCTCCCAGGGTGCGCGAGGCTCCGGTCCCGCGCTCCACTCCGCTCCGCCTCCGCCACGCCGCTCTCCGAGCTTCGGCTGCAGCCAACGCAGGAGCGCGCCCTCCGCGCCGCCACCCCGAACCCTGGCCCCGGGCTCCCGCCTCTCCGCGCCCGGCTCCGGTCCCTATGGCTCGGGACCCGGTCCCGCGCCCCCCGCGCCCTCGCCGACCTCAAGCCCCGGCCCCGCTCCCCTCCCGGGCCCCGCTCTCTCGCTGTCTGTCTGTCTCAGCCCTCCGCACCCCCTCCATTCCTCCCTCTCTCTTTTGCTTGCTTGCTCGTTCGCTAGCTCTCAGACGCGGCGAAGCAGCTTCGCAGGAAAATCCCAGAAACCTTTGCAAACAGCTGACAATGAAATTTAAGAAATTCTTCGATTTCGGCGCCATTTTCGAGTGGATCGAGAGGTGACATGAGATTTTTTTAAAAGGGACTTGTTGGCTGGCATTTCTCCCTTTAATCACGTTGGTTACGGCAGACTGAAAAAAATTTGAGTTACCACGCTGAAAAAGTTATGTGTTGCTTTGGGATTGTAAAGCATGTTGGGGCGGGAGGCGGGGTGGGGGGGGCCGGGGTGCGGGCGAAACAGACACATGAGTGGGCTGGGAGAATTCTTAGGAAACGGGCTGGAAAAAGCTAAGATGGAGGGGTGGGGAGAGAAAATCGAGTAAGGGGCTGTGACCGCTTGTCAGCCTCGCTAGAGTCGGGATCCACTGGTTTTGACGGACTGTACATGAACTTTTCGTGGCTCCTATTTGTAAGCCGTAAAATATGTCTTGGAAATAAATGTATGATTAGTTTTGCACTGTCTTTTCCCAACTAAAACTTTCAAGGTTGTTTAGTTTTCCCTGTAGGAAACATGACGTTGGTAAAGTCGGCATGAATGAGCCGAGGGAAGGTCCATCGTGTTTGTGGTGGGGGGAAGAAGACATCTGCAAAATTGAGACAAAACGTTGTAAAATATGAACAGAGGAAGAGGCGTATGCTTTGGCTCTCAAATGATTTGGCCCAACACAGTTCAGTTCAGAAGGCGGGGTGGGGCTAAGGGCAACTCGAAAGTATCGATTCTTTGTCTATTGTATCCGCGACTGACTCTCTTCTGAAGTGACAAGACTTCTGTTTGTAATCTCTTTTCGTAAGTAAACTTTAATCTAAGGGGAAATCCATAAACTAGGGGAGCGAAGTGGCTTTTTAGGAATGTAAGTCGTTGTACTGTCACTAGGAGAGAAAAAACGGGTTAAATGACAGGTACAAATGAATTCGATTCCAGTGAGTTTGCAGAGCAATCTGGAAGGGACCTTCGCCTTTGACACCATTGCTGTTTCGAATGAACTTTTGTTTTTCTAAGTAGTCAACTAAGGAAATGTTAAATGAGGGATGACTTTAATGTGAGGGTTCTCATATTTGTGTGGGGCATAAATATTTAATTGGGAGAAGGTTGTGGAGTTTTAAAGTAAAACTGTACATTTGCTAAACATGTTTTTTTTTTCTTTCTTTTTAAAGGCAACCAAGGACGTTTATCTCCATTAATCCCAAAAGTGAGAGTTGTTTGTAAATAGCATAGCCAAAACAAGATGGAATTTACACACACTTAAATGTATGTCCCAATTTAGGGAACGAGTTATTAATAAATTAGTTTACCATAAGTAGTGCATTTGGTAACACTGGATCTCAGTCTGGTGTTACGAATTTTGTAATTAGTCTCATTGAATACTCTGAACATTTTATCATCTAATAAACAGGACACAGCATCCATTAAACTGGTTTTGAAAAAACGATGTAAATTTTAAATGAACCAAAACACTTAACAGACGTGGATACTTGTCGTGTCTATTACTTGTATTGAAACGTATTTTAACTTTCAAAACCATTAGCATTTTGTGCTACTTGTGTTGTTTTAACTTACAGGTTTGTGATTGAGGGTTACAGATTTATTTGCTTCTGCTTGACTATTCCGTTTAAACACTGTGGGAAAGGATGCGTGTAACTTATTGCTAATGTGTGTCCATTTTAAAAAGGAAAAAGTGGTATGTAATGAGTTAATCATTAAGGAGTATGCACAGAGCCGGCCATTTCAGAACGGGAAAGCATTTCTGGGGAACTGCTTGAGACAAGAAGGACTGATTTGACATCAAGTATTTAAACTTTTTGACTTGTGTTTTAATAGCTGATACTAAAAGGTACAAAGTATTTATGAATAAGTTTGAGTTAGTTTCATATGTAAACATCCAGATATTTCATATCATTAGAGTTATCTCTTCATTCTTTAATACCTTTAAAAAGAACTCAAAGCAGGGTGTTTGCTGTAATAAGAAAGCACTGGTGAGTTCAAGAGGACATCTCATGCTTCTAGGGATGGATCTGTATTTCCCAACTATCATATATATTAAAATAAGCTGAAGCCGCCATAGACATTTTGGTGATCTTCTTTAAGTCAATAAATGAAAAGTTATTGTTTTTTTAGTGGGGACATTGAGTGAGGCTTATTTATAACATACACCAGGAAAAAGTTTCAGGAAGACTTTGGAAGCAGGCAAGAGTGATCCAGATGTTGCCAAACTGCCTCAATTTCTTTTCTTACTATGCTTTCCTTCAGAAGTAAGATTCTTTCCCACCCTAATTCCTCTCTCAGCCCTCTGCCTTTCACCACTACACTTTTCCAAGATTCATCCTCTGAGGGAAAAAAAGAAGAAATCGAGTAACATCCTTCACTCCACCTGCTGAACCTGGAAATCAAATTTCTAAAAAGTATGTCGATTTGGACTGACGTTTCGCTTTATTCCTCGCCATCGGGCGGCACGGGGGTCTTCCTTCCAGTCACCTTGTCTTTCTCCACCTGCAGGTACCCCAGAGCGATCCTCCTTCGTTGACTCCGAGGGGATGCAGCAGCAATTCATGTTTTGAAGTGCTTTAAACGGTTCAAAACGTGAGGCGCTGCTATACCCCCTTGCGAGGAAGTAGGAAGGTGGGGTTCTGCTAGACGTGCGTGCGTTCCCGGGGAGCACCGGCTCCCCAGGCCAGCTCTGGAACAGGTAGGTGAGCGGAGGCTTGGATCTCTCTTCCTCTTCCCCCAGCGCCCTTTCACCTCCCACGAGGCTCCGCCAGAATTCGAGGAGAGCTCTACTGCTCGCCCGGGGGGCTGGGGGCTGGGGGCTGGGGGCTGGGGATGGTCTGGGCCAAGCGCGCCGAGAAGGGGGTTGCCGTGCAGCACTCAGCCGTGCCCTAGCAGCGGGAACAGTACTGCAGTGGGCAATTGGTGATCTGGAGTATTGTTTCTGCTGCCCGGGCAAGACTGGGACTCCCGCACGGGCCCCCCCACCAGGTAAGTCCTAGTCCAGTGCCCGCCTTGTCTGCTCCAGCAGCGAGACCCGGGTGAGGCGCGTTTGTCCTCGGTCCAACCTTTGCCCGCCTTTGAATAGATGCGAAAGAAACTGCATTTTAGCACTCCTTTCCCCGTCCGGGTAAAATTTAAACGAGGGTGTGGGGGGAGAACCCTCCTGATCACCTAGACTACCACTCACAGGACAAAAAACGAATAAAGACTACCTTCAAGTCTCAGCAACTAAATGGTGTGGGGTGGCGAGGAGGGGAGTAGTTGGAAAAGAAGTAAGGGGACGCCTTAAGGTGACCCATTGCAAGCAGTCGCCAGGCCGCTGTGCGGCTCCTGGTAAATGACTCACATCCTGCGTGTGGAAAGGACACTGGAGTCCAGGAAAGAGAATGTTTCTGGCCCCTTCTCGACACCTTCCCCACTCTTCTCCCTGTCTCTGTTGGGGGAAGCTTCTGTCGAGATCTGGCAAGGCACAGGGCCTGGCCCGCCGGTGAATCCCAGGCTGCCTCGTAGAAAGGCCTGACCTAAGTGATCTGAGGCCTGCAGGGAGCGAGGTTACCCAAGGGGGTGGCTGTGGAATGAGGCTCGGCGGTTCAAGCTGCCTCTTGCCCTATCTCCCAAAATCTGGTACCAGAATTCCACTCTGGAGGCGCTTCCCCAAGGCCACCGCAGTCGCCCGGGGGCCCGCCCACGGGGATTGCCCCGCTGGCAGGGCGCTGGCTGGACAGCTCCTGAGAAAATGGCAGCCCCTGAGCTGTCGACTCTGGGGCCCTCCGTGCCTACAGAACTCCAGGAACTGTTACCAATGGACCTCGAACGCTGTCTCCACCCCTCACTGTGCGCCCCCCAGTCTAGGCTAGGAGCTTGAGAGCCGGCCTAGAAAAGAGAGGACTCATTCTCTGGCTGAGGTCGTACTTTGCCTGTGAAAATCACTTTAGGTTTTTGGTTTGATCCAGCGCATGGGCAGGTCAAGGACTCTTGGCAAAGACAGAGAGAGGTATGGAAACTTTCCCACGCTTTCTGTCATCCTAAAAGAAACCAAAGACGTGAAAGCCCCTCTGGTCTGTACAGGCTGCCTGGAACTGTCTTCCTGGGGGCCAGGAGTGGGACCCCTGGAGGAGGAGCAGGAGGAGGTCGGGTTTGGGGAGCCCTGGGTTCCAGGCAGCCCGAGCCGGGGCTCAGGCTCCTGCCGCCCCCACGCGCGCTCTCCCAGACTCCTTTGCGCTGAGGCCGGCGCGGGCGGGTCGGGGCCCTTCCGGCCACCGCGGACCTGAGGGCTCCTGGGGCGCCGCCACCCGGCTGCTTGGGGCCAGCCCGGTTCCCCGCGGCCGCCGCTGCCCCGCCCCGGCCTCGATCCCGGACCGCGAACCCTGAAAGTTGGCTCGCGGCCGGCCCAGGGCCCCGCGGGCTCGCAATCCCGAGGCCTGAACGGCGAACAGGTTCCCACACCCGCCTGGCTTTGCGCTTAGGGTAGGAAAGGCACCTCGAGACTGCCGCCGCGCCTCTCATCTTCTCCCTTTCTCCCTGCTCAGGACGGGTCCCCTCGAGCCAGAAGGAGGCCTGGCAGCAGCCAGCGCCCATCCCACGGGAGGACCATACCCGCGCCCTCCAGCTCCCTCCAGCGAGACCCAGGTGAGAGACCCGGCCGGTTGGGGACTGCAAGTGGCGGAGGGTGGGAGCCACGATCCGGATTGGGGGCATTGCCTTCCAGATGCGCTGTGGCCCTTGGCCCCAGGCCCCCAAGAGGCATCGAGCTTGAGGGCATCCACACAGCCTTCGGACTGCGTAGTGCCCTTTTTCTGACTTAAAGCAGTCATCTTACACCATTATTCACACGGTCGAAGTTGCAGTGTGCCTAGATTTTCCTCCAAGGACAAAAATGTGAATAAAGCAATATTTTAGCCAAACATTTCCGTGTCAATTAAGAAGATTGCAATTCGTTCCAGACTATAAATTCTCTTTAACTCTCTAAGGTATTCATTCAAATTGTTTTTCAACGTTGCTAA
Organism: Bos indicus x Bos taurus; assembly: GCF_003369695.1. Classification (NCBI taxonomy): domain Eukaryota; kingdom Metazoa; phylum Chordata; class Mammalia; order Artiodactyla; family Bovidae; genus Bos; species Bos indicus x Bos taurus. The sequence goes on from NC_040105.1 coordinate 127,661,986, forward strand.
ATGTGCATCATAATGTGTGGGAGTGTGAAAGGAATCCACTTATAGTCAGCAGATCAATTGATCCGATGTTACCACCTTCAAGCAGGCACCTTTCCATTGTTTTCTCATCTTTTCCCAGCACATGTTATTTGTTAGGAAGCTGCGTGCACACAGCCTTGTATTAAGTTTATTAGACAGATGTGGCCCATAAACTAGGAAAAGTTTAGTCAGGCTCTAAATTTAAAATTCCACATTTCTGTAAGTTGTGGGACAAGATATATAGGTTACATTTATAAGCTAGAATTGAACATAATTTAAAATATTTTAATCACAAGGATATTTTTTGAAGGCATCCAGCATTTCCAGTTAGCAGTAATGACTTTTTTTCCAACAAAGGAACACTGCATCAACACTCTTGGCCCGGATCTGGACACAGAAGACTTCTGTTTCAAGAAAATACAGTCATCTCTCAAATCCTGTAATTTATATGCATTCTAAACTCACTAGGTATTGAAAACCACCCAAATGTCCCACAACATGGGATAAAATATAATCAATCACTCAGTGTAATATTATGCATCCTTTAAAAAAGTTATTGGAAAATGTTTTATGATCTGTAAGTCAAAATAACCCTCTCCCACCATTTCTTTGTCCCTGCTGCTCCCTGATACCCATGCTTCTTTGTTCCAATTGGCATGTAAGCTTGTTTTCCCCGCCAAATGAGTCAGTCATGATGGGAACGTCAATTGATTTGAACAGATGTGTGTCAATGTTACTTGGAAAACTAGATGCCAATAACCACAGCCACACACAAAAAAAAGGCAGTGGTTGCAACTATGTAAAAATTTATGCATACATACAGACAGTGACTAAAGTGGAACCCCAAACAGGAAAACAGTTGGATATACTCCAGTGCTGGGACATTAAATGATTGTATGCTGCTTTTGATTTTTATTAATATGAATAACTGTCCAATTAAAAAGACCTACTAAGGACTCTGCAGTGCAAATTATTTTGCTGATTGTTTTAAAAAACACCATACCAATCAAATCATCAAGGCAGATGGGGCAGCAGGGGACTGGGTTTGTTCACCCAATCCTGGAACAGGCTCAGGGCAACACTTGGAGAAAAAGTCATCCTACACAGGTGTGAGCTAACTTCTAGGCAGCTTTCCTGAGAAACTGCACAAGACGAAAATAAAAATAGGTCCAAAAAGCATTTTTTTGAAAATCAATGAAAGTTTATAAATAGGAATTAAAGACTAGAGTTGGGGGCTATATCCAAGTTTGAGTAAATTTTTAGAGACCTATTTTCCCATCGGCCTACAGTGTAACTTATCCTCATAACCCTAAAACTTGATACACATTTGTGTTTAGAATGATTACATTACTCCTAAAAGAAAATCGATCTATGCACCAATTATAGCAAATGTGTAACTCCCTGCTATTCTACACCCCAGTTATCCTTCCCATTAGTTACTGCTCAGTAAATGAACAAAAATCTGCTAGCTCTTTCATAATATCTCACCTGCCTGCAGCCTTTACCTCCCTCCCCTGCTCCAAAAGTGATCTCTTTGGCAAGTTTAAAAAGACATAGACCCCTGTAGGGATAGTAAATTAAACCATTGGGGAGGAGCCCTGACAAGACCTCCATTTCCAGGCAGCTGCTCAGCTTTGGAGTGCTCCACTTATGCCAGTGAGCTCTAGAATCTGAGCAGCCAGTGGGAGTCAGTGGCCCTGGCTTGGCCACTGCTGTTAGTCAAGGAGCTGAGAACAGAGCGGTATCCATGAGCTCCGAAGGCTTTGAAGCATGCCTCTCCCAAAGCAGCTCCCTTTACCTGTCCCCTAACCCACCGGACCTGCCCTCCAAACCAGACTGTTGCCCCAAGGCTAGACATTTTAAAGTCCCGGCCACAAAAACTACAATAATCAGAAACATAATAATCCTAACATTTTTCCTTTTTTTAAAAAAAATTGTGCTTTTACATGCTTTTTCAAATGTTTTCATATTTTCTACTTGCAACAACCCCAAGAGATAGGATAAAACATCAAGAAAAGCAATTGCTGATAAGAAGCCTAGAGCTTATGGGGGTTGAGGCTTTTATGGGGGTCTGAGGCTAGTCTGGGGCCTCTTCCTCCTGAGCTCATGTTGAACTTCTTGTTTCATTACCTGTTAATCAGAACCAACTACACAGTAGTGACTAGAGCAGGAAATGGAGTTGGGTTTGTTTAGAAAATTTAGAGGTGAAACTGATGAGTTGTCTGATGAGCTTTTCCCTCTGCCCTGGACAGTTCCTGCTTAAGGCCCATGATTGGCCCCTGGATGGCTAAATAGTGACAATAAATAACCCAGGTGTATACATATAAGTACACACAAACCAAAAAAAAAAAAGTGTGATTGAAAATCATTTTAAAGTCTCTGACCTATATTGGATACTTTCTAAAGATTTAACCAAATTAATCTTAAGCAGAGATATGGAATGTCCAACCATAAGAGTTAACAATGTAGTCACTCACTCAGTGGAACCTCTTTGAGCCATGACAAATAATAATTTTAAAGGCTGAGTTGAAACCTGGGAAACACTTATGATATCAAGTTTTAGAAATCATGGACATAGAAGCATGTGGACACCGCAATTGACAAGGGGGTGTATGTAGGAGCAGAAACTGGAAAGAACATCAAAACAAGCATACTTGTTGCTTAAGATGGTGGAATTCGAGCGGAAGTTCTTTCTCTGCTTTTCCATGTGTTTTTTGTTATGCCGTGTTTTTTGTTACATTGTCAAACATAATTCTCTAAAAAGTCTTTAGGGGTCACAGACGATACAGCAGTTTTGAGTCAAGGATGCACAGACCTCAGACATCTCGGGGATCATCATGTCACGAGATACCACTGTGCACTTGTGACAGATTGATAACTGAAAGGTCTGGGAGCCGCTCATCTTCACAGCAATACAACTGGTAAGTATTACAAGACCCATTGATGAAAAGATCAAAAAGTGGGTTTTGAGCAAGGAAGAAAGAGGTTGCTGAGGTGGAAGGAATGGGACAAGCTGTACTTTACAGTTTAATGGGAGGTGGGGGGAGTCAGACTTTGTGTCTTTAGTTGTTGTTTTAAGTTCCTTGTAATGAATTGACATTCATTTAAGGCATAAGATTTTATATTCATGCTAGAATGTTAAAGAATTTATGCTCAAGCAAACAACTAAAAAGACATGAACCATAAGTACTATAGACACAGGGTCATCCTTAATATGTTGTTGATGTAAGTTGTTAAGAAAAGGCATAAAAACTCCATGAACAAAAACTCACAGAAGAATACATAAAAGATGCTCATTTCAGTACTTTTTTTTTTTTTTTTTTTTGTCCACGCCATGCTGCATGTGAGATCTTAGTTCCCTGACAAGGGATGGAACCTGCACCCCCTGCATTGGAAGCATGGAGTCTTAACCACTCGACTGCCAGGGAAGTCCCTCATTTCAGTATTTTTAAGAATAGAAATTAGAAAAATCTTGATGACCAATGAAAAAGGATTGGGTAAATAAAAGATGGTGCCTCTAATATGTGGCAAGAGAACATGCTCCTGCTGAAGTATTTAGCAATAAAAGAAATGAGCAAATTTTTGCACCTCTCCCATCTATGCAATCTGAGCGTACAGGGGGCATTCTGTATGTAGTTTTGTTTCAATATACAGATAAAAGGCTGGGAGGAAATGTATCAAAACTTTTAAAGTGGTTATCTATGAATTGTGGTATAAAAAGTGTTCAAAGAAAGATGCTAAACTATTTTTGCGATGTGTTCCTAATATGTAATCTAAATGTATTGGGAACATTTTGCATTCATAGTTTTGTATCAATCTTCATATTATTATATGGAAAGAAGGCTAGGAGGACGGATACCAAAAGTCCATCAAAGAAAGATGCTAAACTATTTTTGCGATGTGTTCCTAATATGCAGTATAAATATATTGGGAGCATTTTGCATGCATGGTTTTGTATCAATATACAGATAAAAGACTGGCAGGAAGAAACCAAAAATTATATCATGGTTATCTGTGGATTATGATATCATAAAGTGATAAAAGTAAGATGCAAAATTATTTTTGCAATATGTTCCTGAATATTTAATATAAGTATATTGGGAACATTTTGCATCCATAGTTTTGTATCAGTATTTAGAAAAAAAGGCTAGGAAGGAATATACCCAAATTTAATAGTAGTTATTTCTGGGTTTTAGTATTATAGATGATATCTGTCTTTCTCTTTATACTTTTATGTATTTTCCAAGTAATACTTGTATAAACAACAAGATTCATTACTTTTATAGCGATAATAAAACTTATTTTATGTTTTTAAAGAGTTTGTACTCATTTAAAAAAAAAAACAAAACATGGTCCTTCGACCCGGGGATGGGGGAAGACTTCCTATTTGGGCAGCAAAGGGCCTAGAATACATTTTCAAACCTGTCTGAGCAAAACCTACACAGCTTTGGTTGGCTCTGTGGTCCAAATGTATGTTATCATTTACTCTTGGCAAAGGAAAGAGAAAGTATAATTTTAAAATATAACCATGACAGAGTAATAATAGTAATATTGCTAACCAGACTGTTATCTCCGGTCTAATCAGAGTAACACTTCAAGAAGTATAGAAAGTTGAAACAGGCTGCTTTTCCCCATGAACAATTGAGGCTGGCGGGACTTGGGTTGTTGCCCAGGGCCTCAAGACACAGTGGCCAGCTTGGGACAGGCTTGAGTCAGGAAAACACCTTACAGAAAGTCTAATTCCACTTAGCTAACTTTTTGCAGATGCAGATAAACCTCCTGCATCCCCCCACAATTCTGCTGCACTTCATAGCAACCCCGGTGGTGAAAAACACATGTGCCACCCGAAATGTAAGCTTTCCCTGTTCTTTTAAGAGAGATAGAGACCTAGAGGGGTGGGATGGGGGGGGTGGGAGTGAGGCTCTAGAAGGAGGGGAGATTATTATTATTATTATATATTATTTTATATATATATATATTATTATATATATATACACATACACATACACACACACACACACTTATAGCTGATTCACATTGTTGTACAGTAGAAACTAACATAACATTGTAAAAAATGAATAATTTTTTTTAAAAAAAGGAGGAGTCAAAATAACGTACCCAAGGTCAAGCATGAGGCCGGCAGCTAGAATTTAAAAGAGAGAGAGACAGACAGAGGCATTTGGAGACACATCAGGCTCACAGCCTGACAAGACAGCCACCAAGGGTCGAACGCTCCTTAGCTGCACTGATTTCAACAGAGACACTTTATCAGAAAAGGACTAGGGTCCCACCCCCATCCTTTAAGTAGCACTCTGGGGAAACTGTTTCCCCTCAAAGAATCATTCAAACCCTGTAGCAAGTCCATATTATTAGACATTATTTTTGAAATAAGACTTTGAGAACAGCCTTCCAATTTCCTGGTGCCATGCCCTTTTTCTGCTTAAGGACAATTGTCATATAACCAACCGTGTCCTTTTGCGTCAATGGTTGTGCTCCTCTTTAATCTTTCATACGCACTTTTCTCTGCCGCACTCTAGCAATCTGAGCACATTTTCAGGATACCTAGCTCTGTGCTACTTATTTTTGCAGGGAGGAGAGGACAGAAGAGAAGCGGGTGAATGTGATACTAAGCCAGAGTGCCCTTGAACACACCAATCCTGTCCTCTGTCTGCCACTGAGTACAGAGAAGGCTTTGACCTTCTGAGACAGGGCAGACCATACGGAGAATCTGCTTTGCTCAGCTGAATTATCCAGCATCTTCCTTTTTGCCTAGATCCAGAGCATGGAATGGGGGAAGGGTGTGGGAGGGCCCCCTTCCTCAGTGGAAGCTTTCCTGTACAGCTGAGAGAGAGAGAGGGTGGTGGGGAAAAGGAGAGAGAGAAAGAGAGAACTCTTAACATAAGCACTGACCATAAACTCTTCGTTACCAGAGAAAAAGCCCCCAACTCCTGATTTTCTGAACCAATAAAATGTCCTAGAATTTAGCCACTAAAGAGAGTACTCCTAGTTGGGAATGTGCCAAGAGGGGCAGGGCGGTGGGGGGCAGGGGGCCAGCGCAGGAGCTGGGAGCTGCCCTTTGCTAGCAGGGTCAGTGCAATCCCTCATTTTACAGAAGAGGAAACCGAGTTGCTGAGAGGAAATAACTTGCAGAGAGGTCGCAACTTGCAAAGAATTGGTGGTGACGTTAGAACTTGAACCTTGATCTTCAGGGCTCTTTCCACTGTAATTCATTGCATCTAAAGGACAGAGAAAGCGACTCAAGAAGATGCTAGATAGGATGTGGGGCTTGATCAACATCTGCAAAGGTAGATGGAGCCAGAAGAGGCAGAGAGGCACATGAGGACACTCTAGGTGGGGGACAATGACCCAGGGCAGGCACGGGCAGAGTGGGCATGCTGTGGCACTAGGGCAGTCAGGAGACAGGTCTGGAGGAAATTGCTAAGGTCAAGTCTAGATTGTCAATGTGGGCTATGCAGACCCTAGAGGGGATAAGACATTGTCCCAAGAGGTACAAAAAGCCACAGAATACAGATGATACAACTTCCAAGAGAAAGATTTGATTCAAAAGTGGGTCATTTAAAGCACTGTTTTTCTGTTAAGCACAGATTCGGGAAGATAAAACTGAGATCTCAAAATCATTTCAAGTTTGTTGCAGGCCCCTGTGGGCTGCCCCACATCTTCCATCCCAGTCTTATCCTGAGGGAGGATTTATGCATTTGTCTCTAGACATTTGGCTTTCTGCTTGCTTTTCCTGCCAGTTCCAGGATCCTTGACTTCTGCTAACAGCTGCCCTGCTCTGCCCTTTAAGGTGACTGCTGCTTACCCCAGGAAACTGCTAGAGCCCCGTGTCAGGCACAGGACCCAGGTCAGGCCAGTCCCACAGTACCCATGTCCCATTACATACACATCAATTACACTCTAAAAATCTCATGTGACCCCAGCCTGATCAATGAGAATACTTCTCTTATTGATGGGAGTAAGGGTGGGTTAATCCTGAAATGGGAAGTCTTTCTTGCAGTTTCTAAGCTTGGGGCTGTATGTGGCTATGCCCTCACCTACCTTGCTCTTCCGTGTCCATCACTGGGAGGAAGTCCATCTTAAGCAGGAGAGAATGAGAACAGCATGCACCTAGAAACACTTAGAAACACAGCAGGAAGGGGAGGAGCAGTGGGGGAAGGGGAGGGAGGCAAATGACCTAACTAGTCCCATCCCAGGTTGGGAGCATGTATGGTCTGTTCCTTTTTTGTTTAAGCTGGTTTCATTTGATTTGTTAGAAAAATATTTACTGAGCACCTTCTAGGTGCCAGGCACCATCCTAAGGCCTGGACATAGAGCAGTAAAAAATGTTCTCATGGAATTTACATTCTAGATTGAGTTGTGCTTCTGTCACTTGCAACAGATTGCAGAAGAATGTACACGCTAAGCATAAGGACCAGAGAGAGAGAGTCTGTATTATAAACAGAGGAGTCTGAAATTTCTTGAGCAGGGGACTCATGTGATCTTTCACAGCAGGCCTGGCTGGTAGCAGTGACTATGAAAAGACTGGAATGGCTGGGGCTCCAATTTGCTCCATTTTTGAGATACTCTCATGAAGAGAATGTCATGGTTCCTGTGATGAAAGTCAACTTCAAAGGAAAATAAAATGCTCCCAGGAGGTGTTCAGGCCCAGCTCTCCTGGCCCTCCCACCACCCCACTCCCTCTGGTTGTGTGGTTCTGCCGTCCCTGGGCTGCTCCGTTTTCCTTCCCTTTGCCCACGTGCAGTACAATGACAGCTGTCTGCACGTGAAGTGCAGATGCCACTGACCAGAACGTAGTAGCTGAAGGGAAGGCCCACAGGAGCTGCCATCTAGGCTGCCCTCTCCTTGCCCCAACCCACCCACCTAAGACCCATCCCAAGTGCTTCATTCTCTAGAAGACTCCCTTGACTGCCCCACCCAGGTAGAACCTCCTTTGGGCTCCTGCCACTCTCGTATCCGGGCAGTTGCTCATAGCAGAGGTGGCTTTTTTTTTTTTTCAGGCGATCCTCCTACAATTCAGTAGGAAGCTGTCTGAAGACCAGAGCCAGGCTCCCCTATGCTACTTCCCCCGCACAGAGCCTAGCCCTGTGCCTGACACTGCAGAGAGGGTGCTCCACCCCAGTTAGTTGATGAGACTGTGGAGATGACTGAGGGGTAATGATCTGAAGTCCTTTTCCTGGGACAGTCCTGTTTCAGCCTATGTTATTGCCATAATCATCAGCAGCATCCTCCCACTTTCAAAAGTATCTTGTGATAAAATATATTGTTACCTACTTGTCTGGAGGGCACCGAAGGAGCTGTTGTCACAGCCAAGTTGACAGGGGTCCTGATATAAGACAAAATACTTATAAAATCAAAGCAGCATTATATTGCAATTCTGTGTTCTGGTTACTTGGAACTGAATATGCTCCTTATAGAGCTCAGTCCAGAAGCAGAAAGAGTTCAAAGGCAATCATGAACACCCCAGAAATCCAGCAGATGGGGCAAAGTGCTGCTTGATGATTCTTTTCAGCTCTTAGCTTGTGAGAATCTGCCTCCCAGGGGCAACCAAAAAAGAAAAAACAGCCTCACCCCATCACCCTCCCATCTCCCTCTCTACCTCTGTCTCCCCAGGGTTACAGCATCATTTTGCCACTGCTCCATACTCACTGGCTTCTGTGTAGAGGCCCTGTGAGACAAACATTTCTCCCTTGAATGGATTAAAGAGGGCCACAAATTCTTTGACACATGGCTCCCACTGGGATATGAGGTCTATGTCCTCTCCCCTCAAATCTGGGCTGGCCTCAGTGCCTTGCTGCCCCAGGTGGCAGAAGTGGCCTTGAAGCTTCCACCTGGGCCTCTTGGAGCCTCGTGCTTCCACGTATGAGTCCAGTTGCTCTGAGGAGCATGCTCCAGTTGCTCTGGAGAAACCATGTGAAGAGATGCCATGGAGAGGCCCCGAGACTCCAATAAGGAGAGAAAGAGATGCCCAGGCTGCCCCTAATTGTTCCAGCTCCCAGCAGTTTAGGTCACCCCAGCCGAGTCCCTGGATATCACAAGTCATCTCTGCCAAACTGCAGATTCCTGAGCAAAATCAATGATTTTCATTGTCTTAAGAGACTAAGTTTTGGGGTGGTTTGTTCTCTAGCAACCCATAAGCAGGGTACTCCCTCTTGGAAATATTTATTGATTTATCAATTCTTGTAGCATAAGTCTGGTGCACTGTTCAGCTCTAGGACCAAAAGTGCGGATGGGGAAGGACTCAGGGGTGAGAGGAAGAGGGAACCCTGCACTGCTGCATTCCTGGTGCAGTAACCTGAGAGCACAGCTGGGAGTAGGCAACAGAATGGTTAGACAGTAAAGGGGAATTTGTTTAAATTTAGTACTATGACTGTTTTTAGCTTCTTTTTTTATGGCAAGCAGAAATGGTTTTGTGTTTACCATGTTGCTGTTGTTGCTGTTGCTGTTCAGTCGCTAAGTCATGTCCAATTCTTTGTGACCCGCTGAACTGCTGCACGCCAAGCTTCCCTGCCCTTCACTATCTCCCAGAATTTGCTCAAACTCATGTCCATTGAGTCAGTGATGTTATCTAACCATCTCATCCTCTGCTGCCTCCTTCTCCTTTTGCCTTTAATCTTTCCCAGCATCAGGGTCTTTTCCAATGAGTCGGCTCTTCGGATCAGGTGGCCAAAGTATTGGAGCTTCAGTTTCAGCATCAGTCCTTCCAATGAATATTCAGGGTTGATTTCCTTTGGGATTGACTAGTTTGATCTCCTTGTTGTCCAAGGGACTCTCAAAAGTCTTCTCCAACACCACAATTTGAAGGCATCAATTCTTCAGTGCTCACCCTTCTTTGCAATCGAACTCTCACATCTATACATGACTACTGTAAAAACAATAGCTTTGACTGTAGGGACCTTTGTCAACAAAGTGATGTCTCTGCTTTTTAATATGTTGTCTAGGTTTGTCATAGCTTTCCTTCCAAATATCAAATGTCTTTTAATTTCATGTATTTACCATAGTGAAATCAAATTATACTTACAAAATAAGTGTGTGTCACACCCATTAGAAAGGCTACTATGGAAAAAAAAAAACAAAATAATAAGTGTTGGCAAGGATATGGAGAAATTGGAACACTTGTGCATTTCTTATAAAATGGTACAGTTGCTGTGGACAATCACCCGGCAATTCCTCAAAATTAAACATAGAATTACCATGTTATCCAGCAATCCCACCTCTGCATATATATATATATATATACACACACAAAAGAAAGCAGATTCAAATAGATATGTATACACCAGTCTGTGTTCATAGCAGCATTATTCACAATAGCCAAAATGTGTACATAATACAAATATTCATCTACAGATGCATAGATAAAGAAAATGTGATATATCTATATAATAGAATATTATTCAGCCTTTAATGGAATATTATTTGGGCTTCCCTGGTAGCTCAGTTGGTAAAGAATCTGCCTGCAATGCAGGAGATGCAGGTTTGATCCCTGGGTCCGAAAGATACCCTAGAGAAGGAAATGGCAACCCACTCACGTATTCTTGCCTGGAAAATCTCATGGACAGAGGAGCCTGCTGGGCTATAGTCCATGGGGTCGCAAAGAGTCAGATAGGACTTAGGGACTAAACCACCATTCAGCCTTTAAAAGAAAGGAAATTCTAACACAGGCTACAACATGGATGAATCTTGAAGCCATTATGCTAAGTGAAATAAGCCAGACACAAAGGGGCAAATATTGTATGAGTCTACGTATATGAGTTATATGCTTTTATGAGTAATCAAACTCATACAGACATTAATTCTGGCAGCTAGCCACATTCTTCAAGGGCCCAACAGCAGAGTCATCTGCAATTAAGAGTCTTCCTGGTTTTATTTCCAGGGTCCCAGCAGCTGAGGAGCCCCTCTGGCACAACACATCCTGGGAGAGTGTCTCTAGACCTCCAGTAAGAGATCAGACTCTGGACAGGTCAGAATTAACCACAAGGCATTGACCCCGCTGGGACACCCTGCAGGCGCCCAGGGGTCCCCATCTACCCCAATAATGGTGGGGATGCGCTCTGCCCCAGGACTCTGACGGACTCCCTCCCAGAAGACTCGGGGATGGACCCACTTGTATTACCCCAGTATACCTGGCGGTGGAGTCTGGGGGAGAAAGTCAGGCCTCCCGGCTCCCCCAGGGTCAACCACCAGGACCGAAGGCTGACTGACGACCACCCAAGGGTGTTTAAGCCTCCACCCCTGATCCTCTTTGGTACTTGGATAGTACTTGGACGGGGACGCGAGACACGAGCTGGAAGCTCTGCGACCTCCCACAGGACACAAACCTCAGCACAGCGCTGCCGACCTGTGAGCACACATCCATGTGGAGGGGTAACGTGACACATGTGGGGCATCTTGGCCCAAGTGGGTTAAGGAAGGCATCAATATGGAGGGTAAGGGTGAATTCTAGAAGATCTGCCATTGGTAACACTTGACACAACTGAGAATGGGAGCTATTCACCAAACCAAAATGGAAAGGATTAACTGAAAGTCCAAATGAATGAGAACTATATTACCATCACCCCAACCTGTCTTTCCCACTGAGCTTCCAGAATGCTGGCAACTGGGCTTATGTCCCCCAGACAGAAGGTGGGATTTTATTCTATGTAGTAGACACCTCTGGTGCCTCCTGTCCCTTCCCCTTGGGGCACCTCTGATTTCAGCTGCATAAGTGCACTGTTTTGTAGGAGATCAGACTCACCTCATATTGGCAGTGTTTGACCTTTAGAGAGTATTAGGTCTCTCTTTGCTTTCAGTTCCAAGGCCTTCTCTAATGCTGTGTGTGTTATGCTGTGAATGTTTATGTCTCCACTCCTGAAAATTTATATGTTGAAACCTAACCCTCAAGGTGATGGTACTGGGGGATGGGGCTGATTAGGTCAGGGTGGGAGGCAATTAGGTCCTGAGGGTGGAACTGTCTTCAGGAATGGGAGTAGTAACCTCATAAAGAAAGCTGAGAGCCAAAGAATTGATGCTTTTGAACTGTGGTGTTGGAGAAGACTCTTGAAAGTTCCTTGGCCTGCAAGGAGATCAAACCAATCATCCTAAAGGAAATCAGTCTTGAATATTCATCAGGACTGATGCTGAAGCTGAAACTCCAATACTTTGGCCACCTGATGCAAAGAACTGACTCATTGGGAAAGATCCTGATGCTGGAAAAGATTGAGGGCAGAAGGAGAAGGGTACAACAGAGGATGAGATGGTTGGATGGCATCACCGACTTGATGGACATGAGTTTGAACAAGCTCTGAGAGTTGGTGATGGGCACGGAAGCCTGGCGTGCTGCAGTCCTTGGGGTTGCAAAGAGTTGGACACGAGTGAGCAACTGAACCGAACCTCATGGAAGAGGCTGGAGAAAGATCCCTTCCCGCTTCTGCCAGCTGAGGACACAGTGGAAAGAGGCCAGTCTATGAATCAGGAGGCAGACACCATGATGCTGCACTTCCCAGCCCCCTAGAATGATGAGCAAAGAATGTCCATTTTTGATAAGCCCCTCAGTTTGTGGTATTTTATTGTAGCAGCCCCAGTGGACTAGGAGGCTGTAGGAGCTACTTATAAAAGTAGCTTGTAAGTGTGGTCAATTAACACCCCAGGGTTAATAAGACTTTATTAAGGGTTAGTAAGGCTTTACCCTCACCCAACAGGGAGATGGGAGCTGGTGTTTAAAGGCTGAAGCTTCCTGTTCTTCAGTGGTCAATTCTGGAAGGTCTCTGAAAGCTTCTAGGGAGGCCCCGGGTGGAATGAAACTCATGTTTCCCACAAGGGTGACCTCAATAACACTTGGTTATATTGGCTTTTCCTCTTGCCCTGTGTCACTCTCTTAGCTCCCTCATTCCAACTTCCCGAGATCAACTCCCAAATAAACTACCTGCTCTCAATTTTTTTTCTGAGCCTCTGCTTTTGAGGGAATGCAAATTAAAATAGTCTCCATTTGAAGACACCAGAATGAAAAGCCTGTGTGCTGGTCCAGCTGTTCTAGATTGGAGCCAGTGGACAGGCCTGACACAGGTCACAAAGCTTCCAGTCAGCACATTAGTGTCTCATCCCTAAATGTGGATCAGGGCCCAGAGCTGGGATGAGAGTGAGCCAAGGGAGGCACCCAGGGCGTCCTGTTTGCCTCTCCTGGCACTGGCTGAAACAGTAGCAAAAAGCCTTAAGACTAAAACCAACAAATGGAAAAAAGAAACGCTAATAAAGGAAACAATGCACACAGCAGAACACAACTTTGAACAATCCACCGTATCTCCAGAAACATAATTTATGCATTCTTCAAGAAGAAAAGAAGGAGCATTTAAAGAACAAGAAATGAAAAGTTTAGGGCATCTCTTAAAGAGTAGAACAAAAAGGCAGAGTAGGAAAATAGAAAAAAAAAAGGAAAAGAGCATTAGAGGATTGTTCCAAGAGACAAATCATAGATGTTTCTAGAAAGAGAGCCAGAAAAAAAAAAAAATAAAGGGGGAGAGGATATTATAAAAGAAATAATACATAAAAATGCCCAGAACTGAAGGACATGAGTTTCCTGTTTGGCAGAATACAATGTGTGCCCAGCGTAGTGAATTTAAAAAACCCACATCAAGGCACCTCATCATGAAAATTTCAAACGGAAAGATAAAGAAAAGTTTCTAGGAGCTTCCAGGAGGAAAAAAAAATAGATTATACGTAAAAGATCAGAAACCAGGATGACTTTGGATTTTTCAAGAGGAAAACAGGCAGCTAGACGACAGGAAACAATATTCTGAAGGAAAATTAATATCCAACCTAGAATTCTGTATGCAGCTAAAGCAACAATTAAGCATGAGGAGAGAATATAAACATTTGCACACATGCAGGGTCTCAAAAAAGTTGCTTCCTTTCTCAGGAAGCTCCTGGAGGCTATGTGCCACCAAAATGAGAACGAGACTTCAGCTTCTGCACATGGCAGGCTAGGTCATTTGGACCAACACTCCTGCTGAAGACATCAAAGAAAGTGGATAACATAATTTTAAAATATCCTTAAAAGCATGAAACACTTAACAAGATAGACAGTAGTGAGCCAAGATCCAGGAGAGATGAGACCAGCTCTTGGGGTCACTTTGGTTCAAAGATATTTTTCCAATCAGAAAGAAGAAGCCAAGAGACTGAACATTGCCAGTGGCCTCCAATGGGTAGGGAACAAAAGTCAGAGTCCAGGGTCAGGCCACGACAAAGATTCTGGTAAATCATCACCTGTCTTGGGCTGGGATCTGGAAAAGCTGTAGCCTAGGAGTAAGGATGGCTTGGAAATAAACCAGCTCTCACACGCAATGCAGCCTGCCTTCCATTCTTCCGAGTAACCCCCAAAACCTCATGCCCTGAAATTGTATTCAGTGTATTTCAGATAGCTAGCAGTCGCAGGCACCTGGGAAAAACAAATAAAAACCTTTGGAGGAGTAGAACAGTATCCTAGGCTTCATTAAAAAAGTTATGTCCAACACATAATCAAACTCCTAAAGTTTTTAGACACTATGATGAGCAAGAACCAGTAGGAATGATAGCCAATACAAATTAAAGCAGAACTCCCAGCACCACAATTTTCAACCATGATTGTAAAACAGTGATGTGTATTTTGTTCAGAGGGGAAATGCCAAGCTTTACAACTGTAGCAGGAAGCTGAAAACCATAAAACAAATCATTGAAGATTAAAAAAAAAAAAAAAAACGTGAGAGTAAACCAATGAAGACGAAGACATGGGATCCATCAAACAGAGAATGTAACACAGGTGAAATACAAAGGAAATTCCCCGGCAATAGGGAAGGAGGATGCCAGGATGAAATCTGTACACCAGACCTTGAGAGCTACCAGTTCAGGTTGGAGCAGGAACTGGAAGGCCTCAAGAGGGTTGTTTTCAGGAGGAAAAAAGTGGAGCAGGAAAAAAAATAGAGTGGAGTTGATAGATTCTCTAATGTATTTCCCATATGAAAAATTGAGTTGAAAGTTGTTGTACAAAGTTACTGGACATTGAGAATTCCTCTGCAGTCCAGTGGTTAGGCCTTGGCGCTTTCACTGCCTAGGGCACAGGTTCGATCCCTGGTTGGGGAACTAAAATCCCACAAGCCACATGGCACAGCCAAAAAAAAAAAAGTTATTGGGTATTATGAAAATATTTAGCCAAAGATTTGAAGAAAGTCAAGGAGAGAGGGCGAGGGTGAGTAAGAGGAAGGGAGAGAGAGAGCACAAGAGACAGGACAGAGGCAGTCAATAGGAAATATTTAAAATTTTTAAATCAGGAAAGAGTGGTGTTACCACAGGATTTTATTTGTTTATAAGTCTAATATCTCACATAGCTTCTTTGATGTATGGGTTATTTAGAAGTGTGTTAGTTTTCTAATATTTGAGAATTTCCTGCCTTCCTTGGATTAATATTTCTTTGTGATGATGTAATTTTCTCTATTGTCTTCTTAGCTTTACTTCTTTTTGTTATTTTTTAGCAGTTGCTCTAGGGTTAACAACATGCATCCTTAACTTAGAAAGTCTACTGAGAGTCATTATTGATACAGAGACAAAACATCAGACTTCCAGCTTTCCCTTCTCATCTGTGTGTGATACTTCACAAATCTAGGAACCTTAACAACACAGTAATTACATACACTTGCCCTCCTGTTCTCTGAGCAATCATTGTCATATCTTTTACTTCTACAAGTCTTATAAACCCCAGCTGACAGTTTCTATTGTTTATTTTTATCGTCATTTGTCTTTTAAGTAAATGACAGGAAGAAACACAGTCTTTTATGTTTACTCACTTACTTGCCATTTCCAAGGCTCTTCATACCTTCTTGTATATCCAGAAAAAATGATAATGCTATTTTGATTAACAAATTAATCACTGCGGTTAATTTTTAAAATCTCACCATTGGGGGTATGGGTCAAACAAAGACCCTACTTTGGAAGTTTTAACCCATCTCAGTTGAACTGTGAAAGGACCTGCTCTAAGTCAGAGCCCTCCAGAAACCACAGGGAAGAAAAAAACTATTTTGATTTTGCAATAGTTACTGTCTTAAAAATAATATACAGCTGTTAAGGGCTTCCCTGGTGGTCCAGTGGTTAAGAATCCACCTTGCAATACAAGGGACACTGGTTCGATCCCTGGTCCAGGAAGATCCCACATGTTTTGGAGCAATCAAGCCCACCTGCCACACCTACTAAAGCCTATGCACCTAGATCCCATGCTCCACAACAGAAGCCACTGTGATGAGAAGCTCTCACGCCACAACTAGAGAAAACCCCTGTGCAGCAACAAGGACCCAGTACAGCCAAAAATAAATATTAAAAAATAATTATAATATACAGCTGTTAAGAAGATTGGTGATAAAAGCTGTGTAACAATTATAGTAAGAATTGTCATTTATTGACTATCTACCTACCCCATGTTGTTGGAAATGGACACTCAGTGGGAACTGAACCTTGTTCAGATGCCAGGGGTAGGGAGGAAGTGGAAGTGAGCACATAAATTCAATTCTGACAGTAGATACATGTTGGTTTTCTCATGCAATAGCCTGGAAATGTGTATGACACACAAATGTTAGTGTTAGTTGCTAAGTTGTGTCCAACTCTTTGTGACCCTGTGGATTGTAGCCCACCTGGCTCCTCTGTCCATGGAATTCTCCAAACAAGAATACTAGAGTGGGCAGCCATTCTGCTCTCCAGGGGACCTTCCAGACCCAAAGATAAAATCTGAGTCTCCTGCATTGCAGGCAGATTCTTTACAGTCTGAGTCACCAGGGAAGGCACAAAGCTAAGCCCCCAAAAATGTCATGGTCATATATAAAGTGTGATTAAAATTAGGATAAAAAACACTATGCACTATGATTGTGTTTGGATAGACTTTTCTCTAACTTCCACATTTTTAAAAATCAGAGAGCATTAAAATCTATAGGAGCACAAACAGGTTTTCTTCTTGATGTAATCAGAAAGACTGAAAAATAATTGAAAAGAGGAAAAATCACAGAGCATTAGCTTTATTTAAAAAATTATTTTCTTCTTTCTCTGTTTTGGCTACAAAGCAAATAGTTTCATTTTTTTTCTGATTATATAATTTTATCATGCATGCTCAGCTGCTCAGTCATGTCTGACTCTTTGAGACCCCATGTACTGTAGCCCACCAGACTCCTTTGTCCATGGGATTCTCCAGGCAAGAATACTGGAGTGGGTTGCCATTTTCTCCTCCAGGGGATCTTCCCAACCCGGGGATTGGACCTGCATCTCCTGCATTGGCAGGCAGATTCTTTACCACTGAGCCACCTGGGAAGCCCCATAAGCATTCAGATATATGCATAAAAGTTCAAAAATCAAATAAACAACCTGATTAAAAATGGGCAAAGGACTTGAATAGACACTTCTCCGAAGAAGATGTACAAATAGCTAATCAACAGAGGAAAAGATGCTCGACATCACTAATCACAAGGAAAATGCAAATCAAAGCCACAATGCAATGCTATTCATACTTCAGACCTGTGAGAATGGCTGTTATCAAGAAAATAAACAATAACAAGGGTTGGTGAGGATGTGGAAAGTTTGCAACCCTTGTCCATTTTGGGTGAGAATATAAAATGGTGGAGTCATTGTGTAAAGCAGGATGGCAGTTTTTCCAAAAAAAAGTTAACAAAAGTATATGGTAAACATCAATTCCATTTCTGAATATATACCCAAAAGACTTGAAAGCAGACACAAGTGGGTATTTGTATACCCATGTGAATAGCAACCTTATTCACAATAGCCAAAAGGTAGAAGCAAACCCAAGTGTGTTATTTGCTAAGGGCTGCCATAACAAAATGCTACAGACTGGGTGACTTAAACCGCAGAAATTTCTTTTCTCAGTTTTGGAGGCTGGAAGTCTAAGATCCAGCTGTCAGTAGGGTTGGTTTCTCTTGAGACCTCTCTTGTTGGCTTATAGATGGCCACCTTCTTGCTGTGTCTTCACATAGGCCTTTTGCACTCGGTTTCTTGGACTAGGGTCTTATATCCATGACTTCATTAACTCCATTACCTCTTCAAAGTCCTATCTCAAATGCAGTCACATTAGGGATTATGAATTTTGAGGGGACACAATTCAGTCCATGACACCAAATGACCATCAGTGGATGAATGGATACACAAAAAGGCTATATATACATGCGATGGAATATTATTCAGCCTTAAAAAGGAAATTCTGACACATGCTCCGTGGATAAACCTTGCAGACATTATGGTAACAGACATTAGCCAGTCCCCAAAGGACAAACACTGTATGATTCCACTTACATGAGGAATCTAGAGGAGTTAAATTCCTAGAGACAGAAAGTAGAATGCTGGCTGCCAAGGGCTAGGGGAAGGAGAGACTGGGGAGTTATTGTTTAATGAGTACAGAGTTTCAGTTTGGGAAGATGAAAAGGTTCTGGAGATGGATGATGGTGATGGTTGCCCAACAGTGTGAACGTGCTTCACGCCACTGGATTCTACACTTACAAGTAGTTAACATGGTATGTTTTATGCTGTGATGTATACCACAATAAAAAATGTGCAAGAACTTCCCTGAGATAGTAATCATTAAAACTAGGGAACTGTTCTCTGGTGGACCAGTAGATTAGAATCTGCCTGCAAATGCAGGGGCCACGGGTTTGATCCCTGGTCTAAGAAGATCCCACAGGCCGTAGGACAACTAAGCCCACGTGCCACAACTACTGAGCCTGTGCTCTAGAGCCCAGGAGCCACAACTATTGAGCCCACAGACCACAACTGCTGGAGCCCATGCACCCTAGAGCCTGTGCCTTGCAACGAAGATTAGCTCCTGCTCGCTGCAACTAGAGAAAGCCTGCAAGCAGCAATGCAGACCCAGAACCTCCAATAATTAATTTAAAAACACACAAAAACTTGGGGAACTCATCTTTTCATGCATCTTTACACTTACATGTATATATATTATGTGTTTTTTGTCCTCATAGAAATCCTTTTAATTTCAAAATATTTTATTATTGTATGATATATCAAATGTATAGAGAATCATAATGCAGATGTCCATGTACCCACCACTCAAGTTTAGAAAATTTTTTTGTATTTTCCCATTCTGGCTTGAGACCTTTTATAAAAGTCTCTTATCATGTAATATTCAGTACCTACAATATTTTGTGTGTATAAAATTAAAATGCACACTTAAGAACCTACCACAACACCCAGTCTTGGAACTAGGCCCTGTGGATGCCTTTGAATCCACCCGTGTCCAACACCGTGTCATGTCATTCCTCTGCCTCTGCCTACTGGCACCCCGTCCCCTGCCACCAAGAAACGCTGTTCTGACTTTTGTGTTTATTCTTCTCTTGCTTATCACATATGTATCTAGCTCTATTCTGGCCACTTCTTGCTGCCTAAAAACCTGTCTCAAAACAGTGATTTAAAGCATCAGGCATTTAATTATATCTCATGATTCTGTGTGTCAGGAATTCAAGCAGGGTTCTGGTAGGAGATTCTTCTATTACAAAGAGTGGATGGGCTGGGCTGGAAGGCCTACATGGGCTCAGCACAAGTCTGGAGGCTTGGTGGAGATGGATGGGTAGAAGGCTGGGTTCAGCTGGGACTGTTTACTGGAGCCAAACCTCCTGAATAACTGACTCTGGGTAGTCAGACTTTTCCTAGGGTAGCTCAGGGCTTTCAGTGTCCCAAGAAAGCCAAATAAAGCTATAAGACTTCTTATGACTTAGTCTAGAAGTCTGGAATGTCACCCTGCTGGACTCTATTGCTCAAGCAAGTCTCTAAGGCCAGCCCAGATTCAGGAGGAGGGGAATTTTCTCCACCTCTTGACGGGAGGATTAGAGAAGAATTCTTGGCCATATTTAATCTATCACAACAGCCCCTAGACTATGTTTTCAGTATTTTTATTGCCAGATGGTGACAGGGGTCCTGTACATGCTGAGCATTCCACAGCAAATGTCACCTTCTCAATTAAGCTTATCCGGATATCTTGTTTTTCTTCCTTTCGTTAAAAAAAAAAAAAAAAAAGTTTTATAATGGAAAATTTCAAATGTATAAAAACGTACAATAGATCCATCACCCTGCTTCAATGATCATCAGCTCATGGCCAATCTTGCTTTCACGCCCCCACTTATTATTTCCCCCAACTCCCATGTTATTTTGAAATAAATCCCAGACATCAAGACTTTTTTGTCTATAGATAATTGAATATTATTGTATTTCTAAAAGACAGATTATTTTTAAAAAATAACCACAGTATATTATTTCATATTCTAAAGTGAAGTTGCTCAGTCGTGTCCGACTCTTTGCAACCCCATGGACTGTAGCCCACCAGGCTCCTCTGTCCACGGGATTTTTCCAGGCAAGGGTACTGGAGGGGGTTTCCGTTTCCTTCTCCAGGGGATCCTCCCAACCCAGGGATCAAACCCGGGTCCCCCACATTGCAGGCAGACACTTTACCATCTGAGCCTTCTAAAAGCCACAACAATTCCTTGATATCAATGTATGTTCAAGTGTGTGCAAATTTCCAGTTGTCTCCTAAGTGTCATAAATGTGTATTTTTTTCTGCACCAACTCTCCCTTTTTTAAATATGCATGTATTTTAAAGTTTATTTGAATTGGGATCCAAATGAGGTCCATATGTCACTATTGATTGATATTTCTTCTTCTTTTTTGGCCATGCCACATGCATGACATGTGGGATCTTAGTTCCCTGACCAGAAATCGAACCTGTGCCCCCTGCAGTGGAAGCCCAGGGTCCTAACCACTGAACCTTCAGAGAAGTTCCTAATGGATATTTCTTGAATCTCTTTTTCTATTGGTTTCTCCTTTATGTCTTTTTTCCTTGAAACTTATTTGTTAATGAAACCAGGTTGTTATCCATATAAAAACAATTGATAGCATCTTAGATTAGAAACACAGGGATATTTTTGCTTTATGAAACCCAGAAAGTTTTCCAGGTTCTCCAGTTTCTCACTTAACAAGCATAATGCAGTTTCTTGGCACTTTTTGCCTCCTCAGCACAAATTTCTCCCTTATTCTTTCTTCAGTGAATCCTGACCTTGTTCAACATGTTCCAAGGGAAATTAACTATAATCTTAGCTTTAAAAGTGGGCTTGACTTGGGAAAAGGCAATCCCATCCTCCATTTCCAGTGACTGATTAAGAAATGGGACATTTGAGCCCATTTTGGCTAGTGGGACTTGAGAGATTTGTCATTGCTGTTGAGAATTGACTCAAAAAGCCTTTCTCGAGGAAGCTTGCACTCACATGACTATTGTCAGCCTCTCTTCTGAATATTCACTGGAAGAACTGATGCTGAAGTTGAAGCTCCAATACTTTGGCCACCTGATGCGAAGAGTCGCCTCATTGGAAAAGACCCTGATGCTGGGAAAGATTGTGGGCAGGAGGAGACAGGGGCAACAGGGGATAAGATGGTTAGATAGCATCACCAACTTAATGGACATGAGTTTGAGCAAACTCTGGGAGATCATGAAGGACAGGGAAGCCTGGCGTGCTACAGTCCATGGGGTCGCAAAGAGTCGGACATGACTGAGCAACTGAACAACAATTCCTGACCGTAAGAAGGCACAGACTTAGGATGAAGTTGGCATTATGGACCACAGAATAGAGCGATGGAAACCCCGTGAGTCCTTGGCATCATAGTGGAGCAGTGGATCAACTGGTCATGCCTGAGCTACCTCTGGATTTCCCAGTTACATAGTCAATAAATCTTCTTGTGTAAGCCAGTTTGATCTGGGCAATATGACTGGGAGCCTAGAACATCCTAACTGATACAAAGGCCATTCTGATGAGTCCAGTCCCCCTGTCTGGCTTCTTGTCTTGTCACTTCCCTCTACCTTCCCCTTTGCAACCAGAATAGGCTACTCACCATTTCCCACACTCCCCTGCGATTTTTTCCCTATGACTTTGCCCAAGCAGACCTTATGGCTGAAACATTTTCCCCAGCTTTGTTTCCTCTATATCTCCCTGTCAAAACCTTTCCCACTCTCCCAGGTCCCATTTCAATGATTGTTTCTCCCTGAAGCTTCTCCCCAAATGCCCCCCACCTCCACCTCCCTCTTCTGAGTTTCCTCTTTGAATTCCTGTTGCGTTAGGTGCGCCCCTTTTCTAGCACTGAAGGAAGAATTGCCTTGCTTTACAAATGCTTCTATACTTGATCCCTCTCCCCTACTAGACTCCCGTCAAGTGCAGGGATAATTTTCTTTCATCTCTATCCCTGAAGAACCTAGCACAGAACCTGAGACACAGAAAGGCGCCATAATAAGTCCCTCACATACCAAAAATTTCCATTTCGAGTGTGCCTTCGTAAGTCCAACAAAGTCAGCCTAGGTACCCAACTAACACAACTGACTATATGGTACTATACTGTAATAGTAATAAAAATAAAAACTCTACTGTAATAGTACTTACAATACTTTTCACACAAATAATACATTAAAAAACACAAAAAATAAAGAAAATACTTTTAGTCTTACAGTACAGTACCTTGAAAAGTACAGTAGTACAGTGCAACAGCTGGTGCATCTTAGCAGTACCAGCCACATCACTGCTGCTTTTATGCTTGCTTCCAGACATGCTGGGCTTGACATAAAGATACTGTACTACTATACTCTATACAGTACTGCACAGTAAAGTACACTCAAGTACAATCACTTGTAGAGGATTCACACGTGTGACAATGTACGCCAGACACAGATGTTCGCATCTTTGAAAGTTCGCAACTTGAAGGTTCTTGTGGAGGGCGCTTGTACTGAGTTGAACAGCAACAATACCAAATGTGGTTGCTTCTTTAACTTATGTGACTCCAGACAGTTGTTTCCTATGAAGGCTCAGTGACTTTTTAAAGAAATGGTTATGTCTCCAAATTTACAAGTAACATATGTAAACACATTTTGAAAGTGCGGAAGTCAGATTCAACTGAAGGCAGTATCCTCCCCCAAGTTCCACCAAAAGGCCAGATGGCCCCTTGTGAAACTTGTTTAACCACACATGACCAACTAGAGCAAGTGTTGCAACTGTTAACAAAATGTCGTCAGAAAGGTGATTTTGGAAGTGCTGAGGTTCAGAAAGACCCAGACTGAAGAAAGACCAGATAACTTTCCCCCAAGTTCCAACAAAAGGCCAGATGGCCCCTTGTGAAACTTGTTTAACCACACATGATCAACTAGAGCAAGTGTTGCAACTGTTAACAAAATGTCGTCAGAAAGGTGATTTTGGAAGTGCTGAGGTTCAGAAAGACCCAGACTGAAGAAAGACCAGATAACTTTAAGAAAAGGGTGCTTTGAACACCATCCCTGGTGTCAGACAGATCCCGGTTTCAGTACTGGTTATGTTCCAGATATGTCACCTTGGACAAATTCCTTCCACTCTCTGGGAGCTCAGCTCCCTCATCTAAGAAAATGGGAAGAGGGAATAATAGTGCACACTCAAGAGGGTGTTGTGCATAGGAATGAAGCAGTGTGTGCCCAGTGTTCACACATGGTCAGTGGTCGGTAAAAATGTACCTGCCATTAACAATAAGGAGGGTGATCCTCAAGGGATGGGAGGGGAAAGCAGTGGAAAGTAGGGGTAATGGGGACAGGATAGTGTGGAATGGGGAGGGAAAATCTAAGTAGACCTTTTTGTATAGCTCTGACTCGAACGTTTTGCCATAATAAGTATTTACGACTGGGAGCTGGAGGGCCTACCTGAAGTATGAAAGTGAAAGTGAAGTCGTTCAGTCATGTCCGACTCTTCGCAACCCCATGGACTGTAGCCTACCAGGCTCCTCCATCCATGGGATTTTCCAGGCAAGAGTACTGGAGTGGGTTGCCACTTCCTTCTCCAGGAGATCTTCCCAACCCAGGGATCAAACCCGGGTCTCCCACATTGCAGGCAGATGCTTTGCCGTCTGAGCCACCAGGGAAGCTGAGTTTATATATGATGTTTATACATGAAGTATAAACACTAACAAATGAATCAAATTCCATTATAGGTTATTAAAGTAATCATGGAGAACAGCATTTTGACTGAATACTATAAGTCTTATGACAAAAATCTGTCCACAAATACTGGACTCTAGTTAATAAATCTGTTACAGGCATATGTAACTACTTTATGACACTAGGGTCGAACAAACTACTGAATTGAGCCACATTCTCTCTGTCAAAGAAAAAAAAGTTTAAGAATAAAGAAAAGGGGAAGGTTAGAATGGATCTTGTGGTGTGGATGAGTGGAGACAACAGACATACGGAAATAAACATACTGACATCTCCACTCTCACTCAAACTACAGGATTCATTCTAGCCCAGATACAGAAGTAAACATAGATGTGTGTGTACATGGGTTAGTATGCGTGCTTGTATTTCCTAGTTCTGTCCACTGGGAGGACCTAGAAGCAAAAACACCCCAATAGTCATAAGCACATCTAGCTCTCGGATCTTGATTTCTAATACCATTGTCCAGTAAAGGAACCAGGGCTTCTTGAAGTAATGGTTGATTCCATACCAGGGCAGGGTAAACACAAGGCAAACCTGTAATATCCCATGGTGCCAGGAAATAGGAAAGTGCTTGGGAAAGGGTGGGATTAATGGGAAGATGCACAGCAAATGTTCCAGGGGAAAAAATGTGCAATAGAAATGAACCTGTGATTTATGTTCAAAACTCTCAAATACTGTCATAATGAAAGGAATAGGAGAAAAAATGTTAAGAAGAGAAGTTCTACTGAAAAGTTACCAAGTTTGAAAGTCACTTCAGTCATGAATCATAATGAGGAGGCTCATTATGATGCACACTCAGGCTGTATAAAGAGAAAACTTGAAACTTAATTTGGCAGTTTTTATTAGTAATGCTTGAAGTTACAAATAATAATGAAAAACCATTAAAAAATCATTACTCTTTCAAGTGGTTTGAAGTATCTATAAAATTCACATTTAAAAATGGCAAAGAGCACACACAATCCTTCATGCCAGAAAGTTATTTTGTCTGAAGCTGCCCACGGGATCATAAAATAAGCCAGCAGAAAAATTTGAAGATCACATTAGAAGAACTCTGTAATCATCTTTGAAAATGCTTCCCAGTGCCAGAGGAAGTCAGTTTGCATTCTTAAAGATCAGCCATGACCTCAAAAAAGCACTTTAATGTACAAGTCATTTGGAATTATTACCTTCAATGAGCTTAATATTTTCCTCTATGCTCTCAGTGTATTCATTTCCACTTAAGAGCTGAGTGCCAAAGGTTAAGTGGCAGTGAATGAAGAGCCAGGTTCTGGACTAAGATTGCCTGGGTTCAAATTCCTCATCTGCCACTTCTAGCTGTGTGATCCTGGGCAAATGATGCAGCCTCTCTGGGCTTGCATTTCTTTATATGCAAAACTGGGATAGTTAAAAAAACCAACCCACCATCATAGGGTTTATCATAAAGATTCAAAATGCTTAGTATGGTTCTATTGCCTATGGTGATCATTCAATAAAAGATTAATAATAAATAGGGTTTGGGGGTTTTGTGTGGGCCTTTTTTTGTTTGGGTTTTTTTGTTCAACCTGAACATGTTTTGCTTCTTATTCTAGGTAATTCAGATACAATTTAAAAATATTATATTTATCTTTTTACTTTCTATCATTTATTCAACAAATATTTATTGGGCACTACAATTTGGCAGGCACTGTTGTAGGGGTCTGGGATGAAGCAGTGAACCAGACAGTCCAGGTCCTGCCCTCATGGAGCTGATGGTGTACCACCGGAGACAGCCAATAAATAGAGAAATAAAGGAAAAGCTCCACTCGGCAGGTGCTTTTAAGGGAACAGCTCTGCCATAGGCCATGTGGACAAGGTCAACTGCAGTTGGACCCAGGTCTCAGATCAACGCCCCGTGACCCTCCCAGGAACATGGTAAACAGCTTTGTGAGGCGCTGTCCTGAGGCTATTGGTTACCCACCTCCCAACCTTGAAGGGGCTGCCTCAGAAGGCAGTTTCTGGTCCTTCTCCTTGGTTCCCGAGAGGCATGGGGCTTCCAATCTTGCACCACTGAGGCTACAACTGAGGGCAATACAATCATTTAGTTGGAGTATGGAGCCAACCCCACCATGACAGGGCAACCCACCACTTGTCATCTGTCCTCTCTGGTTTGGTGCCATCCTGCAGGGACTGGGGATGCAGGAAGCTGACATCGTGCTGGGATCTCGCCTACCCTTCGAAGTAATAAACTCTGCAGCCACCTTGGGCTTTGTTTCCTCCCCACCCCAATCGATGGCAGAGTGGCAAGTCCCGAGTGGCAAGTCCCACCTAGCAGCTATGGCAGTAGTTGCCATTTAGGGACTGCCTGACCGCTTGACAGAGCTAAGTACCATGAGGAGATTAAAACAGAGGTAATGGAGAGAGACTTTGAGGCTATTAGGCAGACCAGGGACAGGTCCACCAAGGTGATGGGTGAGCTCATCTGGGGGAACAGAGTAATAGGCGGAAGGAACAGCAGTGTGAAGTGAAGTGAGACAGGAGGCAGAGGATAAATGAAGTTAGAGGAGCGGGCAGGGGCCGATTTACCTGGGTTGGGAAGATCCCCTGGAGAAGGAAGTGGCAACCCACCTCAGTATCCTTGCCTGGAAAATCTCATGGACAGAGGAGCCTGGTGGGCTGCAGTCCATGGGGTCGCAAAAAGTCAGGCACGACTGAGCGACTAATACTTACTTACTTTTGCAGGTCTGCGGATAGCTTGAGTTTTCAAGTGCTAAGAAGGCAAGCGATATACAGTTGACGCTTGAACACAGAGATTAGGGCCGCTGACCCTTCAAGTAGTCAGAAATCTGCATAGAAGGTGTCAGTTCCACGTGCACAGATTCAATGCACAGCAGTGTGTAGCCCTGTAGGTATTTTTGGTAACACATCGCTGTATAAGTGGTCCACACAGGTGAACATCGTTATTCAAGGGTCAACTGTAATCTGATCTGTAGTTTTCAAAAGATTATCATCCAAAAAAGAGAAAAAAAAACACGTAAGAATGAAAAAAGGGTGTCCAAAACTATGGCAACCCACTCCAGAATTCTTGCCTGGAGAATCCCATGGACAGAGGAGCCTGGTGGGCTACAGTCCATGGGGTTGCAAAGAGTTGGACACGACTGAAAGCAGGGGCCTAGCACTCTGGTGAAATATGCTCAGAGTACTAGGAGCCTGGTGCTGGGAGCAGCAAGGTGGGGAAGAGATAATCCACCCTTGTAGGAGTTTGGCTTGAACTCTGAAACCAAGAGCCACAGGAAGGATTTGAGCCCTGTACACACACATACACACACAGCCCTATCAATACTCACTCTAGAAAAGATTTAAATTAGGATCACTTAGGCATAAAGGACAGAAATGGTATGGACCTAACAGAAGCAAAAAATATTAAGAAGAGATGGCAAGAATACACAGAAGAACTGTACAAAAAAGATCTTCACGACCCAGATAATCACGATGGTGTGATCACTGACCTAGAGCCAGACATCCTGGAATGTGAAGTCAAGTGGGCCTTAGAAAGCATCACTATGAACAAAGCTAGTGGAGGTGATGGAATTCCAATTCAGCTATTTCAAATCCTGAAAGATGATGCTGTGAAAGTGCTGCACTCAATATGCCAGCAAATTTGGAAAACTCAGCAGTGGCCACAGGACTGGAAAAGGTCAGTTTTCATTCCAATCCCAAAGAAAGACAATGCCAAAGAATGCTCAAACTACCACACAATTGCACTCATCTCACATGCTAGTAAAGTAATGCTCAAAATTCTCCAAGCCAGGCTTCAGCAATATGTGAACCGTGAACTTCCTGATGTTCAAACTGGTTTTAGAAAAGGCAGAGGAACTAGAGATCAAATCACCAACATCCACTGGATCATGGAAAAAGCAAGAGAGTTCCAGAAAAACATCTATTTCTGCTTTATTGACTATGCCAAAGCCTTTGACTGTGTGGATCACAATAAACTGTGGAAAATTCTGAAGGAGATGGGAATACCAGACCACCTGATCTGCTTCTTGAGAAATTTGTATGCAGGTCAGGAAGCAACAGTTAGAACTGGACATGGAACAACAGACTGGTTCCAAATAGGAAAAGGAGTTCATCAAGGCTGTATATTGTCACCCTGTTTATTTAACTTATATGTAGAGTACATCATGAGAAACACTGGGCTGGAAGAAACACAAGCTGGAATCAAGATTGTCGGGAGAACTATCAATAACCTCAGATATGCAGATGACACCAGCCTTATGGAAGAAAGTGAAGAGGAACTAAAAAGCCTCTTGATGAAAGTGAAAATGGAGAGTGAAAAAGTTGGCTTAAAGCTCAACATTCAGAAAACGAAGATCATGGCAACCAGTCCCATCACTTCATGGTAAATAGATGGGGAAACAGTGGAAACAGTGTCAGACTTTATTTTTCTGGGCTCCAAAATCACTACAGACGGTGACTGCAGCCATGAAATTAAAAGACACTTACTCCTTGGAAGGAAAGTTATGACCAACCTAGATAGCATATTGAAAAGCAGAGACATTACTTTGCCAACAAAGGTTCGTCTAGTCAAGGCTATGGTTTTTCCTGTGGTCACGTATGGATGTGAGAGTTGGACTGTGAAGAAGGCTGAGCGCCCAAGAATTGATGCTTTTGAACTGTGGTGTTGGAGAAGACTCTTGAGAGTCCCTTGGACTGCAAGGAGATCCAACCAGTCCATTCTGAAGGAGATCAGCCCTGGGATTTCTTTGGAAGGAATGATGCTAAAGCTGAAACTCCAGTACTTTGGCCACCTCATGCGAAGAGTTGACTCATTGGAAAAGACTCTGATGCTGGGAGGGATTGGGGGCAAGAGGAAAAGGGGATGACAGAGGATGAGATGGCTGGATGGCATCACTGACTCGATGGACGTGAGTCTCAGTGAACTCCAGGACTTGGTGATGGACTGGGAGGCCTGGCGTGCTGTGATTCACGGGTTCGCAAAGAGTCAGACACGACTGAGCGACTGATCTGATCTGATCTGATCTGAGGCTGCTGTACTGAGAGACTGTGTCTGTTGGTCAGGGGAAAGGGGGACAAGAATGGAAGCTGGAGTTCAAATCAAATCGAATCGGAGGTTACTGCCATAATCCACAGAAGAAATCATGGCCAATTTGTCCGTGGCAGCCTTTCCTCCACGATTTTGGCAACTGAAGCTCAGAGATAGTCTCTTCTGTGAAATGTGCTTAGAATGGATGTATATAATGTATAAAATAATGTATATAAATAATTTAGCACAGCATCTGACATATATTAAACCTATTAAATAGTAGCTACTACTGGCTTTGCCAGTTTCATTCCTGAAGCCTCTGCACCTACCTTGAGAACTCTCTTACAGGTTCTTGTGTCTTTAAAAAATGCAAATACAATCTTATCTCTCTCTACTTAAAAACCCTGAAGTGCCTTCACCCTGTGGAATGCAGAAAATCCACCTTCCTGGTCACAGCCTACTGGGTGGTCCATGGTCTGGCCTTGACCTTCCTCTCCAATCTCAGGGCCTGCCTCTCTCCTGGCTCGAAGACACTGGCTTTCCTCCTTTCCCTCCAACCCCTCAGATGGTTGTCACCACCAAGCTCATCTCTTCATGTGGCTGGTTTCTCTTCCATTCAGTTGCAGCTCAACCACGACCTTCCCTAACTGCCTTATCTAACATCCACCCCTCAGCCACCAGTCCCTAACACATTGGTGTTTTAGGTCCTTCACAACCTGCCACTATTGGAAATTATTTGGTTTGTTGTCCCTCTCCCCAACTAGAATGAAATCTTTGTGAAACTAGGAACCTTGCCCATCTTTCCCAGGACCTAGAATATTGTAGATGCTCAATATATTTCTAGGATCTCAAATGCAGGGAAGGACATTACTTGATTAACTCTAGCCTAGCTAAAGAATTAAGGTACTAGCCCTGGTTATCTATAAATCTTTTACACGTGGAATTAAAATGGGGACCTACCTATATTTACAGGTATGATTCATAGATTATAAGCATTCACAATATGGGAACATATGAAAGCTTTGACATAATGAATTTTCCAGGTTGCTGAGGTGTTCTTCTTTAAGCACCAACATTTCCCTGGATGGCAACATTCCTAAAACAGAGTCTGTGTTGCCCTAGCTCCTAAAATCAAGTAAATGAAATTTCATTTTTCCTTCCTTATGAACATTCCTTATTGTAAGAGGCTGAAGTGAAAGAGCAGCCCTGAGGGATTACTGAGGTGTGACATTTATGACCATCTGCTCCAATCCTCAATGACTACATGGTCCCGGAGCCTGCAGCTTTTTCCTTTTAAATATTCTTCCTCTACCTTGACAGGCTGTTATCCTAAAAATTACTGCTATTCCTGTCAGTATCTCCCCTCCCCTTTCTTATAAATGTGTTAGGGGAAGCACACTGATTGAAACCGCCCACCCTGGCCAGGCACCATAGTAACTTTGCATGAGTTGTTTTATGACAGGAGATCCTGTTAAGGAATACAGAAGTAATAAGCCACCACCAATCGGAAGAGTTCGGGAAAGGTCGAAAGGAGACACCGCGTGTCTGTCCACTTCCCAGAATCCCTCTCGCTAGCATCCGTCTTGGCTGAGCGATGTGTGCGCCACCAGGAAAGACTCTGAATTAAAGTGATTGGCCAAAGACCACTCGGAAACTAATCCCATCACCATAAAACCCGAGACTGCGAGCCACGCGGCAGAGCAGTTCTCCTGGGTTCCCTTGCCCTACTGCTCTCCACCCGGGTGCCCTTTCCCAATAAAATCTCTTGCTTTGTCAGCAGATGTGTCTCCTCAGACAATTCATTTCTGAGTGTTAGACAAGAGCCCAGTTTCAGGCCCTGAAGGGGTCCCCTTCCTGCAACAGAAAGAAGAGGGTGAGGCAGGTGTGCAGTGGGAGGCAGGATGCAGTGGTGAGTAGGGTGGCCTGGGACGCCTGGTTGGGGGCACGTGGTGAGGAGAGGACTTGGGAGGCATCCTCTTCCTGATCCTGGATGCTACACTCACAAGGTAACACCTCAGACTCACAGGTCACGAAGATCAAATGAGATAACAAAAAGTGAAAATATTTTGCAAACTAGGAAGTTCTAGGACTATAACACATTATTATTCATTATCATTCAAAGTTCCCTGTAGGGAATTACAGCAAACTTTTTAAGGCACAAATACAGCTGGATGGCCTACAAGGTTGCTAGTTCATACCTTACCTGGAGCAGAGAAGCAGTGAAGAGTTTTGGCGTAAAACTTACCTTCCTGCTCCCAGAAAACAAAAAGTTTTGTTGTTGTTCTTTAGTCAATAGAGTATTCTCTACCCAAAGAAGGTAGCAGTCTATGTTTGAAAAGCTGTGCAAGTGTAGGTGAAGTTGTGACTGAAACAATTTAACAGAATTACAAAAGAGAGAGCCATGTTACTTTATTTTTGGTTGCCCCACTCAGTTTGTGGGATCTTTCTTCCATGACCAGGGATCAAACTTGGGCCCTTGGCAGTGGAAGTGCGAAGTCCTAAGCACTAGAGTGCCAGAGAATTCCCTGAGCCGTGTTATTTTAGCATAGGAAAACATAATAAACTATATACTATGTGTCTAAAATCTAAGGCCTCTGAAGAAGGTCTAGCTCCACCAACCCATTTTAATAGATAACCATTATTTGCTGTGTTTGGTCAAGATTACAATTAAACTATCTACTAAAATTTAACAGACAAGGAAAAGGTAGCCAACAGAAAACTAGGTTAATTTGTAGAGAAATGACAGGTATGCATAATTTCCTTTAAAGAGATAGCCTTTATTTGAAGGATTTTTACACTGAAGAATTCAAAAATGGTAGGTTTTTGGAACTTACTGACCTGTATTGAAAAGGAACTGTTGACAAAGATTCACCAGAAATGATCTGAACAAGCAAGAAAATATAGTTAATACTACCGAAACCTACTGAAACACTTGCGGGACATGCGGTCTCTCTGACACAACAATGCCTCAAAGTGCTGTCGTGGGTACGAGACTGCCTCTCGCTACTTTCCTAAGCACACAGTAGCATAGGGAACAATATTCAGTCACTTCTGTTCTTTCCTGAACATATAAAAGTTAAAATACCAATTAAAAAACTAATATATTCTTCTCTTCAAATGTTTCTTACACATACAATTTCCATATTTCCAGTCAATAGTGGTGTGGTTTAAGAGCTATTTCATTCACAAGTCAAACAACAATCTACCCAAAGGGAACTGATAGTCTTTAGGCTCGTAGTGCAAATGAAGAGTTCGGGAATGCAGCAACTGACATTTCTAAAATACAAAACAGATCAAATTCTTAGGAGATACATGCAATAAGCTCTATTAAGCAGCTGGCCACAGAACAAGAACATTGGATCATGTCACTGGTGATTTCACTGGGACGCCAGGTATTTCCAAACTCAACTCGGACTCTCATCTTAGGCTTTGTATTTTGCTTTTCCAGTTTCGCTAATGACACACACGTGCTATAAAATAAAAATTGAGAAATTTACATTAGAAAAGTATCATCTGAAGTAAAAGGCAAGAACAATATTTGGCATGTCTTCTATGAACAGTATTATGCTGCAGGGGTTTTAGTGAAACCAACAGAGGTCTGTGTGCCTTCCCCATCTTCCTCACCCATGCTCACAAATGCATTCTCCAGATTCCTGCCTCCAGAGGAGGAGGTGGGTATTTGAAGGAGAGTGACTTGAGACAGAAACTAGTTCCTTTCTTTCTTATGACCACATCCATCATCTGAAATAATAATGGGACGGTTATTGTGTATTAAAGCTGTTCAACTGTTGAGCCAGCAAGAAGTGTCACCCTCGCCTGGCCAAGTTCCAGCTCTAAGGATGTCTGTACTTGACTACAGCTTTATGTGACTAATGGGAACCATCAGTCTGTTCAAATTATGAGGTGCTGGAAAGAGAAAACAAGTCTTCCCTTTTGTAAATTTTTATATGGGTTCTGAAAACTGAGAGTGAAGAAAAGAAGCATTACTTACATTCAAGTCCCTGAAGTATTCATTATAGTCAAGGGCATATCCCACAACAAACTTGTCTGGAATTTCAAATCCAACAACTAAAAAGAACCATAATTCATCATTCAGATACAGAAAACATCACTTTCAAATCTAATATGTGTAAACATTCTCTAAAGTAACTCTAAACCATTTCATATAAAACTTGTTTGGGTTAAAGATGGTTAAATGATTGACGAAAAGTAATTCACTTACAGTCTGGTTTATATCCAACACTTCGAGGGGTCCTTTTCATCAGCAAGCTGTTAATTATAAAATGTGACATGTGACACGTGGAGACACCAGAGGGCATTACAGAAGAGAACATGTGTGTTCTGCAACATGGTTTCATCTGCTGTTTAGCCTGCTATGGTCAGTTTTCACAAACTCAAAGAAAGACTGTGAAATGGAGAGCAACATCACAGGGCTCGCTGGGCAGGGGCAGCAACGAGTTCACACTACATATGGGGCCCTTGACTGATCTCCACCTGGGACAGAAGGGACTGTTCTGAGAGCTTCCCCCTGACTACCCACATGCCCATCAAAGGGCAGCTCATTGGGAGGATGAATGGGTGGGGAATGCCAATGAGCAAAGATGATAAGATAAAGGCTCTTAGTCCCAAATCCCCAGAAAACAATCCCTAAGCCACAAATAAGTGGCTTACAAAGAGGCACTTTAGCCAAAAAATAAATAAATAAACTACCACCCTAAAGGAGCTGGTATTTATTTTGGAGAGCAGAAACTGCTGGTAGGATGCGGCACCTCTACAAAAGCTAATTTCATAACCCAAATGCTGCCTGCAGAATTTTTTCAGCTGTTAAAAAAAAAAAAAAAAACAACCTGTAATGGTTCTTTGAAAGTCTTTACATATGATAAGGGCAGTCCCAAAAAAACTCAAGATTTCACACCTTCAGAGATAAGTATATTAAAAGGGCTGGAAAGGACCTGCACATCAGAAGTATCTGGGAACCTTAAAAAATACGTAACAGAACTCAGATGCCCAAGCCATACCCCTCACCAATTACATTTGAAGCTCAAGGGAAGGGACTTTTAAATTCTCAGGTGAGGGACTTCCTGCTCCAAATACAGGGGGTCTGGGTTTGATCTCTGGTCAAGGAACCAGATCCTATGTATCAGAGCTGGGAGTTCACAATGCCACAACTCATGATTCCACATGCCACAGCTGGGGATCAAGGATCCTGAGTGCCATGGCTAGGACCTGGGGCAGCCAAATAAATAAATCAAATAAATAATTATTTAAAAAAACTCTCAGGTGATTACAATGTACAGCCTAAGTTGAGAAGCACTAGCCTAAACCTTAGACTCCAAGAGATCATAGTCTAGTAAGTCCTTCGTGATTCTCCTTTCAGTAATGAGAGGAGACACTTGGACTCAGTTTTCATTTAGAAAGAAAATAACAAATCGATCACAGCAAAACCCCTTCCATCTACCTGAACTCATTCAGGAACAATCCAGAAAAGGTATCATTAAACTCAGTGCAAGCTGTACTAAGAGCTCAGGGGAACTCAGCACCTTATGTTCCTATAGATCTGAATGAAATAATTGGAAGTTACAAAAAAATGCACAGGGAGGATCCCTGCGTCCTTTCTCCAGTGTCCTCCAATGAACATTTCACATAATGTAGCAATTACCACAACCAGGACATGGACATTGGTGGACTGACCTTGCCCCGATCTCACCAGCTTTGCAGGCTCATCTATGTGTAGTTCTAGGCAACTGTATCACACGTGTGGACTCATGTAACCACCACCACAATCAGGATACAGAACTTTCCATCACACATGGCTTTCTCTTGCTACCTCTTTATTTATAGTCACCTCCAAACATCACCTCCTAACCCTTGGCAAACACGAATCTGTTCTCCATTTCTACCATTTTGTCACTTTAAGAGGTTGTGCAAACGGAATTATACAGTATGTGCCCTTTTTAAGATTGGCTTTTATTGAACAGTCCCTTGATCCTCCTCCAAGTCATTGTGTGGATCAGTAGCTTGTTCCTTTTTAGGGCTGAGTAGGATTCC
The DNA here is from genome assembly GCF_003369695.1 of Bos indicus x Bos taurus. NCBI lineage: Eukaryota > Metazoa > Chordata > Mammalia > Artiodactyla > Bovidae > Bos > Bos indicus x Bos taurus. The sequence goes on from NC_040105.1 coordinate 127,697,067, forward strand.
ATGGTAGGGTGGACCACAGTTTAACCAGCGACCTACCAAAGGACATTTTCATTCTTTCCAGTTTGGGGCTATTACAAATGCAGCTGCCATGAACACGCACACATGGGTTTTGTGCGGATGCAAGTCCGCATTTCTCTGGGAGAAAAGCCCAGTGTACAGCTGTTGGGAGCTGTATGGCAGATACAGGTTCAGTTTCTTAAGAAACTGCCAAACTGGTTCCCAAAGTGGCTGCAGCATTTGACATGCCTCGCAGTTAATAGTTTTTATTTGCAATTTAACTTTGAAGTTAAAAAGCTTTCTAGTCATTCTTAACCCTGCTCTGAATAAAAAGAATAAGCTTTATGTTTCCTCTCTTTATGCATAAAACACAAATACACATACACTACACAAACAAATGCACAATATATCTGTGATATTAAATGTAATGGCAAGGAAGAGATTGAGAAAAAAAGGTTGAAAAACAACTGACTTGGGTCAAGTCCATCACTAAGAAATGACCTAGGTATTCTTTGACTACTTCACACCTCCAGCAACAGGAAATACCTCTCTCGTGAGGCAGTCTTTCTCAGTTTCTCAGCATATTCCAGGAGAGAGGCACAAAAGAATATCTAGAGAAGTACATGCCATGGTAGGTTGACATTTAAAACCCTAAAAGCACGTAGACAAATAAGCAAGTGCACTGACTGGTTTACAGGAAATTGCTTAGAGCACTAGAATGCATCATTTCTGCACTTCCATCATGCCTGTCCCAAATCCTGATGATAAACTTGCACCAGCTATCAGAAAAGCCCCGAAGGACAAACTGCAGACATATGACTCAGTGGAAGGCTTACTCTGATTCAAAGATGTTCAACAAATACTTTGTTCCTTTAAGACAGGTTTATAAAAACCAGATAATCATTTAGGGGAAAAAAAGGCAGATCACTATCTGACCCCTACACAAAAATTGCAGATTGGTCAAATTTTTTAAAAAAATGAAAAAAAAATCCACACAGGAATGTCAGTCGACAAAACACTTAAAATAGTACAGCATAAACTCAGCCAGGTTTCTGGGTTCAAATCTCACCTTTACAGTGATCCAGCTCTGTGCTTTTTGGATAATTCCCTATGCCTTGCTATCCCCATCCGTGAAGTGGGACTAACAACTGACCTCAGAGTTGTCGGGGGGTGGGGGGGGTGAAACTCTAATTAGGGATAAAATAAACACAGGTAGAATAAAGCAAAAACCAGACAGCATAGGTAGGACCAGGAGGTGAGGCTGATCCAGAAGAAAGGAAGCAGGCACTGTCCATTTTCAATGTAGTTACAAGATGCGACACACAGGCCCACTGCGTCACGTGACTGCGGGAGCTAAGGCGCTTCAAGGCCTACCCCTTCCCTCCACCTCCTTACTTGTCTTTAGGATCCTTGGTCTCAGTTTTGCAAAGTGGCCCCAAACCCTCTGCCATGCTACCCTGGACAAGTTGGTATCATTACTATATTGTTGGAAAACCAAATATTAATAACATAAGACAATAAGGCAACTGCACTGAAAGGCTTTAAAACGTGACGAATGATTTACAAGGACATTTACTGAGTCTTATTTGAGATTACATTACTTTTTGAAGATAAAACTAGAGTTGAAAAAATTTACCCTTACAAAGAAGCAAGTACTCTTTTTTCAAATGAAGTAGCTTATGTCAAAATGTTATATACATACCTCGCAACCTTGACCATCTTTGGTTTATGCTTCTTGACCAAGGCAAGCAAAGTCTGCATTGTCTTCCCAGTGTCAATTATATCCTTTCAAAACAAAGAAAAGATATTTAAATGGCAAATAAAACCGTCACAGCTTTAAATTCAGTCATTATACAAACACACACAAAAAACCAAAATCCCATGTATAACTGGAATAACGCCATTTTTTTAACTGCAGTTATTCTCACCACAATTCATACTGAGATATTCTGGAATCTGAAAATCAGTTGGCTCTCAGCAAGCAGTAGGAACGCCAGTCCTCAGGGCTGGATTTTATAGGCACCAAGAGGTCAATGACAGCTAGTTTAAATATATATGCAAGTATGTACATGCATATTTTATTAGAGAGTTGTGGTTGCTGCCCTTCATTATAAGAGATTAGATATTTTTTCATAAATTCAAGATGAGGATGCTTTCCTTCCAACTCTTAGACACGGGTGGTTAAAAGACCACACTGAGAAACACTGTTTTATATCATCTTAAAAGTATCCAAGGGACTTCCCTGGTGGTCCAGGGGCTAAGACTCCACATTCCCAATGCAGGGGCCCGGGTTCCATCCCTGGTGAGGGAACTAGATCCTGCATGCCACAACTTAAGATCCCGCATGCCACCACCAAGACCAGGTGCAGCCAAGTAAATAAAGACTACAAAAAGTATCCAAAATATTAAGATTTTACTATATAGAATGACTTTACATGAAAGTGAATTTTAGCTATTTAGTCAAAAGTAGGACATTATTCAAAAGAAACCCATCTCTAATTGGGAAAATATTTCTTCAACCATAACCCTAATGTTCTTTTGTGAAAATATTCTCTACAGATGGTCTAAAGCAGCGCTCACAAAATGAAGCTGTAAGTCATCAGAAACATCAGGGCTGGGGATTTGTGAAAAATACAGATTTCTGGGCTGTGGTAGACAGACTCTGACTCCCGCCCCCTAGTGGACACATCGAGAATAATCCCCTGCTCCCTGAGTGTGAGCAGGACTTGTGAAATGATGGAGTAGTCATTAGGTTGTGTTACACAAAACGGCTGGAGCAGCCTGGAGAGACATTCGGCTGGTTTTGAAGAAGTCAGCTGCCATGTGAGAGGGCCATGTGCTAGGACATGAGGATAGCCTAGCAAGAAACTGGGGCTCCCAGTCTCGCAACCACAGGAACTCAGTTGTGCCAACAATGGGAATGAATTTGGAAGACAGTACCAGAGTACCATGAACCACAGGTGAGATCAGAGTCCCAGCCTTGATTCAGCCTGATGAGACCTGGGGCAGAGGATTCAGCTACCCTGAACTCAGGCTCCTGATCCCTGAACCCTGAGATAATAAATGTGTGTTGTTTTAAGCTGCTTAGTTTGTAGTAACTTATTAAGTGGCATCACCCTAGACAAAAATGAATCAATCTGAAGTGGAATTAGTGAATCTGCATTTTAAAAAAGCAACCAGTTCCCAGGGATACTCATGTACACAAACCGTTTGGAAAGAGTCTTACTTGTTTATTTACTTTTTTAATCTATAAGCTAAAATCTAAGAACCCTGATAACAATAAAAAAATGAATTAGGGGTTACTGGCGGCTCAGATGGTAAAGAATCCGCCTGTAATGCGGGAGGCCTGGGTTCAACCCCTGGGTCAGGAAGATCCCCTAGAAAAAGAAATGGCAACCCACTCCAGTATTCTTGCCGGGAGGATCCCCATGGACTGTAGCCTGCCAGGCTCCTCTGCCCATGGGGCTGCAAAGAGTCGGACATGACTGAGCAACTAAGCACATGCTGCTCTTAAGCCTTACACCATTTGACACAAAAGAGTGAGAATTTATTCTGTATAGTACTATGATGAGTAATTTGGCAATAAGAGTCAAATTGAAAATGTACAAATTCTACAACCAAGTCATTCCACTTCTAAGTGCCTGCACCCGGAAGGAACTGGAACACACGCACACGGGACCTCACAGAAGGATGCTCTCAGCAATCCTGTCGTAGTAGGAAAACCTGGAAGCCAGCTCCCTATTTGTAGGGCAACAAACAGGTTCATTCATACACTGCAAAGTTATGATGGATTTTAAGGTCAAGTAACTCTATATGTCTCAACATGAATAACCTCAAAACCAATTCTGAGTGAGAATAACAAGTTGCAAGAGAGAACATATAGAGACTATGGGCTTCCTTGATAACTCGGTTGGTAAAGAATCCACCTGCAATGCAGGAGACCCCGGTTTGATTCCTGGGTCAGGAAGATCCGCTTGAGAAGGGATAGGCTACCCACTCCAGTATTCTTGGGCTTCCCTTGTGGCTCAGCTGTTAAAGAATCCGCCTGCAATTTGGGAGACCTAGGTTCGATCCCTGGGTAGGGAAGATCCCCTGGAGAAGAAAAAGGCTACCCACTCCAATATTCTGGCCTGGAGAATGTCATAGACTGTACAGTCCATGGGGTCACAAAGAGTCGGACACAACTGAGTGACTTTCACATGTAAATTATCAAAAGATATGCTTTGTATATGGTTATATATATGCAACAGAAGCATAAATACATGGATGGGAATGATATATGTAATTTTAATTTTTAAATTCCAAGCCAAAAAGAGAGGGGTAAGATATATACCATAATGTTTCCACTATCCAATTTAACTTAAAAATAAATTACTAAATACTTCTTACAAACGATCTCATTCCCTTATAATACAAGCCCATCACTAAAACTGATGCAAAGGAATTTCTTTCCCTGGGTTACCTTTAGGACTGCATATACCAAGTTAGAAAATCATAAACACCATATTAAAAATATGTAAAACTTACTTCGACAATCAAGACATTCTGGAAGAAAAAGAGAAATGAAAATCAGTACAATGAATCAGACAGTGTTTCCAATTATAGTTTAAGTCACATCATAACAAACTCTAAGGATTTCTCCAAATTCTTGTTTTAACCTACTTTACTATATCAAACCCTGATTTAAACAAATGGGCCATCTGTTGGGATTTGGAACTCTTTAATATAAAATTTTCACTGCAATGGAATTTTTAAAATAAAATTTGACCCATATGTTCAATTTTTTAAAAGAGTTTCCATTACTTAAACAGAATAATCTTGGGCAAGTTGAAAAATTTCTCTGGGCCTCAGTTTCCCATGTAGAAATACACTAATGTGTATTCCAACTCCAACATTCAAAAAACTATAATTTGTACAATAACTCCAAAATCATGCATTTAACTTACCATATGGAATCCTATTAAAACCCCCATTTTCTTGGTAGGCTGAAATTGATCTGCATGTGCTCATATTCTTGGACTAAACTAAAAAAAGATATCAATGCTTCCTGCTACCATAAACCCTTATCCCAATTTCTACCTCTTAGAATTTTATAGCTGAAAGAACCCTTAGAGGAAATACTGCCTTAACTGTCTAAGGTAGAAAAGAGTCCTATCTATTCTTGGGAATGAGGTAGCATTTCATATACTGATTATAATCAGTCATAAGAAGATTCATGTATATTATTTATTTGTAGTCCTCATTTCTCTGTCACATACCTATAGCATTAGGTATGATGTTCTCTATACTTTTCTAAGTCAGTGGTTATCAAAGAAACATTTGAAACTTTTTAAACCTCACCTTATTTAATCTGTAATTTTATAACTGCATGTATTTTATAATATACATTATATTACTACAATAGTTCATATACAACACTCTCTTTCTCATATTACAACTAATTTCTCTCTTCTCAAAAGACACTGTAACCTAAATCTTTAGGAAAATTGAATATACAGTTGACCCTTGAATGACAAGGAGGCTAGGGACACCAACCTTCCACACACTTGAAAACCATATATACCTTTACAGCCAACTGTATCACAGTTCCTCCATATTCACAGATTCAACCAACTACAGATTGTATAGTAGTGTAGTACAGATTGATAGGAAAAATGTGCATATGAGTGGACTCACACAGTTGAAACCCATGTTGTTCAAGGGCCAACTGCAATCAAGTAATGAACCAATAATTGTTTCACCACCCACCATGTGGTTTGCTCAGCATTTTCTCTAGCCCAGCTAGCACATCTGAAGGATAATATTTTCCCATCAGTAACTTTGGCTCACTGATGTGGCAATCAGAACCATGGGATGGAGTTATAGTTTGAAAACAGCATTGAATTATGAGACAGAAAAACTGGAGTCTAGTCTTGGCTCTAATACTAAGTAGCTGCAAAAGCTTGTCTAAATCATAATCAAAGACTTTTAGTACTATGAGACAGTTTACACAAATCAAAGTCTAGAGAGATTAAATATTTGCCACACAAAATTATAGTATTCAGAGTATGGTATCATTACTGTTTAAAAAATAAAAGAATGAGAATTACAACCATTATTGAGAGTTTATTTTATATCAAATAACTACCTCTTTACTTAATAAATGAAAAAAAAAAAAGAGGCTCAGAGGTCAAATGATTTGCTTAAAGTTATAAAAATAGTCAAGTGGATAGACTTGAGAGGTTTTCAGGGTTCAAAGCCCATATTCTCAGCTACTAACTAGAAAAAAAAGGGAAAACTATTCATAGAGACAAACTGAAATAGAAAGTCTAAATAATCCATAATCTCACCCCTAAGAAATAACTTCACCCAACTTCTGCATCTTCATTTTTTTCCACAATAAATGAGCTTACTCAAAGTTATTTCAGAAGCAAAGAACTTGTAAGATCACAGAGCTATGCAGTGGGACAGCCATTAGGTGGGAAAGGCAAGGTCGAACGGCATCAGAAAGCTTTGAAGGCTAGGTCCCTTCCAGCACTAAAAACTGATTCTAGGAGTAAGGGCTTCAAATGACTTCTAAATATGGACAAAGCATGCTGAAAGGGAAGGAGGATATGTCTGGCAGAAAGGGAGAAGAGTCAACAGACTACAATTTCTCCTTTGAAGTTTTCAAAAGATGTTGAGGAAGACAACATTAGTTTGGCATGACCCTGATATGGGACCATAGAATTTGACACAAGTGTTGTATGTTAAAATTGCCTTACAGATACTCAGTCATGTAAGTAAGCTATAAGCATTAAAATCTAAAAACCAGAGGAAGAAAAGAACTTTGGAGCTACATAGACCTAAATTTAAATTCAAGTTCTATCATTCGCCAGCTTCCCTGGTAGCTCAGATGGTAAAGATTCTGCCTGCAATGAAGGAGGCCTGGGTTCAATCCCTTGGTTGGGAAGATCCCCTGGAGAAGGGAATGGCAATCCACTCCAGTATTCTTGCTTGGAGAATCCCATGGACAGACCATGGGGTCGCAAAGAGTCAGACATGACTGAGCGACTAACACTTTAACTTTCTTTCACTCTGCTGGCAGAGTGACTTTGGACAAGTCCTTCAACCTTTCTGAGTCCTAAGTTTCTTGATCTATGAAACGAGAATGATAATATCTACCTCACAGGATTCTTGTGAAACTTTTATAAGTTTATGCCTTTATATTTGGTACTGCATCTATCAGCAAAAAAAATAAAATAAAATAACTGGCAGCTGAAAAAGAAATCATAGCATTCCATCATTTATCACAGGTTACTCAAAAATCATTTCAGTGTATCAGAAGAATAATATTCAAATATTTTAATAGCTCTATTATCTCAGCTAAATGTCTGTACTGGAAGATTTTTGATGTATTTAAAACTCTCTTTGCGATTCCTTAAAATAATAGTATATTTGAAGTGTTTGTACTACCAGAAACTGCTGAAAGTTCTACACAATTATTATCACTTGACCCTTTTAAGTCTCTGAGGTGGTTGCCAGTATCATCCCACCATACATATGGGAGACAGAGAAGTTAAAGAACCTGCCCAAGGTCACGCAGTTAGGAAGCACTGAGTCAAGCATTGAATCGAAGTTCTCCAGCTCCAGAACCCACACTTTCAGTCACTACATTATACTGTTTATCTTGTAAGAAACGATGTGTGATCTATTTTTAAAAAGGAGGCTTTTCCCTTCATATATTCTTTTGAAGGATCCCAAATTAGATCCCCACAGAAGCATACCAACAGTACTTGGCAACAAGAGATTTGAAGTTTAACGTTGGATTCTGTGGCCTCTTTGCTATATGACCTAGCTTAGATGCCTAACTTAGATTGTTTCCAAGGGCTAAATAACTTGTGTTTGAGTACATAAATAACTATCTAAACTGCCTCCTGGTGATGGATTGAAAGCACAGTATGACTCTTGGTATGGAGTGTTCTTTCCTTCTCCCTCAAGATACATACCTTTCCCTAAGAGGAAGTTTATCTATGAGCTTGCCCCAAAAAATGAGAAAAACATCAAATAAACAACCTAACCTTACACCTAAGAGAACCAGAAAAAGAACAAGATACATACCTTTCCAGTTAAAGTTGAGAGATCATCTCCACCAATTACTTTTATGTCGCCTGTTGACTGGTCGTTCTAATTAAAAAAAAAAAAAAGGTATAAATATACATGTATATCCTTCCATATAATACACACACATTTCAAGTTATCAAATGGGAACTAGGAGATTTAAGAAGTTAGCTATCTCATGTCACAGCATTATGATACTCTAAGAATTATGTTTCTAGAAATGAATGACAAAAAATTAAGAAGTTCTAATTAGCCATTACTGATTTGATGCTTTGAAGAGTCCTAAAAATGGCGCACACGCATTTTTGAGTGGGCAGTATTACAGCAGCCACCCATCTTCAGTCTCAGGAATTTCTGAACCATGAAAGAATTTATTAGCATGACAGGTGTCTGGTTCTGGCCCAGGACCATTCCCATGAGTCAATCAAACTGTAGAGTCTGGTCTATATCACATTCAACTCCAAAGATATCTCCCTCAAAAGTCTAGCTGAGGCCCAGGCCATCTTCAGCACAGTCTGGGAAATCAGGTCTGATCAGGAGTCCTTTAAAGCATACCTCTTAGGCTCCAAGTTTTCTGCTATCATAGAATCTAGTAAAAACCATTAAGGAGTTTCAAAAAGGAACGCTCCACACCCACTCTAGCTGGTGGTGATAATGATCGTAATTCAGCTGTGCTGGATTCAAGACAGAAAACTAGTGAACGAACAGTGAATGAAAGAGCTTAGACTTGCCCTTCCAGAGAGCAAACCATACCAAAGTTCTGCCAATTATAATGGTGCTGTAACAGACAAAGAGATCAAGGAACAGAATGGAACCCAGAAACAGACCCAGAAGCACATGAGGATTTAGTACATGATAAAGATGGCTATTTCAAGTCAATAAGAAAAAGAAGAATTATTCAATAAATGGTGTTTCATCAACTAGTAATCCATTTGGGAAAAAAATAATGTATGATCCCTACCTCATAGCATACACAAAAATAAATTCCAGATGGATTACAATCTAAACATAAAAAATAAAGCCATAAGCAGACCAGAAGAAAATGCAGAATATTTTCACATTCTCAACAAAAATTGGAGACAACCAACATGTCTATTAACAGGGAATTATTTAAATCAAGGTCATCCACGCAGTGTAATACTGTGCAGCTATTAAAAAGAATCTGACAGTCTGTACATACTGTCCTGAACAACAGTAACTAAAACACCAAGTTGTAGGGAAATGTGCTGCCCATGAAGCCATTTCTGTTCAGCATTTTAAAAAAGCTTATAACTGCAATTACCTCTGAGCAGTGACAAGGGATAAGAAGACTTTCTACTTTTTCGTGTAGGAATACTTGAGATATTTTGGGTTTGGTTCCAGACCATCACGATAACATGAATGTTGCAATAAAGTAAGTCACACAAATTTTTTGGTTTCTCAATGGACATAAAAGTTATATTTACACTGTACTGTAGTCTATCAAGTGTGAAACAGCATTATGTCTGAAAAACAATGTACATTCCTTAATTTTAAAATACTTTATTGCTAGAAAATGTTATCATTTATATGTGGAATCTTAAAAAATGGTACAAATGAACCTATTTACAAAACAGAAATCGAATCAAAGATGTAGAAAACAAACTTAGGGTTGCCAGGGGTAAGGGGGGAGAGGGATACATGGGGAGGTTAGGATTGACAGATGCACACTGCTATATATAAAACAGATCATAAAGACCTACTGTGTGCAGTGCAGGGAACTCCACTCAACACTCTATAATGGCCTCTATGTGAAAAGACTAAAAAAAATGGATATACGCCCACGTGGGGCTTCCCAGGTGGTGCTAGTGCTAAAGAACCCGCCTGGGAGACAAGATGCGGGTTCCGGAATTTGCCCTGGAGGGTGTGGCAACCCACTCCAGGATTCTCACTTGGAGAATCCCACGGACAAGGGAGCTTGGCGGGCTACAGTCCGTAGGGTTACAAAGAGTCCCACACGACTGAAGCAACTTCATGCACGCACGCATGTGCGTATGCATAACTGATTCACTGGTGTACACCTGAAACTAACACAACGGTGTAAATCAACTATATTCCAATAAAAATTAATTTAAAAGAAAATAAAGTAGTGACAGCAAACACTGTGGAGGATGCAGAGAAACTGGACCATTTATACTTCATGTGAGTGTACAGGCACTCTGGAAATCGTACAGGCACTCTGGAAATCAGCAGTTTCTTTAAAAATAAAACATGAAACTATGGTACAACCTCCCCCAAAATATATATAAATAAAAATTCTAACCATCATTGGAGCCTTCAGTGAGTCTTAACCTTTTTGTAATGGTAACATCAAAGATCACTAATCACAGATCACCATAATAAATATAATAATAATGAAAGCTTGAACTGTTGTGTCAATTACCAAAATGTAATTCACAGATGTAAAGAGTGCAAAAGTGTTGCTGGAAAAATGGCACCAATAGACTTGCTTGACACAGAACTGCCAAAAACCTTCAACTTCTTTTTAAAAATGCACTATAAAATGAAGCACGATAAAACAAGCTGTGCCTGAATGCTTCTATATACATGTCCATATTTGATGGCAATGTTATTTTTGAAAAACACAAATGGGCCAACAGAACACAGTGATGCAAACGAATATAAGATACAAAAGTATGACTTCCAATATAAAAAACCCTTGCATATCACTTCTCATCGCCACCTCTTATTCTAACTAACCTAAAACCTAGAGTTTCAAACACAGAATAGAAAACAAAAAGTGTACAAAACCTGAAGCTTTCAATGAGCACAACAAATCAAGGTAAACAGCGACATCTTCTGTTGAAATTTGGTATTACACTCCAACTTCAATTGACCCTTTTGTACAGAGGATAGATCTGAGAACTGAAAAGTATGGAAAGTATGAAATCATGGAAAAAACCCTGTGATCCAAAGGCGACGGTAATAGGGAAACAGACAAGAGAACTCCAAGTATGCAAGACACTGCTGCTCTGATAGATCTAAATCTCCATATTCGTGTTTGCCCCAAGGGTTTTAGCTTCTAAGGCTTCTTTGATGAAAACACAAACAACTTTTAAAATGCAGGCTAAAACAGCACATTCATTTACGAAAAATGTTACAGTCCACTGTGCTAGAGAAGGCAATGGCACCCCACTCCAGTACTCTTGCCTGGAAAATCCCAGGCTGCAGTCCATGGGGTTGCAAAGAGTCGGACACGACTGAGCGACTTCACTTTCACTTTTCACTTTCATGCACTGGAGAAGGAAATGGCAACCCACTCCAGTGTTCTTGCCTGGAGAATCCCAGGGACCGGGGAGCCTGGTGGGCTGCCGTCTATGGGGTCGCACAGAGTCGGACACGACTGAAGCAACTTAGCAGCAGTTCCCAAATCGCATACAAATGACAACCATGAATCCGTTCCCCCCCAAAGGATTTCCCTCACTCCCTCCATTCCCGTTTAGGTCAAGGTTCCCACTGTCTCCCTGCTGCATTTCACTACTGAGGGACTCTCAAGTACTTCAAACTTCATGAGATGATGGTACTGGCATGGGAGAGCCCAATCTGTCCTTAACTCAGAATGTCACTGTCTACTACATAAAATTCCCAGAGAAGCTCTTTGGGTTTACAAATACATACCCTTAGTGTCTGTGTTTCCATTTTATCAAACCTTCTTTTTTAAAAATATCTCTTTATGTGGCTGTACCAGGTCTTAGCTGTGGCATGGGAACTCTTAGTTGCTGCATGTAGGATCTAGTTCCCTGACCAGGGATCGAACCCAGGCTCCCTGCATTGGGAGTGCAGAGTCTTAGCCACTGGACCACCACGGAAATCCCTCCATGTTTAAAAAAATAAAATTTGTGGTTTCATGGGGCCAAACGTGACTACTTCCTTCATGTTCTATGAGTCAGGGTGCTTGTATAAAACCTAAGCTGCACAAGAAGGACTACATCAAAGTAAAAATCCACAGGCAAGGATGAGAAAACACACTTTTGACCTTTCTGTTAGAGTTTCTTTACACTGTGGACAGTACATATCCCCATTCCTGCCAATTTAAACTGAACAAATTCTTTCCCCCATCAGTGTCCAATAGTCTTAGTTCAATAAGCAGGAGAAAGGCATAAATCACTTCACTTGCTTTATATATATAAAAATAGGTTTACAGAAGATAAGCTTTCAACCACATCAAAGTGGTACTTTACATTTAAACTTTAACTGTTCTGGAGAAAAAAAGCATACCTTAAAGCAATTGACTAAATACATACAGATTGAAAGCTACTGACCTCTTCTTAGAAGAGATACTTTAAGAAACTACTCCAATATTTTCTACATTTTTCTTTAACAAACTCAAAGAGCCAGCTTCTTACAAATAACAAATCACTATAAGTAATTTGCACCTTTCATGTATTAAACAGTTGGCCTAATCAAGCTACTAATCAAGTGACCTCCAAAATTAAGACTGAAACTTATAGCTTTATGAATCTTGATTATAATTGAGGAAAAAAATCCCAGAATTGGCAAAATGAATTGTCTTTGCATGCAAAACTGATGAAGAAATAATAGGAAGCCCATATCAGAGGATCCAAGTCAGTTAAAAAGTTTCCCAAGTAAGACTCTTCTGCACAGAATTAAAGGCCTGGGTTCAAATCAAAGGCCTGCATGATCTTGGGGAAGTCACTTAATCCCTCTGCCCCTCATTGTTCTCAAATGTCTTGTTGCTGTTGTTTAGTTGTGTCCAACTCTTTTGCGACCCCATGGACTGTAGCCCACCAGCTTCCTCTGTCCATGGGATTTCTCAGGCAAGAATACTGGGGTGGGTTGCCATTTCCTTCTCCAGGGGATCTTCCTGACCCAGGCATCAAACCCATATCTCCTGTGTCGGCAGGTGGATTCTTTACCGCTGAGCCACCAGCGAAGCCCTCCCAAATGTACACTGAGATAAGTCCTAACTCAAAAAAGGTTTCTACAAGATTTAAAATCCTAAGAACAATTTCAAGGTAAGCCATTTAGTCTGAACACATCATAAATCAGGCTAATTTTTCCTTTGATTACGGCCCACAAAAAATTTACTCATCTGACAACTTTCCCTCCTGAGGCTTTCTTCTTTTTAAAAAAAATTATTTATTTTTAATTAGAAGGTAATTTGGAGAAGGCAATGGCACCCCACTCCAGTACTCTTGCCTGGAAAATCCCATGGATGGAGGAGCCTGGTCGGCTGCAGTCCATGGGGTCACTAAGAGTTGGACACGACTGAGCGACTTCACTTTCACTTTTCACTTTCATGCACTGGAGAAGGAAATAGCAACCCACTCCAGTGTTCTTGCCTGGAAAATCCCAGGGACGGGGGAGCCTGGTGGGCTGCCGTCTATGGGGTTGCACAGAGTCGGACACGACTGAAGCGATTTAGCAGCTTAGCAGAAGGTAATTGCTTTACAATGTTGTGTGTGTTCCTGCTGTGCATCAACGTGAATCAGCCATAGGTATATATATGTCCCCTCCCTCTTAAACCTCCCTCCCACCTCCCACCCCATCCACTCCTCTACATTGTCACAGAACACCTGATTGGAGCTCCCAGCACCACACAGCAACTTTCCACTGGCTCTCTATTTTACATATGGCTATTTATGTTTCCATGCTACTCTCTCCATTCGTGCCACCCTCTCCTTCCCCCGCTGCGTCCATAAGTCTGTTCTCTATGTCTGCGTCTCCACTGCTGCCCTGCAAATAGGCTCATTAGCACCATTTTCCTATATTCCATATGTATGTTAATACATGATACTGTTTTTCTCTTTCTGACCTACTTCATTCTGTATAACAAGGTCTAGATTGATCCACTTCACTAGAACTGACTTTGTGGCTGACTAACGTTCCACTGTATACATGGACCACAACTTCTTTATCCATTCATCTTGTCGGTGGGTATCGAGGTTGCTTCCACGTCCTAGCTACTGTAAATGGTGCTGCAATGAACACTGGGGTACATGTCTTTTAAAACTGTGGTTTTCTCAGAGTATATCCTCTTGGAAAAGGAAACGGCAACCCACTCCAGTATTCGTGCCTGGAAAATCTCATGGACATAGGAGCCTGGTGGGCTACAGATCATGGGGTCGCAAAAGAGCCAGACATGACTTAGCAATGAAACAACAACAAGGTATACGCTCAGTAGTGGGATTGCTGGGTCATAGGGTAGTTTTAGTTCTCGTTTTTCAAGAAATCTCCATACTGTTCTCCATAGTGGCTGTCTCATTTTTTTTAATTAAACTATTTTAGTAAAAAAAATTACTAAAAAATTGAACTCACAATAGAGAAAATACATTTGCACAGTTACTAACTGCTTTTTAAAAAAAATATCATAGATCTTTAGTGATAGAAAAGGTCACTTAATATATAGCATTTTACTTTTGAAGGATATATATACACATCTTAATACCTCCTGAAATTGACATATGACAGTTGCCAGCAACTTACAGATATAACTGACAGTGTCTTCTTTCTTAGCAGTACAAAAAGTAGTGGGAAATCTTAAAATCGAGGCTATCTTAGATTTAAACATGGTATCTGGAATCCCTAGGCAATTTCTCAACTAGGCAGTAAGCAAATAAAAATCTGAATAGCTAGTCTAAAAGTATGTAAACTATAATATGTGTGTGTATGCACAGAAAATTCTTCAAAATATTACAATTAAAAGAGGTACTGGAATTTAATTCCTTTATAATTTTTTATGGTTGTATGTTCTTTTACAGGTTTTTTTTTTTAATCAGAAAAATTTACTTTTTATTCTGAAGAAAAACTAGATAGGCTGTGTTAACACTGTTATGGCTGTTCATATATCCGGGGAAATTTAATAGTTCATGGAGCATTTCTTTAGGATAAGTACAGATCAGTTAATGTTTAATTCACTACTTCAAACTGGTGAAGATTACACTAACGTCATTGTTACTGATGCTACAAACAATTTTAAATGCCTATTTTATGATTACATCAAATTGTTTTATAATATGCACATGTAAATATCTTCCACAAGTTGATGAATTATTAAAGAGGGTAGAAATGTTACTTCAAATCAACAAAGTATATATGGTTTTCCTAATTTCTATTGTTTAGTAGTAAATCTACACAAAATGTCACATAAAATAGAACAGATAATTTTTCTCTATGGGAAAATTTACCTAAATGTTTGCTTTAATTATGTTCAAGATCTCAACACTTTTTATCAGTTGAGGACTTCAGCTTAACAATCCTCTAAGATCTAAAACTAACGGGAAAAAACTAGCAATTCCTTGGTGGTCCAGTGGTCGGGACTCCACACTTGCACTGCAGGGGCACAAGTTCAGTCTCTGATCAGGGAACTAAAATCCTGCATGCTGTGTGGCGTAGCCAAAAAAACAGAATTAAAATGTCAATGTTCCTACTGCTTCAAATTGCTCTATGACTATAAATATACTTAAAAAGAAAATATTAAACTCCCTTCATTTTTTAATGAGCTTTCTTTTCAAAGAAAGAACATTCTGCACACGTCTCCACAGTAATGAAGTAGAAGTCATAAAGCAACAAAACTGATTTTTATGTGTATGTGTGTGGGCAGGAGGATTCTTCAGAAGATCAAAAACAGAAATCATGCCCTGGACTGTGAGCCTCTAAGCAATAGCATATTAAAGTCAGTTATATTGACTAGAATTAAACCTTAGTGTAAATCAGCAAAACAACTTCTGTTAAGTAAAAATCCAAATTTTGCATTTAAGCAAGTCTTTAATTCAAGCAAGATACGGACAAGTTAAAAGGAGTTTATAATTACAAAGTACTGTCATGATATATAAGCACAAAGATTTTTAACAGGATAGGGAAACTGTCTATGATGATACTTAAATAGTTGTCCAATCACCAGCAGGACTGATAAAAATGGGGGAAAGGTCAAAAACTTGGGTCAAATAGATGATTAACGAAAAGAAAGGAGGCTGAAAGTTAAATGTACGTAAGTGGTCCTTATTTCCAAATGGAAGTGTAAACATAACACAAGTTTCTACAAAGATGCCCTACAATACTGATTTATAAAGCAGAAAAAGATCAGACATTCATTCTAATCCTTGAAGAAGCTAGGGAAAAAAATCTATTATTTAAGGAAAATAGTAACTCTCAGGAATTACAATGCCAACATGCAACCAGAAAAAAGGCAACAGTATGAAGTAATAAAAATCAAGCATACGGATGATGAAATTCACATGAAAAGATGACATGGATTTTGGTTCACCCCACAAGCATCAATAATGCTTACTCTGTCAATATTCTGAAGCATTTGAGACTGTGTGACACAGACAGAGGGAATGTGACACAAAGGTGGTTTCTTCAATGTGCTAATGCTCGCACTCCAACACGCTTCCTAAAGGACAACTGCTGACCCTCCTTATTACTTACAACTAACTCCAAATGCCTAGGACTCCCTTGCAAGTCAATCTAGCGCCAGAGAGGATATCTGCCACCAGTCAACAGAGGATCCCCTAAGTCCCAAGAGCAATTCTTCAAGGGGGTTTTAAAAATCCAGAAAACCGAAACTAAATCAAAAAAACTTTAAAATAAATATAGGCTTTGGGGGAGAATGGATACATGTATATGTATGGCTGAGTCCCTTCACTGTTCAGCCGAAACTACCACAACATTGTTAATAGGCTATATCCTAATACAAAATATAAAGTTAAAAGTTTGAAAAAAACTATAATAAATACTGGCGACTGTATAAGGCAACTAGTTTGAAAAAGACAATATTCACTTGGATATAAAGTACTAGGGAATATATTAGAAAAGCTCAGTAACCATGTAAAATGAACATGTAAGTATAGTTTGAAGAGCTTCAAAACATAGGAAAACCTACAGCTGCCATGGGTTTTTTTGGTTTTGCAAAACATAATGCTTCACAATAAATTCATGTTAATCTGAATTTTAGAATCCATGTAGTTTTGTTTTTATTTATTAATATAGATCAATTGGAATTTATGCATAATCAGTTAAAGCTGATACATATAGGATGCATAATAAAAATGCCATGTTTATTTTAAACATGTATGAAATATACTTACACAGTAGCTCTTCAGTCTGATAAAATCCACAGTCATAGGAATGGATTTGTCACTATTTCTGTTCAGTGCTTTGATGTAATCCAACAGGTCGGCAAAGAACTTATAGCCCCCCTTGAGCACACAGAGGGCCACAATGTGATGGCCACCCATCTCCTTCATCACATCTCGAGCCAGCCGTTCGGTCCTACAGAAATTAAAATCAGTAACTTAATAGAAATTAAATTATATTATTAAAAAAAACATTTAAACTTTATGGAAATTCCCCAGCAGTCCAGGGGTTAGGACTCCATGTTTTCACTGATGAGGGTCTGGATTTGATCCCTGGTAAGGGAACTTAGATCCTGCAAGCTGAAGGGAGTGGACAAACATTTAAAAAAAAAAAAAGGAGGTTCAAGTCAGTAAACCTATTGCTGATTCATGTTGATGTATGGCAGAAACCAACAAATATTGTAAAGCAATTATCCTTCAATTAAAAAATAAGTTCAAAAAAATATAAATAAATAAAATCAATGCATTGCAAATGTTAAAAAAAGGATTAAGCTTCCACAAAACACGTCCTCTGCCCCCTGTGAAGTCTATCTGTGCTCATAAAGCAAAGGTAAAAATTTCAAAAACCTTCAAAATCCATGTGTACTATAAGATCTATCATGAAAAATTTAAAAAAGCAAATTAAAATAAGATACAATTTTTACCTATCAAACTGGCAAATTCTGATAATACAATATTAGAAGAGACGGTGAAGAAAACAGTACACTCATATACCATTGGGAGTATAAATTAATATAACTTTCTGGAGGATACTTTGACAGTATCAAAACATTCAATAAACACCTTCCCCTTGGCCCAAAATTTCCCCATGCATAAAGTTAATTGACCAAATATCTGTAAAAGGATGTTCCCTTCTAGTATGATCTGTAAAAGCAAAAAAATGGAGACATCATGCATCCATCAATAAGGAACTGGTTATATCAATTATGGTACAGCCAGAAAGTGGAATGCCATGCAACCTTTAAATATTGACACAGTACCAGATGTACTAATCTGAAAAAATGTCCAATAAATTGTAGATCTATACAACAGCAATACTCATGTGTTAAAATATATGGTATACATACATAGGCAGTGAGTAGGGAAGAAATGTGTACAGGAGACCGAGAGAACTTTACTCTTCATGTTTAAGCGTCTAGAGTCAGAATATTTTAGAATATAGTTATAATAATATTATAATCTTAGAATAAAAAAGAACAGCCAGAGACACAAGACAAGCATTTAAAGAAAGTGAAGTTTTTCACTGAAATTTATTTAACAGAAAATTTTCAAGCTAGTGTGCGTAATAATCAAAATATGACCTTGCCTTCCCATGATTGAGCCCCACTCCATTACCCTGTTCAGGGTTGAGAAATCAAAGACTTTGTGACTAAAGTTCATTCCTCCAGTTTCCCTTCAATATTTACTTTATTCTTCTCCATACAGATTCCCGGTATACCATGACTTATACTGGGTTATTCATAAGTTCTCCTCCCCTCCCTTTTTGTCAAGAGGGCTTCTAAAATAGAAAGCATCAATTATGTGAAAAGCTGGCCTAGTTTATGTTCAAATATCAACTAGTTAAAACAGTTGCTGACACTAGAAATTAATATAAGGAAAGACAAAATTCCAACTTGAGATCATACTAACCTGTCCATAATTAGTCCATGAGGAATAAACACCTTCTCTAAATCCTCAGCATAATGATTGGGTATACAAAATAAATTTAGGTCATAACCTGGTTCATCATCGCTAATCTGAAAAAGAAATACAGCTGTGTTAATGAGAGCATTTCAGGATACAAACACTTGATTGGATTTAGATGTTTAAAAACCTTAGCCTATCACAATATTTAGATATTATGAGATATCTTGTGTGTGCTAAGTCATTTCAGTTGTTTCCAACTCTGTGACCCTATGGACTGTGGCCAAGAACTTTCTGTAACTTCATAGGTATAATGAATTGTAGTTATAGAAGAAATCAACCACGTTTCAGAGATGAACAGTTAAGATTACAGAAGTTGAATGACATGAAAATTTCTTTAGTTCAGCAGAGAAGAAAAACTAAATAGCTAAGACAAATATGGCAAAATCTTGATAATATTATAAACATAGGTGATAAGTACATAGAGATCAATTATACTTTTAATATGCTCTCCACTTTTGCATGTTTGAAAATTTAGTAAAAAATGTTTAATACACTATAGTCTAACAAGTTAAAATATCACAGTGAACAAGAAAAATTGATGGTCCCTAACTCAAATCAAAATAGTCTCATCTCACAGTAGGGGAAAAAAAACCCACCATGAAGCTAAGTGATTCCTTAAAAACCCACGCTTGCATAACTCTGAGACTGTTATAATCAACTCATGAGGAGCCTTCATACTAGACACTCTAAGATTGTTTGAGTAGGACCACATATTGGTCATCTTGGTATGTCCAGTTCCTGGAAAGTAAAATATTAATAACACTGAGGACGTGGTACCTGTGGTGGTGAAACATACTATGAGTACAGCTTTCTAAATTTTGTATATGAACCTATACACACAGAGGACTTCCCAGGTGGTGCTGGTAGTAAAGAACCTGTCTGTCAATGCAGGAGATGTAAGAGACACAGGTTCGATCCCTGGGTCAGGAAAATCCCCTAGAGGAGGAAATGGCAATCCATTCCAGTATTCTTGCCTGGAGAATCCCATGGACATAGGAGCCTGGTGGGCTATACTCCTTAGGGTCACACAGAGTCAGACACAACTGATGTGATTTAGCACACATACACACAGAAAAACTATAATAAAATCACAAAAACCTTTATCTTGGGGAGTGGAGTTACAGTGATTTTATTTAGCTATATATTTCAAATTGTCTTCGATGAGTATATATTGCTTTTTACAAAGTCAGGTCCTCATTAATTAGTTGTGGTAGTATGTCTTTTCATATATAATATGAAAAGCATAGGGAAATTTTCTAAGATATATTAAAACCAAATCTATGAATAAAAAATTATAATAGAAATAAAAGGAAGACAAGAAAAAAAAGAAAGGTTGGTATGCAAGAATATACCAAACAGTGGTCAACTGTAAAAACTGGGGACCTGCCACTTTCTGCACATTAATCTTGACTTGGGTTTTTTTCATTGTTAATTTCACTTAAAAAAAAATTATAGTTTCTTTATAATTTCTATTCGGCATTATATTTAAAATTTCTTCAGCACCTGGCCAGTTAGCTCAGTTGGTTAGAGTGGTGCTAATACAGCTTATTCCAAAGACACCAACCAGAATTATAATATTTTGTTTCACATTTTATTCAAGATGGAATATCTTCCAAATCACATTCAAGAAGCTGATGACATGAACTTTGGCAGCTGGCAAGAAATATTGGTCAAACCATAATTAAATCTTGCCAAGTCAGTTATTATCTATTGAGCATCTCCTGCTCCACTCAGCACTGTGTTAGGTGCTTAAGGACAAGTAGCTTGGTTTTCAATAAATTGTAAAAATAGATTTTTAAGATGCATCTATTATCCACAGAATTGATAATTATATTTTAAGAAATTTGAAGTTCATGTCGTCTTTCCTTCGGTCCCCAGAGTTCTGAGTTTTCCAGACTTTAGTGGAGTTTCAAGTGCTGTCAGACTGGTAGTAATTGCACGCCACTTCCGTCTGGAACTGTGGCCAGGAGGCTGGTGGTCATTTGGGCAGGTGGATCGGGACATGTCCACGGGCAAGGTCCAGCAGCACGCAGAGCACAGGCACTCGCTGGGCATGCAGCCTGAAGTCAATATGGGTTTGTTTTAAAAACAAACATGTATTACTTTCATACGCAGGGGGGAAAATCCTATTTTGGGTATGGGAGAAAGATTATGCTAGATCCTCTAGGGTGAAGTACTAATGTACCCAACGCAGCATTCACATCAGGCTTATTTCACAAGACATTACTACAAAAAGAATGGGAATGGGACATCTGTGACACCTACAGGAGTATTTTAAGTGAGTATTATTTTTATAATGCTTCATAACAAGCAAGGTATTACTTTTCCAAATTTTATAAACTGAAATCTAATCAAAGTTTTGGGAAAAGGAGAGGTAGACCTTACTAGATCCTATGCAAGGATAAACATTCATGTCAGGCTTGTCAGACTAGATCTGCTATTACCTGACAAGAATGAAAAATGTACCATTTCAGAGTGCTTTAAAATCAAGATCCAGAGCACCAAAATGGCTTCACTTCCTCCCAGTTACTCACTGCTCTGTCACAAGCATAAACCAGGACCCACCCAGTACTCTGAAACATGCAAGACTTTCACGGAAGACTACTGCTTCTGTGAAAATGACTCAGTATCTGGCTATGGGTTTTGCATGCATCCTAAGAACTTCAAGTCTTGTTTGTATCCATCAAAGCTAATGTGAATTCTGCCCAGAGTTCAAGTCAGACACGCAGTCTAACACAGACAGATCAGCAGGGATATAGCCCCAAATAGGAATTCTGTCATCATGCCAAATTCATTTCCATCTCAGGGAATTCCCTGGCAGTCCAGTGGTTAGGACTCCATGCTTTCACTGCTGGGTGCCCGGATTCGATCCCTGGTCAAGGAACTAAGATCCCTCCAGCTGTGTGGCATGGCCAAAAAATGAAATTTTTAAACAAATTTTCTCCAATTGAAAAGGTTTTATTTTCAACTGGTACTATTCGATTTATATATCACATTCAGTGTAAAAGGGTTTTTTTGTTATTTGATGCATTAAAAAAAATACATCAATATAACTCTTTCCAAAAGGCAAAAACAAAATTCATAAAATCTGCATCACTTGAGGTACTTTAGACATAAATTCACAACTTTGTTATAATTCACTATAAATATATGGGGTTGCCATTTCCTCCTCCAGGAGATCTTCCCAACCCAGGGATCGAACTAGTGTCTCATACGTCTCCTGCAGTGGCAGGTGGATTTTTTACCACTGAGCCACCTGGGAACCTCAATATTAACTGATTAATATCTGATATGAATTAACCCCATCTAATATGGATTAGTTAACAATCCAGTGGGTACTTTGATAGGAAGGGATCATATATATTTAATTACATAAAAATGCATTCAGCATCCACCTTGATTATAGCACTATGCCAGATTTTGTAGGAGGATACAAAGATGATTATAAATTGAGAGACTTCAAAGAGTTTATAATCTAATGGAAAAGACAAATATATATATATGACTAACTATACAGCACATTAAAGCTTATAATCTGTACCATATCTAATCCCACAAGCCCACAAATGTGTGATTATCAAAAGTGCTTATACACACTAAAGATAAATGGAACCCAAGGTCACCTAGCACCAATGACCCCTTCCTAAAGAAATATTAAGCTTAAAGTATATGATAAAGTATTATATTCTGTTGCCTAAATTGCAAACTGAGTAAATTAGACTGACATGTCTCTGGCACCGAATTAGCACAGCCTTCTAAATCAACTAGGTGACAGAAATGCCCAACCTTGTATATGAGTATAAATTACAGGTATTATTTGTAGCTTGTATGTCTAAGGACAGTGGTTACTACCAACACTTCCTAAAAGAAGTGTATTAGTCTGCTGTAACAAAAAATCATAGACTGGGTGGCTTAAACAACAGTAATAGTAACTTATTTCTCACTGTTCTGGAGGCTGTGAAGTCCAAGATCAAGGTTAGCAAAGTAGGCTCCATTATGAGGCCTCTTCTCCTGGCTTGTAGGCAGCTATCTTCTCCTGGCTATGTGTGTGCTGGGGGCGGCGTGGGGCTGGGAACTCTGGTGTCTTTCTTCAAAGACCAAGGCCCCACCCCCACAACCTTATCTAATCCTAATTACCTTCCCAAATACCACTGCTTGGCAGGGCAGGTGGGGCGGGGCGGTGGCTAAAGCTTCAACATGTGAACTTAAAATGCCTCAAGCTCACAAAGAAGCTTCTGGATGGCTTTGGGAAGGGCCCAACCCCAAAATATTTAGGGGAGAGCTCTGGAGGGGCTGGAAGTGGAAAACAAATGAAAATGTGGTTTCTTTGCAGATACATCTTTCCTTCTATGATTCCCAGTTCAGCCAGAAATGGCCAAAAGATAGGTTATTAATAGCTCTGAGACACTTACCATTTACTCAGTTCAGAAATCTGACTGCATCTACTCAGAGCTTTAGAAGGTAGCTTTCAAATTCTAACTCATCTATAATAAACTTGTTAATGGTAAAATCTACAAGGCACTTTTATTAATATGAAAGATTACTGAAAAATGTAACATTACTATATATCTTTTGTTTAGGACCAAAATCCATCTTTTACTATCATAACTTATCAAAATTATTTTATTTTCCAGTAAAACTGGAGCCACAAATTCTTAATAATTATATGTGTCACATCTATAATAATGGTTTTCATACATGAAAAATGTTGTTGCTTGTACATAAGATGTCTAATTACAAAGATATATTATCTAAAATTACAGTAAGCAAAGAAATTAACTAGAATGAAGATAACACATGCAACATCAATTCATCATCTGTGAGCTGGATGGCTTAGGTCTATTTGTGATCCAAAAATGACAATGTTTATGCGTCTAAACAAGACTAAATGGAAGTGAGGAAATGAGTTTTAAAATGTGAATTAAAAGGTGTACAGTAATAGATAAAATACATTTTATTTTATTCTTAGTAACCAACAATACGGGCTTCCCAGGTGGTGATAGCGGTAAAGAATCTGCCTGCCAAGGCAGGAGACCTAACAGACAAGAGTTCTCTGAGTCAGGAAGATCCCCTGAAAGAGGAAATAGCTACCCATTGCAGTACTTTTGCCTGGAGAATCCCATGGACAGAGGAGCCTGGCAGGCTACAGTCCGTAGGGTCGCAAAGAGTTGGACACTACTGAAGCAACTTAGCACACACACACCAACAATAATCCCAAGCTTCCAGAATGGGCAGAAATGACCAGGTGGCATATTTTTACCTTTGATATTCAGACACTTCAAACTCTCAAAAAACACCAAAGCAGATATGTCATACCCTTGGGATAATCTGTGATAACTCAGGGTATCTTAAGACCAAAATTATGAATTTCTGATGCATTTATTCCTAAATGTGAAAATAGTTTAAGCTAGTAGTATGTTCATTTTCCAATTTTATATCAGCCTTACAAATAAATTACATACATCACTTGCTTGCCCTCCCTTCTAATAGGTAAAGAATTAAAAGCTTTACAAGAATCTAAGGCTTACAAGAATTAAAATCAGCATTCTATTCAACTCAGGGATAAATTATTACCTGCTTCTATGTAAGCGGGCCCATAACTACTATCTATATGTACAAGGACATGCATTTAGCCAACATTATCATCTTTCCTTTCCAGTGTGCACAGCAGAATAATAGGCATGTTAACTCTGGGCAAAATACATGCCTATCAATTATCAGAAGCACAGTGCTGAAGATAGTAGTTCACAGCAATTTCAAATGTCTGTTTGAATTCTTATTTGTAGCAAATTTTTCTAAATATTAGACATTTGGCAGCCACTGGTAGGAAAGTAACAGTCTCAATATTGATATTAACAATGGTGGCTGGCAATTTTACAGCATATAAATCTTACTGATGCATGTAATATACAATTACAGAGGAAGAAGAGGACACTAGCACATCTTCATCTTTAGCATCTCTTCACACTGGCGGTAAAAATGACACGGCCTAATTACTCCCTAGTGAACTACAGAAAGCTAACAGAAAGCTAAAAGAACTCCAAGACCCTTCTTCTCTGTTGATCTGGTTGTTCCTTTTGTCTTTTTCCCGCCTCTTGCCTACAGACTTTCTGTAATACCTAGATATAAAAAATGGATGGAAAAAGTTAAGATGAATCTATAGGATGCATGTCACATTAATTAATCAATTTTAGAATGAAACCACCAAATTCAACTACTCCATTTCTCAGCGGTCACCAAGGATAATTTTGGTCTACACTGTCAGCCTAAATCCTGTTGATAAAATGATAGTGTTGTGGACCCCAAAAAAGCACTATTTTATCAATTCTGTGAAAATGTGGCAGGGTAAGATTTAAGCCCAGTTAATAGGGATTACATTTCTAGCAGTGCTGCTGCTAAGTCACTTCAGTCGCGTCCGACTCTGTGCGACCCCATAGACGGCAGCCCACTAGGCCCCTCTGTCCCTGGGATTCTCCAGGCAAGAACACTGGAGCGGGTTGCCATTTCCTTCTCCAATGCATGAAAGTGAAAGTGAAGTTGCTCAGTCTTGTTTGACCCTCAGCAACCCCATAGACTGCAGCCTTCCAGGCTCCTCCGTCCATGGGATTTTCCAGGCAAGAGTACTGGAGTCGGCCATCCTGAAATGTAGAAGATATTTTATCCACATAATGTATTTCTGATGCTTCATAATAACCTGCAAAAATTTAAAAGCTTGTTCTTTGTTCAAGTGTGTCCAAGTTTTCCCTGGTAGTTTAGAGACATACTTAGAAGTAGCATGGGTCTTACCAGGTAGATCTGGCGGTCAATTTCATCTGATTGATACTGGGTAAGTTACTTCATCCATCTATGCCTCCAAGATCATACTAGTATTTATCTACCTCCCTCAACGTCCCTCGGAATATCTATTATGTATTCTTAGGGCATTTATACTAGATAATGTTGTAAAATATTTACTTCACTGCCTAAGACATAGTATGTACTAAATAAACACCTACTACTGTCACTTTGAACTTAAAAGTGGAGAGGTTAAGAGCAGACTCTGGGGCCAGATAGCTTAGATTCAAATTCTAGTATTGCTGGGTCATCTTGGGAAAGTTACTTAACCTCTCTGAGCCAGGTAAATTTTTTAAATAAACATCAAACCAATTAATATGTATAAAGGGCTTAGTAACCAGCACATAGCAAGCACTATTTAACTGTTTGTTATTGCTAACATGGAGACAATTTCTGGGAAGGAAATAAAAAAGGGAACAGGAATTTGCAAACCAAAAACACAATGAATATCTTGATGTTTAAACAAAACTAACAGCCAGTTATAGCAAAAATAATTCACTGTATGCTGGGGCAAGCATTGGACCCCAAAACTTAAAACCAATCAACCTCCTCAGCAAGTGAATAAAAATAGCTGAGTAGGTACTATTAGCATCATATTTAAGCACATGGCGCTTGATAGAGACCTAGGTTTGAGTCTGAGCTCCTTTCAATAACTTCAGAGATTTAGAGCCTAAAAGGATTCAAAGATTCCCCATCTGTAAAATGATAACCATACTTCTGTTAGAGGGTTGTTTTGAGGACTAAATAGGGATAGGCAGGTAATGACAATGATAGGATCCCAGCTGCTACTGTTGCTAAGCCGCTTCAGTCGTGTCCGACTCTGTGCGACCCCATAGACGGCAGCCCACCAGGCTCCCCTGTCCCTGGGATTCTCCAGGCAAGAACACTGGAGTGGGTTGCCATTTCCTTCTCCAATGCATGAAAGTGAAAAGTGAAAGTGAAGTCGCTCAGTCATGTCCGACTCCTAGAGACCGCATGGACTGCAGCCTACCAGGCCCCTCCTTCCATGGGGTTTTCCAGGCAAGAGTACTGGAGTGGGGTGCCATTGCCTTCTCTGAAGGATCCGATAGGATCCCAGGGCAGACTCCATTAAGACCACTGCTCTTTAAGTCACAAGGCCTAATATGAAATAGAATCCTTTCTTTTTTAGGGCTCAACGGTTTATTTAATTTACTCATCCAACAGAAAATCATCGAGAATTTCTTACGTGCAAGGCACTGTGATTCCTGCCCTTTTGGGAGAGACAATCAACAGGTAATAAGGTAACTGTTATAATAATAATAGTAATAATGCAGGCTAAGGCATTTAACTATTGAGAGAGGGTTGGCTCTTTTAGCAAGCATGATCAGAAGGGGAGAGCAAGGGGAGGGAGCAGCTTGGCTTCTTGGAGAAACAAGAACCAATGAGGTTGGAGACAGGATACCAGAGACGGATTATGGTACCAATGTCCTTGAAGGTCAGGACCAGATTCGCATTTTTTATGCCCCCTGAGACATCAAAGAGCAACGGATTGGGATTCAAGCATATCTGATTACGAGGCCTGGCTTACCTCTGGGCTGTGGGAAAATTACCTAATATCAGTTAACTATTTTCTACGCATGTAGGTATGGTTACGGCTGCCAAGGCTGCCGCGAGGATGCAATGAAGCAATGCGCATTCCCACAGATATTCATCATAGTGTTTGCAGAACTAAGTGAAAATACCAGTCCCCGCATGCCTCCCATGTGGTCGTTTCCGTGCCCGGGGCCCTCTCCGGACCTGCCCTGAGGACCTCACTCCCACACTCCAAACCTACAGAGAAGAGCCTCTCCTAAGAAATCCCCCACCCTCACCGCGCCAGATCATTCCCGAACTGGCCCACGGCCCCTCCCCATAGCACGCTCGCCAGCGGCACATGTCAACCAAAACGCCATTTCCACCCTCTCCTCCCACACGCAGCCCTCCTTCCCGGGGCTCTCCAGAGGCGGCCACCCCGACCTCGCCGTTCCGTCACCCCAACGCCCCAGCGTGACACGCGGCCGAACCCAGGAAGATGCGGCCTCCCCCCTTCCCGCGACCCCAGGCCACCCGGACCCAAGCCCGCACTGCGGCCCCGCGGCTCGGGGGGGGCCGGTGGCCGCCGCCACGGGCCTCGCGAGCCAGGTTGCTCACCACCACGCTGGGGCTGCGGGCCGCCATAACGTAGCCGGCTGGCGCGCGGGCTGAAGGCAGTCTGGGGAGGAGGAAGCCGGTGGCGGGGCCGAGCGGGAGGCGGAGGCGCGGCGGTGGGCGGCGCCGCGCGGGAAAGCCAAGAGGTCTGCAGGAGCGCTCTCCACCGCCGCTCAGAGCTCCGGAGCAACAGGCCCCGCCCCGCCCCGCCCCGCCCAGGGCCGCCCGCGCGCTCCCCGCGCGCCTCCGTGGGCGCCTGCGGGTTTCCACGCTCCGGTGGTGGCCGTGGGAATTTTCTTCCCAAGGAAGTGGAGAGTCGTCCGCAACCTCTCTTTTGCTTTCCCTCAGTCTCTGTCCAGACGGTCCCCAAATTCCCAGACCTGCCGCCGCCCTCCTTTCCTCCCAGTGGCCCTAAATCAGGCACCGACTCTTCAGGTTTCTGTCACCACGTGGTTCCTCTCGCCCAGCGTCCCCTTCCCAAGACCTTGGACTGCATTGCGGCTTCCATTTCCCTGAATCGTGGCCCAATTCTAACAAAAATCTTTAACTGGGTGTACGAGTTGAGACCTAGAACCGTAGAGTCAACCCGAACAGGGTATAAATCCGAAGGGAAACCTTAACTGTTCTTTGACTGTGCGAATCAGACTCACTGAGCCACTCTTTTGCGTCTCAGTAAAATGAGGGTATTAACTTGGATCGTTGAGAAATAATGATATGTACGTAGACGGTGTTCTATGAGCACACACACACACACTATATATATATATATATATATATATAATATATTTTACATTACATTACATATATATATGTAGTGTGTGTGTGTGTGTGTGTGTACAACACTGAAGACGGTGCACGATCAGTAAATGAGAGCTATCGCCTTCACTGATCTTTATTCTTTGCCGCCACAATTCCCGATATGAATCTGGGGGGGAAAATCTTTCCCTACACTCCAATAGGTCGAGCACGCCAATAACAGTTGTTCCATTTCTACTGTGCTCATCTGTGTAGCTCCAGCACCCACCACAGCGCCTAGCACATAGTTGGTAGCCTCCATTAAGGCCACTGACAGGTACGTGGTGGGAGGAGATTTGTGAAACTGGGCAAGTCATTGAACTCGGAGCGTCAGTCTCTTTCTCAGTTACGAACTTTTTGTACCTATCTTTTGGTGATCATGAGTGTATTTCCATTGGGTATAGACATTGACGTTCATATCAGCACATTTTTATTACTTATTCCTTTAACAAACACTGTTGCCCTAGGAAGTTAAATCAGAGAAGTTTCGGTTATATATTTGGCCCCTGACACAAGCGGACTCAGCCGCCCACGTTGGTTTCTAAATCAAGTTCCAACTCTTCAGAACCCTTCCAGCTTGCTTCTGCTTTGCAGTTTCTTTCTCCAACCCCTATACTCCTGTATTTTAACAGAGACTTGAAATAAATGGTGAAAGCCAGTGATTTTAAAGACAAAGAAACAAATCATTATTTCAACCTTGTCATTTTAGGTGACAACTTGGAGCTTTTACTTGTGAAAAAAAAATTTTTTTAACAGCAAACAGAGTACAACCTACAAGAGGTAATCCTTTTGTTTGGTAAGTGAAAATCTGGTTCATATATGACATCTTTTGCTGATTTTGGACAATATATTTTAAATTGAAATGTATTCATTTAAATTTTTAATTGTTTTAAAACTAAAGATGAAACAAGAAAATAATGGTTTTTACTAATTACTATTTTTTCTGTAGTAATTAGTAATACCATTATTTTAACAGAAAATAATTTTGTCAGATAGGCAAAATAATTTTCTCACATAATTTTGTCATTCTGGGTGTCAAATATGCTAGGCATGCCACCATTCTTCACTAGAAGATCTGCATGCAGAAAGCAGTAAAAAAAAAGCATGGGTATAACGCAACATTCCCCTGCCCCACCCCTGCCTTTCAAGAAACAATTTTGTAATCCACTTATGTGGACAGAATGAGGAATTATTTCTATACTACAGCCAATTCTGAGTATATTTCTGCTCCACAGGTTTCTTTGTTTAGTAAGAACCTTGTTTTTACCATGGTACTGTGTATTTCTATGGGGGAAAAAATCACTGCAAAAATCCGTATCCTAAATGTTGAAAAACTGAATTTACAATAGCCTTCTCAATGTCAGATGTTTCTCCATCAGATTAAATTCTCATTAGTTTTACTTTGATTCCATGAATTGGATGAGAAACTGAACAATTACTGGAATTAACTAATGGGATGGTTCATTTTATGTGCCAACTTTGCTGGGTTGTGGTGCCCAGATATTTCATCAAACATTATTCTGGATGTTTCTATGCAGGTGTTTTTTGGATTAGATTAGCATTTAAATCACTGGATTTTGAGTATACCAGATTACCTCCATTTCAAGTCCTAAATAGAACAAAGGCTAACCTCCCCTGCCGGCAAGAAAGAATTCTGCCAGCCAGACTGGAACTGCAACTCTTCCCAGTTTCCAGCCTGCTAGCCTTTTCCATCAGATTTTGGACTCAGCCAGGCCTCCACAATCACATGAGCCAAGTCCATAAAATCTCTCTCTCTCTCCCTTTCTCTCTCCACACACACACATCCTGTTAGTTCTGTTTCTCTTAAGAACCCTGACTAATATAACTGATTTTCAATTTGAATCATCGCATGATATCAGTATAAAACTGACATCATTTAACTGTGAAGTTCTCCTGCTAGTAGAGCTACATCTTAAAAGCTATTGTTTCACTTTTCATCATGTACAAGGAAGCATGACATCAAAAAGTAAATGAATGTTGAAAAGTATTTGATCTAAACAAGTCATTCATGAGCAATATGAAGCTACCCTCTCTGCAGCTGGACCTCCTTAAGTCATCCTCTTTGGGCACAATTTTCTTAAAATAACTACAAACCTTTGAGGTAGATGATGTTGTCTCTGCAGGCATGCATACAGCTTCTGGTTTTCATGTGATCAGTGATATCACTGAGGAGCCCCACCCATGAGTGGATAATTATCAACAAATGTTTTGTTCACATTGTACATTCATGATCAATTTTCTTAAATAACAAGTTCAGTATTTTTCATTAGTTATGTACTTTAGTTTTTTAAACTCATGCTGAAAGGGTGGACTGCAAGTTTTAAAAAATATAAGGGTTGTAGATTTGCAACATATAATGAATAACTATTGTACCAAGAGCATTCAGACTGTTTGCTGTATTATGTTCTATGGCAGGACATATTTCTACCTCTATTTCCTGAATATATTTTACATACATGTACATATGTAATTTCCTATGTCCACTTGCCTAGTGGCTTCATGTATCTTGCAGGTTTTGGCATGGGCACACCCAGCTGACACACCCAATGTCCAGCAAGAGGCAGAGTAGTGAATACTGCTCTCCCAACCCCCACCCAGGATAAGAATGAGTCGGTTGTCTCTAACTCATAGTGTGAGTGCATTTGCTGACACAAGTGAACACCCAGCACACTGTCCTTGAGAGGAAAAGGGAGAAGGTTTATCACTGGCTGTCCACTGGTTGTTGCTTAGGTTTAACTGTGTTAAAGTGAGAATTTGGTTCTCTGCATATTGCATCTCACAAGCTAGTAGGCAAGGCCAAGGCAGAAGCTGGAATTTAAACAGTGGTATGCAACTGACCCATCCTGGCTTATCTCGATTCAACTATTAATACTTACACTTTGACTTCCCTGGTGGTCCAGTGGTTAAGAATCTGCCTGCCAATGCAGGGAACATGGGTTTGATCCCTGGTGCGGGAAGATCCCACATGCCGTGGTACAGCTAAGCCCATGAGCTGCAACTAGTGAAGCCCTTGTGCCTGGAGCCTGTGCTCCACAAGAAGAGAAGCCACCACGAGAAGCCCACACACAGTGCAACAAAGAGTAGCCCCTGCTTGCCACAATGAGAAAAAGCCCACATGCAGCAACAAAGACCCAGCGCAGCAAAAAATAAATTAATTAGTAAAAAAAATACTTGATAGGAAAATGAAAAATCTGGGACAAATGCTAAATTGGACAAGATGCAGGGTAACACATAAACTGGGACTGTCTTTGGCAAACTGGAATATATAGTCCCCCTATAATGGTGTAGGCCAGGTTGAGGATGCTTTCCAATGCTCCTGATAGGCAGCTCCCAATCTCTGACCGGTTTTCTTCCTCTCCAGTTCATGTTGGCCACCATGCCTAACATAATTTGTGCTTCAGATTCATGGCAGGTCTCCAGTTTCATCATCTAGCATTCTGTTCTTGGCTCTCCTTACAACCTTTACTTCCCACTTCAGTTTGGATTCCACCTGCACCACTCTCTCACCACTGCCAGAGGTCCTTTGTACCCTTCTAATTCTGCTCTGCCACAATGGCAGTGCCACATCCTTGTTCAACCCACAGCCTGCTTTGCCCACCCTATAGGCCGTTAAGGGCTGCTGGAGAATATCCCACAACCATGGACATTGATTCCTCTACAGATTTATGGTCTCAAACCTCAACCGGGCCCTAAACAGCCATGCACAATCCTTTACAAGTGCTTGGTCAGTTACCCCTCTTGTTCTCCTCAGGAATGTTCTGAACACATTCTCCTTCAACTCCATCAGATTCACTCTAGAACACAAATTCAACCCATTAACTTATGAAGAGATGGAAGGAATCAGACCTGAATCCCATCAGTTCCTTCCGCCAACATCTGCACTGCTTCTTCACCTCTTTTCTCCAGGCCAAGAGGTGATGAGTCTCTCCATACTTGCTCCATCTGCTTTTTCATTTCCCATCTCCTCTCAACAAACCTTCATTACCTCTGTCTCCTGCACCAACCATTGTACTGAAAAAAACTTTAACAAAGAACACCATTGACTGCTATCTTGCCAAATCCAATGGACATTCCTTTTGGCCTTACATAATTGTCCTTCACATTGCATTTGATACTATTTATCACTTTGTTCTTGAATGTCTCTATATTTCTTTGGCTGCTGGAGCACCGCCTTCCTGATTCTCCTACTGCCCTATTTCTTCTTGCTCCTTCTCTCAAACTTCCCAGTATACCCTTCCCATGTTAACATCCAATACAATCACACTTAGTGCAATGATCAAAATCAGGAAATTAACATTGCTACAACAGTGTTAACTAATCTAGAACCCTTATTTCAATTTCACCCATTGTCTCATTAATGTCCTTCCTGGACCATGACTAGTTCCAGGAATGCATATTGCATTTCCCGAACTCTCCTTCATTCTGGAACAGTTCCCCAGTCTCTGTGGTCTTGACATTTTTGAAGGGCACTGGTGAGTTACTCTGAACAATGTCCCTCGATTTGGGTTCGTCCAATGGTATGACATCATTAGATTTCAGGCAGTCCACTTTGGGTCAGAAAGCCAACAGTTGTGATGCTGTGTTCCTCACAGCGCTTCACCTTAGGTGGCGCATGTTACCCATCTGTCCCATTATGGATGTTCACTTGGATTACTTAGTTAAGGCAGTGTCTGCTAGGTTTCTTCACTATAAAGACACTATTTTCCCCTTTGTAACTAATAAAGATTATGAAGAATGGTACTTTAAGACTATGTAAAAAATATTTTTTCTCATCAAACTTTCACCAATTTTAGCATTCTTGCCGGAAAGAATCACTGGGATGTTTATCAAATGTTGATTTTTTCTATTAACATAATTCCTTTTTAGTTTATTAGCTTGAATTCTATTACAATGAAGAGCTTTCCTTTCTCCCTATTCATTATTTATTAAGTTATTTATATCATCATAGACTCAGAGACTCCAATTTTATCTTATACATAATGATCCACTAGTAGCATGACTTTGTTACCCAAATTGCCCAAGATTTGGCCATTGGGAGGCCCTCTATGTTGGCTCCTATATCTTGATGTTTCCCCCACCATCCTTTGAGCACCGTGTCTTTATTTTTTTGGCTGTTCCACGCAGCATCCTAGTTCCCAGACAAGGGATCAACTGGTGCCCTCTGTCTTGGGAGCATGGAGTCTTAACCACTTGACTGCCAGGCAAGTCCTGAGCACTAATTTCTGGCACTGCATGATTTTCTATGCTCATCTTGTGCTTTCCGAGCCCTAGCCTTGGAATCAGCCATTTTCCCAAAAAGCCCTGGTTCCTTTAGGTTATAACTTTTAATTCATGATGGTAAAAACCAAATGTCTTATAATAAGCTTTTAGAGATTCATTCATTCATTCATGCCTCACTGCCAACTGGCAGGATCTTAGTTCTGGACCCGGGATGGTACTCCGGCCCTCAGCAGTCAAATCATAGAGTCCTAACCACTGGACTGCCAAGTAAATCCCAAGAGTAATTATATTTTAAAAACTAAGGTTTAAAATGTAATGCCATCTATCAGTATTTAGTATGTGTGCTGTGTGTGTGCTCAGTTGCTGAGTCATGTCTGACTCTTTGAGACCCTATGGACTGTAGCCCACCAGGCTCCTCTGTCCATGCAATTTTCCAGGCAAGAATACTGAAATGGGTTGCCATGCCCTCCTCCAGGGGATCTTCCTGACCCAGGGATCGAACCTGCATCTCCTGTGTCTCCTACACTGGCAGGCAGATTCTTTACCACTGAGCCACCTGGGTATGTATATGTATACTTAAGTTTGTACATTTAAATACTGATATATGTACATTTTGAGGTATGTTAAATTCTTTTTTGAAAAGAGAACCTTACATAAAATAGAATTAGTAGCTCACAAAAATAAAAAAGAGCTATATACTGAGTATACAGTTTGTTCTCAAGGTGAGGCAATAAAAGAATTAATTTCTACATGAAGACAGAGTTGTTGCCTCACCCAATATAAATGTGTACTCTTAAAAGGTCTACCTTTCATGCTTCTGTGCTACATTTGAGTGTTTTTGCTATAGAAATTTGTAAAAATCAGCAAATGAGACAGAAAGGGTTCCTTGCTTCTAGAGAGGCTAAAATCTCTAAGGTTATGTTACCTTCTGTTTTGGTTTTCAGAAAGCACTGTTACTCTGGTTATTAATACAGTTAAAGCTGTGGCTACTTGACGTTCTCAGGTATCTGTATGCTAACATGACATCTCTTTCTGATGGTGCTCTTTTCCAGGATCAGGTTCAAAATTCAGAATATTAAAAACAGACAGGGTATTTTACACCAATCTATCTTTAACACCTTCTTAGATGTCTGCTAGCACCAAAGGCTTACTCCTTGATCTCCTGACCCACAGTGTGGTATCACAAACAAAAGGATTGAGGGGTGTGTGTTAGAAATTATTAGGTATAATAGATATGCTTCATAATTTTTCATGAGTTCAACAGTGAACTGTCTTATATAGTTCAGGATCCCATTGTAGGGAAAGTTGTAAGTCAAAGAAGCTCAGGTTACTTTAGGTTAATTTTGTACAGGTCAAATATACTATAGGAAATTGTGTGTCTTTTCAAGCTGGGCAGTAACAGGGAGACAGATAAGAAATTGACCTAAAAAATATTTTATTGCTGAGTTTAAAATACCTCTGTTGTTTGAAAGTGATTATATAGAACACATTGTACAGGACAGATCGTAACACTGAAGATTTATCAAGGCCTTCTCTGTTGGTATGTTCTTGCCTCAGGGTTATCATACACTAAGTATGATAAAAAGTTACAAGTAGGTTCATTCCCTTGTGTACTAGTCTCTAATCAGACATTCCATTTTCCTCCATTCTGATACTTTTGGTTATTTAAATGCAATCATTCCATCATTCAGCACAGTAGTCTCTGCTCTCCCTTCATGCTTACTTAAAGGGCCCTGCTATAAATAAGATAGAGCTGTGCTGTTTAAGAGAGCAGCCACTAATAAAATCAAATTTAAAAATTGGTTCCTCAGTCTTACTTAGCCACATTTCTTTAAAAAAGTTTTAAATTGGAGTATAATTGCTTTACACTGTTGTGTTGGTTTCTGCTGTACCACATGAATCAGCCACATGTATATGTATGTCCCATCCCTCTTAGACCTCCCTCCTGGTGGCTCAGACGGTAAAGAATCTGCCTGCAATGCAGGAGACCCAGGTTCGATCCCTGGGTTGGAAAGATCCCCTGGAGAAGGCAATGGCAACCCACTCCAGTATTCTTGCCTGGAGAATTCCATGGACAGAGGAGCCTGGCGGGCTACAGTCCATGGGATCGAAAAGTCAGACACAACTGAGTGAATAACACAACACCCGCCTCCCCCAATCAGTTCCCTCTAGGTCATCACAGAGCATCAGGCTAAGCTCCCTGTGTCATACAGCAGGCTCCTTCTAGCTATCTATTTAACACATGTAGTGTACATTCGTCTAAGCTACTCTCAATTCATTCCACCCGCTCCTTCCCCACGTCTGTTCTCTGTGTCTGTGCCTCTATTCGGGCTCCCCTGATAGCTCAGTTGGTAAAGAATCCTACATTGCAAATAGGTTTATCGGTACCATTGTTCTAGACTTCATATATATTTAGCCACATTTCAAATGCTCAATAGCCATTTGCAGCTAGTGGCTACTGTATTAGTGTGGACACAGAACATTTCCATCACTGTAGAAAGCAGAGTGGGTCTTCTGGAAGGAATGCCAAAGAACAGTCTCAGAGCCTCATGAGAAAGGAAGCAGGCTTCTCAGTGTAAGCGGATACTGATCCCAGGTGCATAAAACTGACAGACTGTTCCAGTGTACCAAAGATTCACAATTTCCAGGACTATTTTAGTGTAGAGGGAGATGAGTTCACAAAAGCAGATGACTATGGGGGGAACACATGTATACCTGTGGGTGATTCATGTTGATGTATGGCAAAAACCATCACAATACTGTAAGTAACCTCCAATTAAAATAAATTAATTAATTTTTTAAAAAGTAGATGACTACTCCAAGTGGAAAACAAAATAGGACTGAGTAAAATGGATGAGATATCTATGTATGGCAAAACCAATACAATATTGTAAAGTAATTAGCTTCCAATTAAAATAAATAAATTTATATTAAAAAAAAGAAATCTAGTTGTGGTTGTTTTAGACTCTTTTCAGAATTGCTTTCAATATTCTATTTTCCAACAAAGGCCCCATTCTTTTTGCTTCATTTGTAACCCTCAGTTTAGCAGGTGGCGTCAATGCCCTTGAAATGAACATTTGCTCAAAAATCACTATCAGTGGACTTCCAACTGAAACAATATTTCTAAAACAAAAAGCATAAATTCCTCAGACTGATACGTTATTTTTCCATTATCTGAGGGAGGAACAGAAACAGGAGAGTGAGAGTTGTGGGCAAGGATACAGAGCCCCGGACTAATCTCCTGCAGGAGTCCTGCCTTCAAGCCCGGATGACAAGATTTTGTATTCTGGTATCCCTGGCTACCTGGGAAGATGGGGAGTGGACCCTCTCAAGCTCCTATCAGTCAAGCGCAAGAAACCAGAGGTCCCTGTGGAAGGTACACTTGGAGCTAATGTGGGATGGGGGCATAGCTAGTAAGGGGCCTGGCAGGGCACTGCCAGCTCAGAGCCATAGGCTACACAAAATAGCTACCAGTGGAAATGAAGTATCATGGGATTTTCCTTGGAAACACCTTCCTAATATAGGAAACTAGTTTGAAGGAATATTATCAGTATAACTAAAAATAATGCTAGAAATGACTTTGTTACTATATAATTAAGACTATGCCTAATTTCCACCATTTACTAGAAGCAGCTGCTTTTTAAATAACTCATTTTCACCAGTAGCTATTGCAAAATAATTTAATGTTTGGCTGAATCCAGGTAAGATTCTGTAATTTTCGTGAACATATAGAAATGTTTCCATTCAACTTTGTGTGTGAACTTTTAAAGGTATAGTATCTGACAGACGTTTGTGATAATTATTTAGCAATTGTATTTTGCCTCTATTATTTTAATTGTACCTCCTAATATTCTTAAGTATCTTTGGGGAGTTTAAATTGGCATTAAACTAGATAAATAAGCACTTGATTTTATATATCTACCAGAACTGCCTGTAACATATACCTATATAACACATAATATAGGGGTACTTACATATGTAAGTGAATTTTGACCTTTAAGATGATTTCAAACAAAACCCCAAGAACTTGTGTTTGCTTCTTCCTCCTCAAATCTGGGGAAATTCAGATAATAGCAAACACTTAAATAGCACTTACCATTGGAGAAATTTAAACACTGGAGGGGTTCAATAATATTATTGTGATTATATTTTTTAAAGTCTTCATGCTATATATATATATATATATATACATATATATATATATAAAATAATGGGATTTGATTCAAAATAAACCATGGTGTGTGGGAGAGGAATAGGTAGGGGTGTATATGAAACAAGATTGGAAATTAGTAATTGTTGTATCTGGCTACTGTGTTCACAATAAAAATTTTCTGCAGGGCACTGAGTTATGTGAATTAACGGACTTTAAAAAATGTGCACAGAACTTTGACTTGGGAGTTTCTGTTTAGAAATTTACCTTAAGGAGATAATCAGACAGGGAAGAAAGCTATATGTTTAAGAATGTTCATCTCAGCATTATTTTTAAATATTTTTTACTCATGTATCCTATAAGAAAAAAAGAAATGTTACTTTAATAAAATGAAAAAGGAATCTAAGATGAAGACATGAAATACAAAGCAAAACAGTGGCAGGTGACGGGTCAAAACAGCTCAAAAGACCAGTTCCCTCTATTTTGGGTGTATGTCAGTAGAAAAGGTAGAGAATCCTCTGATTCTTGATTCCCTGATTCCTAAATGGGAAAGGAGAGAGTCCTCTCTAGGCCACCTGATCCAAATATAGTTTATACCCTTTCCTCCAGATGTGGTTCCTTAGTGAAACATCCTGATGACTCACCAAGGCTTACTCATATTTCCTGAGATCCAGCCTTCTTCAGGCTCCCTTAACAAGAACTGCTGTTTCTGCTGGTGTGTTTAACTTTAAAAATAAATAATAATTTCAAAATTACAGATAAGTTACAAGAATAGTACAAAAAAAAAAAAAAAAAGAATAGTACAAAGAACTCCCGTACATCCTTTACCAAGACTTACCAACCTGTGACATTTTGCTCTATTTGTTTTATGTCTTTTTATACATACACACACATGGATTACTTTTTGAACCAGTTAAAATGCAGACATGACACACCTTTACTCCTAAACAGCTCAGTATGTATTTTCTAAGAACAAGGATATTCTCTTATATAACAATAATAATCACAATCAGAAAATTAACATTGAGACAATATCATCTAATATTCAATCCATATTTACATTTAGTTCACAGTCCCCCAAATGTCCTTCATAGCGAGAATTCTTTTTCTGAACCAGGATCCAACTCAGGATTGCACATTGCTTTTACTTGTCATGTCTCTTTGGTCACTTTTAACTTGAAACAGTTCCTCTGCCTTTGTTTTTCAAGACGTTGATTTTTCTGAACAGTACAGGCCAGTTGTTCTGTAGAATATTCTTCAATCTAGAGTTCCCTGTTGTCTCTTCATGATTAGATCAGCCCTCTTTGCACTTGCAAAATAATGGCAACCTAACCTGCAACCAACTTAACTGTATGATGATAGGGAAATGGTTAAATAAACTGTGATACAACCACAAAATGTACTATCATGCAACCAACAAAAATGATAGAGTATATTTACTGAGCTGTGAAGACACTTTCAATTTTTAATTGAAAAAAAGCAGAATACAAATCAATAGTTATAACATGAGCCCATTTTATATAATTACATATATGCATAGAAACCCTGAAGATTTTACAAAAAAATATAATGGTGACCTATGGTCAACAGGAATATGATGGATTAAATTATTTTTTTCTTTTTTTTTTGGTGCCATGACTGAGATGATGGATTAAATTTTTTAAAATTTATCTGTATTTTCTATGACTATACTACCAAATGCAATCTACAGATTCAATGTGATCCCTATCAAATTATCAATGACATTTTTCACAGAACTAGAACAAAAAATTTCACAATTCATATGGAAACACAAGACTCCAAATAGCCAAAGCAGCCTTGAGAAAGAAGAATGGAGCTGGAGGAATCAACCTTCCTGACTTCAGACTATACTACAAAGCTATAGTCATCAAGACAGTATGGTCCTGGCACAAAACAGAAATACAGACCAATGGAACAAGATAGAGAACCCAGAGATAAACCCATGCACCTGTGGGTACCTTATTTTTGACAAAAGAGGCACAAATATATG
Source organism: Bos indicus x Bos taurus (assembly GCF_003369695.1). Taxonomy (NCBI): domain Eukaryota; kingdom Metazoa; phylum Chordata; class Mammalia; order Artiodactyla; family Bovidae; genus Bos; species Bos indicus x Bos taurus. Next base: position 127,737,124 of record NC_040105.1, read on the forward strand.
ATGGGGCAAAGATAGCCTCTTCAATAAGTGGTGCTGGGAAAACTGGACAGCTACATGCAAAAGAATGAAATTAGAACACTACCTAATGCCATACACAAAGATAAACTCAAAATGGACTAAAGACCTAAATGTAAGACCAGAAACTACAAAACTCTTAGAGGAAAACATAGGCAGAACACTCAATGACATAAATCAAAGCAAGATCTTCTATGACCCACCTCCTAGAGTAATGGAAATAATAACAAAAATAAACAAGTGGGACCTAATTAAACTTAAAAGCTTTTGCACAGCAAAGGAAACTACAAATAAAGTGAAAAGACAACTGTCAGAATGGGAGAAAATACTGGTAAAGGAAACAACTGACAAATAATTTCCAAAATATACAAGCAGCTCATACAACTCAATACCAGAAAAGCAAACAACCCAATTAAAAAGTGGGAAAGGGACCTGAAGAGACATTTCTCCAAAGAAGACATACAGATGGCTAGCAGGCACATGAAAAGATGCTCAGCATCACTCATTATTAGAGAAACGCAAATCAAAACTACAAGGAGATATGCCTCACACCGGTCAGAATGGCCATCATCAAAAAGTCTACAAACAATAAATGCTGGAGAGGGTGTGGAGAAAAGGGAACCCTCTTGCATTGCTGGTAAACTAATGGATGTAAACTGGTAAACTGGAATGTAAACTGATACAGCCACTATGAAAGACGGTATGGAGATTCCTTAAAAGACTAGGCATAAAACCACCGTATGACCCAGCAATCCCACTCCTAGGCATATACCCTGAGGAAACCAAAATTGAAAAAGACACATGTACCCCAATGTTCGCTGCAGCACTATTTGCAACAGCTAGAACATGGAAGCAACCTAGATGTCCACTGACAGATGAATGGAAAAAGAAGTTGTGGTACATATGTACAATGGAATATTATTACTCAGCCATAAAAAGGAACACATTTGAATTAGTTCTAATGAGGTGGATGAACCTACAGCCTAATATACAGAGTGAAGTAAGTCAGAAAGAGAAATATAAATATCGTATACTGACACATATATATGGAATCTAAAAAGATGGCACTGATTAATTTATTTTCAGGGCAGCAATGGAGAAACAGACATAGAGTACACACCTATGGACATGGCGGGAGGGGAGGAGGGAGAAGGGGAGATGTATGGAGAACATAATATGGAAATTTACAATACCATATGTAAAATAGATAGCCAATGGGAATTTGCTGTATGACTCAGGGACCTCAAACAGGGGCTCTGTGACAGGCTGAAGGGTGGGATGGGGAGGGAGATAGAAGGGAGGTTTGGGAGGGAGGGGACATGGGTGTACCTATGGCTGATTCTTGTTGATGTACTGAACAGAAAACCACAAAATTCTGTAAAGCAATTATCCTTCAATTTAAAAAAATTTTTTAAACTTAAAAATTATCTGCATTTTTCTAATTTTGTCATATGAGCATCAAGTCATCTGTGAATAGTGAAAATATCTTTTAAAAACTTTAAAAAGTAACAGGATGGCTTCACTTTTATATCTGAAGGATCACCATGTGGAAAACGAAATACTTATTACTTTCCTGTACCATGAACCAGCTAATTTCACTTAAAATCACTTCATCTTATTTGCTTTTTATGACAACCCAGTGGTTTAAGGGATATATATTACATATAACATGGATACTATTTTGACAGAGGTGTAGGGGCTGAGACTGAGAGGAGGAAGGTACCTTGCTCAGAGTTTACCACTTACTGGACACAAAGCTAGGACTCAAATCCAGGACTTTCAGACCATAAAGTTCCTATTTATCCACTTCACTCTGCTCTTGTGTGGCTCTTTTTCAGGTGTCTGCTGCCTGACTCTATCTCATAATGGGCTTAGAATTTTGACAGTTTCCCAGATTTTGGTCTTACCATCATACCTCTGATGATTTTCATAGGTTTCATAAATAGGCACATACCTTAACTTTTATTTTTCTACTAAGCAAGATTTATATATGTGTATCTATGTACATTGGAGGAGGAAATGATAACCCACTCTAGTATAGTCTTGCCTGGAAAAATCCCATGGACAGAGGAGCCTGGTGGGCTTCAGCCCATGGGATCACAAAGAGTCGGACACAACTGAGTGACTCAGCATCGGTGTACATTAAATGACTTTGCTTTCTGATGTGCCTCAAGCTTTGAGTTATCTTTATTATGTGGCATTTTCCCAAGCAAGGTGGCTAATCAAATTCATTACCTCATGACAGCGCTGGCCTCAACATCTTCCTTCTCTCAACTTTCCCTTCCACCATTTTACCTCTCAGGTACCTACGGTTCCCTCCACTCTGTCTTTGTAGGTCCTCTGCCAAGGAAAGGAAACCAGATGGTGATTTTGCACAGGCACCTATTAAACCTCTGCTATTGGGGAGGGGCTAGGTAGACAGTCCATGCACAGTCCCAACCAACAGAAGGACTTTTCAGTTTCGGTCTTGTCATCTAGTGGGTTACTCTTCTCTTCGGGTCATCTGCAAAAGCAGATTGGCAGAGAACCGTGTGATGGAGCGTGGACTATATGGACACTAAATAGAGTCAAGGAAGTCAAGTAAAACAGGAACTCAAAAGCGCAAATTGGCTTTAGCAACAGTCACTGGTGAACTGTGCCCGAGTGGTTTTAGTGTAGTTGAGAGAAATGGAGAGATGTAGACAGAAGTGCGTACAGTGAGCTAAAGAGTGTATAATAAAAATATTGAAGTGGAAATATCAAGTGAAGACTTGACTTTCAAGAAAATTATATGAAAAGAGAAGGTAAAGTAAAACTAGAAGGAAGCACAGGAACAAGGGACAGTGTATTAGGGGATGGAGATCTTCAGTCTGTGTTCTCTCCTCTAATTCTCACAGCTCTATGCACAGAGTACTAGTTTCAACTGCATTTAAAAGATGAGAGATAATGGAAGTGGAGAGTCAGCAACCTCATCAAGGCCACCGAAATCCGGAGGCCATCTGTAAGTACAAAGGACTGCAGACTGATATGGAGAATCTGAGACCAAACACCAGTATTTATGGGGCATCAGTCTGCATTGGGATTTCCTCTAGCAGGTCATCTTCCACCAAAGTAAGAGTACGGTAAACTCTAGGCAGAGGAGAAGCAAACAGTGGAAGAGAATTACGAGAAGTGGGAAGCTGAGGCCAGTGGTGTCAAGGGGTAATGGAGCTCATTAACCATCTTATCCAAACTGAGTATTTAAGGAAGCAAGACCAAAGAAAATGAAGGAACTAAGAGTCTGGTGAACATGGGCACAGAGTACAAGTTAGGAATCTTGGCCAAAAGTTCAAAAGAAAAACATACAAACAAATGAAACCCAGTAGAATCCAAATTAGTTTATCAGTGGTAAAAATAGATCCAAAAGACAGAATGAGATTCTAAAGAAGTATATGTGGAAATCAAAGCAGATCAATTTTATCACTATGATTGATGGTATCATTAACAGGCAGATAAAATTCAGGTCAGGACAATTTGATGTGACACTCATGCTTGAGTAGCCAGCACATTGGGTAAAAATGTCCAGAAGAATAGCATAGTGTCCCATTTGAGACGCAGCTTCAGTGAATGGAGCAGACTGCCGATAGGGACTGGAACTAATCACCTGCGGTCACACAGGTGACAGTTTGATCAGTTGATTGTGGTGACAAGTAAGAACAATACAAGAGGGCAAAGACCAGGACACCATGGAACATTTAGATCAAGGTAGGGGGAAGAGTCAGGAAAGGAGTAGTCTTGAAAGAGTGGTATAGATCATGGAAATAGTTTCCAGGAGGGCATCAAAGGAAAAAAAGAATAAAGATAGGAACGTTTTAAAGTTTTATGTCAACCACCTTTCTAGGAAATGGCCTACAAACAGTTGGCTGCATTTCCAAGTTTCATGAAATGGAGTGACTCTGGTTATTAAATGCAGTAAAGGCAGCCTAAATCCTTTCCTACCTTGCCTCTTTCCCAGGGAAAAAGAAAACCTGTCAAGCCTTTTTCCTAAGCAACCAAGGTTTTTTTAACCCCTTTCCCTGCCCCTTGGCCCCCACCCTCATCTCCACCCCCAGCATACTGGATTCCTGCCCTAGGCTGCTTGGACACATGGGATAAGGTGAATCACTTAAGAACCATTCTTCCAAGGGAGGTCTGAGAAGACTATTGTGTTTGAGGATAATGCCAAAATTTCAGCTCTTTGATCTGCAAACTTTCAGACACTGCTTATCTTCTATGCTTGCTCTCTAACAGAGAACATGAGACCAGGGTCCGAAGAATTACTGCTTCCTGGTAATACTAAATCAATACTAAATATAGAACATAAGCTTATTGGGCTTAAGGATCAGGAACATTTGAAAATAAGCCTTTCTGTTAAGTTGTCTGGCTAAACTCTGAAATGAAAATAATACCAGTCTTCATTATTACTAAAGTTTCAAGTTACAAAAATGAACTCTCTAGTGTAGTTATCCTGTTTGTGGCTACTCCTTAAAGACTTAATTATTTCATAAGCATATGAAAAAAAGGGGAGGAAACATAACCAAAGGTCAAGTTATTGGTAAAATATTCAAAAGAATTTTTTGTAAAAAAAAAAAAGAAAAAAGAAAAGCTATTTGTAATATTATACATCTGACTTAAATCTATTTAAGTAAAATAATTGGCTAAAGTCATAAATACCCAATTAGCACAAAATGTTAAACTAATGGCATCAAGTCCTGGTTCCAAATCAGGAAAGGAGTATATCAAGGCTGTATATTGTCACCCTGCTTATTTAACTTATATGCAGAGAAGGCAATGGCACCCCACTCCAGTACTCTTGCCTGGAAAATCCCATGGGTGGAGGAGCCTGGTGGGCTGCAGTCCATGGGGTCTCGAAGAGTCAGACACAACTGAGCGACTTCACTTTCACTTTTCACTTTCATGCATTGGAGAAGGAAATGGCAACCCACTCCAGTGTCCTTGCCTGGAGAATCCCAGGGACAGGGGAGCCTGGTGGGCTACCATCTATGGGGTCGCCCAGAGTCGGACATGACTGAAGCGACTTAGCAGCAGAGTACATCATGAGAAACGCTGGGCTGGATGAAGCACAAGCTGGAATCAAGATTGCCAGGAGAAATATCAATAACCTCAGATATGCAGATGACACCACCCTTATGGCAGAAAGCAAAGAACTAAAGAGCCTCCTGATGAAAGTCAAAGAGGAGAGTGAAAAAGTTGGCTTAAAACTCAACATTCAGAAAACTAAGATCATGGTATCCAGTCCCATCACTTCATGGCAAATAGATGGGGAAGCAATGGAAATAGTGAGAGACTTTATTTTGGGGGTCTCCAAAATCACTGCAGATGGTGACTGCAGCCATGAAATTAAAAGACGCTTGCTTCTTGGAAGAAAAGCTATGACCAACCTAGACAGCATATTAAAAAGCAGAGACATTACTTTGCCAACTAAGGTACATCTAGTCAAGCTGTGGTTTTTCCAGTAGTCATGTATGGATGTGAGAGCTGGACTATAAAGAAAGCTGAGTGCTGAAGAATTGATGCTTTTGAAATGTGGTGTTGGAGAAGACTCTTGGGAGTCCTTTGGACTGCAAGGAGATCCAACCAGTCCATCCCAAAGGAAATCAGTCCTGAATAGTCATTGGAAGGACTGATGCTGAAGCTGAAACTCCAATACTTTGGCCACCTGATACAAAGAACTGACTCATTTGAAAAGACCCTGATGCTGGGAAAGATTGAAGGCAGGAGGAGAAGGGGACGACAGAGGATGAGATGGTTGGATGGCATCACCAACTCAATGGACATGAGAAGTTTGAGTGAACTCCAGGAGTTGGTGATGGACAGGAAGGCCTGGCGTGCTGTAGTCCATGGGGTCGCAAAGAGTTGGACACGACTGAGTGACTGAACTGAACTGACTGAGTGGCATCAATTCATTCTTGAGTAAATTCAATTTATTCTTTAGAAACTTTCTTGATAACCAAATATTCACGTTATTTTTTCCCCTAATTTATTTATTTACTTATGGCTGTGCTGGGTCTTCCTTGCTGCTCAGGCCTGTCTCTAGTTGTGGCGAGCAGGGGCTCCTCTCTAGTTGCACTGTACAGGCTTCTCATTCTGTGGTTTCTCTTGCTGAAGCACAGGCTCTAGAGCACTTGGACTTCAGTAGTTGCAGCACCTGGGCTCAGCAGTTGTGGCTCCCGGGCTCTAGAGCACAAGCTCAATACTTGTGGCTTATGGGCTTGGTTGCTCCATGGCATGTGGGATCTTTCCGGACCAGGGATCAAACCCGTATCTCCTGAATTCGCAAGTGGATTCTCTACCACTGAGCTACCAGGGAGGCCCCTATTCATGTTATTTTTACTCTTATTTCTTATTTTATATTCAGACATGCAGGTAACTGGTGCTTGAAATTCTTAAATGAAAAAAAATTCTAGCAGATAAGCTAAAAGCATGTTATGTATATCAAGTCATTTTTTCTAGTTAGTCTTAGATTTTATTCATACAAGGACAAACCAACTAGTTGAAAAGGTCAAGTGATTCTACCTTATTTTTTACATAATTGACCAGTTGTTAGACAGTGTTTGGGGAGTAGGAACCATCTCAACAGAAAAAGGTCATAGGAATTCTTCAACAAAACAGTACACAACCCCTTCAAGTACACTGAACTGAGTCACATCTGACCCTGGACACACAGTAAATCCATCCGGCAACAATGAACAGCTATGAGCAAGCTGTTACTTTTCAGAAAGCAGAATGAAGGCAAATGATTCACCAATAATTAATACAAATAATAATACATACAAAACTGTTGATAGTACATATGAAACAAAGCCTTTTGACTTAATCTTTTCACAAATGAGATATAATGTCCAGTTTCTCAAAGATAATTCATATTCCACTTTGAGATATAGTCTATTTGGTCTTTACAGCAAAATCAAAACTCCACAGAATTCTCTATAGAGCATGTATGTTTTTTTTAAAGGCTCCACACCTCTTTTTCATTAAAAAGCACTCCTTTGGAGTAGCAGAGCAGGGAAGCTTAGTCCCTACAGGTGGACTTTTAAATTGGTACTAATTTTTTGGATGGTGATTTTTTTAATCAAAATTTTAAATGTACATACCCTTTACTTAGAAGTTCCACTTCTGAAATATAGCCTAAGAAATTACTTAAGAACATGAAGATGTACATGAGACTGGACAGAACTGCAGTTCATCCATACACTCCAATGCCATGGCACTGCTAAACAGAATGTGAGAAATCTCGTTGTGCTGACACTTTCTAGTGTTGTTCAAGTGAAAAAGACAAGGTGCAGAACTGGAAGTACAGCATAAGCCTATTTATGCTAGGTTATATCTTAACATAAGCATTTGGCAGAATACACATCAAGTACAGGGGAATAGGCTGGTGGAAAAAGGGGGATTTTAGCATTTTGCTTTATACATCTGTATATTTTCATGTTGCACAATGACTACATTTTTTTAAACTGAGGTAAAGTTCACATAACATAAAATTCACCCTTTGAAGTATATAATTTGTGGTTTTTAGTATAGTCACAAAGTTGTATAACCATCACTACTATTTAATTTCACACATTTTCATCACCCCCAAAAGAAACTCCATGCCAGTTATTTCTTACCCGCCCCCGCCCCCCACAGATCCTGGCACCCACTAATCTGCATTCCGTCTCTATGAATTTGCCTCTTCTGGACATTTCATACAAACAGAATCCTACACTATGATGATCATAGTGTAGTAAGCTGGCTTCATCCAGTTAGTATGAATCAGCACTTCATTTCTTCTTATGGCTATATATGACTTTAATAGCTCCAATTTTAAAGCTACTCAAACAGAAAAACCTTACTCTTTTGTATACACGACTTTATAGAAACTCAACAGCTCTAAATCCAGTGTCCATATTACAGTTTATTTCTACCTCCCTGCTCCTAACACTCCCTTGAACATTTACTCTCTCAGGTCCCATTTAAAAGGTTGCCTCTTCAAACAGTACTTTTGTTTTCACATAAATCTCTTAGACTATTATCATTCACACAGCAGAACGCTTTTTGCCCAGTTGTACCTTCCCCATCTCCACACCACTGGCCCCACCCCCAACATAAAACACATTTGTAAGTCTATAGACTTTTCACTTTCACTTTCATGCATTGGAGAAGGAAATGGCAACCCACTCCAGTGTTCCTGCCTGGAGAATCCCGGGGATGGGGGAGTCTGGTGGGCTGCCGTCTATGGGGTCGCACAGAGTCGGACACGACTCAAGTGACTTAGCAGCAGCAGCAGACATGTATAGGCAAAGGCAGAATTTGGGAGTTTATGGATCCGCTATGTTGACAAGGACCCAGGTCTGGCTGACTTCAGTACATTTACCACAGGCAGAAATGTCTGCTACAGTGTAACAAAGTAAAATGCTATCGTTAACTTCCATAGTAACTTATTATTAACTTCCATAGGTATTTTATAGCTTTCATCTTCTGAATAAAAATCAAGACTATATTTTTGCCTTGTCCTTCAAGTTCGGTTACCTCATTATCTGAACAAGGCAAAATTATGTAATACTGGTTGATACATAAAGCAGCACTGTCACAGGGACTGGGTTTTTCTCTTAAAAACATGGACTGGCCATAGAATTTTCCTAGGAAATTCTACCACATTTATGCTTTGGAATGACCTCAGCAATGCTGAAAAAAGAAAACAAAAATACCCCAATCCCAAACCCCAGCTGTGAATAGTTTCAATTAGCTAAAGAAAAACCACATAATTCTCTTCTCCATATTTTTATTGGGTAATTAAAATGAAGCTCAGTAATGGATTTTCAATGTGCGCACACATGCACACACACACACACTCACTCACTCAAACATGACAGGTAACATTTGCAATAAAGCACACTATAGTTCTAGTTCCAGCATTAATCAGCAATCTCTTGCTTGATTTCTTTTTCCTCTTGAGTAGGGATGCAGGCATGCAGGTTAGAAATTATATGTATGGAATGAGTATATTCTACCAACCAAAACTTTGATTTCTGCCCTCAATAGGACCACCTCAATATATGAGCACTACTGCTAGAAGTGTCCACAGTAAAGGAAGTATATTTAAATCTTTAAGATGGAATTCCTTTATGACAAGGATATTAACCTTGCACCCTTATGAGCAAGCTGATAAACTATACTAGGAGTTTGGGTTTATCTTTAAAATCGCCTTGTAACTAGGTTTCAGAGGATCTGATGTAAGTCATAGGTATCTGAATCATGTAATGATAAAAGAAACAAGATGTAATGCAGTTCTATTATACTTTTGAAAGATTTGCTGTTTCTCTCCCTGATAAAGCCTTATGTGTGAAACGTCAAAATTAACTCAAATTCACATTTTTCTCTCTTTCATACTTATTTAACCACAAAGTTATTAAACAAACTAGGCATTTCACCTTGAAATAATAGCAAGACTAAAAGGAACATAATACTATTGCAGTTACAGATAAGCTTCATCATACCCTTGTACAAAAAAGACATAAGTACAAACATGAAAGTCATAACTCATTTATTGAATGAATAGTATATGCAAGAATACCAATAAAAGGAAACTAATACTACAAACTACAATTTTGAAAATAAAGCCAATATAACAGGAACAAAATATACATAATATGAGAGGAATGTTTGATTTTGACCCATAATGCATTCCTTATCTTTACAATAACCTAAATGTCTGTTAGAACAAAACTGTATACCTTGGTCTAACTTTAGTGCTTCTTAAAAAAGCAACAACATTCTAGAACACTTTTCTTTTGCTTTGAGATATTTAAGATTCACACATTTGTTCAAGTACATAGATTCTGATTTAACAGTAGATCTACATATCTTGTTATTCTCTTAATATCTTGAGTAACATGTACTCCAGAGCAAGTACTATCTGAAATTCTAAAACTGATGATCATTGAAATAAAATGTACTTCAGTTGTGGGTTTTTAATAAATTGAGATGAAAGTAAAACTCACCCTTCCCACCCCCCTCCCCCCAGGAACAAAGAGCTCATTAAAGTATAGAAACTCAAGTCTATCTTTCTACTCTAAAGAACATTTCTTACTAACATTTCTGGTAAGGCAATAAATGCTCCAGAATAATCTTCAATATATGCTTGCAAAGATTACACTGTTTAATATCGATAACAAAAACAAAACAAAAAAAAAAGGAAAAAAGAAAAAATGCTTCAAAATTTTAAGCTAAAATATGCATAAAGGACAGTCATGGCAGTATTTTTTGAAATGATGTAAATGTTATATACTTATCAAATAATGTCATGCTTATTAAAACTACAGTTAAGGACTTAAGAGATGAACAGTAAATACACTGCTGAGGTCCATTTTTCTAAATATTCATACCACAATGTAATTACTACCCAAAAGATGATGATGCTACTTGGGAACATAAGTACTGTACAATTTTTACATTGTAAGGCACTTTTACTCAGCATGTGACGAAAACATGGATAGAGAATCAAAATATTGGAAGTTTACAACCGAAGGTGATTTTTCATGTGACTTCAATTTACATTTCAATTTTTAATGAAAGACTGTTTAGCCAATGACACCACAGTGAGAAAAATAGGTAGCCAGCCACTTATCTAGCCAACCAAATGGTAAAGTGCTATTCTGGTTGCTAGTGGCAGAGAAAGGGTTGAAGAAACCCATACAAAGTCATACACTTTATTACATAACAAATTTATTAACTGACAGCTATAGTATTTGAAGTTCATTATATGATTATTGACTGGCCATTATTACCCCTTGGCACCTTCCATTTTTCCTAAAAATATCATTACAGTAGTTGTCCAAAAATGAAGGTGCTCTATTATTCCGTGGGTAAATCTATGGCACACAATGTAAAAATGATCTAGACACAGTGATTCAAAGATTTAAAATAATGGGTTTCAAGCTGCTGTAAGGAAATAAAGTACAGATCCTTTGGGAAAAGTCACATAGCTTGGTAAACAAACATCTAGATCTGTCGTTGCACTTCAAGTCATGGTGAATTTTGAAAATTCATCACATACATACACAAAAAAATCCAATGGTATATTTAGAGCAAAAGGAGAACAACGTATAGGGCAATCCACTACTAAAGCTAGTTTCCTTCTAAAAATAATAAAAGATGGTTAAAATAAAGCAATCATTGAGTCCCTTGATTTAAGTAAATGTGTGAATACACACTTGACAAATGTGACTTTAAGGGACTGGCAGTTAAAAAAAATCAGTCATTAAGCACAGTGTAATTTTCCACCTGTTACATTTTTAAAATGCTTTTCCATAATCTGCAGAACATCTCAATGTACAGTCAAGTTAACATGTTATTTCTTGTTGGCTAATCTGCTTTAATGTGGTAGGTTAATAAACCAGAAATCAGAATCCCTACCCTTGATACTGAGGTGCTATGGTAATATTAGGCAGAACACAACTAAAGTTTTTTTGGTTTTGCCACAAAGAAATAGATAAATGTGCTTCAGCAGGTAAATGGAAGAAAATATCACTAGCTAGAAATGCCAGTGTGAAAATCCTTTCTAAAAAGCTGGGTTCTTAGGCTTTGAGAAACAATTCTGATGATCAATGAAACAATACCGAACATTACCAGAAGGAAAATAGGACACAGAAGCCTATTTTATAGATAAGCAAAGCAATGAATGAAAACATTAAAAATATTAAATAAAGTTTCTAAAATAGTGGTCACAAAATTAAAAATAAATACTGTTTTATGCAAAGACTGTTTTTTTTTTTTTACTTCTACAGCACATGAGACCTCCTTACATACTTTGGGCCAATATATGAAGTGTTCCACAAAAACACGGCACTTGAGAGGAACAAGTTTCAGACATGGTGGCTAAAGTCCTTAGTAAGTGGTAACCCCTTAAATCTTAAAGAGGTTTCATTTGCTGTTGCCAAATGTTAGTTTAAACTTGAAAGGATCCAATCATTTTGCTAGAAGCTCTTTGTATGACATGAAAAGAGAAGAGGTTTACTGTCAAGAGAATTTTGGCATAAGCACTGGAGCTCAAAGCTTATAATCACCAGTTGCCCGAGTCCATGCTGGTCAGTGAAAACAACTTTAACAGGAACCAAATGAAAAGCTTTAGCACACTTCTTGGAAGAGATTTTTTAGCATGTGCTGTCAAAGCCAAGAGAAAAAGAAGGTTCTCTTCATTTCTAGCCTCCGTTACTTGAGCGTGGAAAAAAAAATTCAAAAATTCCCATGTGTTGCCACCAGAGGCATGTTTGTACTGTAAAGTGAAATTTGCTTACGCTTTCCCTTGAGTATGAATCCACTAAACAAACTTAGACATTCTAAACAGTAGAACTTTGTTCAGTCCAGAAATATAGCTTACTTCATTTCAATGTCTGCTTTAACTGTTGACACTATACACAGGGTTAATAGTGTTTCAATTGCTTCCCAGAAACTGCAAACTACAGCTACGTAATATCAACATGTCAAACTCTGCCATCTAGTGAAGGCTCATAAAACAAACAAGATGCTTTTAGGCAGTTCAATGAAGGATCTAAGAGTTGGGCAGTAAAAAGTTACAAACCCTTTTTGATTTTAGAAAACAGTGAAAAAAGAATAGTAGTTATGGATGTCTTATTCATTCCCAGTTTTCTAACTCTGTCCCATGAACCTGTTTAAAAGATGATAAAAAAATGTAAAATATGATGCTTGAGGGGAGCACAATAAATAAAATGTTATTGAGGAGCAAGAATATCTTATTGGTTTGACACTACAACTACATTTATTGATAAAGTGGATAGCTTGTTTTTACAGTTACAAAATCAGCTAGTTAAAAGAAAAAAAAACTATGCAAGCCTACACATCCTCAGCATTCTAGTAACATGCTTAACTAAATATAATAGCATTAAAAAAAAACCAAACTGCACATTATTAGTTCAATATATATTTATCAGTGTGTACTGTATTCTGACAACACAGCCAATATAGTTAACTTTCATACCTAGTTTCCATTAAGCTGCTGCTGAGTTAGTTGTTGCTGATCAATTTCTACTTTTCCTCGGCTTTTACTCTCTCGTTCTTCATCTTCTTCATCTCTCTCATCATTTCCACTATGATTTTTACAATATAGTCTACAATGATGAAAGATAAGAATCTCAAAATGTTTTGTCATTATTGATGAGAACATATTTACATCATTAGTGGACGAGGTTGACGCCCATTTAAAATATGGTCTCCTCATCCAAAAACTCTCCACAATTAGGTAAAGGTTCATTTCTATTTAATAGAAAGGAAAGCACTCTATTAATGAGATACAAAAAGTTCATCTCAAATAAAACCTCTGGTTTAGGATGAAAGTTACCACATATGTTCAAATATAAGGCAATTCCTCACTTTGCCCAATGAGATTAAAAAGGTTTTCAGCCAACATAAAAATATCAATTTTCAGTATATATGTGAAAATGTCAGTTGCTCAGTTTTGTCTGACTCTTTGTGACCCCATGGACTGTAGCTCACCAGGTTCCTCTGCCCATGGAATTCTCCAGGCAAGAATACTAGAGTGGGTAGCCACTGCCTTCTCCAGGGGATGTTCCCAACTCAGGGATCGAACCCCGGTCTCCTGCATTAACAGGCGGATTCTTTACCATCTGAGCCACCAGGGAAGCTTTACTATTGGTGTTTTACTATATACGCACCAATATATTTTGCATAATCAATCATCTCCACCATAGTCAGAGAAGGGTGGGGGATGATCTGAGCTTAGTTTTAAGGCAATTATACACAAGATGACAAGATGGAACAATGCTTAAAAAATGTTCAGTAGATGCCCTCTTGTGGGCAGCAATGGATAAAAGATGATCACGTAAGAATTCATCTGCCACAGATGATGTAAGAGTAGCTTTAACATGAACGTTTCTAACAAGTGAGTAGAATAAACGGCAGAGGTGGGGTTGGGGGGGCAACAAGGATAATTGACTTCTGACATAGTTTTGCTCGTCACTTTTTATTCTTAAAACATTTTCAATAATTTTCAAAGAACTATGGAGAATTTCTACTCTTCAAACACTGCACATTAGGAATCACTTTTTAAATCATGACTTCAAGTATCAAGAGTGAGACTTTTTTATAGTGTACCTGTGAAGTATCTTCCTCCAAAATACAACCTGAATCTAATTAAGCCTTTGAACCAAGTTATAAATACAGGAAATACAGAGGGGTAGGAAATGAGGTATATGGTATATGAAACCACGAACAAGCAAATAGATAAAATCTAGAACAAGGGGCTTTTCCAAGACAACTTATCAGGGTTCTTCAATAAGGAGGAGGAAAAGGCAAGGGTGGAGTGGGGACTGTTCTTTATTGACAGAGACTTACTTAAGAGACTTCCATTAAATGCTATGTAAGGACTGTGAATGTATTGAAGTTTGAACAAATCAAGGCCAAAAGAACATTTTCAAGACAACTGGGGAAAGGTGCAAGCGGACTGGGTATGAGATGATACTAAGAATTTACTGTTAATTTTAAAAAGTGTGATAATAATTGCACAGTGATACTAAAGTATCTAAGGATAAAATGACAGAAGATCTGGGATTCTGCTTTAACATACCTCAGAAAGAAAAAAATGTAGATGAAACAACTGTGCAATAACTTGGTACCTGCTGAGACTAGGAGTTGTGTAGTTTTAGAAATTTTGATAACAGAATTTTATCTAAAAGATGAGCTCTTTGTTAGAAAAATATTAATCTTCTCTGGGATTATTTTTCACTCAAGGACTATTTCCCATAGATCTATTATGTGTCTTTCCTCAGTCGGGACACCCAGGCCACAGGTGTTGACCAGTCAAAGATCTCTGCTGTCACAGAACTTACTATTTTATGGTGGGAGGCTAACATTTTAGAAAACTATATATTTATATAGTTTAGAAATACAATAAAACAGGATACAAAGATCACTATATAATCTTCCCTTGCCTTTTTAATATGAATATATTCATGATCCATCCTAAAGGAAATCAGTACTGAATATTCATTGGAAGGACTGATGCTGAAGCTGAAACTCTTAATACTTTGGCCACCTGATGCAAAGAACTGACTCATTTGAAAAGACCCTGATGCTGGGAAAGATTGAAAGCGAGGAGAAGGGAACAACAGAGGATGAGATAGTTGGATGGCATCACCAACTCAATGGACATGAGTTTGAGTAAACTCTGGGAGTTGGTGATGGACAGGGAGGCCTGGCACGCTGTAGTCCATGGGGTCGCAAAGAGTCAGACATGACTGAGCGACTGAACTGAACTGATTAATGATCCAGAGAGGACTGGTAAAGAAAGAAGGGAAGGAAGCCATTTCATGTAGAAATATTCCTCCTTTCATTTCCTCCTATCTGCCCATTCTTCTCTCCCCAAACTACTCGGTTATGGACTTATTTGAACTCAATGGTGTCCATGAAAAAAGCTAGATTCCACCTTCTAATTTTAGAAACAAATTTCAATGTGAAAAAATAAAAAGAACATTTCAAATCATCGTAGATCCCAGTCCAAATATTTTTGTTCAGAGATGACCACTGCAACATGGTGTTCTAACAACTAAAAAAACCATCTAAACGTCTAAAAGAACTGATTAAACAGGCTAAATCACGCATTCAGTGGAATACTAGACAACCATTAAAATGGTGATGTGCTACTGTTTAACATCACAGAAAAAATGCCTCTACTAAAGATACAGGAAGTGGGAAACAGGTTATAAAATATTATATATAAGAAAGTTTGGTTTTTTAAATGTATATATGTAAATAATCACATAAATGTCTAGAAGAAAACATTCCAGAAGATTTAAAAGTTATCTTTGATGCTAGAATTAAAGTTGATACTAAGTTTTATTTTTATCTGTAGTTTCCATTTTCTTTCTGAAATGAAAATGGATAACTATTGTGAAAAGAATATCTAAATAAAGTTAAATTTTAAATACAATAATTCTCATATATTTGATTTTAAATATTTTAAATGAGCTTGTTATTTTAAAATATTATTGGGGGACTCCCCGGTGGTCCAGTGGCTAAGACTCCATGCTCCCTATTCAGGGGGCTGGGGTTCAATCCCTGGTCAGGGAACTAGGTCCCATATGCCACAACTAAGACCCAGCCCAGCCAAATAAAATAAATAACTAAATAAAATTAAAAATAAAACATTATTGGCTACTTTAAAAAATAATGTATTGCTCATGAACTATATAAAGGAGAATATAAAATTGTCTCTTCTTCCCTATGCAATGAATAAGAGGTGACAGCTATTACATTTGCTGACGATACTCCAAGAAATTCTTTTATGTATAAAAACCATGCGACTTCTCTGGTGGTCCAGTGATTAAGACTCTGTGCTTCAAATGCAGGGAGCATGGGTTTGATCCCTGGTCAGGAAGTTAAGATCCTACATACTGTGCAGTGTGGCCAAAAACAATCCTATAATGTGACGGGATCTAAATATAATTTGGACAAATAGGCTTTAAAAAATACACATATCTTGTATGCATGTACTTTTCATATGCTAAAATAGAATTATGCAACTTCCCCCCCTTGACTGGAAATACCTCTTTCATAACTCTACACATGGGTCTACTTTATTTAACTGCTGCATAGCATTCCACTAGATGCTTGTATGTACGAAAATTCATTTACTAAGTCTCTTGATGGAATTCTGATTTTTTTCCTTTCTTTCTTTTCTTCTTGCTATTGTAGGTGAAACGTTAATAAAAATATTTCCCCTTTCTGCATGAGAATTTCACCTTTGGTTAACTCTTTAGCTCTGTTCCCCTGGCAACTTAACAAACATTCAGTTCAGTTCAGTTCAACTGGTAGACTATATCTGGACTGGGGGCTTCCCTGATGGCTCAGCGGGTAAAGAGTCTGCCTGCAATGCAGGAGACAGAGGAGACACAGGTTTGATCCCTGGGTCAGGAAGATGCCCTGGAGAAGAAAATGACAACCCACTTCAGTATTCTTGCCTGAAAAATTAATCCCATGGACAGAGGAGCCTGGCGGGCTATCGTCCA
This sequence comes from Bos indicus x Bos taurus, assembly GCF_003369695.1. NCBI lineage: Eukaryota > Metazoa > Chordata > Mammalia > Artiodactyla > Bovidae > Bos > Bos indicus x Bos taurus. The sequence continues at coordinate 127,754,181 of NC_040105.1, forward strand.
AAGGGTCACAAAGAGTTGGATACGACTGAGTGACTCAGCACATGATTGAAACATTACAACTTCTCTAAGCAGAAAGCCTCCAACTCTGTGAACATTTCCATTTCTAAAATTAGTTTTAATGGTGTCCAAGTCCTTACTGGCAACACACACAAGTTAACCAGGAAAGGAAACTTCCCCTGTAAACTCTGCCTCCCCCCAAATAAAAGTAAAATATTTAAATTCTCTAAAGAACCACAGATGTAAAATGGAGAGCAATTTATCATTGGAGACCTAAACCCTAAACAATATATATCTTTTACTACTAGTCTGCTTGTGTGGACTGAGCAGACAACAGTGCAAGAACATGTATGTGTAAGAAGTTTCATTGCATTGTTAGTGATAGCAGCAATACCCACTAAGGCATCTTCTTAGATTCTAAGATTCCAACAAAGATATGGATCTATCTTCAGTGATCTTTATCCCTGGGCCAGTACCATACTATTTTCATTACTATACAATATGATTGGCTTTGATATATAACAGGAAGATTTCTCTTCTCAATTGCATTAAAAATTTTCTTGGCTTCATGTGATAAAGATTAGTTGGCTGCTCCAATATCTATCCCTGCCCTTACCTACATAGTACTAAACCATAGTTTGGGTAGCAATGTGTCCACTAAGAGTATATTTCCCAGACTCCTTTGGACACATGACTAAATTCTGGCAAATGAGATGCTGAGTGTATGGAAATTCCAGGAAGGCTGATTAAAGCCTGACTCAGGTGGAGCAACAGCAACTTGGCCCTTTCATCTTCCTTTGCCCCTGCTTCCTCCTGCTTCCTATGGAAGGAAGAGACAATGGGAAGAAGGAAATGGGGACCAATGATAACACTGAAAAGCTGCCTACCAATCTGCATTGCTTTCCCCTGGACGTCTTTCGGGAAAGAAACAAACTTCTATCTTGTTTAAGTTTCCATTTCTTTTTCCAGGTATATAAGGTAACAATCATTACTAATAGACAATAATACTACATTTACTTTTTTAGATAAAACTGTCAAAAAGTTGGATTTCATTAAAATTGTATTAAAATGTATAACTTGGGAAGAATAAGTATCTTTCAAAGTTGAGTCTATCAAGGATCATAATATACTTTGTCATTCATTGGGGTCCTGTGTAAGATGCTATTTTTTTAAAACAAAGTTCACCTTTGGTGTGTGTGTGTGTGTGTGTGAAGAGGAGTAAGAGTTTGGCAGGGGGAGTGGGAGACAGTTTTCCTTTACATTTTTTAACTAGCTATTTGTTGTTTAGTTGCTAAGTCATGTCTGAGTCTCTTGTAACCCCATGGACTATAGCCTGCCAGGCTTCTCTGTTCATGGCATTCTCCAGGCAAGTATACTGGAGTGTGTTGCCATGGAACTGTGGGGGTTTTTCGTCATGGAATTGTTTTTAAAAATTCATCTCATACTCAGCAGTCTTACTGAGTGAGCTCTTATAAACTGTTAATAAATTCAGAGTTGATTTCTTTGGATTTTCTTGGTAGACAATGAAATCAATAATATTGACAATTTTTTCTCCTTCACAATATTTACTATACATTTTCCTTCCTTTCCTTGTTGTACCAGCTTAACCCTCCAGAAGAACAGTGAAAGTGACTTTGGTAGTTGGCACCCTTGTCTTGTTGAAATGATCTGAATGAAATGAAATGAAATGAAATGAAATGATCTGAATGAAAGTGTATTGGTATAGTGGTTCTTAATTAGAGATGAACTTGAGAATCACTTAAGTGAAGTGAAGTGAAATCACTCAGTCATGCCCGACTCTTTGCGACCCCATGGATAGTAGCCTGCACCAAGCTCCTCCATCCATGGGATTTTCAAGGCAAGAGTACTGGAGTGGGTTGCCATTTCCTTCTCCAGGGAATCTTCCCAACCCAGGGATCGAACCTAGGTCTCTCACATTGTAGACAGACGCTTTACCATCTGAGCCACCAGGGAAGTCCTGGCAAGTCATAAAATACAAGGTTTGGGCCTCAACCTACTGTGAGGGTAGGGCCCAGGCATGACCATTTTTAAAGAGGGCTCTCTCTACCTTCTGGTTAAGAACCATGGTCCATTTACTTTAATGCCAAAGAAGCTGTTTTTTTCTTTTAACACTCTAGTAAGACTCCTAGCTTACAACCAAGAGTACTTTTGCTACCTTACTTTAAAATTCAGAAATGAATGTTGAATGATATCAAATGTCTTTTCAGTTTCCACTAGGAAAGTGCTAGGATTTTTCTTTATTAATTACAATGGGTCACAGTCCTAATTCTGAATAATCTTGAAACTGTTAGACTACAGCCCTGGATTTGATTTTCTAATATTTTGGATTTTGGTACATATATTTATAAAAGTAAGATCAGTCTCTAGTTCTTAAATTTCTGTTGTTAAATGGTATCTTTGTCAGATTTAGTGTCACAACTATGCAAGTGTTACAGAATGAATCAAGAAGTTTTCCATTTTTTGCTGTGTCCATGGGGTCGCTAGGAGTCGGGCACGACTAAGCGACTTCACTTTCACGCATTGCAGAAGGAAATGGCAACCCACTCCAGCGTTCTTGCCTGGAGAATCCCAGGGACGGGGGAGCCTAGTGGGCTGCAGTCTATGGGGTCGCACAGAGTAGGACACGACTGAAGCGACTTAGCAGCAGCAGGACTTAAAAATAACATTGGAATTATCTGTTCCTTAAAGGCTTGATAGAATTCATTTGAAAAACATGTGCCTTTATTATTAAGCAAAGTTTGGCCAAGTTTATAACACAGCATTAGCACCTCATGCAGTCACCCAAATGGCTTGGTGACTGCTGACACAAACTGCTTTGTCCATGAAGTAGCTGACTCTGGGTCACTGGTTTACTGCACACTGGGAATGTGAGAGCAAAGAAGTCCTTTACAACTTGCAAAGACAAACCAAATAAATATTCAGGGATCCCTATCAACTTACTCTCCATTTGATTAAACAATGGGAACCATTAGAGATTCATATTGATACCACTAGTCCAATGCAGCACAGGTAAGAAGACCATAAAAAAATGAAGGTAACATAGAATCCCAAATCTCCAAACCTTACTCTTTCATCAGTCTTCCAAGAGTACCTTTAGACTTCTATCTTCACAACTACTATTCTAATCTACCAGCAGTTCTCACCTGGACTTGCAGCAGTAGTCTCCTACCATCACCTCCCCCCTCCCCACCATTTGCACCCTGGCTTGTGTACCATCTTAGGGCCTTGCACACACTGTTCTCTCTGCCTAGAACACCTTCCCAACACCCACATCCATTTTGCCTTTGATATCTCAGCTCAAGCACTATTTCCTTAAGGAAATTCCTAGACACTTTTCCACTACAGACTAGGTTAGCTCCTCCTCCTTATATGCTCTCACAGCACTTTGTAACAGAACTTTTACATCAGGGGTCCCAACCCCTACCAGTACCAGTCCATGGCCTGTTAGGAACCAGGCTGCACAGCAGGACGTGAGCAAACCAAGCTTCATCTGTATTTACAGCTGCTCCCCTTTGCTTGCATTACCGCCTGAGCTCCACCTCCTGTCCGGTCAGTGGCAGCACTGAATTCTCATAGAAGGGCGAACTCTACCGTGAACTGCACATGCAAGGTATCTAGGTTGCACACTCCTTATGAGAATCTAATGCCTGATGGTTGGAGGTGGAGTTGAGGTGGTGATGCTATCGCTGGGGAGTGGCTGCAAATATAGATTATCATTAGTACAATAAATGTAATGCGCTTGAATCATCCTGAAACGATCCCCCCACCCCCACCCCAGTCCATGGGAAAATTTTCTTCTGGTTCGGAACCGGAAACCTGGTGCCAAAAAAGTTGAGGACCACTGTTTTATACCGTTTATGAAGTTTGTGATTGTATATTTATTTATGTGGCCATTTGACTGATATGTTTCTCCCACTAGACTGTGAGCTTCCATGAAGACACAGTCTGTGTCCATTTTGATCACTGTTGTATGCTCAGCTCCTAGCCCAATGCCAGGCACATAGGAAGCATAACAAACACTGGATAAACAAATGCTAATCCAGAGATGTCTAGGCAGAGGAAAATGCCACTGCAGTACTCATACAGCGTCCTCAGTATTCTATACGTGGCTAAACATCACCTAAGAAGCGTGAGCAAATAAACTAATGTCATCTATTTAAGGGTGGTTACTTACTGACAAGTTTAGGAAAATGGACAATTGTTGTTCTCTTACTTGTAAATTCCTCGTGACATATTTTCAATGTATTTAGCTTTGTCTTGTACTCCACAGTGGTAATGGTAAGTCTTAACACAGGCTTTTATTTCACATCCAATAGTAGCACCAGGCTGACTGCAAAGTGTACATTTCTGTTTAGGGGAAGAGAAAGAATAATTATAAGCAGTATTTCCAAGTTTATGCAATCTTATTTTTTCTATTTTAGCCATATTTCAGCCAAACATTCCATGTTACAAAGAAAAGTTTTTCTATTGAAAGAGAGTACACTGAACTTATAGTATAGCATATATATTAAATAGTGTTACAATCTAAATCATACTTTGACTTTCTAATATGTAGTCACCCCTGATGTTTCCATTATTTAACTCTAGTAACCATTAGCAATCTGACATTGAAACATAAAGGGAACACTCCTTAATACTGGCAAACACACATAAAAATATATTCTATATTTTAGTGGTTGGCTTCTTCTCTTCCCTGCAATCAGTCCCTTTCTTATTATGACCAGGGGGAAGAATGAGAAGATAGGAAAGCAATGCCCCCCAGAAAGGGATTGCTACCAAGTAGGCAAAAGGGCAGAAAGAGACTAAGGGGCTGAAATTCTCGTAAGACTTAAGGTGATTGTTGGCAAAAGAGTTTCATACTCAAAGAAGTTTGAGAAATGCTAGTTTTAAACAGATTACTTGATTGCAGAACTTCTGACAGCCTTTCCTCCAGGAAGGAGGGTATAGTAAACAGTTTCCAAGTTTATTGAATTCCAGATGCCCTTTTAATTTTGGAGCAGTGGGAGAGCATCTTGATGGAGCGATTTCCTTTGAAGCACACATGGGAAAATGCTAGGTTAGTGCTGACACTAACGGTCAATAGTGTAGAAGCAAGCAAGCTGATCAAGAGAACTGAATGGCTATCCTAGTCACCTATTGGACTTCAGATGTATGACATAACAACATTGCTCAACATCATATGACTGTTTTCCCCTTTATTTTTTTTTAATACTCCACATTCTGTTTTAAAGGAGTTTCGTTTTTAAAAGAATAATCAAAGTATCAAGAAACTGAACTGGATTTAAATGGAACAGATGATATCAATAATTTTTATACCTTCAAAAATGCAGTTCCACAGAGAAAAAGTCATTTCTAATCAATTCAGACAAAGATCAGCAATGTCTGAAACAGATCAAAGGGGAACTTCACAATGGAGGGATTGACTCACCACCTGAATCCAAGGATCAGACATTATGACTTGTCTGATGTGATAAAATATGGACGATATAGTCCCACCTGTGAAGAGTTCTTACCCCCCAAAATGTTGAAAACTGAATCTAATCAGTTTTTTACATCTAACTTCCACTTTAAAAGAAAATCTGGTGGATAGAGGGACAAGTTAAATGGCATTGTGAAAAAGCAAACAGACAAATAAAACATGTGGGATGTTCTATAGGACAATTAATTCATTTTCTTCAACAAGTCAATGGCATACAACAAAACAGAAACAATAAAGACAGGGAGGACGGAGTGCCCTAAATTACCTAAGGGATATGTAACAACCAAATGCAATGTGTGAACCTCCTCTGATTCACACAAACCAACTTTAAAAAGATAGCTTTAAGACAGTTGGGGAAAAACAAATACAAACTAGGTATTAAATGATACTGAAGACTCATTGTTAATTTGTAAGTTGTAATAACATTGTGGTTAGGTAAGAAAATGCCCAACTTTTAAGAGATACATACTGAAATATGTAGAGGTGAAATGATATGAAGTCTCAGCTCTGCTTTAAAATACTTCAAGCAACAAGAATAAAAGGCATAGATGAAACGAGTGCCGCAAATTCTTGATGAGTCAAGGTGATGGACAGACATGTATTACTAGCCTTTCTAATTTTGATGTTTGAAAACTTTCACAATAAAAATTTTTTAAATAAAGTCATTTCTAGAGACAACTGCTGTCTTAAATATTTTGCATTCCTAGAACATTTTATAATATTCATAAACTGTAAAGGAGTAAGTGATCAAATAAAGATGCCAGTATTTCTTAAAGCTATTTATTAGTAATTCAGTATGTTTAAAAACACGAGACTTAGGCACATTTTATAAAGGAAACTTTAAAGCTATGATAAACATATTAAGAGACAACTATGTATGTGAACTTTAAACAGAAGGCTCTGAAAAAATCTTTTCCTTTTATTTAAAAAAAAAGAATGAATAACAACATGGGGAGGTTCTCAATACTCTATTGGGGTCATGAAATTGTTCTTAAAGCGAGCTTAAACAATTTAACATTTTAAACTTAATAAGGTGTGTCACATTCACATCTTCATTTATTTTATTAAAAGACTCTCAAAATACCCTGAAATATAAATCTCTGTATAATTCTCTTAAGTAATGAAGTTACATAGAAAGAAGAATAACTTTCAGTAACATCAGCATCCTTTATTATATTACAAATGAGTCAAATATATACTTTGCTTTAACACATGAGCTACTTTATATTAAAATTTTTGGTGACTGGATGAATTTAAGATGTGTTCTAAATTTAAAGCACAAAGTCAGAAGAGTAACGGTGCATAGCATAAACATAAAAGCACAGACCATTCTTTTCCCTCGTTTAATCTCCTGCAGTACAGTTTTAATATCAAAATCTCCAAATTCTGCTCTTGAAGTTGTTGTGAGCTGCACGGTGCCAGAAGAAAATAACTAGAGAAGAAAAATGCAAAAACATGTAATATTCAGAATCCTTGTGAGGAAAAGATTAAACAATGTGTGCACAAATGTGTTAGATTATTTTAATATCCTGAGAAAGATGACTTTTCCTTAATCAAATACGACTCAAATATTGTTTTAATCTAGTCACATGTCTGATTAAAATATAACTCAAAATAAGAACAATGGAATAAAACTAATATTGCCAGTACAGGAACAAGATTAAATGCTTCATTAAACAAGAAGAGTTCAGCAGTGTCATCCTGTCATCTCAACTATTTTACATTTCCACAAAGTTTAAAAAAATAGTTTCAAATGACAAATTTCAACCACAGATACAGATCAGAATCACCTGGAGATTTTTTTTTCCAACTAGACATGTTTGGCGGAGAAGGCAATGGCACCCCACTCCAGTACTCTTGCCTGGGAAATCCCATGGATGGAGGAGCCTGGTGGGCTGCAGTCCCTGGGGTCGCTAAGAGTCAGACACGACTGAGTGACTTCCCTTTCACTTTTCACTTTCACGCATTGGAGAAGGAAATGGCAACCCACTCCAGTGTTCTTGCCTGGAGAATCCCAGGGACGGGAGCCTGGTGGGCTTCCATCTATGGGGTCACACAGAGTCGGACACAACTGAAGCGACTTAGCAGCAGCAGCAGCAGACGTGTTTGGGATCTACTCCAGGGATATATATTTTGGAAAAACCTCCCCACATAAATTTGATATGCATCTCTGATTAAGAACTCCTGAAATAAGTAATATAATTTTAAAAAAACTTTGGGGCCATGTCACATGACTTGTGGGATCTTCCTTCCCTGACCAGGGATTGAACCCAGGTCCTCAGCAGTGAAAGTGTAGAGTCCTAACCACTGGACCACTAGAGAATTCTATAAATAATATAATTTTTAAAAGCTAATCATCAATGGGATAAATAATTTCAATACAACCTATTTCAAAAATACTTACATATATTATGTGTCAGGCCTGTATCTAATGATGCAAAGATATAGTTTTTACCCTCAAGGAATTAAGGCTCATAAATGAATAACTGCAATACAGTATAAGAAATACAATAAGAGAGATTTTTACCAGGTTATAGTGGGGTCTAAACACAGCTTCCAAGACAAGTTCATAAAGGTGATGTTTTTAGTTATAAGACTGTTAATTATGGATTATCTGGAACACAGTAACTACAATCAGGATTACTTTAAATCCCACTAAAATCATAAACACTATATATTTTAAAATCTAGAGTTTATGAAGATTTGGGATTATAGAACATAATCTAAAAGAGACGCTCAGAGGGCTCAAACAAACTTTGTGTGCACCAGGACCCAGAGACCCCACAGAGACTGAGACAGAACCATGTTTGAGTGTCTCCTGCGGAGGTACGGGTCAGCAGTGGACTGCTGCAGGGGCAGGAGCTTTAGATGCAGCAGACCTGGGTGTGGCGTAAGCCTTCTTGGAGGAGGCCGCCATTAACCCCACCATAGAGCCTCCAGAACTTACAGAGGACTGCGGAAACAGACTCTTGGAGGGCACAAACAGAACCTTGTGCATGCCAGGACCCAGGGGAAAGGAGCAGTGACCCCACAAGAGACTGACCCAGACTTGGCCGTGAGTGTCCAGGAGTCTTGGCAGAGGCCTGGGTCGACAGTGGCCTGCTTCAGGTATGGGGGCACTGAGTGTAACAGTGCCTGCATGGGACCTTTTGAAGGAGGTTGCCATTACCTGTATTACCTCCACCATAGTTTGGCCCCAGGTAAATAACAGGGAGAAGGAAATGGCAACACACTCCAGTATTCTTGCCTGGAGAATCCTGCGGACTGGAGGAGCCTGGTGTGCTGCTGTCTGTAGGGTTGCGCAGAGTCCAAAAGGACTGATGCGACTTAGCATGCATAGCAGGCATGCAAATAACAGGGAGGGAACACAGCCCCACCCATCAACAGAAAATTGGATTAAAGATTTACTGAGCATGGCCCTGCCCACCAGAACAAGACCCAGTTTCCCCCTTAGGCAGTCTCTCCCATCAGGAAGCTTCCACAAACCTCTTATCCTTCTCTATCAGAGGGCAGACAGACTGAAAACCAGTCACAGAAAACTAATCAGGGCAGACAGACTGAAAACCAGTCACAGAAAACTAACCAATCTGATCACCTGGACCACAGCCTTGGCTAACTCAATGAAACTATGAGCCATGCCATGTAGGGCCACCCAAGACGGATGGGTCATGGTGGAGAGTTCTGACAAAATGTGCTCCACTGGAGAAGGGCATGGCAAACCAAGGCAAGATATTCTTGCCTTGAGAACACCATGAACAGTATGAAAAGGCATAAGATAGGACACTGAAAGATGAACTCCCCAGGTCGGTAGGTGCCCAATATGCTACTGGAGATCAGTGGAGAAGTAACTCAGAAAGAATGAAGAGATGGAGCCAAAGCAAAAACAACACCCAGTTGTGGATGTGAGTGGTGATGGAAGTAAAGACCAATGCTGTAAAGAGCAGTACTGCAAGGGAACCTGGAATCTTAGGTCTGTGAATCTAGGCCATGTAAGTGGTCAAACAGGAGATGGCAAGAGTTAACAGCGACATTTTAGGAATCAGCAAACTCAAATGGACTGGAATGGGTGAATTTAATTCAGATGACCATTATATCTACTACTGCGGGCAGGAATCCCTTAAAAGAAATGGACTAGCCATCATAGTCAACAAAAGAGTCCGAAATGCAGTACTTGGATGCAATATTAAAAACGACAGAATTATCTCTATTCGTTTCCAAGGCAAACCATTCAATATCACAGTAATCCAAGTCTATGCCCTGACCAGTAATGCTAAAGAAGCTGAAGTTGAACAGTTCTATGAAGACCTACAAGACCTTTTAGAACTAACACCCCCAAAAAATGTCCTTTTCATTATAAGGGACTGGAATGCCAAAGTAGGAAGTCAAAAAACACCTGGAGTAACAGGCAAATTTGGCCTTGGAGTACAGAATGAAGCAGGGCAAACGCTAATAGAGTTTTGCCAAGAGAACACACTGGTCATAGCAAACACTCTCTTCCAACAACACAAGAGGACACTCTACACATGGACACCACCAGATGGTCAACACCAAAATCAGATTGATTATATTCTTTGCAGCCAAACTTGGAGAAGCTCTATACAGTCAGCAAAAACAAGACCAGGAGCTGACAGTGGCTCAGATCATGAACTCCTTCTTGCCAAATTCACACATAAATTGAAGAAAGTAGGGAAAACCACTAGACCACTCAGGTATGACCTAAATCAAATCCCTTACGATTATACAGTGGAAGTGAGAAATAGATTCAAGGGATTGGATCTGACAGAGTGCCTGATGAACTATGGATGGAGGTTTGTGACACTGTACAGGAGACAGGAATCAAGACCATCCCCAAGAAAAAGAAATGCAAAAAGGCAAAATGGCTGTCTGAGGAGGCCTTACAAATAGCTCTGAAGAGAAGAGAAGCAAAAGGCAAAGGAGAAAAGGAAAGATACAAGCATCTGAATACAGTGTTCCAAAGAATAGCAAGGAGAGATAAGAAAGCCTTCCTCAGCGATCAGTGCAAAGAAATAGAGGAAACAACAGAATGGGAAAGACTAGAGATCTCTTCAAGAAAATTAGAGATCCCAAGGGAACATTTCATGCAAAGATGGGCTTGATAAAGGACAAAAATGGTAGGGACCTAACAGAAGCAGAAGATATTAAGAAGAGGTGGCAAGAATACACAGAAGAACTCTACAAAAAAGATCTTCACAACCCAGATAATCATGATGGTGTGATCACTCACTTGGAGGCAGACATCCTGGAATGTGAAGTCAAGTGGGCCTTAGAAAGCATCACTACGAACAAAGCTAGTGGAGGTGATGGAATTCCAGTTCAGTTATTTGAAATCCTAAAAGATGATTTGTGAAAGTGCTGCACTCAATATGCCAGCAAATTTGGAAAAATCAGCAGGACTGGAAAGGGTCAGTTTTCATTCCAATCCCAAAGAAAGGCAATGCCAAACAATGCTCAAACTACCGCACAATTGCACTCATCTCACACGCTAGCAAAGTAATGCTCAAAATTCTCCAAGCCAGGCTTCAACAGTATGTGAACCATGAATTTCCATATGTTCAAGCTGGACTTAGAAAAGGCAGAGGAACCAGAGATCAAATTGCTGACATCCATTGGATCATCAAAAAGCAAGAGAGTTCCAGGAAAACATCTACTTCTGCTTTATTGACTATACCAAAGCTTTTGACTGTGTGGATCACAACAAAGTGTGGAAAATTCTTCAAGAGATGGGAATACTACACCACTTGACCTGAGAAATCTGTATGCAAGTCAGGAAGCAACATTAGAACTGGACATGGAACAAGAGACTGGTTCCCAATCAGGAAAGGAGTACGTCAAGGCTGTATATTGTCACCCTGCTTATTTAACTTATATGCAGAGTACATCATGAGAAATGCTGGGCTGGATGAAGCACAAACTAAAATCAAGATTATGGGGAGAAATATCAATAACCTCAGATATGCAGATGACACCACCCTTATGGCAGAAAGCAAAGAAAAACTAAAGAGCTTCTTGATGAAAGTGAAAGAGGAGAGTGAAAAAGCTGGCTTAAAACTCAACATGCAAAAAACTAAGATCACGGCATCCAGTCCCATCACTTTACGGCATATAGATGGGGAAGCAATGGAAACAGTGAGTGACTTTATTTTGGGGGGCTGCAAAATCACTTCAGATGGTGACTGCAGCCATGAAACTAAAAGACGCTTGCTCCTTGGAAGAAAAGTTATGATCAACCTAGACAGCATATTAAAAAGCAGAGACATTACTTTGCCATCAAAGGTCCATCTAGTCAAAGCTATGGTTTTTCCAGTAGTCATGTGTGGATGTGAGGTTTGGACTATAAAGAAAGCTGAGTGCCAAAGAACTGATGCTTTTGAACTGTGGTGTTGGAGAAGACTCCTGAGAATCCCTCAGACTGCAAGGAGATCCAATCAGTCTATCCTAAAGGAAATCAGTCCTGAATAGTCATTGGAAGGACTGATGCTGAAGCTGAAATTCTAAAACTTTGGCCACCTGATGTGAAGAACTGACTCATTTCAAAATAACCTGATGCTGGGAAAGATTGACGACAGGAGGAGAAGGGGATGACGGAGGATGAGATGGTTGGATGGCATCACTGACTCAATGGACATGAATTTGAGTAAACTCCAGGAGTTGGTGATGGACAGGGAGGCCTGGTGTGCTGCAGTCCATGGGGTCACAAAGAGTCGGACACGACTAAGAGACTGAACTGGGGATGTAATATACAGCATAGGAGACCTAGTCAATAATACTGTAGTAACTTTGTATGATGGAGAAGGCAATGGCACCCCACTCCAGTACTCCTGCCTGGAAAATCCCATGGACGGAGGAGCCTGGTAGGCTGCCCATGGGGTCACTAAGAGTCGGACACGACTGAGCGACTTCACTTTCACTTTTCACTTTCATGCATTGGAGAAGGAAATGGCAACCCACTCCAGTGTTCTTGCCTGGAGAATCCCAGGGACAGGGGAGCCTGGTGGGCTGTCATCTCTGGGGTCGCACAGAGTCGGACATGACTGAAGCGACTTAGCAGCAACTTTTTATGATACATGGTAACTAGTCTTATTGTGGTGATCATTTCATAATATATAAAAACATTGAATTGCTACGGTGTATGCCTGAAACATATAATGTTACAAGTCAATTATACTTTTTAAATAGATTTGGGATTATAGGATATGCTATTCCTAATTCTAAAATATGAATACTGTGGAGGGAAGTTCTATATTTGGTCACTAGCTAAATGCCTTTCCAAAACTTGGATTTAAAAGCATATAAAAAGAACCATACTTACCATGCACTTATAATGTGCAGCTGCCTTCTTGGCATTAAATATATGCAGTTTTCCTCTTGCTTGATTTTCTTCCTCCCCTACATGACAAAATCCACATTTAGGCCTGGTGTCACTAGGGCTGCTTCTATGTGGAGACCGATCTCTCTGCAAACGTGAAAGAAAAAGAAAAACTTGAAAAAAATCCATAAAAAATATGCTATCAGTACCTCAAGCTTAGTTAACACTTCAAATGATTAACTTTACCTATAAACACAGGTATACTCATGTTGCCACAAAAGTAAGAATCCAACAATTTTCTACTTACATAGGAACTACTTTCCATTTCATCCGTTCCATGAGAGGATGTAGACCTGGTATCTTCCGACAGTCCTTTAAAATTAGTTTTTCGTGGCCTTCCTTTGCGACTTTTCTTTTTACTTTTAGGCGATGAAGGCTCCAGTTCATGTTCATTAAAACTTTCTTCTAAATCAGCTGCTTAAAAATGAACAAAAGCTTTATTAACATGGACCAATTTTAAAATGAGCATTAGTTCATGGGTCCTTAGAACATACGTTTTTCCTCAGAATATCACCTCAAGATATGAGGAGAAATGGTCTGTGGTATGTTTGATGTAACAGCCTAACATTTCATATAAATGCAATGAAAATCAAATACAAAGAAACAGTTTTATTATAATCATTGTAAATTATTTCCATCAAATATATAATTCTATGCAAATGAGTCTTGTGATCCCGACTGTGCACATAATTCAGTAAACATTTCAAAATACCAATAAGGGAAATTTTAGAGTTAGATCTTGTTGGACTGCCTTGGTGGCGCAGTGGTTAGGAATCCGCCTGCCAATGCAGGGGATACAGGTTTAATCTCTGGTCTAAGAAGATTCCACATGCCATGAAGCAAGCAAGCCCATGAGCCACAACTACTGAGCCCACAATTTAGAGCCCGTTAGCCACAAATACTGAGCCCATGGGCCACAATTACTGAAGCCTGCACACTCTAGAGCCTGTGCTCCACAAGAGAAGCCATCACAGTGAGAAGCCCACACCACAACTATAGTCCCCACTTGCCACAACTAGAGAAAGCCCATGCAAAGCAATGAAGACTCAGTGCAGCCAAAATGATAATAATAATAAAAGAAATTACTATTTTAAAAAAAGAATTAGATGTTGTGTTGTTGTTTTTACCATAGGTTTCAAAGAGTTTTCCCTCACACTACTGGTGAAATTAGAAAAATTACCCAAAATTTAAACTTACAATAACTTGGAAAACTACATGAAAATCAAGTAGGTATAACATGCATGTGTGCTCAGTCCCTCAGTCATGTCTGACTCCTTGTGACCCCATGGACTGTAGCCTGCCAGTCTCCTCTGTCCTTGGAATTTTCCAGACAAGAATATTGGAGTGGTTTGCCATTTCCTCCTCCAGGTAGTGGTGGTGGTTTAGTCACTAAGTCATGTCTGACTCTTGCGGTCTCATGGACTGTACCCTGCCAGGCTTCTCTGTCCATGGAATTCTCTAGGCAAGAATACTGGAGTGGTTTGGTTTCCTTCTCCAGGGGATCTTCCCAACTCAGGTATCAAACCTGGGTCTCCTGCACTGCAGGCGGATTCTTTACTGACTGAGCTACCAGGGAAGCTCAGTCACCTCCTCCAGGGGATCTTCTCCACCCAGGGATTGAACCTGTGTCTCCCGTGTCTCTTGCATTGGCAGCTGGATTCTTTACCACTGTGCCACCTGGGAAGCCCATGTATATCTGTGCTGTCTAATATAGCAGCCACTGGCAACATGCTTTTTTTTGAAATTTAAGTCATTTATAATTAAATAAGATTAAACCATCAGTTTCTCAGTCTGACTGACCACATTTAAGTATTTATTAGTCACATGCAGTAAGCTGAGTCTCTACTGGACATCACAGATATAGAATGTTTCTATCATGGCAGAAAAGTTCTATTGGGCAGCACTGTTCTAGATAGCTCTTTAAACTAACATGAAAATCAAAAGACCTAATTCAACAAAGAAGTCATCTACAAATGAGCTAACCAACTGATCAAGTAAACAAATATTAAGCCCTGGTGGCTCTCAGATGGTCAAGAATCTGCTTGCAATGCAGGAGATACAGGAGACCTTGGTTCAATTCCCAGGTTGGGAAGATCCCCTGAAGAAGGAAATGGCAATCCACTCCAGTATTCTTGCCTGGAGAATTCCGTGGACAGAGGACCCTGGCAGGCTACAGTCCGTGGGATCGCAAGAGTCGCACATGACTGAGCAACTAACAGTTTCACTTCCTAAGTATAAAAGGAATTTCTAACGTAAGTGGTAGGAAAGCTATGTTGCAGGCTGTCTGTACATACTTTAATGGATTAAACAAAATTAATGTAGAAGTTTCAGAATTGTACTTCCCAGCAATTTGAAAAGAATTTGTACCATTAATAGAGGTGTTTCATTTGGTTATTCACTACAAATATTTTATTCATTGAGGGTGTACAGTATATAAGACAATGTATTTAGTATTCAAAAGATATAAAAACCAAATATTCAGTCTTAGAGTCAAACTACAGAAAGTTTTAGGTACAGTTCTAATACCTATTTTGATTTTTCTTTTACCATAAATTATTGACTATAATTCCATGGACTAATTTCTCCATGAGAAAGCGTATTAACTCCTATTCTCAGATGCTGATCTTTCCTAATAAATATTTTAAGGGTTTTTTTAAAGCAATAAAAGCACATTCATTATGATAAGAAAAGGGTAATTTAAGTAGTGTACTTGCATATATAAACTCCAGGAACTGAGAGCATTAGATCATCTGCAAAACAGTTACTAAAACTTGTATCAATGTAACTTTACCTAACTATGGTAGAATCTGAGAGAAGAAAAAGGGGAGGGGGAGAGTTTTACAGACAAAAATCTGGATAACTCTCCCTGTGAAGACAGACAAGTCAATTAAAGATATATTCTAATCTTAACACTATAGCAAATTTAACATCAGAACACACCATCTACTTTCTTTAAACATTTAATCTGAGAATTCTTATGACACAATTTCATTAAAGGTACTAGAATTACTGTATGTACCAAAAATTAAAATGAAAAATCATAACCAAATGTTTCACTCATCCTGGTACATACTATATCATATATGTAAAATACATAATATTCTGTCATTTACAATGAAAACAAAAGTCATTAGCTATAATACCTATATTATAATCTATATATAGATTATATATAGAATATATATAGACTATATAACTATATTATAATCACTATAATAACACTACATTGTCAAATACCTATAAAGAAATTACTTAACTGATTCCATTATCAGGCCAACATGTCTAACTTTCTACATGGCAAATCTGTCTGTCCTAAATATGAAATCATTCAGTATAAAATTTCAGGGGACTTTAATAGCAATAGTAAAAAAAACAATCACAAAAGATTGACAAAATTTAACTATATTAGACTCTTAAACTTCTCAAAGTAAAAATATAAGTGATAAACTTAAAAGGCAAACAATAAACTGGAAAAATATCTTCTGTACTTATGACAAAGGATTAGTATCTTTATGATCTGATAAGCTCATAAAAGATTAAGAGCCCAACACAAAAATATGATCAAATAATTCATAGAACATAAATAGTTAAATACACTTTGAGAAAATTTGACTTCTCTAGAGTCAAAGTGTAAATTAAGTGATATATCATTTTCACCTATCAAAATAGCAATCTTTAGTTATAAAAAGCTACAATAAATCCAACAAGAAGTGTGTTAGAAATACAAACATAAAAGAAACCCTACAAATATACTGAGATAAATGATGCTTCTGGAAGAACCAGATCAAAATGAGAATGGTATCAGTTCTTGCTAACCTTATTTAATGAAATGTTGAAAAGACAGAACTTAAGTTGATTCCCCAGTTTTCTGGAACAGTAAATGTATAATACTATCTTTTTAAAAAAGATATCAAAATATACCATAAAGCAAAAGTACTTAAAAACACTGGCATAGGAATAGACACATATCAGCAGAAGAGAAAGCTAGGTTGAAAACAAACCCATATGGATATGGGAAATCAGAGTATGATAATGGTGGCATTTCAAATGAGTTGGGGAGAGACATAATGGCACAAATGGCTACCTATTTTCTAAAAACTGAGATTCCTATTCTCATACCATATGAAACAATTAGAGATGGAGCCAAAAAATCTAGTAAAATAACAAACTATAAATGTAATAGAAGAAAATGGAAGAGAATTTTGGGATTAGGCCACCTAAGAAGCCATTTAGTGGCAGGGAATGAATATCTATACTTTACAGAGAGCACTTCAAATCAATTTTGAAAAGATAAACCTTGAAAGAAAAACATGTAAAAGATAGAACTGACAGTCCACAGAAGAAATATAAATGACCAAAAAAATGGGCAGAAGCACAACCTTATTAGTGATAAGGGAAATGGAAATTAAATGAGATAATCATATGGGTAAAAGTTATAAGGCTGATAATATCCAGCAGAGGTACAGGGAACTGGACACTCTCATACAATATTGGTACATATTATAGTACTTATTTCCAATGTTAAATGCATAGACTGTCACCTGCCATCACCATTTCTAAGATTTTATCCTATAGAATCACTTGCATAAGTACATAAGCACGTATGTATAGGGAAGATCAATGCAGTTTTATTTGTATGTGGAAAAAGTAGATATAGGTGTTTTTAAAACACTTTGTTTGTATTTATTTGGTTGCACTGGGTCTTAGTTGCAGAATGTGGGATCTAGTTCCCTCGCCAGGGATCAAAACCGGGGCCCCTGCATTGGGAGCGCAGTCTCAACCACTGGAGCATCAGGGAAGTCCCAAGGTGATTTTTTAAAGTAGAGAAATCTGTAAGTAAACTACAGTTCTATTTATTCTATGGGATATAACACAACAATTAAAAAGAATGAGGTTGATCTGTATGCAGACAGAGAAGGGTGTCTGATATATCACAGAAAGAAAAAAACAAGTTGCACAACGTCACCTCTATATATACTATGATGCCATTGTATTATGAACAGTGCATATATGGATACATATGTAAGAGTGTATGTATCTAAGAAAGGTTCCGAGAAGATATACAAACCATTATTAGTAGTTACTCACAGAGTGTGATTCTGGGGTGAAGAGAGGGCTTTGTGAATTAATTTAATAGTACCATTGTACTATTTAAATTTTTTAACAATGGGCAGTATACTACCTTTGTATTTAAAAGAATTCGTAAAATACAATGTGCTGAAAGGAGGGGGTAAAGTCAGCCACTGCTGACGGGAATATAGTCTAGCACAATCTTTCTAGAAAGTAGCATGGCAGTGTGGATTGAGGACCTTAAAAAGATTAAACCTTTTGACCCCAGCAATATTATTTTGGGAAATTTATTCTGAAAATTATTTGCACATGAAAATGTGAGGAGGAAGCTAGTCACAGCACCTTTGTTTAAATTTTTCATGGTTGCTTACTGGTTTTTTTCCTATTCAGAACTGTGAAATATTTTACATTTTTTAAAGGTATCATTTTTAATAATAATTGTAAAAGAATTATCTGCATGAAAGAAGGAAAAATCTTCCTTTCCACCTTCCAATTCCAACTGCTCTGCACTCCCAGCTCTTGCCCTAATTTTCTTGCTTCCCTTTCTTCATATTCACTCCCTCCCTTCTCAAGGTACTACTGTTACGTAGTATCTGATATTTCTTTTCTCAGTCTCAAGGGTAGAGAGCTTGGTTTTGAATCCTGGATCTCTTGTCACAGACTTTGTGTCCTTGGACCTGAGACCTACCTCAGAGGGTTCCTGAATTAAAAGAGTTAAGGTACTTAATCTAGAACAGGGCCTGGCACATAAGACACGCTCAATAAATGTCAGCTGTTATTTTCTATGCATATGCAAATCCAAGCATACTGCTCTACATCTTGCCCTTTTCCATTTAATATATAAATGCAAATACCCAAAATATAAGACCTGACATTTGAGTTTTTACTATACCAGATGTGCTGTGCAGTTTACATGCATTATTTCATTTGCGTCTCGAAACTGCCCCATGAGGTTATATCAGTCATCATCCCCATCTCCCATTTTACAGAAGAAAAGTAAATTCAGAAAAGTTAAAATTATTTTGCCCAAGATCACAAAGCTGGGGAAGAGCAGAGCTGGGACAGACACATGTCAGTGAGTGACTTTATGTTCTAGAAGTATTAATACTGACTATCTAGGAAATAAACATTTTTATAAGCTCCTGCAAGGTAGAAAACTGCTAGCTATACATATGCTTATGTATGCATATTAGTGCTCTTGAAGGACACAAAAGAAACTGATCCTAGATGTTGCCTTCAGCGAAAAAATTTGGAAACTGAGAAACAAGGACAAGGATGAGAGGAAAGCTGCCTTTCCAGTACTTAGTAAATCTATTCTATGCACCTAAACTTAAAAGGTTTTTAAAGACCTTGATACCACATTAGGATCTCCCTAAATTTCCATTTAATAAAAGTAATGGAGATTGGAAATTGCCAACATCCTGGGTGATTTCACTGTCCACATGGACAATCCAAGCAACACGTAGTCATTCAGCTCCTTAATCTTCACTAATGTCCTCCATCAACCACCTAATCCCTATAATCACACCCAGATACCTCATAATCACCTAAAAGGATTCTCTCTCTGAAATCACTGCCTCATACCGTGGGACCACAGATGATTGCTTTCCTAAATAGTTTCATTCTCATTGTTCTCCAATCTTACCAGGACCTCCAGTCTATTAATTCCTTTCAGTTTATTTTTCTCTAGCAAATATTCTAAACTTCCTATCCCTTTACTTCTTGGTTGAACTCACTTGGAAAAAATCCTGATTCTGAATGAACCAACTAGCCACTCTCTCTGTGCTACACCCAGGATCCCGAGTTGCTGGAGGAAATGTCACACAAGCTGACAGCATCATTTTATAAATTCAGGGTTACTAACCTCAACTGCTCCAATAAGGTCTGGAAACTTTACACTTCTTTAGGTCAACTTTCTCCCCTGGTCTTCACAACTAGTATTTCAAAACTTTCTCCTTCAACTTCCAACCCTCACCCATCTCCCTACACTTTCCCCCACAGAGAAAACAGACCTAATAGGAACCACCTATCTTCCTTCTCTCCTATTACAGTAGAAAGGTTCTCCTTATCACAGGGCAGTTGTTCCACCTGCACTCAATCCTCCTCCTTGTACCTCCAATCTCTTCTTGTCCATTGAATCCTTTCTTGTAAGCATTAACAACTAATCTCCCTCCCCACAAAGGCCAACTAAGTGAAAGAAACCAAGCTGAAAAGGCTACATATTGTATGATTCCAAGTATATAACATTCTGGAAAAGGCAAAAGTATGGAAGATGGTACAGAGATTCTCAAATCTGATATTTCAAAACACAGTTCATGTTATATCAAGCTAACAGAACAGACTGAATTATATAGTATTTATCACTTTAAGTATTAGTAAAGTAGGTACTGAGCCACAGATGGCAAATGATCAATACACCACCAAAGGTATCAATTCCTCTTTGCTCTATAGACTAGTGCTGTACAATTCTCAAAGACAGTCCCTGAAATACAATCCTATTACCCCCACCATAAATTATAATCATTAAGTAGAACATATGTTTCCCATTAGAATAATGAAGTAAATGGAAGTTGTTTCTGACAAAGCATCCGGTATCTAATAAATTCAAGCTAGATAAACGTGATAAAAGTCTAAATTCAATAAATAGAAATTGCCATATTTTTAAATTGCAAAGTTATGCTCCAAGTTCTACAATATGAGTATATACACACACTACATATGTCACTAATACAGGGAACCCCAATATGCTATAAAGTATACACCGAACCCAAATTTCAAATCAACTGTATCCTAAGTTTGAATTGTAGTATTCCTGCCAGTTCTACTAAAAGAAAAGTCCTCTCGAAAAGTATGAATTTAGATCTTCCTCATTAAAAAGTTTCTCAAAGCAAAACGGTGGTTAAAATTATTTCACTTTGTGTAGTCTGCAGTGACTTATCCCCACCACTAGATGGTACTATCAGCTTCAGAAACTGAGGGAATAAAAGGGGCGATGTCTATAGGACTCATTGTTGTCACCCTTAAATACCCTGCCCCAGTATGTTGATACACTTGCCAGATCATTAAGTCTCAATCCTTGGTTTACTGCATGTGCTCACTAAAATTTTGAAGAGAATCAAATAAATACATTGTTAAAATCTGAAGCAATGAAAGGTGAGAAAGCTTACTCTTAACCTTTCACTAAAGGTTTTTCAACTCAATTCTAGAATTAAATGAAAAAACTGAAGGAAAACACTATAAAGTTTATCAGTTGTACTTTATCAATCAAAAAAGATTCTGTTCTTATATTTGTCCAGTATCTTTATTAATAATAAGTTTTTGCTAAAGACAGTCTTTAACCAGCACTTCTAAAGTATTTAGATTAATCTGGTCCTAAAGGGAAAACAATACTATTTTGTATTATAAAACCAAGACCTAAGAAATCAAAAAGGGCCACAAATTTTAATGTGCTAACACTGATAATTAGGTAAGTCTTTATAAAAGAGACAACTTCTTAAAACAACAGGCTCAAATCATTCTTAATTCTAAGCAACATGCTCTCAGAAGCTAACAAAAACTTGAAAGATCTCTAATCTAAATGAAAGGATAGAACAATCTCAGATTAAATCTGAGCTTTTCATATTGCTAGTAAGAGTATCAAAACCATCTGTATGAGAAATTTGAAACAAGTCAGAATTCAGTTTCAGAACTTTCCCATACGTTTTAAAGACCAACTATACAGCTTGGCTAAGAATATATAAACATGACTGTTCTGGTTTTGTACAAATTTAAGTGGAAACAAACCATAAAATAATTTTAAAGGTTTGTATTTTAAAATTGATTATTTCTTATGAACATGTCTATATTAAGGGGAGTGAAAGTACTTCAGTGTGAATAAAAATTCAACAGAAAGGTTGTTTATCACAAAATGTACCAGTATTTCTAGTCCACATTTTCTTTATCTGACAGTAGCAAGGACTCTCTATAATTATTACCTTTACAACCACTAACATAGTCACCTGAACACAGAAACCCATAACCACTGGCATCATTTCCCCCTAAAGATAAATATATTCTCCATGTACTCCTTACAGGAATTTAAGGTAAAAGTTTTCTTTAAAAATTCAGATCTTTTTCACTATTAGTTTAATGTAAACTTTTCACATTAGTTTATCCAAATGCTTTTCTCTTTTTTTCCCATTGTTCTGGTTCATTCATAACTTGAGTAATTTTTATAGTGCCTTAATTTAAAATGAACAAACATGTTCTCTTAAAATGAACAAACATGTTCTCTATACTTAAGTATCTTCATTATAAATCTTAATAATAGGAATAAAAATTCATTTGCAGATATAATAAAACTGCTCTCAAAAGGCTTTGAACCTCTGTAGGAACTGGGTTAAGTATTCTTTAAAAAAAAACAACTGAAGTATAGTTGATTTACAATGTTGTGAAAAATCTGGAATGCTTCATGAATTTGCATGTCATGATTGCACAGGGGCCATGCTAATCTCCTCTGTATTGTTCCAATTTTAGTATATGTGCTGCTAAAGCAAACACCCGAGTGCTTTTCTTAATTCTTCAAATAGCATTCAATTTTAAGACACCTCTTGTGGTGAAAATATAGTATAATTCGCTCATATTTTACTCAAATTTCCTCTTGAAATTAAAAAGTAGCTGAATGACGTACCTTCAGAATTATGTGCAGTTTTCTTGTGTTTTCGACAATAAACCCTACAAGAAACGAAAAAATTAAAAATTACCAAGTAAACAAACCAACTCATTTTTCAAACTAAGAATGAGCAGTATACTTCACCCCATTCACTAGATTCCAAAAACCTTATCGTTAAACTTTCTATGCCATTTCTCGGAGCAGTCAATTCCCTACCAAAAACACCCTTTGCAACGGATGATGAGATGCTTGGAATCAGGCACAAGTTTTTTACAAAGACCTAAAGAAAGTATGACTTTAAGAAAGCTAAGAGAAGTTAAATAATTACATGTATATCCCTTGTGAAGGTTTCTCTCGTATCTGAGCTTTGTCATGCAACGCACAGTGGTAGTGGTATGTCCTGTGACAAGTCTTCACGTCACAACCGATTGTTGCTCCGGGACAATGGCACAAAGAGCACATCTACAGCAAAACAATAAAATAGTATTATTAGTGTGTGCTTTTGCTACAGCTATGATATCAGGTTAGAGGCATAGCAAATCTCTGTCAAGGAAAAGAAACTGGTTATTGAAAAGTTCTGTAACTAATATTGTTATTTTTCTTATATTTCTCACCTAGAAATAATTCAAATAAAATTCTACTGGGAGTATTTTTTCCCATGTTAAACAACGACAAAATTAATGGAATATTATTGATGCTACTGTTGTATTGTGGTCAAGAGAAAATCTGAAATGCTGCAGGAATGTAAACTGTAGACCTTTTCACAATCCAGATCTTCCTGGAAATGAGTAACTGGGGAAAATGGCTCATACCAGAAAAAACTGTCCTTCACATTTCCACTTATCAGTGAGAATTTTTAGAAAAGAAATCTCACATACTATTTGGGAACCTGGTAAAATCAATTTCAAGTGAGAGAGGGAAAGAAGATAAAAGAATTAGGTAGATTTTTAAATCCCTCAAGCCCTAAAAATATTCTATGATGTCAAACTGATTGTGAAAACATGCTCATCTATTTTAATTTAATCTGTTACTTACCTTTCACATCATGAATTCAAGCAAATAGATAAAACAGATGCTTTCAACATATTTTAATACAATTTACCTCTGACTTTACTGGATAATTCATATTGTTTAACTAGCTCACGTTTAAATTTAGAAAAAAATTCTTTAAGAAAAGTACATAACGATGACTGTTAGTGGTTTTGATTACCATATCATAGTATACTGTACTATGGTGGTGGTTTAGTTGCTAAGTCAAGTCCAACTCTTGCGACCCCATAGACTGGAGCCTGTCAGGCTCCTCTGTCCATGGGATTCTCCAGGCAAGAATACTGGAGTGGGTTGCCATTTCCTTCTCCAGGGGATCTTCCCTACCAGGAATCAAACCCAGGTCTCCTGCATTGCAGGCAGATTCTTTACCCACTGAGCTACGAGGGAAGCCCATTATGAGTGGACTTTTAATGAGGCTCTCTCCTAAGCTATAAATGCCATGCCAAAATAAATTCACAGGAAGGTAAATCTTAAAAACTGTTCACTTTGTTTCTTGGTAGGGATGCCTCATTGGGAACTGTTCTCATTCCTCTTTACTTGGCCCCTAAGTAATTTTGGTGTACCAAGAGGCTAATGTAAATTCTAATAAAATACCTTCTATTTCTCTAAGCAAGTCAAACACTCAACCTTTCATTCAAGCTATCATTTAAAAAAGACTCCTATATAAGTCAGAAACAGAAACATTCTCAATACAGGTACTTCCCAGAAAACACGAGGGCCAGTGCCCATTATTAATGCTAAAGAAATACACCACTTCCTTAAATAAATACAGAAACTTCAAAGCAATACTGTAAAAAGAAACACTGTGCCAAATTATCAAGCAAGGCAAGTTGTTAAATCCTTTTGGGTGGCTTATAAATTGTTAAGGACATGGAACATTTGTACTCAGCTTATGAGGTTCTATTATTTTAGTAAATTATACTTCTAATTAAAAAAACATAGACTGATTATAGAAATTGCAGAAAACACAAAAGAGCACAAAGAAAATTAAAAAATCATTCATACCAACCAAGTGTAGACACCATTACAGTGTTGCAATGCTTATGTGAAAATATTTTTCTCTGTAATTCTATACATATTAATCACCTGGTTTTTAACTTAATAAATTGAACATTACCACTACTTCATTAAGAGCTGTACTGAAAGTAGCTCATTTCGAAATTACACTGAAAATGGGTTTGCACAGGTACATTTGGAAAATATTGAATGCAATGAGCAAGCAAAAATAAAAGGAGAGGTACTGTTACAAATCCCGTACCAGCTCAGCACTGGCATACATATAGTGAGATGGCCACTTTCAGATACTGCTGGAAATTGGTATACTCTCTGGACAGCAACTTGCCTTATTTATCACAGAGCTTATTAAAAGTGTATATACTCTCTGATCCAGTATTTTTCCTTTTATTAACCTAGTCTACAAAAGAAATCAGACTTAATTTATATGCAATCATATTCACTGAAGAATTATTTAGAATAACTCCAAATGTAAAACCACCTGTGGAAAACAGCCATTGAAAAATGTTTAAATAAGTTATAGTACAACCATATGTAGGAATGTTCTTTACTCTTTTCAAAAACATTTTAATGGCATGGGAAAAGGTTTATGCATAGTATCAAGTGAAAAAACAGGACACAAAGTTAGGTATGCAAATTATGACCCCAATTATGTTTATAGCTTTATTCTTTGAAAATAGGTGAAAGTAAACACAGTGAAATGCTGAGTGAGTATCTCTAATTGGTTTTCTGTCTCATAATTTCCTATATTTTCTGATTTTTCTACAATGGGCAAATTACTTTTGTATATGAAAAATTATTTTAAAACCATTGGGAATACTCCAGCAAATGATTTCAATCCCCATCTCTCAGTTTATTGAGAATGAGAAGGAAACCAAATACCAAAATATATCAAAATGTGTTTTGGTTGGTTATAAATTCAAATCTGCCTAAAGTATAACCAGTTAACTACAGCAACTCAGGACAAATAAATTTTCTGAGTGAGAAAAAGCTTATTCTCATTTTTATTTTGTCAGTTTCTCTCAAGGAAGAAAGGAAAGAGGAAGATATACCAATAAAAATGTTTTCAGAGAGGAAGATTCTTCTCAAGGTTAGGAGTAGGAATTTTTCTTCATTAGAATTTATAGGAAAAAGAAAGAATTTACAAGATTTTATGCAGCATTCATATACCAGCAGATATTTCTGCTTGTAAATACATTCTGGGAAGGTATGAAGAAAATACCAAAATATTATCCAGAGTAAAACTAAATATGAAATGTAAATTTGCTTATATACCTGTGAGTACAGAATGGGAACACTACTGTTATGTTCAAGATATCATTGCTATGTTGCAACCCATATCATTGCTATGCTGAACCCCTGAACGCCTATGGGACTTAAGATAGCATATTCATTTTGGCTCTTACCATTTTACTTCTTTGTATGACTAATTATCTTTGTAAATGTATAGATTTTATCTACTGATTGCTTCTAGACCAAGTTTTTTGAAAGATAAACACTGTGACTACCATGTAGCACTCAATAAACATTTTGATTTTAAACTATGTTACTGAAAATTTTAATATCATATACCATATTTTTTTCTCATTCATGTTTTTAACATCTGCAGACTTGACTACTTATCTTCAAGTATGTCTAAAAAATATTTAAAAGTCTGATTTGAAAAGGTAAAATGGAGAACAATCCAGTTGAAGGGGCAGAGAATGAGCAGAGAGAATGAGGAAGAGATAAAAAGACAATTAAAGACATAAAAATCCCAATTAAAGTTTGGAAACTAGATAGGTGGCTAGTATTCTTTTCTTTAAAAAAAAAATATGGATAATAAAATAGAGAGGACTTCTACTGGAAAAAAAAAACAGTTGAATAATAGGAAAATAACCCCTGCCCTGACACGGCAAGGCACTACTAGCTGGCTGGACCAGAGTGATGTTATCCTGTGTTCCTCTTTACACACACCATTTATTTGCCCTTCAATCAGTTATAGGCTCTACTGGGCCCTCACCAGAAGTGTGTTAACCTGCCATTTAACATCATGCTTGCACTGCAGTCAGAGTGCTCTCAAATGTGGTGAAATGCAAGTTAACCTGATGGGAACACATTTTTCAAGGACAATGGTGGACTTCCTCCTTGAAAAAAGGTCTTTTCCCACATACCAAATACACATATCAAATATTCTGTTGAAGGCCAACTTCCTGTCTTCAGGATAGGTATAATGTCAATTCTCAGCTTATCCTGCCTATACCCTGATTTCAAGTTCTTTAAATAGAGGTGAAAATGTCTTTGTTGTTAATGATTTTTCTTTTACTTTTATCCCTCTATTCAGTTTGCTATCTAGTAGACCTAACAAATTCAACAATTTGTCTTCCAAAATAGAGAGATTAGAAAATAAGACTCAACAGATGTTTGCATAACATGGTATCTTTTTTAAAATTTTTAATAAAAATTACATATATTTAGGATATACAGCATGTTTTAATGTACATATACATAGTGAAATAATTACTATAGTTGAGCTAATTAACATACCCCTCTCTCCAATATAGTTGCCATTTTTTGGTGCATTGGTATAAGCCCCTGAAGTCTACTGTCAGCAAATTTCCAGGATACCACAGAGTATCATTAACTATGGTCATCATGTTGTACAACAGATCTCTAGACTTATTCATCCTACATTAAGTGCAACTTTGTACCTTTTGACAAACATCTCCCATTTCCCCGACTCCTCCTGCCCCTGATAACCAGGGTTCTACTCTCTGGGAAGCTATACTATATTAATATTCAGTTGGGCCAGACAAGCAGAGTCTCAAGGAGCTAATCCACAAACAAAAGAGGAACGAAGTCATGCATGAGAGTAGATGAACAGATCTGAAAGGACTATGACTTAGCTAAAGTCCTGCAGGAGCCCAAGGTTGGAACTTATCTGCTCCTCAGTCAGCTGATCAAGGCCAGGACTGAAATTCACTCTACAGAAGGAAGAAGTCTTAAGTAATAAAAAGACAAATACTGCTTTGTTAGTAGCTATGGGGGAAACACAGGGAAAAACTCAAGACCACAGACAGAGACAAGGTAAAACAAATGAGATGCCAACTTCTAGGACAGGTAGAAAGAAAAGGCTCTTGAAGACAAGTTCTAAGACTTAGTTTGCCCCGCTCAATTGCTGTGTATCTACTATGTATGTCAGTAACTGACCACAAGTGTATAGGTATAAATTCTCATAGCCAAGTAGTTACTAATCTCAAGACACTTGTTCCAAGAAAACTGCTACAAATGTACAGAGAATGCAACAGATTTCCAAAAAAAAAGTCTGTAGAGAAAAAAATACCAGAAGCACTTGGAGTTGGGACTAGGGTACCTAAGATATTTTCACAGGAGAGATGAGACAAAAATTAAGTGAGAGCAGTTTACCTTACACTAGTGTTTGTCACTTTGTATTTTTTTTAATAACAGAAAACATTACCTCTAGTTATTAATAATAAAATAATTAGGTCTAAATGGAAAGCTAGAAAGCAAAACTGAACTCTTAAAGTTGTCTAAGTCATTTTAAAAATAACTTGATAGATTAGGACCTTAAATTCTCCAAGTGCTTCTAAAAAACAGGGCCACTGAAAAGTACTTTACTAGAGTGACAGACTAAATCTAAGCAGTTACTGAATAAATAATTTCAGAAGTCTTTTAGAAATCAGAGGGCAAGGAACTAATAATAAGTAAGCCTAACAAGCTCTTACTTAACCTAGTCTCCTGACCTTGCTCTCAATATCACATACTCCAACTCCATCCAACTTTATGAATCATCATTATTCTTACGATTGAAACTGCCCACTCTGGCCAGGCACCATAGTAACCATTTGCATGAGTTGTTTTATGACAGGAGATCCTGATAAGGAATACAGAACTAATAAGCCACCACCAACCAGAAGAGTTCAGGAAAGGTCGAAAGGAGACACCGCGTGTCCGTCCACTTCCCAGAACTCCTCTCACTAGCGTCCATCTTGACTGAACAATGCGTGCGCCACCAGGAAAGACTCTGAATTAGAATGATTGGCCAAAGACCACTCGGAAACTAATCCCATCACCATAAAACCCGAGACTGCGAGCCACACAGCAGAGCAGTTCTCCTGGGTTCCCTTACCCTACTGCTCTCCACCCGGGTGCCCTTTCCCAATAAAATCTCTTGCTTTGTCAGCACATGTGTCTCCTCGGACAATTCATTTCCGAGTGTTAGACAAGAGCCCAGTTTCAGGCCCTGGAAGGGGTCCCCCATCCTGCAACATTATGAGGAATATAAATTCTCTTATTGGAGCTTTTGAAATTTGTTTTACTTATCTGAAAGATTCAGATTCAGAGTTTTTCGGAGCTCAGATCTCTATGTTTAAGCTCTAAGATGTAGGTCTTACAGGCTGAGGGTACTCTAAAGTGCCATACTGCTTGCTATACTTAATCTGTGAACACCAAAAATCCATGCTCAAATAAGTACCAAGACATCCCCCCCAAATCAGACATAGATTATTTTATATTATTGGTTAGGTTATCTTCCATTACCACAAGTAATTACATAATGACATAAATTTACAGTATTCTCAACTGCAAAGAAGTATTAAATGAAGGCAAAGGAGAAAAAAATTTGAATTTT
Organism: Bos indicus x Bos taurus; assembly: GCF_003369695.1. Taxonomy (NCBI): domain Eukaryota; kingdom Metazoa; phylum Chordata; class Mammalia; order Artiodactyla; family Bovidae; genus Bos; species Bos indicus x Bos taurus. Next base: position 127,783,480 of record NC_040105.1, read on the forward strand.
TAAAATATTAATTTGTTCAGTAATAGCCAAAGACCTGATTTTCTCCACCATTAGACTTGAAGTTTCTCTTTGGCCTCACATTTATTCTCTTTAGTCACCTCCAAAGTAAAACAAAGTTATTTTTCTTTTTATAAATGACAGGTAAAATATCTGTGCACATTTAATCTGCATGCCATCATCCGAACTTTGAAAACAATTCACAGCTCTGTGAATACCTTCATGCTGCATGTACACTTAGTTACACAGGTGACGATGAAGCCAGGGAAATCTTCCGGAAAAAACTTACCTGTTTTCCCCCCAAAATACTCTAAGGCAAGCCCAATTCGGCCCATCTCCTGTCTTCACAAAGAAAGTTTTACTGGAACACAATCACACTCCCTTCTTTGGGTACTGTCTATAACTGCAACTGCAACAATATGGCTAGCAAAACCTTAAATATTAATTATCTAATCCTTTATACAAAGTGCGCCAACCCCTGTCCTAAGGCAATGATCCATAACTGAGTGCTCATCAAAAATCATTTGGGAACCTTTTTAAACCCACTCACCCTCCTTTCTGATTGCTGGTTAAGTATCCCTGATCTAAGGATTTAGTAGCACTATTAAGTCCGTGGGCATTTTGTGCTTCTTTGTATATAGTAAGCAGTGGTAACATTCTATACACTTTGGGTGCTTCATTTTACCCTTAATGAATGCCAAATAAGCCACATACTCTAAATAGCACTGGAGGTGATATACGTATAATTATGGCTGATTTGCATTGTTGTATGGCAGAAACCAACACAACATTGTAAAGCAATTTTCTTCCAATTAAAAAATAAATTTAAAACATAGCACTGGCATTTACTACTCTGTACTTGTTAAAAAGTACTTCCTCCTCCTTGAAACTGTTCCCTCTTTGAGTTCTACAGTATCATTTTCCCAGTGGAACACACTTTAAATGTCACTCTCTCTGAAGTCTTCTGATTTCTCAGGTAAAATTAATTATGGTCCTCTCTCCAAGATCTCCTGTGGCATTCTTTACATTCTAGGCTAAAGTACATGTATTCATGATCGCATACAAAGTGCCTAACATTGTGCTTGGTACAAAGTAGGTGCTTAATTAAGTATCTGATAAATGGACAGACAGATGATTTCTAGACTCTGGATAGAGGCTTTGAATACAATGCCTAAGGAAAACAACAAAAATTTAACACCCTACTGGGAGAGTGAAGGTTGAAGAAACATGGAAACGCCCTTGTTTGAGGCATACACAGCTCTTCACCATCCTGAACAAATAAGCAACCCGATCTTTCCTTCTAGATTTCTCTCATTCCTCTTCAAACAGCTAGAATTGCAAACAACACTAAAACACTGATTAACCAAAACAGAGGAATTTTATGCCTATACTCTTATCTCCATGGGCAATTTACACCTAGCCCATTATTAAAGCTTCACACTATTGTCCCATTGAAGCCCTTCCCTCCTTCAAATTCAGCCAATTAAGGAGTGCCCACTTAATAGAGTACAATTGAGCACAAATGAGATGTCAAGCACCGTGCTAAGTGTTTTCCATGCATTCCCCAGCCCCCACCCCCACTTAATCCTATGCTGGGCAAAAAGAATAGTCTTTGCTCTCCCAGAGCTCACAACACAGTGGAGAAGAAAGGCTTGCGCACGTGTAACAAATACAATGCAGGGTGTCAAACCCTGTGTCAAAGATGAAGGTCGAGTTGGACTCAAAAACCAGAGTTCTGAGAGGCAGCTAGGAGATGAATAACGTCAGTACATGCACAGCAGTGGGGGACAAGTGGAGGATATTCAGGAAACAGCTAGAATGAGATAGGGGATGAGATAAACAATGGAAATGGTGGGTTAAGTTATGCATTCTGAAGGGTAGATATTCTATAGGCAGAAAGGAATCAGTAAAGGTTTGGAGTCAGGGAGTGAGTGGTATTAGGTTATAAAGGTAGAGATCAAGTAATTACCAGCACTATGCTGGAAGGATGGAAAGAGGAAGACTGGATATAGGGTCGCAATAAGAAAGAATGCTGAGACATCCCAGAAATAGAATCGATGTGAGTAATATGGAAGGAAGGTATAAAGGATTCAGAAAGAGAATCGGGTTTCAGGGCAGGGAGATGATGAACAGTGGAATAGACAGGTTGAGTTTAAGATGCCTGCAGGACATCCAGGTACAGCAGACAAGTATGCTGCCGTTATTGTATTTCACTTTCCACAATGTATATCACTTGTCTCCTGAAAAATCCTGCTTTGCCCTTCCCTTCCCTTCTTACCTGACTTGAAATCCTGTCTAACGTTTACAGACCCTGAAATCATCCCACCTTTCTCAATTCTAATCTATTACTGCCAGTCTCAGTGGCCCATTCTCATATAGTTAACCTATTTCATGGACTCATACTTTTTTTCCCTTTTAAATCTTACCATCTCTGGGATATAGTCTTAGCTACTTAAATTGGCATGACTCCTCCCACACAAAATAAAAAGGTGTATCTATAAATTGTCATACTGCAGATTCATATATGCAGATCATATCTAGATTATGATCTCTCAAAACCAGATATCCTGTTTCGCTGGGGTGCCAAGCACTCAACTGGTAGTGAGTAAACAACAAAGTCAATATGTAGAATTATAGAATTGGTCTTTTTATTTTCAGAGGCTACTAAAAATATCTTGCAAGTAGCAGAGACTCAGAATATTCTTAGATAGTATGTAGGTAGGATTTTTGTTCTAAAAACTAACAATGCTATTAACAGACTATATTAATAGCAGCCTGATAATGTCCCAAATTCAGTATTATTTCCATCTTTATTAGAAAACTATTAAGCTTTAATTGTAAAATGTGATTTGGGGTTAGGGAGCTTAAAAACAGTCTAGTATAGCCTAGTGATTAAGAGTTCTGGCTTTGGAGTTAACTGGCCCTGGATTCAAATTCTAGCTCTGCCACTTACCAGCTATATGATCACAGTCAGGTTACTTCTCTGAGCCTCAGGTTCCTAATCTGTAAAGTGAGACTAAATACCTTCCTATCTCACAATATGACTGTGAGGATTAAAAAGGATCATGTATTTAAAGTACTTAGCCCAGTCCCTAGCACATACTAAATGTTCAATAAATGTTAGCTATCTCTGCTACTGAAGAAGAAAACAGGAAAAAATGTTCAGAGGATTTCTCAAGACGTGAGAAAAATTTAGTTTAAAAAGGAGAAAGTTTAGGAATGATCTGAGGATAGTTATCAAGTATATGAAGGACTTTTCATTCTTAACACAGGAAAAAAAATACTTCCCTTAATGGAAAGAGACAGACCTAGAATAAATGACTCTAAATTAAATGAGATATTTGATTTATATAGAAGGACGAATTTCTCAACTGTGAAGAGTGTTATATAATACTGGTCCTGTTTCAGCTTGCTTGGGTAGAATCACAATTTCTTAATATATTTAAATATAAGATAGACAAAAAAAAAATCTGTTATATGGCTTGTAGGTAATCTTGCCTAAGGGGAAGGAAAGTGAAATGGCTTCTTAACCCCTTTCGGTCTTAAGAGTTCTTGATACATTTGACACAGGTACCAATTAAAACAGTTCATTATTTGATGTAGATATTTTTTTGGGGGGAGATGGATTTTGGTTCCCTGACCAGGGCTCGAACCTGGGCCCAGCAGTGAAAGCGAGTTCTGATCACTGGGCTACCAGGGAATTCCCGCATAGATACTCTTAACGATCTCAACACCTAGCTCCATTCATCAAGAGTATGTTCTTCAATATTCCTCCCAAGTGTCTCCTTAAACAAAACGAAAACAGCAACAATAACTCATAATTTTACTTGGAAATTTGCATTTCTTGGCTAGATAGCTGGAGAATAAGAGTAAATGGTACAGATGTTGTATCTCCACATATGGATTCAACAGGAACTAGAAACCATTCTGGAAAAAACAATTTGTCTTAATTGCAAAAAGACTTTCAAATTATAAAAACCTTATATGCTGGCAAATGTCTTGATGTAAAAGAGATAAACATGTTCATGCAGAATGGCTTTTCTCTCCAATTCTTATGGCTGACGTGATAATCTTGGAAAGTGGACTATGGCAGCAAGAACACAGAAACTAGCCACCTGTACCCTTCTTTTTTGTGGCTTCCCATCCTTTCAAGACTCTGACGCACCTGGCCACCTATATATTCACACCTTACATCCAAGCCTCTTCTCTTCATGGTTTTCTTTGGGGCAAGCATGAGATACAGACTGGAACCTGCCTTAAAAGGACCTATGGACCAGCACTCTTGCCTTTCATTACTTTCAATGGATATTGACCCACTTCTCACCTAGGAATCTAGATGAAAAAGAGCCAGGGCAAACAGACTCACAAGATAAAACGCCTTAAAAAGTGAATTGTGCTTAGTTGCTCAGTTGTGTCCAACTCTTCGTGATCCCATGGACTGTAGTCCACCAGACTCCTCTGTCCATAGGAATTCTCCAATCAAGAATACTGGAGTGGGTTGCCATGCCTTCCTCCAGGGGATTCTGCCATATGGCAGGTGGATTCTTTACCATATGAGCCACCAGGGAAGCCCAAAAAGTCAATTAGGGAAGCTGATTATCTAGTTTTCACACAGTTTACCTACTTACATGAAACTCTTCACTTTTTGTCTTTCTTTCTGATTTATGCCCTTTTAATTGCTTAGATAAATCTACACAGGGAAAAGTAAAGAAGAAAACCAAAACCTGGAATTTTGGTTACTCAGTAATATTTCATGTAAAAATGATATAATGGAAGGGCCAAAACTAAGGGTAAAAAGGAGACTTAAAAATTATTTCAAAATTTAACATATAAATGCTACTCTAGTCCTAGGCCCTATGTAAATTATGCAAACCTGGCTCAAAAGTTCTCTCCTTCTGCCACTATTACTCAAGGCTGGATGCCCACAGCCTCAAAATTTAGGCTGCAGAACACCTTTCCTAAGGAACTTCCCTGGCAGTCCAATGGCTAAGACTCTGCTATATCACTGCCAAGGGAGCGGGTTCAATCCCTGGTTGGGGAGTGTCAAAAAAGAAAAGAAAAAAAAAAAAAAACCTTCCCTAAGGTAAAACTCTTTACATCTTCTCTAGCATGTTTTAGTTATGCAACATCACTGTATAGCAAGCAGTGATACAGCATTATCCATTTATACTGCTGGTAAAAATACAAATAAGATAATGACTTGTCTAAAGTTACATAATGTATCAGTGGCAGCTATTAGCAAAACAGGCCTCATGAATTCTCAACCCAGTAGGCTTTTCATTAGCCTACAATGTTAGCAGGGTCTTATTATTACTTATGAACAATAACTACAACAGGGCTGCCATTTTTAAAATCTTAACTATGTGCAGGCACCATGCTAGGTCCTCTACAGTTTCTTTTTAATTCTCACAATATCCCTGGGAGGCAGGGACTGTCGTTATATCCTTTAGGCAGGTGAAGAAAACACGGCTTAGAGAAGTAAAGAACTTGTGCAGAGTCACCCAGCTAGTCGGTAAGAGAGCTGGGATTCAAATCCCCGTCTGTTACTACAGCTTGTGGTCTTAACCTCCAGTACTGTTCTACTCCCTAGATCAAGGAATAAGCTTAGTTATGTATAACTCAGTAGGGCAAAAAAATTAACTCCCTACATCTTGCCATTAAAAATTAATCAAGACAATTTATAATAGTGAAATCTGTACAAAGTTCTGATGCTGTCTGCACAAAGGGGAAATTTTACCTAATTTAAGTAAATTAAATCTCCACTGAATTTAGCAATACTGATAGATGTATGTTGCTGCTTCTTATAAAAATAGGCATCGCATTTGTTAGTAACACAGTAACCTCAGGGACCAAAACTGCTCCCGTTCTGACTAGAGCAGCCGCATAGAATAACAACAATGCTAACAAGTCAGGGTGTAGACACGTTTTCCATGAATATTCATCAAGCCAAGGAAAAAACAATGGGTGATAAGGGTTACAGTACTACTAGTTTCGAGTTAGTAGTATTCTGTCTTTGTATCCAAATTGGTTTTTAAGGACTAGGAAATAAAAACATACTGCTCTGGTTCTCAAAACTCAGCAAGCACAGTAACATAAAGAAATCTAAAACCACCAAATGAAAAAAAGATCACATTTTTTTTTTTAATGGAGCATTCTAGTGTTATCTGCAGTTTTGGGGCTGGGAAAGATAAACGTTGTCATGGTTAAGGTCTCACTGCAACAACAACAAAAATGTCTGGCCTCTGAATTCCCAGTTCTGCCTATAGTGACTCTAGAGTTTAAGACTATGCGAAGGGTTGACTCATTGGAAAAGACTCTGATGCTGGGAGAGATTGGGGGCAGGAGGAGAAGGAGACGACAGAGGATGAGATGGCTGGATGCCATCACTGACTTGATGGACCTGAGTCTCAGTGAACTCCGGGAGTTGGTGATGAACAGGGAGGCCTGGCGTGCTGCGATTCATGGGGTCGCAAAGAGTCGGACACAACTGAGCGACTGATCTGATCTGATCTGATCCTAAAAACAAATCTCAAATGTTCTCTTTGAACTTCTTCATACTGCTTTTATTTTTAAACTATAGAAAACTGACTACTTTTCAAAATAGATTATTCCCGATATCAAAATGAGAGCCCTCCTTCCCATCAAGATTCTTTATGAGTATGAGATTACTCAGTGTCTAAGGACATAGATATATGTTCTGCCAAACCCATCTTTAAAATAAACACTTGATAGTGATTCAATAAAGAGCTCAGAAGAGAAAAATAACCAAAGAAGAAGAAATTATTTCAATGTAAACTATAATGTATCAAATACCACTTGAGACAATACTACTTTTCCACCAGAACAATACAGTATCTTGCCAAACTGGTTACTTGGTAGCGAAGACAACTGCAGGAACATTACACTGGTGAAGTTTCAGAAAAACTGTAAAATTCACCAAAAGTTATCCAAAGTCATAAATACTGTGTTGTATAACTGAATCACAGTAAAATATGCTGTTCAGACACTGGTAACATTTTCTTGTTGAAAGGGTTCTGTCATCTTCATTTGTAATGATCACAATTACTTTATCATGGAAAGTAAAAACATTTCAGAATTTTAATTTTAAAAATAAGCTTGAATGATGACTTTAACATAAAACATTCAAATTAAGCAAACTGCTTGTTTCTAAGTCAACACAGCTCGCAAAAAGATTTTAATACTTTTGGGGGAAAAAAAAGATAAATATACATATTGATTTACTCCTTTTTTGTTCATTGGCAGACAAATTAAAACTAGCCTTGCAGTTTGCTGATTTGGGGGGAAAAATAAGACTGCAATTTAAAAAAAATTACACTCAGTTAATAAGGCAATACACTTTAAAATAAGCAATTTCCTCCTTAATGAGCTTAAAATAAGTTTTATTCTCAAGAGGCAGAAATAGCAACTTACCAGCTTCGTGCCTCTTTTAATTTCCTTTTGGACATCTTCAATAGAAAATCCACCAAGACTTTCGTTATCAGAGTGTGATGAAACCAAAGCAGATGAGAACAGCTATAAATTACATTTAAAAGAAATTAAGGTTCATATAAAAAGAAATTACAGTGAAACGTAATTTATAGTGAATAAGATGCTAAATTTAAAAGGAAATAGTAAAGTAAAAATGACACAACATTAGTGAGGAACCATTTAGCCGTTTAACTGGTTTTGTTGTTGTTCTGTTTAGTATTCAGGAATATTCATTGTTAAGATTCTCCCGGTTTCAGGTCTCCTGGTTGCCGCGAGCATACTTACCATACACTTATGGTGTGCTGCCACCTTCTGGTTTTCAGATATTAGTAACTGTCCACATTCCTTGTCTCTATTTGACTTACAAAAGCCACATTTGCGCTGTCTTGTAGGCCCTTTTTTCTGTTCAACAGAGCTTGACATGATTTTTAAATTGCCTTTAGAATGCCACTTTATGCCTCAAGAAAAGCTACAGAGGATAAGAAGGGCAACAAAATGGTTAATTTGTTTTAAAAATCAATTTATACATTCATGTAAATTGTTTCATATTTGACCTAGGTTTTAATATGTGTAATTAAAAATAGCTACTTAGTATAGACAAATGAACATTGAAACCTCTGTAATTTTAAAAAGTGTACTATCTATGCATAAAGATAAATTAATGAAGTAACTGGGAAAAATCAAACTGCTCTCAATTAAGGGACATGTGAAATAATTAGAACTACTTCTGCATGGATAAATAAAACATGAACAATGTGTGAAATTAAAATAGTCATCTGCTGACATAATTAATGAAAAATATTTTTCATGTATACCGGGGTGCCCCTTCAAGGAGACAAAGAATTATATATCTAAGAGCAGAGCAAAAACCATTGAGAACTACACAATATCCAGAGTGAACAGAACTCTTTAATTGCACAATTCTGTAAAGTTCACATATTGATAATCCAACAAATGAGAAATAAATTTTATATAACCATGACTTTGGAACACTTATTTTTAAAATTTGAGTTCTTTTCAAGTTTAAAAAAATCATTTATACATCTTTATTAGTTTTTGCTACTGTATTCCTTTTGCAAGTAAAGGAAAACTTAAGTTTTACCGCAGTCTATTAAAAAACACAGACTTTAAGAACCAATCATTTATAAAAACAACTATGTTATCTGACTCTGAGATTTACTCCAAAAGTCTGCTTATTAAAGTTACAAACTGACAGTGGTGTTCTATATGCAGTAACTTTCATACTTAAATTAGTAATACTGTATAAAGGGTGGGAAATTTTTCTGAATGAGCCTTCAATTTAGTCAAAATTATAATTATAGGTAGTATAGTCAAACAAAAAAAGGGAAGAAAAGTTCTAACATGGAAGGTTTCAGATTTAGATCATCAGTCTCAACATGGATTCTTCAGAAGAACAAAAACAAATGTAAAATCAGTTACTTGAATTGTGCCGTTTTCCCAAATCAAAAGAACTAAGTAGCTCAGGACCTAGGTTACCATAACACACATTTCAACCAATAAAATCTCAATTTTTTATCTTAAAACTGACTAAATTCTTTCCATTCTTTCATATATTTGGACCTTTTCATAAAATGCTGAAAACATGGACTCACTAACACTACACAGTGTCTTTCTGAGGAGCGCTTGTTCACCAACAGAGCGGCAGCAGCTGGATGCCAGCAAGGTGGTAGCTGCAAACCATGCAGTGCTTCACAATATAAAAACACAAATACTGAAAAGTGAACATAAAGTCACAAAGAAACAGGTCTTCTCATCAATTTTTATCTAGGATTTTCGGTGTAACGAAACTTCACAGGCCTTGACAGTCTCTACATTGATGGGTTTAACAAACTCTTAACGCTATCAACAATTTTAAATACCTCCCCCTTTCAAATGGCATCGGATACTTTACAACAGTACTGTATTCACAGCACTGGCTATAAACTGTGAAACTGATTGAAAACAGGCAGCAAATACTTTTAGGATTAAAGAAAAAAAAAAGAACATAACAGAGAAACAAAAGAAACAAAAGGGGAAGTGTGTTTGCATTTGCTCAGGCAAATATGTGTTCAGTTGCTTTATCAAGAATATAGCTGCCAACATCTTTAGAATTAAACATGCAAAACACCAAAATTCATAAATAGCACCAGAATTTGCTACTTGGAGTTCTAAATTAGCTTTCTTTACTACTGTGCAATGAACAGTAAACACTCTGAAAGCACTGTAATGTATTCAGCATTTTTTCCGGTCATCCTTGGCCAGTTGAAAGGATGGCACCACTACAAATCCAATCTATACAGACATCTTAATGTGTAATTTCTGTACAACCCCAGCATAAGCTATAAAATCAGCTTAAGATAAATTCCTAGATTAGAAAATTCTTTATTCTTAAAATTAATTCTGAAAATGGTGTCCCTAAAATCTACCCATATTGAATTCTACCTCTTTCCGTTTATAAACAGATAAATGTCTCATCCTAATTTTGATATCTACTTTACTAGATATCAAAGACCCCAAAATCTAAAAGAGAAAAAAAAGTACACTTTATTTTGCATTCAAAAATATTCTAGTGTATCTTTTCTATAATCAGTTTAAATATAATTTGTTAAGTGAACAGAAACGCACACAAAAGTGCACCAAACCAATTAAAAACTTTCCCCAACGTGCAATGACTAAATGGATTTTTCCACTAAAATTCAAATAATGCATCTGTGCATATCTTGCTAATTTTTTTAACAACCTCCTTGTAAAACATGAAGTGGAGAACATCATGGAAACAATGACTCCTAGCAAAAAATGTCTTTATCATAAAAATATAGATTTTTATCTAATACTGTCACATTTGTGGTTTCTACTTAAGGAGAAAAAGGGCATTCCAAGGACCAATATTAAGTTCATAATGATCCATACAATACATGGCATTTTAGTTCTAGTCTAAAAGGTTTTTCCGGGCATGCAGAGATCAAACTTTGATGCTTTCGCCCAACAATGAGACCTTTTCCTTAAAAGAAATACAGCATTATGAATAATGTTATAAAGCACAAATAAATAGGCAAAGATGCCTGAGAAACATTGTCTGAAAAAATAGAAAAGCCTGTTTAGTTAGGCTGAAGCAATCAGTGCATTTCTGATTTTCCAAGATGCTGTAAAGCACCAAGCTGGCAATAACCTGAAACATCAAGGAGAGCCTTCAAGAACCAACTCGAGAGCTCATTCAATGTCTGGTATCTGAAAGACCATTTTCATAGAAAAACAAAACAAAAACTGCAGTTCCGGAAGATCAAACAATTCCACACGCAAGCAAGTTGAAATATACAGATCAAATATATATATAAACATGATCCAAGAAGCAGTATTTCTATCAGTTACACTGGAGAGAAATTAACGAGTAAGAGACGAACCGGAAGGGCACCTGAATTTGGTTGCACGATATTGTTACATGCTTCGCACTGTTTTTGCGGTTATTCAAAAGGAAACTGAAGGAATTTTCCAGTTGTTTCAAACCCAAGGGTAGAGAAAGAATTTGAACTGTATGAAGAAGACCTGATATTACGTAGTAAGCCGATGAAAAGAAAAAGCATTTGAAAAATAAAGGATTTTTCAACTTCCACGCAGAATATCGAAACGAAGAAATTTCAAAAGAATGCCGAGCTGCTCGTCCATATAATAAAGGATGGTACACAGAACGTACCGGATCCTCTCCGTTATTTATTCCTCAGTACAAACTAGACTCCAAGATCTCCCTCTAATCAAGCGCTAGATAAACTCGCAAAACTATCTTCCACTAAAATACTTTAGCAGGTTCCTTTCGGTCGTGAAGTCAGGGTCCCCTAATTGTCCTTTTCCAATCCTCCTGGATCCAGGAAAAGATCACCCTACCACTTTCTTGAACCCTCCTCCCCCCAGGAGTTCGCCCTCTAATAGTCTTCGTTTCGTATCTCAGTTTCACCCCCAATTCCCCCCACCCCGGAGTTTTTCCTCATTCCGAAAGGCTAACCTTCTTGTCATCCTAACAATTTTTCCTCTCACTCTTCCCAAACTGCGAGTCCCCCTCCTCCCCAAATATGTCCTAAGCGATGGGAAAGACTAAAAATTCCCTGTATTTTGTCCTCCTTAAATGTCGCGCCCCCTCCCCCGAAGTCTAGGCTTAAGCCTAACGTCTCCCTCCGCTCCTCCGAAGCACTTTTCTCAGCAGCCTCTTTGCCAAGCGCCTTCAATGAGTGGCGCTTCTGGGGTCCCTGACAATAAAGCGAGACCACCAAGAGTCCCCCTTAACAACGGGCAGGGGCGGCGGCCTGGCCACCGCCATCCTCCTTGTCTTTCCCCGCTGGGCAGAGAATGGGGGGCCCCAGGGTACCGTGGGGACTCACCGGCGGGGCCCAGAGGCGAAGGGAAGGGGAGAAGCGCCAATAAGGGGAAAGAGAAAGAAGTCGATCTCGGTTCTCCGGCAGCGCCTGGGAGCGGGGCTCTGTCGCCGGAGGTTGTTTCCTTTCATTCGAGGAGAGACGGGCTCGCGGAGCGCCCTTACGTCGCCCCCCTCGCACGCAACGACACACTGAGCGTTAATACGTCTCGAGCGCGCCGCGGGCCCTGATTGGCCGCAGAGGGGACAGCTGAAGCCGCCCAGCCAGGACGCATGTGTAGAAGCCACCCCCAGGATGGATCCAGGCAGCAGGCCCCACCTCCTGCTCGCGCGCGTACCTTCTATTCTCCGGTCCACCGCTTAGCCAAGTGTTTGGGGGCAGAATCCTAGGAGATGAAGAAAGAGATTTAAAGATATCGCTGTGGGTTGGGCGGAGAAGGGACTGGGCTGGGACTAGAAACCGTTGACCAGGGGCCCTGGGTAACCAGTTTTCAACAGTGATTCAAGTGGGTAGGCCTTATCCCTTGCACTTGTTCACTGAGGCCTTTTCACATCCATTATTTCATTGTACTCTCGTGGCATCTCTTTCAGGTCCTCCATTCTCTCATTTTACTGCCAGGAAAAACTGAGAACCTGGTAGTGGAGTCAGTCTGCCTGGATTTCAGTCTGTGGGCCAATCATGTTTCACCTCTGTGCCTTAAATTTGTGTGTATCTTTAAAATGGGGATAAAAATAGTAGCTCACGGGTTTATTGTGAGGTAGAAATAAGATAATGCCAGTAAACCGTGTATTAGGGCCCCTGACGTATACCAGGCCCTGTGTAAGTTATGAGATTTTCACAATCCGAAAAGATAAGTGATTTTCTTCATAATTCGCACAGGTAAACCCAACACCTAAACTGAGCACTTTTCCCCTTTAATGAATGACGCCAGACTGCGTGGGTTTGAAACTCAGCTCCCCCCACTTCTAGTTCAATGACCTTGAGCACATTGTATTACCTCTGTCCCTCAGTTTCGAGACATCGAAAATGGAGATCACAGTGGTATCTATCTCGTAGGGTAGTTAAGAGAAATGGATTGAGATGTGTAAATCACATAGAATGATGCTTGCACACATAGTATGCCATGCTGCTGCTGCTGCTAAGTCGCTTCAGTCGTGTCCGACTCTGTGCGACCCCATAGACGGCAGCCCACCAGGCTCCCGGGTCCCTGGGATTCTCCAGGCAAGAACACTGGAGTGGGTTGCCATTTCCTTCTCCAATGCATGCAAGTAAAAAGTGAAAGTGAAGTCGCTCAGTCGTATCCGACTCTCAGCGACCCCATGGACTGCAGCCCACCAGTCAGTGGGAGTTTCCAGGCAAGAGTACTGGAGTGGGGTGCCATTGCCTTCTCCGTAGTATGCCATAAGGGTCAGCTTTTGTTATTTTCCTCCTGGGCTCACAGACTGCTAACTAGTGGTTTAAAAGAACAACAACAACAAAAAGCCTTAATAAACCGATGAAAATTTAAAGATCTCCTTCAGGTAGCTATTTTTCCCGTCTAAAAAATAAAGAGGGGAGCAGTGGATTTCCATTGTTTTGATCCGCTACCGTTTCGATGCTGTTTCACCATTTTTTTTTTTTTCCGACCTCAATGTCAACATTAGATTGTAATCCTCAAGAAAACGGGAACCGCATTTGATGTAACACTGTATCCCGTTTGAAAGTGTTAGTCGCGCAGTCCTGTCCGACTCTTTGGGATTGCATGGACTTACGCCTGTCAGGCTCCTCTGTCCGTGGGATTTTACAGGCAAGAACACGGGAGTGGGTTGCTATTTTCTTCTCCAGGGGATCTTCCTGACCCAGGAATCGAACCCGTGTTTCCTGTGTTGCAGACGGATTCTTTACCCTCTGAAGTGAGTGAATGAGTGAGTGAAGTCGCTCAGTCGTGTCCGACTCATTGCGACCCCATGGACTGTAGCCCATCAGGCTCCTCCATCCATGGGATTCTCCAGGCAAGAGTACTAGAGTGGGGGGTGCTATTTCCTTACCCTCTGAACATGTACCCAATAAGGGTAGACAAAGCAGGACCCTTTGCCCTTTCATCCAGGCCCTGTACCCTTGAAAGGGAGAAACTAGAGATTTACATAAGATCCAGAATGTGTATTCCAAATATTTACAGCGTGTTTGAAAACAGGTTCTCCCCCCACCCCAACCCCTAGCATCATTTCCCACCAACTTCACACACTTACTGATGTGAGGATGAGACTGATGATTGTGTAAGTGACAAAATGTAGTGCCTGTGCAGTATGTCATCATTTTAGATTTCCTCACAAATCCCCATATTTTGCTCTCTTTTATTCATTCTCTCATCCATGCATTCCTTCTAACACCATTTGATTGAGTAAACATCTGCACAGCTACTAAGTTCCAAACACAAGAAGAGACATAGATCAACTCAATCCCTGACCTTGAACTCATGGTCTAAAAAGGGAGACAGACAAGCAAACAAAAACATTATGATGTGAAATATGCTGTATTAGGTGTGTGCCTGGTACAGATATCCTCTATTATGTACAAAGTATTATGCTAAGGCACAACGCAACTGTGAATAAGACACAGTCTTTGCCCTCAACTCTTTACAGGGTACCAAGGTTAAGATGAATAGCTGCGATAGGGATGGACTATAGCAAGTGCCTTTACAGTGGAAAGGAAGTGCAAGGAGAGTTCAGGAGAAGAAGAGATCAGTGACCCCAGTTAGTTTCAGGTCCCAGGTCTGGTAACTAGTTCCAGTTAGCCTGACTGATCCATGCAACCTGTTATTTCAAGGGCTACAGAAAGGAGTCAGATGGTGGTAACTTGCTTTTAACAATGCCTGAGGATGGAACATCAGATCTCTTAATCTCTTACTGATTCACCAGCACACTCCCACCCAATACTCTTTCTTTTCCTTTCACTTTTTCTTCAGGCTCTAGGTCTGGTTTTTTGTACCTGATTCTCAGCAAAGTCTTTAACTTCCTGACTTATTTAGTGTAGGGCTATCTGAGCCACGCTACTTTATCTTGTACACCCATCCTCTCTGGCTTCCTTCAAGATGCAGAGAGAGAATCGTCCTTCCTGCTTTTTAAAGTTAAAGCTGTAGGTTTAATCACATTGTTTCTGTACTCTGGAGGAACTGATTCCCTACTTATTTTCTGCTTCAGCAGCATCAATTGCCCTGCTCTCATTTACCTTCACTGCCAGACTCTACCTTCACTGGTAGACTGTGTTATTTCTCTCAAATTGCTTTCCCATCACTCATTCAGCAAGCATTTGCAGGTATTTTCTATATGCCAGGTATTATGCCAGACATTGCATGTTTGAAACGGAGTAAGACACAGCTCCTGCCTTCAAGGAATTCTCAGTCTAATGAGAAAGACAGAATTTCTTTCTGTCTGTAGGTGAAATGCTACAATAGAATTACATACCTCCAAGATTTATGGACTCTGTCCAGTGGAGCAGGAAATACATCCCTGCAGAGGAAATGTTTTGAGTTGAGTCTTAAAAGACAGGTCCTGGTCTAGAAAAATCTGGATCCCGTCTTCATGACTCTTCTGTCTTCATTCTTTACATCTTTGTTTCATTTGACTCTTAGGCCATTTACTTGTTCTGAAACGTTCACCTTCCTTGTCTTGTAAGGGACTCTGACTCTGGCTTTCTGGCTGTTATTTCAGTCTCTTTTGTAGGTTTCCCTTCTTCTCTTTTTAAATGCAGGCTTCTGCCTAGACAGAATCCTGTACCCTCCCCTGGTCTACTGTTCTATAAGCCCATGTGTGTGCTAAGTTGCTTCAGTCATGTCCAACTCTTTGCAAGCCTGTGGACTGCAGCCTGCCAGCCTTCTCTGTTCCATGGGATTCTCCAGGCAGGAATACTGGAGTGAGTTGCCATTTCCTTCTCCAGGGGCTCTTCCCAACCCAGGGATTGAAACTGCATCTTTTATGTCTCCTGTACTGGCAGGCAGCTTCTTTACCACTAGCGCCACCTGGGTTGAACCCAGGTTTCCCGCATTGCAGGCAGATTCTTTACCAGCTGAACCACAAGGGAAGCTCCAACCCAGGAATTGAACTTGGGTCTCATGCATTGCAGGCAGATTCTTTACCATCTGAGCTATCAGGGAAGCCCTGTATCAGCCCAGCCGGTCTTAAACTTTGGAGGTGAGAATTATCTGAGGAGTTTGTTAAAAATGCAGAATTTCTGGCACCCCTCCTCTGAGGATTCTGAAGGTTTGGGTCCAGGAATCTGTGTTCTTAAACTGGCCAGATAGCCTGATGTGGATATTCTGGGGATCACACATTAAGAAACTTCCCTGCATTCTTTTTTTGTAGAACAGATACTATCTCTTGACTTCCACTAACTTGTAAACAACCATTTAGCAACTGCGCTTGCTCTGCTTACATCAGCCCTGTCCTTGAGCTTAAATCACTAAGTCCAATATAAGCAAATTCATCCTCTCCAGCAACTACAAAGTACTTTTTCTTCCATCTTCAGTTTTTTGTGTAAGATACCACTAGCATTTCTGCTCCTGCCTAAACCAAAGGCTAAATTCGCCTAGTGCCATGACCTCCCTTCTAGCTGTAATCAACACCAGTGGATTATGCATTCATTCATTAAGTACCTATTGATTACCTACTACATTGTTAGATAAATATGGACATGGTCCATCTGGGTCGAGTGGGGGAGACAGACAGTAATCAATTAATCACATAAACCAGTGTAAAATTATAATTATGACAAATTTTGCACAATTTGTTCAAAAAAGCAAATGTCCCTTATATGAAACTTAAGTCTATTTGCATTTTGTATATTGGATACATATTTTTTTATTCTTTATTTTTAAAGTGGATGGATTAAGCATTTGAAATGTTTCTGTGAAAAAAATACAATGCTATGTATTTGTGTGAGATGAGTCAGAAGACCTGAGTTTGAATTGCTGGCCTGCCACTAACTAGCAGAGTTACCTCAGGTTATTCATTTGGCTTTGTTTACACATCAGTCAGATGAGATTACTGTTACTTGAAAAATTGATTGCAGGTTACTTGCAAGATTACTGTTACTTGCAAGGACAGATAATGAGGTACAAGAGTGTTCTTGCCCAATAAATATGAAGGACAATTTTGTATCCCTGAACTGCCATATCATCTGCTTGATCTACCTGCTGACATAGGCTCCCAGCACTTGGCCACTATACTCTTCTACGCTCAAGCGTCTGTCTACAATGCAGGAGACCCGGGTTCGATCCCTGGGTCGGGAAGATCCCCTGGAGAAGGCAATGGCACCCCACTCCAGTACTCTTGCCTGGAAAATCCCATGGACGGAGGAGCCTGGTAGGCTGCAGTCCATGGGGTCGCAAAGAGTCGGACACGACTGAGCGCCTTCACTTTTCACTTTCACTTTTCACTCTTCTACTTAGTTTTTGTTGTTGTTGTTATTGTTTCAACTTCCACTTAGTGTGTTGATGAGCCTTTATAATATTGTTAACTCTCTCCACCCTATGGAGCTATTCTGGTACCGAAGTGAGGAGATGGGGGCCTTGAGGGCCTTGAGGGCCCCCATCCTTGAGGAATTCCCCATTCCTTGAGGGAATTTGTATAGATCTCTTTCCCTAGTTTAGCAATTTGAAGCTGAATGTGGAGAATGGGCAATGGAAAAGAGAGTAGAAAATGAAGAATGGGAAAGAGACTGTAATGAAGAACGGGAAGAAGTGAAATTGGAATGGGATGACATCATCTCAAGAGTTTGTTAATAATACAGCAGACCAAGCCCCTACCCCAATAATTCTGGCATAGGTATGAAATGAGGCCCAGCAACTATATTTTTAGCAAGCTCCCCAGGTAAAAAACTGTGATAGATATAAAAGTTTGAGAACAACTGACCTATAGCCATCAAGCTGAAAGCAAGAAAAAAAACACAAACACTTATCACTTGGGCAATTCATCAGTTTCACCTGACTGCCCAAGAGATTTCATTCTGATAAATATCATTCTTACACATAGATGTTAGTGAGGACACGTGCTTATAACTGGCTTTGCCATTGGGTCCCAGGTGATCTTGAACATTGTGGTTCTGTGGCCGGCCCTATTTTGGCTGTTGGCTAAGTAGCATGATCAGACAAGTCTACACTAATCGCACATATTATAATAATGTTTTAAAACAAGAAGAATTGTATATGAATAAGATTTGTGGGGAGCTAACATTCACAATGAGATATAGTCTGAGCCAGGAGACAAAAAACAAATGGTATGGACAAAAATCCTGGTTTCAGGTTAACTTTTCAGTGCCTTAATTTCCTCATCTGTACACTGAAGATGATGGAAGTGCCTGTCTCAAGGATCTGGCACAGTTCCTGGCCCACAGAACTCAATAAACATTAGAGCTAGCTTTATGGGCAGCAGTATGGAGTGTTCCACTTAATGAGCAGCTGTAGTAGTCTTCAGTGTTTCTGATAAGTGGAATGGAGAGACAAAAGACTTTTGTTTCTTTCTTTTTGCTGTATTTGCTTCCTACAACTCCTTTGACAGTTTTCTTGGACTTGCTAGGACCTAGCAGCCTTCAAACTCTGGTTCAGTTGTCAGCCCTTAGCTTCCCGAAGCTTTAATTACCCTTCCACTGGGTGAA
Organism: Bos indicus x Bos taurus; assembly: GCF_003369695.1. Classification (NCBI taxonomy): domain Eukaryota; kingdom Metazoa; phylum Chordata; class Mammalia; order Artiodactyla; family Bovidae; genus Bos; species Bos indicus x Bos taurus. The sequence continues at coordinate 127,801,959 of NC_040105.1, forward strand.
GCTCCCACCCTCTGTTTCCACAGCATCCTGGCCAGACCTTGAGCTCGTCATTTTCCACCTTGTATTGGAGTTATTGTACTTCTGTCTCTTCCACTAGACAGTGAGCTCTTGGGGAGAACAGGCCATGTCCTATTCATTTTTCTACCCTTAGCACCTAGCACAGTGCTTGCCCCATAAATGTTTACTGAACTTTCTCAGAGGAACATGTTAGGGAGCCAATGGTTACTACTTTGGGAAGACTTTTTCCTGTCTGAGACTGCTGTCTTTATTATTTTATTTATTTATTTGGCTGCACTGGGTCTTAGTTGGGGCATGCAGATCTTTAGTTGTGACATGTGGGATCTAGCTTCCTGACCAGGGATTGAACCCAGGGCCCCTGCATTGGGAGTGCAGTCTGCCGCTGGACCACCAGAGAAGTCTCTGATTCTGCTATCTTGTACTCTGTGCCTTGGCTCCTACACCTTTCTGTTGTGCTGAGAATCATTCAATGCAATTTAGCAATTAATTATATATTGTATACACTATACTATTTTAATTGCTTCATATGTTAATCTACCGCTTATTTCCTCTTCCCTCGGGCATTAAGAGAAGACAGGGCTATAAATGGGAAGTGGATAATCTAGCTGGAAGCCACACCCAGTTGTCAGTCAGGCCTGCTTATTGAATGCCCAGGATACTGTGGATGATACTATCAATCACCAGAGGTGAATGCAAATGAAAAAGTAGCATAATTTACCACAAGTGCCTAGAACACTTAGGCACTCAGTATTTGTTAAATGAATGAGCAATTTTGTGAAAAACAGTAGTGTACTTGATTAGACTAGAAATCAGGAGCCCTGGCTTCCAAACTTCATTTTGAACTTGAAAAGTCACTTCATCTTCCTGGGACACCTTTTCTTGTTCTAAAAAAATATGAAATCAGACTAGATTATCTTTAAGATCTCTTCTAGTTTTAATATGCAGTTCTGCCCAACAGTTAGGCTCCTCAAGGGTAAACCTGGTAGATATTGCCTCTTATCTTCTCCATAGCACATAGCACAGTGGTGAGCACACAGGAGGACTTGAGAAATACTCAAAGTCAGAAACTTCACCAAGATAGTTTTTTTTACCAAGATATTTTATTAAAAAGCACAACCGATGGACTCCAAGTGTGCCATGAAACATGCCTCATCTCTAAAAATGGGACCTCAAAAAAGTAGGAGAAAACCTGGAAACCTGAATTGTTGCACTGCAAAATCATTAAAATATTTAGGATTTGGAAGCCTAACTTAGGCTCCAGTTGACAATCCAGTGATTTCCTTTCCTTAATCCAAGTGATAACTTGAGTGCATGTGGGATACAATTACAGCTTGATCTTAGACTCTGTTCTCTCTCTTACTTGGTAATCATCCACCCCACCACTTTATTTACCACCCACTGGGATTGACAGCACACTCATTTAGCTCTCTAGCCAAAACATCTCTCCTCTGAATTCTAGGGCCATATATCCAACTGCCTATTTGAAATTGCCTAGTCACCTCAAAAGCATCTCAGACTCAGTATGTCTGAAACACAACTCGTTATCTTCTCCCTATAACCTTGGTACTGCTCCACTGTTTGCTAACTCACTGACTGGTACCTCTGTCCACCAGTTCTGCAGGCTGGAGATCAAGAAGTCATCCTTGACACCTCCCTCTATTTCACTCCCCACACTGACCTCTAGTCTATCAATAATCATGGTAATTTTGACTCCTAATGATATCTAAAATCAGCCTACTCTTTGTTATCTCTACTGCCTCTACCATTTCCAACCTGGATCACTCCACCAGTTTACTGACTTGGCTATCTGATTTAATTGTCTCTCTTCCAATCTATCTCCAACACTCCTGCAAGTATCATTAATTCATTTATTCACCAAAAAATATTTATTAAAAAAAGAAAAAGAAAAAAAATATTTATTGAGTACCTAAAACTGATGTGCCAAGCACTCAGGATATAGCAGTGTACAAAACAAGCAAAAATTCCTATTTTCATGGAGTTTGCATTTTAGCAAAAGAGACACACACTAAAAATAATGTGTAGGGACTTCCCTGGTAGTCCAGTGGTTGAGACTTCGCTTTCCAGTGCAGGGGTTACAGGTTCGATCTCTGGTCAGGGAATGAAGATCCCACGTGCCTCGGGGCCAAAAAAGCCAAAATATAAAACAGAAACAACGTTGTAACAATTCAATAAAAGATTTTTAAAAATAAAAATAATACGGAGAATACATAGTATGGGGAATTTACTTCCAGCATGATGAATTAAGAAAGTTAACAAGTCTTCTCCACCCAAAGCAACTATGAAGCTTTACAAAACTATCAAAAACAGCCCTTTCAGTGCTCTGGAAAGCTGCCAAAGACATAACAGGGTGACCAATTATCCTGATCTTCTTGGTTTGTCCCAGTTTCAGCACTGAAAGTCCTACATCCCAGGAAACTCTTTCCCAGTATGCAAAATCAGTTTTCAGCAATGGCTGCCCAGGTTTGAGGGAAAGGTACCAAACTCATACTATGGCTCCAAATACAGGGGCTGAAAGCAATGCTATTTTCAGTGTCCAGTGAATATGGTAGCAATTATCTACCCCTAGTCACTGTTGCTGTTTTTAATCCTGACCACTGATATTGGCAACCATGATTCACTGTTCACAATATCCCATCATTCATTGTAATAGAGAGATGCAACTTTAAGTTTGCAGCTTATATACATTGTAGTCATGATTTGTAACATTCTGTCTTTGACTTTGCCTGTGGATTAACTGTTGTGATTTGTATGGAGATAGTGGCACTGTAATTTTTTTTTTTAATTTATTTTTTGTTGGGGTATAGACAATGTTGTGATAGTCTCAAGTGAACAGTGAAGGGACTCAGCCATACATATACATGTATCCATTCTCCCCACAATGGGCTTCTCTCATAGCTCAGTTGGTAAAGAATCCACCTGCAATGCAGGAGACCCCAGTTTGATTCCTGGGTCAGGAAGATCTGCTGGAGAAGGGATAGGCTATCCACTCCAGTATTCTTGGGCTTCCCTTGTGGCTCAGCTGGTAAAGAATCTGCCCGCAGTGCGGGAGACCTGGGTTCAATCCCTGGGTTGGGAAGATCCTCTGGAGAAGGGAAAGGCTATCCACTCCAGTATTATGGCCTGGAGAAAGTCACAGAGTTGGACATGACACAGAGAATAGTTCACTCACTATTCTCCCCCAAACTCTCCTCCCATCCAGGCTGCCACATAACTTTGAGCAGAATTCTATGTGCTATTCCGTAGGTCCTTCTTGGTTATCCATTTTAAAATAGCAGTGTAGTGGTACTTTAATTTTAAACTTTATGAACATTGTGTTCTAAGTGTTCAGATAAAGAAAATGAGAACAATTACAATACCAACTGCAGCTTGACCCAGAAATTACCAAAAAGGAAAACTAAATAAATGACTATGTTATTTTGATGACAGATGGAAGGACACATACAAATGGATTAGGGAGGTAAACAATGAAAACGACATACTGGATAATAAACTGAAAAGAGTTTGGAACTGAGCATGGCAGAGAAGGAAATGTGTAAGCACATATGGAGATTGAATCTCACAGGTGAAAGGTAAGACAGATAAGTGCTTATAAATCAGTCAAAGGCTTTTGGTCTTCCAAAAGGACACTAAAGTTTGGTTGAAACTGGTGGCCACTAATTTACCCTAGGCATATCATAACAAATATGTCTTATTCTATCATTCCTATCATTGCTCTTTGAATAAAGTTACATTTCCTGATTCTAAGACAGCAACTAAAATGTCCTGTGGGTGAATGAAAGGTGAAATTTTGGTATAAAATGTTTGGCTCCTAGCAGTCTGGAGTTGATTTTACCGAGGATCTTACCAAGGATCATGCTTTGTACAGTAAATCAAATGATGTGTCAAATCATGGCAACTGAAAAATGTTCCTCCTAGCTTTTAGGTACTTTGATTTGAAAAAGAGGATTTCAAATCATCTTCTTAACTTCTTTGAAGATCATAATGAAGCTTCAAAAAATAATAAGAATAAAAGATTGTTGATATCTATCTTTGATCATTGTTCTGCATATTCAGTAGACAGTGCCAATGTAAATTTTGGAAAGCAGATGGTTTTAGAACTCAAAATAAAATGTCACCCAGTAAAGGGCAGTCAAGTTAAACAGTGCTTCCTCAATTTCTTATGAAAATTCTAACTTATTTGGAATCCAATTTTGATTTCACAATTTCAAATTTCCTCTGTACTTTTTTTGCCCTGAGAACAAGGGTTAACTTATGAGTAAAAATTATAGACATTTTAGGCATGAATAAGCCCATACAATGAATTTATAGATACAAAGGACCTGATTGGCAAACAGCTAGTCTAACAAAAGTAGCTTGAAGATACAAAGTGAATGAATGTACATTTTTGGAGAGTTGGAAAATAATTCCTGCAAGTCTAGCAACCTGTTTCCACTTAGTAAAATCTATGTATTCTGTGCTCAACACTTTTGTTGAGATTATTTTAGCTCTTACAGTTAAGCCTTTGATCAATTTTTGGTTAATTTTTGCATATGGTGGGAGGTAGGGTTCCAACTTGACTCTTTTGCATGTGGATATACTGTTGTCCCAGCACCATTTGTTGAAAACGCCATTCTTTCTGCATTGAATGGTCTTGGCACCCTTGCTGGAAATCAATTGACCATAAATGTGAGAGTTTATTTCTGGACTCTCAATGCTCTTCCATTGATCAATATGTTTATTCTTTTGTTAGTACCTCACTGTCTTGATTAGTAGAGCTTTGCAGAAAGTTTTGAAGTTAGGAAATGTGAATCCTCCAACTTTGTTCTTCTTTTGCAGGGTTGTTTTGGCTATTCTGGGTCCTTTGAATTTACAGATGAATTTTAGGATCAGCTTATCAAATTCTGCAACAAAACCAGCTGTGTTCTTGATAAAAGGTTGTGTTAAATCTATAAATCAATTTGGAAGGTATTTCTATCTTTGAAATATTTAAGTCTTCTGATCTATGAACATGGGGCCATTTTTAATATTTTAGGTTTTTTAATTTCTTTTTTTAATCCAATTTATTTTATTTATTTTTTTACCATTTTAAAAATTTTAATTGGATGCTAATTACAATATTGTGGTCTTTTTTTGCCATACATTCACATGAATCAGCCATGGGTGTACATGTGTTCTCCATCCTGACCCTCCCTCCCACCTCCCTCCCCATCCCATCCCTCAGGGTCATCCCAGTGCACCAGCCCTGGAGCACCCTGTCTCATGCATCGAACCACAGTTTTCAGTGTAAAAGTCAGCACATCTTTTGTTAAGTTTATTCCTAGGTATTTTATTCTTTTTGATGCCATTGTGGATGGAATCATTTTATTTTTTTAATTGAACTATAGTTTATTTACAGAGTTGTGTTAATTTCACCTGTACAGCAAAGTGGTTCCATTCTGCATATATATTCATTCTTTTTTATATTATTTTCCATTATGGTTTATCACAAGATATTGAATATAGTTCCCTTGCTATACAGTAAGACCTTGTTTTTATCCCTTCTATATTTAATACTTTGCATCCTATGGAATTGTTTTCTTAATTTCACTTTCTGTTTGATCATTCCTAGTATACAGAAATACATGTGATTTTTGTATTTTGGTTCTATGTCCATGACTTTGCTGAAGTCATTTTCTAGTAGGTTTTTAATGTGTTTGTTAGAATATGCTATATATAAGATCAGTTCAGTTCAGTTCAGTCCCTCAGTCGTGTCCAACTGTTTGCGACCCCATGGACCGCAGCACACCAGGCCTCCCTGTCCATCACCACTCCCGGAATTTACTCAAACTCATGTCCATTGAGTAGGTGACTCCATCCAACCATCTCATCTTCTGTCGTCCCTTTCTCCTCCTGCCTTCAATCTTTCCCAGAATCAGGGTCTTTTCAAATGAGTGAGTACTTCGCATCAGGTGGTCCAAGTATTGGAGTTGCAGCTTCAACATCAATCCTTTCAATGGATATTCAGGACTGATTTCCTTTAGGATGGGCTGGTTGGATCTTCTTGCAGTCTGAGGGACTCTCAAAAGTCTTCCCCAACACCACAATTCAAAAGCATCAGTTCTTCAGCACTCAGGTTTCTTTACAGTCCAGCTCTCACATCCATACATGACCACTGGAAAACCATAGCTTTGACTAGACAGACCTTTGATGGCAAAGTAATGTCTCTGCTTTTTAATATGCTGTCTAGGTTGGTCATAACTTTCCTTCCAAGGAGTAAGCGTCTTTTAATTTCATGGCTGCAGTCACCATCTGCAGTGATTTTGGAGCCCCCAAAAAGATAAAGTCTGACACTGTTTTCCACTGTTTCTCCATCTATTTGCCATGAAGTGATGGGACCAGATGCCATGATGTTAGTTTTCTGAATGTTGAGCTTTAAGCCAACTTTTTCACTCTCCACTTTCACTTTCATCAAGAGGCTCTTTAGTTCCTCATCACTTTCTGCCATAAGGGTGGTGTCATCTGCATATCTGAGGTTATTGATATTTCTCCCAGCAATCTTGATTCCAGCGTGTGCTTCATCCAACCCAGCGATTCTCAAGATGTACTCTGCATAGAAGTTGAATAAGCAGGGTGACAATATACAACCTTGATGTACTCCTTTTCCTATTTGGAACCAGTCTGTTGTTCCATGTCCAGTTACTTTGTTGTTGCTTCCTGACCTGCATACAGGTTTCTCAAGAGGCAGGTCAGGTGTTCTGATATTCCCATCTCTTTCAGAATTTTCCACAGTTTATTGTGATCCACACAGTCAAAGGCTTTGGCATGGTCAAAGCAGAAGTAGATGTTTTTCTGGAACTCTCTTGCTTTTTCAATGATCCAACGGCTGTTGGCAATTTGATCTCTGGTTCCTCTGCCTTTTCTAAAACAAGCTTGAACATCTGGAAGTTCACAGTTCACGTATTGCTGAAGCCTGGCTTGGAAAATTTCAGGCATGACTTTACTGGTGTGTGAGAGGAGCATTCTTTGGCATTGCCTTTCTTTGGGATTGGAATGAAAACTGACCTTTTCCAGTCATGTGGCCACTTCTGCATTTTCCAACTTTGCTGGCATATTGAGTGCAGCACTTTCACAAAATCTTCTTTTAGGATTTGAAATAGCTGAACTGGAATTTCATCACCTCCTCTAGCTTTGTTCATAGTGATGCTTCCTAAGGCCCACTTGACTTCACATTCCAGGATGTCTGGCTCTAGGTGAATGATCACACCATCGTGATTATCTGAGCCATGAAGATCTTTTTTGTATAGTTCTTCTGTGTATTCTTGCCACCTCTTCTTAATATCTTCTGCTTCTGTTAGGTCCATACCATTTCTGTCCTTTATCGAGCCCATCTTTGCATGAAATATTCCCTTGGTATTTCTAATTTTCTTGAAGAGATCTCTAGTCTTTCCCATTCTATTGTTTTCCTCTATTTCTTTGCACTGATCACTGAGGAAGGCTTTCTTATCTCTCCTTGCTATTCTTTGGAACTCTGCATTCAAATGGGTATATCTTTCCTTTTCTCCTTTGCTTTTCACATCTCTTCTTTTCAAAGCTATTTGTGAGGCCTCCCCAGACAGCCATTTTGCTTTTTTGCATTTCTTTTTTTGGGGGATGGTCTTGCTCCCTGTCTCCTGTAGAATGTCATGAACCTCTGTCCATAGTTCATCAGGCACTCTATCTATCAGATCTAGGCCCTTAAATCTATTTCCCACTTCCACTGTATAATCGTAAGGGATTTGATTTTGGTCATACCTGAATGGTCTAGTGGTTTTCCCTACTTTCTTCAATTTAAGTCTGAATTTGGCAATAAGGAGTTCATGATCTGAGCCACAGTCAGCTCCCAGTCTTGTTTTTGCTGACTATATAGAGCTTCTCCAAGTTTGGCTGCAAAGAATATAATCAATCTGATTTCGGTGTTGACCATCTGGTGATATCCATGTATAGAGTCTCCTCTTGTGTTGTTGGAAGAGGGTGTTTGCTATGACCAGTGCATTCTCTTGGCAAAACTCTATTAGCTTTTGCCCTGCTTCATTCTGCACTCCAAGGCCAAATTTGCCTGTTACTCTAGGTGTTTCTTGACTTCCTACTTTTCCATTCCAGTCCCCTATAATGAAAAGGACATCTTTTTGGGGTGTTAGTTCCAAAAGGTCTTGTAGGTCTTCATAGAACCATTCAACTTCAGCTTCTTCAGCATTACTGGTCGGGGCATAGACTTGGATTACTGTGATACTGAATGGTTTGCCTTGGAGATGAACAGAGGTCATTCTGTCATTTTTGATATTGCATCCAAATACTGCATTTCAGACTCTTGTTGACTATGATGGCTAGTCCATTTCTTCTAAGGGATTCTTGCCCACAGTAGCAGATATAATGGTCATCTGAGTTAAATTCACCCATTCCAGTCCATTTCAGTTCTCTGATCCCTAATACGTCAGTGGTCACTCTTGCCATCTCTTGTTTGACCACTTCCATTTTGCCTTGATTCTTGGACCTAACATTCCAGGTTCCTATGCAATATTGCTCTTTACGGCATCAGACCTTGCTTGCATCACCAGTCACATCCACAACTGGGTGTTGTTTTTGCTGTGGTTCCGTCTCTTCACTCTTTCTGGAGTTATTTCTCCACTCATCTCCAGTAGCATATTGGGCCCCTACTGACCTGGGGAGTTCATCTTTCAGTGACCTATATTTTTGCCTTTTCATGCTATTCATGGGGTTCTCAAGGAAAGAATACTGAAGTGGTTTGCCATTCCCTTAATAAGATCAAATTATCTGCAAATAGAGATAATATTGTTTACTTTTTCATTTCCTATCTGGATGCCTAGTTTCCTTGCTAAGGCCTGGTTAGAACCACTAGTACAATATTGAATAGGAGAGATGTTGTTTATGGATGAAAACTTGCAACTAGTAGGTAAATAAATCCTGGAAATCTAATACACAATATAGTGAATATAGACAACAATATTGTATTATGATCATCAAACTTGCAAAGAGACTAGATCTTAATTATTCCCACCACAAAAAAGAAATGATAATTATGTGATGTAATAGAGGTGCTAACTATCCCTACAATGACAATCATATTACTAGGTATATATGTATAACACAGCATTATATGTCAAATATATGTCTTTTACTGTGTTATACATATATACCTAGTAATGTGATTGTCATTGTAGGGATAGTTAGCACCTCTATTACATCACATAATTAGTTGTGGCACATAGTATCCAGTTCCTTGACCAGGGGTCGATCCTGGGCCCGCTGCATTGGGAGTGTAGAGTCTTAGCCACTGGACCATGAGAGGAGTCCCTACGGCAAATATATTTCAATAAAAAATGTTGAAACATGTGGTTGACTACTATTGACTTGAGCAGACATCCACATTTCATTCCTGATCTTAGGGAAAAAATTTTACTATTTCATCATTAAATATGATGATAGTTGTGGATTTTTCAAAGATATTCTTTATCAGGTCAAGAAAGTTCCCTTCAATTCTTAGTTTATTGAGCCATTTTATCATTAAGGGATGGCAAATTTCACCAAATACTTTTTCTGCTTCTATTGAGAGGATTATGTTAGTTTTGTCCTTTATTCTATTTATATGGTATATTATTAATACATTAATTGACTTGTGGATATTAAAACAACTTTGGAATCCTGGGATGAATCACACTTGGTCATGGTCTGTAATTCTTTTTATATGTTGTGGGATTTGATTTGCCAGTATTTGATTGAGGATTTTTGTTTTTGTTTTCATAAGAGATACTGGTTTTTAGCTTTCTTTATTTGCTGTATTTTTGTCTGATTTTGGTGTCAGAGTAATACTGGCCTCATAAAATAAGTTAAGAAGTGTTCCCTCCTCTTTTATTTTTTGGAAGAGTTTGTGGGAAAGTGCTATTAATTCTTCTTTAAATATTTGGTAAAATTCACCAGTGAAGTCTTTTTTGTGTGTGGGTAGTTTGTTTTTTTTTTTAATTTATTTTTTATTGAAGGATAATTGCTTTATAGAATTTTGCTGTTTTCTGTCAAACCTCAACATGAATCAGCCATCAGCTCAGTTCAGTTCAGTTCAGTTGCTCAGTTGTGTCTGACTCTTGCGACCCCATGAATCACAGCACACCAGGCCTCCCAGTCCATCACCAACTCCTGGAGTTCACTGAGACTCACGTCCATCAAGTCAGTGATGCCATCCAGCCATCTCATCCTCTGTCGTCCCCTTCTCCTCCTGCCCCCAATCCCTCCCAGCATCAGAGTCCTTTCCAATGAGTCAACTCTTTGCATGAGATGGCCAAAGTACTGGAGTTTTAGCTTTAGCATCATTCCTTCCAAAGAACACCCAGGACTGATCTCCTTTAGATTGGACTGCCATAGGTATACATATATCCCCTCCCTTTTGAAACTCCCTCCCATCTCCCTCCCCATCTCACCCCTCTAGGTTGATACAGAGCCCCTGTTTGAGTTTCCTGAGCCATACAGCAAATTCCCATTGACTATCTATTAAAATGACTAATTCAGTCTCTTTGCTTATTTTAGTTTTAGTCATAATTTTCTATTTCCTATTCTGTCCAGTACAGTAGGTTGTGTCTTTCTAGTAATTTATTCATTTTATCTAAGTTATCTAATTTGTTGGCATATAGTTGTCCAGGTGGTGCTAGTGGTAAAGAACCTGCCTGCCAATGCAGGAGATATAAGAGACATGGGTTCAATCTGTGGTTCAGGAAGATTCCCTGGAGTAGGAAATGGCAAGCCACCCCACTATTCTTGCCTGGAGAATCCCATGGACAGAGGAGTCTTCCAGGTTACAATCCATAGAGTCGCAAAAAGTTGGACATGACTGAAGTGACTTAGCACATAATTGTTCATAGTATATGCTTATAATCCTTTTTATTTCTATAAAGTTGGTAGTCATGTCCTCTATTTTATTCTTGCTTTTAGTAAATTTTTTCTTGGATAATCTAGTTAAATGTTTTTCAATTTCCTTGAACTTTTCAAAGAACCGACTTTTGGTTGCATTAATTTTTTTCTATTTTTTCCTATTCTCTATTAATTTCTACTCTACTCTTTATTATTCCCTTCTAATTGCTTTGGGTTTCGAGTTTAGTTTTTTTGTTTGTTTTTTAGTTTCTTAAGTGGGAAAGTTAGGCTATTAATTTGAACCTTTCTTCTTTTTTTACTGTAGGTGGTTTATGGTTTTTCCAGTAGTCATGTATGGATGTGAGAGTTGGACGGTGAAGAAAGCTGAGTGCCGAAGAATTGATGCTTTTGAACTGTGGTGTTGGAGAAGACTCTTGAGAGTCCCTTGGACTGCAAGGAGATCCAACCAGTCCATTCTGAAGGAGATCAGCCCTGGGATTTCTTTGGAAGGACCAATGCTGAAGCTGAAACTCCAGTACTTTGGCCACCTCATGTGAAGAGTTGACTCACTGGAAAAGACTCTGATGCTGAAAGGGATAGGGGGCAGGAGGAGAAGGGGACGACAGAAGATGAGATGGTTGGATGGCATCACTGACTCGATGGACGTGAGTCTGAGTGAATCCTGGGAGTTGGTGATGGACAGGGAGGCCTGGCGTGCTGTGATTCATGGGATTGCAAAGAGTCGGACACAACTGAGCAACTGAACTGAACTGAACTTACAGCTATACATTTCTCTGTAAACAGTACTGTAGCTGCATCACATAAATTTTGTATGTTGTATCTACATTTTCATTTATCTCAAAGTATTCTGTAATCACTCTTGTGATTTCTTTGGCCCATTGTTTATTTATGAATATGTTGTTTAATTTCCACATATTTGACTTCTATTTCCTATGTGTACACCTATGTTCATTGCAACCTTATTTATAATAGCCAAGATATAGAACAATCTAAGTGCCCATCAATGGATGAATGGATAAAGAAGATATATACAATTAAACATTACTCAGCCATAAAAAAAAATGAAATCTTGCCATTTGTGACAACATGAATGGACCTAGATGATATTATGCTACACGAAATAAGTCAGATAAAGATAAATACTGTATGATTCCACCTATATGTGCAATCTAAAACAAAATAAATGAACAAACATAGCAAAACATAAATAGAAATATAGAGAATAAACAGGTGGCTGCCAGAGGGGAGGGGGTGGGAAGACGACAGAAATAGGTAAGGGAGACTAAGAGGTACAAACTTCCAGTTATAAAATAAATGAGTCACAAGGATGAAATGTATAGTATGGGGAATATAGTCAATAATAATGTAATATCTTCATATGGTGACAGATGGTAACTAGACTTATCATGGTGATTATTTTGAAATGTTAGAAATACAAAATCACTATGTTGTATATCACTATCTTGCCTTGAGAACCCCATGAACAGTATGAAAAGGCAAAATGATAGGATACTCAAAGAGGAACTCCCCAGGTCGGTAGGTGCCCAACATGCTACTGGAGATCAGTGGAGAAATAACTCCAGAAAGAATGAAGGGATGGAGCCAAAGCAAAAACAATACCCAGCTGTGGATGTGACTGGTGATAGAAGCAAGGTCCGATGCTGTAAAGAGCAATATTGCATAGGAACCTGGAATGTCAGGTCCATGAATCAAGGCAAATTGGAAGTGGTCAAACAAGAGATGGCAAGAGTGAATGTCGACATTCTAGGAATCAGCGAACTGAAATGGACTGGAATGGGTGAATTTAACTCAGATGACCATTATATCTACTACTGTGGGCAGGAATCCCTTAGAAGAAATGGAGTAGCCATCATGGTCAACTAAAGAGTCCGAAATGCAGTACTTGGATGCAATATCAAAAATGACAGAATGATCTCTGTTCGTTTCCAAGGCAAACCATTCAATATCACAGTAATCCAAGTCTATGCCCCAACCAGTAATGCTGAAGAAGCTGAATGGTTCTATGAAGACCTACAAGACGTTTTAGAACTAACACCCAAAAACGATGTCCTTTTCATTATAGGGGACTGGAATGCAAAAGTAGGAAGTCAAGAAGCACCTGGAGTAACAGGCAAATTTGGCCTTGGAATATGGAATGAAGCAAGGCAAAGACTAATAGAGTTTTGCCAAGAGAATGCACTGGTCATAGCAAACACCCTCTTCCAACAACACAAGAGAAGACTCTACACGTGGACATCACCAGATGGTCAACACCAAAATCAGATTGATTATATTCTTTGCAGCCAAAGATGGAGAAGCTCTATACAGTCACCAAAAACAAGACTTGGAGCTGACTGTGGCTCAGATCATGAACTCCTTATTGCCAAATTCAGACTTAAATTGAAGAAAGTAGGGAAAACCACTAGACCATTCAGGTATGACCTAAATCAAATCCCTTATGATTTTACAGTGGAAGTGGGAAATAGATTTAAGGGCCTAGATCTGATAGATAGAGTGCCTGATGAACTATGGAATGAGGTTCATGACATTGTACAGGAGACAGGGAGCAAGACCATCCCCACGAAAAAGAAATGCAAAAAAGCAAAATGGCTGTCTGGGGAGGCCTCACAAATAGCTTTGAAAAGAAGAGATGTGAAAAGCAAAGGAGAAAAGGAAAGATATAAGCATCTGAATGCAGAGTTCCAAAGAATAGCAAGGAGAGATAAGAAAGCCTTCCTCAGCGATCAATGCAAAGAAATAGAGGAAAACAACAGAATGGGAAAGACTAGAGATCTCTTCAAGAAAAGTAGAGATATCAAGGGAACATTTCATGCAAAGATGGGCTCGATAAAGGACAGAAATGGTATAGACCTAATAGAAGCAGAAGATACGAAGAAGAGGTGGCAAGAATCCACAGAAGAACTCTACAAAAAAGATCTTCACTACCAAGATAATCACGATGGTGTGATCACTCACCTAGAGCCAGACATCCTAGAATGTGAAGTCAAGTGGGCCTTAGAAAGCATCACTACAAAACAAAGCTAGTGAAGGTGATGGAATTCCAGTTGAGCTATTTCAAATCCTGAAAGATGATGCTGTGAAAGTGCTGCACTCAATATGCCAGCAAATTTGGAAAATTCAGCAATGGCCACAGGACTGGAAAAGGACAATTTGCAATCCAATCCCAAAGAAAGGCAATGCCAAAGAATGCTCATCTCACACACTCATAAAGTAATGCCTGAAATTCTCCAAGCCAGGCTTCAGCAATACGTGAACCATGAAATTCCAGATGTTCAAGCTGGTTTTAGAAAAGGCAGAGGAACCAGAGATCAAATTGCCAACATCTGCTGGATCATGGAAAATGCAAGAGAGTTCCAGAAAAACATCTACTTCTGCTTTATTGACTATGCCAAAGCCTTTGACTGTGTGGATCACAATAAACTGTGGAAAATTCTGAAAGAGATGGGAATATCAGACCACCTGACCTGCCTGTTGAGAAACCTGTATGCAGGTCAGAAAGCAACAGTTAGAACTGGACATGGAGCAACAGACTGGTTCCAAATAGGAAAAGGAGTATGTCAAGGCTGTATATTGTCACCCTGCTTATTCAACTTCTACGCAGAGAACATCATGAGAAACGCTGGGCTGGAAGAAGCACAAGCTGGAATCAAGATTTCCAGGAGAAATATCAATAACCTCAGATATGCAGATGACACCACCCTTATGGCAGAAAGTGAAGAGGAACTAAAAAGCCTCTTGATGAAAGTGAAAGAGGAGAGTGAAAAAGTGGGCTTAAAGCTCAACATTCAGAAAACTAAGATCATGGCATCTGGTCCCATCACTTCATGGGAAATAGATGGGGAAACAGTGGAAACCGTGTCAGACTTCATTTTTTGGGGTTCCAAAATCACTGCAGATGGTGATTTCAGCCATGAAATTAAAAAATGCGTACTCCTTGGAAGGAAAGTTATGACCAACCTAGACAGCGTATTGAAAAGCAGAGATATTACTTTGCCAACAAATGTCCATCTAGTCAAGGCTATGGTTTTTCCAGTGGTCATGTATGGATGTGAGAGTTGGACTGTGAAGAAAGCTGAGTGCCAAAGAATTGATGCTTTTGAACTGTGTTGTTCAAAAGATTCTTAAGACTCTTGAGAGACTCTTGAGACTCTTGAAGACTCTTCAGAGTCCCTTGGACTGCAAGGAGATCCAACCAGTCCATTCTAAAGGAGATCAGTCCTGGGTCTTCTTTGGAAGGACCAATGCTGAAGCTGAAACTCCAGTACTTTGGCCACCTCATGCAAAGAGTTGACTCATTGGAAAAGATTCTGATGCTGGGAGGGATTGGGGGCAGGAGGAGAAGGAGACGACAGAGGATGAGATGGCTGGATGGCATCACTAACTCGATGGACTTGAGTTTGAGTGAACTCTGGGAGTTGGTGATGGACAGAGAGGCCTGGCGTGCTGCAATTCATGGGGTCGCAAAGAGTTGGACACGACTGAGTGACTGAACTGAACTGAACTGATATTGTATAATAAGAACTAACATATGGTTTTAGGTCAATTATACTTAAAAAACAGATAACTAGAAAAAGAGATCATATTTGTGGTTACCAGATACAGAGGTTAGGGGGGAAGGGGAATTAGATAAAGGTGGTCAAAAGTTACAAATTTCAAGTTATAAGATAAACAAGTACTAGGTATGTAATGTACAACATAAGTATAATTAACACTGCTGCATATTATATCTTAAAGTTGTTAAGAGAGTAAATCTTAAGAGTTCTCATCACAAGGAAAAATAATTTTTCTCTTCCTTTAATTTTGTATCTATATGAGATGATGGATATTCATTAAACCTACTATGTCATCACTTCATGACATATGTAAGTCAAATCACTATGCTGTACACCTTAAATTTATACAGTGCAATATGTCAATTATATCTCAATAAAACTGGAAGAAAAAAAAGGCTTTTATTTCCTTTTCATCTTCTGCATAGTTTTTCTGTCCATTATCAAAAGTAAGGTGTTGAAATCTTCAATTATTGTCGAATTCTCTACTTTCTTGTTTCACTTAAGTCAGTTTTTGCTTCATGTATTTGGGGCTCTGTTGTGGGTGTACATGTTTATAGTTCATATATGATCTTGGTGGAATGACTCTGAATATATGATGTTTTCCTTTGTGTCTAGTAATGATTTCCTTTTTGGTGTCCACTTTGCCTGATACTAATAGAGCCACTCCAGCTTTCTTATGGTTGCTATTTGCATTATGTATCCTATTCCATTTTTTATGTTTTAACCTATTTGTATCTTTGAATCTAAAGTGTGACTCCTCCAGTAAACAGCATACATTTGCATCTTGTCTTCTTTTATCAAGTCTGATATTCTCTGCCTTTTGATTGGATTGTTTAATCCATTCACTTTTGATTTTATTATTGATGGAGTACTTGCACTGATATTTCCCTTTTGTTCACTGTATACAGTTGACCTCTGAACAACATAGGTTTGAACTGTGTGGGTCCACTTATACATGGATTCTTCTCAATAAATCCATACTACAGTATTACACAATCCTTGGTTGGTTGAATCCTCCAAAGCAGAACCGTGAATACAAATGAACAGCATCTATGGAGGGCTGACTATAAATTATACTTGGATTTTCATCTGCAGGGGTGAGAGAGTTGGGGCCCCATGATGCTCAAGGGTCAACTTAATTTCATGCCTTTTATATTCCTCTATTCTTCTTTACTACTTTATTTTGCATTCAATTCAGTTCAGTGGCTCAGTCTTGTCCAACTCTTTGCGACCCCATGAATCGCAGCACACCAGGCCTCCCTGTCCATCACCAACTCCCAGGATTCACTCAGACTCACGTCCATCAAGTCAGTGATGCCATCCAGCCATCTCATCCTCTGTTGTCCCCTTCTCCTGCCCCCAATCCCTCCCAGCATCAGAGTCTTTTCCAATGAGTCAACGCTTCGCATGAGGTGGCCAAAGTACTGGAGTTTCAGCTTTAGCATCAGTCCTTCCAAAGAAATCCCAGGGCTGATCTCCTTCAGAATGGACTGGTTGGATCTCCTTGCAGTCCAAGGGACTCTCAAGAGTCTTCTCCAACACTACAGTTCAAAAGCATCAATTCTTCGGTGCTCAGCCTTCTTCACAGTCCAACTCTCACATCCACACATGACCACAGGAAAAACCATAGCCTTGACTAGATGAACCTTTGTTGGCAAAGTAGTGTCTCTGCTTTTGAATATGCTATCTAGATTGGTCATAACTTTCCTTCCAAGGAGTAAGCGTCTTTTAATTTCATGGCTGCAATCACCATCTGCAGTGATTTTGGAGCCCAGAAAAATAAAGTCTGACACTGTTTCCCCATCTATTTCCCATGAAGTGATGGGACTGGATGCCATGATCTTCGTTTTCTGAATGTTGAGCTTTAAGCCAACTTTTTCACTCTCCACTTTCACTTTCATCAAGAGGCTTTTGAGTTCCTCTTCACTTTCTGCCATAAGGGTGGTGTTATCTGCATATCTGAGGTTATTGATATTTCTCCCGGCAATCTTTATTCCAGCTTGTGTTTCTTCCACCCAGCGTTTCTCATGATGTACTCTGCATATAAGTTAAATAAGCAAGGTGACAATATACAGCCTTGATGTACTCCTTTTCCTATTTGGAACCAGTCTGTTGTTCCATGTCCAGTTCTGACTGTTGCTTCCTGACCTGCATACAAATTTCTCAAGAGGCAGATCAGTTGGTCTGGTATTCCCATCTCTTTCAGAATTTTCCACAGTTTATTGTGATCCACACAGTCAAAGGCTTTCGCGTAGTCAATAAAGCAGAAATAGATGTTTTTCTGGAACTCTCTTGCTTTTTCAATGATCCAGCATTGTTATTCAGTCACCAAATAGTGTCCAGCTCTTCATGACTCCATGGACTGCAGCATGCCAGGCCTCTCTGTCCCTCACTATCTCCCAGAGTTTGCCCAAGTTCATGTCCATTGAATTGGTGATGCCATCCAACAATCTTAACCTCTGGCTCCCTCTTCTCTTTTGCCTTCAGTCTTTCCCAGCATAAGGGTCTTTTCCAATGAGTCAGCTGTTTTCATGGATATGTCTGGACTATTTTTGACCCTTTGCATTTCCATATAAATATTATAATAAGTGTGTCAATTTTTTTAGTGGAATAAAAATAACCTATGCTGCTAAAGAATCTGCCTGCAATGCTGGAGACCTGGGTTTGATCCCTGGGTTGGGAAGATCCCCTGGAGAAGGGAACAGCTACCCACTCCAATATTTTGGCCTGGAGAATTCCATGGACTACATAGTCCATGGGCTCACAAAGAGCCAGACACGACTGAGTGACTTCCACTTCACTTCACTTCATTGGTATTTTGATTACTATTCCATTCAGTTTACAGATCAGTTTGGGGAAAATCAATACTTTCACTGTACTGAGTCATGTAATCCATAAACATGGCATATCATTCTATTTTTTAAATCTTTTTCTGAATTTTCTCAATATATTTTAGTTTTCAGTTTACAGCTCTTGGGTATCTTTTGTTAGATTTATTCCTTATTGCTTGATGTTGTTTGATACCATTATAAATGGTATCTTTAAAAATTTCATTTTGAAAGAAAATTTCATTTCTATTTACTTGATGCTAATATATAGAAATACTATTGATTTTTTATATTTTTATATATAAACTATCCAGTAGATTTGCTAAATTTGCTTATTAATTCTAATAGATTTTCTGTAGATTCTTTCGGACCTTTTTTTTTGGGTGCAAATCATGTCATCAAGAATGACAGTTTTATTTCTTCCTTTCCTACCATATACTCTTTATAGCTTTCCCCGGTGTTATTGCCACTGGACTCCAAGCTTCGTTGAATATAGAAGTTGTGATAACAGACTTCCTTGTCTCAGTCCTGATCTCAGGGAGAAATTTTTCAATAATTCATCATGATGTTTGATCTAGTGGGTTTTTTTTTTAATAGGTACACTTTATATGATTAAGAGTTTCTATTACTAATGTGCTATGAGTTAATTTTTTCCTAATCATGAGTGAATGTTGTATTTTTAAAGATTTGCTCTCCATCCATTGGATCATTCTTACTGTGGCTGCAAATTTATCTATTTCACCTTTTAGTTCTGTCAGTTTTTGCTTTTTATCTAGTATGGGTGTGTATGGCTTTAGAATTTGTAATATTCTCCAAGTCGACTGATTCTTCTATTTTTACAAAATATTCTCTATCTCCGATCATGTTTTGTCTGTGATTAGTACAGCTGCATCAGCTTTCTTGTGGCTAGTGTTTGCAGAATATATCTTTTTTCATTCTTTAACTTTCAACTTATATTTAAGGTGTATCTTATGTAAGCCATTTGTAGTTGAGTTTTATTTTTATCTAGTCTGACAATTTTGACCTTTTGATTGGTATATTTCATCCATTCACTTTAAAAAACAACTTTATTGAGATATGATTCACATACTACAGAATTCACCCATTAAACTGTATAACTCAATGACTTTTAGTAAATTCATAGAGTTGTATAACTCAATGACATTCAGTATATTCATAGAGTTGTGCAACCATTACCACAATCAAATTTTTAACATTTTCATAATCAGACAATTCACTTTTAATGAAATTATAAACATGTTTGGATTTTTAACTCCCACTCTTTTTCTTCTATTTGATTCAGCTGTTTTATGTTCATTTCTCTGTTTTGCTTTCTTTTACGTTAACCTTTGCTGTTATTCAGATTTTCTCTTCTAGCCCGTGGCTTGTACATTCTTTTGTTTTTCTTTCAGTGATTACCTTGGAGATTACACGTGTATCCTTAGCTTATTGCAGCCCAATACAAAGTATTGCTTTTCTTCTTTACCAATAATTTTATATAACCTTAAAGTTCTTTAACTCCATTTACACTCCCATTTTGCATTATTGTCTTTATACTTTAAAAAAGGTACTTAATTCACAGAATTGCAAATTTCAGAGATAGGCTAGTTTTCAGGGATAGGTGGACTCAGGATCTTACATCCCAAATAGACCTCTGTCCATCTACCATCTCTGCTTCCTTCTGTTTTGGATTCATTTCAGATAGGCGATCCCACTGTTATATTAAGCCTTGGAATCTCAAGGTATGCAACCTACTGCTTAGCAACCCGGTGGGGGAAAAATGCCTATACCATAATACTTCCAGCTAAAGTTTCAGGGTTGGTGCTTGCTGGCTTGTTAGGGGTTCATCTTTGATCAAATACCCTGCACTCAACCAATCATCATGGTACTTTATTGACCACATCTGTATCACATGCCTAACCCTGAAGTTAGAGATTGGAATGAACTCCACCCAAATTCCATGGTGTTGTTATGCATTTAAATTATATTTTACACCCTACTAAGCATTACTATTACTGTTTTGTACAAGTAAATCAATCTGTGTTTATTCCAATATTTAGTTCTTTATAGCTCTTTATTTTTTCCTGCATTTTTAGTATCCATCTGGGATCGTTTCCTTCTGCTTAAAGAATTCCTTTTAGTGTAGGCTTGCTGACTATAAATTCACTCAGATTTTGTGTGTCTGACATAAAATAAGTATGGCACCTTTGTTTTTCAAGAATATTTTTACTGACTGGATTTTTACTTTTGCGAGTCACTTTCCTTCATGCTGTAATAACACCATTGTGTTCTGGCTTCTATGGTTCCCGTTGAGAAGTTGGTTTTTTTTTTAATGCAGTATTTTATTTGTTAATTGCATAATTAAAATGGCATAGTGTTTATACTTTTCATGTATCACCTATTTGGAGCTGGTACATTTCCCTCAAAATGTGTTATTGTTTATAAACGCCCTCTAGATTGAATAGCTGTATTTTTCAAGGCATAACAGTATATTGCTTTAGTTTGTTGTGGCAATATGCTTCCATTTATAGATATTTAAATTTATAAATCTAATTTTTCAAAGTTCTTCAAAATGAAATGAAATGCTTTAAGCACATATGTCTAAATCCACTGTGTGTGTCTCTCTCTCTGTTTTATTCTTTTTTTTCCTAAATGTCTACTTCTGATCTTAGATTTCACTTGCTCAAAAACATCATCATCTACCATTTCATTATCAACTTTCCACATCACAACTCATTCACTCACTGAGGAAAGAAACTTTGAATCATCTTGGAATCCTTTCCTTCCTCTGTCTATTTATATTATATCACAGAATAAAGGAAGCAGGCAACAGAAATGCATCAGAAGAGATGCTTAAGTTTTAACCATTTATCTTGAAATGTGTAGAATAGGACTATGTAATAAAGCAAATGATGTAAGATGTGAATGTAAATCCATATTTCAAATTGTCTTCTTGATAATTAGAAAAACTTTTGCCTGACTTTTGTTATATCTGCTTAGAGTGTCTCAGTCTTCACCTTGAAATAGCGATGAAGAAGCACTTATATTGGGATGATGGGAAACCTCTGCTCTTCCATTTTCTTTGCTTGTTTTGTGCTTGCATCATTAGCATTCGCTTCAACCCACGGCTTCTTTGCAAAGATCTTCTGAAATATTTTGTCCACTGTATTAGAGTTGGCTTGTCTCAAATTAGATAACATTATGCATAAATGTATTTAACCCTCCACCGGTAAACTGCAAGACTAAAGAGCCAAGGAATGTGGGAGAACACCATGAGCAAGTCATTTGCTTTGTGGAACTTCTCTTTGACTCATTAATCCCTCAGGCCTTGTTTGTGACCATCTGATATATGGATCCAGGGAAGGTGCTGATGACAACTTGTATATTAAACATTAGTGAAGCTACTTTTAAAATTTTCTTTGGATTAAAAGAACTATCACTATAAGCTCTAATATTTTCTTACAGTACCCAGTGGTACATCTTGCATCTCCCCTCGGGATATACACCCCATTGGGGATCATTACTATCTACCGTCCTGAAATGATGACCCATAAGTAACAGAACTTCACTACAGAAAGTCAGGCAAACGACAGTGTACATTTTTCTCGCTCTTTTCTGTCTCAACCCTAAAGTTCTCAGTGCAGAAGAAGGAAGAGAGAGCAAAAGAGAAGGAAACCCCCTACTCTGTTCTAGACCCATGTTGGAACTCCTCCTTGCCCTGAGAAAAGAATTTTGAATGAACTCAAATACTGAAGCTTAGAAATCAGCATAACTGGGGAATTCCCTGGTGGTCCGGTGGCTAAGACTCTGCACTCCCAATACAGGGGAGCTGGGTTCAATCCCTGGTCAAAGAACTAGATCCCACATGCCACAACTAAAACTCTATGCAGCCAAATAAATAAAAATAAATATTAAAAAAAATAAATCAGCATAACTGGATCTTAATTACTAAAATGAAACTCATGGAAGGGGTTGGAAACTCCTGGGATTGGACCAAGATGTCATTGAAACAAATGAAAAGATAGAAAGGGAATTTCAACCTAGTAGGATGGTCATCACATTTAAAAAAATCCTAAGGAAATGTCATATTTTGAAACTTCAGAGATATCCAGTTGTGGACAAGTCCAAAAGACAGAGAATGAAGGAACTACAGAGAAAACTGGGCCAGGCCAATGGAAGGAGGCACAGAAGCAGTATCACCGTGGGGTGTGACACAAGCCTTCCAGATGGATCGTGTAGATGGTCTTGCCAAGAGACTTGGCCAGTCTGGCATAAATGAGTGGTGTGGATCACCTAAGATCTCAAGCACAACCTCAAAGGTGAGGACATATTGGTTTGGATCTAGGCTTTGCCATTTTCACTTTAAGCATGTTGCTTAACCTCCTTAAGCCCCAGTTGCCCCAACTGTAAAATGGGAATGATAATAGCACTGGTCTTATAGGATTGCTTTAAGGAGTAAATAAAGGTAAATGGGCACATAGTAAGTGCTCCAATAAATGGTAGGTAGAGTCATCATTGTTATCACCATCACCTTCTTTATCATCAGATAGTTGCAGGTGCTTCTGCTGAAAGTGAAACATTTGGTAAATTCTTTACCTGCTCTGCTGAAAATGTTCCATCTTGAAAGAAGATATTGGCTGCCTTTCACAGAACTCCTATGTTATCACAGGTACTGTGCTAAAAGCATTTCTCAGTTGCCACATAACTCCCACAAGATGGATTGTTGCCATTGTTCAGTCTCTAAGTCATGTCAGACTCTTTGTGACCCAATGGACAGCAGCATGGACTGCATTTTACAGGTAAGAACTATCACCAAGTTTTAAAGAGCTTAGTTCACCAATTTGCCCAAGTTCACAATGCTTGTTGGAGACGGAGCCCTACTATTTCCACCGAACCACAGTGCCTCCCACTGAGCATGGACCTCATTCTGGAGAATCTGCTAATAATATGGAAATGTTACTAACAAAGAAAGAAAGGGACTGGGTTGACAGCAAGTTGCAACTGTCAGAAAAAGAACTAAAGACATACTCATAAATGTACCTTGATTTTATGGAAGTCAGCTTCAAAATGTTCCAGGTTGCAAAGTCATTTTTAAGACTTCTTTCGCTTTTTTTTTTTTTTTTTTTTTTGAAGGTAATTTGGCTTTTTCTCTTTGGTTGCTTCTAAGACTTTGTGTCTGACTTTTGCAATTTTACTCTGATGTCACCATAAGTATTTTTTTGTGTGTGTACTTAGCCTGTATGTGGTTCCATCTGTGTGTTAATGTCTTTACTTGATTTTGGAAAATGCTCATCCATAATCTCTTCAAATACTACTTCTGTCCCAATTGTTCTCACTCCTGTCCTCTGGGACTTAAAGGACATTTATATTAGGCATTTTCAATGCGTCCCACCTGTCTTTTTGTTCTGTCTGTTTTTTATTCTTTTTTCTTTCAGCACTACAATTTAAGTGTTATGTATTTAACTCTCAATTCACTGATCCTGGCTTCTGCCAGGTCTGTTTTGTTGTTAAATGTTTCTAGCTAGTTCTTAATTTCAGATATTAGTTTTCTGTTCTATAATTTCCATTTGATTCTTTTTTCCAGCTTTATTGAAATATCATTGACATAAAATATGGTGCAGGTTTAAGGTATTCAGTGTGATGATTTGACACATGTATATATTACAAAATGTTTACTGTGATTAGGTTAACGCATCAACCTCACACATTTACCGTTTTGTTTTTGCTGTTGTTATGGCAAGAATACTTAAGATTTACTCGTAGCAACTTTCAAGTATACAATACAGTATTGTTAACTACCCTCACCATGCTGCACATTATGTTCTTGGAATTCATTCATCTTATAACTGGAAGTTTGTATCCTTTCATCAATATCTTCCCATTTCTCCACCACCCCAGCCCTGGTAACCATCAATCTCATCTCTGTTTGTATGCCTTTGATATTTATTTATTTTAAACAATATTTATTTATTTATTTGGCTGCACCAGGTCTCAGTTGCAGCATGTGGGATCTAGTTCCTTAACCGGGGATCAAACCTGGGCCCTTGTGCTGGAGGTGCGGAATCTTGATCACTGGATGACCAGGGAAGTCCCCCAACTGTCTTTCTCATTTGACTATAAACTCCATGAGGAAAAGAACCCTGCCCATCATGTT
Organism: Bos indicus x Bos taurus; assembly: GCF_003369695.1. Classification (NCBI taxonomy): domain Eukaryota; kingdom Metazoa; phylum Chordata; class Mammalia; order Artiodactyla; family Bovidae; genus Bos; species Bos indicus x Bos taurus. The sequence continues at coordinate 127,826,429 of NC_040105.1, forward strand.
TACCACCATAGTCTCAAAGTTTAACCCACATGGTACTCAGTTAATGTTTACTAACTGAATGAGTCAGTGGATGAAAACAAGAAGGCAAGGGGACACGCATGCAAGGAAAACTACTCAAGAGGGTGTCATGGTTAACTAGGAATTAACTATTATGGATTGGTTAATTAACTAGTTGACTATGAATTAATTAACCAATTAACTTTGTCACTGAATTACATTAATTACTTATGTTAATTAGTTTATTAATTATGAATGAACTATTAACAAGAAGGAACTGAGACTTGCAGTAAATGTTGAAAACGAAGAAAATACACAAAAAGCCCAAAGCTAAAACAAACAATAACAAAAAGACCTCTTGCTGCTGCTGCTGCTAAGTTGCTTCAGTCGTGTCCGACTCTGTGCAACCCCATGGACTGCAGCCTACCAGGCTCCTCCATCCATGGGATTTTTCCAGGCAAGAGTACTGGAGTGGGTTGCCATTGCCTTCTCCAAAAGACCTCTTAGGGAATTTATATTCAGAGAAGGAGAAGGAAGATTAAGAAAAGTATATACCTGATGCTTAGGGCAAATGATTAAATTTGATGGATGACACAGGAAATGAATAACTCCAACTCTCACTGTGTTTATTTCTGCTTTGATTGAGAAGTTGTTGGAGAAAAGAGATGTTCAGCAAGAGTGGAAGTAGGCAAAGAAGCTTAGAGGAATAGATGTAGACGTTAGAACTAGACAACAGCGCGATGAATTCTGGCTCTGACATTGGCCTTGGTTAAATCACATAAATAATTCTCACAGCCTCAGTTTTTCCATATGTAAAATGAGGATATAATTATTGGACAAGGTAAGGATTTGAATAATAAATGTGTGTTTAATGCTTTATATACCATAGAGCTTTCTCCTCAAAGAGAAGGTAGATTCCTTAAAAATTACTTGTTATTAATATAACAGTTAATTCTGGCAAGGATTATTAAAGGAAAATGTTCTTCAGTAATTGGATAAAGAAGGGACCAACTGACATGATATGTTTATATATGATCTAATTATATGTATATATAGGGGAGGAGAAGAGGATCAGTTCAGTTCAGTTCAGTCACTCAGTCATGTCCTACTCTATGACCCCATGGACTGCAGCACGCCAAGCTTTCCTGTTCATCACCAATTCCCAGAGCTTGCTCAAACTCATGTCCAATTAATTCGGTGATGCCTTCCAACCATCTCATCCTCTGTCGTCCCCTTCTCCTCCTGCCTTCAATCTTTCCCAGCATCAGGGATTTTTCCAATGAGTAAGTACTTCCCATCAGGTGGCCAAAGTATTGGAGCTTCAGTTTCAATATTCAGGAATGATTTCCTTTAGGACTGACTGGTTTGATCTCCTTGCAGTCCAAGGGACTCTCAAGAGTCTTCTCCAACACCACAGTTCAAAAGCATCAATTCCTCGATGTTCAGCTTTCTTTATGGTCCACCTCTCACATCCATATGTGGCTACTGTAAAAACCATAGCTTTGACTAGATAGACCTTTGTCAGCAAAGTAATGTCTCTGCTTTTTAATACTCTGTCTGGGTTGGTTATAGCTTTTCTTCCAAGGAGCAAGAATCTTTTAATTTCATGGCTGCAGTCACCATCTGCAGTGATTTTGGAAACCAAGAGGATATATGTACATATTTCTACATAGTTAGAGATACAGATAGCAAACTAACTTGATTTGATAGAGTAATTTAGACAGGTTGAATTGGATTACCAAATTGATCATAAAATGACATACAGCCTCTCCAGACTTCAGCAAGGCATTTGACAAGGGTTCTTTAAGTGCAGAAATACAGGTGGATGGTTTTTTTAATTATGGTAAAATATTTTGTGATATTGTGATTAATAATAAGAAATATATATTTGGTCTTCATCTCCATCTCTAGCACAGAGCTCCTAAAACCTTTTGTATTTCCTAAGTGATGAGAACCATAAAGGTATCTTTTGTATGTTAATCAGTAATCTCAGATGTGCAGCTGACACCACCCTTATGTCAGAAAGTGAAGAGGAACTGAAGAGCCTCTTGATGAAAGTGAGAGAGTGAAAGAGCTGGCGTAAAACTCAACATTCAGAAAACTAAGATCATGGCATCCAGTCCCATCACTTCACGGGAAATAGAGGGGAAACAATGTGCCAGTGTCAGACTTTATTTTGGGGGGCTCCAAAAATCATTGCAGATACTGATTGCAACCATGAAATTAAAAGACACTTGCTCCTTGGAAGAAAAGCTATGACCAACCTAGACAGCATATTAAAAAGCAGAGACATTACTTTGCTGACAAAGGTCTGTCTAGTCAAAGCTATGGCTTTTCCAGTAGCCACATATGGATGCGAGAGGTGGACCATAAAGAAAGCTGAGTGCCGAAGAATTGATGCTTTTGAACTGTGGTGTTGGAGAAGACTCTTGAGAGTCCCTTGGACCGAAAGGAGATCCAACAAGTCAGTCTTGAAGGAAATCAGTCCTGAATATTCATTGGAAGGACTGATGCTGAAGCTGAAGCTCCAGTACTTTGGCCAGGTGATGTGAAGAACTGATTCATTAGAAAAGACCATGATGCTGGGAAAGATTGAAGGCAGGAGGAGAAGGGGATGACAGAGGATGAGATGGTTGGATGGCATCACTGACTCAATGGATATGAGTTTGGGCAAGCTCTGGGAGTTGGTGAGGACAGGGAAGCCTGGCATGTTGCAGTCCATGAGGTCACAAAGAATAGGACATGACTGAACAACTGAACTGAAGTGATAAGAGCCAGAAAGGTGTCTTTTGTGTGTTAATGAGTGAATTTGGAACTCATCTAAGGATAGGGATGGGTTGTCAGGGTAACCAATTGGGATTAGAGGGTTGGAATTTTCAGTTCCACTTCTTGATTTCTGGGGAGGGGAGAGGGGCTGGAGGTTGAATAAGTCAGCAACAGCTAATGATTTAATGATTTAATCAGTCATGCATACATAATGAAACTGTCATAAAAATCCTAAAGGATGGGGTTCAGGGAGCTTCCAGGTTGGTGAACCTGTGGAGGGCTGGGACAGAGCATGGATGCTCTATACCCTCACCCCATACCTTGCCCTCTGCATCTCTTCCATCTGCTGTTCCTGAAGTCTATCCTTTTATAATGGGCTTTCCTGGTAAGTCAGCTAGTAAAGAATCTGACTGCAATGAAGGAGATCCCGGTTCAATTCCTGGGTCGGGAAGATCCCTGGGGGAAGGGATAGGGTATTCATGGGCTCCAGTATTCATGGGCTTCCCTGGTGGTACAGATGGTAAAGAACCCACCTGCAATGCAGGAAACCTGGGTTTGATTCCTGGGTTGGGAAGATCCCCTGGAGGAGGGCATGGCAACCCACTCCAGTATTCTTGTCTGGAAAATTCCACGGACAGAGGCGCCTACCAGGCTGCAGTCCATGGGGTAGCAAAGAGTCAGATGTGACTGAAGCGACTGAGCATGGCACGGCACAGCATAGGACAATTTCCGGAACAATTCACCTGCTGGTATCCATGAACTGTTTGGTTGATATGTGGATAAGTCTCCACTCCACATGTTGGAAATTGTGTCCAGGAATTAAAATTATATACATAACATAAAATTTACCATTTTAACCATTTTAAGTGTGTAATCCAGTGGCCTTAACTATATTCACAATGTTGTAAATTCATCTCCTCTATCCATTTCCAGAAATTTTTTTTAGCCTCCTAAATAGAAATTCTGTATCTGTTAAATAATCACTCACATATTCCCCTTCTCTGAGCCCCTGTTAATTTTTCTTCTTTTTCTGTGTTTATGAATTTGACCACTATAGATACTTCTTATAAGTGGAGTCATAATATTTGTCCTTCTGTGTCTGGATTATTTCATTCAGCATAATCTTTTTAAGGTTCCATGTTGACAGTATCAGAATTTCATTTCAAGGCTAAATTATATTCCATTTCATGTATATGCCATGTTTTGCTTATCCATTTTTCTGTTCATGGACATTCTTATTGTTTCCAACTTTTGGCTATTGTGAACAATGCTGCTGTGAAAAAGCTGTTTAAACAATTTGATGAATTAGCAACTGGTTGATACAGTTGTACTCAAAGGGTGCTGCTGAGTGATGGCACCCTTGAAGGAAGTTTCTAGTGGCTTGCCACAGGGTTCTTTTCTGCAGCCTTCCTCTGTTCATCAGTCTTTTCAAAAAAATATAGAACATAAGACTGGCTCCTTGTGTTGCAATAAATACAAACTTGGGGGAATGATAACTATATCATATAGAAAGATTAGAACTCAAAAAGATATTGGCAAGTTAAAGACACTGAATGAATTAAGAAAGACGGAAGTTTACAGGGGCAAAATATAAGGTCATATATTTGAGTTCAAAAAACCAACTGCATGAGTACAGTTTAGGTATGCTATCTCTTTGAAAGCATAAGCTTAATGTGTGCCAATAATATAAATTGTTCCCTCCAAACATTCAACTGATAGTAGGCTACATTCAAGAAAATATAATATCTAAAAAGGAGATCATAGTCATACGTACTTTGTGCCACACCTAAGGTATTGGTGTTCAATTGTGAGCAACACTCTTAAGAATGCAGAATAGTGTGGCGTGGGCTTTACCGTCTCAACTGCCCTACCCCAATTCCAGTTTTGTCACTTTTAATTCAGTTTGTCACTTTTCATTTATTTTTAGTTTTGTGGCATTGAGCAAGTTACTTAACTTCTGTGTTTCTTCAACTGTCAGATAGAGATAATAATAAGAATATTGTGAAAATTAAATGAAGTAACACATAGTAAGTACTCCATAAATATTAATTTTTAAAATGATGTGTTCAAAACAGAGTATTAATATAGTCAAAGAAAAAGAAACACTTATCTTTTCAACCCACAATTATTTATTAAGCTCCTCCACGGTTATAGGAGGAACACTTGAAGAAACTAGGGATGTTCAGCCTAGAGAAGACATAACATGGGGAGTATGAGAGCTGTCTTTAAATCTTTGAAGGACTGTCACGTGGAAGAGGCATTAGACTTTTTTTTGAATGGCCTCCTGGAGTAGAACTAAAACCAGTGGGTGGAAGCTACAGATTTTGGATCAATGTAAGGAAGATGGAATTCTCTGCCTTCTGAGATAATGAGTTAACTGTCATTGCAAATATTCAAGCAGAAGCTCGACAAAGATTTGGCAAGGTACTGTAAAGGAGATTCTAGTATCACATGGGTGATTCGAGTACATGACCGTTAATGTTCATTAATCCTTCCAGACCTGAAGAGTCTATGATGATATGAAAACATTTTTGCTCTTTCTTAACTGTGGGATTGTATAAGGTCTGCACACCTTCTACCTGCTTCCAATTTATTTTGTCAAATCACATTTGGACCTAAACAGAATGACTTGAAGTCAAATGCAGGTCGATCTGGGAAATCTTAGTGGTTTATTTTTCAGCTATCTAGTTTACAAGTGGTTCTTTTGGAACCACATCACTCAGAGTCCCCAACCACTACCCCAACTCCTGTTTGGAATTACAGAGAAAAATGGTAACCCAGACTCCTGGGATACAGAGGCTGAGGGAAGTCTGATGAATTTTTAAAGAAACTATTGAAATGTTCCTAAGTGCTTACTAGAATAAGTGTCATTTGGTGGAAGTGTGGGGAAGATGTATATTTAAATTTTCAACCATAGATTCAGGAATATCATCTGAGAACAACTGAGGTTTGGTAGAGTTTTCTGAAGAGTTGAGAATGACAAATAAAGCTTGTTATTTTTATAGGCTAGAGTTTAGGAATTCATAAACTGTAACTGTTGTCATAAGAAAATTTGAATCAGGAAAGTTTGACTTAGCAAGTGGCTCAACCATGCTCTTTATTTGTCATCTAAATTAAAATGTGAAACAGGATGAACTAAAACAGAAAGTTACATAGAAAAACGTATTATGCATTGTTTTTCATTACCTCCTAAATAGATAAGGATGAGCTAGAGAAAAAAGGCACTAGGTAAATCTACTAAATAAATGAATAAATTGTAAGAAGACTTTGTCATTTAGAGGAGACAACTAGCATTTATCCACAAAATACATAAATGACCAGGCAATTTACATGAATCTGTGACATGATTCGTCTGACATACATTAAAAAAAGAGCTTGATAAGTACATTTAAAAATTTCACAACCAGTTTTGTTGGTACTTTGAGATAGTGTCTTAAAAAATACAGAGAAAATTTTTGAAATGTAAGCCAACAATACAGACTTTATTTCCATTTCTGGATTAGATACTAATGGATAGTATCAATAATTCTGGAGCCCATAGAAGCATATACTGGTTTGGCTACACTCATCTTTATTTATAAGTTAATTACTTTTCAAGTGACAACAAAAATCTTAGTAGATTTTGTTTGTGGGACTTTTTTTCTTACAGTAATTATTTTCTTACCAAGAGATAATTCATTTTCAAGAGGCTGCTCGGGGAAAAGTTAAAAATAGAACACATACCATAGTAGGTGTCAAAAGCACTCTACAGTTCATGAACTACATTGATATCTCATAAATCTATTTTCGAATAGCTACAGAGAATAACTATTGGAATTCAGTAAGTAATAAGATCATAGTTTATAAAACCAAGTCAAGGTACACTAGAGCTGTGCCACAAAATATCTAATACCATCTGATATACTTGTGTAGCACCTCACTGTGTACAAAAGCATGTTAACACCCCTTCTCATTTGAATAAATTCATAACAGCTCTATGAATAGACAATATTATCCAGATCTTGCAGATGAGGAAACTGATATTTAAAGACTGTAATTGATTTGCCCAAGGTCTTACAATGAGAAAAGGCAGTTCTAGGACTCAAACTTAAGATGGCTGGCTCTGTGCTCCAGAGCAGTCATCCTTTATCTCCTGAAGGATACATTCAGCCTAGAAGTGACAACTTGTTGCTCCATTAGTAACTAAACCACTCTGATTAAAAGCCCAAAATACAAAGCACTTCTTATATTGTTTCTCTCCTTTGGGAAGAATTACAACAAGTGTTACAAGTTTTAAATATTCTGACAAGTGGAGACTTCCAAGAAAGTGTATGAATATGTAACATCAGAATAGATACGTTATGTGATTGTTTCGTCTGGGTACCTGAATTAGACACAAAGCTCTGTTTATTTTTCTTGCTAGTAAAGAAGCAATGTACCAGAACTGTATTGCTTGGGTCACTCAGATATTGGGTATCTACAGTGTACTGGGCACTCTATGTATACAACCCCATGAGTAACATAACTATTACTCTCATTTTAGAGATCAAGTATCCAAGTTTCACAGAGATTAAATAACTTGATTGAGACCACATAGTTAATAACTGAAAAAGCTGGGATATAAACACAGATGCTCTGACTTCAAAACTCATTCTATTAATCAAAACTACATTACTTCTAACATAAAAGAGGTATGAAACCATATATGACTTCAAAAAGAAAAGGATATTTTAAAGGTTAAAAAAAAGAATAAAAGCAGGAACACAAATTCCGGGTTACTTTGAAAGCTTTTTAAGATCATTTCTTTTAGTTTTTATTGGAGTATATAGTTGATTTAAAATGTTATGTTAGGTTTTGGTGTACTGCAAAGTGAATCAGTTATACATAAACATATACACACTCTTTTTTACATTCTTTTCCCATTTGGGCCTTTATAGACTACTGAGTAGAGTTCCCTGTGCTACACAGTAAGTCCTTATTCAGTTACCTGTTTCAAATATAGTAATGCGTATATGTCAATCCCAATCTGGGATCATTTCATTAAAAAATTTTTTTTTGGCACACCCTGTGGCATATGGGATCTTACTTCCCTGACCAGGGATCAAACTCTCACTTCTTGCATTGGAAAAGGGGGTCTTAAGCACTGGACCACTGGGGAAGTCCCTGGTATCATTTCTTAATAAGTAGTCATATAGGTATCTCTCATTTTCTCTGTGTAAATAATAATCTCTAGTAGAATAAAATCGCTCTGTATGTGCAATATAGGTATCTCTCATTTTCTCTGTGTAAATAATAATCTCTAGTAGAATAAAATCGCTCTGTATGTGCAATATATACATATACAGATATATTTAATACTTTCTAGTCTACATTCCAATTTTTTTCTTGATTTTGGAGAAATTATGAGTACACACTGATACTTCTAACTTCATTCCAACTCTACAAGTTATCTCCTGCTGGTGACCCTTTTAAAATTTTTATCTCCCTTCTTCCAGCAAGAAGTCCGATTTCCAACAGTATTAACTCATTTTCTCCAATACACATAAAATAGTTTCAGAATTACTGTTTTCATACTACTATATAAAACAAATCTACTTAGATGGATTGAAGATCTGTATGCAGGTCTTTTTTATCCCTAGTCAGAGAATACACAGCCCAGGTACTTTGTTTCAAAGTTATTTGGATTAGTTATTTTCCATGTGGTGATGTTATTCATTTGAAATACAGTTGGGTTCATTTGTTTCTGTTTGTATTCAGTTTTAAGTTTCTTTTCCCCTCCTGTTGATTCAATTTTATTTTTGAAAATGTAGAACATTGGCACAATTTCCAAAGCTAAAACTGCAAAAATGTATCCTCAGAGAAGTGTGACTCCCTCTCCATCCTTTACAACATGCCGCTGCTCTCTCCTCCCTGAAACAGAACCTTAGCCATAACAATAATTTGTCACTTTCCAAACCTCAGTCCTACCTGATAAAATCTTCTTCCTTGGTATTTCATTTGGGAGGAAGCTATTAGAAAAAAATGTCTAAAAACTCTTCTCAGGGGGGCCAAAAATGAAAAAAAAAGTTAAAAACACTGATCTATTCTCCATCTTTATAATTTTGTCTTTTTTATCATATTAAATAAATTGAATCATACAGTATGTAACCCTCTGAGATTGGATTTTTATCATTCAACATAATGTCTTTCAGACCCATTCAAATTGTGTAGATGAGAAGTTCTTTCCTTTATACTGCTATGTAGTGTTTCATGGTATGAATATATCAGTTTGCTTATCCATTTATCCACTGAAGGTCTCTTGGGTAGTTTCTAGTTTTCAGAGATTGTGATTGAAGCCTCTATAAACATTTGCATATGGGTTTTTGTGTGAACATAAAGTTTTATTTCTATGGAATAAATACCAGGCATACAGTTGCTGGGATGCATGGCAAGAAAATGACAAACTATTTCTAGAATGTCTGTACCATTTTAGATTCCCACCAGCAATGTATGAGAGATCCAGTTTCTCCACATCTTCACCAGCATTTGCTAGCATCAGTGTTTTTAATTTTAGCTATTTTGGTGAAAATGAAAGTGTTAGTCGCTCGGTCGTGTCTGACTCTTTACGACCCCATGGACTGTAGCCCACCAGGCTCCTCTATCCACGGAATTCTCCAGGCAAGAATACTGGAGGGGGTTGCTATTCCTTTCTCCAAGGGATTTTCCCAACCCAGGGATCAAACCTTGGTCTCCTGCACTTTCTGGTAGATTCTTAACCATCTGAGCCACTGGGGAAGCCCAGGTGTGTATTAATATCTCATTGTGGTTTCAATTTACATTTCTCTAGTGGCTAATGATGTTGAACATCTTTTTGTGTGCTTATTTGTAGTCGTTCAGCACTTAGATTTTGTACATGTTTTGTTAACATTTTACCTAATTATTTTATTTAGCCTCTTGATGAAAGTGAAAGAGGAGAGTGAAAAAGTTGGCTTAAAGCTCAATGTCTTTTCTGATCTTCAGAAAACTAAGATCATGGCAACTGGTCCCATCACTTCATGGGAAATAGATGGGGAAACAGTGGATACAGTGGCTGACTTTATTTTGGGGGGTTCCAAAATCACTGCAGATGGTGACTGCAGCCATGAAATTAAAAGACGCTTACTCCTTGGAAGGAAAGTTATGACCAACCTAGATAGCATATTGAAAAGCAGAGACATTACTTTGCCAACAAAGGTCCGTCTAGTCAAGGCTATGGTTTTTCCAGTGGTCATGTATGGATGTGAGAGTTGGACTGTGAAGAAAGCTGAGCACCAAAGAATTGATGCTTTTGAACTGTGGTGTTGGAGAAGACTCTTGAGAGTCCCTTGGACTGCAAGGAGATCCAACCAGTCCATTCTAAAGGAGATCAGTCCTGGGTGTTCATTGGAAGGACTGATGCTGAAGCTGAAACTCCAGTACTTTGGCCACCTCATGCGAAGAGCTGACTCATTGGAAAAGACCCTGATGCTGGGAGGGATTGGGGGCAGGAGGAGAAGGGGACGACAGGGGATGAGATGGCTGGATGGCATCACCGACTCGATGGACATGGGTTTGGGTGGACTCTGGGAGTTGGTGATGGACAGGGAGGCCTGGTGTGCTGCGTTTCATGGGTTCGCAAAGAGTCAGACACAACTGAGTGACTGAACTGAACTGAACTGATTTCATGTTTAAAATGGTATTGTTTTTAATTCTGGTTTCTACCTGTTCAATGCCAGCATATAAAAATACAGCTGATATCTGTGTGTTATCCTCGACCCAGTGACCTTTGGCCTTGCTGAATTCACTTATTTTAGTGCTTTCTGGTAGATTCTTGGGATTTTCTACTTAGACAAAATGACATCTGCAAATAAGGACAGTTTTATTTCCTCCTTTCTAATTTGCATATCTTTTTCTTGCCTTCTTGTCCTGTTTAGGAGTTTCAGTACCATGATGAATAAGAGTAGCGAGAGTAGAAGGCATCCTTGCCTTTTGCTTGTTTTCTGGGGAAAGCATTCAATATTGCACCATTAATTATAATGTTAACTATAGGGTTTTTTAGTACGATGATCTTTATTAAGTTGAGCAAGTTCCCTTCTATCCTTAGTTGGGAAAGAGTTTTTATCATCAATTTTATGGACTGAATGTTTACTTCCCCCCAGAATTCGTATGACAGCACTGGCCTTAATTCCCAAACCATCCACCTTTGCCAGGCACAATGATAACCACTTGCATGAGTTGTCTTATAACAGTAGGTCCCAATAAGGAACATGGTGCTGCCACCAAAAGCTAATTACAAGAATTTGGGAGGGGCCAAAAAGAGGGAGAAGACTCTGGCCCATAATATGTCTTATAAAACTAACCCGAAGTATTTGGGAGGGGTCAAAAGGAGGTAGGAGATGCCATCCCATAATATTGTCCTGCCAACCTCCCAGAATCCTTTTCACTGGAATCCATCTTGGCTGCAAGATGTATGTATCACCAGGAAGGACCCTGAGTCAGACCAAATATGGGCACAAGCATGATGACTGATCAGAGACAACTGGGAAACTAACCCCATTACAATACAACCTGAGACTGTGAGGCACATGGCAGAGCAGTTCTCCTGGGTTCCCTTACCCTGCTGCTCTCCACCCAGGCACCCTTCTCAAATAAAGTCTCTTGCTTTGTCAGCACGTGTGTCTCCTCAGACAATTCATTTCTGAATGTTAGACAAGAGCCCACTCTGAGGCCCTGGAAGGGGTCCCCCTTCCTGCAACACTTTCTTTTGATTAATGTTTACAGGATATATCTATTTTCATTCTTTTGCTTTCAACTTCTGTATATCGTTATAGTTGAAGTGAGTTTGTGTAGACAGCATCTAATTGAACCATATTCATTTATCCACTCTTCCAGTCCCTCTTTTTCAACAAATGTGCTTACATTTACTTTTAATGAAATATTGCTATGTTAAGGCTTATGGTTTCCATTTTGTTATTTATTTCTCTTTGTTCATTTTCTCTTTTTTATTGAAGTAGAATTCATATAACTTAAAGCTAACAATTTTAAATTATACAATTTAGTGGCCCATTCATAATATTGTATACCTCTATCTAGTTTCAAAACAGTTTCATTACTACAAAAAAAATTCCTGCACCCTTTAAGCACTCATTCCTCATTCCCTCCTCCCCTCAGACCTTGACGACCACTATTTTACTTCCTGTTTCTGTGGATTTGCCTGTTCTGGGTACTTCATATGAATGTGGCCTTTTATGTCTGACTTTTTTTACTTTGCATATTTCTATGTTTCACCCAGAATGCATTATGTATCACTACTTCATTCCTTTTTATAACTCAATAATGTTCCATTGTATGGATGTATCACATTTTACTCATACATGCATGATTTTATGCATTTGAGTTATTTCAAACTATCAGCAATTGGAAATAGTTTTGAACATTTTGTGTACAAGTCTTAAATACTTATACAAGTAAAAATAGACATCTGATTTTTAGCCAGTGGATAAGAAGAAAAGATAACATCTGTACTTGAAGTGTATGTTGGTGGGGAGGGGTCAGTCTTGTGGGACTGAGACCTTAATTTGTGGTCTCTGACAACTATTTCCAGGTAGATAGTGTCAGAATTGAGCTGAATCATAGGACACTCAAAGAATTGTTTGGTGGTGTGTAAAGCCAACCACCCCCAACACATATACACATTGCAATTGGTGACTAGAACCTTTTCATACCTATTTTCAATTTTTTTGCATATCTCCCTAGCAGTGGAATTGCTGAGTCATTTAGTGATTCTATATTTATTGTTTTTAGAAACTTTCAGACTGTTTCTAATGTGGTTGCCCCATTTACAAATCCACCAGAAGTGTGTAAAAGTCCTAGTTTCTCCACATCCTCACCTACAATTTTTTAAATGTTTTTTTTTTTTTTAATAATCATCCTAGTGGGTTTGAAATGTATATGAGCCGTATCCCATTGTGAATTTGAATTGCATGTCTCTGATGCCTAATTTTGCTGAGCATCTTTTCTTATGCTTCTTGTCCATTAGCACATCTTAGGAGAAATGTCTATTCAGATCCTTTTTCCATTTTTAAATTTGATCATTTGTCTGTTGCTGAGTTTAAAAGTTCTTTATATATTCTGGTTATAAGACCCATATTGGGCTTGCAAGGTGGCTCAGTGGTAAAGAACCTGCTTGTCAATGCAGGAGACACAGGTTCGATCCCTGGGTCAGGAAGATCCTCTGGAGGAGGAAATGGCAGCCCACTCCAGTATTCTTGCCTGGGAAATCCTATAGACAGAGAAGCCTGGTGGGCTACAGTCCATGGGGTCACAAAGAGTAGAAAATGAGTTAGCGACTAAACAACAACAACAGAAAAGATAAAGATTAGTAAATTGATCTTCCTTAAAATGAAGAATTTTTTGTACACCAAAAGACACCATTTAAAAAGTGGAAAGGCAAGAGATAGAGAGATAAGATTTGAAATCCATTTATCCAATGAAAGACTCCTGTGCAGCATGCATGCTAAATTGCTTCGGCCATATCTGACTCTTTGCGACCCTATGGGCTATAGCCTGCCAGGCTCCTCTGTCCATGGGGTTCTCCAGGCAAGATTACTGGAATGGGTTGCCAAGGCCATCTCCAGGGGATCTTCCCAACCCAGGGATTGAACCTGCGTCCCTTATGTCACCTGCATTGGAAGGTGGGTTCTATGACTATATAAAGAATTGTTACATACTAAGAAAAAGAAAGTTCATTTTTTAATGAATAAAAAGACTTAACTGATATTTCAAAAATAGTATCTACAGATGGCCAATTACCACATACAAAAGTGCTTAACATATTATCAAATTAAATCCATAATGTGATAACAAATCTATCTGAAAAATCTAAAATTTAAAAGCCTGATGATGGAAGGTTTGGCAAGTTTGTGGAGTAATTTTTATACTCTATTCATTGCAGTAAAAATTGGTACAACCATTTGGGGAAACTGTTTGACAGTATCTGCCAAGATGAACACGTTTTTCCTATGACCTAGTAATCAGGGTGCCAAATATATACCCAATACAAAAATTAATACAACATTGTAAATCAGCTTTATTTCAATAAAATAAATTTTAATAATCAATAAAAAGTTATGACCAACCTAGATAGCATATTCAAAAGCAGAGACATTACTTTGCCAACAAAGGTCCGTCTAGTCAAGGTTTTTCCAGTAGTCATGTATGGATGTGAGGGTTGGACTGTGAAGAAAGCTGAGCGTTGAAGAATTGATGCTTTTGAACTGTGGTGTTGGAGAAGACTCTTGAGAGCCCCTTGGACTGCAAGGAGATCCAACCAGTCCATTCTAAAGGAGATCAGTCCTGGATGTTCATCGGAAGGACTAATGCTAAAGCTGAAACTCCAGTACTTTGGCCACCTCATGCAAAGAGTTGACTCATTGGAAAAGACTCTGATGCTGGGATGGATTGGAGGCAGGAGGAGAAGGGGACGACAGAGGATGAGATGGCTGGATGGCATCACCAACTCGATGGACATGAGTTTGAGTAAACTCCAGGAGTTGGTGATGGACCGGGAAGCCTGGAGTGCTGCAATTCACGGGGTCGTGAAGAGTCGGACACGACTGAGCGACTGAACTGAACTGAACTGTACCACATGAGATCCCAGTTCCCTAAAGCCCATCCCTCACAATGGAAGCACTGAGTCTTAGCCACTGGACCAGCAGGGAAGTCCCTGTTCTTCATTTTCATCTGGGTAGTGAGGACATGACTGTGTTCATTTTGTGACAATTCACTGGGCTATGCATTAAAGGTTTGTGTACTTTATGTAGTATGTAGATTTTACTTCAAAAGAAAATTAACCTGAAAATTTGCCTTTGAAAATTCTCATAAAGGTAAATGGAATCCAAGGGAGAATAGGGAGAGAAAGAAAACCATGTTTTATTATTTTCTGTGATTTGAATTTATATAAAAATACCTTTTCCCAGAAGTATAATACAGATCTAGTGGGTGGGACATATTTCCTGACTTTATAGTTGATCATAAGAAGGATAATAAAAGTAAGTAAAACATATATTCTAAGGGTCAAATTACATCCCTTTCCCCTCACTCAGTTCCCCTCACCTCTTCCTTATTTTGGCACCAAAAATGAGGCAGTACACTATGGTTAAAGGAACATAGGCTCCTTGAGTCAGGTAGCCCTAGGTTTGAATCCCTGCTCAGCCACAAGCCAGCTAGCTGTGTGAGCTGACCCAAGCATTGTATCCTCTTTGAGCTTCGTGTCCTTCAACATTAAAATCAGGCTGATGAGACCTCCCTCATAGGGCTTTATGTCAAATACTTAGCCCCTAGTGCCCATTCAATAAATGCTAGCTGTTGTTGTTCTTCTTCTTCTTTGGGCCATTGTTCTTTTCATAAACTGTATTACTGTATTCATATTACTGTAAAGTGTAGAGGCTTCTTCAGTTGGAAGTATGGAGATAGCTGTCTTGCAAAGACAGGCGGAGGAAAGGTGCTAGGATTGTGTCTGCTGCTGCTGCTTAGTCGCTTCAGTTGTGTCTGACTCTGTGCAACCCTATGGATTGTAGCATGCCCAGCTCCTCTGCTCATGGAATTCTCCAGGCAAGAATACTGGAGTGGGTTGCCATGCCCTCCTCCAGGGGATCTTACCAACTCAGGGATTGAACCCAGGTCTCCTGCATTGCAGGCAGATTCCTTACTGCTGAGCCAGGGAAGCCCCAGGATTGTATCTACTATCCCCTAATCCATAACTTTTTAAATTTTAAAAAAATTGGTCAATTTGGGGCGATCCTAAGATGGCGGAGGAATAGGACGGGGAGGCCACTTTCTCCCCGACAAATTCATCAAAAGAACATTTGAACACTGAGAAAATTCCACAAAACAACTTCTGAATGCCGGCAGAGGACATCAGGCACCCAGAAAAGCAGCCCATTGTCTTTGAAAGGAGATGTTTTATCAATGGTGCTGTATAGATGGAGAAATCTTGAGGCTACTGTAAGAATAAGACTGAAAACCAGAAGCAGGAGGCTTATGTCTAAATCCTGAGAACACCAGAGAACTCCTGACTCCAGGGAACATTAATCGACCGGAGCTCATCAAACGCCTCCATACCTACATTGAAACCAAGCACGCCCCAAGGGCTAACAAGTTCCAGAGCAAGACATACCACGCAAATTCTCCAGCAACACAGGAACATAGTCCCAAGCTTCAATATACAGGCTGCCCAAAGTCACTCCAAACCCACTGACATCTCATAACTCATTACTGGACACTTCTTTGCACTCCAGAGAGAAGAAATCCAGCTCCACCTACCAGAACACCAACAGAAGCTTCCCTAACCAGGAAACCTTGACAAGCCACCCATACAACCCCACCCACAGCGAGGAACCTCCACAATACAGAGAACTCCACAAACTGCCAGAATACAGAAAGGACACCCCAAACACAGCAATATAAACAAGATGAAGAGACAGAGGAATACCCAGCAGATAAAGGAACAGGATAAATGCCCACCAAGCCAAACAAAAGAGGAAGAGATAGAGAATCTACCTGATAAAGAATTCCAAATAATGATAGTGAAAATGATCCAAAATGGAATCACAGATAAATAGCCTGGAGACAAGGATCGAGAAGATACAAGAAAGGTTTAACAAGGACCTAGAAGAAATAAAAAAGAGTCAATATATAATGAATAATGCAATAAATGAGATCAAAAACACTCTGGAGGGTATGAATAGTAGAATAATGGAGGCAGAAGATAGGATTAGTGAGGTAGAGGATAGAATGGTAGAAATAAATGAATCAGAGAGGAAAAAGGAAAAATGAATTAAAAGAAATGAGGACAATCTCAGAGACCTCTGGGACAATGTTAAAAGCCCCAACATTCGAATCATAGGAGTCCCAGAAGAAGAAGACAAAAAGAAAGGCCATGAGAAAATACTTGAGGAGATAATAGTTGAAAACTTCCCTAAAATGGGGAAGGAAATAATCAACCAAGTCCAAGAAACCCAGAGAGTACCAAACAGGATAAACCGAAGGTGAAACACCCCAAGACACATATTAATAAATTAACAAAGATCAAACACAAAGAACAAATATTAAAAGCAGCAAGGGAAAAACAACAAATAACACACAAGGGGATTCCCATAAGGATAACAACTGATCGTTCAATAGAAACTCTTCAGGCCAGGAGGGAATGGCAGGACATACTTAAAGTGATGAAAGAAAATAACCTGCAGCCCAGATTACTGTACCCAGCAAGGATCTCATTCAAATATGAAGGAGAAATCAAAAGCTTTACAGACAAGCAAAAGCTGAGAGAATTCAGCACCACTAAACCAGCTCTCCAACAAATGCTAAAGGATCTTCTCTACACAGGAAACATAGAAAGGGTGTATAAACTCAAACCCAAAACAATAAAGTAAATGACAACGGGATCATACTTATCAATAATTACCTTAAACTTAAATGGGTTGAATGCCCCAACCAAAAGACAAAGACTGGCTGAATGGATACCTAAACAAGACCCCTATATATGTTGTATACAAGAGACCCACCTCAAAACAAGGGACACATGCAGACTGAAAGGGAAGGGCTGGAGAAAGATATTCCATGCAAATAGAGACCCAAAGAAAGCAGAAGTAGCAATACTCATATCAGATAAAATAGACTTTAAAACAAAGGTTGTGAAAAGAGACAAAGAAGGACACTACATAATGATCAAAGGACCAGTCCAAGAAGAAGATATAACAATTATAAATATATATGCACCCAACATAGGAGCACCACAATATGTAAGACAAATGCTAACAAGTATGACAGGGGAAATTAACAATAACACAATAATAGTGGGAGACTTTAATACCCCACTCATGCCTATGGATAGATCAACTAAACAGAAAATTAACAATGAAACACAAACTTTAAATGATACAATAGACCAGTTAGACCTAATTGATATCTATAGGACATTTCACCCCAAAACAATGAATTTCACCTTTTTCTCAAGCGCACACGGAACCTTCTCCAGGATAGATCACATCCTGGGCCATAAATCTAGCCTTGGTAAATTCAAAAAAATTGAAATCATTCCAACCATCTTTTCTGACTGACTACAATGCAGTAAGATTAGATGTCAATTACAGGAGAAAAACTATTAAAAATTCCAACATATGGACGGTGAACAACACGCTGCTGAATAACAAACAAATCACAGAAGAAATCAAAAAAGAAATAAAAATATGCATAGAAATGAATGAAAATGAAAACACAACAACCCAAAACCTGTGGGACACTGTAAAAGCAGTGCTAAGGGAAAGGTTCATAGCAATACAGGCATACCTCAAGAAACAAGAAAAAAGTCAAATAGATAATCTAACTCTACACCTAAAGCAACTAGAAAAGGAAGAAATGAAGAACCCCAGGGTTAGTAGAAGGAAAGAAATCTTAAAAATTAGGGCAGAAATAAATGCAAAAGAAACAAAAGAGACCACAGCAAAAATCAACAAAGCCAAAAGCTGGTTCTTTGAGAGGATAAATAAAATTGACAAACCGTTAGCCAGACTCATCAAGAAACAAAGGGAGAAAAATCAGATCAATAAAATTAGAAATGAAAATGGAGAGATCACAACAGACAACACAGAAAAACAAAGGATCATAAGAGACTACTATCAGCAATTATATGCCAATAAAATGGACAACTTGGAAGAAATGGACAAATTCTCAGAAAAGTACAACTTTCCAAAACTGAACCAGAAAGAAATAGAAAATCTTAACAGACCCATCACAAGCATGGAAATTGAAACTGTAATCAGAAATCTTCCAGCAAACAAAAGCCCATGTCCAGACGGCTCCACAGCTGAATTCTGCCAAAAATTTAGAGAAGAGCTAACACCTATCCTACTCAAACTCTTCCAGAAAATTGCAGAGGAAGGTAAACTTCCAAACTCATTCTATGAGGCCACCATCACCCTAACACCAAAACCTGACAAAGATGCCACAAAAAAAGAAAACTACAGGCCAAATCGCTAATGAACATAGATGCAAAAATCCTTAACAAAATTCTAGCAATCAGAATCCAACAACACATTAAAAAGATCATGCATCATGACCAAGTGGGCTTTATCCCAGGGATACAAGGATTCTTCAATATCCGCAAATCAATCAATGTAATACACCACATTAACAAACTGAAAGATAAAAGCCATATGATTATCTCAATAGATGCAGAGAAAGCCTTTGACAAAATTCAACATCCATTTATGATAAAAAAAGAAAAACCCTCCAGAAAGCAGGAATAGAAGGAACATATCTCAACATAATAAAGCTATATATGACAAACCCTCAGCAAAGATTATCCTCAGTGGTGAAAAATTGAAAGCATTTCCCCTAAAGTCAGGAACAAGACAAGGGTGCCCACTTTCACCACTACTATTCAACATAGTTTTGGAAGTTTTGGCTACAGCAATCAGAGCAGAAAAAGAAATAAAAGGAATCCAAATTGGAAAAGAAGAAGTAAAACTCTCACTGTTTGCAGATGACATGATCCTCTACATAGAAAACCCTAAAGACTCCACCAGAAAATTACTAGAGCTAATCAATGAATATAGTAAAGTTGCAGGATATAAAATCAACACACAGAAATCCATTGCATTCCTATACACTAATAATGAGGAAATAGAAAGAGAAATTAAGGAAACAATTCCATTCACCATTGCAATGAAAAGAATAAAATACTTAGGAATATATCTACCTAAAGAAACAAAAGACCTATATATAGAAAACGATAAAACACTGGTGAAAGAAATCAAAGAGGACACTAATAGATGGAGAAATATACCATGTTCATGGATCGGAAGAATCAATATAGTGAAAATGAGTATACTACCCAAAGCAATCTATAGATTCAATGCAATCCCTATCAAGCTACCAATGGTGTTTTTCACAGAGCTAGAACAAATAATTTCACAATTTGTATGGAAATACAAAAATCCTCGAATAGCCAAAGCAATCTTGAGAAAGAAGAATGGAACTGGAGGAATCAACCTGCCTGACTTCAGGCTCTACTACAAAGCCACAGTCATCAAGACAGTATGGTACTGGCACAAAGACAGAAATATAGATCAGTGGAACAAAATAGAAAGCCCAGA
Source organism: Bos indicus x Bos taurus (assembly GCF_003369695.1). Lineage (NCBI taxonomy): Eukaryota > Metazoa > Chordata > Mammalia > Artiodactyla > Bovidae > Bos > Bos indicus x Bos taurus. The sequence goes on from NC_040105.1 coordinate 127,846,327, forward strand.
GATAAATCCACGCACCTATGGACACCTTATCTTTGACAAAGGAGGCAAGAATATACAATGGAGAAAAGACAATCTCTTTAACAAGTCATGCTGGGAAAACTGGTTGACCACTTGTAAAAGAATGAAACTAGAACACTTTCTAACACCAGGATGGGGAACACATGTATACCTGTTGTGGATTCATTTCAATGTTTGGCAAAACCAATACAATATTGTAAAGTTTAAAAATAAAATAAAATTTAAAAAAAATAATAAACTCAAAATGGATTAAAGATCTAACCATAAGACCAGAAACTATAAAACTCCTAGAGGAGAACATAGGCAAAACACTCTCCAACATAAATCACAGCAGGATCCTCTATGACCCACCTCCCAGAATGTTGGAAATAAAAGCAAAAATAAACAAATGGGACCTAATTAAAATTAAAAGCTTCTGTACAACAAAGGAAACTATAAGCAAGGTGAAAAGACAGCCTTCAGAATGGGAGAAAATAATAGCAAATGAAGCAACTGACAAAGAATTAATCTCAAAAATATACAAGCAACCCCTGCAGCTCAATTCCAGAAAAATATACGACCCAATCAAAAAATGGGCCAAAGAACTAAATAGACATTTCTCCAAAGAAGACATACAGATGGCTAACAAACACATGAAAAGATGCTCAACATCACTCATTATCAGAGAAATGCAAATCAAAACCACAATGAGGTACCATTTCACGCCAGTCAGAATGGCTGCTATCCAAAAGTCTACAAACAATAAATGCTGGAGAGGGTGTGGAGAAAAGGGAACCCTCTTACACTGTTGGTGGGAATGCAAACTAGTACAGCCACTATGGAGAACAGTGTGGAGATTCCTTAAAAGCTGGAAATAGAACTGCCATATGACACAGCAATCCCACTGCTGGGCATACACACCAAGGAAACCAGAATTGAAAGAGACACGTGTACCCCAATGTTCATCGCAGCACTGTTTATAATAGCCAGGACATGGAAGCAACCTAGATGTCCATCAGCAGATGAATGGATAAGAAAGCAGTGGTACATATACACAATGGAGTATTACTCAGCCATTAAAAAGAATACATTTGAAGCAGTTCTAATGAGGTGGATGAAACTGGAGCCTATTATACAGAGTGAAGTAAGCCAGAAAGAAAAACACCAATACAGTGTACTAACACATATATATGGAATTTAAAAAGATGGTAATGATAACCCTGTATGCGAGACAGCAAAAGAGACACAGATGTATAGAACAGTCTTTTGGACTCTGTGGGAGAGGGCGAGGGTGGGATGATTTGGGAGAATGCAATTGAAATATGTATAATATCATATGTGAAATGAATCGCCAGTCCAGGTTTGATGCATGATACAGGATGCTTGGGTCTGGTGCACTGGGATGACCCAGAGGGATGGTACAGGGAGGGGATGTGGGAGGGGGGTTCAGGATGGGGAACACGTGTACACCCATGGCAGATTCATGTTGATGTATGGCAAAACCAATACAATATTGTAAAGTAATTAGCCTCCAATTAAAATAAATAAATTTATATTTTTTTAAAATTGGTCAATTTATCTAATGAAAAACATCTGCCAAAACAGTTCACCCATTCCTCCCACCCTCTACTCCCTGTCTCTTAAAACTACCAATCTGTTCTCTTTATCTATGAACTTGGTGGCTTTTTTCCCTTAGATTCCACATATAAGAGAGATCATACAGGGACTTCCCTGGCAGTCTAGTGGTTAAAACTCTGCACTTCCACTGCAGAGGGTGAGGTTTCATCCTTATTCAGGGAACTAAGTTCCTGCATGCCATGGTAAATGGCCAAAAAAGAAAAAAAGAGAGAGAGAAGGAGAGAGAGATCATACAATAGTTTTCTTTCTCTGTTCGACTTTTTTCACTTAGCATAATGCCTTTAAGGTCCATCCATGATGTGGAAAATTGATAAGAATTTACTCTTTTTATGACTGAATAATATTCCATTGCATATATGTACCACAATTTCTTTACCAATTTAATCATTGATGGACACTTGGGTTGTTTTCCTATCTTGGTTATTGTAAATAATGTTGCAATGAACACAAGGGTACCTATATCTTTTTGAATTAGTGTTTTCATTTTCTTCAGATAAATTTCTTAAATATTTCCTATGTTCAAAGTTGTATGCTGACCAGCATGGAAATGATGTGACCCCAGGGCTTAGAACACACCTTTTGGCAGAAACAAGACATGTTCAGAAAGGATTGGTGGAAAGCAGGCATAGAGGTGGCGTAGGTCTGAAAGATAGGGATGAAAGTTACATATGAGCTTGGTAGCAGTAGGGGTCTGGGACCAAATTGTAATGATAAAAACTTCCAAATTCAGTTGAGAAATTGAGACAGCAGGAAGACTTTCAAAGCAAGAAAGGGATTTGGACTTGCCAGTTAGTTCAGTAATTCCCTGAGTAGTTACCAGGGATACCACTGTTGACCAAGTGTGGGTGGTGTTCAGGTTGGAGCTTACAGACCTTTCAAGACACTTTCAAAGAAGGGGAGAAAAACAGGGCTGGCAAATGGTTTAGGAACAGGGCGAGCAAGGACTTCTGTGACCTGAGCGCTGTCATCCATAAGTGAGCAATTAAAGCGACTTTCAACCTTAACACAGGGGTTGTCCTTAATCATTGACAACTTGGCTAAAACTTTTCAATTTCTGATTATTTCATCTCCCATGATGAAGCTATCTGTTCCTTGTTATCAGTTTATCAGGCTGTCAGCCTTTTGAGCACTCACAAGGGGCAACAGAGAGCATTAAGTATTCCCAAGGGCTTCCCTTGTGGTTCAGCTGGTAAAGAACCTGCCTGCAATGTGGGAGACATGGGTTCGATCCTCGGGTTGGGAAGATCCCCTGGAGAAGGCAATGGCACCCCACTCCAGTACTCTTGCCTGGAGAATTCCATGGACAGAGGAGTGGGACAGGCTATAGTCCATGAAATCACAGAGTCGGACATGACTGTGTGCTACCTTTCACTTTTTTTCACTTTAGGCTCAGCAAACCCAATCTTTGGGGGTCTTTTAAGAAACTGCACTCCATGCCAATATGAAGCCTTCATTCAGTAACTAGAGTTAAGGAGAGGTCAATTGCTTGGAAGAGGAAGTAAAGAGACTGTGCACAGGGAGACCTACCTTCTTTTATGGCCTAACCCTCACTCTTGCCTGGCTCTTTCCTGGCCTCCTAGGAATCATGCTATTGGCTGGGGACAAAGTGATCCACGTTCATAACAGATCCTATCACACTACTGTGTTTCTGCTTCCTAGCCTTTGACTTTTCATTTAAATGATGTTGGATCTAATTTCTTTATGGCTGACTCACAACATAAAACATTTATTTATGATTCTGTACCCCCCTGAAAAATAAACAAGAAAAACACATCATTCATTCATTCATTAGACATTTGTGCAGAATCTACTATTGAAGAATTCTTTCAGACAAGATGACAATGTGGGGTAATTGTTATTGAACTGGCAGGAAGCCAAGCAGCATTAACAACAAACAAGTGAAAAGAAAAACTTTTCACTGGCAAACTAGGTGGCAAAATCATTACACACAAGCCTGAGTATTTATATTCTCCCATTTCAGTATAAAAACAAATGCCTTGATCACAAATTTATGGGATTTAAACTACAAACAAGAGCATGTCACTTAACTGACACTGCATTAATCCTCTTTCATAGGCCAGAATGTGTGTAAGTGAGACAGCTTCTCATCAGACATGATCAGCTCCCTGGCATGTCCATTGCTCAGCTGGAGAAGAAAATGTCTTTCAAGAACAACCTGTGCATCTAAGTTTTGGATAAACATAGAACAGAAAACATCACTGTGCTTTTAACAGAAATTGTTGGGGAAAGCAAAATGTACTGCACACATTTCTGGAGAAATTACCAGAGTAACTATTAGAGGAGTGTTATTAAAATGTGTCCTGCAGGGTCCTGGAGCACAGCCATTCCCAATTAGATGTTGGCTTTATCAGAAACCTGCCCCTTCCCTTCACAGAGAAAATAATTGGCACCTTAGGAGAATCTGTGACAACATCAGCAATTTCATTTGCTTGGTAGTGGTATTTTTTCCCTTCTCCTTTTCTTCCTCTCCCCCACCCCAAGCTATAATTCACATGCCACATACCATTTTTAAATGTACAGTTCATTGCTTTTTAGTGTATTCACAAAGTTGTGCAACCTTGACCTCTAATTAACTTTCTGTCTCGATGGATTTGTCTATCCTGGATGTTTCAAATGAATGGAATTATCCATATGGGGCCTTTTGTGTCTGCCTTCTTTGATTTAACGTCATTTTTTTCAAGGTTCATCTATGCTATGGTATGGATCAGTACTGCATTCCTTTTATGGCTGATTGATATTCCATTTTACTGATATACCACACTTTATCAATGTATCAATGGACACAGATTATTTCCACATTTTGGCTATTATATATAATGTTGCTATGAACATTCACAGACAAGTCTTGTGAGATTGCATATTTTATTTCTCTTAGATGTATACTTAGAAGTGGAATTGCTAGGTCATGTAGTAAATATGTTTAACTTTTTGGTTAAAACTTTGGTTAACTTTTTGGTTTTCCAAATCAGCTGCAACATTTTGCTTCACACCAGCCATGTATGAGGTTTCAAATTTTCTCCATATCTTTACCAATACTTGTTATCATCCTTTTTGTTTATTGCCATCTTAGTGGATGTGAAGTGGTATTTCACTGTGGTTTTGATTTGCATTTCCCTAATGAGTAATTTGGAAAACTCAGCAGTGGCCACAGGACTGGAAAAGGTCAGTTTTCATTCCAATCCTAAAGAAAGGCAATGCCAAAGAATGCTCAAACTACCGCACAATTGCACTCATCTCACACGCTAGTAAAGTAATGCTCAAAATTCTCCAAGCCAGGCTTCAGCAATACGTGAACCATGAACTTCCAGATGTTCAAGCTGGTTTTAGAAAAGGCAGAGGAACCAGAGATCAAATTGCCAACATCTGTTGGATCATTGAAAAAGCAAGAGAGTTCCAGAAAAACATCTATTTCTGCTTTATTGACTATGCCAAAGCCTTTGACTGTGTGGATCACAATAAACTGTGGAAAATTCTGAAAGAGATGGGAATACCAGACCACCTGACCTGCCTCTTGAGAAATCTGTATGCAGGTCAGGAAGCAGCAGTTAGAACTGGACATGGAACAACAGACTGGTTCCAAATAGGAAAAGGAGTACGTCAAGGCTGTATATTGTCACCCTGTTTATTTAACTTATATGCAGAGTACATCCTGAGAAATGCTGGGCTGGAAGAAGCACAAGCTGGAATCAAGATTGCCGGGAGAAAGATCAATAACCTCAGATATGCAGATGACACCACCCTTATGGCAGAAAGTGAAGAGGAACTAAAAAGCATTCTGATGAAAGTGAAAGTGGAGAGTGAAAAAGTTGGCTTAAAGCTTAACATTCAGAAGACAAAGATCATGGCATCTGGTCCCATCACTTCATGGCAAGTAGATGGGGAAACAGTGGAAACAGGGTCAGACTTTATTTTGGGGGGCTCCAAAATCACTGCAGATGGTGATTGCAGCCATGAAATTAAAAGACACTTACTCCTTGGAAGAAAAGTTATGACCAACCTAGATAGCATATTGAAAAGCAGAGACATTACTTTGCCAACAAAGGTCCATCTAGTCAAGGCTATGGTTTTTCTAGTGGCCATGTATGGATGTGAGAGTTGGACTGTGAAGAAGGCTGGGCACCAAAGAATTGATGCTTTTGAACTGTGGTGATGGAGAAGACTCTTGAGAGTCCCTTGGACTGCAAGGAGATCCAACCAGTCCATTCTGAAGATCAGCCCTGGGATTTCTTTGGAAGGAATGATGCTAAAGCTGAAACTCCAGTACTTTGGCCACCTCATGCGAAGAGTTGACTCATTGGAAAAGACTCTGATGCTGGGAGGGATTGGGGGTAGGAGGAGAAGGGGACAACAGAGGATGAGATGGCTGGATGGCATCACTGACTTGATGGATGTGAGTCCGAGTGAACTCCGGGAGTTGGTGATGGACAGGGATGCCTGGCGTGCTGCAATTCATGGGGTTGTAAAGAGGTGGACATGACTGAGCGACTGAACTGAACTAAACTGAATGAGTAATGACATTATTAGACATGAAGGAAGCTTAAATACATATTACCAAGTGAAAGAAGTCAATCTTAAGAGTTTACATAATGTATAATTTCAACTGTTTGACATTTTGGAAAAGGTGACAGTAAAAAAATCAGTAGTTGCCAGGGATTGGGGCAGAGGTGAGAGGAAGATAGATGAACAGGCAGAGTACAGTGGATTTTTAGGGCAGTGAAAATACTCTGTGGGCTTCCCAGGTGGCTCAGTGGGTAAAGAATCCACCTGCAGGGCAGGAGACCCAGGTTCGATCCCTGGATCGAGAAGATCCCCTGGGGGAGGGCAAGACAACCCCACTCCAGTATTCCTGCTTGGAGAACCCCATGGACAGAGGAGCCTGGTGGACTATAGTCCATAGGGTTGCAAAGAGTTGGACATGACTGAAGTGACTGAGCATCCAGGCACAAATACTCTATCATTCTATAATGGTGGATACATATTATTATCCATTTGTCTAAACTCATAAAATGTACACTGTCAAGAGTGAATGGTAATGTAAACTATGGATTTGGATGATTATATTTCAGTGTCGGTTCATCATTTGTAACAAATGTACCACTCTGGTGGGGGAAGTAAATAATGGGAGAGGATATGCATACACGGAGATAGGAGGTATATGGGAAATCTCTGTACCTACTGCTTAGTGTTGCTGTGAACATAAAATGGCTCTAAAATATAAAGTCTATTTAAAAAAAAACAGAAAGCAGGGCTTCCCTGGTAGCTCAGTGGTAAAGAATCTGCCTGCCAATGTAGGAGACACAGGTTCAATCCTTGATCCAGGAAGACTCCACATGCTTCAGAGCGACTATTGAGCTCGTGCTCTAGAGCCCGAGAGCCACAACTACTGAGCCCACATGCTGCAATTAGTGAAATTCGAGCACCTAGATCCTGTGCTTCACAACAAGAGAAGCCATTGCAATGAGAAGCCCATGCACTGCAACTAGAGAATGGCCGCCGCTTGCCAGAACTAGAGAAAACCCCATGCAGGGACAAAGACCCAGCACAGCCGAAAAAAAGACCTTGTTAAAAAAATCAAGATAATGCAAGAGGTATTTAGGGAATAGTGCTAGAAAATGTATATGCCTCACATTCAAGTATAATAATTGTATTTTTAATGTATTAACTTTTGTATTCTTGACTCAGCTCCTAAATTATAAAGACCTTGAAACTATAAAAACCTTGATAAACCATGGTTTCTTTTTTATGTTACATTTAAGCTCTAGCACAATGCATATAATAAACTTTCAATATATACTTCTACCAAGAAAAGGAAAAGAGAATGGATAACGTCTCAAATGGACGAATCAAGAAACAATAATATGCATATAATATTATTTGGAAATATCATGGTAAATACAGTCAAGACTTGTTTAAATATTTTGAAAGTGGTTGTCTTTTGAAAATGAAAACAGCACCTCAAATCACATATTTTAAAAAACCCAACAAATGAAGCCTTGTTTTGAATGAAATTTATAAACTCTTAAATATATTCACTATTATAGTACCCTTGGTTCTTCTGACTCCTCTTGTTTTCAAAAAATATTTTTGAGTCTTTTGCTTAAAGTATATTTTACTTGGTTTCTATTTCTTCTCTGTTTTCAAAATGCAAGCAACTTTTCAAATATATGTTGTCAAACTTTTTAAAATTAATTTTTACTGGAGTATAGTTTATTAATAGTGTTGTATTAGTTTCTGCTGTACAGCAAAGTACATCACTTATACATATATGCACTTTTTTTAGAGTCCATTCCTATATAGGCCATTTTGAAATGAGTTTACTCTTTAAAAACTCTTAATAATTTTCTTTTGCTTTTTCCATTATGTCTTATTTAATTTAAATTTATTTTTAATTGGACAATAATTGCTTTACAATATTGTGCTGGTTTCTGCCATATATCAATATGAATTAGCCACAGGTACACATATGCCCCCTCCCTCTTGAACCTCCCTCCCACTCCCACCCCATCCCATCCAATTTAGGTTGTCACAGAGCACTGGATTTGAGCTCCCTGCATCACACAGCAAATTCATGGATCTCAAAACTACTCCTGAAGAGGTTTAAGGGAGAAATCTTAGATTGTACCCAGGTATATCTGGTTAACTTCTGTCTGGGAGTTCCTTACTCCCTTTATCTCTTCCTGAAAGCAATTTTTTTAAAGTAAATGGCCAAAGTCATACCCCCAAAGTTTCCATGTCTTATGGTCTTATATTCAAAACGTTCTAAATCATTTAAAAGATTACAAAGAGTCCAAGTGTCCATCAGTAAGGGCTTGGTTAAATTATGGTGCATCTACCCAATGTTAAATTTCATATTCAGCTACTTCCTTTCACCATCTTTCTAAAATAACAACAGGAATACAATTAGTGAGATATAAGTAGTGTACTCGATTTTTCATCATTTTTCAAATTGATTAGAGTAAAAATGTTTGACCTAAATACAAAAAGGACAGTGGATAAATTAAGGAGTAATGGCAACTAATTAACCAATATATATATATATATATATTTTGTTGTTTTCAGTTGCCTAATTCTATTTGTGATTAGACCAATAATTAAATTTACTTTTATTCCCTGAGAAGACACCAAATGATCATGGAACATATGAATAACAGAGATGCAAGTGTGAGAATAAACTGGCTGGTGACTAATCCATGAAGTAAAAAATTTACATGCTGAAAATTAATAATCAATTTTCTATGAAATGCATCCTCAGTTCCTCGACAAGTTACAGTTACCATATGACCTAGCAATTCTCCTCCTAGAGAAACGAAAGCATACGTCCTCATAGAAACCTGTGTGTTAATGTTCATAGCAGCATTATTCATAATAGCCAAAAAAGTAGAAACTATACAACGTTCACAACAGATGAACAGATGAATAAGAAGTGGTATATCCCTACACTGGAGATATTACTCAGCCATAAAAAAGAATGAAGTACTAATACATACTACAATCTAGATGAACCTCAAAAACATTATGTGCAATGAAAGAAAACAATGTTTCCATTGACATAACATACCCAGAATAGGCAAATCAGTAGAGACAAAGCAGATTGGTATTTGCTTGGGGTTGGGGGATAGGGTCTTGCCTGGAGAATCCCAGGGACAGGGGAGCCTGGTGGGCTGCCGTCTATGGGATCGCACAGAGTCGGACACGACTGAAGCGACTTAGCAGCAGGGGGATAGGGAAATGGGAAACTATTGCTTAATCAGTACAGGTTTTCCTTTTGGGATGAGGAAAATTTTCTAAAATTAGATGGTGGTGATGGTTGCACAAGCCTATGAATATAGTAAAAATCACTGGATTGTACGTATTAAATGAGTGAATTATATGTATTAGGAAGTTATATGAATAAAACTGTCAACAAAAAAGAAAGGAGCAATTAGGACAGATAAGAGGAGGGTAGCAGGTCTCCCTGGCAGATTCAGGTAAACACAGCTGGATGTGAAATCCCTCGGGTTTCTGTTCTCAGACCCTTGGGTTTTGGAAGGAGTCACAGCTGTGGTTTGCCAAAGCACCTGAAAGGCTCCAATCAGTCACAGGCCTAGAGAAACATCATGAGCTGAGAGAAGCAGGATTCTTGATCTGCATGGCAGTCAGCCGGATATCCAGCCACCCATGCCTGTGGGTGAATGAAATCACCTATATGGCAGGGAACACCAACCACTTGGTGCTGGGAAATGGAAGTCAGAGGCCCAAGCAAGCATGGTACCACTTGGAAGAAGAGCACAGCAGAAGGTGTGTGGGAAGCCAGCTCTACCCTGGGATGCCCATGGACTATATGAGGAGACTGTCGACAGCCAGTTCTGATAGAGATCAATATATGCTAACTACAAAATCATTCCAAAAAAAGGAAAAAAGATACACGTACATTTTATCCTATCTTAAAACCTGTACACTTGCTCACCAATCTATTGATTTAAGGCCAATGTTTTTTTTCCCCCGAACATGAATATGTTGATGGGTTTTTCTCCTTATCCTTCTTGTTTAAATAGCACATTTAAACAGCATCTGATTCCCAGTGTCTGTTTATTCAAAACAAATAAAGGACTCAGAGATATGGGTAGTGAAATCTGAGAGTAGGATATTTCTAGATTTTCATGTTTTCCCATCTTTGCTGATATCTCAACCACAACTAAACTGACAATATTTTAGCTATTTAAGTCTTTTAACAGTTTCTACAATCATTAAACTTAGCTTTTATAAAATGTTTTTACAGCCATATCTATTCAATTTATGTAATATTTAGTTATAATTACAATAACTAGTGTTATTAGGGGTTAGGGGACTGCTTTGGTCTGAATGTGTCCCTCCAAAATTCATATATGGACATTCTTACCCCTCAGGTGATGATATTAGGAGGTGACTATGTCATGAGGTTGGAACCCTCTTGAATGAAATTAGTGCTCTTATACAAGGAGCTCCCAATCCAGTATTCTGGCCTAGAGAATTCCATAGACTGTATAGTCCATGGGGTCAGGTTGCAAAGAGTTGAACACAACTGAGTGACTTTCACTCACAAGGAGCTCGAGAGCTTGCTCACCCCTTTCACCATGTGAGGATACAGTGAGAAGCTAGCAGTCTGCAACCTAGAAAAGGGCCTTCAATAGAATGAGACTGTTCTGGCTCATTCACATTGGACTTCCAGCTTCCAGAAGTGTGAGGAAAAATTCATCGTCTATAAGCCACCCAGTCTGTGATATTTTGTTATAGCAGCCTGAATGGTCCAAAAGAGGGCCAGACTGAACTGACTTGTGGAAGGTATACCATCCCAGTGGACGAGGTGGGAGTGCTCAGGGCTGACCGGTGGGAAGCCTTCCCCAGGCAGGTGACTCCTGTAGGCAGACAACTCAGGCATTAGTGAGCACATCCACAGAGACTGGAAAGTATCTGTGAGTTCAGCTAGTCAGATTAGTGGAGGTTGTCTAAGAGGCCTTTTGTTGTACCCAGTTCACCTCTTGGCCACAGTCAATCTTAATAGAGCCCTGCTCCTGAGTGATTGGACCCCACTCTGAAGGTTGTTCTGAACCTTGATTTTATCTGTCACTCTAGGTCTGAGGTGTGACATGCTGGCTTTCAGATGCTCCCAATGACCCCCATCTCCTGGCATTCACACCTTGTGTAATTGTCTCCCTTCAAGTGTGGTCTGAAACTTGCTTTTAACCAGTAGAATGTGGCAGGGGCTATGGGTGTCACTTCCATGATTATGTTACGTAAAATGGTAACCTCTGTCTTGCTAAGCAGACTCTCTGTTGCTGTCTCAGCACTTTGGTGAAGCAGGCAGCCATATTAGGGAAGCCTAGGTGACAAGAAAATGAGGTGAGTGTCTGGCCAGGAGACAGCCAGGAACTGAGTCCCTCAGTCCAACAGAGACCACAAGGAAATAAACCCTGACAGCAAACTGTAAGATTTTAGGAATGGATTCTTCCCCAGTTGAGTCTCAGAAGAGGCCCCAGCACTAGTTAACACTTTGCACCTTGTGAGAGACCTTGAGGCGAAGGACTCAGCTAAACCAAGCCTGGATTCCTGGAACTGAGATAATAAATATATGTGTCGTTTTAATTTAAGCTGCCGATTTTGTTTTTGTTTTTGTTTTGGTGAGGGGGGCTACTCTATATGGCATATAGGATCTTAGTTCACCGACCATGGGTTGAACCCCTGCCCCCAGCTAGACTGCCAGGGAAGTCCCTTAAGCTGCTTTTGAAAAATGTAGAATTAGGGCTTCCCTGGTGGTCCAGTGGTGAAGATCTGTCTAGCAATGCAAAGGACACTGCTTCTATCCCTAGTCTGAGAAGATCTCACATGCTATGAGGCAACTAAGCCCATGTGCCACAAGTACTGAAGCCCGTGTGCCTAGAGCCTGTGCTCCACGACGAGAAGTCACTGCAATGAGAAGTCACTGCGATGAGAAGCCCATGAGCTACAAGCAGAGAAAGCCTGCTTGCAGCAATGAAGACCCAGTGCAGCCAAAGATAAAACAAAGAAAGAATACAGGATTAAATACCAATACTGCCTTGTTGAGAATATTTGATTTTACATTTTCCTCAAGGAGATTAATATTGTTATAGATACCAGTAAACAAACACAACATGGCAAATATCTCTTTCAAAATAGTTTTTAGAAACTGAAGCATTTATTGGTGAAATGATATGCTGTCTCAGATTTGCTTTAAAATTGTCCTGTAGGAGTTGGGGGAGGAAGAATGGAGGGAATATATTTGACACAAGTTGGGCTATGTGCTAGTAATTATTGAAGCTGAGTGATGTATCTGTGGGGGTTCATTATATTATTGCTTGCTTTTCTGTATGTTTGAAATTTTCCATAATAAAACCAAAACAATTTCTATAATGTCACACAGTTCAGCAAAGGTAACAATAGTTAAACAACTAGTATTTCAGAAGCTATTATAATCTATGTATAAACACTGTACAAAGTAATGGGAATATTGTGATTCAAAGTAGGTGGTATGGATACTTCTATACTTGATTTGAGATACTGTTTTTCAAATACTATATATACATGCAAGTTATGACATTGTTAATTATTCAGTTTTGGAGAGGAAGGGGATCCAAGACTATAGCTTTCTAAATGTATTTTGGTTATATAAGCTGTATGTAAATCATTGCCATATTAATTGGCAATGACTTTGTATAGAAAATTTAATTAGAAAATTTTAAGCAGAAAAAGTTACAAATATATTGACTGTAACATAGGTTGACTCTCTCCCTATATGTGTGTATTTCTCTTTTATATACATATATATAGTAGCATAAATAAAACTGAAATCATATGTAAAAATGAAAAAGTTCCTATGTAAAGTTCTATGAAACTTGGGGAAAGCCTAGAGTGAAAAAAAAGTAGTTTAGTTGTTCTCTTGGAACCAGAACATTTAATAGAAGGGGAACAAATGAGGCCTTCTATTTAGCAATAAACATCTCTTTTTTATTTTTTTAAATTAAATTTATTTATTTTAATTAGAGGCTAATTACTTTACAATATTGTATGGATTTTGCCATACATCAACATGAATCCACCATGGGTGTACACGTGTTCCCAATCCTGAACCCCCCTCCCACCTCCCTCCCCATACCATCCCTCTGGGTCATCCCAGTGCACCAGCCCCAAGCTTCCTGTATCGTGCATCGAACCTGGACTGGCGATTTGTTTCTTATATGATAACATCTCTTTTTTTTAATTGCCTTTTAAAAATATTTCATTCAGTCACTTAGTCATTCAACAAATATTATTGAATATCTGTACTGTGATAATCAAGGAGCTCATGTTTTGATAGGAAAGAAAGAGGAAATTTAAAGTCCAGCCTTCAGTGAGAAAGTGACACTTTGGGGCAAGGCCTCAAGGAAAGGACTTTTAAAAATTATTTTATTTATTTATGGTTATGCTGGGTCTTGTTGCTATGGGCAAGCTTTCTCTACTTGCGGCGAGCAGAGACTACTCTTTGTTGCGGTGTGCGGCTTCTCATTGTGGCGACCTCTTCTATTGCAGAGCACAGGCTCTAGGCACACAGGCTTCAGTAATTACGGCACTTGGCTCAGTAGTTGTGGCCCACAGGCTATAGATTGCGGGCTTGGTAGTTGTGGTGCATGGGCCCAGCCACTCCACTGCACATGGAATCCTCCCACACCAGGGCTCAAACCTGTGTTCCCTGTATTGGCAGGCTGACTCCTGTGGACTGCACCACCATGGAAGTCCAGAAAGGACTTCTTGACAGTGGCTTGAAATTATCTTTCAGGGAGGGACTGATTGGTCAGAAAATAATATTAATGGAAATGAAAGCATGCACATAGTCATTTACAAAGCTTCTTATGTACATGATCACATAGGATCCTCACACGATAGAAAGAAGCATTGTCTACCTAAACAAGAGCTTACTTGCATGAACATGATTATAAAGCCACCAGGTAAATACTACTAACAATTTGTGCCTGTTACAAGGGAGCCAATGAGCCAATTGTCTCAGAACATGCAGGACCCATCTGATGGGAAATTCTCAGCCCGTTGGTAATGGCATATTCAAACTAAAGGATTTCACAACCTGTTGGTCTACTAATGTAGCTATATCATGAAAATAAAATATGGGTTTATTATTTAATTTTCCAGATAATTATTCATTTCTGATTACATTTTCTGTCTCCTCTAAAAGTGGGCACAACTTTTCCCATTCACTCACTAACTGAGCAAATATTTATTGAGTGCCAAGCTCTGTATTGGGTTTCCAAGGTGGCTCAGAATTAAAGAATATGCCTGCAGTACAGGAGATTTTGATCCCTGGGTCAGGAAGATCACTTCAAGAAGGAAGTGGCAACTCACTCCAGCATTATTGCATGGAAAATCCCATGGACAGAGAGCATGGTGGGCTATAGTCCAAAAGAGTTGGACATGACTTAGTGACGAAACAACAACAAACAAAGCTCTGTATTAGGCACTATTGGCTATCCATATTAAGTCAAACATGGATCTTCACATGAAAGGAAGATCTTTCCCCAATACAGGAAAAATGCTGGTTAAGACTTTATTCAGTGCATCACCTTAATTTAGGAGGCTGAAAGAAGTGGAAGTAGTTCAGAGAAAGGGAAAAAACCCTATGAATCCCAGTTAATGTGGACTTTTTTGCATGTGGAGATTTATAATACACCTTAGAGTTTACAAAGTGATATCATATGTGTATTGCTTCCTTTAATCTTCCCATAACAACCCCATGAGGGAGGTATTTCCATAAAGATTCAGCAATGTAGAACTTTGTCCGGTGTCACACAGTGAGTCAGGACTCAGATCCTCCTCGTCTTCTCCGTGATAGACACAAAGAAGTCCACCTCGAGGAAGGAAATGCTGCCTAGCTGTGGGGAGTTCAGTCAGCAAACAGCCTCCAGCTGTCAGCTCCTTCCACAGCTACAGAGTTACCTCACAGCCAGATCGCACCTTTTCTGAGACAGCCTGCATCTGTTGACTCAGAGAGGTTGGATTATAAAGGTGTAGCTATTTTGGCTTGATAACAGAGCACTTAGGTCATCACTGGTTGCTCCAGAGTCCCACAGAAGTAGAGAAAAAACAATCCTAAAGTTCATATGGAAACACAAAAGACCCCCAATAGCCAAAGCAATCTTGAGAAAGAAGAGCAAGCCTGGAGGCATCATGTGTTCTGATTTCATACTATATAACAAAGCTATAGTAATCAAAATAGTATGGTATTGGCATAAAAATGATACATAGATCAATGGAACAGGATAGAGAATCCAGAAATAAACTCATACATATACAGCCAAGTCATCTTTGACCAGGGTGTCAAGAGCACACAGTGGGCAACAAACGGTGCTGTGAATACAGGGTAAGTCTAAACATAACCCAGATGCACTGGGCCTGACAACGGAGGAAAAGGACTATATTCCAAAGAAGCTGCAAGAGGTAGCTGGTGTGTGTCAGCAGGAGAAGATCGGATTTTGAGGGTGGTTGATCGATGTGGGGATGGATAACCTCAGAGAGATATAATTGAGTTTACTGAGTACTTTCCTGAAATACAGGTATAACACCTTGTTACGGACCCCAGGAAGTGGTGTAAATTTTCTATTAGGATGGCTCCTAGAAGGAAAATGTGATAGCCTATGCTGTATGGATTTGAAATGTCAATTACTGTGGTGGCAAATAGTTGAGGATGGGATTAGAAGGCTCAAGGAAGTGGGCGTGCTGGAATGGACATCCCCACGTCCAACCACAAGAACCAGCATAAAAGTTTGTCTTCCATAGGAAGAGCCAGAGAGCACACTATTTAACAAAGCTGTCAGGAATGCTCAGGTGAGACGGACGCCAACGTCACTCAAGAGTTCAGTGGTGGCCTCCTTTGCCATCCAGGTCTGAGAAAAAACTGTCATAAACTTAGGTTACTGATAGCCTTATAGATGAAAAAACTCATGACAACAGAAGCCAGGTTGTGGTGCTTAATCACCAGGCACCAGGAGTTTGCAGTTATTGTAATATAACCAAGTTTACACTGGCAGCCAAGGGGTCTGACCCACAGAGTTATGGAGATAGTGAACAGAGCGTAGCATTTACAGGCACTATTACTACTCCATTTGTGATAACAGAAACAGTCTGGGAGACCAAGGCCCCTTGTTTAAAACAACGAAAAATCATGATCCCCTGTCCAGTTTCCAGACCCAATTCAGTTTTCGACTCACTGATAGAAGACCTGGCTGAATCCCTCAGAGAAAGGACCCTGCAATATCACAGCAAGTATCCACTATAGTGATTTCCCTTCTGCAAAGGGACCTCTGATCATTTATTTGGGTAACTGTGTACTGGAGAAAGAGTACACTTTGATATTTTGAGGGCTATAGGACATAGGGTCTGAGTTGACATAGATACCTGGATACTCAAAATATCATCATAGCCTCCAGTGAAAGTGGGAACATATGAGGCCCAGGTAATACGTGGAGTCCTGGCCAAGATCCAGTTCATGGAAGGTCCGTGGCTACAAGAACTTCGTGGTCATCACTCCAGTCTCCAAGGGTACAATTAGGTAGTTGGCACAACTACCACTCTGTGTCCTTGGCCAGTGAGATAAGAGCTATCACAGTGGGGAAGGCAAGTGGAAACCTCTGATACTGAACCACCAGCACCACACTGCCCTGCTTGGCTGTGACAGTAAATGGTCACATTGCAGAAGGGGCTTGTAGAGATTAATACCACTCTTAAGGTTCTAAAGGATTGCAGGGTGGTGATTCTCATCATATTTCTATTTAATTTGCCAGTCTTGTGCCTGCAGACATTAGCTGGGATAGGACTGTAGACCACCACAAGTTCAACCAAGTAGTAGCTCCAATCACATCAGCTGTGCTAGATGTGATCCCCTTAAATACGTCCTTATGGCCACTGGTTTGGCAAATACTTTATTTTCTGTCCCAATCAGAAAGGAGAATCGAAAAGAATTAGCATTCAAATGGAAGAGGAAATAGTATACACATTTACGGTTGTTGGGGTTTTTTGGGGCGGTTCTGGCGGATACTCGTTTCTTCACGAGGCCTTTCTCTAGTTGCGGTGAGTGGGGGCTGCTCTTCATTGCAGTGCGTGGGCTTCTCATCGTGGTGGCTTCTCTTGTCGTGGAGCACAGGCTCTAGGCACGTGGGCTTTAGTAGTTGCAGCTTGTGGGCCCTAGAACATGGGCTCAGTAGTTGTGGCACACGGGCTTAGTTGTTCCACGGCGTGTGGAATCTTCCTGGACCAGGGATCAAGCCTGTGTCCCCTGCACTGGCAGGTAGATGCCTATCCACTGTGCTACCAGGGAAGTCCCACACCTACAGCTTTGTCCCAGCGCTATATTAGCTCTGCTATCCTCTGTCATAATTTAGTCTGAAGAGATCAGAACCTTCTGGGAATCCTGCAGAACATCTCACTAGCCTACTACATTGACAATATTTCGTTGATCAGACTAGAAGAGCAAGAGGGAGCTATTGTTCCACTTCTTGGTAAGATGCATGTACTCCTGAGGATGGCAGATAAACCCTACAAAGATTCAGAGGTTTACCAGATCCATAAAATATTTAGAGGTCCAGTGGCCAGGGATTTGCTGGGGGCACCCCCTTCAAAGCAAAAGACAACTTCTTATACTTGTACCTCTTGCCACAAGAGAAGGAATCATGACCTCTGATGGGTCTTCTTGGGTTGTAGAGGCAGTGTATCTCACATCCAGAGATTCCACTCCATCCCAAGTGACAAGGCAACACACATCAGCTATGACTGGGGCCCAGAGCAGTGAAGGGCTTTGCAGCAGGTCCAGGCTGCCATGCATGCTGCCCAGCCATATGATCTTGGCAGATCACATGGAATTAGAGGTATCAGCAGTGGGAAGACACAGTATGGAATCCATGGCAAACCCCCATGGGAGAATCACAATGCAGGCCCACGGGGTTCTGGAACAAGGCCATGCCATCTGCAGAAAAGAGTCACATGCCTTTAGAAAAACAGCTCCTGGTATGCTGCTGGGCCCTGGAGAAGATGAAACACCTGACCACAGGACACGAAGTAACCATGCAACTAGAATTATCTATCATAAACTGGGTCTTATCAGGTCCATTAAATCATAAGGTCAGGCAGACCCAGCAACAATTCATTACAAGATGAAAGGGAGGTATCCAAGGGTGATCATGAACAGTACTAAAGGGAATAAGCAAGTTGCCAGCTCAGGTAGCTCCGATGCCCATAGCACGCACCACTGATACACAGAGCACCTCCCTCAGTTCATGCCAACAGCTCTTTGGGGACCCCCATCAGATGAACTGGAGGAGGAGGGAAAAGCCTGGTTTACAGATGGGTTGGGTCAGTATGTGGGCAGAAGTGAAAAATGGATGGTAGCTATATTAGCCTCCTTCAGGGGATGGGGGACTTGAAAGAGAGTGTCACATGAAAGTCCTCCCAATGGGCAGTGATTTGGGTGATATACTTAATCACCCACTTCGGGTGGAAAGAGAAGTAGCTCTAGGTTAAAATATTTATACATTGATGGTCAGTGGTGAAGGTTCTGAATAGCTGGTTAGGGGTTTGGAAGGAAAAAGCCTGG
The DNA here is from genome assembly GCF_003369695.1 of Bos indicus x Bos taurus. Lineage (NCBI taxonomy): Eukaryota > Metazoa > Chordata > Mammalia > Artiodactyla > Bovidae > Bos > Bos indicus x Bos taurus. Next base: position 127,865,090 of record NC_040105.1, read on the forward strand.
TAGATGAGGAACAAGGAGATCTGAGACAGAAGCATGTGAATTGGCTCTACGCATGAAGATCTTTGCATCACATGTTAACATCCACCAGAGAGCATACTGCTCAGAGGAGGCACTGAATAACCAAGTAAACAAAACGACCTGGGCAGCCGACATCAGCCAATCTTTGTCACTGGCCACCCCAGTGATGGCAAGATGGGCACGTGAACACAGTGCCCACGGTGGCAGACTCAGAAGCTACACATGGCTCCAACAGCATGGACTCCTGCTTACGAAGGCTGATCTTGCTAATGCTACTGCAGAATGTTCAACATGCCACATACAGAGACCAACACAAAGCCCCCAGGATGGCACTATTCCTTGAGACCAACTGGGCACCTGGTAGCAAGCTCACAACATTATGTTCCTTCCATCCTGAAAGGGCCAATGGGTCATTCTCATAGAAACAGACACAGATTTCAAGTATGGGCTTCACTCTCCTGCCTGCAGGTCCTCAGCTAGCAACTTCTTTCTCAGGACTTATTATGGGATGCCATATAACATTGTATCACACCATCTGTGATGTCTCTATCCATAGATGATAGATAGGTAGACAGATAGATAGGTGATAAAGAAATGTAGAAGATATAGGTATAGATATCAAAATAAAATCTCTTAATGGTTCTACTTCTCTGTTTGAATCCTGCCTAATGCAGGAACTTACACTTACCCTCCCTGTAACTCTACAGGACTTGAGGACCTGGTTTCCAAAGGAGGCATCCCTTCTCTGGGGACACAACTAGAATCCCACTGAGTTTGTTTCCTTTCCTTTTCTTTTGGTTGCACTGTGCAGCTTGTGGGATCTTAGTTCTCTGACCAGGGATCAAACCAGGGCCCTGGCAGTGAGAGCACCATGTCCTAACCACTGGACCACCAGGGAATTCCCAAGAATCCCATTGAATTCTAAGCTACAGCTGCTGCCTAAGCCTTTTAGGGCCCTTGTGTCCAGTGTCCAGCAGGCCAGAAGAGAGGTCAGTGACACAGCAGGGGTAATGGACTCTGATTGTCAGGAGCAGGGCTGCTGTTAAACGAGAGCCCTGAAGAAGCGCGTGTGGAACTGTGTGGCCACTTGGGCCTCTGTGAGTTCTCTTTTGCCCAGTGATGACAGGAGGTGGACAGATACAGCAGCCTCAGCCTGAGAAGGGCATGATGACCAGGGGCTCCCTCCCTTCGAAGACGGTCTGGGTCAGGCCCGCCAGTAAGGCACTGAGGCCACCAGAGGGCGGTAGCACCGGGAGAGCATGACCTAGAACAGAGAGTGAAGGAAGAAGATCCTGTGGTTATGCATGCTGTCGTGTCTGACTTTTCGCGACCCAGCTGACTGTAGCCCGCCAGCCTCCTCTGTCCATGGGATTCTCCAGGCAAGAATACTGGAGTGGGTTGCCATTTCCTTCTCCAGGGGATCTTCCCGACCAGTGATCGAACCCACATCTCCTGCATTGGCAGGTGGGTTCTTTACCAGTGAGCCTCCTGGGAAGCCTAAGAAGCTGAAGGAAGGAGATGCTGAGTGATAATTGCAGCCCCAAGAGCAGCTGCAGAGGTGGTGGTTGTCGTCAGTCCCACGAACGTAACTCTTTTAAGTTTCCCCTCTGGAAGAGAAGCCTGAAGGAGGCCAGAAAGACTTTGGAGGACAGGGTTGTGGATGCAAAGATGAACCTCCCAAATCTCCTTAAGGACGGACTCTACCCGACAGAGGGGAGTGAGGGCTGGAGACATCTGTAGCCGTCAGCTCTTTGAGGAACAGCTTTATCCTCAGAGAGCCATTCCGCCTTCCAGAGACCGCCGGCATTTGGCGAGGCACAAAGGCCCAGCCATTTCCACCCAATGGGGGTCACTTTGATGGATAAAACTCCAGAGCTTCTGCCCGGTTGTCAAGACTTTGCTGTTCACATGGCAATTCCCTCTCTGCTCAATGTTGCTTCCTCTTTTCCTTCACAGGTGTCGATCCCTCATAAATTTCTGGGATCCTAAACTCCATCTTCTATCAGTGACCCAACAAGGCAAACTCCACATCTCCTGCTTTGCTAGTACACTGCCCTGCCTTGGCACAAACATATGAGCTGGAGCCCTTCAATCTCAGCTCTATTTATAAACATACCCTAATATATACCCAAAGGAAAAGATTTTAGATAACTCATGTTTTATGGGAGAAAAGTCCTTATGCTACATGTAAAGGTATTTTTGTACTCATTAAAACCACATAAAATGTATTATGCATTTTAAAAGGTTGATTACCTTATAACCAGAAATGCCCTCCAGGCTTACTGCTGACATAACCCACATTCATGAATGTCAAGAGCAGCTCTCCAGATTTTCTTCTACTTCATTATATGAAGGGGACATGTTGTTTTATAAAATCTTGAAAAAATTTGTAAATCTAAAGGAAACATTTTGTCTGTTATTGAAGATATTTTAATAAAGAGATATTGAAATGGTTTTTCGGAGAACTGTTTAGTTATGAATGAACACAATATGATTCCTTCATTGGAACTTTCAGAAATTTACCAGAGCATCAAGGAAAGAATAAGAGTGAAGTATATAAATTATCAGCATACTTAACACTGTCCAAGCGGTAAGGGGGGCTTAGAGCATTTTTTTTTTTTCTTAAAAAGTAGCCATCTTTCAATGAAAACACTTTAGGAAGCAAAGATACAAAGGAAAAAATTGGGTAAAATGTGATTAGTAATTTTTAATTTTAAAGAAAAAACTCAAACCCCAAAGCTATGATGAGCATAGAAAGACTCCTTGTTGTTTACTAAGTTGGTTCTATTAGTGCTGGAGCTTGTTTTAGAGAGCTGTCAATTGGTCTTCATATTTCAACTGTTCTTGTTTATGTTACTGTATGTTGTGTCCTTCATGTAGACCTAATAACCCACCATCAGAAGATGTATACTTTATGGTCTTTTCAATAATCAGATGCATCTTCACTACTCAGCCTTGCCATTTAAGAGATGGTTGACTCAAGTTGAGTCTGGATTGTGGCAATAAACCAGTTTATCCTTGAGAAAGTTAAATAACCTCTATGGTGATTGAACCTTTGGCTTATTAATTTTTGTACAAAAAAGTGACCTGATATAATGGAACAAACATCACATGTGGAGTTGGCCAAGCTGGGTTTGAATTCCAGATCCACTGCTTACTGTGTGATATTGAAAAAGTCATTTAATATCTTTGAGCCTTGGTTTCCTCATCTGATAATCAAGGATTTTTGTGCAGATTACAGAAGACAAGGTACAAGGAAATATTTGACACAAAATAAATTAGTCTCCAACCAACAGTCCAAGTGCAGGCTACAGTACTACTGACATAAAAAAGAATCTCTCAGGTTATATCTTCTATCATGGTCTGGAATATACCTATTGTGGAGTTAGCAGGCATGGGCTGAAAGGCCAAAGAAATTCTTAAAAGTACCCCAGAACACACCCTCAGAGAAGCAGGTATAAACTGAGTCTCCTGGGAAATGCAACTTGAGCCCACTGAAATGTTGCAATCATCAAAAGTTGGGTGTGATCAATGGTGAGGAAGAGAATGAGAATGAGAGGGGGAGAGGAAGCGAGGGAGGAGGAGGCTGTGTGAACAGTAGCTCTGCCCACTCAACAGGGGAGACACCACCTTGATACTCAGTACGGAAAAAAGGGCACACCTACAGTACATGGGAAACTTCAGCTTCAGTGTCTTAAGAGTACAGAAAAGAAGACAATGACTTATTCTTATCCGAGCAGCTGTAGTAGTGGGTCCCCAGCTGCATGGCTCCTTGTGCCAAGGGGAAATGGAAAATACTATAATAGCCTCTCTTGTCTCCATTCCCTCTTCCTAGATGAGCTTTTTCCCACTGGAGCACTAGAGCGGGGCTTTCTTCCTCCTTCTGGTATTGTGCCTGCCAAGGCCAGGGGCCAGCCTTACTCTGACCTGATTGAAGGGGGGCTGGGTGGGCTCTGACCCAAGAAAATTCCCTTTGTCTTGAGGCCTGAAAGTCCATCATGACAGATTCACTACTTTGGCTTAAGCCTTCATACACTAACAAAATCAAAATATCGCCTCCCCCCCTGCAATTTGTTCCATCTTCCCAAATATATCACACACATCATTGATACACATCTTATGAATGAGTTTATCCTAATTCTCCAGAGAACACAATTTGAGGGTCAATAAATGTAAAAAGCTTAATGAAAATAATAGCTGGGAGGAGACAGATGGACTTGATCAACTTCCCCTTGTCAGTTATATGATAAAATAATAATAATAAAGATGGTGACATTTACTGACTGTATGTGATCTCATCTTATCCTTCTGACAACACTATTTATTAACCCCATCCTGCAAAGTGAGAAAATTGAGCTACAGGGAATCACACAACTTGACCAGCCACAGGGCTAGTAAGTAGATAACCAAAGTTTGGGCACTTCATCTCTGTGTTACACTGCTTCTTGAAGACAGGAGCCACTGTGGTATTTCTGTTTCATATCTCTCTTTGAAACCGGACCACTCACAGTGGACTTAGCTGGGTACTATGAAGACAATCTCTTAGATCTTTTGTTTCCAAAACAAAAATGATGGCAGCCACAGGTACAGTGGCACCAGTAAAAAAATGTTTCCTGCAATTTGTTATCTGGAATCTCGTGTTTATGTCACAAGAACTTCATTCTCCAGTTTATCTGCAAAAAGCTGGAATCCAGGCAGTTTTCAGAGTAGAACCTCGCATGGGACTTTAAAACGTAGTCAGCAGAATGTAACATCGCAGTGTTCTAATTCATTGCTGTTAAAGAGTTTTCTTTGAAGCCAAATAGACTTTGCACATTCACATTCCAGAAATGCCCCCACCCCTGCCCCCATGCTTTGCCTGGAAAAATCCTTCTTATCCTTCAAGGCCCAGCTCAAATGTCACCTCCTTTATGAAGTCCTTCCCAGCCCCACAGGCAGAATTAATTGCTCCTCCTCTGTGCTCCCACAGCACTTTGTATTAGCACTGCTAGTAGAGCCCTGGCCACGTTGTTTTAGTTAGTTGCATAAGTAAGGTCCCTGAGGTCAGAGACCTGTCTTACTCTTAAATCCTTTTATCCCCATATCCCTGGCCTAGCTCATACCACATTTCATCAAATCTAAAACCCCAGTGATTGTAAGATCCACCATTATTTTATGAACTACTAAGAGAGACTTAAAAAACCAAACACAGACAATTATACTATGACTTGCCATCAATTTAAAGATGTGCCCCAAATTCAGGGATGTTTATTTATTTAGTTATTTATTTATTTGGGGCTTCCCAGGTGGTGCTAGTGGTAAAGAAGCCGCCTGCCAATGCAGGAGACAAGAGATGCAGGTTTGATCCCTGGGTTGGGAAGATCCCCTGGAGAAGGAAAGGGCAACCCACTCCAATATTCTTACCTGGAGAATCCCACGGACAGAGGAACCTGGTGGGGTGCAGTCGGAGGGGTTGCAAAGAGTCATACATGACTGAAGCGACTTAGCACTTAGTATATCTATGTTTTAGAAGTGATTAACTATGGTAATAACTGCTCAGCAAATGTTTCTAGAACTGGGTTGTAAACTCAAGGTGGAGCAGCTATTCCTAGAGCCCTTGTTTTTGAATAATTATGGAATTGGGAGTTGATAGGGATGGTGTGCAATTGTATTGCTGATTTCAAATATTTTACCCAACAGATTGAAGGGATAAGTGGCTTGACATGCCATTCCTGTTAAGAAACACTGCCACATTGCTCATTCAATGGACTAGAAGGTACAGTGACAATATGTTCTGATCTAAATTGGGGGCCCACAATCACTCAAGTGAGTGTGATTACAGAGACAATGGGACAGAGTATTTGCATCAGCCTTGACTCTGGTTCTGTAAGCCAATTCAATCCACTGCTGTTCCCATCTGCCCATGAAGATGAACAGTAACTTCTAAGCTTTCTCTCAGCTTGCTTCAGCCCTGCTTTGAAAAATTAAAGCATCAAAAGATGTGGTCCTTTCTCAGCTCCAAACTGTTGGCTCTCCTTGGCCCTCTGGACTTGGTGATTTTATATTGTTCTCCCTGGATTGTTTCTGGATCTAGGCTTTCTAAAGGGCCTTTCCACAGGGTGAAGCTTGCTGGGACTCACCATCCCAGGCTGTCTCATCAGGACTGTTTCAGTTCCATCCTAGAAATACAAAGCCTCCCCCACCACTCGACCTAAGAGCTGGACTAAGTGATGCACTTATCTTTTCTGCACCTCCTAAAACCATACTCCTTTCTCATCCCCCAAGCACTCATAAACACATACACACACACACGCAAGATAAACCAAGTTGTCACCGAAGACTATCGATGTGTGGTTGGTTGATAGAAATTCTGGAGTAAAAACTTCTCTTTAGAAATTGAAATATACTAAGAGGTTGGAGCGTAATAGCTTAATACAATTTGTGAAATATTTTAAACATGTAAGCTTATGTGCACACTAGCAGTCAGGGGCTGAGCGTCTTTGTGGGGGAAGGAAAGACCCTGGGTTGGAAGCAGTGACCATTAAAAGCCTGAAAGTCAGCTTCCTCTTTGAGCAGGCTGCCAGCTCCTGGGTAAAGTTATCACGTTGAAGTCAGAAAGTTCCAAAGATGATTATCTCCCAATTTAGTCCAATCTTCCCAGGCCAGGCAAGTTCTGCTCAACTCCAGGTCAACCTAGTTTCTCTCTATTCAAGTGCCTTCCCTGACCTTAATGAGTAAAAAGGAATCAAGAGAAAGGAGGAGAAATAACCTCATTTACTCCCTCTCCTGATTTATTATTGACATGGTATTCGGAGATGTTCAAACTATAAAAAAGAGCCTTTGTGCATTTCCTTTGAAAGGAGAAGCTCTGTAAAGTAGGTCCCCTGAAGTATTAAGAGCTGAATGCTTTCAAAGCCATGTTTTACTTGCTCGTAGGTAGTTATACACTTGTGATTAAAATCACTGTGATGAAATCACAGAATGTTAGAACTGAACAGAATCTGGATGATAGATCTACTTCTGCATTTTATAGATGAGGACTTTTAGGTCTAGAAGGTTAATTAGCTAGTTAGTAACAACAAAGCAGGTCCTAGAACTCAAAATGTCTAGACTCCCAGTCTGGGGATTTCCCGTGAGGGAAAATACTTGAACCCTTACAACTGTATCTCACCATCACAGGCTGTAATTACATTTGGCTCACTGGACTTAAAAATACCATGCAAATAGAGCTCCAATTACAAAAAAAATCTTGATTGATACAAACAAGTGCAACAATCGACTGGCCCACAGTCTCCACCAAAGGCCTGAGGCAGTACATTTTTATTCTTTTTAAGTAAAAAAGAAACTGTCATCGTCTGGGCTCTTTACACAGCTGGATTCCTGTATAAATCAAGCCAGCTCAGTAAAAGCTTACCTAGATGACATCCAACACCTTTCACTCCCTCTCAGCCAGCTGGTGAAGTAAACTGGACAGGAAGCTTACAAATTTTCCCCTGGTAGAATTTTGGAAGAACTGTGTCAACATCGCCCCTTGCTGGTCAACATAAGAAAATGCAAAAGCCAAGGCTGTCAAAATCAGGGCTCTAGCCAAGGTCACAGCCATGTCTCTAAGTTGTCTTCCAGTCTATGAGAACCATGGCCAGGTCAAGTGAGAAAGCATGGGGAAAACAGCAGGAAGGAGGAAAAGCCTGCATTTGGGGGTGATGTTCATCTATTCCTAATTAAGGATAGATCTCAGGGAAAGCAGATACCTTTTCAGTATCCTGTTGAGTCTTTAAGACCCATACACAAGTCATACTTATATCCATAAATGAAATTTTTATTGTTAATATCAATGAACACAGATAGAAGAATATTCATGTGCCAAGGAAATATTGCTCACAAGATCACAAATGTCTGTTAATTTGTGTTTATCAATGATTTGGTGAATTACTATATGTCTCTGAGTTAAAAACATATATATATACATATATATATATACACACACACATATATATATATACATATGTATATATATAAAGGGGTTTCTGAAACTTCATTTCTATTTGGACTTAGGCAATAAATTCATTAGAAAAAGAAAGCAGAAGCTTTGAAGTTAACATCTATAGCCTTTATGGGTAGCCCGATTCACCAAACATGAAAACTATATCCTGTCCCACACGTTTTAAGTCATACACAAGGAAAGCACAAGAAACACTGATTTGGCTCAAAGATTTGCCCAATGAAAGGATTTTTTTTATTTTCTTTTTTAAGTTTTAAAAAAAATCCCCCATAAAGTTGTCAGAGGTACCTGATGGCATTACAGAAGCAAAGTGTTTCCTAAGCAACTCCAGGGCTCTGTTATTTCTTGCTTGTAGGCTCTTCTCTGTTCTCAGTTCATTCTTGATGGCAGTGAGCTCTCCACGGATCTTTTCCATTTCTAATTCATAATACAATTTCATTTCTTCTTTTAGGAATGCATTTCCAACCTCAGTCTGCCGCTTTAACTTCCTAACAGTTTCTTTTAAATCCTTGTTCTCAAGGCTCAACTTGTGGATGACCTCTTTGGCTTGCTGGAGCTCTTCAGTTAAGTTTTTAACATTTGTTGCTTTTTCAGAGAGGTCATTTCTTAAAGCTTGAAGCTCCCAGTCTGTCTTGGAGGTTTCCACCTCTGCTTCTTGAAAATTTAGGGGTTTTGTGGAGACTTCTTTTTGGAGTTCAAAAGTTCTTTTTCTGCACTTTCAAATTCCTCTTCAATTTTTTTGCATTTCATATCAAGCACTTCCAGCTCTTCATTCAAAAGATTCAGGCGAAGTTTTGAAGACATTCCTTCAGTGAATTTCTTTTTCTTGTCTTTTTGTGGTGGAGTTGATAACTCCTTTATAACCCAGGTAGGAAGCTCTTCTGTGCTATTAAAGCTTTCTTCAGTTGCAATGTCTAAATTAGATGACTCACAGGAGACAGAATTTGTGTCTGCCTCAGTCTTTGAAATGTTTATCTTTCTCTCTATTAAATTTGATTCTTGCTCATTTTCATTTGGTTGGGAAATAAATTCTTTCCTTTTAAATTTATTTTCTTCTCGAAACTTTCTACTAGACAAATTAAATATTATTTCCATTCTCTTGACCTTATCTAAAGGCATTTGTTCAGAAGAAGATTCAAGCTGAGCAGCTTCGTTTGGAATATCCTGTGCACTGAAAAGAGGAGCAAACTTATTCTCCTTCCAGTGTTTTCTCCTAGCATCCATTTCTTCAGGTACCTCTTCCAATTCCTGAAAAACAAAATTTAAAATCAAGGCACATATTTACACTGGCAGCTGGGACAGTGGAAAGAACTAAGAATCCTGGCCCGTTGGTGAAAGAATCTAAATATTTGAGGGCTGGCACACCCTCTAATTCACCACGCGACTCAGGCCTCAGTTCCTTCTTTTATAAATGGAAAGGGCTAAACTGGCTAAGTTCTACAGACCCTTCCAGCTTTAAAGTTCTCTGATCCTATGAAATATAACCAATAAATGGACAAGCTTGGCTATTTATTATAGAGAAAATAATCCTATGAGAAAGCAACATGAAAACAGATTGCTTCAAAACAGTATAAGTGATTTTTAATTAATAGGTAAGCCTGTGCTTCCAATGTGCTTGATTTTTTTCTAGTTCTTCTTGGTTGAACTACTGTTTATTCATTCTTTAAAGTGACTGAAACATCAGTGCTTAATGCAATGTGAGCTGTTTTTGGTAAAGTATACCATGCAGACTTCCTTATGACTAACTCTGCCAAGTGCCCTTCTGTCTTGACCTGTAAATTCCTGTTATTCCAGTCTTGGGCTTTGCTTTTAGACAAGACTGCCAAGTGTACAGAATTCAATCCATTTTGACAGCAATTTCATGATGAGAACCGAATGTCAACAATTGGAAATACTAATGCCACCAAATGGGTTTCTTTTTCCAAGATACTGACTCCAAGTATAATTTTTAGATGAAAAATTAGCATATTAAACCACAACCAACTTTCTAAATTTACAAAAGTTACAGGATATTTATTTTGTTTCCAAAGGAGTCTTCCCCATTCAAAGAGAGTCCATAACATACAGCTTTCCTAAAACACAAAAATATTTGATCAGTGACTACTTTTGAAAAAAGGGAAAAAGAAGGACCCAAGCAACACACTGATGGGCAACTGGCATCTGAAGCCACCAAACTGGTGACTGCAGTTACTGCTAAAGGGTGGGAAGAAAAAGGAGGGGATCACTTTATTCATTCTATACATTAAATTGCTGCAATATATTTGCAACATTACTACTGAGAAAAATCAAAGTATGTTTGCATCTATTCTTCCCATGCACACAAATGTAATTTTATCTTGGTAACAAAAATGGCAGTTGTGCTTATTTTTAAATTAATATTTTCTTTAGTATTATTAAAGAGTATAAATGTTATATTATATTAATTAATATAATATTTCATATAAAGATGCTAATAGTCATGCATTAGCATGACTGTAAAATTTTGGAAGATACAGAAGATCACAGACACACACACACACACACACAGAAATATTCGTCATGATCCCATGGTACTGAGATAACCACTCTTTGGTATATTACTTCTCGATACTTTTTAACAAATGTAGTTTAAATTCTACCAAGTTTTTCTTGCTACAGACAATGAGAGAATAAACTCAATACCTACATGCCTGACACCTTCCCCCGCAAAGAAGAGGGAAGGTAACTCATTATACCCAAGGATATATCTCCACTGACAAGTATTTGGTTTCGAGGAAAGGAAAAGGTGCAAATATGCAGTGAAGGTGTTAAAATGATTGGTTTAAAAGCCATAACCCAAACTTTAAGTTTAGTCAATCAGACCACAGTAGTAAGTCGAGACTTGAAATTCATGATATGTACCAATATTTGCCATTGGAGCATCCTCTGCTTTCTCTTGAAATAGTCCTCTCTGACTTTGTTATCCTATTAGTCACCATCCAGAAGCATCAGTGATGTATCTGCCCTTAAAGACGAAGATGACCATAATCACACTTGCTCTCCTCTCTAGAAACATGAATGCAAATACTGGGGATTATTACAGTGATCATAAAGGAAACGAACAGAGAAAAGGGGAAAGATGCTAATTGCCAGTCACAGTTTTTAGCAGTCAAATTTTTACCAGACAACTCTGTAAGAGTTTAAAAATGCATCTAGGGAATTCCCTGGCAGTCCAGCAGTTGGAACTGTGTACTTTCACTGCTGAGGGCTCGGGTTCCAACCCTGGTTGGGGAATGAAGATCCCACAGGTTGTGCTGCTGCTGCTGCTGCTAAGTCGCTTCAGTTGTGTCCGACTCTGTGCGACCCCATAGACGGCAGCCCACCAGGCTCCCCCGTCCCTGGGATTCTCCAGGCAAGAACACTGGAGTTGGGTTGCCATTTCCTTCTCCAATGCATGAAAGTGAAAAGTGAAAGTGAAGTCGCTCAGTCGTGTCCGACTCTTAGCAACCCCATGGACTGCAGCCCACCAGGCTCCTCCGTCCATGGGATTTTCCAGGCAAGAGTACTGGAGTGGGGTGCAGTACTCTCTGACAAGTTGTGCAGAGTGGCCCCAAAAATGCTTCTAATCTGGTAGCACTGGGAGACAGATTACTATTATTCCTTCTACCAAATTCTGAGTGAAAGGTATTGGTGAGGTTGACCAGGAAAGAGGTGTGCAGCGGGGCAAGTCAGGTGAGGCCACTTTATACTTGGAGATAGCAATAATGACAAATCTGAGATAGGGGTCTGGCTGTAGATAAAGGTTAAAATAGAAAGCTCTTTTCATTAATGATTTTGCACCTTGAAAAAGTCACTCTATCTCCAACCCTCCCATAAATCTCTGGCTAAAAACTTATATATATATATATTTTTTTCAGTGTTACTATCTTTCTTTCCTGAGCCTCTGTACAATTTCCTGATACAGCCAATGCTTTTCACAGAACTGGGAACAGTCCACTTATTTTATAACTGAGGCTCAAAGAAGTGAAGTGACTTGTCCAAGTCCTCACAGCCTATAGTGGTAAAACTGAGACCCTGTCTCCCAGATCAGTGCTTATTCTAAAATTTCTCTTTATTCTTCTGATAGGTTTCATTCCACAGATTGAAAGAAAACAACCCACTATTTTCAGAGCTTAGGTATTTTTTAAAGGGCCACAAAAGGAGAGAGGAAAAATGAATGGGGGAGGGTAAGGAGAATTGCATGTCACATATCAAAGGACAGAACAGAGAAAGGTTTGAAAAGCCTTTTGGAATTTCCCTCCCCTGGCTTACACAGGGCAGGGTCAAGAGGTCTCTGAACTGCTTCTTTCTTTCTCTCTCCCTTTCTTTCTTTCCTTTCTCTTTCTTTTTTTCCTCTTTCATTGGCAAGATATGCTTTAAGGGATTGTTCCCAAATCGAGTCACAGAGGATGGCAAAGCCCAGACTGAGGGTAAAAGGTACCAGGCTCATTTTCTCTTCTCAAATTGTGCTCTTTGTTTTTTCCACAGAACAAGTACGACATTGGTATTCTCTGGCAAAGACAAGAAATATGCTTTGAGACAATGACACTCCTTCCTCTATCCTGGCATGGCAGCCAGTTTGCTTTCAATAAACTTGACTAGGTAATTTGTCGCAGCATAAGGCAAATCAAACCAGAGCCGTTGAGAGAATAAGCATGCCTTTTTAGTGGGTCAATTGCTAACACTTTTTATTACAAGTGCCTACCCAACACAATATCGGGTGTTGAAGGACCTTCGGTAGGGGAAGGAGGTTCAAGAGGAATGAAACATTTAAAGAAAGAAACAACCAGGACACAGGAAAACAATATAAAGTCATATGACAAAAATGACGTTAGTGGTCCTCTAAGCCAGTGATCTCCCAGAAGTCCTTGGGACTGCACTGCATGCTTGTCCATTATATGGCTACATGTATGCATTTGTGTCTGACGTGAATTGATAATGGACTCCTGATTATTCTAGTTAGTGTCTCTCTAAAACATCACCATTCATCCTCTAGTAACTTCCTTATTTTTGCAAAGGTAAAGTAGTAGTGCATCTTGGTGGAGTAAGGAAATTTATTGACTCATGGAAATGGTTTCTACTCACCTAAAGAATTTGGGAACCACTGATAAAATAAATTGAAAATGATTTATAATGTAATATAACATAGTGTAATTGTTGAGAGCTAAGCGAAGAGTGATCACTTATTGTGGATTTTTAGGCAAACTATTACATAAAAATCTTAGGTGAATGCATATCTGTCCTCAAATAGCTCCAGAAACTAATACACTGTTTATTGTGAAAGGAGAAACCCACTAAACTATCTCATTTTCATTTTCAAGGTATGGGGCCCTGGGGAATATGCTCATATTAAGATGGATAAGTGATCAAATATAGGAAATCTAATTATTTTCTAAAATATTCACTTTAAATTACATGCTTTAGAGAAATCTGATGACATAAAAATCAAAGATCTTTTTTCTCTATTTCCTTATCTCATTTACATTAGATTTTATTTCAAAATGTCAGGAGTATCTCTTTTGCATAAATCTCGATCTGCCTGCAAAAGGCAATTATGCTTCCAGGCAGGGGGAGCCAGGGACTGGGAAACCTCCAGAAGCTTTTTCCCATCTTGCAACAGTGCTTTGCCCCAAACTTTGTAAACTGGGAGTGATGTTTAGAAAAGGTCATTTCCAACCTGTGATGGACAACCTTATGTTATAACCCTCAGCACTTCAGCCACACTCAACTAAAACTGTGGCTTTTAGTGACAGCTTAGGGGCAGTAAGGGGGAAGACAAAAGGCCCTTCTTAGCCCAGGGAACTTTTCCCCATTATTCTTGGATGGTTTCAGTTCTCTCAACCCTCAGAAAAACTGGTTGGCCAAGATAGGAATAGAAAAGTTTGTTACAAAGATCACTGGCCTTCCTTCATTGCTCAACTGTCCAATCTGTTCTCACATAAAAGCAGTAGTTCTCAACCTATTTTTCTGCTTCCCTTGTTCCCAAGCACAAAACCCTGCCACCATTACTCTCTTCCCTTGCTCCAGAAGATTCTGACCTGCCCCCTCTATGGGAGCTTCTCCATTATGAGGACTCTCCAAAGCTGTCTGAAAGAAGGTGGGTAAATATGTTTTGCCGTGCAAAATTGTGGGAAGAAGGAAAAGAAAGTTCTTGAGAAAGGAATTGTGTCAACCCTGGTGGAAAAAAGACTGAAGACGTCAGATATCTTGGCACCCACATTTTAGAACTTCATAGAAACTTACCTTTTGTGAACCTCAGTTTCTTCAGGTGTAATATACAGACAATACACCTTTTTCCAGGTGGTTAAGAAAAATTAGTGAAAACGAAAATGCAAGCAATTTTATACTGTACACAATGGGTTTTGTTCTTTTTTAGATTTTCCTTACCTTCCCTTGAAACATCAACCAACAACCCAACCCTTCTCCAAAGATATGTGCTTCAGAATTGCCAGTCTGAAGTCATCAGACCTCAGAAGAAGTCAGTTAAAAAAAAAAGAAGTACTGTTAAGGTAGGTAGAGGGGAACTTAAACTTGAATCTTACATTAATTTGAGCTGTATCTTCATGGAAGAATTAGCCCTAAATCCTGTAAGTTGTTGATGTCCCCAGATTTCCAAGCTAAATTTATTCTAAGCAGAAGAGTGGTAGCCTTTCTACACCAAAGAGATTTACATTTTTTTAAATCACTAATCGCTTTGCCATGAACTTACCAAATGTCCCAATGTTTTTCAGAGCCACCAATAAACATCTTAAAAATATTACAATTGGGGCATCAGTTTGAAGATTAGCAAGGATGACTCTGCAAGTTTTTTCTGTGCTTCAGCATCATTTCATACAGTTTCATTTTACCAATATGCTGAGATCTCCTGGCATCTTTTTCATCATTGTATCCCTTGTTGTTGCCTGGCACATAGTAGCCCTCAATAAATATTTGTTGAGTGAATAATTCTTAATATTCTTCCTGAAAATTCTATAATGTTTTGATTCTAATTGAGTTTCTGTAAATACTTGTAATTTTTCCTTTGGCTTATGAGGTTTTGTGGGTGGCATTTTAGGGAAAGAACTTTTATTTTTCCCTCAAAGTTTATTGGGCTCAGCTAAAGTCTTTAGGACACTTTTTTTTGTATTTCTATGAGGCTTTTTTGATAGTGTACTGACAGTGCAGACTAATGGTCTTGTTAAAAGATTGAAGATATTTGTTGGGTGAGGCTCTGTGCTTCTCAACACCCATAGCAAGCTATCAGCCAGCACAAGGGTACTTACAGTTCCTGAAGTCCAAGGTCTTCTGTTGGTTGCCACCGTTCTCCTTCTCCAGATTGAACTGAAAAAGAAAATGCCACAGCTTAATTAGAAAATATAATTAACAAGAATGACCAAATTGTGTTCATATCTGAGCTGTAGCTTAAAATTACAAGTGATAGCTTTAATGTTGTTTGGCTGATCTGAAATGCAACATCAGACACTTTGAAGCAAGTTTTCATTTTAACTTGTCAACCCAATTTCCCAGCTATTACGCCATTAAGTCTTCCTTCCCCCAGCAATGCAAATATCAGATGGGACAACAATCATGGTCGCATCTTATTCAACACTGTACCTTCTTGCCTTTAGCAACTACTGAACAAATGAGCCACCACTAGCGGCCACAGCAACATGCTTGTTAGTAAGGAGCATGCCAAGAGCCACGTTAGCAGAGGCTGGAGCCAAGGCCTTGGCTCCCTCTCCCAGAGTCCAGTTATTTTGAAAAACCATTAAAAAGGAAAGGGATCCCAGTTTTTGCCTTAATCTCTCAGGGTCCTCACATATGAGCCAAGTGTCCACTTCACGGGACAAACTGTCTTGTCTATTGTTTGGCGGATATTGAGAGCGAAGCCAAGAACCATTGAAAACTGGGCCCTGTGAACGGTTCTTACCCCCAATTCTTTGTTATTAGTGTGGAATTACTCCTTCTAGAAGAAAAGATAGGAAGTCACCTTAATTCTGAAAGGCTGAGTACCGTATTAGTATGAAAGTCACATTTTTGCTATAAAGCTGCATCTAAGCATGCAGAGTTTGGGGGTTTTCTCTGTAAACGATTAACTAAACTCCTGCCACCGCAGCTTCCCGTGCAGAGGAGATGGTGAGGCTCGGGTGCTGCCCGGGACGCCACTGCAGGTGACACCTCCCACTTCCCCAGGCCCTACCCCCATCTACCCCTTGGCTGGGAGAAAGCAGGGACGAGGCCTGACCCCACCCCTCCTTCCACACCCCGACTTCCACGCCCAGTCACCTTCGTTCGCAAACGCCCGCCAGTTCCCGGCCGGAGCCCTAAAGAGTGAGGAAACCGCAGCGGGCGTCGAGGCAGGGAGCACGATGCCTCCGCCCGGGTCACCCAGGGAGGGCGAGGGGCGAGCCTGGGGAGCCCCGGCCTGACTGGGCTCAGACGTACCTGGTGGCGTGGGTGGGGTCCAGTGGGCCCTGGTCCCTCTTCTCCGAAGACGGCCTCCAGCAGCGGGCAGATGACCTGGGTTCGGCGCTGGCCACCGCGACCCGGCCGGGCCGGCCCGGAGCAGAGCCTCTGCACTGCAGCGCCAGCGCGGCTCGCGCCGTTGCCTGGCAACCGGCCGGTCCGATTTAAAGGGACCCGCGCGCCGCTGCCAGGCGCGCGGGGCCCTGCGCTGCTTGGCGGTCGTCACAACCCGCCTGAGCACTGAGCATGCCCGGTGGGGCGGGCGCTGCGGTGGCTTCTGCCTGCACGAAAGCCGAGCTCGAAGAGCAGGAGAGAAGAGTCAGGGAGGGAAGGAGCGAGAAACTGCGAGGCAGCCCCACCCATGGTGGCCTTATTACGGAGGGTGTGGGTGACTCACAAAGCCACCTGGACTCTGCGATTGGCGGGGTGGGGGGGGGAGTGGCACACGGATAATCCCTAGGCCTGCAGTTTAGTAACGTTCCCTCGAGGACGGTCAGCTCTGGAAGGTTGCCTGGATTTGGTTCGGAGTCCCTGACAACGTGGGAATTACACGCCCCCCCCCCCCCCCCCCCGCACATCCTTGCCAGTCAGCACAATGGTCTGGCCGGAATTTCTGCCTCTGACCGAGGTTCTAAGGGCCTGTATCAGGAGAGCATGTGTCCTGGTCGCGCCTATGGGAGACCAGGCTCGTTCCCCAGCTAGCCCATGGTGTCCTCACCCATCACTCAGGAATTTCTCTAAACCACTCTTGCACCTATTTGAATTTAAAACCAGTTGCTGGTAAATGGGCGTCCCTGATGGCTCAGATGGTAAAGAATCTGCCTGCAACGCAGGAGACCTGGGTTCAATCCCTGGGTTGAGAAGATCCCCTGGAGGAGGGCATGGCAACCCACTCCAGTATTCTTGAAGGCAACTATTCCAACACTGGGCTTCTCTGGTGGCTCAGACAGTAAAGAATCTGCCTATAATGCAGAAGACATGAGTTCGATCCCTGGGTTGGGAAGATCCCCTGGAAAAGGGCTTGGCAACTCACTCCAGTATTCTTCCCTGGAGAATCCCATGGACAGAGGAGCCTGGTGAGTTACAGTCCATGGGGTCACAAAGAGACAGATAGGACTGAGCGACTAAAACACACACACACACACATTCACACACACAAGAATCCAAGCTACTGGCAGTGTTAAGTGGTTTCCTTTGATCAGTCCCCAAGCTACTCTCTTCCAGCTTCAAAGGTTGTTCACAACTTTCCTGATTTGGTTGGGGAACAAGCCCATGTTCTTCATCATGTGATAGATTTAAGTCCTACTATTTTGTTAAATAAATTAATGATCTCTTCAGACTTTGACTAGCCTTGTTGCCGAATGATGATTCTTCCATCATCAAATTGGCTACACACACTGACTATGCACCTTGGCTATAGTCTGATTGGTACCCAGCCTGGGCTTAACGGAAAGATGGACTAGACAAAAGTTGTGAGGCCTGAAACAAAGAGAGACTGGACTGTCCAAAATAATAATCCTAGTGACCCACTCCAGTACTCTTGCCTGGCAAATCCCATGGATGGAGGAGCCTGGTAGGCTGCAGTCCATGGGGTCGCTGGGAGTCGGACACGACTGAGTGACTTCACTTTCACTTTTCACTTTCATGCATTGCAGAAGGAAATGGCAACCCACTCCAGTGTTCTTGCCTGGAGAATCCCAGGGATGACGGAGCCTGGTAGGCTGCCGTCTATGGGGTCACACAGAGTCAGACATGACTGAAGCGACTTAGCAGCAGCAGCAGCAGCAGTGACTTTCAGGAAATCTGGTATTTTCTAGGGAGTAGCAAGGTGAAAAGAAACTTTGACTCTGGAATCTCAAGTGAAAGGAGGTTTATACAATTTAAAAAATGACAGTCTAAGGGCTTCCCTGGTGGTCTAGTGATTAAGAATCCACCTACCAATGCAGGGGACACCATTTCCATCCCTGGTCCTGTAAGATGCCACATGCCAGAGAGCAACTAAAGCCTATGTGCCTGCAACCAGTGAGCCGCTGTAACTGGAGAAAGCCTGCATGTAGCAACAAAGACCCAGTGCAGCCAAAAATACACAAACAAATAAATCTTAAAAAATAAATAAAGAGAAAAGGATTTTAAAAAAGAAAGTGACAGTCTAATTTTTCAAGACCTAGCAAGGGAATGACAGAAACAAGACCAGGATTCATTTCAAAACTTCTTGGGAATCAGATCTAACAGGTGTTTGGTGGCTGACAATGTTGCGTTCAGATGCCCGGAGGCCTAGTTCTCAGTCTTTTTTTTCCTCCTTAGAGAACCAATGTCAACAAGAGTTGGCAGCAGGAAGAGGCTCAATGCCAACATTGATTTTGTTATGGACCCCATCAGAATTAGTTTCTGGGATTCTGACAAAACTACTTTCCTTGACATTAAGTCTCCAAACTACTTTGCATTTTATCATGTCTATTTTCGTTCTTTTAAAAGGGTTTCATTTTTTTCCCCTGATATAAGATCCTTTATTAATATAAGAAAAGCTGCTGCTGCTGCTAAGTCGCTTCAGTCGTGTCCGACTCTGTGCGACCCCAGAGACGGCAGCCCACCAGACTTCCCCACCCCTGGGATTCTCCAGGCAAGAACACTGGAGTGGGTTGCCATTTCCTTCTCCAATGCATGAAAGTGAAAAGTGAAAGTGAAGTCGCTCAGTCGTGCCCGACTCCCAGCGACCCCATGGACTGCAGCCTACCAGGCTCCTCTGTCCATGGATTTTCCAGGCAAGAGTACTGGAATGAGGTGCTATTGCCTTCTCCGAATATAAGAAAAGAATGTTTCCTAATTGCTCTGTGAGTCAGTTTCCCTGCTCATACAATAGAAGCTATAATTGTACCTAACTCATAGGAATGTTGTGAGGATTGGGTGAGTTAATATCTTTAAAACCCTTAGAGTAATCCCTGACATGTTGTTGTTCAGTCGCTAAGTTGTGTCCAACTATTTGTGGCCCCATGGACTGCAGCATGCCAGACGCCTCTGTCCTCCACTATCTCCCAGAGTTTGCTCCAACTCACGTCCACTGAGACGGTTATGCTATCTAACCATCTCATCCTCTGCTACCCCTTTTCACATAGCCAACCCTATATAAATGTTTGCTGTTATCATTAGTACTAATATCATCTTGTCTTATAAATTCATTACCCTCCTAAAATATAAACACACTGATGGAGGGCACTTCTATGGCAGTCCAGTGGTGAGGACTCTGCTTCCGTTGTAGGAGGTCACTCCTTCATGTAGTCAAGTATCAAATGGCAGAGAGTAAACAACAGTGAGGACAGAGATTTGTTATTTGAAGGTACTCAGACTTGGAGATAGGTTTTCAAATATGGAAGACAGAAAACAGTTTACCCCTCTAGAACCTTTATCAATACCAAAACAAGGCATGTGATAGTAACAAGATCATACAGTCACACAATGGAACCCAATCTTCTTGTTTTACCAAATAGGATATTGAGACCCAGACAAGTAATGTGATTTACTCCTTGATCACACAGCAAAATAAGCTGCTTTTTGATTTCCCTGGCAAACTTGCTTGAGTAGTCTCAAATGCAGGATATTTGGGAGAATGAAAAAATACACATTTATTGGTATATGCATCATGTTTATAAATATTTAAATTATTCATGCAGATAATAACAGCGAATATTTCTCGCACTTCATATCCTATACATCAGCAGATTCTGTTGGCTGTACCTTCATAATGTATTCAGGATCTGATGGCGTCTCACTGTCTCTATTATCACCACTCTGATCCTGACCCCCACCATCTCTTGCCTGGACTATGGCAATAGCCTCCTAACTGCTTCCACACTTGATCTATATTAGTTTCCTAGGGCTGGCATATCAAAGTATCACAAACTGGGCACTTAAAACAACAGACACTTATTCTGTCATAGTTCTAGAGGCTAGCAGTCTGAAATCAGGGTGTCACCAGAGCTGACTCCTTCTTGAGCTTCTGAGGAACAGTGTGTCTCTCCTAACTCCTGGGAGTTGCCAGCCATCTGTCGCCTTCCCTGGCTTATAGACACATCACTCCGATCTCTGCCTCTGTGTTCTTGTGGTGTTCTTATGTGTCTGTGTGTCTCCACATAGCTATCTCTTCTCTGTGTGTGTCTGTGTGCCCAAAGTCCCCTCCTTTTGTAAGAATGTTAGTTAACTGGGTTAGGGCCCACGTTAATTCAGTACGACCTCATCTTAACTTGATTATATTTGCAAAGACCTTGTTTCTAACAAGAGCACATTCATAGGTACAGGAAGAGGGGTAAGGACATGATGATATCTTTTGGGGGGACACAAGTCAACCCACAACCCCCTCACCGTCTATTCTCAACACAGATCCAGAGAGACTGTTATAAAATACTAAGTCAGACCATGTTACCACTCTGCTCAAAAGCCTAACAAAGGCTTTCACTTTGACTTGTTGTAAAAACCAAAATCCTTATAACAGCCTACAAGGTCCTACAGGATTTGCATGGAGAATCCCCATCCCCTCTTTCTCCACTCCCACCTCCATACAATACCTTTTTGACCTCCTCTCCCGCCACTTTGTCCCTTGATGACGCCACTCTAGCAATACTGGCTGCCTTGTTCCTATAACACCCAGGCACCCTCTCACCATTAGGGATTTGGCTGCCTGTTCCCTCTGCCTTGAATGCTCCTCAAAAAGTACATGATATTCACATATCTTATTGCCTTACCTTCCTCAAGTGTTTGTTCAGATCTTAGCTTCTCTGTGAGACCTACCCTGACCCTTCTATTTAATCCTGTCAACTTTCAACCTCTCCAGTGTTTCCACTTCTCGTTATCCTACTCTACTTGAAAAAATATAGCACTGTATCACTTTTGAATGTACTATACTGTTTTTCTTCTGTTCTCTCCATCCACCCCCCTTCCAGGTTGCTCTTTACTACGCTCCAAGAGGGCACGATCTTTGATTTGTTCACGGATCCATCCCAAGCATCAAAGTGCCTGGCACATGGTAAGCACGAACAAATATTTGTTGAATAGGTGAATGAATGAATGAAGCTCACACCTTATGCCAGGAATGATTCCTTTAACTTTCACAAAAATCATATGACCTAGGTGCTATTATTATCTACAGTTTTGGATGAGAAAACTGGGCCACAAAAAGGTTAAGTAACTAAGTGCCTAAGGTCACAGGGTTAGTGAGCAGCAGAGTTGGGGTTTGAACTCAGAAAAGTCTGGTTTTCAACAACTATACAGCATTGACATATAAAGGGCATCTGACCACAAGTGCCTGGGAGACCCTGTATCTCTTGTTCTGACATTCACATTTTGCAACTGCAGGTGATGCAAAGTAGCCATTTTACACTATTGCCATATGTTGCTGAGATAGTTTGATGTTGTTTGTACATTGCACTGAACAAACTCTGGAGACTTGTTATCTGGGGTCAGATACCAGCTCCACCACTTAGCTCTTATGGGTCTTTGTTAACTTCTTTCTATGCCAGATTATTCATTGGTAAATGGGGAGTAATTATAGTACCTACTTCACAGGGGGCTTTGAGGATAAATTAGTTAATATATGTAAAGCAATTAGAACTATACTTGGTAAACAGAAAGCGCTCAACAAGCCTTAGCCACTGCTAGTAGTAGTGGTGTATGGTTGAAGTGTATAATGAAGGTATCAAATTTTGATCCAGTCTTGGCTGTAATACAGAAGTTGTTATACAGACAAGGCTTATCTTTGGTGTTAGAAGTTAGATTAATAGTTCTCTTAGGGGAGATAGTGACTGAGAAAGGGTACCAGGTAGGCTTCTGGGGTTTTTGTAATGTTCTATTAATATTTCTTGACCTGGGCGTTGGTTATATGGATGCTTTTACATGTAAAAAATCATGAATTGTACACTGGAGATTTGCAAATTTTTTTGTTTGTGTACCTCAATAAATATTTTATTTAAAAGCAACTGAAAAAAAAAATAAAAGCAACTGAACCCAGCCTTATATGACTTTCTTCTAGTGTCTCTATTCTTTTTCTTCAATTTCACCCCAACTTCCATTTATTCAAGCAACAATTGCAGAGAACATATATGTTTTATGTATATATATAAATTAAATCACTTTGCTGCACACCTGAAACTAACACAGTTATTGTAAATCAACTATACTTCAATTTGAAAATAAATTTTAAAAATCAATTGACTATACATTTGAGGGTTTATTTCTGAACTTTCAATTCTATCCCTTTGATTTATATGTATATCTTTGTACCAGTACCACACTGTCTCGGTTCCTGTAGTGCTGTAGTCAGTTTTGAAATTGGGATACGCAAGTCCTTCTACTTTGTTCTATTTCAAGGTTGTTTTGATCTCCTTGAATTTCCATATGAATTTTACACTCAACTTGTCAATCTCTACAAAGACATCACCTGAGATTTTGGTAGAAATTGCCTTGAATCTGTATATCAAGTTGGGTTGCATACTGTTCTATGATATATACGTTTCCCATTCTTTTCCTTTCAATATTTTTGCTTTCTTATGGTTTTTAATATGTCTCAGTAAATAACTGCCTGTATGTTTCTAAGACCAATCTGACATCTTTGTTCATTTCGGCTAGTTAAATACTTTAAATACTTAAATATTTGGTTTAACTTTATAGCCTTACTTTTGTTCTATAAGCTCCTCTTTACCACGTTTCTGTCCTTTCTTTCTTACCTTTTTTTATTCCATGGTTTTCTTCTCTTCTAATCCCAAGATTATGCCCTCTGATTTTATTTTTAAACAGTTATTCATTACTGAGACTGCAGTATGAAACCTACACAAATTTAGAACTAATCAATACTCTTCAGACAACAAAAGGACCTTTAAATACTAGGTTCATTTACTGCTCCCTCTCAGTTTGTGTTGTTATTATATCCTAATTCTATATATTTATATAGTTTAACCCTCTAAGACTTAATTATTTTTATACAGTTAATATTTATTTAGATTTATTCATATGTTTTCACTTGCTTTGCTCTGTTCTTCTTTTTACATCTCTGGCATCTGCAGTAACTTATTTTGCCTTTGAAATTTCCTAAATGAGATTCTGGTGGCAATTCCTTTCATTATATTTCACCGTCTTAGCTGAAAGATATTTCTGCAAGGCATACACTTGTAGGTTGATAGTTCTTTTCCATTAGCACATTAAAGCTATAATTCAATTGTCTTTTGGTTCCACCATTGTTGGGAATCAGCTGTCAGTTAGCTGTCTGATGTCTCTCCTTTCTTTGAAAGTAATCTGTGTTATTTCTCTGGCTGCTTTACTCTGTATCTCTGCTTAGTTCTGAAAAGCTCTTAGCTATTACCTCTACTTTCTTTTTAGAACTCTGATTAAGTGTATAATTCAGATCTATCACTCTAAATTCCAAGTTTCTTTCTTGGAAATTTTGTTTTCTTTTATCGGTTGATTTTTTGATCAGAAAAAAAATTTATTATAATACCTACTAGATGTTATATTATACACCTTGGATTGAAACTTATCAAATAGCAAAGCCTGTCTATAAAATTACTTTGTAGACTCTTTCATATATTTTACCTCTTTGCCTCTCTGTGCTGATTTCTGAATAATTTCTGTTTTTAAAAAAACTGAGGGACTTCTCTGGTGGTCCAGTGGTTAAGACTCCACATTTCCACTACAAGGGACATGGGTTGGATTCCTTTGTGGGGAAACTAAGATCCTACATCCCACACGCCATGTGCAGTGTGGCCAAAAATATTGAGGTATTATTGATGTATGACATTATATCAGTTTCAGGTGTACTACAAAGTGATTTGATATTTGTATATATGGTGACATGATCACCATGATAAATCTAGTTAACATCTATTACCACCACAGTTATAATTATTTTCTCATGGTGAGAACTTTTAAGATTTATTGTCTTAGAAATTATTTCTTCTGAAATGTCTTCCAATCCACTAATTCTCTAATTAATTGTGTCTAATTTGCTATAAATCTCTTCAGTTTGAGTTCCTTGATTTTTTTAACTTTCTGAAGTTTAATGAAATAATTTTTCAAATATGGTCATTCTCTAGAATTTCTTGTTTCCCACACACATTTTTATTTCTTTAAACATAATAAGTATAGATTTTCATGTTCTGTGTTTAATAATTCCAAAATCTAAATTATTTCAGCATATGGCTCTGTTGTCTGGTACTTTTGCTAATTCTCACTTATGGTAATTCAATTTCTTTTTTGATTATTAACTTTTTTTGTGAGCTGCTCATTTTCCTTATAAAATAATTTGGACAAATTCTTTGAGATCTTGGACAAAGAATCTATGTTTGCTTTTGCTAGTTGTCTGGAACATTAACTTGCCAGAATCACTTTAAATTTATGACTAGAGATATCTTGGAGAAGGAAATGGCAACCCACTCCAGTATTCTTGCCTGGAGAATCCCATGGACAGAGGAGCCTGGCAGGTCCACGTGGTCACAAGAGTTGGACATGACTTAGTGACTAATACCACCACCAGAGATATCTTGAGTCACCTCAGCAGTGTGATTTGGGGCTACAAGATGACAGTTTCTGGGTCATCTTTTTCCTCCTTGTCCTGCTTGGCATCATCAAGAAAATATTCCTTTGTAGTCCCTGGGGGAGTGGGTAGGAAAGCAAATTAAGTTCTCATTTATTGAGGGTTTATTCCTTTGGGGCACTAATTTAATAGAAAAAGATTTCTATTAGACTGTTCACCTTTAATTGGTCCCTGGGCTTGCATCTTTTACCCCTATGTTGTAGATGGCTTTTGCAAAGTTGAACTCCTCAAACACCCAAATTTCTCAGTTGTTTTCAGGACAAAGCTGGTTTCATGACTTCACTTCTCTGTGTTCTCAGAGTCTCAGAGGTTTTATCCTGATAATTCCTTACCTTGTAGATCTTTAAGGCTTTTTCAGTGGATGTTTTCTATATATGAACTGTAATTTTTGTCATCTTCAGCAGTGATGACATGCCAGAAACAGAAAGCCTATACTCCCTCTTTGGCCCTCATCAACACAGCTTCTGGATTCACTAAAACCTTTCACAAAGGTCAGTAAAGATCACTCAGCTGCCATATCGATTTGACATACTTTTCATTCCTATTGAATTCAACCTCTCCATGGTTTCCGACACACCTGATTATATTCCTTCCCTTTTGGAACCAGCTTCTGCTTTCACAACACCTCACTTTCCTATACAGCTCATCAACGACCACTCCTCATGGCTCATATCTGACTCTTCTCATTTCTACATTTCCTCTGCCATCATTCTACCTTCACCTACTAACATCTATCTCTTATATTACTTTGGTAGCCTCCTTGTGATGTCCTCTACCCACTCTTCTCTCCAACCAATTCATTCTCCCCACAGCAACCAGAGTGATTTTTTAAAAATGAAACTTATTAGGATCTTGGGATTAACATACACCCACTGCTACATATAAAATAGATAACCAATAAGGATCTATGGTATAACACAGGGAACTCTGCTCAATATTATGCAATAACCTGAATGGGAAAAGAATCTGAAGAAGAGTATGTATATGTATACGTATAGCTGAATCACTATGTTGTAAACCTGAAACCAACACAACAGTGTAAACCAACTATACTTCAATAAAAAATGTAAAAAATAGAGTTCTTTGAGAATAAAATAAAAATGAAAATTAGGTCATGTCATGTTGCCTGGGCCAAACCCTTCAAAGAACTGTATTTGGTAGATAAATTTCAAACTATTTACCATTACCCATAACCACAAACTTTATATAATCTAACTCTAGATTATATATGGCTAATTGTCCCTTTATATAATGCTATAGACAAGCTGATTTTTTTTTCCGGTTCCTCAAACATGTTACACTCTTTCTCACCTCAGATTCTTACAGTTGCTGTTTCCTCTTCCTGGAATACTGTTTCCATGCTTTTTACATGACTAACTTCTATTTATACTTTCATATCTCACCTTTAACTGTAAATTTGTCAGAGACTTTTCCTAACCACCTGATCTAATGGCATCCTGTTCTTTTCCTTGAGAAAGTTTTTCCTAATTTGCAATTAAATATTTATTGTAGGTTTATTTATTTAAGGTCTCTTCCCCCAATTATCTTTAAATGTTAAGAAGGTGGAGGCCCTACTTGGTTCACATAGCTGAGATGATTATTACCAGGCTAAGGGTTGAGCATATGAATTCAGCCTGTTCATAATAAATTCCTTCTTATGAAAAGTTTTTATTCCTTCTGATGAGAAAGGGCCTCCTTATTTTGAAGAGTTTATAAAATTTCACCCCCAAAAGCAAGGGTTTTTAGTCAATGAGTGCTAATAATTTTTTGGTAATTGAAGAATTCACTATGCTGTCATTTAGATAATAAAAAGTCATTATATTTTTCAGGCTCAGGTTATAACTATCAGAGGGAATATTTGAGGGAATTGTTCAAATTTAACATAATTTATTTCTATTCAAAATTTTATAAATAAAGATTCAAGTTTATAGACTATTGTCATCTTAACAATACCAAGTCTTCCAATTCATGAACACAGAGGTCTTTTCATTTATTTGGATCTTTACTTTCTTTCAACAATATTTTGTAGTTTCCAGTCTTGCATTTCTTTTGTGTTAAATTTACCCATAGTGTTTTATTCTTTTTAATGCTATTGTAAGTAAGATTTTTTTTTTGGCTGCACTGGATCTTTAGCACATGGGTTTTGTCTAGTTGCAGCATCCACGGGCTTAGTTGTCCTGATAAATGTGGGTTTCTAGTTCCCTGACCAGGGATTGAACTTAGTCCCATGCACTGGAAAGTGAATTGTTAATCACTGGACCACCAGGGAAGGTCCTGTGAATAGGATTATTTTAATTTCATTTCTGGAATGTTCTTTACTAGTATATACAAATACAAGTGATTGAGGCCTCCCTGATGGCTCAGTGGTAAAGAATCTGCCTGCCAATGCAGGAGACACAGGTTTGATCCTCAATCCAGGAAGATTCCACACGCTGTGGAGCAACTAAATTCATGCACCACAATTACTGAGCCTGTGCTGTAGACCTTGCGAGACACAACTCCTGAAGCCCATGTGCCCTAGAGACCATGGTCTGCAACAAGAGAAGCTAACACAATGAGAAATTTGTGCACCACAAATAGAGAGTAGACTCTGCTCGCTGCAACCAGAGAAAAGCCCTAGCAGCAATGAAGACCCAGTACAGCCAAAATGAAATAAATAAATAAAGTATATATATAAAAAACAAATACAAGTGATTGACCTTTTATCTTGCTATCTTGCTATACTGGTTTATTAGCTCTAAGAAGTTTGTTGTTGGGGGGGTAGGTGTGTATGCATTTATGAATTCTTCAAAATTTTCTATATACAAGATAAATTCCCAATTTAAAAATTCCCCCCAAAGAAATCTTCAGATCCAAATAGTTTTACTAACGAATTCTACCAAATGTTTAAAGATTTAACTCCAGGTTTGCACAATCCCATCCAGTTCATTTTATTAAACTATTATTACCTCTACCATCACTCCAGTGGGGAGGGGAAGGAGCATCTCATTGTTGCCAGGGGTGGCAAATCCAAGCTCTCCATGAGGTCTCCGCTGATACATTTTTGATGGAGAGTGGAAGAGGGGAAGCTTATTATGGGTCAGCAGAGTGACCTGACTTGGCTTTCTCTGACACCACTCTGGTGGGGGTGCTACAGAACTTTGTTACTGCCTGCTTACTGTGGAATTCTAAGCCAGCTCCTGAGCATTTGCTGTTAGGGCTGGGGGTGGGATTGCAGATTTTTCTGTGGTGTTTGGCTGGAGTAGAGCAGTTACTGCAAAATGTTTTCTTTCTTTCTAGGCTGCCCCTTTCTTGGCCCTTTGGCTAAGGAGTGCAGGCTTTTACTGGGACTATTTTGAGTCTGTTCCTGTTGGCATTTCTGGGTTGCCAACTTCTTCTCCACGTCTGGGAAAAATGAGGCAAAAAAGAAAACGCAGGGAACTCGACACCATGCTATTCCTCAGGGCCTGAAGTTCTTAACCAATATGGTTTGTTTGTTTCAGTCCAGCTTTCAGAGTCTTCTTTTGTTGCTTCATATACGATATATATATGAATTGTGTATATATCAATACACAATTGGAGGAAGGAATAGGAACAAGTATGTCTATACCATATTCGTGGAAGAGGAAGTTTTCTTGCTTAGTTTTTTTAAACAAAGAAACAAAGCTCTTTAGTTCTCAATGTTTTAATATTTTAAATGACAATATACTAAGCAAACACTCACTTTACTACATTTTTCTTTTCTCTATACACTTATAAACAACAGTAAAAGAGTTTTAATATTTTGATAAAAATTTCCAAGCTCACAGAACTATTGTTACTTTCTCATTATTAAGATCTCTTGTACAGTTCAGCTTGGGTGGTCATTTTTACAGTCCAGCAGTATCATGCAAAGAGATGACTTTCTGTACTACAAGCCCTAGAAAGCAATAATCAAAATACAACTACAAAGAGTTGTAACTAATGTCAACAAAGGAGATAAGAAGTATTATAATAATTAAAAATACTCAATCCAAAGGAAGGCAGAAAAAGGAACAAAAAGAGATGGGACAAATAGAAGATACACATGGACGGAGGAGCCTGGTAGGCTGCAGTCCTGCTGCTGCTGCTAAGTCGATTCAGTCGTGTCCGACTCGGTGCGACCCCATAGATGGCAGCCCACCAGGCTCCCCCGTCCCTGGGATTCTCCAGGCAAGAACACTGGAGTGGGTTGCCATTTCCTTCTTCAATGCAGGAAAGTGAAAAGTGAAAGTGAAGTCACTCTGTTGTGTCTGACTCTTAGCGACCCCATGGACTGCAGCCCACCAGGGTCTTCCGTCCATGGGATTTTCCAGGCAAGAGTACTGGAGTGGGGTGCCATTGCCTTTTCCGAGGCTGCAGTCCATGAGGTCGCTAAGAATCGGACACGACTGAGCGACTTCACTTTCACTTTTCACTTTCATGCATTGGAGAAGGAAATGGCAACCCACTCCAGTGTTCTTGCCTGGAGAATCCCAGGGATGGGGGAGCCTGGTGGGCTGCTGTCTATGGGGTTGCACAGGGTCGGACACGACTGAAGCGACTTAGCAGCAGCAGCAGCAGTACAAAGGTAGGCTTAAATCCAAGCATATCAATAATCACATTAAATATGAATGGTTGATACATCTCAATTAAAAGACAGAGATTGCCATATTAAATAACAAAGAAAACCTTAAACATATGTCACTTTCAAGAAAATTTAAATACAAAGATACATAGGTTGAAACCAAACAGATGGATTAAGGCACTGTGCTAACACTAATCAAAAGAAAGCTGAGGTGGTTATATTAATATCAAACAAAGTAGATTTCAGAGTAAAAACTGTTACCAGGGATAAAGATTATCATTACATAACGATAAAGCAGTCTATTCTTCTAGATAAGAAGCCTAAATATTTTTGTGCCTAATAGCCAAGCTTCAAAGTACATGAAACATAAACTTACAGAATGCAAAAAGAAACAGAGAAATCCACAATAATACCTGGAGACTTCAACACTCCTCTCTCAATGATTGATAGGACAAGTAAACAGAAAATTGTTGAGCATATAGAAGACCCAAACAACATTATCAGCTCATTTGACCTAATTGATATTTATACAACATTCCACCACTACCAGCAAAATGCATATTGTTTTTAATTACACACATTGACCAAGATAAAACATTCTGGGCCATAAGTCTCAATTAATTTTAAAGAATTAAAACAAAACGTTCTCTCTGTTCACAATGGAATTAAATTAGAAATCAACAACAGAAGGACATCTGAGAAATCCTCAAATATTTGGAAACTAAATAACACACTTTTCAATGACACACTTTTCAATATGGGTCAAAGTAGAGCTCAGAAGGATTTTTAAAATATTTGAAACTGAATGAAAATGAAAACATAGTATATAAAATTGTATTATAGGCAGCTAAAGCAGTGCTCAGAGAAAAATTTAAAGCACTAAATACTTATGTTATAAAAGGAGCCAGTTCTATCTTCTCAAATCAATGACTTCAACTTCTGCTTTAAAAATCTAGAAAAATAAGAACTAATGAAACTCAAAGTAAGCCAAAGAAAAGAAGTAACAAAGATAGAAGTAAAAATAAAAATTTAAAATATAAAGATAACAGAAAAAAATCTATGAAATTAGTTCTTCTTTTTGAGAAGACTAATAAAACCTATAAACCTCTAGCCAGATTAATCAGGAAAAGAGAGAGAAGACACAAAAAACTAAAGTGGAATGAGACAGAAGACATCATTACAGATATTAAAAGCACAAAAAGGGAATGTTATGAACAACTTTACATCTATAAATTCAATGACAGACAAAATGGAGAAAGTCTTTTAACAAACAACCTACTAAAACTCACTCAAGAAGAAATATATAACTTGAATAACAATCTACTATAATAATCGAACTTATTGAAAAGGTTTCTACAGAGAAGACTCCAGTCCCAGATAACATTATTTGGATACTTCCCAGCACTTAGGAACAAAATATTAATTCTACACAAAGTTTTTTAGAAAATGAAAAAGTTGGGATACCTCCCAATTCAGTCTATGAAGCCACCAAAGCTATACAAAGGAATCACAAGTTAAGACAATAATCCTTCATGAACATAGATACCAAAATTCTTAATAAAATATTAACAAATCAAATTTAATTATATAAAGGATAATCCACCAAGTGACATTTTTCCTGGGAATGGAAGTTTGGGTTAACATTTGTAAATCAATCTATGTAACTCAAGATTTTATTCCAAAAAGGAAAAAATATGATCATCAAAACAGACATAGAAAAAGTATTTGACAAAATCCAACATTCATCTCTGATAAAACTTCTCAGCAAGCCAGGAATAGAAAAAAACTTCCTCCACCTTACAAAGGGCATCTATCAATACTAAAACCTACAGCTGATATCATACTCAGTGATGAAAGGCTGAATGGTTTTGCACTAAGATTAGGAGTAAGGTAAGGATGTCTGTTCTCTCCATTTATATTCAATATATTACCAGAGTTTCTAACCAGTGCAACTAGGGAAGAAAAAGAAAATCTTTCCACATTGAGAAGAAAGATGTAATGCCAATTTTATCCTTTGAGACATGATCATCTTTGTACAAAATCCTACAAAAATATGACAAATAATAAGTAAGTTTAACAAGGTTGTAGAACACAAGATCAATATAAAAAAATCAATTGCATTGCTATTTACCACTCTAAAGGCAGAAAGTGAAGAGGAATTAAAGAGCCTCTTGATGAGGGTGAAGGAGGAGAGTGAGGAAGCTGGCTTAAAACTTAATATTAAAAAAGTAAGATCCTTGGAGAAGGCAATGGCACCCCACTCCAGTACTCTTGCCTGGAAAATCCCATGGACGGAGGAGCCTAGTAGGCTGCAGTCCGTGGGATCGCTAAGAGTCGGACACGACTGAGCGACTTCACTTTCACTTTTCACTTTCCTGCATTGGAGAAGGAAATGGCAACCCACTCTAGTGTTCTTGCCTGGAGAATCCCAGGGACCGGGGAGCCTGGTGGGCTGCTATCTATGGGGTCACACAGAGTCGTACACGACTGAAGCGACAGCAGCAGCACCAAGCACATAGTTGAATTTTCTCTTTCAACGTTGGAATCATTCTGATACACAGTTTTTAACTTGCTGTCGAAACAATATGTTGTGAATATTTTTCCATGGCAATAAATATAACATACTTCTAAAAAAAAAAAAAAAAAAGTAAGATCCTGGCATCTGGTCCCATCACTCATGGCAAACAGATGGGGGAAAAGGGGAAGCAGTGACAGATTTTATTTTCTTGAGCTCCAAAATCACTGCAGACGGTGACCACAGCCATGAAATTAAAAGACGCTTGCTCTTTGGAAGAAGAGCTATGAGAAACCTAACAGCATATTAAAATGCAAAGACATCACTTTGCCAAAAAAAGTCCAGCTAGTTAAAGCTATGGTTTTTCTAGTAGTCAGGTACAGATGTGAAAGTTGGACCATAACGAAGGCTGAGTGTGGAAGAATTGATGCCTTTGAATTGTGGTGTTGGAGAAGATTCTTTGAGAGTCCCTTGGACTGCAAGGAGATCAAACCAGTCAATTCTAAAGGAAATCAACCCTGAATATTCATTGGAAGGACTGATGCTGAAGCTCCAATACTTTGGCCACCGGATGCAAAGAGCTGACTCATTGGAAAAGACCCTGATTCTGGGAAAGATTGAAAGCAAAAGGAAAAGAGGCCGATAGAGAGGATGAAATGGTTCGATGGTGTCATCGAAATGAGTTTGAGCAAACTCTGGGAGATAGAGAAGGACAGTAAAGCCGGCTGTGCTGCACTCCATGGCGTTGCAAAGAGTCGGACACAACTTAGCAACTGAACGACAACAGGTCGCTTAGCTGGTAAAGAATCCGCCTGCAATTCGGGAGACCTGGGTTCTATCCCTGGCTTGGGAAGATGCCCTGGAGAAGAGCATGGCAACCCACTCCAGTATTCTTGCCTGGAGGATCCCCATGGACTGTAGCCTTCAGGCTCCTTTGTCCACGGGGTCACAAAGAGTTGGACACGACTGAGCAATGAAGCACATGCACACTCTTTAGCTATCAATTCTCCTCCAAATTGATTTGTAGGTTCAACACAACCCCAATCCGAATCCTAGAAGTTTTCTTTGGTGAAAATAAAAAAAAAAACTGATTTTAAAATTCATATAAGATGTATGAATATATGTACACAAGCGATTTTTGACCAAGTGCAAAGGCAACTCATGGAGAAAGGGTTGTATTTTCAACAATTCATGCTGGAATATTTTAATACCATATGCAAAAAAATAATTTGTATCCGTATCTTGTATCAAATACATTCACTCCAAATGTGTCACAGATCTCGTCCAAACTATAGTCTTTAAACTACATAACATATGGGGTTTTCCCTGGTGGCTTAGTGATAAAGAATCTGCCTGCCAATGCAGGAGGACTCAGGTTCTGTCCCTGGTCCAGGAAGATCTCACATGCCTCAGAGCTACTAAGCCCATTCACCACATCTATTAAGCCTGTGCTCTACAGCTCGAGAACTGCAACTGCTGAGACCTTGCACCCCAACTACTGAAGTCGTCGCTCCCTAGAGCCCGTGCTCCGCAACAAGAGAAGCCACCACAACGATGAGAAGCCTGGGCAGGGCAACTAGAGAGTAGCCCCTACTTGCTGCAACTAGAGAAAAGCCAGCACATCAATGAAAACCCAGCAGAGCCACGAATAAATAAATAAAATTTAAAAATTAAAGCCTATATAGTTTATAAAAGAAAATCTTAGAGAAAAATTTTTTTGACCGTAGATGAGGCATCTCAGGTGGTGCTAGTGGTAAAGAACCTGCCTGCCAATGCAGGATACTAAAGAGATGCGGGTTCGATTCCTCGGTTGGGAAGATCCCCGAAAGAAGGGCATGGCTACCTACTCCAGTATTCTCCCCTGGAGAATCCCATGGACAGAGGAGCCTGATGCACTACAGTCCATGGGGTCGCAAAGAGTCGGACAAGACTAAAGGGACTAAGCATGTGTGCATGCAGAGACATGCTGCTGCTGCTGCTGTCACTTCAGTCGTGTCCGACTCTGTGTGACCCCGTAGATGGCAGCCCACCAGGCTCCCCCATCCCTGGGATTCTCCAGGCAAGAACACTGGAGTGGGTTGCCATTGCCTTCTCCAATGCAGGAAAGTGAAAAGTGAAAGTGAAGTCACTCTGTTGTGTCTGACTCTTAGCGACCCCATGGACTGCAGCCTACCAGGCTCCTTCGTCCATGGGATTTTCCAGGCAAGAGTACTGGAGTGGGGTGCCATTGCCTTCTCTGATGCAGAGGTATAGGTTTCTTATATATAACACCAACAGCACATCCATGAAAGAATAAATTTATAAACTGGGCTTCATCAAAATCTAAAACATCTGCTCTTCATGGTACCCAGTTTAAGAAATATAAAGGTAAGGCATGGACTGGGAGAAAATAATCACAAATTTTATATCTAATGAAAGATGCTTACAGAATATATAGCACTCTTACAGCTCAATAATAAAAAGACAAGTAACACAATTACGAAAAAAAAAAAGCAAAAGACTTGAATCAACATGTTACCAAAGAAGATATATCTATATATCGATGGCAGATAAGCACATGGAAAAGATACTCAATGTCATTCGTCATTAATGAAATGCAAATTAAAACCACTTCATGCCTATTAAAATGACTAAAATTTAAAAGACTGTTTGTACCAAATGTTGGCAAGGATGTAGAAGAGCTAGAATTTTTATACACCACTAGTGTGAATGTAAAATGATACAAGCATTTCGGAAAGCAATTTGGTAATTTTTAAAAAATTTTATTTTATTATTTTTATTGAGATACAATTTACAAACCACATTATGTACATTTCAGGTGTACTGTACAACATAATGATTAAATATTTGTATACATTGCAAAATGATCACCATAATTAGTCTCACATCTGTCACCATACATAGTTACATAATTTTGTTTTCTTGTGATGAGAAATTTTGGCAAATTCTTAAAAAGCTTAATATACACCAACTATATGATCCAGCCATTCTACTCCTAGGTATTTATGCAAGAGACATGAAACCATATGTCCATTTCAAAGACTTGTACATAGATATTTATAGCAACTTTAATTGTAATGGCCCAAAATGGAAAGCAACTCAAATGTCCATTCCACAGCTGAGTGGGTAAACAAATTCTAGTATATTCACACAATGTAACACTATTCAGCAACAAAAAGGAATGAACTTTTGTTATATATAACATCATGAATCATCATCCTAAATGAAAAAAGCCAGACAAAATGACTATATACTATATGATTCTGTTTATAAAGAAAATTCTGGAAATGCAAATTCACCTATAGTAGCATAAAGCAGGTCAGAGGTTTTCAAAGGACGGGGTGCAGTGGGGTGGGCACTACACAAGGGCACAAGGAAATGTTGGGGGTGATGGATACATTCATTATCTTGATTGTGGTGATGATTTCATGGGTATATACAGATGGCAAGATGTACAGTTTGTGTTATGTCAGTGAAAGCATCACTATGAACAAAGCTAGTGGAGGTGATGAATTCCAGTTGAGCTATTCCGAATCCTGAAAGATGATGCTGTGAAAGTGCTGCACTCAATATGCCAGCAAATTTGGAAAACTCAGCAGTGGCCACAGGACTGGAAAAGGTCAGTTTTCATTCCAATCCCAAAGAAAGGCAATGCCAAAGAATGCTCAAACTACCGCACAATTGCACTCATCTCACACGCTAGTAAAGTAATGCTCAAAATTCTCCAAGCCAGGCTTCAGCAATATGTGAACCGTGAACTTCCTGATGTTCAAGCTGGTTTTAGAAAAGGCAGAGGAACCAGAGATCAAATTGCCAACATCTGCTGGATCATGGAAAAGGCAAGAGAGTTCCAGAAAAACATCTATTTCTGCTTTATTGACTATGCCAAAGCCTTTGACTGTGTGGATCACAATAAACTGTGGCAAATTCTGAAAGAGATGGGAATACCAGACCACCTGACCTGCCTCTTGAGCAATCTGTATGCAGGTCAGGAAGCAACAGTTAGAACTGGACATGGAACAACAGACTGGTTCCAAATAGGAAAAGGAGTATGTCAAGGCTGTATATTGTCACCCTGCTTATTTAACTTATATGCAGAGTATATCATGAGAAACGCTGGACTGGAAGAAGCACAAGCTGGAATCAAGATTGCTGGGAGAAATATCAATAACTTCAGATATGCAGATGACACCACCCTTATGGCAGAAAGTGAAGAGGAACTCAAAAGCCTCTTGATGAAAGTGAAAGTGGAGAGTGAAAAACTTGGCTTAAAGCTCAACATTCAGAAAACGAGGATCATGGCATCCGGTCCCATCACTTCATGGGAAATAGATGGGGAAACAGTGTCAGACTTTATTTTGGGGGGCTCCAAAATCACTGCAGATGGTGACTGCAGCCATGAAATTAAAAGATGCTTACTCCTTGGAAGGAAAGTTATGACCAACCTAGATAGCATATTCAAAAGCAGAGACTACTTTGCCAACAAAGGTTCGTCTAGTCAAGGCTATGGTTTTTCTTGTGGTCATATATGGAAGTGAGAGTTGGACTGTGGTGAAGGCTGAGCGCCCAAGAATTGATGCTTTTGAACTATGGTGTTGGAGAAGACTCTTGAGAGTCCCTTGGACTGCAAGGAGATCCAACCAGTCCATTCTGAAGGAGATCAGCCCTGGGATTTCTTTGGAAGGAATGATGCTAAAGCTGAAACTCCAATACTTTGGCTACCTCATGCGAAGAGTTGACTCATTGGAAAAGACTCTGATTCTGGGAGGGATTGGGGGCAGGAGGAGAAGGGGACGACAGAGGATGAGATGGCTGGATGGCATCACTGACTCAATGGACGTGAGTCTGAGTGAACTCCGGGAGTTGGTGATGGACAGGGAGGCCTGGCGTGCTGTAGTTCATGAGGTCGCAAAGATCGGACACGACTGAGGGACTAATCTGATCTGATTTGGTCTCAGTAAAGCTGTTTAACAAGTATTGGGTAGAAAAGCCTGAACAAACATTTTGGCTAACCCAATATTTTTAAAAGTTACAACTAGATGGATAAGTTCTGGAGAGCTAATGTACTGCATAGTAATTATAGACAACAACACTGTATTGTATATTTCAAAATTGCTAAGAGGCTAGGTCTTAAGTGCTCTCACCACAAAAAGAAATAGCACTTATGGTGGTAATCACATTACAATATATAAATGTATCAAATCAACATGTGGCACACCTTAAACCTATACAGTGTTACATGTCAATTATGTCCCCCAAAAAAACAAGCAACCAAAAAAGAGGAATAAGATTACTGAGCATTCTGGAGACAATTAAGGGAGATTGTAGGATAAGACAGTGTTAGAATCTCTAGAATCTCTAGTACGTTTGAAAACAAGACATTTTGTTGCATTGCCATGATTTGTTTGCAGTTGTGTGTTAGTCGCTCAGTCATGTCCGACTCTTGGCTGACCCCATGGACTGTAACTGGAGCAGGTTGCCAAGATTCCCCAGGGGATCTTCCAAACCTAGGGATTAAACCCGGGTCTCCCGCATTGCAGACAGATTCTTTACCATCTGAGCCACCAGGGAAGCCCAAGAATACTGGAGTGGGTAGCCTAACCCTTCCCCAGGCGATCTTCCTGACCCAGGGATCGAACCCCGGTCTCCTTCATTGGCAGGTGGATTCTTTACCACTGAACCACCTGGGAAGCTCCTTGTTTGCAGTTACAATGTTCAATTTACTTTAAAATTTCAAAAAGCACTAAAGGAGAATGTGACATTTTAAAATGTACCAAAAGAGAGGCATGGGGTTTCAGGGGTTCTTTTGGCCACATAGCCCAGCTTGTGGGATCTTAGTTCCTCTGCTGCTGCTGCTGCTAAGTCACTACAGTCGTGTCCGACTCTGTGCGACCTCATAGACGGCAGCCCACCAGGCTCCCCCGTCCCTGGGATTCTCCAGGCAAGAACACTGGAGTGGATTGCCATTTCCTTCTCCAGTGCAAGAAAGAGAAAAGTGAAAGGGAAGTCGCTCAGTCGTGTCCGACCCTAGCAACCCCATGGACTGCAGCCTACCAGGCTCCTCCATCCATGGGATTTTCCAGGCAAGAGTACTGGAGTGGGGTGCCATTGCCTTCTCCTACCAGGGATCAAACCCATGTGCCCTGCAGTGAAAATGCAGAGTCCTAACCACTGGACCACTAGAGCAGTCCCTATAGGTTCTTAAAAGTTACAAAGCTATGGTATTTTCTTTTCTTTTTCTATTTTATTTATTTATGGGTGCACTGGGTCTTCGTTGCTGTGTGTGGGTTTTCTCTAGTTGCAGCGAGCAGGGGGATACTCTCTAGTTGCGATGCACGGATTTCTTTACGCTGTGGCTTCTCTTATTGTGGAGCACAGGCTCTAGGTGCCCAGGCTTCAGTAGTTGTGGCGTCCGGGCTTACTTGCTCCGCGGCATATGGAATCTTCCCCGACCAGAGATCAAAGTATTGGCAGGCAGATTCTTAACCACTGGATCACCAGGGCATTTCCTATAAGTTTTTAAAAGTTACAAAATTATGGTATTTTATTTTCAAAGAACTTTTTCAGCATCTCTTTTCTATTATTTTAGATATGTATGCATGTTTTAAAAGTCAAACAAAACAGTAAGGTAAAAAATGAAAACTCTTCCTTTGTCCTTGTCTCACTGTAATGTTGCCTCCTGGGCATTACCATCATTAACGATTTCTTTCAAATTCATTCCAAATTTTCTACAACATACAAGCAGAGAAAGAAACATTTTTGGGGGGTTTATTTTTGTTTTGTTTGGATACCAATGGGATCACATTAAACAGAGTCCAATACAAACAGAGCTTTCATTATTTTTAACAGCTGCCTGTTACTCCATTGCCTGATGTACCTTAATTTATGTAACTAGTCACTCATTCATAGGTATTTGTGCTCTTTCTAGCTTTTTACTATTTCAATATTGTAATGAACATTCTTCAAGGATGTTTCCTGTACTGGTGGGCATATATTTGTAGGAGAAAAATCACAAAACTTGGACAGCAGGTGGTATAGAGTTATTAAGTGCATGGACGTTGGTCCCGAAGAGG
The DNA here is from genome assembly GCF_003369695.1 of Bos indicus x Bos taurus. NCBI lineage: Eukaryota > Metazoa > Chordata > Mammalia > Artiodactyla > Bovidae > Bos > Bos indicus x Bos taurus. The sequence continues at coordinate 127,904,258 of NC_040105.1, forward strand.
TTGCCAAGATTTGTATTCTCACTATTATTGTTTGGAGAGTGCCTATGGATTTCCCCAGCACCCCTGCCAACATGGGAAGGTGAATAATGCTGTTTTAATGTGCATTCTTGAACTCTGAGTGAGGTTGAGCGTTTTCTTATGTTTTACTGGAGATGTGTATTTCTTTAAAGAAGCACTTTGCTAAAGAGAGTTGAAAATGAATGGATGTATATACACTTTAGGGGAATACAGCAATTATGGTAAATGAAACACACTTCTCTGTTACTTGCACTTAAAAAAATAAAACTTTTCTATCACTAAGAAAAGTGGTAAACGTATAAAGGACAATAGAAATACAGTCTTCTGGCATTTAAAAAATAGACCAGTGATCTGCAATGTGCCATGGGCAGTAAAACATATGGTGGGAATTAAGATTTTCAGAGGGATAGAAAGGATGGCTTGTTTCTTTCACTGGCTTAAAGGTTATGACCCACCGTGCACCATGTGACCTGTCAGGACCTACTGACCCACCAATTATCCTGTGGAAAATGGAACTCACTAACTCTTCCTAACTTTTGCCCAAATCTGTAGCTCCTGCTGCGTTCCCCATCTCTGTTAAAAGCATCACATCTACCCAGTCAGCCGAGCTAGAAATCTAGGGGGCGTCACCACTTCTTTCTCTGCTCCATGCAGCTGCTCCTAGCCCTCACCTCTTTCACAGGGTCTTTGTGAGCCTGAAATGAGGTCCCACGTCTAGAAGTGCCCAGTACACTGTTAGGCAGGCAGTGGTCAGGAAAAGGGATTTCATTCTTTTGCCTTTGGCAGCTTTATCCATCAGTTCCATGCCCCCAAACAACAATCTCCCACAAAAAAAGCAACAAAAAATATTTTTAAAAGCAATGCCCTCTTACCAGCCACCCAGGAACTTTCCACGTTGTCTACCTAAGGCTTCTGCCCTACTTGTTAAACTGTGTACCTGGAGGAATCAGTGTACCAGACAATCACCTTCCACTAGGCAGGAATAATGGAGTTGCCCACGTGCAACATATTAATTGAAAAATATCCTAATCTTTTTCCTTTAAATAGAAAGGATTTTAATGATTTCTTCTCTTCTTATAGACAAGTATTGTTATTTTAAACTTTGGTTTGGAAGGAAAATTTGATGGAATGCTTTCAGAAAGATTTTGGAGGGGAGGTCATATGAAGGCAAAGGCAGAATGTCTAAATGGTGATGGGAAGTGAAATAAAAATCTTCAGTCACCACCTTGTGACCCAGTTATAGGTTATCAGCATCTCCTCTATCACAAAGCTGATTTCTGGCCCATGTCTTCCACCACCTTCTGTTGGTGGGTGCTCAGCGACTACAAATTCACTTTAATATGTCTATTACCCTCAGCAAAACATAATTAAGAACATAAATGGCCTGTTTCTAAAAATAATATTATGCATTTAAAAACAAAATATTATGAAGTTTGGATTATCTGCTGTTTTGGATTATCTCTTCCACTGTCTGAGAGGGTTGAATTTCCTCTGCAGTTTCATAGCCCTTGAAAACATGTGTTTAGTTATAAACATAGGTCCCTCTGGGGAATCTCCAAATGGGAATGTTTCTCTCGTTTGTGAGTGAGAAGTGCATGCATTTCCTTGACACAAAGGAGAGCATTAATGCTTGCCAATTTGCACATAATTTCAAAATGTGTTCTAACCCCCCAACTTTTACCAGTCAGCAAAATTTTTGTCTAGCATCTATTTGGCAATGAGCATGAGTCGACTCAAGAAGTTTAGTTCTTAGATACTACTCTAGGCTATATTTTCAAGCGTGAAAAAAATGAAAAGTATTTTTTAAATTAGAAAAGTTGTCAGAAGCAGTCTCTCTCACCCCATTCTCCTTTAATAGCCAGATTCTTATGTGGGGGCAACCACTGTTAGCAATTTCTTAAGAATATCTTTGAAAATAACCTCTACAAATACATATACATATGGGTATATTTATCCCTTCCTTTTCATGTAAATGGGAACATTTTATTCATACTGTCCTGAAAGATTGTTTCATATCAGGAGATCTGTCAATCCATCTGTCTTTTACTTTTAACAATATCACAGTATCCTATTGTGTGACTATACATTTATTTTATTTAACTAATCCTTATTCTAGATATATGGGCTTCCCTGGTGGCTCAGACGGTAAAGAATCCACCTGCAATGCAGGAGACCTGGGTTCAATCCCTGGGTTGGGAAGATCCCCTGGAGGAGGGCATGCCAACCCACTCCAGTATTCTTGCCTGGAGACTCCCAGGACAGAGCAGCCTGGTGGGCTACAGTCCATGCAGTCACAAAGAGTCAGACACAACTGAGTGACGAAGCACACAGCACAGCATAGTCCTTATTCTAGATATATAGGTTGTTCATAAGTTTCTTTCCAATTACAAGCAATACTGCTATAAAACTTTACACTTCACTATTTTTAAAAAGTCAATGTAAAAGATATTCAAAAGTTAAAAAAAAAAAGATATACAAAAGTAGAGAAACAACACAACAAACTCCCATATACTGAACACCTATCTTTAACAGTAATCAACTGACTCATGGGCAAAATTGTCCCATCCATACTCCTCCACTTCCCCCACCACATTTTGAGGCAGATTTCTTCTGTAAAAATTTCATTATCTATGTATAGAGGTAAGGACTCTTTTAAAAAAATAAACACACACCACTGCCATACCTAAAAAATAACAATAATTTCTTCATACCAAAAATATGCTGTCAGTGTTCAAATTTCCCCTAAGGACAATTGTTTACTGCTAATCTATTAAAAGTCAGAATCCAAACAAGGTCCACGTATTATACTTGATCAACATGTTTCTGAAGTCACTTTTAATTTAGAAGTTCTCCCTCCCCTTTTCTTCCCTTGCAATTTATTTGTTGGCAAAATTCGGTTGTTTGTCCTGCAGTTTCCCATATTCTGGGTTTTGCTGACCGCTTTGCATGGTTTTGTTTAACATGTTCTCTCTTCCTGGTCTTTCCTCCAGACTGATAGCTTGATAAGCAGGCTTTGTCATATTCAGGTTCAATGCTTTGGCAAGAATGCTTCCAATACGATGCTGTGTACTTCCCTCAGGAGACCATACGCATTCTGCTATGGAGGTGGGGCTTCCTGGGTGGCACAGCGTAAAGAATACACCTGCCAATACAAGAGACACAAGAGAGGTGGGTTCAATCCCTGGGTCAGGAAGATCCCCTGGAGGAGGAAATGCCAATACACTCCACTACTCCTGCCTGGGAAATCCCACAGACAGAGGAGCCTGGCGGGCTACTGTCCACAGGATCACAAAAGAGTCAGAGGCGACTGAGCACACAGGCATAGAGGTGGGGGGTGACTGTTGAATACATAACTTTAAGTAAGATTACTTGTTCCATTTTAAAATTTTGACAGTTATTACCAAATTACCATGTGTCTTCCGCAGAAATTGTGCCAATTTACATTCTCTTCTGAAATAAATAAGAATCTCTATTTCTCCATACCAACACTGCTTTATCAAGCTCTTCTTAGTCTTTGCCAACTTGATACACAAAAAAATGTTATCTTGTCAAGTGTTCATACAATCTAGATTTGACTAGAACCAGAGTTCACATTTCTGCAGCCCAATTTCTTTCTTCCCTGGCTCACATGAGTACAATATTGTACATCGATATATCTATAACCACAGCAACATTACAAATGATCTATATAAGCCAAAATGAATTGGCATGTGTGAAATAGTTGTTAAAATTTAATATAAAGCCACATGTACAATGCTACTGCCTTTGTCATGTCAGTGCCAAGTGCAAAGAAATTTGTGTATATATTTAGGAAGTTGGTAGAATTTCCCAAGTCTAGAACACCTGTCCTGTGCTGACTATATGGAGGGATCCAGTGATGACTGAGACCAAGATCTTTGTGCCAACAAGCTTACAGTCCAGTAAAGGAGGTGAGACAAGTATAACGCAGTTAAAATTTAGAGGAAGAAGGGGTCCCTTACTTCTTCAAACAGGTGGCATTGCAAACAGGCTTTGACAAATGAATAAGTCTCAGAAAAGCAGAGGTGGATATTGCATTCCTGATCACAAGAAGGGCATGAGCCAAAACTGGAGTGAAGCAAGCACAGAATATATTCAAGGAATCCTGAGCAAGCTAGTTGGAATGAGGAGTAGATAAAGGACTGGATAATTGAAAGGATAACAAGCCTAGGAAGTATGGAAAATCAAGCTAATTAGCATAGTTACTTTTGAGATACAATGTTTTGAAAGATTAAAAGGAAATAACTTACTGTAAAAAGTAAAAAGCCAACAAGGTGATTAAAAAAATATATATCACATGGGTCTTTTGAATAGTAGTCACTTTACAACATGCTACCATTATATCTTCTCTTAACAATCTTCCATGATAATTTTGTGTTCATTTACTGTATGTCAGCCAAACACAGTTTCCATAGTGTTCTATATATCTTGGTTAGGGAAAAAAAAATAGAAGAAGCTACCTTTCTTCTTTGGTTAATCAAAGCTAGAGGGCACTGGGGAGTTTGATTTGGTTTCGTTGTTTATTTTTAATTATAGGTTAGAGTAACAAACAACTCTTAAAGGGAATTTTCAGAATTCTTAATAATCAAACTAAATTACCAGCCCCAGTGAATTTCTCAAATACATTATGACTGGGAGAAGAGATACCACTCAGCTTCTAGAAAGTTGGGCTTCTGTGGATAGGAAGCTACAACAATCATCAGTGTTTTCTGCTGCCAGATATGAAGAGTTATGTCAAAGAATAAGTACCCTTTGAAGCAGTGCTGTCCAATAGAACTTTCGGCAATGAGGGAAACACTCTACATCGTCATTGTCCAGGTTAGTGAGACTGAGGCACTGCATTTTTTGTGTTGCTGAATTTTCATTAATTAAACTTCAAATATAAAATAGCAACATATGACTGGTGGCTAGTGGTGCAGTTTTTAACTGTAAATGTTTATTCATTTTTCCCTAAAAGATTGAGTTATCAATGAAAACAAACATACAACATGAACTCACAAAACACTTTAATGCTCATACTCTAATGAGGGCAAAGAGATTCAGTCTGGAGCAGTGGAACTTTTCACGCCTTGAACATTCCACTTATAGTCAGAGGCAATGGTAATTTACTTCTTTAGGCCAGTTTACTGGGTCCTATTCTTTTAACAAAGGCAAGCACGCCTGTGTTGTTTAACACACTTTAAAGTAGAGATAATAAAACATTAAAATCCTTAAGTGGCAATACTCAAACTATGCATATTGCTGCTAAATTCTTTGACTTTAACTGAGCTGGATTTTCTTTTTCTCCAAAAGTCTTGAGTGCTAACCCCTCTGGATACTTCATGCAGTGGAATTATGCCTTAAATTGCCAACCAATAGCCCCTTTTGCATACTTTTAAAAATGGAATTTCAGATTCATTAGAACAAAAGGATGCACTTTTCTCGACCTTGGGAGCTTGTGATCGTTGGGAGATGAAAAGAGTAGTGACACTAAGGAAAACTATTGTCCAGAAAAATAAGCCTCTCCAAGGGGCACCAGGAATCCACAATAAAATCCCTGTTTCCAAGAAAATCCAGGCATTTCCATCAAAAAAGCCTGGAAAGATAAATAGAATGTCCTTAAAAGCCACAGGTTTTTAATAATACAAAATGTCTAAGTCCAGGGTAAACAAAGAGCTAAGAAAAACTAACATCTACTAACTCAAGTTTCTCAAGACCCAGGTCGTGACCTAGAGCCTGATCACAAGGTATTTTCAAAAGAGCTGCTTTTCCTGCGCCTGCGATGAGTTTATTTTGTAGAACTTACTTGGCTACAGAACTCAACAACTGCGAGAAATTTTAAAGCCAGGTGAATTACCATGACTCCTTCAGTTCACAACAAGAAGAAATGGGGTTTGGGGGCTCATGTAAAAAGTGATGTCAATTTTTACATGATGTCATTTTAAAAAGGGACGCCCTTCATCTAACAACCAAAATGAACCGGGCTGATTTGTTGAATCCAAAGTTAACACTTACTTTTATCGTATCATTTTCCTGATACATTACTTCCTCTCTCATCTGAATTCCCCAAAGTGATGAGTGAAGCTTTTCAAAATGGAATGGTTTCTTCCTCTTCTATGCTTTCTGAATGAGCTATTTAAATATAGTTCTTTCTGATTTCAACCCTCTAGGAGGCAGAAGTCAACAGAGCTCTCTTCCCTTTGTTGCACAAGCTATTTAAACTTGCTGCTACACCACATCCTTTCTCTGACCGGCTGACTTCCAGGAACTAACCTGTGGTTTTGAAAACAGTATTTTCCATAGCAGGCTGTATTAGTTATTATTGATATTATTCATGCATTCTGAAGGTGTGCCCCAGGGCTTTTACAATGGGCTACTAAAAAAAAAAATCAAAGAGCAATAAACAAAAATCAGAAGTCTTGCTCAACCACCTAAATATTAATTCACTTGTTTTTGGACTTAGCATTTTGTTCACTGAGATAGGCTCTGAAAATGTTAAAAGCAAGGACAAAATGAATTTTCCCATGGTCCCTAAAGTGTATTTTGCACGATTTTTATTAATAATTCAAGAATATGTCATTTGGCTTTTTAAAGTTCTGTTAAGTAACAGCTCTTGAGAATTAAGCTGTCACTACCGAGGCTCTATTCTCCCCTGGAACTAGCTCTGTAGACTTTTCCATCTTCATCCAACAATGAGGGAGACCATCCTCTTTTGTACTTGAGAATTTGTTTAATGTAAACTATTTTGATTTTTTAATGATTTAGAATAAATGATGTAAGGCAGGCAAAAAAAATCATTAAGGAGCAGCCTCTCATCATGTTCATTAGAAGAAGGGTTTTCTGAGCACTTCTAAAAAGTCAGGTTGAGGTTGTGTCAGGGCTCAAGTTTCACAGCCATCTCCACTTTGAAACATAATATACAAAAGCTGAGGTTTTTGTTTTAGCCGAAATCAAGTGTGTTTTGTGCTTAAGTGGGAAACATTTCAACATTTAAACTGTGGTCAAGCTCTCCACTTTGAAATATAAGGATCCGAGGAAAGAAAGATGGCTAGTTCGAGGCTGAAAGAGAATCTTTGTGAGATGTTACTGCTGTCCTTTGGCTGCAATGGCAACCAGCACTAATCTAAAGGTCAAGCTGGTAACAATTCTTTCTGAGTAGTGCATCTTAACATCATTTAATACAATCTATAAAACGAAAAGGCTAAATCCAACCTCCTCATACTGATAATTGTACAATTTCAATTGTGTTAATTACGTATTTATTACAGGCTCAGAATTAGGGCAGTAGAGAATTTAGATAAGTGTATGATAGTGTCTTAATCCTTAAAGAACCTCATATGTGAATTTAAATAAATGTATGATGGTGTCTTAATCCTTAAAGAGCTTAATAAGGGGTTGGCCGGGTGAATCATTAAGGCAACCATGTAAATGCCTGACTAGCGGTGTAAACAAGGGAAGGCAAGAGGAATCCACTTTAACTCTGAGTTCTCCAATTGTAAATTTCTAAAAAAACACAAATGCTTTTTGTAAATGCTGACACAATAAAAAAAATGCTACTGTGGCAGAGAGGATAAACATTTGATAAAGTGTATATTAGTGAGAATAGAATTGCCACACTGTTGCAACTCCTATCTTTCATATGGGAAGTATCCTGGGTAAGAGGTAGTTAGTAGATACAAAATTACTTGAAGTCAGATTATCTGGGTTCTACTTCAGCTGTGTAATTTGGAGCAAGTCTCTTAACTGCTGGCTGCACTGAATTTTCTTGATAAGATTGGTCTTTCAGAGCTCTTCCGGCTCTACAATTCTCTGGTTTTTATGAATACTCTGTAAAGTTTGTGTTTGATCTGTGTGTGTGTGTGTGTGTGTGTGTGTGTGTGTGTGTGTGTGCGCACGCGCGTGTGTGCGCGCGCGCATGCGCATGTAGGTACAGATCTACACAGAGAGAGATCTACAAACCCTATATATTGTACTATGAACTAGTTACTATGGGCAACCACAACAGCAGATGTCCAGATTCCTCGCAGGTCTGGCATGGCCCAGGAGGACCTGAGACTAAGTTGTACCTCTGTCACGGAGTCAGATGGAGTTCTCCTTAGTCAGCTGTGACTCTGGTTCTAGAACATGGAATGGATGCAGAGGTGGTTAAGCTTGTGGGGCTGAAATCATGGCTCCTTCACTTCCCAGTTGTCTAGCTTTCGACAGTTAAATGACTTCCGTTTCCTTAATTGTAAAATGGAGAGATGGTAAAAAGATTAGCTCATACGGTTGCTGTGAAGATTTTTATGGCTTAATACATGTAAGGCTAAAGCTCTTAGAAGCGTGCCTGGCACATAATACATATTCAATAAATGTTAATGTTATTATGAGATGGATATAGAGTGAACCTCTTATTAACAGGGATGGCTTGATGACCTGGAAACATTGGGAAAGCAATATTAACAGCTAACAGCCACACTGTGGATAATGAATAAGAAGAGGGAAGACTAGTTGGTGCTATTAATAGAGTGGTTAGTGCCACAAGGCAGTGAAAATCCCCTAAGCCCTTGCTGTCTGGTATGGTCACCACCAGCCACATGTGCCATGAAGCACTTAAAAAGCATTTAGTCTGAAATAAGATGTGCTATAAATATGAAATACACACCGAATTTGGTAAAAAAGAAAAAACAGGTAAAATATCTCATTCATAATTGTATATTGATTACATAGTTAAACAAGTATATCTTGCATATATTGAGTTAGATAAAATATAGTACTGAAGTTAATTTCACCTGTTTCTTTTTCCTTTTTTAATGTGGCTATAAGAAAATTTTAAATTACATGTGCAGCTTGCTTTACCTTTCTATCGGACCGTGCTGCTTTGAAGAGTTAAAGGAGCCAACTATCCCTGTCCTTAAATTTTTTTCCCCAATAAGTCTCTCACTGAAGGCTAAATCACTCTGTGACTCTATCCCGGAAAGTTCTATTTCCCTTCCTCCCAGATACGTTCCCAGAGAAGTCACGTTCTATCACTGCTACCAGCACTGAGCTCTACTCTGACTTATCATGGCTTTGCTGTGTGTCCTTTGGTGTGAGGATAAAGATTTCTGAAATGATGCTGAGTGACAGGCCAACCTGGCTTCAAGTGCAGGCTCCCTCATGTCAAATTACCGATCCTCTCAGAGCCTCAGTTCACCATCTAGAACAGAAGGATAACAGTAACAATTGCCTATCTAATAGAGTCACAGTGGGAGACATTAATATACAGTATTTAGAGCAGTTCCTGGCACATAGTAAACCTTCAATCAGTGTTACAGATTATTAACATCTTTGCCTGGAGTGTTTCTTGGGATGAGGGGTCTGCATTAATAAATCTGTTTCGAGTTTAGGTGAAAACTCTACCCAAGCTATTCTGCTGATAATGATAAGACAATGGGATCACCTATGATTTTGCATTTTGGGTATTGGTATCCTTCATTTAAGGGAACTGATGGAGTAGAGATAGCAGCTGAAACTATTTTCTAAGGGCCAAGTGACAGTGAAGAGCATACTTTGTGTACCTGAAGCTAATGAAGGAATGAGATCTCCTGGAGCTATGGCATTTGGGATTGCTAAGGAGGGATTGAGCAAGGTGCGTGGAGACCTGAATTGCTCATTCAACCTCTGTCAGCCCCATTTTCTGCAAACAGAAAACACTAAATGCCTAAGCACACAATTGAAACAAAATGGAAATTCTGTTCCATGATAGACTGGAGGAGGCAGAAATCACTGTGTGCTGGATTGAGCAAGGAAGCCTTCCTGCAGGAGGCGTAACTCGAAATGGCGCTTAAAGAATGGGAGGAGAGAGACCTAAAGACCCCACATTTGCCGACATCTCTGCCAACCCTGTGTCCTTGTCACGAGGTGAATCCATTTTGGACATAATCATAGTCAAAGGGGTCTGCAGAATCTTTCTGCTGACTTACATGAATGAAAACCCTTATTTATAGCTTAAAAGATGAGGTCAAATGCAACTTGAGCCTCGGGTTCCAATGCTCACCCTTTTAGAATATTTTTCTATATGGTAGACCTAGGTAAAATAATGCCACATTAATTCCTGATTTACTGCACTCCTTGCGGCCAAATGTTTTGTGTTAACATTCATATCCACAAAAGAGGAACATTTTTGGCAGATTATTGAATACTTCAAGGTAATAACCACCTTAAATGGATGAGAAATGGTAATTTAATCAATAAAGAAAACAGACGGAAAGAAAGAAAAAAGTTCACAGCAGAGATAAAAAGCCAGTCTCCATTAATTCTCCACACACCATCTCAAGTCTCTCTCCAGAGGTAACTAATTCATTATTACTATTATTGCAGTTAAAAGGAAGACCAGGAAGAGGGGGTGGGGTGGGGGGAAAGGAAGAACAAAAAGGAGGGGGGAATAAGATAAAGAGCAAAGATTTATGGAGTGGGAAGAGACCTCAGAGGTAATCTAGTAAGTGATTTGCTTAAATGTCATTCAGCTAGTTAGTGACAGAGAGCAGACTCAAGCTGAGGGCTCCTGCTTCTAACTCCTGGTCCCTTTCGACACTACCACAGGGTTTGGGGAGAGGGTCGGTTAGAGCAGTCAGCAGGAAGGGCAAGGCCCCCATTCCCAGCCTCAGTCTTCTTAGCGTTCCAGCCCCTCCCCCTCTTTGAGATGCAAAACCCTCTTTCTAACACTTTGAACTGGCTTCCCTTAATCTTCCCCTACCCTTTCTATTCCAAATCACCAAAAGGAACTTCTCTGCGAGCTGTCTAAATCTTTACAGAGAAACTCCCTGGACTTATCTTTATTTACTAGGGGAACGCTTGATCTCTCAGTTATATATTTTTAGACAGAGTTAAAGAGTTGCTCGTGTTATCTAGTACTTTACATACGGTTTGTGATCGTTAGTAAACACTTAGTGTTGAAATAGAATTAACAAAGTGGAAAAGAGCTGCCATTTCTGTATCCCCCAATACAAATATTCAACCTAGTCACTAGACTAACAGTGGAAGTGTCAACACACTCTGATAGCGTCTCATAAAACTACAAAGTTGAAGTTGTCTCCACCATCACGGAGTTTACAATCTAGTTGGGTGGACGGACAAAGCTCAATTATCCATAATGGCCTCAGCAAAGATGTGATAATACCTCATCTCATTAGCATGTTAGCATATGCTATAAAATATGATAATTTTAAACTCAGATGAACGCTTTTTATTCTTTTTCCCTATAAAAGGCTGGGGTGGGGATCCAATTCATGACATTCCTATACAACAATGGGGACACTGTTTCCACATTGCTCATTCCAAAAGGCATTTCTGAAAGCTAGAGATAGATGCCTTTTAGAAAGTAGACCACATTTTCTGGCACAATACTTAATTTATTCTCCTTTGATGACACGCCTGGTGGAATGAAGGAAACGGAGGGGGGGGCATTTCCATAAAACCTGATGAGGCAGAATTATAACACAGATGGTATAACAGTTTATACAATATTAACAGCTCTTTTACTGTCAAACTAGTACCGATAAAGGCATCAGAGAGCGAGCTGTGTTTCTCCTTTTTAACTGCATAGTTGACGAAAAGCCTAAGACGCAAGGAACAAAGGAGGCAAATTTCAGTTTGCAGATTACGAAGTTGAACATAAAGTTGCATCTGGATGGTCAAAGGTTCATTATTATTTATGATTTAGGATCCCAGTTTGGAGTGGGGCTGCGAGGCGTGAGAAATGTACCCATTTCCCTGTGTAACAGCCAGGTTCCTTGGAACACTTGAGTAGGAGGGGGTAGTTTTGTGTGTCATTTCAGCTGGCATAATCAGATCCTAGTTAAAGTGTGAGGATGATTAGATTGTTAACATTTTTGGATAGCATGAGTCTGTCCAAACTCTCTTTCAGTGCCTTGCTTGCAACTCTGGTGCCCCAAATGCTGACAGTAAGAACTTGGGATCTTGGCAAGGAGACTGAGAAATAGGCACAGGGCGTCAGTAGGAAAGAGAAGAGAGGGAGAAAGAGCGTTCATTGGGTGCTGTCAAGTGCTGCACATTGTGATCACTCTGATGCTCTCCTGCATGATCTCATTGAATCTTCACAGCAGCCCTATGGGAAAACCAAGCTTGAAAATACGTCAAAAACCATCTAGATTTCTTTCCAAATTAACCAAAAGAGTGGTTTTCTTTATTCTGGCTTTGTGCCAATTTAGTGGAGGCATCTTAGGCAAATTATTTTGGGCGTCTTAGTGTCTTTGTCTGTAAAACTAAGTGATTGGGTTAGATGCCTACTAAGGACCTTTCGAACCTAAAATATTGGCTCAAACTATCCTTTAAAAGATATCTTGCTATGTCCTTTCAAGGTTTAATGCTGTTATTTCAGTGTTTCATCACTTAGCATTGAAAAAACATACACACTTGACCAGGAGTTAGGCAAAATGAAAGGCAAATTGGAATTTGGGATTTTTTTTTTTTTCAAAAATTGTGCCACTCTGTCAAATACTAGGATTAATTTCTATCACTGCAAATATATGACAGTGTTAAAAGCCAGCAAAATTAATTTTAGGATTAATTTGTTAGGAGCTTTAGATCTTAAATATCAAGACTTTTGTGTATACTTGGTAACTTTCTTAGTGAAGTTAAAAAAAAGATGCAGTATGCTTGCAGGGATTAATCAAGTATAGAGATTAGTTTAAGAATGGTGGGTTTGAATTGTAAATGAAATAGTTGAAATTGCAGAAAACCAAGGAACTGTAGACCAAAACAAGCATAAATAGGACACTTTGTTTAGGAACCAAAATATAAAATGAATTCTCTTAACTTTTCTATTTAAATTTCTGACACAGAAGTAAAAATCAAGTAAATGTATTGACTACCCTCCCCTCCTCCCAGTAGATTTTAAAGGTGTTATAAACTGCTATTTAAAGAAGAGCCTTTTGAAGCTTAATGAATAAGGATAATTAGTTTAGTGGGACAAATATAGCAAATGAAAATTGGTCGTGTTTTGTTAGGTGATTAACCAAACTGATGGGATCTATTCAATTTCTAGTTTGTTGATTATCCTTAGACACATTAAATGTTTGTAAATAATTTGGGTTGAGGTATAAATAAAAGGCTATAATTGTATCTATATCTAATAAAAGATATAACATCTAGATACACTAACAAATAATATAATGTCAGAAGAATAAGTACATTTCCAATAACTGAAAAAAACATGATTAAAATATACAGACGGAAAAAAGCAAATTTTTTTTCAGACCAAATTAAAGAAAGCCTCAAAGAGTATAATTTGGTCTGAAGGTAAGTTGTATATCTTACTTTAAAGAAGCTATCTACTACTGTTCATCAAGATCTAGTGGTTTCTATGCTTTTGTTTAATGAGTCTTTAAAGAAAAATTACAAACGAAATAAATATGAAAGGATTTACAGATTAGTCAAGTATTACATTCTAAAAATATAATTTAACGCTAGATATTCACTAGGATTATTTGTCTTGCTGTTTCTCCAAAATCAACAAGCAGACTCTATATTTAAAATAGCTTTGTTTATTAGCCTTGATATCCTCCAAGGAAACACTGAACTTTGGTCTAGTTAATCAATTATAAAAAGCAAAAAAGGTTTAAATGCTGTAATACAGTATTTTTTGTAATACATACCAACATATCATGTTTGCTTCCTTAACCTCGAGTTCTAGTATATTTAAATCACATCCTATAATAATGTTATTTAGTTCAGCAAGTTTATCAATTTGATATCTAAACATTTTCTCAAATATGCAACCCATACTTAAATCTTAACTTCCACATTTTCTTCTTGCTTTAATCTTCTAGCAGCACATAAACTGTTTTAATTCTTAAAGATGGTTTAATAAGTAGCAGCTATAGAAATGGGATCACTAGCAGCTATAAAGCAGCCGTTTGTCTTAGTGATGTGAATCATATTTTAAATCTAGGGAGTAAAGTTTCAAGCAGTTAAATTCATTAGGAATTGAAAAAGTGGGGGATGCTACAGACAGATCACTCTTCTCTAAAAGGAAAATATACATATACAGAGCTCCAAGTAGGGTTATAAATGCTATGATTTTTTAAAAAGAGAACTGTGTCCTTCCATGCTGGATTTTTAAATCATTAGTCTCCCTGTTGACTTAGACATCCTTTCAAAAATGTCAAAAGTAAGCTAGATTACATTTGTTTTGAGAAAATAAAATCTCTCTTTCATTTTGAAAGTAGATATCTTCTGTAGGCTGTATCTGTTGAAAGATTCCCTTTTACAGTGAGTGGTAGTCCTGTTATTTAGGTTGTTCCAAGCTTTCATTGCAGTCCTTTCAGGCATCTGGATAATTCAACACATTTCACTGCGCCTTCCTCCTCAGCATGAAAAAGGCCAGACAATAGTTCTACTTCCTTCAGCAATCACAAGTCAGGAGACAGTTAAAGAGACTCTCTAAGCTTAGCAGAGGACTACCAAACTGAGGATAAACGTTATCTTTGAGGAGAGGGAAGAGAGAGAAGCTCTAAAAAATACTATTGTGCTCTCTCTACCCAAGGTAGTAGGACTTTGCCATGCTTTATTGCAGTGATAGCAGAGAGAAGACTGAATGACTGAAATTTTTCAAACATTAAATGAATACTCGGGATCTTGAGTCTTTACTTCTGAATCACGACCTTTTTAAGTAACACACTTAATATTGTAAAATTATTATATAAATGGGTAATCCTTAACATTACGATTTGCTTGCTTTGGAAGAAAATGTGATGATAGGTTTTGGGAGATTGTACTTTGAATATAAAACTGTATCTTTCATCATGTTCCATGTCATGACTATTTTCCCTTAGAAAATTTATAATGGTGCAAAGATGGACACATTTAATCTGAAAAAATGATTGAAAAAAGTGATGTGTGTAAAATATTTCTGCTTTATAGCTTTTTCTTTGATTATAGTATTACAGTCTGCTAGCAATTTTATGGTTTGTAATATCAGAAGTTCTACTTCTAAGATCACATAAACAGGAAAATCAAAGTGTTTCAAACAGAGTGTAAAAATACCTTTAACACTATTTAATCTTAATAGTGAATCACTTAATGTCTACTGAGTCTATTCTCAAGGTAGGAGAATTAATTTAAGAAATTTTCCTACTGATGGAAGGCAGGTTATTTTGATATCTTTTCAGTATTTGCATAAGTATTTTGACTTGAAATATTTGACTTGTAAAAAATAATGCTGTTAGTGGGAGGAAACTGTTTTATTATACTGTTGAGAGAAGCAAAGATGGACAGAACAGTAATTTTAAAGTATCACATAATAACAAAATTAGTTCCATGCTGTAAGTGCTAGTACTCACATACCTCATTCGATTTACGCAAGATGTAATTTTATTCTATTGTAACTTATTCTTGCTATTCAAAACAAGATTAAATCATTAATAAGGATAAGAGATGTTTGTAAATAATGAAACACTTTTACTTTTAAAAATCAAAGTTAGCAAAGACCAATTCATAAAAGTAAAGTTTACTAACAAATGAAATTTAATAAAATGTGTATTTTAAACTTTTTCACATTTCAGAAAGTCGATCCACCTCTTCTACCATTTGATCTTCATAAAACCCTTTGAGATTGAGATAAATGTATTTTTGCTTTCTGCATTTTAAAACCAAATTATATAATTGTGCATGTTCAATTAGTGAAATTTCCTGCTTCTTAACAAGGGGTAAATCTTTTGAAATTGATGTTTAATTCACACTGACACTATTTAGTTGAAGAAGTATTGTTTACTTTACTCATATGATTTATGTTGGTATATGTTATTGAAAATAAATAGCATTCAGAAGTTCATTATTAATGCAAATATTTTCTTTTGTTTCATTGACACAAATTTTCTCAAACAAATTAAGCCTCAGTAACAAAAAATTCAAATTTCTTTTATTCAGATTAATTTATTTTCATATTCTTGCCATTCAAAACAAGATGATTCATTTTTAAAACAGGAAATGCTTGTAAATAAATGAATACTTTGAAAAGAAACAAAGTTAGTCAAGCCCAGTTTAAAGTGACTCTCCTGAAATCCCAGTTCTTGTTCTAGAATCAAATAGCAAAATAGCATTTGAAATATTTTCTCTTTGGTACCTCCACACGCCCCCCCCCCATATTGTTCAGTGAGTGTTCTGATCTGCTGGCTTTGTTTTAGGCCCCCTGGGCCCACACTCACATATGAACACAGAACCATGCAAATGTAGCCAAACACACAGTGCAGGAGGATGCTGAATTCCTGATCCCAGGCAAAACTAGAGTGTAAGAGACCTTTGCAAGTGTAGTCCAAAAAATTAAAGTAGTAAATACACATAGAACAAAAGCTCCATTCTAGTTGTGTGAGGAACATAATACTCTTAAATTACTTTCTGGTTTCCATGGGGACCTTTTTGTCCTAAGATACCAATCATTAGGTTTAACAGAGCCACTTAATATTATTTCTAAATCAAGTAAAATGATTTCTCAAATGGGTAAAATGTTTATTACCAGTATTTTTAAAGTGCTAAAATTCAGATTACTTGAGACTGCTGCTTTTGGTGGCACAATTAAATCTAGAGTCAATATAGAGGTATCCTCCTCTCCTTTTCAGGCGGATGAACGCTCCAAGTATCTCTATTTGGGGGGCAATTCTTCACAAGATATCTGGTTTTTAATTCATTAGAAACTCAAAATAGTGTCAAGAATTTTACATTGTGATGAGAATTCTTAAATAAATTCTCTCTTCCTCCCTTTGGCCAGTTTCAATGCCTTCCTTACACATTCTTATATAACATCTGGGCTTCTGTGTAAGCGTATGTATGTTCTATATGAGATACACACATATATATAGTATACCCACACCCATACACATAAACACACACACACAGGCCAATCTGGGCGTAAATGATGTGACTGGGACTGGGAGTTGTGGCTCCTTTATTTTGCAGAATGCTTAAGTATTGTTTGTCTCACAATACTGGGAGGGAGAAGGAGCCTGGTGGGAGCTGGAGCCTTAAGCCCTGGGCTGTGGTCTGGGGGAGGGGACGGGGTTGCGGGGTCACAAGCTCTTAGCTTTTAGCCTCAGCATGACCACAAGTTTTAAAGCATGAAGGGATCACGTGCTTTTCTTTGAGCTGTTAGTTATTCTGACTTTTGGGGTGTGTGTGTGTGTGAAATGCTTTGTTCTTTAGCTTTTTTTGATTCTCTAGGTATTTTGGCTGATGATTATAATTTTTTTTCCCAAAAGAAAAAGACCAAAATAAGTGACTTATGTATCAAATGATGTCCTAGTTTTTTCTGGATAGTAACATATAGCTTGTGCTTAATTTTACCTTACACTACCCAGGTACTGAGATGGAATAAATTATTTTCGCCAGTTGGGAACTTGATCCAGACATTCTATATGTTGCAAGCCTTAAAAAAATCAAGAACAAGAAAATATCCTGGTAAAGCAATCTCAAAATACCTTATTCCGGGTATTGTTCTGGCTTTAAAGGGAAGGGGGGTGGGAGGAGGGGTGTAAGTTGGGGGGGGGGCGAGTAGGAAGACTCTGGAGGATGTCTTGTTTAATGAACTGTTTAAAACTTTTGGAAAATCTTAAGCTACTGAAGTCCCTCAACATGGTATTTCCATTTGAAAGCCTCTACTCAGATCTTTCACTTTTGGGTAGCTGCTTCTGCTAGTTCTCTTTTAAAAGGATGATTTCATCTTTTCCAACTCTCTTCTCTTTCTCAAACCAAGACACAGAGACAGAATGCCAAATTAAGACTTCTGATGATAATGAGATTTATTTGGGAACATTTTCCAAAATCAGGGTAATGGGTCTTTTTGTTCTGATGGTGAAGAGGATGAGGATATGTTTACTCATTGACTGGGAGCTCTGGCTGCAGCACACAATTAATTATGCTAATAGTTTGTGAGGAGCGGATGTAACTCCCCTACCCCCCTTTTTTCGGGGGGAGGGGAGTTTGGCAAAAGGGGAAGGAGACGCCCTGGGGTCGGATCACATGATATTATCTTCGCGCCACTTTTGCAAAAACCCTTTTTTTACTCCAGGTTTTGCTCGAGCTCAAAGGTACTGTTCTTATCTTGCTTTAATACAATGTTTCTTGAAGTCGGGTTTAAGATCTCTTCCCTCCCCCTCCTCTTCTTTCCACTGCTAGTCGTTACCATTAAAGGTCGAAAATTGCATTGAAGTCGGTGCAATCTCACAGGACGGATCTGCTTCAGTAGTAAACTTTGGGCTGCGTAGTTTCCAGAAAGTATCAGGCAGAAGCGCCAGGGTGGGCTGCAAAGTCTGTTTGCGTGTTTTATGAAAAAAGGAGAAAGCCCACCTGTAGGAGTGACTCCCATCGAAGAAATAAGTGTGGCTTTCGTTGCCTCCACCCCAGACTCATAAGAGGCACGGGCCGTTCAGGTTGGACTCCATCGCGGACCAGGGCCGGGAGAGGCCAGTCTTTTGTAATCGGCTTGCCTGAGCTACTACTGTACACCAGGTTGAGAATCATATGGCGCCCTTGTCCCCGTCTGGGCTTTGGGCTGCCACAATCTCCTGCGGTAACAATAGTGGGGAGGGAGAGGTCGGCTTCATTTGGCACACCCCTTTCCTCATCCCCCGCTAGCGTCCCAGTGCTTTCCTCTCTGGAATCCGCGTGTTCTTTCCCTTCTCTGATTTGTAACTCTCCCGCACTCCCAAGCTCCCTGCCCGCTCCCGGGTCCGCCCGGAACCTGGAGTGGGTATAGTCTGATGACCGCATTTTGCCCAGTGTTCAAAGTCTGGTATGCTTAATTCCATTTTTATTGTGCTTCTTAAAAACTAAGACGTCGTCTTACTTTTCACAGAGAGTGTACTTGGGCTTTGGCCTTTAAGCAGCCGGCCTTCAATTGGTTCTCATTAGCTGTGGAATGAGAAGAGAAAGCCAGATAATTGCACCGTATCTTCCTTGCATTTGTGCGTGTACTCGGTGGCTGCTACCGTTAACGATGCCTGCCAAGAAAGCCTGATTTACTGGGTGAGGGGGGCTCCTGGCAAAGGCGAAACCCTCCCAACAGTAGCACAAGGTGCCAGAGGTTAGAACTTTCACATGTGCACAGAGTGAATATGCTGTGTCTGTATTTCTTTCCTCCTGGGGCCTTAGGAACACTTTCAATCTAGCGGCGAGGTGGCGCGCATGCGCGCGCCGGGTGGGGGACACCCCGGTCCCACGGCTCCGTGGGCCTCGTCGTCTATCTCCGGTGGGGGGATGGGGCGAGCGCCGCGGGAGCGGGACCGGACGAGGTGGTAGCGAGTGCGCCCTCCTGGGCTCGCCGCCAGTGGCACCGGCTCTAGCACCGGACGCCGCCCGCCCGCGTCGGAGGTGCGCCTTTAATTAAAAGACTTCGGCTCGCGGGAAAGAGGGGAAAATGCCGACTGCGCTCGGCCCGTGGGTAACTGGGACTCGGTGGGGTTTTCGCTTTGGCGGGGTGGGGGTTCCGTTTCCTAATTCCTGTGCGGGCCGGGTGGGCGGGGGCGGGCTTTTTCCCTGGGCTATTAAAGGCAGAGGGGCGGGCTTTTCCCAGGGATAGAGCGTCGGACGGAGGGCCGAGGGGACGGAGCGCTCCTCGAGTGGTGGCAGGACGGCTGGTGGCCCCGCGTCGTGCTGGCCGGGGGCGCTTTGGGTGAGGCGGGCACTCGTGGCCCCGATTAATTTCCTGAACGCTGCTTCTCGCTTCTCTTCCTCCTCGGGCTTTCCGCAGGAGGCTGCGCTCGCGCCGGGTCCGCGGAGCGCTCGGGTGGCGCGCGCCGCCCAGGGTGTGTGGTGGGGCGCCTGCGGGGGACGGGAAGAGGGGTGGCCGGTGCGGGATCGCTGCGCGCGCCACCTGCAAGGGGCGGGCGCGGGCCGGGTCCCGTGCCGGAGTGGCCCGGGCCGGCGGCCGGAGCCGAAGGGGCGAACCTTCGTTGGGGCAGCTCTGATGGGGAGAATTGACTGGCTGGGTGGGAGGGGACGGAGCGGGTGGGACTTGAGAAAAGCAAAGTACCCTAGTGCAGTTGAGGGGTAGCGGGGAGCGCGCGGGAAACGACTCGCCTTTTCTTTTCCATCACTGACCTTTAGGTTCCAGGAGAACTTTGGGGGTGCGGAATGAGGGGGTGCACGTGAAGGGGAAAAAAGGACTCCCCTCCCCCTTGGCTTGTCTCCCACCAACCCGGGAATGGAGGGGGAGGGAGGCGTGGGCTTGGCGCGTTTTTGGGGCTTTGAATGGAGAACTCCGTTTCCCATGATGCTTTGTTTCTTTCTCTTTAATCTCGGCGGCGGCGGCTGCAGCACGAGGACGGGAGCGCGTGGTGTGAGCAGCTGGAGCACACTCTGGGCGCGCGGGCGGCTCCCGGACTTCAACAGGAGCGCTAGGTAAGTGTGTGAGAGGCGCGGGAAGAACCCGAGGGATGCACAAAGGCGGAGGTGGAGGCTTTCCTCGTGGGGAGGGGAGTGTTTTTACATTTTAAGGAAGTGGGAGAGTGGCTGTCCATCGCGGGCGAGGTATACCAGATGAACAGCTCATTAAAGAAAAATAGTAATTTCGGCAGGCGCTCTCCGACCCGTGTGTGGCTCAGTGTTGCCAAGTTGAATCAAATACAATACATTTTTGAGTCCATTTAGGAGTATTTTTTTAAGGGGGAAAAGTACAGGCGGAGAAATCTAATTTAAGAGGAAAAATGGTCCTCTTCTCTACTAATTTTAGTCTTCTTTCTCCATAGAATTTAGATTTTTAGATTTAAGTGTAGTTTTTATGCATCAGTTTAAGGAGTTTTCTTATAAAAATTAGATTAGTGGTTTGGAATACCGTGAAGGAAGCCCAACATTTAAAATTCCCTCACTAGTTAAACATAGTACGGATTCTGAGTCTCTGAATTTTTCTTTTTCTTTTTTTGACAAAACTTAACCCATCATGGAAGAGGTAGAGTAACCCTGTGAACCCTTTTCAAATAGGGGCTCATTTCCTTGCTGCATGTTCTTAGGTAAGATAAGCACTTGGGAATGGAGAAGGTTTGCTTATGGACGATAATGACATGAAGGGAAGAGAAGCTAATCTGCCTTCTTTGGGTTTAATGGAGAAAATGGGTCCATAAATGTTTAAACAGAACAAGAGCCCTTTGAAATAGATCAAAATGTGACATCTCTAGGCCATCTGTGCATTATGTGAAGAGCGTGGAAGGCTGCGTTTCTTAAACCAGCTTTAAAATTTCTCTCATAGTCTATTAATGGAGTGGGGGCAGGGAATGTTCATTTAATCTCACAGTCATTTTTTGTATGGTGCCCTACCTCAAGAAGTGGATAGTCACTCTGATTTTCATATGCTTCTTTCTCTAAATAAACCTCTTCTAAAACCGGGGTGGAGGGAGGTAATGGACCTGCACATTTTCTGGGATGCAGATACCAAGTTTTCTTGGTGGAAAGATGGAGAGGGGAGGTCCGAAATCCGCTTATACATAAGAATTGGACTTTTGAAATTGCCAGTGTTATTTGTGTTCAACTCTGTGTAAATAATTCAGAGTATTAATATTTCTCAGGACTTGGCTGAAACTCCAAAACCTAGCTGGGACTCTCTAAGCCAAAGAAAAGCTTGTTTCAGGAATATTAACTAGTAGTTGACTTGTTCAGTATCTAACTTTTTTTTTTTTTGAACCAGGTGAGTCTGAATAGGTCAGTGAGGATGGAAAAGAAGAGCTCACGAAAGACACTTTTGCTTTTTTGCTTCAGGAATAGGCCTTGGCCATGTAAAAGTGCTTACAGTGCAGGTAGCTTTTTGAGATCTACTGCAATGCAAGCACTTCTTACATTACCATGGTGATTTAATCAATGGCTACTGAGACCTGTAGTTTGTGCAGAAGGAAGCTGTCGGTGCTTTGGAGCTGTTTCCCAGAACGTGTCTCTTGTGTTAAGGTGCATCTAGTGCAGTTAGTGAAGCAGCTCAGAATCTACTGCCCTAAATGCTCCTTCTGGCACAGGCTGCCTGACACACAGCATTGGAAAATATACCTTGACTGATAATTTGCATAGGACGCCTTTCAAAGGTTTGTCTTTGGTTTTGTCCTTGTTTGTTGGGAGCAGAGGGGTGAGGGTGGTGTGCAGCACACGTTTTTTGGTATCAAAGCATAAGATCAGGTCCCAGTAGTACCAAAGTGCTCACAGTGCAGGTAGTTTTGGCAGCGCTCTACTGTAGTGTGGGCACTTCCAGTACTCTTGGATAACGGCTCTTGCTGATGCTGAGAACATTCAAAGACACTGCTACTTACAGTTAGTTTTGCTGGTTTGCATTTCAGCGTGTGGATATATGGCTGTGCAAATCCATGCAAAACTGATTGTGATACTGTGTTTCTTCTGCGGCCCTACCTTCTCACGAATCTCCAGTCTTCACACGAATCTCCAGTCTTCGCACCCATTCATTCATGGGTGGGGATTTGTTGCACTGCTTGTGTTATATATAAAGTATTGCACTTGTCCCGGCCTGTGGAAGAAATGAGGAATTTATCATCTTCTTTTAATGTTTAAAGGTTGTAAGTTCTGATACTTGATCATTGTAAAATGACCTGTTTTGCTGTTGTCGGGTGGATCACGATGCAATTTTGATTAGTATAATAGGAGAAAAATTGCACGGTATCCATCTGCGAACCGCAGGACCCTTGTTGACAACAGTCTGTTGGTACTTAAGTAAGATGTCCTTTCTCTAGTTAACTGCAGTTAAAAAATGTTCTGAAACACATCTGGAGTTTTAAAAATGGTAACAGTTTTTAAAATAAAATATTTGAAATCAAGAAGGTGTATTTTCGCAGTTGGGTGAAGGAGCAGATTGTTACTGAATGTAAATGGACATTTAAATGTAAATTTGCAAAATAAAAGATATTTATAGATCTGGAAAAAATTGACTCTTTTTCAAACAATTGAGAATGCTGGTAGATTCAAGAAAAAAATATCTCATGGTTGGATGAGATGGGGTCCTAAAGGGAAACTTGTGCATATCTGCTTTTCAAGTGTGCATCTGCACAAAGCAGCAAGACACCTAATTTGGAAGATTTTTTATGATGCAGACACATATTTGGACAAAATGTGCTCATTTTAAGTACCTGTGCTTACCCATATGAGGGAGATGCAAAGTTATGGATCAATGGGACGCCTACCCTTGAGGAACTGGGCACACTTGAGATTTAACAGGGTAGGGGGAGCTTGTTGATCCACTCACTTTGGGATTGTCAGAGGAAATCATTTGGTGGAAGGGCCACTGAGATGGAGAAATACTGCCTTGCTTTGGAGACTAGTAGATGTTGGAAACCTGGACGTGGGCTTATTAGAATTTGGGGCCCAGGGTTCTATGGGGTGACTAACCTTGTGCAGAAATTACCCATGAGAGCTGTTTGAGACAGATCACATGGTAGAAAAAGTGAATATTGACTAATAACACAATGAAAGTGTTAAGTTTATTCAGCCAGTCGCCACCCCAGATAAGGCAGCTTGGATCCTGTAGTGGTTCTTGAATGTTAGCACTTGTTAAAATACAGATCCCCAGCCTTACCTCCAAAAACTGATTTAGTAGGTCTGGAGTGAGGCCTGAGGGTTTGCATTTCTAATCCAGGTACTGCTGTGATGGCTGGAGACCACACTTTGAGAACTACTGCTCAAAAACAATGAAAGACCTCAGTTTCTAGGACACGAAGTCAGTTTCTAGTCAACAAAGGAAGGTGTCTATTTGAAATGTCATCTTTTAGTCTTTATTTCTCATCAAAAAGAGATAACGGACAACCGAAAGGTGGTGTATGTGTGTGTCATTTTTAGTTTGTTTCCTGTTGCCATGGAATTTTTGAATTTTAAAACCATTTTAATTTTCCCTTATAACAGTCCAGTTTAATCAAGAAGAGGAGCTCTTACTGAATTGCACTTAGCATTGAGCTACTTGCCTAAGGCTTCTGTTTCCTCATAAGGGGAAATAATGATAACGTTGGTCTACCTCAAGGATATGTGGGTTCAGTATGTTTTCTTTGGTGGTAGTGGTTTGGGGGATGGATTTTAATTCTTGGTGATGAAGTGAAATCTTAATGAAAAGAGACTTGGTAGTAAATTCTGTCTTCCATTATTAAGTAAGTGTGTGATTTTTTAAAAGTGACTAATGCTTGAGGCAATTATACAAGCATAAAGAACTCTACAGATATTTCCTGTGCTGTCTAATGCTTACTACTTTGTTGGTGCCTAATCATAGTTAAGTTTGATGTGGCAGCAAAGCAAAGGTCTCCCTCCCCCCTAATAAAGTAGCTCAGTAAAAGAGGGGATTAAAGCTTATTTGTTATAATCCTTAACACCAGCAAACCTCCGCTTTAATAATGCAAGTTTATTGTCTCTAGTGGTTCACTGGTGCTTTAGCAAAGGTGGCTAGTATGCAGACAGTTATTGCAGTTTCCACTTTTAATGGGCATGTGTGGAGGGGCTGTGTTCCTGAGGGGTAAACCACTTGGCCTCTTTTGAGTCTCAGTTCCTTCATCTAAAATCAGGGCGGATCTGGGTGATGCTAGCTTCAGATATTCTGATCTACCTTTGGAGGAGAAATGTCAAATGGCATCCCGTGTATGCAGAATCTAAAAGGAAGTGATGTGATGCAAATAAACTTATTACAAAACAGAAACGGACTTAGAACAAACTGGTTGCTGGAGGGGAAGGATGAGGGGAAGAGATAGTTTGGGATGGATATGTACACACTGCTATCTTTAAAATGGATAACCAAAAAGGACCTACTGTATAGCACATGGAACTCTACTCAATGTTATATGGCAGCTTGGACAGGAGGGGAGTTTCAGGAAGAATGGACACGTGTATGTATGGCCAAGTCCACCTGAACTATCACTATCAGTTGCTGTCCATCTGAAACTACCACAACATTGTTAATGGACTATACCCCAATGTAGAATAAAAAGTTTAAAAAATAAAAATAATCTCTGTTAAAATTCAGTTCAGTCACTCAGTCGTGTCCGACTCTTTGCGACCCCATGGACCGCACCACGCCAGGCTTCCCTGTCTATCACCAACTCCTGGAGCTTGTTAATGGACTATACTCCAATATAAAATGAAAACTTTAAAAAATAATCTGTTAGACATCTCCAATAATTCTAAAAGTGCTTTGCATTTAAGTCATTTGTTTAGAATTTGAGGGGAAATGGGTCGCTTAAATTGGTAGTTATGGAGAAAATTTGGAGAAGGAAGTGGCAACCCACTTCAGTATTCTTGCCTGGAGAATCCCATGGACAGAGGAGCCTGGCAGGCTACACTCCATGGAGTCAAAAGAGTCGGACATGATTTAGCAACTAAACCACCACATGGGGAAATGAGTAACATACCACATACAGCTTACTTATTTCTAAAGATTTACAATAGGTTCAGGAGAAGCACTACAAGTATATGATTTGCCTTTGATTCAGTTTTTTTTTTCTAAGGTCATCAGTGTGGGCATTTATTTTCCCCAGACAGAAGAGTCAATGTGGCATCAGTTTAATTAGCACAAACATATGTTGACTGAGAAGTTGTCTATTTGGCAATTCTGTTACATTAGCTTTGAAACAAGGGACTGTATAAAATTTAAGCTGAAAGAATCCTACTTTATACATCACTGTTGTTCAGTCGCTCAGTCATGTCTGACTCTGCAACCTTTTGGACTATATAGCACGCAGGGCTTCCCTGTCCTTCACCATCACCTGGAGCTTGCTCAAACTCATGTCCATTGAGTCGGTGATGCCATCCAACAATCTTGTCCTCTGTCGTCCCCTTCTCCTACTGCCTTCAATCTTTCCTTGCATCAGGATCTTTTCTAATGAATCAGCTCTTTGCATCAGATGGCCAAAGTTTTGGGGCTTCAGCTTCAGCATCAGTCCTTCCAATGAATATTCAGGGTTGATTTCCTTTAGGACTGACTGGTTTAATCTTGCAGTCCAAGGGACTCTCAGGAGTCTTCTCCAACATCGTAGTTCAAAAGCATCAATTCTTTGGCACTCAGCCTTCTTTATGGTCCAACACTCACATCCATACATGACCACTGGAAAAACCATAGCTTTGACTAGATGGACCTTTGTTGGCAAAGTCAAGTCTCTGCTTTTTAATAGACTGTCTAGGTTTGTCATAGCTTTTCTTCCAAGGAGCAGGTGTCTTTTAATTTCATGGCTGCAGTCACCATCTGCAGTGATTTTGGAGCCCAGAAAAATAAAGTGTCTTGTTTTCATTGTTTCCCCATCTATTTGCCATGATGTGATGGGATCAGATGCCATTGGTCTTTGTTTTTTGAATGTTGAGCTTTAAGCCAGCATTTTCACTCTCCTCTTTCACCTTCATCAAGAGGCTCTTTAGTTCCTCTTCACTTTGTGCCATAAGGGTGATGTCATCTGCTTATCTGAGGTTATTGATATTTCTCCCGGCAATCTTGATTCCAGGTTGTGCTTCATCCAGCCTGGTGTTTCTCAGGATGTACTCTGAATATAAGTTAAATAATCTGAGTGACAGACAATATGCAGCCTAGACGTACTCCTTTCCCAATTTGGAACCAGTCTGTTGTTCCATGTCCGGTTCTAACTGTTGCTTCTTGACCTTCATACAGGTTTCTCAGGAGGCAGGTGAGATGATCTGGTATTCCCATCTCTTTAAGAATTTTCCACAGTTTGTTGTGATCCACACAGTCAAAGGCTTTAACATAGTTAATAAAGCAGAAGTACATATTTTTCTGGAATTCTCTTGCTTTTTTGATGATCCAGTGGATGTTGGCAATTTGATCTCTGGTTCCTCTGCCTTTTCTAAGTCCAGCTTGAACATCTGAAAGTTCTTGGTTCAGGTACTCTTGAAGCCTAGCTTGGAGAATTTTGAGCATTACTTTGCTAGTATGTGAAATGAGTGCAATTGTGCGGTAGTTTGAACATTCTTTGGCACTACCTTTCTTTGGGAGTGGAATGAAAACTGACCTTTTCCTGTCCTGTGGCCACTGCTGAGTTTTCCAAATTTGCTAGCATATAGATCATAGTCCAGCTTTATTCTTAAGTGGGGAGACTGAAGCCCAGGAGGAAGTGACTTGCTCAAGGTTTTGATAAATAAGCAATTAGGGACCAATATGTTGAGTGCCAAGATAGATGTCCAGAGGCAGAGAAGAGGACGTGAAACCCAGGCTGGATCAGGTAGTGCTTCCCAGGGGGCCTCAGGAAAGGGGGCCTGAGGGGAGGTAGGCAAGAAGGTCAGTGAAGGGTCTTTTTAGGCAGAGTGGTTTATGTAAAAAGACGAGAGCAGATGGAGGTTCTTCTTCAGAATGGCTGGCCCATGTGAGGAGAGAAGTAAGTTGGGGCTAGATCACAGAACCTTGTCCTGAATGGAAAGGGAAGTCACTTAAAAGTTTTAAGCAGAGAAGTGACCCTCATTTGCCCATTTAGTAAGACCTCTCTGACAGCAGCATAGAGGCTGGCTTGGAGAGTACTGGGCCCAAAGGTGGCTAGTAGGCTAAGCGGGAGGTGAAGATGTGAGTCAGGACAGCAGCCCCAGCACAGAGGTAGTGGCAGCTTTCTTCTATAAATACATGGATAAATCTAACACAGTTCCAACCAGTTTCCAAACTTTATGATGATTCTGAAGTTCATCTGTAAGAATACACAGGGAAGACACATGTATCCCGATGTTCACTGCAGCACTGTTCACAGTAGCCAGGACATGGAAGCATGTCCATCAGCAGACAAATGGATAAGCAAGTTGTCGTACATATACACAATGGAATATTACTCAGCTGTAAGAAAGAACACATTTGAGTCAGTTCTAATGTGGTGGATGAAATTGGTGTCTATTATACAGAGTGAAGTAAGTCAGAAAGAGAAACACCAATACAGTACATTAAAGCATATATATGGAATTTAGAAAGCCGGTAATGACAACCCTGTATGCAAGACAGCAAAACAGACACAGATGTAAAGAACAGACTTTTGGACTCTGTGGGAGAAGGCTAGGGTGGGACGATTTGAGAGAATAGCATTGAAACATGTATATTACCATATGTAAAATAGATGACCAGTGCAAGTTTGATGCATGAAGCAGGGCACTCAAAGCTGGTGCTCTGGGACAACCTAGAGGGATGGGATGGGGAGGGAGGTGGGAGGGGGGTTCAGGATCGGGGGACACACGTGCACCCATGGCTGACTCATGTCGATGTATGGCAAAAACCACCACAATATTGTAATTATCCTCCAATTAAAATAAATAAATAAAAAATTTAAAAAAAAATGGTGAGGAGGAAAAGGAGTCATGAAGGAGAACTTAACAGATATTAAAACTTAGAAAGTAGCATTTTAAAAGTGATGCTAGGAAAAAATAAAAGTGATGCTAAGATTAAAAATAGATGCCTGTTGCTGAGATTTCTCTGCTGTTCTACTGATTGAAATATATATATATAAGTATTTAGATGGTCATTAGGGTGCCATTTCAAATTGGGAAAGAAAAGATAGGTTAGTCAGTAAAAGTTGGTTAATTATTTTGAGAAAACCTGAAATGAAATAACAGCTAAAACTCTGATCCCACTCATCAGAATAAACCCCAGATGGATAAAGAGCTGAATATAAAAAATGAAACTGCACATTATCTAATTCTCCCTACTTTTCTTTATATTTAAAATTTTCATAACAAAACAATTAAACTATAAAGTACTAAGAAAATAAGGTGAGAAAAGCTCAGTCATGAGATTGAGAAAAGCTGTTTTAAGAATAATATTGATGACAAGGAACCACTAAAAAAAGATGAATTTGAACACAAAAACTTCACATCAAAAATCATCTGAAAATTAAAAAGCAGAAGATAAACTCATAATGTTTTATATATTGTATTACATATGAATAGTATATAATAGTGTATTATATATGAATAGTAAACCAACTTTCTCCTTCCTTACTTCCCTCCCTCCTCCCTCCTTCCTTCCATGAACGTTTATTGAGGATCTATTATGTCAGATACCCTCTTAGTGCTAGGGTATCACTATGAACAAAACAAAGTACCTCTTCCCTGGTGGTCCAGTGGTTAAGAATCTGCCTTGCAGTGCAAAGGATGTGGGTTCAATCCCTGGTTGGAGAACTAAGATCCCACATGTCTCAGGGCATCTAAGCCTGCGTGCCACATTGAGAAAGATCCCATGAGCCATAACTAAGACCTGACACAGACAAAATTAATATGTATTGAAAAAGTCCCTGCTCTAATGGATCCTTTAGTCAGGGAAATGGATAATAAACAAAATAATTATTATATCAGATGGCAAGTGATATGCAGAAAAATAAGTGAATTTGTTCATCTGCTAGGGCTGCTGTAACAAACTCGGTGGCTTAAAACCACAGAAATTTATTCTTTAATAGTTCTAAAGGCTAGAAGTCCAAAATCAAAGTGTTGGCAGCCCCTCTGAGGGCTCCAGGGGGTGATGCTTCCTTGTCTCTTCCTGGCTTCTGGTGGTTGCCCTCAGTCCTTGGTTTGTAGACACATTACTCCAATCTCTGCCTCTATTGTTGCATGATACTGTTCCTGTGTGTTTCTATGTGTCTCTCTGTTTCTTACAAGAATACCAGTAATTGGACTTAGGGTCTACCCTAATGCAGTGTGACCTGATTTCAACTTGACTACATCTGCAAAGATTCCATTTCCGAAAAAAGTCACATTTACAGGTATAGGTGTTAGGACTTGAACATATCTTTTGAAGGAACACAATTCAACCCAGTACAGCAAGGTGGGGGAAACAGTGTTGGGGTTGGTTGCTGTGTTAAAATATGACAATCAAGGGAGTTGTCACTGATGAGGTGACAATTGAGTAGAGAGGAGGAGGTCATGAGGGTATGAGCTATGTGGGTATGGAAGGAAGAGCACAGTAATCATTCTTAATCCAAATGAAACACTTGATAATAATAGCTGACACTCATTGAACAATTTCTGTGTCTTAGGTATAGTATCTCATAATTTTTACAATCCTATAAGGTTCTATAAGATAAATCAATTATTATGTCCATATTAGAGATGAAGAAACTGAAGCTCAGGAAGGTCAAGTAATTTGTCCAAGTTTTTACATCTGATAAACCAAGAACCAAGTCCCTACCCTACTGTCTGCAGAGTCTAAGGCAATAGAAAAATGAATGTAAAAGAATTCCTAAGTGATAACTTTTTAGGAGTTCATCCTCAGTAGTAATTAGTGCAAATCAGAACAACAGGGAGGTTTTTTTGACATCAACTTTACCACCATTAAAAAGATTGAGGATAAGAGTACATCCTGTATTACTCCATTCATATGACATTCTAGACTAGATTAAACTAATCTCTGACAAGGAAAAAAAAAATCAGAGCAGTGACTGCCTTTTGAAAGGGTAGGGGCATCCCAGGTATGAAGCGGCATGAAACAACCTTCTAGGGTGATGCAAATGTTCTATATTTTGACAGGGGTTTGGGTTCCACAGGTGTGTGCATTTGTCTAAACTCATCAAAGTACATATACTTAAGATTCATTCATTTCACTACATGTTCATTTTATCTAAAAGAATTAAGTATTAAACTCTAGTTAATGACAAGCATGCTAAAGCATTTAGGGAGAGAGTTAACTGAAGCTGCAACTTACTTTGAAGTGCTTAAAAAGTTAAGATGGACTGATGGATGGATGGATGGATAGATGGCTAGACATGCAATAAAGTCAATATCAGTTCAGTTCAGTTCAGTCGCTCAGTCGTGTCCAACTCTTTGCGACCCCATGAATCGCAGCACGCCAGGCCTCCCTGTCCATCACCAACTCCCGGAGTTCACTCAGACTCACGTCCATCGAGTCAGTGATGCCATCCAGCCATCTCATCCTCTGTCGTCCCCTTCTCCTCCTGCCCCCAATCCCTCCCAGCATCAGAGTCTTTTCCAATGAGTCAACTCTTCACATGAGGTGGCCAAAGTACTGGAGTTTCAGCTTTAGCATCATTCCTTCCAAAGAACTCCCAGGGCTGATCTTCAGAATGGACTGGTTGGATCTCCTTGGAGTCCAAGGGACTCTCAAGAGTCTTCTCCAACACCACAGTTCAAAAGCATCAATTCTTCAACGCTCAGCCTTCTTCACAGTCCAATTCTCACATCCATACATGACCACAGGAAAAACCATAGCCTTGACTAGACGGACCTTTGTTGGCAAAGTAATGTCTCTGCTTTTGAATATGCTATGTAGGTTGGACATAACTTTCCTTCCAAGGAGTAAGCATATTTTAATTTCATGGCTGCAGACACCATCTGCAGTGATTTTGGAGCCCCCAAAAATAAAGTCTGACACTGTTTCCACTGTTTCCCCATCTATTTCCCGTGAAGTGATGGGACCGGATGCTATGATCCTCGTTTTCTGAATGTTGAACTTTAAGCCAACTTTTTCACTCTCCACTTTCACTTTCATCAAGAGGCTTTTTAGTTCCTCTTCACTTTCTGCCATAAGGGTGGTGTCATCTGCATATCTGAGGTTATTGATATTTCTCCCGGCAATCTTGATTCCAGCTTGTGTTTCTTCCAGTCCAGCGTTTCTCATGATGTACTCTGCATATAAGTTAAATAAGCAGGGTGACAATATACACCCTTGATGTACTCCTCTTCCTGTTTGGAACCAGTCTGTTGTTCCATGTCCAGTTCTAACTGCTGCTTCCTGACCTGCATACAGATTTCTCAAGAGGCAGGTCAGATGGTCTGGTATTCCCATCTCTTTCAGAATTTTCCACAGTTTATTGTGATCCACACAAAGGCTTTGGCATAGTCAATAAAGCAGAAATAGATGTTTTTCTGGAACTCTCTTGCTTTTTCCATCATCCAGTGGATGTTGGCAATTTGATCTCTGATTCCTCTGCCTTTTCTAAAACCAGCTTGAACATCAGGAAGTTCACGGTTCACGTATAGCCAGCTGTTAACAATAGTAGAACTTAGGTGATAAGGATGTGCATGTTCAATGTACAATTCTTTGAGCTTTTCTTCATGTTCAGGAGTTTTTACAATAAAATATTGGAAGGAGAACGTGATTGGATGAGGGAAGAATGTAGACAACTAAAATAATGGCTAATATTTACTGAGTGGTTACTATGTACCGGTCCTTGTATTGCATGCAATACATCTGTATTATCTCTGTCTTACAGATGAAGAAAATCAGGCCCATAAAGGTTAGATAACTTGCCCAAGGTGACACAGCTTGCAAGTAGGTGATATAGGCTGTGAATCCTGCCTGATTATAGTGGCCAGACTCTATATGGAATTAGTAAGTGGGAGAAAAAAATCTACTTCTGCTTTATTGACTATGCCAAAGCCTTTGAATGTGTGGATCACAACAAACTGGAAAATTCTTAAAGAGATGGGAATACCAGACCACCTGACCTGCCTCATGAGAAATCTGTATGCAGGTCAGGAAGCAACAGTTAGAACTGGACATGGAACAACAGACTGGTTCCAAATAGGAAAAGGAGTACGTCAAGGCTGTATTTTCTCACCCTGCTTATTTAACTTATATGCAGAGTATATCATGAGAAATGCTGGACTGGAAGAAACACAAGCTGGAATCAAGATTGCCGGGAGAAATATCAATAACCTCAGATATGCAGATGACACCACCCTTATGGCAGAAAGTGAAGAGGAACTCAAAAGCCTCTTGATGAAAGTGAAAGTGGAGAGTGAAAAAGTTGGCTTAAAACTCAACATTCAGAAAACTAACATCATGGCATCTGGCCCCATCACTTCATGGGAAATAGATGGGGAAACAATGGAAACAGTGAGCAACTTCATTTTTCTGGACTCCAAAATCACTGCAGATGGTGACTGTAGCCGTGAAATTATAAGACGCTTGCTCCTTGGAAGAAAAGTTATGACCAACATAGACAGCATGTTAAAAAGCAGAAACATTACTTTGCCAACAAAGGTCCATCTAGTCAAAGCTATGGACTCCATATGGATATGAGAGTTGGACTATAAGGAAAGCTGAGCACCGAAGAATTGATGCTTTTGAACTGTAGTGTTGGAGAAGACTCTTGAGAGTCCCTTGGACAGCAAGGAGATCCAACCAGTCCATCCTAAAGGAGAGATCAATCCTGAGTATTCATTGGAAAGACTGATGCTGAAGCTGAAACTCCAATACTTTGGCCACCTGATGTGAAGAACTGACTCGTTTGAAAAGACCCTGATGCTGGGAAAGATTTAAGGTGGGAGGAGAAGGGGATGACAGAGGATGAGATGGTTGGATGCCATCACCGAATCAATGAACATGAGTTTGAGTAAGTTCTGGGAGTTGGTGATGAACAGGGAAGCCTGGCATGCTGCAGTCCATGGGGTCACAGAGTCGGGCACGACTAAGTGACTGAACTGAACTGAACTGAAGTGGGAGAATCTTGCTGATAGTTTCTCTAATTAGAATGTGACTGCATCTGGAGTATCCTAACTCCAAAGTCCACACACTTTATCCCTACTTCTTGAATTTTTTTTGGAGTGGCTCCCGAAATCCTGGCAAGCACAGCTGAAATACAGAGGAACGGCAGGTAGTGGCAATAGGTAAAAGGTTGTGGGAAATGACGCGGGGCTGGTGGACGTGATGGAGAAAGACAACAAGATCACTTTTGTACAAGTGAGTTTAGGAGGTTTTTGGGACATCCAGGGAGAGATGGGGAGAGCGGGACTAGAGCAGAGGACACAGATCTGGCTCTGCCCATCCATTAAAGCCTTAGCAATGAGGAGAGCAGAGAGTGCTGAGGACAGTCATTTAAAGAGCTGATGAAAAAAGAGCATGCAGCCAAGCTGAGGGCCGAAGAAAAAGCAGAGCAAAGTGGTGTCATAAAGATCAACATTTGCTGTGTATCCCAATTTCACACCATTTTCACTTAAGAACATCTGGTCTTGTGTTGGATAATACCCAAACAGCTTTATGTAGCCTGTCTTCTATAGGAACATATGAGAAAATATCCTCATGACTTATATTCACCATATTTTTTTTAACAAGACAAAGGAAAAGCAAGTTCACTTCAGGAACCATAACATTGTTTCATGGTGAAGTGCAGGTTCTTTCATATTCCAGTAATTCCTCTTTTTCTCCAAGAATTTTTCCAGCCATAGATTACTTTGACTATAAGCCAGAACACTTTGAATGCTTTAGAAGAAAAAGTATCAAATGGCATCTGTTTTACAGTGACTTCTGTTCTTTTGTTGCTTTGAGTAATTTATGTAGAATTGTGCTTAAAGGACAATCCTATTTAGACACTATGTTGGAGGTCCGGGATGGTTTTTCAATTGACTTGTTGGAAGCAATTATAATGACTATCTATAATATTGGTTTTTAAAGTGTATCAAATTTGATTTTAGTACGGTCATTTGACAAAAGCTTAAGCATCTCTAATTTGCTTAAATTGCTTTGGCTACCAAACCGGGGATATTACTAGCGCTATTTCTAGGAGCTGCTCAAAAGCATCAACTTGGGAAACACTGTTACAGCCATTGCTTCTAATTTATTTCAAGCATACTCCATGGTTTCTGCATTGAATAATTTGAAAACAGCCATAGTTTAACTTAATGCATAAGTACGCTATTTTAATTTTGACAGGGCTCTTAAATTTTAGGTTGGAGACTGACTGTATTGAAAACAATTGGAAATAAGTATACCTGTTTTGGGCTTCCCAGGTGGCGCTAGTGGTAAAGAACCCGTCTGCCAGTGCAAGAGATGTAAGAGACACGGGTTTGATCCCTGGGTCTGGAAGATCCCCTGGAAGAGAGCATGGCAATCCAGTCTGGTATTCTTGCCTAGAGAATCCCATGGACAGAGGAGACTGGCATGCTACAGTCCATGAGGCTGCAAAAAGTTGGACACAACTGAAGCGACTTAGCACAGCACAGCAGCATACTTGTTTAAGGGTAAAAGCATATCATCAGTAATTTTTCTAAAGATGAAAACTTCATAATTTCCCCAGGGTTTTAGGTCCTGATTTGTGTTATACCATGGTTGATTCAGACAAAATTTAAGTTAGAGATTTATCTTCTTTAATATTGATAATTGGAAGCAGTATTTGAATAAACAGCAATTCTTTCTTGAATATGAAAAATATCTTAAATCAGAAACCAAGAACATTGTTTTTGCTTTGTCAGGTTGAGCAGCTTTCACCTCCTTTCTTCCTGGCCCAACAGTGTGATCTTCCCCACATTTCAGGCTGTAACTGAAACATGGTTTAAACTTTTACTTGTGGGTACATTATTAACAATGAGCACTTCTTTAAAAAAGTTTGACTACTTTGGTGGTGGTGGGGTGTGTGTGTGTGTGTGTGTGTGTGTGTGTGTGTGTTTAGCACTGTGTTCTTAAAGTGTGGTCAAGTGAGGTTCTACCAAGTGACCTTCAGGGGACTGGCCTATTGTATAATAATCTCCATCTTAGCTCTAAGTACAGATTCTGTAAGATAGTGAGTGTCAGCCGCAAATCATCACATCATTCTTGACAAAACCAACATCACTCTGTCAATTAGTGTGTGTATGTCTTGTGATGGGATGACCAGTCAGTAGGGGTTTTAGCTCTGCTGAATTGATTTTTTAATCATCACCCTAGGCAAGGACTAGTCTAAGCAAGAAAGTAATGGCAAAGCCACTATTGAATTCTGGTCTGAGCTTGCTAGTAAATTTGCTATGTGCCCTTGGGCATCAAAATTAAACTCTGCTAGTCCTTCACCTGTAAGGTGAGAACCACAGCCTCCTTTCCCTATTAAAGGTTTGTTTCACCCTACAGAGAAATCAAGGAGCCAGATCCTTGGGTAGTACAAGGATCCAGTAGTGGATATCTCCCATAACTTTTTGTTGAAGGTTAAGTCAGTGATAGGGAAGTCTGGCTGGAGACAGTTTGGAAAATTACAGGACATTAATTCATTGATTGGACAGCTGATTATTTATTTATTTATTTTTGGCTGCACAGCATACAAGATCCTAGTTCTCTGGCCAAGGATGGAAGCCACAGTCCCCTGCATTAGAAGCATGGAGTCTCAACCACCGGACCACCAAGGAAGTCTCAGACAGCTGGTTATTTTAGAGGAAGGATTATCCAGACTTCATGATGGGGAAACCCTAAATTGAAAGCGTCTAGATTCAATCCTAAAGTGTAAGTGCATATTATTTTTGCTTATTTCCGGATGTCTTGGTTTGTCCACTGAAATCCTGACTGTTGAACTAGATAGGTAAATACCTGCCAAAGCAGATTGTGTGATCTTAAGCAATTTTCAGGATGGAAAATATCAATTGCTCAAGCTAGAAGGGAAAAGGAATGAACATTCATAGGGTGCTTACTATGTGCTGGTTGTTTTATACATATTATCTCACTGGATCATCACAAGAATCCTGGGAAGTAGGAGTTACACCCATTGAGATTCAGAGCAGTTACCTGTTGTATTTTTTTAGCTTACTGTAATTTTGGCCAAGGTCACAAATCTATTAAAATAATAAAAAATTAAATACTGCCTTTTTTTTTTGCTTTTCAATTTTTATTTATTTAATTTTTGATATTTTATTTTATTGAAGCATAGTTAACCTACAATGTTGTGTTAGTTTCTGGTGTATAGCAAAGTGATTCAGTTATACATATATATGTATTATTTTTCATGATCTTTTACATTATGGTTTGTTACAGGTTATTGAATATAATTCCCTGTGCTATATAGTAGGGCCTTGTTGCTTACCTATTCTACATGTACTAGTTTGCATCTACCGATCCTAAACTCCCAGTCCATCCCTCCTCCAACCCCTCTTGGCAGCTACAAGTCTGTTCTCTATGTTTGTGAATCTGTTTCTATTTCATAGATAAGTTCATTTTAGATTCCGCGTATAAGTGATATCATATGGTATTTGTCTTTCTCTATCAACTTACTTCACTTTGTATGATAATCGCTAGGTCCATCCGTGTTGTTGCAAATGGCATTATTCCACTCCTTTTTGTGGTTGAGTAGTAGTCTCCTGTCTATCTATACCATTTCTTTAACCATTCAGCTGTTGATGGACACTTAGGTTGTTTCTTGTCTGGCCTATTGTAAATAGTGTTGCCACGAACACAGGGGTGCACATATCTTTTCAAATTATAGTTTTGTCTGGATTTATGCCCAGGAGTGGGATTGCTGGATCATGTGGCAACTCTATTTTTAGTTTCTTTTTTCTTTTTGGCCATGCCTCATGGCTTGTGAGATCTTAGTCCCTCAACTAGGGATTGAATCCACTCCCTTGGCAGTGAAAGCTCAAAGTTCTTACCATGGACCCCCAGGGAATTCTTTATTTTTAGTTTTTTAAGGAATCTCCAAACTGTTTTCCATAGTGGCTGCACCAGTTCACATTCCTACCAACAGTGTAGGAGGCTTCCCTTTTCTCCACACTCTCTCCAGAGTTTGTTTGTGGACTTTCTAATAATGGCTATTCTGACTGGTGTGAGCTGGTACCTCATTGTAGTTTTGATTTGCATTAAATGCCACTTGAGAGAAACTTTACTTGATATTCTGTGAAAAGTAAACTTGCCTCTACCCCCATCTCCACACACTATTTCTATCACAGTGTTTACCGTGTGATGCTTATCCAAATTTATAGTATTTGCTTATTTGCTCATTCCTTGCCTATTTTCCCAACTAGAAGGTAAACTTTGTAAGGGCTGGGACAACCCAATATCAGTCTTGTTCATCTCTCTGTCTCCAGTGCCTGACTTGGTGACTGACACAGAGTGGACACTCCATAAACATTGCTTTAGTGAATGAATGAATGAAAAATCTTGTCTTACACAGAACTCTTTTTTTCTTTCTACAACATAGCACTGACTCATATGTTTAGAAATGGAAAAGTTGAGACTCAGAGCTGTTGAATAACTTGTCCAGGAGATCTGATATAGGTCAGACCATGAAAGCTGATTGTGGTCCAAAGACCTAGGATTATATTAATCACAGTATCAACTCACACTGGTCTGAAGTTGCATGTTTGGTTTGCTCTAGAACCATCAAACGGAGAAGGCAATGTCACCCCACTCCAGTACGCTTGCCTGGCAAATCCTATGGACAGAGGAGCCTGGTAGGCTGCAGTCCATGGGGTCGCTAAGAGTCGGACACGACTGAGTGACTTCACTTTCATGTTTCTCTTTCATGCATTGGAGAAGGAAATGGCAGCCCACTCCAGTGTTCTTGCCTGGAGAATCCCAGGGATGGGGGAGCCTGGTGGGCTGCCGTCTATGGGGTAGCACAGAGTCGGACACGACTGAGGCGACTTAGCAGCAGTAGCAGCAGAACCATCAAATACTCAGTACAAAGGGTGTGGGATCAAGGACATAAGTGAGGGAGTGGATACAGTTTCCAATGACCCTGTTTCTTGCACAGGTCTGGTGGTCAAGGCAGTCCTCCAAGGGTGAGAAAGGGAAGAGCCCTGGAGCCAGGCTTGCAACCTTCTGTAACACTGTGCTGGGAGTAGCCACATCCTTCCTCAAGGGGCTTCCCACTACAGCAGGCAATTCTTGGCTGCATTATTGGTGCCATGCTGAAGCCTTCTCTGTCCTACTGGGTTTTGGGGCTCCCCAAATGTGACAGCTGGTTAGTGGCAGAGCAAATTCAGCTCTCTTGGCTGAAAGCCAGACTCATGTCACAGTGCATACTGATATAGTTTGCTATTACTGCCCAACATAGTAGGAGATGATGTGATCATTATCTGGTAAATATCCACATAGGAGAAGAAAGGAAGAGTGGGTTTAGGGGCTGCAAGAGTAAAGTCAGAATCATGAGGTTATGGTCCAGAAATGACCCAGAGTGGAAGAAAGTGTGTGACCTTGGGGAATTTACTTAACCTCTCTGTGACCCAGTATCCTTATCTATACAAGGAGAATATGGGACAGTTTTTAACACCCTTAGTTTCAGTTCATTTTTCCATTAAGTGGAGATAATGAGGGCTAATGTGAGGTTTTCATGAATAATAAGACATAAAAATTTAGCAAATTCTTGCTCCATAGCAAGCACCCAATAAATGTTAGTTGTTGCTATGAATACTAAAAAATGAAAAGGAGTGATTGATGAAAATTAAATGAGTTAATATCTGTAAAGCACTTAGAATAGTGTCTGACACATAGTAAACTATATATTTGAACCTGTTAAATAAGACAAATAAAAATGAAATAGGATACCAAAAAAGAGAGTTTTGGGTAAAGTGGTTTAATCTATTTTGATACCTTTTATCATTTTGGGTCCTTAAATGTCAACTGGGATTTTTCCCTCAATGGCAATATATCTCTGATTTTTATCATTTTCTTCGTAGGTTTCCAAAATCAACTTTATAGGAACATACTTTATAGTCAGCTTTGTTAAAAACAAAGCAATTTCTCCTGACTCTCACACCAGAAAGATTCAAAGAGGCCCAGGGAGCCCAGGGGTTAAATGTCAGAAAATCTTTCAAGAGAACAAGGAAAAGCTAGAATTATATGTTTCAACAGGTGTTTTATGATGGAAACTCATTAAACTATATGAACATGTGAAAATAATACCCTGCACTTGTAGGACACTTTTCACTATTTCCTTCAACGTGCCTTCATGTCTAGTATTTCAGTTGTCCTTGTAAGGTCTGCATGTGGTAGGGAGAGCAGGTATTCTCATTTGACATAAGAAGAAACTGAATCCAGAAACTCAACCAACGTTTATTGAGTCCTTACAATGTGTGAGGCATTTGTGATACAAAGATGGATAAAACATAGTTGTTCTTGTTCAGCTGCTCAGTCATGTCTGACTCTTTGCAACCCCATGAACTGCAGCACGCCAGGCTTCCCTGTCCTTTACCATCTCCCAGAGTTTGCTCAAACTCATGTCTTTTGAGTCAGTGATGCCATCTAACCATCTCATCCTCTGTCATCCCCTTTTCCTCCTGCCTTCAATCTTTCCCAGCATCAGGGTCTTTTCTTATGAGTTAGTTCTTCACATCAGGTGGCCAAAGTATTGGAGTTTCAGCTTCAGCATCAGTTATTCCAATGAATATTCAGGACTGATTTCCTTTAGGATGGACTGGTCGAATCTCCTTGCAGTCCAAGGGACTCTCAAGAGTCTTTTCCAACATCACAGTTCAGAAGCATCAATTCTTTGGCGCTCAGCCTTCTTTATGGTCCAACTCTCACATCCATACATGACTACTGGAAAAACATAGTACCTGCCTTTAATTAAACCAACTCTTGAAATAGAGTATGTTAAAATGCTATCATGGGGTATAGGAGGGGTGTGGTGATCAACTGGTATGTGTGTGTGTTTGTGTGTGTACATGCGTGTGCACACGTGCATCTAAGGAGGAGAGAATCAGAGCAGGCTGCACAGAGGTGCTCCTTGAGTTGGGTTATAACACTGGTGTGCTGGTAAATACTTTACAATTGGCTCTCTAGGGAAAACCAAGTCTTGACTTGTGGCATTTGCTGATTTCTGTGCTGTAAATACTTCCACCCACTTTAAGCTATCAGTGTGAAGTCCATGAGTGCAGAGCTGGGAAGAGATGTACTGTAGCACATATTTATAGACTATTTCCACCACATAGATGCAATGGATGGAGATAGCATCACAAACACAGATAACAATAAAGTGTGGAAAAATAATTAGGAAGTGATGAGTTTTGAGTATTTATTACCTTTACTTTTAATATAGTTTACTTAATTGGAAATTTATTTAATTAAACTTTGAGTAATGGCTGTGTTTAAAAACCAGTTCACAAAATTACTGTTTAACAATCAGCTCTCTTGAGCCTGTGATCTGGTTCCAGCACACCACTGGTAAAGCATAAGTTGCTAGGTAAAAGCAGGGAAGGGACATTTCAAGTAGGGAGACACGTTTGTCAAGGTAGCAAGCATATGAAGCAGCATGGTGCTTTTACCAAACTGGTGAGTCTTCTTAGAAGTTGATTTTATGTGATGCTAATGAATTTTAAGCTTCAGGGTTCCTCACTTGCAGGGCCTGCCCCCCACCCCGTCCCAGAGTCTCCTACCTAATTTTGTATTCTTTTTCTTAAAGAGACCTCATTAGTGGTATACACTTCAGATGCTGAATCACTGAATCCCTGAGTGCCCTGTTTAAGAAAGAACAGAGCCAGAGATGAGGTTGTTGAGGATAATAGAGAATCTTTTACGTCACATAAAAAGTGGCCTTAATCTTTTAGGCACTAAGGGAAGTTATCTGCTCTGACTTGTGCTTTGTTAGCACATCTCTGGCTGTATGTGGACAATGGGTGGAGGAGTCCAAACAAGAATGCTGTCCAGGTGGTTTGGACTAGAGAGGTGGTGGTGGAGATAGAGGGAGGTGGATGGATTCAAAGGTATTATGAGGTAAAATCAGCAGGACTTGGTAATGGAGGAGATTATATTACATGGGGAGAGGTCTTGAGGAAGAAGAGATGAGCATAACTCTCAGGTTTCTGGTTTAGGTAACATGGTGAATAGTGGTTCCACTGAGCAGGACAGAGCCTTGTAAGTACGGCATAGAAAATTCCAAAATTATCAAAGGGCACTCATGAATGGAGGATGGGATTTTCAGTCAGCCAGACTTAGGCTCAAATCCCAGCCCTGACAATTGTAGCAGACTTAGAAACTGGGCAAGTTGTGTAAACAGAGCCTCAGTTATATCATCTCTAAAATTTGAGTGTTCTTATGTAAATTAAGTTTGTAAAATAAGGCTCAATACATTGGAAGAAGACTAAATATGAGGTGGGTAGGAGAATGAGCTGGACAAATCTGTTGTGTTGGATCTGAAGGGCTTGTGGGATAGCCAAGTAGAGAGGTCCAGTATGGCGACAGAGTCCTGGAGATATGACTATTTTAAAGGGCAGTTGAAGAAAGAAGGTTCAGTAAAAGAGACTGTAAATGAGTGACCATGAGGACAGAAAGAGGACGAGGATATAGTGATGTCATGGAAATCACTGCTGAACCTCTTAGCACCACAGCCTCACAGTAAATTGGCTTCAACTCTGCCTACTTCCAACCTCTACCCCCACCCTCCCTTTGCACTATCTTTTTTTCCCAAATCCTGATCTTTACCATTGAATCTAGTATCCGTGGTCCATCTATTCAACATCTGTCATGCCATACTACTACCTCCCTCGTCCTTGTCCTGGTACAATACTCATTATACAAAATCCCAACTGTGGCCTAATACAACAGCTCTCCTTTCTCTGCTCCTGCACCTGGCTGGCTGGACACTGCCAGAGAACATGACATGCCCAAGTGGGGATTGATGACTTCATGATCTCCGAGGAGTTCACAATGCTGCTATTTTACTGTCCATATTCTGATTCTCCAATTTTCTTACAGCACTAGCTTGTGAGAATGTTAGGGAACTGTTAACCAAAACTATCCACCTTGACAAGGCATGATGATAACCACTTGTATGAGTTGTCTCAAAATAGGAGGTCCCAATAAGGAGCATGGTGCTGTTAACACCATGGTGCTGTTAATTTTTGTTAACACCAAAAATTAATTGGGAGAATTTGGGAGGGGCCTAAAAGAGGGAAGAGACTCCAGCCCATAATATGTCTTCTAAAACTGACTGGAAGTATTCGGGAGGGGTCAAAAGGAGGCAGGAGATGCCAGCCCATAATATTGTCCTGCCAACCTCCCAGAATCCTTTTCACTGGAATCCATCTTGGCTGCGAGATGTACGCACCACCAGGAAGGACCCTGAGTCAGACCAAATATGGGCACAAGCATGATGACTGACCAGAGACAACTGGGAAACTAACCCCATTACAATAAAACCTGAGACTGTGAGGCACGTGGCAGAGCAGTTCTCCTGGGTTCCCTTACCCTGCTGCTCCCCATCCAGGTGCCCCTTCTCAATAAAGTCTCTTGCTTTGTCAACACACGTGTCTCCTCAGACAATTCATTTCTGAATGTTAGACAAGAGCCCACTCTCAGGCCCTGGAAGGGGTGCCCCTTTCTGCAACAAAAACAGCTGAATTTTCCTGTAACCTCTAAGAAGGGCACTGAAGTTATCTGAGAAAAAGAGGAAGCTGGCAGATTGGAAGAAGGCTGCCAGTCACGACTGTATGCATTCAGGGCATGATCGTTAGGCTGGGAAAAATATGAGCCTGGGCTTATCTCAGTGGAGCAATGTGGAGGAGGGACATTAGCCCAGATCCAATGGAATAATGCTGATTTACCTTGAAGCCATTGAAGTTTCAGCTTCAGGGCCCCTCATTTGCACAGACAAATTCCAAGGCCTGTACTTAATATTTATTCACAAT
The DNA here is from genome assembly GCF_003369695.1 of Bos indicus x Bos taurus. Taxonomy (NCBI): domain Eukaryota; kingdom Metazoa; phylum Chordata; class Mammalia; order Artiodactyla; family Bovidae; genus Bos; species Bos indicus x Bos taurus. Next base: position 127,947,488 of record NC_040105.1, read on the forward strand.
TCTTTTAAAAAAACTCTCCAGGGATTTCCCTGGCTGTCCAGTGGTTAAGACTCACTCCATGCTTCCAATGCAGGCGGCATGGGTTTGATCCCTGGTCAGGTAACTAAGATCCTGCATGCCACACAGCATGGCCAAAAAAGAAAAAAAGCCTCTCCAAATTGTGTAAATAGGGTCCCATCAACCTGAATCCACCTCTGATCTAAGTGTTTCCAGGGTGAATAGCTGCTTCTTACAGTAGCCGCTGGGCTTCCTTGGTGGCTCAGATGGTAAAGAATCTGCTTGCAATGCAAGGGATCTGGGTTCGATCCTTGGATGGGGAAGATCTTCTGGAGAAGAAGGGAATAGCAACCCAAATGCTGTACTCTTGCCTGGAAAATTCTATGGACAAAGGAGCCTGATGGGCTACAGTCCATTGGGTCACAAAGAGTCAGACATGACTGAGTGACTAACACTTTCAGTTTTTCAATGCAGCCTCTGGGCTGTTCAAGCCTGCTAGAACTGAGATGCCAGCCCAGGAAGGAGGATGAAGGAAAAATCCTCAACTGATGAAGTTTTATTTATTTAAGTGATATTTTTAGGCAAAATATGTAAATTGTAGATCATCTTCAATTCAATAGGCATTGCCTGTCCCTTCTCTGGCGGATCTTCCCAACCCAAGAATTGAACTGGGGTCTCCTGCATTGCAGGCTGAGCTACCAGGGAATCCCCAAAGAATATATAAGTCTCCTTCTCACCATCCCATTCTTTCTCAAGGCATATCCACTTGTTACTAGTTTCTTGTGTATTCTTTTTAGAGATAGATGCATACATACAAATAAGCATGTATATTCTTTGATTTGGCTTCTCCTTTTCCACATACATTTATAGCATGCTATACCCAGTGTTCTTCAACATGTTTTTTCACTTTGTAATATGTTTTAGAGTTCATTCCACGTCAATCCAAAGAGAGCTACCTAATTCTTTTTAGTAGTTGTAGGCTGTTCCATTGTGGAAATGAACCATAATTTGTTTTATGAATCCCTTATGCTGGAGATTTTGTTTGTTTTCAATGTTTTGCTATTGTTATCACAAACAATATAGACAGAACTGAAATCTGATTATAACTTGAGATAGAGACTGAACTCATTGAAATAATAATCAAGTCACTTTTTTTTTGGCTATGCTGTGCAACTTGCTGGATCTTAGTTCCCAGGGAACTAAGGAATAGAACCTGTGCCCCCTGCAGTGGAAGTGCGGCATCTTAACCACTGGACCACCAGGGAGTTCTCTAAAGTCACTTGTGCAAACTGAGCACAAACTTAAAACTTGTACTCTTTATAATACTGACCTTTAAGTATTACAATTATTAAGTTAGATATATTTATAAAGCACTTAGTATCTAGAATGTGCTCAGCCAATGTTAGTTCTTGTCCCCTTCCTTAGGGCTCAAAGAATGAGAAGTGTCTGTTCCTAACCAGAGCCCATCCCTCCTTCTGTATCCCAGGTCCCCATCCCTTCCATGCCCTCATTAACCTTATCTGTCAACTGGGTCTGCTATCTCCCTTTCTACTGACTCCTTTCTCTAGCTATAAGCATTATCTTCTCTCCCCCATCCTAAAGAAAACCACCCTTTGTATTTCTTAGGATTAGACCCTGCTGTGAGTAACAGAAAAACCCAACCTAACAATGGCTTAAACAAAATTGAAGTTTCTTTCTCATGTGAAGGGTGTGAGGAGGGCAATCCAAGGTTGATGTGGTGATTATATAGTTATCCGGGACTCGAGTTTCTTCCAGCTTTCTGCTCTGCCATTCCCAGAGTGTGGCTCTCTTCCTCAGGGACCAAGAGGAGGTGCCAACCATTGTATCAATATTCCAAGCAGTAAGAAGGAGGAAGGGGTAGGAAGAGGCAAGGGGCACACATCAATGACCTTTTCAGGGAAATATGCAAAATTCTACCACACATTTCTGCTTATATCCCACTGGCCACGTAGAGTTTCAAGAGAGTCAGGAAATATAGACTTTATTCCAATTTAGATGATCATGTGCCCAGTGGAAGCCAGTCTTTTAGAGGGGACAATGAATATTGGTTAGGGAACTAGCAATCTCTGTAACATCTTCCCTCAGCCCTCCTTTCTTCCTTCCCGCCGCCCATTTTTTCATGGCTCATACTCATCTTCTCCATGTACTCCCCCTTCAGTTGTTTTTTAGCTTTTTGGAAACAAGTTTGCTCTTGAATGTGCTTTTCCAAGGTCACTATTTGTTTACCAGCTCAGTTCAGTTCAGTTCAGTCGCTCAGCCATGTCTGACTCTTTGCAACCCCATGGACTGCAGCATGCCAGGCTTCCCTGTCCATCATGAACTCCTGGAGCTTGCTCAAACTCATGTTCATCAAGTCGGTGATGCCATCCAACCATCTCATCCTCTGTCATCCCTTTCTCCTCCTGCCTTCAATCTTTCCCAGCATCAGGGTCTTTTCCAATGAGTCAGTTCTTTGCATCAGGTGGCCAAAGTATTGGAGTTTCAGTTTCAACATCAGTCCTTCCAATGAATATTCAGGACTGATTTCCTTTAGGATGGTCTGGTTGGATCTCATTGCAGTCCAAGGGACTCTCAAGAGTCTTCTCCAACACCACAGTTCAAAAGTATCAATTCTTGGGTGCTCAGCAGTCTTTATGGTTCAACTCTCACATCCATATGTGACTCCTGGAAAAACCATAGCTTTGACTAGATGGACCTTTGTTGGCAAAGTAACGTCTCTGCTTTTTAATATGCTGTCTAGGTTGGTCACAGCTTTTCTTATTTGTTCATAAGTTTATGTATTAATAACTTATTCAATAGACATTTATTGATGCCTAGTACACATCATGGAGAAGGCAATGGCAACCCACTCCAGTACTCTTGCCTGGAAACTCCCGTGGATGGAGGAGCCTGGTAGGCTGCAGTCCATGGGGCAGACACGACTGAGCGACTTCACTTTCACTTTTCACTTTCATGCATTGGAGAAGGAAATGGCAACCCACTCCAGCGTTCTTGCCTGGAGAATCCCAGGGATGGGGGAGCCTGGTGGGCTGCCATCTATGGGGTCGCATAGAGTCGGACACGACTGAAGTGACTTAGCAGCAGCAGCAGCAGTACACATCAGGTACTGGGCTAAATATCGGTGATATAGAGATAAATAGATCAAAGTTGTCTTTGCCTTATAGGACTCTCATGGTTTCATGAAAGGAACAGGAAATAAACAGAATGATTAAAATACAGACTAGTATGTGACATGATAAGGAAGGCATGAGAACATCTGGAAGCACAAAGGCAGCTAGGATGGTGAAAGTAAAGAAAATATTAGAAAATGACACTTAAACTTGCTATCTAAAGATAAGCAGTAGTAAGTAGATGAAGAAGTCAAGGGCTTCTTGGAAGAGAGTGTCACGGGCAAGGACATATAGCATTCTTAGAATTGCAGGTAGGCTAAAATGGTTAGAGTGAGGCTTCACAGGAGGCAGTGAGGAAAGGAGATCAGCTGGAGATAGAGTACAAAGGCCTTGATGTATATGTAATGCCTCCAAGCTCAGTGGGCTTTGTACACATGTTTATGGAGCCCTGTCTTTAACTTTCTCCTAGGTGTAAGGTGCAATGTGGAAAGCTGATGAGCAGAAAGACCTGATTAGATTTCTGTTTGGATAGATGACTGTAGCTACTTGATGGAGGGTGGAGAGTAGGACAAGATTAGAAGAAATGAGATCAACTAGGAGTCTACAATTCTAGCCCAAGTGAGAGACAATGCTCACTTGGACTGAGAGAGAGAAAATTTGATGAGTTTGAAAGATATTTAGAGGGGAGAAGGGTAGGATTCAGTGACTAGGTTGCTGCATGAGTACAGGAAGAGTCAAGAATGATTTTTGGCTTGGGCATGTAGGTTGATGATGGTGCCAGTACTGAGTAGGGGGAGGCTAAGAGGAAGAGTTTGGGTTGGGAGGATAATTAAGAATTCCAATTTGGTCATGTTAAAAGTTTGAGATGCCTAAGAGACCAATAAGCAGGTAAGTTAGGTAGCTAGTCACTTATGGAAGACTAGAACTAGCAATGTCTAAAATACATGGCCAGAGATATAATTTTGGGCAACATTGGGATCTGGAAACTGCATTCCTCGGTCATTCACAAGATCTCCTTAGAAGAATGCAGATTAAAAAAAGAAGAGAGCATAAGACCAAATCGTTTGGATCTTCAATATCTAATTGTTTGATAGGAGAAGATGAACCTGAGAGGGATCAGCCAGAGAAAAATAATGAGACTATAGTTTCATGGAGGCCAAGAGAAAGAGCTCAAATGAAGAGACTGCTAAAAGAAGAAGGAAAGAGTTTCCAGTGTTGAATGTGTGGAAGATGATAACTAAAAGCATATCTGGTAGACTTGAAGTGATGTAGATCATTTGTGACCCTAATGAGAGATGGTTTGATAGAGTTATGGGGAAGGAGGGTTGATTAGTTGAGTGGAGAAGTGAGTAGAGGGTGAAAAATGGAGACTTTTGGTATAGATAACACTTTAAATAAATTTGGCTTATGATTGGGAAGATAGGAAGGAAATGGAAGGATTCAGTGGAAAGGAAGCCATTGCATCTATTTAGAAGGAAAAGATAGTTGAGAGTGTAAGTTTCCTGAGAAAGCAGGAGGGGTGAGGTCAGTGGTTCTCAGGTGTGGTCCCTTGACCACTATCACTTGGAGCTGCTTAGAAAAGCAGATTCTTATGCCTCATTTCAGACTACCTGAATCAGAAACTTGGGGTACAGCTGTATTTTAACAAGTTGTGGTTTAGAGTTCTGTATTTTAACAAGCCTTCCAGGGAATTCTGATGTGCACTCAAGTTTGAGGTTCACTGTACCATAGATAAAAGGGAGAATATCTCCTTCACTGTTACAGGAGAGAATGAGAATCAGAAAAAATACAGATGTGGACAGATGCATCAGTTTGGTTTGGGGAAGTTCATTCATTCAACAAATATATAACATGTTCCAGGCACTAAGGATACAGACCAACAAATTCCTGACTTCATGCAATTTACTTTCTAGTAGCAGGAGACATTGGAGAAGGCAATGGCACCCCACTCCAGTACTCTTGCCTGGAAAATCCCATGGACAGAGGAGCCTGGTGGGCTGCAGTCCATGGGGTCGCTAAGAGTCGGACACGACTGAGTGACTTCACTTTCACTTTTCACTTTCATGCATTGGAGAAGGAAATGGCAACCCACTCCAGTGTTCTTGCCTGAAGAATCCCAGAGACGGGGGAGCCTGGTGGTCTGCCGTCTATGGGGTTGCACAGAGTCGGACACAACTGAAGCGACTTAGCAGCAGCAGCAGCAGCAGGAGACATGGGCTTCCCAGGTGGCACTAGTGGTAAAGAACCTGCTTGCCAGTGCAGGAGATGCGAAAGATGCGGGTTTGATCCCTGGGTCGGGAAGATTCCCTGGAGGAGGGCATGGAAACCCACTCCAGTATTCTTGCCTGGGATCCCATCAACAGAGAAGCCAGGTGGGCTACAGTCCATGGGGTCACAAAGAGACAGACATGACTGAAGTGACTTAGCACACACGCATGCAACTGGAAACACAATAAGCTAATAAAGAAATCTATCATAATAAGGACTTCAGATATTCTGAGTGAGCAGGGAAGTCATTACTAGAATGTAAGTTCCATGAAGGTAGGAATTTTTATCTGTTTTGTTCAGTGCTGTGTCTCATGGCCTTGAAGGGTACATTGATTATGTTTGTTGAATGAAAAAATTACAGAGTTTTGAACTGACATGATTTGGTTTACGTTTTTTAAACTCTCACTATATTGAGAATTGACATTTGAGATCAACAGTGGGAGCAATGACACCAGTTAGAGGCAGCTGAAATATACCAAGCAAGAGTTGATCATGGGGGTTAGTACACAGTGCTAGTGGTGGAAATGGTAAGAAGTAGTCAGTTTCTGAATATATTTAGAGTGGAGGCAGCAGGATTTTCTGACATACTAGATGTAGGATTGGAGAAAAAGGAGAGTCAGTGATAACTGGACAGGTTTAGGCCTGATAAGCTTGAAGGTTGGAGTTGCCATTGGCTAGGAGAGGCAGGCCTATCGGACACGTGTGGTGGAGCGGGGGCAGTGCAAGAATGAACACTAGGAGCAGAGGTAGGTTAACTGTAAAGCTAGCGAAGCTTAGGTCTCTCATTTGCTCTGGCTCTAGCAATATGTTAAGAAGTATTTTTAAGTTCTTCTTCCTAAGGAAGGAACTCTACATTGTATCAGTTTCAGGAACCAAACATTTGTATTTACCCAGATCAGAAGTTACATTTTGGAAACATTAAGGTTGAGATGTCTATTAGACATCTATTATGAAGCTGTATACAGTCAACAAAAACAAGACCAGGAGCTGACTGTGGCTCAGATCATGAACTCCTTATTACCAATTCAGACTTAAATTGAAGAAAGTAGGGAAAACCACTAGACCAATCAGGTATGACCTAAATCAAATCCCTTATGATTATACAGTGGAAGTGAGAAATAGATTTAAGGGCCTAGATCTGATAGAGAGAGTGCCTGATGAACTATGGAATGAGGATAGTGACATTGTACAGGAGACAGGGATCAAGACCATCCCCATGGAAAAGAAATGCAAAAAAGCAAAATGGCTGTCTGAGGAAGCCTTACAAATAGCTGTGAAAAGAAGAGAAGCGAAAAGCAAAGGAGAAAAGGAAAGATATAAGCATCTGAATGCAGAGTTCCAAAGAATAGCAAGAAGAGATAAGAAAGCCTTCTTCGGCGATCAATGCAAAGAAATAGAGGAAAACAACAGAATGGGAAAGACTAGAGATCTCTTCAAGAAAATTAGAGCTACCAAGGGAACATTTCATGCAAAGATGGGCTCTATAAAGCACAGAAATGGTATGGACCTAAGAGAAGAAGAAGATATTAAGAAGAGGTGGCAAGAATCCACAGAAGAACTCTACAAAAAAGATCTTCACGACCCAGATAATCACGATGGTGTGATCACTGACCTAGAGCCAGACATCCTGGAATGTGAAGTCAAGTGGGCCTTAGAAAGCATCACTATGAACAAAGCTAGTGGAGGTGATGGAATTCCAGTTGAGCTATTCCAAATCCTGAAAGATGATGCTGTGAAAGTGCTGCACTCAATATGCCAGCAAATTTGGAAAACTCAGCAGTGGCCACAGGACTGGAAAAGGTCAGTTTTCATTCCAATCCCAAAGAAAGGCAATGCCAAAGAATGCTCAAACTACCACACAATTGCACTCATCTCACATGCTAGTAAAATAATGCTCAAAATTCTTCAAGCCAGGCTTCAGCAATATGTGAACCGTGAACTTCCTGATGTTCAAGCTGGTTTTAGAAAAGGCAGAGGAACCAGAGATCAAATTGCCAACATCTACTGGATCATGGAAAAAGCAAGAGAGTTCCAGAAAAACATCTATTTCTGCTGTATTGACTATGCCAAAGCCTTTGACTGTGTGGATCACAATAAACTGTGGCAAATTCTGAAAGAGATGGGAATACCAGACCACCTGACCTGCCTCTTGAGCAATCTGTATGCAGGCCAGGAAGCAATAGTTAGAACTGGACATGGAAAAAAAAAAAAAAAAAAGAACTGGACATGGAACAACAGACTGGTTCCAAATAGGAAAAGGAGTATATCAAGGCTGTATATTGTCACCCTGCTTATTTAACTTATATGCAGAGTACATCATGAGAAATGCTGGGCTGGAAGAATCACAAGCTGGAATCAAGATTGCCGGGAGAAATATCAATAACCTCAGATATGCAGATGACACCACCCTTATGGCAGAAAGTGAAGAGGAACTAAAAAGCCTCTTGATGAAAGTGAAAGTGGAGAGTGAAAAAGTTGGCTTAAAGCTCAACATTCAGAAAACGAAGATCATGGCATCCGGTCCCATCACTTCATGGGAAATAGATGGGGAAACAGTGGAAACAGTGTCAGACTTTATTTTGGGGGGCTCCAAAATCACTGCAGATGGTGACTGCAGCCATGAAATTAAAAGACGCTTACTCCTTGGAAGGAAAGTTATGTCCAACCTAGATAGCATATTGAAAAGCAGAGACATCACTTTGCCAACAAAGGTCCATCTGGTCAAGGCTATGGTTTTTCCTGTGTTCATGTATGGATGTGAGAGTTGGACTGTGAAGATCGCTGAGCACCGAAGAATTGATGCTTTTGAACTGTGGTGTTGGAAAAGACTCTTGAGAGTCCCTTGGACTGCAAGGAGATCTAACCAGTCCATTCTGAAGGAGATCAGCCCTGGGATTTCTTTGGAAGGAATGATGCTAAAGCTGAAACTCCAGTACTTTGGCCACCTCATGCGAAGAGTTGACTCATTGGAAAAGACTCTGATTCTGGGAGGGATTGGGGGCAGGAGAAGGGGATGACAGAGGATGAGATGGCTGGATGGCATCACGGACTCGATGGACATGAGTCTGAGTGAACTCCAGGAGTTGGTGATGGACAGGGAGGCCTGGTGTGCTGTGACTCATGGGGTCGCACAGAGTCGGACACGACTGAGCAACTGAACTGAACTGAACTGATGGACTGAATTGTGTTCCTCCCAAATCATATGTTAAAACCCTAATCCCCAATGTGGAAGTATGTGAATATAGGGCCTTTAGGGAGGTAATGAAGGCTAAATGAAGTCAAAAGAAGGGAGCCCAAATTCGACAGGATTGGTATCCTTGTAAAAAGAGAAAGACGCACCAGAGAATTCTCTTTCTCTCCATGAGCACACAGAAGAAAAACTTGGGCTTTCCTGGTGATCTAGTGGTTAATAATCTACCTCCTAATGCAGGGGACATGGGTTCGATCTCTGGTCCTGGAAGATTCCATGTGCCAAGGAGCAATGAAGCCTGTGCGCCACAACTACTGAGCCTGAGTTCTAGAGCCTGGGAGCCACAACTACTGAAGCCTGGGAGCCTAGAGACCATGCTCTGCAACAAGAGAAGCCACTGCCAGGAGAAGCTCGTGCACTGCGACTAGAGAGTAACCCCACTTGCCGCAACTAGAGAAAGCTGGTGTGTAGCAACAAAGACCCAGAGCTGCCAAAAATAAATAAATCTTTTTTTTTTTTTAAGAAAAACTATGTGAGGTCACAGCAAGAAGGTGGCCATATACAAACCATGAAGAAGTCTCACCAGACACCGAACACGACAGCAACTTGCTCTTGGACTTCCGGCCTCCAGAACTGTGAAAAAGTAAATGTCTGTCGTTTAAGGCATCCAATCCGTGGGGATATGTAGTGGGCAGCAGAATATGGGTCTGGAATTCAGGAGAGAGGTCTAGACTAAAGATATAAACTTGGTGTCATCAATGTATAGACAGTAGTTAGTCATGAAATGATGCATTCATCAAGGGAGTAAAGTAGATAACAACAGAAGAGCTCCAAGGACAGAACTGTGGGCTCTCAAATATTAAAAGTTGACTTGATGATGAGAAACCAGCAATGGAGGGTGAAGAAAAGCTGCCACTATGGGAAAAGGGGAAACAAGGGATTGTAGCATCTAGAAACCAAGGAATGAAAGTGTATCGAGGAGAGGGAATGACTTTATCAAATGCTGCCAGAAAGGGCCAAAAGGGGAGGACCGCACATCCTGACAGAGTCATCAACTCCGTGTGATGCTTTTGGCTCTGATAGCTTCAGTTTACTCTGTGAAGTAGGTCAACCCTTGAGAGGCAGCGGTGGAACGGGGAGTGCTGCGGAGATAGCAAGTGGGGAGATTTAAGAATGAGGACATCTTCGGGGAAAATGAAAGCACAAGCTGACCTGAGAGAATGAGTAGGATTGTTGGGCAGTGCGGAGTGCCTTTTTGAGACATCCGAAAGGCCACTGGCTTCACAGTTGCTGGAGGGGAAAAGACTGTTAAGGGTTAATAAAGTTTTTTTCCACCTATTTAAAAATGAGAACAGCAGATCCTTGTTTAGGGCCTCAAAGACAGTTTCAAGATAAGAAAGAGCAGGATGCTGACAGTCTAGGAGAGGCCACTTGGACCTCAGGGGGTGTCACGTAGCAATGTACAGCTGTAAGAAATCACACAGCTAGAGCTCGCCGAACCAGCTTTTATCCCCACACAAAGAGCTGCCCCTGGAGCTCTTTGACACTGGGCTGCCCCAGGTGACGTTTGTTGTCCTGACGTTGCTTCCCATTTCCTGGCTGGCCTCAAGGAGCATGTATACATGTGTCTAGTATACGGCAAGGGGAATCGGGAATGAGACCCAGATGGCTGTGCTCTGACAGGCTCACAGACGCATTCCCTGCCTTGCTGAGGAGAGCGCTAGCACGAATATTTTATCCTTTGGAAGCACCGTTCTAGAGAGAACTGAGGCTCTGCGACGTTAAGTAACTTGCTATTAGACACACCAGCAGGAAGCAGTAGAGCCAGAATCCAGCCCCAGGAAGACTGACCAACACAGTATAAAACAGAGTGGGTGTTTGCCATGTTGGTGCCAGGCCATGCACTAAGCACTTCATGTGGATTATCTCATTTCATCCTCACTACAACCTATTAAGGTTGACACCATTATTAATCTCATTTTACTAATGAGGTCAAGTAACTTAAGCCAGATCACATAGCTAAGAAGTGATAGAGGGCACTTTTGAACTCAGGAGAGGGGTTAGGATCAGGAGAGCTAGTCCCAGTGTAGATAGATGTGAAAAGAAATGGATGTTTCTTGTGAGCATGTGAGTTTTCTCTTAAAGGGCCCTTAGCCCCAGCAGTAATAAGGGCTCTGTAGTCCTCAGTGGAGGACCAGGCTGGAGACCTGAGAGCAGAGAGAAATTTGCACTGGGCAGGGGTGTGGGGAGAGAAATCAGTGGGAGGTGAGAAAGTGGAGACAATGAGCCCAGACCACTCTCTGAAGAAGCTTGACTGTGAAAGGAAAGAGAGATGTGATTTAGAGCCAAGAGAGAAAGAAATTCTTTTAAGATGGGGGAGATCTGAGCATGTGTATGACCTGCGGCAATGGGGCGGGAAAGGGGGACTATACAAGTGAGAAAAGGGGTGGACTGAGCGAGTATCTGACTCACGGGAGGGACCAGCCTGGGCAAAGAGGAGGGGCCCCTCCTCAAAGACTAGATGCAAGTTAGTGCAGGTGGGTGTCAGTCAAGTTTGTAGATTAGGACGGTACAGCTCCCCATCTTCCCCATACCTCATGTCTTCTATTTTCCCTGTGAGATAAGGTGGTGTGTATAGAGTGAGGGAAATGCAGATGGTGTTGGGTGCCAGAAAACTGGCAATAAATGAGCTGTGTATATGAATGATCTGCAGTGTGCCAGGCCATTTACGTGCATACCCGTCATTCTTCACAACAACCTGCAGGATAGATATGATCACCCCCAGCTTGTCTATGAGGAAGCAGAGATACTCAGAGGCGTAGGAGCTTGGGAAGAGCTGAAGGATGACAAGGAGAGATAGCTGATGCAGGACAGGTGAAAGCCAAAGGAAAGCTCTGAGGCCTGAGCTGAACTGGGCTCTCCTAACTGTGGGCTGGCACCTGTTTCTCCCGCTGTGCCCCTTGCTTCAGCTGTGGTCATCCTCCTGGAAGGGGGGGGGATGCAGACAGATGATCAGACTGAGGCAGAGTTGGGGGCCAGGCTGACAGACAGAGGCCAAGGAGCTCAGGTGCTGATGAGAATGCAGTTCAAGTGGTCACATGAGGCCTCCAGGGCAGGGGAAGGATGTGAAGTCGGGAGAGGGTGGATAGGCTGGGAAAAGAGGGGTGACTCATGGTCCTGAAAGTCTGCTGGAAGTTAAAAGAATAGTCTCAGTGGGAAGGCGAAAAAGTGGAAAGAACAGAAAGTCGTGGTCCAGTCTGAGAATGAGATTTTGGAGTTGAACATGTCAGAAGAGGAGGTATACCCAGAGATGGCAAAGCCAAAGTTATGTACGTGGGCATGTGTGTGAGGTTGTGAGTGATACCCTGGAGGAACCCTGAGCCTGGTGTTTGGAGGGGGTGCCCACTTAGATACTGGAATCACTTTGGACAATGGCAACCTCATCTGTTCTTGTTCTCACGGTTGGAGAGAATGAGCCACCTGCATTGGGGAAGAGGACCAGGAAGGTTAGTGATCAGGAAAAGCATGCAAACCAGGCTTTCCTCATATCCACGGTCACCACGGTGGCTTTTAAATTTTTTAATCAATTTGGCCATGCTTCGTGGCTTGTGGGATCTCAGTTCCCTGATCAAGGATTGAACTCTGGCCATGGCAGGGAGAGCACCGAATCCTAACCACCAGGCCATCAGGGAACTCCCCGCATGGTGGTTTTTTAACTGACAATGTTGAAATAGTACTTTACCATCTAGAAAGTGTGTCTCAATGGAAATATTCTACTGCATGAATTTTAGTCCGTCTCTTAACGTATTTTCACACCCAGATAGCTTGGAAACAGATTATGTTGGTTTGCATAGAGTTACAAATGCATTTCACATCATTTTAAAAAGCTATTTTAACAATACTTCCTGGTATCTGAGACATAAAGCCCATTCATCTTTTGTCCCTTCCTCTCCTGTCCCTCACCTGCATAAACAAACAAGCAGACACACTCCTAGTATCACATCCTCCTTTTTAGATCACATGCCTCGTGGTGCCTGTTGCCCCAATGAGCTGAAGGACCAGATTTAAGGCTTCTGGCCTAATACTTTTTTCCTACCACATGAGGGCAGACTTTTTAACAAAAAAAAAAGAGGAAACAACTGTTTACCTTATACTATATAGAACTGAAACAGTGCTGGGGATGTATCGTACAACGTGATGACTATAGCCAACAATGCTGTTTTGCATATTTGAACATTGCTAAGAGGGTAGACCTGAAAAGTTCTCACCATGAGAAAAAAGAATTGTAACTACGTGAGTTGATGGATGTTAATTTTTTTTTTACCATGGTGACCATGTCCCAGTAACCACCTGTATCATATTATTATGTTGTACACCTTCAACTTAGACAGTGTTATATATCAATTCTATTTCAATAAAACTGGAGGAAAAAGGAAGAAGAAAGAAAATAATGAGAAATTATACTAAATCCAGATCTTCTGTGGTTTCTAGGCCTTGACAAATCTAGCGATTTCCTCAAGCCTGCAACACTTCCTGCGCACACTCCATCAGGGATGAACTGGCTCCTTTCTTCCCTGCCTTGCTTCTTTTATTCTTTCCTCTGTCATTCCCTTACTCCCACAAATATCTATTGAACATTTACTCTTAGTAGGATTGACAAAATACAGGATGCCCTGTTTTGAACTGCAGATAAATGACAAAAATTTTGTAGTATAAGGATGTCCCATGTGTATACTTGGGGAGTCAAACTATAAAATATTTGTTGTTCAGGAAATACAAATTTAACTGGGTAGCTTGTGTTTTTGTTTGTTTTTGGCCACAACTCGCAGCTTGTGAGATCTTAGTCTCCCCACCAGGAAATGAACCCATGCCCTTGGCACTGAAAGTGAGGAATTCTAACCACTGACCCGTCAGAGAATTCCCAACCTGTGTTTTTGTTACATCTGGTGACCCTAACTCTGGGCCAAGAGCAATGCTGGAAGCTGCAGGGTGGGGCTAGGTCTAGAGGTCGGGGCTCCTGGTGGAGGCACGCCTTAGACAGTGAGCAGTGCAATGTGAAAGCCATGGGTCCATCCAGGAGGGTGACCTTAGTAACCTCACCTTCAATGCTACCTCTTACCTCTTCACCTTGCAAAGCCCAACTTGAGGATCTCTTCCCTGGGACAGCTGTCACCTCAGTGCCTTGTATCCACACCACTATGATTTACATTTCTGTCTCATCCACCAGACTATCGGGGAACTAGACGTCAGAGATTTCTGTTGTTGTTCACCTCTGTTTCCCAGTGGTGAACGCAGTGCCTGGCACAGAACAGGCATGGAGTGTTGTGGGAGCACAGACAAGGGGCATCTTATTCAGATGGGGGTCATCTAAGCTGAGACTGAATGGTGAGTAGGACTTAACCAGGCAAAGTCACAGTGTGTGTGTGACTGGGGTGGGTATGTGGATTGCAAACCATATTGGAGGTAGGAAAAAGCATTATGTGCAAAGATCTAGAGGGGAGACAGTAAGTGTGGCTAGCTTTGGGGAGTGCTACATCTCCTAAGATTTCAGTGCAAACTCTGAAACTCCCATCTTTACCAAAGCCTTCTACATTTGATCTGACTGCATCTAGGCCTTTAAGTTCCTTCTATGCTTTGAGGCTCCCTCCGCCTCACCTTCCCCTGCCCCCCATCGCCCATCACCATTCCACTCTTTGTTATGCTCACTTCCCAACTGAGCTTATGGTCAGTCACACCAGAACTGAACTCTGAGGGCCTCTGGCCAATCCCAGGCTATGGGGAAACCGCACACCTCCAACTCTCAAGTAAAAGTCAGGCACTGGCTAATTTTCTTATGATTTCCTGCTAATCTTGGCCAAGCCTTGACTGTATGACATATGGCAAGAACCTGAGGTGTAGAGTCATACAAACATGGGTTTGAATCCTGACTCCTCTTACCATCACTATGGCCTTGGACAAGGTCCTCATCGTTGAAAGTTTGTTTCCTCTTCTGTAAAATAGGAATACCAATACTATCTACCATCGAGAGTTGTTGAGAAAATTCAAAATAATATAGGCAGGGACTTCCCCCCTCATCCAGTGATTAAGACTCTGCACTTCCACTGCAGAGGGAATGGGTTCAATCCCTGGTTGGGGAACTAAGATTCCACATGCCATGTGGCACGGTAATAATAGTAATAATAATAGGCAAAGAACAATAAACTTAAAATGGATCAGGTACCTAAGTAAGGCCTAAAACAATAAAACTCTTAGAAGACATGAGACAAAAACTTCACAACATTGGATTTGGTAATGATTTCTTAGATATGACATCAAAGGCATGGGTAACAATAGGAAAAAATAGACAAATTGGGCTTCAATGAAAAATTTAAAATTAGTGCATCAAAAGATACTATCCACAGAATAATGGATACAATCCACATAATGGGAGAAAATATTTGAAAATCATATATCTTATATTTAGAATATAAAGAGAACTTCAAAGACTCAACAATAAAGAAAACAAGCAACCCAATTCAAAAATGGGCAAAGAATCTGAATAGACATTTTTCCAAAGAAAAATATAAATGGAAATAAACATAAAAGATGCTCAATATCACTAATCATTAGGGAAATGCACATCAAAACTACAATGAGATACTACTTCTCACCCATTAGGATGACTGCTATCAAAAAACCACAAAACAAATCCAGAAAATAACAGGTTTTGGTGAAAATGTGAAGAAATTGGGACCCTTGGGTACTGTTGGTAGAAATGTAAAATGGTACAGCTGCTGTAGAATACAGTATGGCAGCTCCTCAAAAAAAATTAAAAATAGAATTACCATATGATCCAGCAATGCCACTTTTGGGTATATACCCAAAATAATTGAAAGCAGTGTCTCAAAGAGTTATTTGTGCTCCCATGCTCACAGCAACATTATTCACAATAGCTACATCATGGAGGCAAACCAAGCGTCCATCAGTGGATGAATGGACAAGCAAAGTGTGGTTGTAAAGAGGAAAACCTAGCAGCCTCTCCTTTACTCTCACACTTCTACTAGTTCACAGTACTTCTGACACCTGGTGTGGTGGGAGGGCGGTTTCCCCACTAAGCACTTCTCTGATACCTCAGTTGGGTATCTTATAATTTCACTCAATTCTGACACTCTCTATCTGGAGATAGAGTCAGACCCCACAGGTTAAGCACTCAGTCCCAAGAAACTGCCCCCACCCCCACTTCAGATGCCAATTGCCAGGTAACCCAATCCCTGGGTTACCCACAACTTCTCTCCAACATGGCTACAGACTGAAGGATCCCATGAACCCCTCCTGAAGTTGTATTAATTTGCTTTAACACTCAGAGAATTCAGGGAAACAATTATGTTTACCAGTTTATTAAGGGATATGATAAAAGGCACAGAACAGCCAGATGAAGAGATACCCATAGGGCAAAATCTGGGAGGGTCACAAGTACAGGAGCGTCTGTCTCTGCAGAATTTGAGTCCATCACCCTCCTGGTACATGGATGTGTTCACCAACCTGGAAGCTCCCTTTACCACCTACTATTGGGATTTTGGGGCTTCCTAGGTGGTGCTAGTGGTAACGAGCCTGTTTCCCAATGCAGGAGATGTTAAGAGACATGGGTTCGATCCCTGGGCCTGGAAGATCCCCCAGAGGAGGACATGGCAATCCACTCCAGTATTTTTGCCTGAAGAATCCCACAGACAGAGGAGCCTGGTGGGCTATGGTCCATAGGGCAGCACAGAGTTGGACATGACTGAGCAACTTAGCACACACACACACTGGGATTGTTATGAAAGTTTCATCACATAGGCATAATCAATTATTAACTCTATTTCCAGCCCTTCTCCCTTCTCTAGAGAAGTGGGGTTGAGGCTGAAAGTTCCAAGCTTCTAATCATGACGAAGTATTTCTGGTGACCAGCCTCCATCCAGGAGCTCACCCAGAGTTACTGGTCATAAGAACAAATGATGCTCCTACCACCTAGGAAATTCCAGGGGGTTTAGGAGCCTTGAGTCAGGGACCAGGGTCAAAAACCAAATATTAGAACACAAGATGTTCCTTGTGCTCTTATCACTTAGGAGTTTGCAAGGTTTTCTGGGGCCCTGTGCCAGGAACTAGGGGTAGAGACCAATATATATATTTTCTATGCTGTCACAGTGGTATATGCATACAATGGAATATTACTGAGCCTTAAAAAGGAAGGCAGGTCTGTGACATGCTACTATAAGGATGAATCTTGGGGAACACTATCCTAAGTGAAATGACCAGTCACATTTTTAAAAGACAAATATTGTGTGATTCCACAACTATGTGATACTTAGTCAAAATCATAAGGACAGAAAGTGTAATAATGATTGCTAGGAGCTGAGGGGAGAGGGGAGTGGGGAGTTAATATTTAATAGATATAGAGTTTCGGTTTTGCAAGATGAAAAGAGTTATGGCAGTGGATGGTGGTAATGGTTACACAACAAAATGAACGTGTTTAATGCCCCTGAACTGTACACTTAATAGTTGAGATGGTAAATATTATGTTGTGTGGATTCTACCATGATAAAAACAATGATCCAGGCAGTTCTTGTCACAGTGCCCGCTGCTTAATAGGTGCTGAATAGTTGGAAGCTGCCTGGAGGGCTACAGTCCATGGGGGTGGCAAAGAGCTGGACACAACTTGGCAACTAAATAACGATAACAAAGCTGGAAGCTTTCTTTATTATCTACCTCTTTTTTATCACTAGGTGAATCCCCACAGTTTTATTTAGAGGACCTACTCCAAACTTTTTCCCTTTCCTCAGCCTTCAGTTCTCACTTTCTTTCCTTGCCTTCTGTGTTCTTGGTTCTCCTTTCACTTCTTTGACAGTCTCTTGTGTTGCCTTTACTGGCTCTTCTTCCTTTTCTTTATTTCCTAAATGTAGATATGCTCTCATGATCTCGTGCTCAAAATTCTTCTTGTTCTGCATTCCCTCTCTTAGTAATTTCATTTCAGGCTTTACGTGAACGACTTCTAAATGTGTATCTCTGGTTCCAATTTTCCACTTGAACTCCAGACCTGATTTCCAGGCTCCCAACTTGGCCATCTTCACCTGGATATCTCAAAGGCCCCACACATTTAGTATATGCCAATGTCATCATTTCCAATTCTGCTCCCCGCCCCCACCTCACACCTGTCCTTTTGAATATTTTATGTCTGTTAATGGCATTATCATATTCTCAGGCCCTAAGCTTAAACTCTTGACCTCTCAGAGTTCTAAGGAATTGTCATGCAGTCTTTATATTTCCATTCTCACTGTTGTCAGCCAATTTTATACTTCAGCATCTTGTCCTCCAATAGACGTAATCACTTTTCCATAAATAGGATGTTTGAGTAGTGTCGTATGTAAAGTACTCCCTTTTCCTGATATCAGAATTGTTGAGAGATACAATTCACGAATATGCTTGGTGAGCAAGGACTTAAAGGGAGGGGAATAGTCTTGAGGGATGTTTTATTCCAGCTATGATGAAGCCCGAAGAACTGTCTCTGCTTTGCAGCAAATGGCACCTAAGTTCAACTTTTCACTCCCTCATAAAGTGCAAGATATATCTTGCCAAACTGTGCTCATGGAACACTTCTTTCAATGCTGAGTTCTACGAAGAGACATTATTGAGTGTTGTTAACACCACTGGCTGAGTGACAGTGGAGTTGACAGTCTCCTTCCATTTTGAGTTGATGTAATCAGCTGATATCTCAAAAAAGCGGTCTTAATCCTTGGATTATGGCCTTGCCATGGCAAAGGGGCTTGCATAACTCAATGAAGTTATGAGCCATGCCGTGCAGGGCTACTCAAGATGGATGGGTCGCCATGGCAAAGGGGCTTGCATAACTCAATGAAGTTATGAGCCATGCCGTGCAGGGCTACTCAAGATGGATGGGTCGCCATGGCAAAGGGGCTTGCATAACTCAATGAAGTTATGAGCCATGCCGTGCAGGGCTACTCAAGATGGATGGGTCAAAGTGAAGAGTTCTGACAAAAAGTGGTCCACCTGAGTAGGAAATGGCAACACATTCTAGTATTCTTGCCAGGAGAGTCCTATGAACAGTATGAAAAAGCAAAAAGATATGATACCAGAAGATCATCCCACAGGTCAGGAGGTGGCCAATATACTACCGAGGAAGAGTGGAGGGCAATTACTAATAGTTCCAGAAAGAATGAAGCAGCTGGGCCAAAGTGGAAACGATGCTCAGTTGTGGATGTGTCTGGTGAAGAAACTAAAGTCCCATGCTGTAAAAAACAATATTGCACAGGAACCTGGAATGTTAAGTCAATGAATCAAGGTAAATTGGACATAGTCAAATAGGAGATGGCAAAATTGAACATTGACATCTTAGTAATCAGTGAACTAAAATGGACAGGAATGGGTGAATTTAATTCAGATGACCACTATATCTACTACTGTGGGCAAGAATCCCTTAGAAGAAATGGAGTAGCCCTCATAGTCAACAAGAGAGTCTGAAATGCAGCTGAAGTGCAAGCTCCAAAACGACAGAATGATTTCTGTTCATCTCCAAGGCAAACCATTTCAACATCGCAGTAATCCAAGCCTATGCCCTAATCACTGATGCTAAAGAAGCTGAAGTTGACCAGTTCTATGAAGACCTACAATAGCTTCTAGGACTAACACACACACACAAAAAGATGTCCTTTTCATCATAGGGGATTGGAATGCAAAAGTAGGAAGTCAAGAGATACCTGGAAACTCTTGGTATTTCAAGGTGAGTTTGGCCTTGGAGTACAAAATGAACCAGGGCAAAGACTAACATAAATGTGTCAAGAGAGCACACTGGTCATAGTAAACACCCCTTTCCAACTAGACAAGAGACAACTCTGCACATGAACATCACTGGGTGGTCAACACCGAAATCAGATTGATTATGTTCTTTGCTGCCAAAGATGGAGAAGCTCTATACAGTCACCAAAAACAAGACCTGGAGCTGACTGTGGCTCAGATCGTGAGCTCCTTATTGCAGAATTCAGACTGAAATTGAAGAAAGTAGGGAAAACTACTAGGCCATTCAGGTCAGACCTAAATCAAATCCTTTATGATTATACAGGCATGGGTGACAAATAGATTCATGAGATTAGATCTGGTAGGCAGAGTGCCCGAAGAACTGTGGATGGAGGTTCATCAATTTTACAGGAGGCAGTAACCAAAACCATCCTCAAGAAAAAGAAATGCAAGAAGGCAAAGTGGTTGTCTGAGGAGGTTTTACAAATAGCTGAGGACAGAACAGAAGCAAAAGGCAAGGCAGAAAAGAAAACTTAATGCAGAGTTCCAGAGAATAGCAAGGAGAGATAAGAAGGTCTTCTTAAATAAACATTGCAAAGAAATAGAGGAAAACAATAGAATGGGAAAGACTAGAGATCTCTTCAAGAAAATTGGACATACTAAGAGAACATTTCAAGAAAGGATGGGCATGATAAAGGACAGAAATAGCAAGGACCTAACAACAGAAGCAGAAGAGGAGGCAAGAATGCACAGAAGAACTATACAAAAAAAGATCTCAATGACCTGGATAACCATGACGGTGTGATCACTCATCTAGAGCCAGACATCCTGGAGTGCGAAATCAAGTGGGCCTTAGGAATGATCACTACGAACAAAGCTAGTGGAGGTGACAGAATTCCAGCTGAGCTATTTCAAATCCTGGGCTACCCTGGTGGCTCAGATGGTAAAGAAACCACCTGAAATGTGGGAAACATGGGTTCAATCCCTGGGTTGGGAAGATCCCCTGGACGAGGGCGTGGCAACCCACTCCAGTATTCTTGCCTGGAGAATCCCCATGAACAGAGGAGGCTGGTAGGCTACAGTCCAAGGGGTCACAAAGAGTTGGACTTGACTGAGTGACTAAGCACAGCAAAAAAAAAAAAACAAAAAACATAAAACTATTTAAAATCCTAAAAGATGCTGTTAAAGTGCTGCACTCAATATGTCAGCAAACTTGGAAAACCCAGCAGTGACTATAGGACTAGAAACGGTCAGTTTTCATTCCAATCCCAAAGAAGGGCAATGCCAAAGAATGTTGAAACTACTGTACCTTGGGCTGATTTCATGCTAGCAAAGTTATGCTCCATATGCTTCAAGCTAGGCTTCAGCAGTCCATGAACTGAGAACTTCCAGGCGTACAAGTTGGGTTTAGAAAAGGCAAAGGAACCAGAGATCAAATTGCCAACATCCGTTGGATCATAGAAAAAGCAAGGGAATTACAGAAAAACATCTGCTTCATTGACTATGCTAAAGCCTTTAACTGTGTGGAGCACAACAAACTGTGGAAAACTCTTAAAGAGATAGAAATACCAGACCACTTTACCTGTCTCCTGAGAAACCTGTATGCAGGTCAAAAAACAACAGTTAGAACCAGATATGGAATAACTGACTGGTTCCAAATTAGGAAAGGGGTATGACAAAGCTGAATATTGTCACCCAGTTTATTTAACTTATATGTGGAGTACATCATGTGAAATGCTGGGCTGGATGAATCAAAAACTGGAACCAAGACTGCTGGGAGAACTACCAACAACCTCAGATATGCAGATGATACCATTCTAATGGCATAAAGTGAAGAGGAATGAAAAAGTTTCTTGATGAGGGTGAAAGAGGTGAGTAAAAAAGCTGGTTTAAAACTCAACATTCAAAAAACTAAGATCATGGTGTCTGTTCCCATCACTTCATGGCAAATAGAAAGGGGAAAAATGGAAGCAATGTCAGATTTTATTTTTTTGAGTTTCAAAATCACTGTGGACAGTGACTGCAACCACATAATTAAAAGACACTTGCTCCTTGGAAGGAAAGGTACAACAAACCTAGACAGCATATTAAAAAGCAAAGACATCACTTTGCAGACAAAGGTCCATATAGTCAAAGTTATGGTTTTTCCAGGAGTCATGTATGGATGTGAGAGTTGGACTATAAAGAAAGCTGAGCACTGCAGAATTGATGCTTTTGAACTGTGGTGCTGTAGAAGACTCTTGAGAGTCCCTTGGACTGCAAGGAGATCCAACCAGTCCATCCTAAAGGAAATCAACCCTGAATACTCATGAGAAGGACTGATGCTGAAGCTGAAGCTCCAATAATTTGGCCACCTGATGCAAAGAGCCAACTCATTGCAAAAGCCTCTGATGCTGAAGCCAAAAGGAGAATGGGGTGGCAGAGGATGAGATGGTTAGATAGCATCACCAACTCAATGGACATGAATTTGAATAAACAATGGGAGATAGCAGAGAACAAAGGAACCTGGCATGATGCAGTCCATGGGGTTGCAAAGAGTAGGACATGACTTTGTGAGTGAACGACAATAGCAACAATCCTACACTTAGATTATACTCTTTTTTTTTTTTTTTAAATTTTATTTTATTTTTAAACTTTACATAATTGTATTAGTTTTGCCAAATATCAAAATGAATCCACCACAGGTATACATGTGTTCCCCATCCTGAACCCTCCTCCCTCCACCCTCCCCATACCATCCCTCTGGGTCGTCCCAGTGCACTAGCCCCAAGCATCCAGTATCGTGCATCGAACCTGGACTGGCAACTCGTTTCTTACATGATATTTTACATGTTACAATGTCATTCTCCCAAATCTTCCCACCCTCTCCCTCTCCCACAGAGTCCATAAGACTGTTCTATACATCAGTGTCTCTTTTGCTGTCTCGTACACAGGGTTATTGTTACCATCTTTCTAAATTCCATATATATGCGTTAGAATACTGTATTTATGTTTTTCCTTCTGGCTTACTTCACTCTGTATAATAGGCTCCAGTTTCATCCACCTCATTAGAATTGATTCAAATGTATTCTTTTTAATGGCTGAGTAATACTCCATTGTGCATATGTACCACAGCTTTCTTATCCATTCATCTGCTGATGGACATCTAGGTTGCTTCCATGTCTTGGCTATTATAAACAGTGCTGCGATGAACATTGGGGTACACGTGTCTCTTTCCCTTCTGGTTTCCTCAGTGTGTATGCCCAGCAGTGGGGTTGCTGGATCATAAGGCAGTTCTATTTCCAGTTTTTTAAGGAATCTCCACACTGTTCTCCATAGTGGCTGTACTAGTTTGCATTCCCACCAACAGTGTAAGAGGGTTCCCTTTTCTCCACACCCTCTCCAGCATTTATTATTTGTAGACTTTTGGATCGCAGCCATTCTGACTGGTGTGAAATGGTACCTCATAGTGGTTTTGATTTGCATTTCTCTGATAATGAGTGATGTTGAGCATCTTTTCATGTGTTTGTTAGCCATCTGTATGTCTTTTTTGGAGAAATGTCTATTTAGTTCTTTGGCCCATTTTTTGATTGGGTCGTTTATTTTTCTGGAGTTGAGCTGTAGGAGTTGCTTGTATATTTTTGAGATTAGTTGTTTGTCGGTTGCTTCATTTGCTATTATTTTCTCCCATTCTGAAGGCTGTCTTTTCACCTTGCTAATAGTTTCCTTTGATGTGCAGAAGCTTTTAAGGTTAATTAGGTCCCATTTGTTTATTTTTGCTTTTATTTCCAATATTCTGGGAGGTGGGTCATAGAGGATCCTGCTGTGATGTATGTCGGAGAGTGTTTTGCCTATGTTCTCCTCTAGGAGTTTTATAGTTTCTGGTCTTACGTTTAGATCTTTAATCCATTTTGAGTTTATTTTTGTGTATGGTGTTAGAAAGTGGTCCAGTTTCATTCTTTTACAAGTGGTTGACCAGATTTCCCAGCACCACTTGTTAAAGAGATTGTCTTTAATCCATTGTATATTCTTGCCTCCTTTGTCGAAGATAAGGTGTCCATATGTGCGTGGATTTATCTCTGGGCTTTCTATTTTATTCCATTGATCAATATTTCTGTCTTTGTGCCAGTACCATACTGTCTTGATAACTGTGGCTTTGTAGTAGAGCCTGAAGTCAGGTAGGTTGATTCCTCCAGTTCCATTCTTCTTTCTCAAGATCGCTTTGGCTAATCGAGGTTTTTTGTATTTCCATACAAATTGTGAAATTATTTGTTCTAGCTCTGTGAAGAATACTGTTGGTAGCTTGATAGGGATTGCGTTGAATCTATAAATTGCTTTGAGTAGTATACTCATTTTCACTATATTGATTCTTCCAATCCATGAACATGGTATATTTCTCCATCTATTAGTGTCCTCTTTGATTTCTTTCACCAGTGTTTTATAGTTTTCTATATATAGGTCTTTAGTTTCTTTAGGTAGATATATTCCTAAGTATTTTATTCTTTCCGTTGCAATGGTGAATGGAATTGTTTCCTTAATTTCTCTTTCTGTTTTCTCATTATTAGTGTATAGGAATGCAAGGGATTTCTGTGTGTTGATTTTATATCCTGCAACTTTACTGTAGTCATTGATTATTTCTAGTAATTTTCTGGTGGACTCTTTAGGGTTTTCTATGTAGAGGATCATGTCATCTGCAAATAGTGAGAGTTTTACTTCTTCTTTTCCAATTTGGATTCCTTTTATTTCTTTTTCTGCTCTGATTGCTGTGGCCAAAACTTCCAAAACAATGTTGAATAGTAATGGTGAAAGTGGGCACCCTTGTCTTGTTCCTGACTTTAGAGGAAATGCTTTCAATTTTTCACCATTGAGGATAATGTTTGCAGTGGGTTTGTCATATATAGCTTTTATTATGTTGAGGTATGTTCCTTCTATTCCTGCTTTCTGGAGAGTTTTTATCATAAATGGATGTTGAATTTTGTCAAAGGCTTTCTCTGCATCTATTGAGATAATCATATGGTTTTTATTTTTCAATTTGTTAATGTGGTGTATTACATTGATTGATTTGCGGATATTGAAGAATCCTTGCATCCCTGGGATAAAGCCCACTTGATCATGGTGTATGATCTTTTTAATGTGTTGTTGGATTCTGATTGCTAGAATTTTGTTAAGGATTTTTGCATCTATGTTCATCAGTGATTAAGCCATTCAGTTCAGTTCAGTCGCTCAGTTGTGTTTGACTCTTTGCAACCCAATGGACTGCAGCACGCCAGGCTTCCCTGTCAATCACCAACTCCCAGAGCTTGCTCAAACTCAAGTCCATCGAGTCGGTGATGCCATCCAACCATCTCATCCTCTCTCGCCATCCAACCATCTCATCCTCTGTCATCCCCTTCTCCTGCCTTCAATCTTTCCCAGCATCAGGGTCTTTCCCAATGAGTCAGTTCTTCACATCAGGTGGCCAAAGTATTGAAGTTTCAGCTTCAGCATCAGTCCTTCCAATGAATATTCAGGGCTGATTTCCTTTAGGATGGACTGGTTGGATCTCCTTGCAGTCCAAGGGACTCTCAAGAGTCTTCTCCAACACCACAGTTCCAAAGTATCAGTTCTTCGGTGCTCAGTTTTCCTTACAGTCCAACTCTCACATCCATCCATGAGTACTGGAAAAACCATAGCTTTAACTAGACAGGCATTTGTCAGCACAGTAATGTCTCTGCTTTTTAATATGCTGTCTAGGTTGGTCATAGCTTTTCTTCCAAGGAGTTTGAACATTCTTTGGCAGTACCTTTCTTTGGGATTGGAATGAAAACTGACCTTTTCTTTCTTTTAATTTCATGAATACAGTAACCATCTGCAGTGATTTTGGAGTCCAAAAAAATAGTCTCTCCCTGATTCCACTGTTTCCCCATCTATTTGCCATGAAGTGATGGGACTGGATGCCATGATCTTAGTTTTCTGAATGTTGAGTTTTAAGCCAGCTTTTTCACTCGCCTCTTTCACTTTCATCAAAAGGCTGTTTAGTTCTTCGCTTTCTGCCATAAAGGTGGTGTCATCTGCATATCTGAGGTCATTGATATTTCTTCCAGCAATCTTGATTCCAGCTTGTGCTTCCTCCAGTCTGGCATTTCTCATGATGTACTCTGCATATAAGTTAAATAAGCAGGGTGACAATATACAGCCTTGACGTACTCCTTTCCGATTTGGAACCAGTCTGTTGCTCCATGTCCAGTTCTAACTGTTGCTTCCTGATCTGCATAGAGATTTCTCAGGAGGCAGGTCAGGTGGTCTGGTATTCCCATCTCTTTCAGAATTTTCCAGTTTGTTGTGATCCACACAGTCAAAGGCTTTGGCATAGTCAGTAAAGCAGAAGTAGATGTTTTTCTGGAATTCTCTTGCTTTATCTATGATCCAACGGATGTTGGCAATTTGATCTCTGGTTCCTCTGCCTTTTCTAAAACCAGCTTGAATATCTGGAAATTCATGGTTCATGTACTGTTGAAGCCTGGCTTGGAGAATTTTAAGCATTACTTTGCTCGTGTGTGAGATAAGTGCAACTGTGCAGTAGTTTGAACATTCTTTGGCAGTGCGTTTCTTTGGGATTGGAATGAAAACTGACATTTTCCAGTCCTAGGAAAATCCTTGCATCTATGCTCGAAAGACATGTAAATGATTACTTTTAATAGCAAGCTGCCCCAAACTGAAGGCAACATAAGCATTCATCAGTTGTATAAATTACATCTATGGTTGTATGCTGCTGCTGCTGCTGCTAAGTCGCCTCAGTCGTGTCCGACTCTGTGTGACCCCATAGACGGCAGCCACCAGGCTCCCCCATCCCTGGGATTCTTCAGGCAAGAACACTGGAGTGGGTTGCCATTTCCTTCTCCAATGCATGAAAGTGAAAAGTGAAAGTGAAGTCGCTCAGTCGTGTCCGACTCTTAGCGACCCCATGGTCTGCAGTCTACCAGGCTCCTCCGTCCATGGGAGGAGTACTTTTTCAGGCAAGAGTACCGGAGTGGGGTGCCATTGCCTTCTCCGGCCTTCTCCGCTATGGTTGTATGAATATGGCATATTCATAAAATGGAAAAGCAAAACAAAAGAATAATCTGCAATTACCAAAAAAGAATCACAGATAAATCTCAAAAATGTTGAACAAAGTGAGTCAGGGAACACATGCAGTATAATTTCATTCCTTTGAAGTTCAAAAACAGTAAAACTAAGTAATATCTTATTGGTTTGTGGTTATGGAGGTAAACACATGTGATAAAAACTCTAAAGATAAACGAAGAATAAATAGCACAAAATTCAGCAGAGTGGCTAGCTCTTGCAGGTGGTAAGAAAGAGATGTTAGGCCGAGGAGTGGCATGGAAGGTTTTAAAGGCATTCTTTCTTAAGCTGGGTGGTATATCACAGATTTTCATTGTATTTTTATTCTTTGAACTATGTATTTGCCTTAAATACACTATTACACGCATGGTATACTTCACAGTTTTTATTTTATTTTTTTAAAGGTACTATTATTTTTAAGTTCTTTGAGATGAGAGGATGGCCTTTTTTTTTTCAGCTAGATAGCTCTTGTCCACCTTCAAAACTCACTTCAAATTTCCTTTGGGAAGCCACCTCTGACTCCCTAAGATGATTTATTTAATATGGAATATTTCAAACATACACAAAAGTAAAGAGAATAATACGATGAACCACCATGTAACTGTCTCCTAGCTTCAAAAATTTTTAACATATAGTCAATTATGTTTATTCTACAGCCTGCCACATTTCCCTGCCTGCCGCCCCCCCCGCCCATCCCGTTAGATCATTTGAAAGCAAATCTCTACCATCCTATCACTTCATCTGTAAATACTTTGCTAAGAGTCCCTAAGAGTTAAGAATTCAAAAAAGGCACAACTCCAATATGATTATCCACTTAAAGAAATTGACAATGACTCCTTAATATCAAATATCCAGATAGTGTTAAATTTTCTCTGTGTCCTATAGTTTTTGATTTGTTTGAATAAGGATCTAGGCAAACTTTGCACATTACATTTGGTTATTGTGATTTTTAAATCGCTTTAAATGTAAGGTTTCTGCCCCCCCCCTTTTTTCCCCTTGGAATTTATTTGTTGACAAAACGAGAAGTGGTCAATTTTGTGCATTCTGGATGTCTGGCTGATTTACCTATCCTCTGCTCATTTCATAAGCCTCTCTATCTTTCCTTTTCCTAACATTTTCTATTTTCATCTCTACATTTTGGGGGAATAGATGAGAAAGGATGCCAGGAGAGAACAGAATGAGGATGGGGGTAACCTCTACGCGGATACACCCTAGGGTTCCCCACATTTGATTGGAATCATGAGTGTATTTGCCCATCTCCCTCCAACATACCTCCTGGGGGCCAACACCAATGTCTTCTTTGATTCTGTATCCTCTGTTTACACAGAATTTTACACACAGTAAGTACTAAATACACGCTTATTGAATGAACGAATGCTGCTGCTCTCTTGGATTGCTATGTGCTACACCTTCTTTTCCAACTTTGTAGGAAGATTAAGAATTTGTGAAAACTTTGATTTCAACCCCCTGGGGTAAGGTATTATGCAAAATTCTTTTGATAGTTACTTTTCTCGAAAAGTATGACAAATTTCATTGTGAAGAGCACTTTATTTATTGTACTTTCCTTTGTTGCCTATTTCCTGAACCACCATGGTCTTGATAAGCTTGTTTGAATTTAAACACAAAAGTCCCTGCTCTGTAACTTAATGGGAGGTTGAGGGGGACTCCCAGCAGACTTGTCTTCAGGGAGAATTGTGGGTTAACGGCTTCTGAGTAATGCATTACTCACCACAGCTTCTTAGAAACTTCTGAACCAAATTGTTTCTTTCTGAGATATCATTGCTCTGTTCCTTGAATTTCATGGGTCATCCCCTCTTGTAGATTTTCTGACTTCACTCTATGAAAAACAAACTTCCTTCTCTGCACTTGCTCTAGTATTTCCTCCTGATTTATGGTTGAGGCATATGTACTCTCTAGGGCACATGGCTAAATATCCCTTCTGTTAGCTCTGTAGCAGGTACTTAGACTTGTATTTATTGTCTGTTTTACTTTGTCACAAACAGAAAATGTACCAGTCCCACCAAATAAGGACACTTTTCTATCTGCTATTGGATTTGATAATATTGTACTCATCCATCTGATCCTGTGAATACCACTGATGTCTTTAGAATTCTTTTAGAAATACTCCCTGTTTTCCTAATTCCAGGTAATGAATCTGGTTCATGGAACTTGAAATGTAGTTTTTGTAAAACTGTTATAAATTGGACTCAATAATTTAAAATCCAACCAAACTAATCATGCTGTAGCTCTGAGTGTGTAGGGTTTATGGAATTATGTTTGAAATGGTAGGTGATGAAGTCCCTCCCTCATTATTTTTTAATGCAGCAGTTAGATAATAGTGAATTAAGATTTCCTGGAGAGGCAATTTTAAGCCATAAACTGACAGTGAAAGATGAACAAAGACTGGATGACATATTGAAATTATACCTGGTACATAAACGTATATCAAACACTTCTAATCTGGCAAACAATGCAATGAGTGACAGCAGATGCAATAAAACAGAAACCTAGATCAATTATCTTAGAAAGATTGCAGTCAGCAGATAAAAATGGGACTGTGGAGTCTTCTGAATTAACTAGCACTGAGAACATGAATCAGTCTTTCATCTTTTATTATTTCATCCTTTTCCTTTGAAGTAAACTTAAAAATAATCTTTTTGCCAACTCCTAAAAATGAAATATTCACTATATCACTTTTGCTCCTTATTAAAAACTGGTATTAGTGTGCCTTTATACTGAAGACATCAAAGAAACTATGGAGTATACTTGTATAAACATAAGGAAGCGTGAAGTATATTGTTTATTTTTCTATGGAATAAATGCAAGATCATGATACTTCATTGTTGTGCATTTACTGAATTCTACTTGGATTTTTTGAAAGAAATTTTCCTTCCCTTTTTGATTCGACCTTTGTTGAATGGATGAAATATGTGGTAATTTGTTTATAGCATTTTGCGATCAGCTCCACTTTTCATCCATGATCATGTCCACCAAGTGGACCACTGCATTCGTTTACTCTTTCCAATGGGCTTGGGTTTTAATAGTTTTATTCCACTGCCAAATAGTATCTAACTATATGTTATTAAGTACATCTGGATGTTATCTGTTCCTCCCATGTTTTAAACTGTCAGTATATCCTGGTACATGTTGCAGACACCATTGATTGCCTACCATCACTACCTCTTCCACGATAACAGAACCCCAACTTGTACTGGTTTGAGGCATTGTAGGTTTCAACAGAGGCTCAATCCCTTCTATCTCAGTCTGTTACCCAGCTAAGCTGGCCTTGGTAAATTTTTAAATTAAAACTTATTTTTTTTTTTTAGAGCAGTTTTACATTTGTTATTGACTCTCTCTAGCTGGGCTCCAACAACGGTCCTCCTACCCAGTGCCATTGGAGCCAACAGAAGGAGACCAAGTTCAGTTCAGAGGCAAAGAAAGCAGAGGAATGGTCTGATCAGAGTGGAGAGGTGCGAGCTTGAGCTGTAGAGCACACGTCTATGGGCAGGGCTGCTTTATAGGGCTTTGTCAGCAGGCAGGGGCCAGGATTTCTCACGGGTGGGGCATGGTTGTGCTGCTCAGAGCACTCGGTCCGGATCCAAGTGCTGGGCGCGACGCTTCTGCACTTGGCCTGCCTCCGCCATCTTGGTCATGTGCAGCATTATCGGCATCCAGTCTGCTGCCACCCTGTTGGGTTGCAATGTCATGTACAGAGCTTCTGCACAGCGCCCGCTAAGCTGAGGCGTCAGGCACAGCCATTTCACGCTAGGACTCTGTTATGAAGTGCCGGATGCGAGGCTTCTACACACAACCCCAGGAACAAGTGAAACTAGACTAAGCACAAAAGACCAGAGAAGGAAAAAAAGGGTTAGACTTCATTTTATTACCTAGATTCTATTTTTATCTCCTGGGAATTGTTAATGGCCTTTGCCAGTGACAGATTCACGGCAATAGGTACAGAGATTTTTCTGTTCACCTCTGTTCCCAGCTATGCACAGCCTCCCTCCTGCTCCTTCCCTGTTACCCACATCCCCTCCAGCATGGTACGTTTGTTACAATTGTTGAACCTATGTTGTCACATCATTATCAGCCAAAGTCCATAGCTTACATTACCATTCACTCTTGGTGTTGAACATTCTATGCATTTGGACAAATGCTTAATGCCATATATCCATAATCATGGTATCATACAGAGTATTTTCACTGCCCTAAAAATCTTCTGTGCTCTGCCTATTCATCCCTCTCTGACCCCCAACTCCTGGCAACTACTGACTGATCTTTGTAATATCTTCGTAGTTTTCCTTTCTCCAGAATGTCATGTAGTTAGCATCATCCACTATGTAGCCTTTTCAGAGTGTCTTCCTTCACTTAGTGATAGGCATCTAAGTTTCCTCCATGTCTGCTCATGGCCTGATCATTCATTACTTTTTAGCATCACATAACAGTCCAATGTCTAGATGAACCATGGTTTATGCATCCATTCACCTGCTGAAGGACATCCTGGTTGCTTCCAAGTTTTGGCAATTAGGAGGCAAGTTGCTATAAACATTGTGCACAAGTTTTTGTGTGGACAAAAATTTTCAACTCCTTTGGGTGAATATCAAGCGGGGAGATTGCTGGATTGCATGGCAACAAAGAGTATGTTTAGTTTTATAAGAAATCATCAAAATGGCTATACCATTTTACATTCCCCTCAGCTGTGAAGGAGAGTTCCTGTTGTTCCGCATCCTGGCCAGCACTTGATGTTGTCAGTGTTCTGGATTTTGGCTGTTCTAATAGGAGTGTACTGGTATCTTGTTGTTTTAATTTACATTTCCCTGAATACATATGTTGTGGAGCATCTTTTCATATGCTTACTTGCCATCTGTATATCTTTGTTGAGATGCCTGTTAAGGTCTTTGACCCATTTATTTTTTTTACAGGTTGCTTCTTTTCTTACTGAGTTGTAAGTGTTCTTCATATATTTGGTATAATAGTCCTTTTTATCAGATGTATCTTTTGCAAATATTTTCCCCATTCTGAAGCCATGAGAATTCCATTATCCTTGTTAATGACAGGCTTAGGCAAGGACATGTGATTTAATTCTGATAATGACGCAAATGGAAAAGTCCGTTGGAGGCCTCTGGGGAAGGTCTTTATCTCAGTCTTAGAAAGAAGCACCAGAAAAGAATGTCCTCTTTCCTGGCCTTTGGAAATTGTTTGAGGACATAGTGCCTGGAGGTGTTGTAACCATTCTGCAGCTATGAGAACAGTAGCAGACAAAGAGAACCTCAGAGTAGAAAAATGGAAAGAATGAATACTTGATAATATTGTTGAACCTGTGAATTGCTGACACTGCTTTATCTCTGTTTTCTTTGTCATATGATTTAATAAGCTAACAATTGTTGAAGCCAGTTTGGGTTGAGTTTTCTATTAGTCACATCCAGACATCCAACATAAAGCTGATGGTTCCTATATTGCATTAGGTGAAGTCACTCTCTTAGTTTCCAAGCACTGCACTAAAATTTCATAGCTTCAGCCCCATTAGGGCTGAATATCAACATGAAATAATTAAAACTGAATTACAGGGTATGCTTTCCTATTGTCATTACTTTTATTTTATTCATTAAATGTGTAGCTATCAAAGCAATAGTTGATGTCATAGAAAATTATGAATTTTTAAAATCTTTTTCTTTTTCAAACTGAAGAATTATTGGAGAAGGTGTGTTTAGCAAATTTGTGATGATACAAAGATAGGAGAGCACCATATGACAGGATTCAGAACTAGTTCAACAGGCTGTAATGATGAGCCACAAACAAGTGAATTGTAATAGAGAGAAATGTATGTATTTTTGCATTGAGGTTAATGAGATGCGGGCTAAGGTTGTTTGGGATGAGCATTAAAGTCTGCTTATATGACAAGCATCTGGTGAATTCAGTTCACTGTTAATTCTGTAAGTGCCAAGATTAGGACAAAGCCAAAAAATTACTAAAAGAGTAAATATATAAATCCTTCTTTCATTCAACAAGAATTTATTAAACATGCATTCCAGAAATGCATATTAAGAGCTGGTTGAGAGAAAGGGCTTTGGACGTCAACTGGTCTCAGCTTGGACTCTGAGATCTTAGGCAAGTTACTTCTTGGTGCCTCCATTTTCTTATTTGTAAAATATGACTAATAATAATGCATGATGATTGAGAGAACCAAAATAATTTATGTAAAGAGCCTGGAAAAGTATTTAGTAGCAAGAATAAATTTTTAGCATTTAGCCTTGTTCTAGATCAGCTGTGGTAATTGTTCACACTAATCTGCTTTGTTCAGTTTATACCTGGAGAACTTTGTTTTTGTATCATATTTGGAAGCACACTGAGAGACTAGGGAGCAACCAAGTAAGCGTGAAAAGAGGATCTCTGGAAACAATATCAGACAAGGAATAATATCAGGAATTAAATATATGACCTCAAAAGGCTTCTTATATTTAAAAGGGAGCCATATAAATCGGGGAATAAATTTATTTTGTGTTGTTGCAAAGGGAACCCTGGGCACAATAAGGAGAAGCAGAATTCAGCTTAATACACTGATGACTCTTAGCTATAACTGCTATGCAACAGTTGCCTGGCCTAATTGGAAAAGCAGTGACCTCCCTATCGTTGGAAGTACTTGGGCAGAGGCCAGATGAGCATCTGTCAGGGATGATACAGGGAATTCAATGAGTCCTGCAATTTCTGCAGTTGTGTATTTGACTTGAATCCTTTTTAGCAATGAGGTTCTGATTGAATTTTCATCCATATATCCTTGGAAGGTTTTTTTAACCTACAAGAAGTATTAATACACCAACAAGAAAACTATTTTGCAGAATTAAGAATTTCAGAACTGTCTGAAATGTCCTTCAGAGACTAAATAGATACATTTCTCAATTACTAGTCCCTGAATTGATTGGTAAGGGAATTAAAAATTTGTTATTATTTTTATATTTTATTAATTTTCCTTTCATTATAAAAGAGATACATTAAATAAAATGGTAGAAGAGAAAGAAAAAATCAGTTTCATCACATTTTTATGCATAGTTGATCACATATGACTTGAATTTATATATACAAATATAAATATATTACATAATATATAACATATAAATATATTTTTGCTATTTTAATTGTATAAGGGTTTTATTATTTTTCTATGTTGTAGAAGACTCTTGAGAGTCCCTTGGACTGCAAGGAGATCCAACCAGTCCATTCTAAAGGAGATCAGTCCTGGGTGTTCATTGGAAGGACTGATGTTGATGCTGAAACTCCAATACTTTGGCCACCTGATGTGAAGAGCTGACTCATTTGAAAAGATCTTGATGCTGAGAAAGATTGAGGGCAGGAGGAGAAAGGGATGACAGAGGATGAGATGGTTGGATGGCATCACCAACTCAATGGACGTGTGTTTGGGTAGACTCCGGGAGTTGGTGATGGACAGGGAGGCCTGGCGTGCTGCCACTCATGGGGTCGCAAAGAGTCGGACACAACTGAGTGACTGAACTGAAATGAGGGCTGCCATAACAAAATACCACAAATTAGGTGGTTTAAACAACAAAAATTTAATTTCCCCCTTTCCTAAGGATTCTAGTCATATTGGATTAGGGGCCCACCATACTCCAGCATCATGTCATCCTAACTTAACTAATTACATCTGCAACAATCTTATTTCCATATATAAGGCTACATTAAGGGTGAGGATTTCAATGTATGAATTTTAGGGGTACACAGTTCAACCCACAACAAGGATCAAACCAATTGTAGTGCCATCTATAATGTATAAGAGCACTGTTTTCCTGTATCCTCAATGACATTTAAGCTTTATTATTTATTTTTAAATTAATTATTTTAATTGGAGGCTAATTACTTTACAATATTACAGTGGTTTTTGCCATACATTGACATGAATCAGCCATGGCTTAAGCTTTATTTTTAAAAGAAGTTGTTTTGCCAATTAGGTGAAGAATTGTACCACAGTGATGTTTTAATATATATTCTTTTTCTAGTGAGTGCAAAATTTTTTTTATGTTTGCTTACTAGTTGAATTTCCTCTTTTGTGAAATGTCTGTTCCTGTCTACTGCCTCTATTTTTTTAATTATGAAAATAATATATTACAAAAGATTTGAAAAACAGAGAAAATAAAAACCGGCCATAATGCCACTATTCCAACACAGCTATTATCATTTTTACTGATTTCTGGGCTATTTTCATACGCATGTTTTACCCTTTTGTAATTGTAGTGTACATGTAGTCTTATCTCCTGCTTTCTTTTTTATCTTACAATCTAATATAATATGAAAATGGGTTAATCCTCAGT
The DNA here is from genome assembly GCF_003369695.1 of Bos indicus x Bos taurus. Classification (NCBI taxonomy): domain Eukaryota; kingdom Metazoa; phylum Chordata; class Mammalia; order Artiodactyla; family Bovidae; genus Bos; species Bos indicus x Bos taurus. Next base: position 127,982,242 of record NC_040105.1, read on the forward strand.
GCACCAGAATAGCTCATTCAACAATTATGAGTTTGAACTAGGCTTCTAATATTAGACAAATAGAAACTTTTTTCAAGGATATACTACCTGGCCATTAATGGGGTACAAAATAAGAGTATTCCTGGTTGCAAGAAAGTTAAAATTACATTTCCATACCATGGCCTAGCTTTGGGTATCTGGTGCTCGGGTGTCCAATACATGTTAAATGAATTAATAGTCTAGTTATTAGACATCATTTTTTATTCATTTTTTGGTGAAATATCTCCATTTTCAGACTTTTCTTCATTCTAGGCTCACACATGAAATACAGCATTAAGACTTTACAACATAAGGATCAATGCATTATCAATCATGCATTTGAGAACCAGCATCATACTGGACAAAATATAAGTTAAACTAGTATAAGATCCACCATTTAAAAAAACATATTTTAAAAGTCATAAGTGAAAGGAGGATTTTACAAAATGTCTTTCAAAGTAAACTTGTGTGTATCAAGAACTATGGTTCACAAAAACAAATTTATTCGGTGGACAAAAATCCAAACATGGAATTCCTTTTTATCCCTTGTAATAAAAAAAAACTTCACATTAGAACCAAGAGATGTTACAAGTTATCATTGACCTATCGTCTGAGATATACTGAGCTAAAATAAATATCTGATGGTGTTTATAATTCTACAGGTGTATATCGATAATATACACCAAAGATTTCTTTCTTTTTTCTTTCTTCTCCTTCCTCTCATTTCATTGGAAATATTTTGCACATATTGTCACTTGTATTTCAGTCTTTATAATTAAACAATAAGATGGAACAGACTAGAGATCTCTTTAAGAAAATTAGAGATACCAAGGGAACATTTCATGTAAAGATAGGCACAAAAAAGGACAGAAAATGGTATGGACCTAACAAAAGGAGAAGATATTAAGAAGAGGTGGCAAGAATACACAGAACTATACAAGAAAGATCTTAATGACCCAGATAACCATGATGGTGTGATCACTCACCTACAGCCAGACATCCTGGAGTGTGAAGTCAAGTGGGCCTTAGGAAACATCATTACACACAAAGCTAGTGGAGGTGATGGAATTCCAGCTGAGCTATTTAAAATCCTAAAAGATGATGCTGTGAAAGTGCTGCACTCAATATGCCAGCAAATTTGGAAAACTCAGCAGTAGTCACAGGACTGGAAAAGGTTGGTTTTCATTCCAATTCCAAAGAAAGTCAGTGCCAAAGAATGTTCAAACTACCACCCAATTGCGCTCATTTCACATGCTAGCAAAGTAATGTTGAAAATCCTTCAATATAGGCTTCAACAGTATGTGAACCAAGAAATTCCAGATGTACAAGCTGGATTTAGAATAGGCAGAGGAACCAGAGACCAAATTGCCAACATCTATTCGATCATAGAAAAAGCAAGAGAATTCCAGAAAAACATCTACTTCTGCTTCATTGATTATGCTAAAGCCTTTGGCTATGTGGATCACAACAAACTGTGGAAAATTCTTAAAGACTTAAGAATACCAGACCACCTTACCTGCCTCCTATGAAACCTATATGCAGGTCAAGAAGCAATAGTTAGAACTGAACATGGAACAATGGACTGGTTCAAAATTGGCAAAGAAGTACATCAAGCCTGTATATTGTCACCCTGTTTATTTAACTTATATGCAGAGTACTTAATGAGAAATGTTGGACTGGAGGAAACACAAGCTGGAATCAAGACTAAAGGGAGAAATATCAATAACCTCAGATATGCAGATGACACCACCCTTATGGCAGAAAGTGAAGAGGAACTAAAGAGCCTCTTGATGAAAGTGAAAGAGGAGCATGAAAAAGCTGGCTTAAAACTCAACATTCAGAAAACTAAGATCATGGCATCTGGTCCCATCACTTCATGGCAAATAGATGGGGAAACAATGGAAACAGTGACAGACTTTATTTTCTTGGGTTCCCAAATCAGTGCAGATGGTGACTGCAGCCATGAAATTAAAAGGCACTTGCTCCTTGGAAGAAAAGCAATGAGAAACCTAGACAGCTTATGAAAAAGCAGAGATATTACTTTGCCGACAAAGGTCCACATAGTCAAAGCTATAGCTGTTCTAGTAGTCATGTACAGATGTGAAAGTTGGACAATTAAACAAGGCTGAGCACCAAAGAATTGATGCTTTTGAACCGTGATGGTTGGAGAAGATTCTTGAGAGTCCCTTGGACAGCAAGGAGATCAAACCAGTCAATCGTAAAGGAAATCAGTCTTGGATTTTCATTGGAAGGACTGATGTTGAAGCTGAAGCTCCAATATGTTGGCCACCTGATGCGAAAAGCTGACTCATTTGAAAAGACCCTGATGCTGGGAAAGATTGAAGGCAGGAGGAGAAGGGGACGACAGAAGATGAGATGATTGGATAGCATCCCCAACTCAATGGACATGAGTTTGAGCTAACTCTGGGAGATGGTGATGGACCGGGAAGCCTGACATGCTGCAGTCCATGAGCTCGGAAAGAGTTGGGCACGAGCCGGGCGCGGTGGCGCGCGCCTGTAATCCCAGCTACTCGGGAGGCTGAGGCTGGAGGATCACTTGAGCTCAGGAGTTCTGGGCTGCAGTGCGCTATGCCGATCGGGTGTCCACACTAAGTTCGGCATCAATATGGTGACCTCCCGGGAGCGAGGGGCCACCAGGTTGCCTAAGGAGGGGTGAACCAGCCCAGGTCGGAAACGGAGCAGGTCAAAACTCCCGTGCTGATCAGAAGTGGGATCGCGCCTGTGAATAGCCACTGTACTCCAGCCTGGGCAATATAGCGAGACCCTGTCTCTAAGAAAAAAAAAAAAAAGAGTTGGACATGACTGAGCGACCAAACAACAACAAATTGAACTATAAAAAATGGTGTCAAACTTAAACTCAAAAGCTTCACATCCTTCTTCTCTGCCATCTCGTCTTCTCTAAAGCTTCCAATTAAAAAAAAGTGATATAAAAATATTGCTTCTCAAAATATGTGGTGAAGGACATTTAAAAAAATTTCAAATTGTAGTGAACTAATACTTTTATAAAATACAATAAAAACAAACTATTAGAAGAATTAAAAGATCAATGTCATAGAAAATAAAAATCCAAAAAATTTTAAAGATTCTATAGACATGAAAATTATCTTGTCAAATTTCTGTATATAATGTAAAATGCTTAATCTTAATTCCTGTACTTGTCTAGCTATGGACTGGTAATATAGAGTCTACACACTACACTTTGAGTAACATTGATATAAAACAAAGACCCTCTCCTTAAGGAGTTGAGAATCTTGTTAGGGTGAACACTATGATAGTAAAAAATTGTATTACAATTTATAATTGTATTTTTATATAATACAAAATTGTATTATAATCTATGCTATCCCAGACCACACCAGCCTGGAGTGACATAAAAGACATGCTCACTGTGAGACAGTAAAAAAATTTTATCTTGGCCTCTTCCCTGGTTACTGGTATAAGGCTCCTAAAACCCAAGTCATTTTCTGGGTGATAGAAGTGTCTTTTGTTCTACTGAGGCAACTCTAGGGGGGAAGGGGCTCCTGGCTGCCTCCTGAATGAAGACTGGCCACCAGAAAGACCAAGCCATGATTAGTGGCTTGCAATTTTCAGCCTTGCTTCCTTTCTTTTGAGAAAGGAGAAGGGCTGGTACTGGAATTAATGGTCAGTCATAAGGTGACATATACCAACCTCATGGGGACAGAAGCTCCTGTTCTCAGGACCCTCTCAGATCTTGCCCTGTGTATCTTTTCATCTGGTGGTTCATCTGTATCTTTTATCATATCCTTTAATAAACTGGTAAATGTAAGTAAATGTCTTCTTGAGTTCTGCGAGCCACTCTAACAAATTAATCAAACCTGAAGAGAGGGTCCTTGGAATTTCTGATCAAAAGCCAGTTGGTCAGGGCTTGTGAGTGGCATCTGAAGTGTGTGTGTGTGTGTGCGTGTGTGTGAGTGTGTGCGTGTATGTGTGTGTGTGTGGCAGGGGGCAGTCTTGTGGGACTGAGCTCACCTGTGGGATCTGACATATCTCCAGATAGATCCTATCAGAATTGAGTTAAATCTTAGGACAGCCAGCTGGTGGCACAGAGAATTTGCTTGGTGGGGGAAAATCTGCACACATCTGGTGCCAGAAGTGTGAGTGCAGTAGTAGTGAGAATAAAAGAGATACACAGGAGGAGGACTGAGGTTTTTCCTTCTCATCTTAAAGGTAAAGATGGGTACAACATTGATAGGGGAGCACATATCTACATACACAGAGATAACTATTAACAAAAATGGTAATAGTTAAAAGAAGTAAGATGGTCAAAAATATACCAAAACAGCTGTATAAATTATAAAACATACATCATGATTCTTTCAGCTGCATGACTGTAAAATTCACAAATTTCATGGGAAAAAATGCCATTATCATGTTTAAATAATCACAATATGGTCAGAGTGTCACACTCATCATTTCGCTGGGTTTGCTTGAGTTCCTTCTTGTGGAGTCTCCAGTTTCTCTCCACATCAAAACTCAACCACATTATTTCTTGGAACTCCCAGGAATAAAATCTCATTCATACAGCTTTCAAGTGGTCTTGTCCATACTTTTTCCATTGTCTGGTGACCTGCTGCCAAGACTTTTGATGTAATGAAGTTGTCATTACTGCCAGAGTCTATCAAAGATACTACTGTCCTCAACTTCTAAGTTTCAAATAACGGAAACAAAGGTTTGTCAAGGGACCATTAGGTTTAATGATTCATGAGAGGTGCCAGTAACCTTTTTGACTTCTTGGTTCCCAGTCCCATGTATTCGGACAATGAAAGAAATAGCATTATATGTACTATTGGCTGACTCAGAGTGATTCCACATCCTGTAGCAGCATCCCAGCCTCGCAAGGTGTTAGTTTCCTAGGTGGTACCGTAACTGAGTCTTCAGTAACCTTTCCAACGATCTATGAGACCTGCACCTTCAGTGATGGTGTGTATAACACCAGTGAATCTCGTGGACTTCAACCCAATTTATCAGTAGGAACACACTTTGAGCCCCTGGTAAAGTACCATACTTTGAGGTGACTAGCCATAACCTTAGGGAAAGTTGATTGCATTAGACCCCTTCCTTTATGGATGGGGTAGCAACTTCCCTCACTAAAGCAGAAACTGTTTCTGGATTCACTCTCTCTCTGACCCTGGTGGTACAATACTTTTGCAATGGAGAGTAAGGCCTTTTAGCATGCATTCTACTTGAGACATGAAAGTTCTCATTCTCGAGGCCCATTCTGAAGACTTCTTAGCCATTTTCTTTTAAAAGCTTTGGTAGTCTGGTAAAGCTCATGAACCCATTCTCAGAGTAGTATTTTTAAGTGCAACACATAAAATACATAAGATTATTAAGGAAACCAGGATTCTATAATATTATATTGTTCCATCTTCCAGCCACTTAGGATTCTGTGGACCCCAAATTAAGAGGCTAATCTAGTTACCAATTTTCTACTTTCATGTTTTCCAAATCCATAACAATAAATCAAACCATTAGATTCTGCCAGTGAATTGTATAGCTAAGAGGCTGGTAAACTCCAGTTTATTAACTGCTTTTATAAATAAAGTTTTATTGAAATACATATCCTTCTATTTACATATTATCTATGGTCATTTTTACACTACAGGGGTAAAATTAAGTAGTTGCAACAAGATCATATGTGGCCCAAAAGCTGAAAATATTTACTACCTAGCTGTTTAGAGCAGAGAAGGCAATGGCACCCCACTCCAGTACTCTTGCCTGGCAAATCCCATGGACAGAGGAGCCTGGTAGGCTGCAGTCCATGGAGTCGCTAGTAGTCGGACATGACTGAGCAACTTCACTTTCACTTTTCACTTTCATGTATTGGAGAAGGAAATGGCAACCCACTCCAGTGTTCTTGCCTGGAGAATCCCAGGGACGGGGGAGCCTGGTGGGCTGACGTCTCTGTGGTCGCACAGAGTCGGACATGACTGAAGCAACAGCAGCAGCAGCAGCAGCAGCTGTTTAGAGAAAAAGTTTGCCAACCACTGGTATAGATCCTGGCCTAAAGGCCAAGCAAGCAAAGTGGACCTGAAGTTGTACTCCTTGAAGTTCTGCACATTGGGAGGACTTTACTTCTCCACTGTTCTTCTGGGGTAGCCCTCAGGACTATAATGCTGGAACAATTCACTTCTGGCTGTTTCAGGCATATTACACAGAGCCAGTTTTAAATAAGCCTTGAACTTCCCATGAGGTTGTTGGTATTGCAAAAATAGCTATGAAGCAGGAGTATATATGCTGAGACTTGTAACTTCAATATCTACTCAGGCCACATTCTGAATGTATACTCAATAGCTTCCATTGAAGAGGAAATGCTTCAGGGTACATGTAAGGTTATAGCTAGGCAGCTGACTCTTAGCATTCAGTTCATGATGGGCAGTTTGGGTTATAATTAGTCACTTGAAGATCTGTGTTAGAAATTCAACCAGAAACTAAAAACAACCAGAAACTAGAAGCAAGACATGGATTGGTTTTAAAGGAGAAAAGTTACTTCCTTAAGGGAACATAAGTTTGTTTAAGAACTCCAGGGACTCCTTGCTGTGATTATTGGGTATGGACTTTCCACAAGCTATTATAACATCCCAATATGCCACAAATGTTTCTGGCACCATTGGGTTTAATGGGTTATAGTGGCCAAGTGGTAGAACCACTCCTCGGATTAGGTGGAACACCATCTCTTGCTCTGTGTTCCCTCAAAGATGAAAGATTACAGCATTGTAGGCCAGTAAATGGAAAGAAGCAACCAGTCAAACATGATCTATGTTTTCTAAAAATCCGTTGAAATTCTTTAAATGATAGGGAGTCAAAGATGCAACAACTTTTTATTTACTTTGGAAGGGATATTCAGTATGTCTCAAATCCTGGATGTACTTGCCCCCCTCCCACCAAAATTTTACTGATGTGTCAGGATAACCTTGTATTTTGGGGAGAACTGTTGCCCATTTTCTAGCATCTGAGGTACCTGTTAATTTTTGCTTTCTGTATTTAGTCAATATGATGTTATCAGTAGTAGACTAGCATAATGATAGGGGCTTCCCTGGTGGCTCACCGGTAAAGAAACTGCCTGAAATGTAGGAGACCCGGGTTTTATCCCTGGGTTGGGAAGATCCCCTGGAGGAGAGCATGGTAACCCACTCCGGTACCCTTGCCTAGAGAATCCCATAGACACAGGAGCCTGGCGGGCTGTGGTCCATAAGGTCACACAGAGTCAGACACATCTGAAGCAACTCAGCAGCAGCAGCAGCAGCACAATGATGTGCTGTGGGATGGTGAGATGATCAGTGTTCCCTGCAAATTAGTAGCACATGGCTGAAGAGTTGACATAATCTGTGGTATTCTGCTTCTGCTATTCTCTGTTGCTAAGCTTGTCTCTATTTAAAATTTTGCTATTTTGTATGTCACGGGTTTTTGCGTTAGTTTTAGTTTTGTAAAATATTGCATTAAAATATCATTTATCTTGGTTACTGATTTTGGGGGGGAGTCCCTTAAACTTTGTGCCAGAGGCAACTGCTTCACTCACCTCACCCTAATCTTTGTCCTGATTGATATGTAGAGAAAGTGCTTTCATTAGATCAATAACTACTTGCCAACTGTTTATAAGATCACATCTGGAACAGTAGCCAGATTTAGAGTTGACATAAAATTAATGATAATTTAAGGTCACTTTCAGACTCACCTGACCTTTAAAGTAGCCAAATATGAATTAAATCATCACTTCTATATCTCCTATGTTGATTTGAAAGTCACTCAGTCGTGTCTGATTCTTTGCAAGCCCATGAACTGTAGCCCCCCCAGGCTCCTCTGTCCATGGAATTCTCCAGGCAAGAATACTGGAGTGGGTAGCCATTCCTTTCTCCAGGGAATCTTCCCAATCCAGGGATCAAACCCAGGTCTCCAGCCTTGCATGTCAGTTCTTTACCATCTGAGCCACTATGGTAATATTTATCTCTACTATTCTACCAGGGAGGCAATATTGCTTCCTTGTTAAGGAGGTGGAGTTCCAAGAGTCTATACTTGGCCTTTTCTTCCATAATAGTCTCAAAGGCCTATCTCTGTGGCTCAAGAAGTCCAGTGGGAATTCTGTCATTTGCTGAGGATATGCATTTCATTTCTACCTTTAGGAACTGGGAGTATTTTCATTGAATTGGGCTTGGTGGTTTCATTGGGCCTATGGTGAGACTGCCTAGGGTCAAAACTGTACTTATATTCTGTCAATCCTTATCCTAAAAGTCTATGGCTGGTGGCCATAGTGTTCTGACTGTCCAGAAAATAGTGTTAACTCAACATTAGGATCTACTGTTCTCCAAAATGTGGATATTCCCTTTCTGTAGGGAAAATGGCTTCAGTGTCACTGGGCAGAAAATGAGGAAAATGTATATATACTTGTGGTATTCTTCTTTAAGGGTACCTGGACTCCTTTTCATTTATGAGATCCTAAATGTATAAACTGACTCAGATATGGTAATGGGGTGAAAAGTCGTGACTCTCTATTGTGGTAGATCAAACCATGTTTCCCTTCACTAAACCAGGAATTTTGTTAGTTGTAGAAGGACCTCAGTGAGCTGCACATCTATATGTCCCTAGGGTACCTGCTCAGTTATATAATGCCAAAGGACCAGTGAACTACAATTTCTGATTACCCATACAGGCCCTGCTACCTGTCCTAGTAGCTCCCCCCACCACACCATATCCTCATTGAGACCAACAAGCTGGTTTTGACTGCAGTATGTCATATTAGCTTCCTCACCTAGAAAGGACCATCGATAAAGCTGTTTTAAAATATGAGTCCTTGAGTATTGAATGGCAATTGCAGAGGGAGTACTGGAGCTGGAAAATCATCATTTTTCAACCATCATAGTAAAGATTGATTTAAGCAGGAGTCATAAATTGATGCTAAACCAAAGGGAAATTTTTGATGAGGATCAGAATACTTACATTGTTCTTAAAATGTCTCTCCACAGACTACTTATCAGTTGTTAGAGAAAAAAATATTAGGTGTAAAGCGGAAAAATCAGAAAACAACCTGATTGGATGATCAAAAATTACATCACCCATGGAGGTCAAATAAACCTGACCTCATATGAGAGACCTTAATATGTCTCTCAATATTAAACCCTATGAATGACACAGCAGCAAGTATGTAGTTTTCTAGCCAGGAATATATAACATGGATCTAAATATGAGGAAATACTAGACAAACTCCAAATGAGGAACAGTCTATTAAAACAAAAGGAATGAAGGCTTTATTCTTCAAAAAATCTCAATGTCATAAAAGAAAGACTGTGTGCATGCTCCAAACTAAAGAGATGCGACAAATAAATCTATATCTGATCTTAGACTGGATCCTGTGCTAAAGGACAATAAAGTGCTGTAAAGGATATTACTGGTCAATTGACAAAATTGTACTATGGAGGTTGGATCATATATATATATATATATATATATATATATATATGACAGAATTTCCCATTTTGATACTCTACTTCAGTGTGGGTAAGTGATATACACATTAATACATAAAAAGACAAGGATCCTGTCTTACACAGAAGTTTTTTGCTGGTTTGTGAAAGAAAGCGAAGTCGTGCAGTTGTGTCCCACTCTTTTTGACCCTATGCACTGTAGCCCACCAGGCTCCTCTGTCCATGGGAATTCTCCAGGCAAGAATACTGGAGTGGGTTGCCATTTCCTTCTCCAGGGAATTTTCCTGACCTAGGGATAGAACCCGAGTCTCCCACATTGCAGGCAGACTCTTTACCATCTGAGCCACCAGGGAAGCCCAAATGCATATGAGAATCTGTGATTCTGTTACCTATTCAATTCCTAGAAAGCTGCACAAGTTGATATAACAACATTTGGTGCAAAGGAGGAGGAAGTAGTGGAGATTAAAAACTCAGATCTAGATGACTTCAAGAATGATGAAATGAGGAACTCTGAAAACCCTCCCTTCCGTAAAATCAATGAAAACACTAACCAAAAATTGTCAAAAGTAACTTTTCTAGTATTCCAGAAAATAAGTGAAAGCTTACAAAAATCCAGAGAGCATTTCTTCAAGAAAATGGCTTAATCTTGATAAGAACAGTAAGCTTTGTGTTATTAGAAAGTCCCTCTGTTTCCATGCTCCCTCCCCAGTCCTGTGGTAGCCTTAAAAATCAACAGCCCACAAGCACAGTGAAAACCAGCAACTAAGCAGCCACCGGAGGGATGAGAAGGACAAAGAATGTGAACTTTATACTTCGTGATTTCAAAACTTACTATTAAACTACTTTAATGAAAGCAGTGTGATACTGGCCTAAAGACATATAGATCAATGGAGTAAGAAAGAAAGTCCACAAATAAACCCTCACTTCTAAGGTCAATTGATTTTCAACAAGGGTGCCAGGACCATTCTATGGGGAAAGCATAGTCTTTTCAGCAAAAGGTACTGAGATAAATGTATATTTGCATGCAAAAGAGGGAAGTTACCTCACACCATATACCAAAACTTAATTTTAAATGGATCAAAGAGCTAACACTATCAAACTTTAAGAAGGAAATAGGTGTAAATCTTCATGATCTAGATTAGAGAATCTAGGCACTTTTTAGGTAAGACACCAAAAGCACAAGCAACCAAAAGAAAAAACAGATAATTTCATGAATATTAAAACTTTTATACTTCAAAGGGTGCCATCAAGAAAGTGGTGAAACAACCCACAGAATGGGAGAAAACATTTGCAGATCACATATATGATATGTCTTACATACAAAATATATAAAGAACTCTTACAGCTCAACAATAAAAAGGCATTCCACTTAGAAAATGGGCAATGGGGATTTTCCTGGGAGTCCAGTGGTTAAAACTCTTCTTTGGCTTCCCTTGTAGCTCAGTTGGTAAAGAATCTGCCTGCAGTTCAGGAGACCCAGGTTCGATCCCTGGGTTGGGAAGATCCTCTGGAGAAAGAAATGGCAACCCACTCCAGTATCCTTGCCTGGAAAATCTCATGGACAGAGGAGCCTGATGGGCTACAGTCCATGGGGTCGCAAAGAGTCGGGCATGACTGAGTGGCTAACACTTACTTACTGACTTTCCAATGCAAGGGGTGTAGGTTCAACCCCTCATTGGGGAACTAAGGTCCCACATGCTATAGGATGTGACTAAATTTTTTTTTAAAGAGAATGGGCAATGAATTTGAATATACACTTTCCCAAAGATGATACACAAATGGTTAAAAAGCACCTGAAAAGATGCTCAAAATAATTAGTCATTAAGGAAATGCAAATCAAAACATGATGAGATACCACCTCATACCCACTAGGGTAGCTATAATGGCTAGGGTATTATATAAATATATAAAGGCAGACAATATTAAATGTTGATGAAAGGAGAACACTCACTATAGAATACAGACTGGCAATTCCTTTAGTGGTTAAACATAGAGTTATCATATGTTCAAGGAACTCCACTCCTAGGTATGTATCCAAGGGAAACGAAAACTGATATCCACACAAAAACTAGTATATAAATGTTCATAGAAGCATTATTCATAATAGCCCCAAAGTGGAAAGAACTCAAAAGTCTACCAACTGATGAATGAATAAGTAAAATGTGGTATATACAGACAATGGAATAGTATTTGGCAATTAAAAGTAATGAAGCACTAAGTAACATGGATGGACCTAGAAATTATCATACTAAGTGAAGTAAGTCAGGCAAAGATAAATTTCACATGATATCATTCGTATGTGGAATCTAATTTTAAAACATAATAGAAATGAACTTATTTACAAAAGAGAAAAAAGATTACAGATATAACAAACAAATCTATGGTTACCAAAAGTGAAATGTGGCGGGGCAGGGGAGGAATAAATCAGGAGCCTGGGATTAACATGTACACACTACTATATGTTGTTGTTTAGTCACTCAGTCATGTCCAACTCTTGTGCAACCCCATGGACTGTAGCCTGCCAGGCTCCTCTGTCCATGGGATTTCCCAGGCAGGAATACTGGAATGGGTTGCCATTTCTTTCTCCAGGGGATCTTCCCTGGCCCAGGGATCAAACTCACATCTTCTGCATTGACAGGCAGATTCTTTACCACTGAGCCACCAGGGAAGCCTCACTGCTATACATAAGATAAACAAACAACAAGGACCTACTGTATAGCACAGGGAATTCTACTCAATATTATGTGATAATCTATATGAGAAAAGAGTCTGAAAAATAATGAACATATGTATATGTATAATTGAATCACTTTGCTGTACATCTGAAACTAACACATCGGATTAACCATGAGTGAAATCACTCAGTCATGTCCGACTCTTTGCGACCCCATGAACTGTAGTCCATTAGGCTCCTCCATCCATGGGATTTTCCAGGCAGTAGTACTGGAGTGGGTTGCCATTTCCTTCTCCAGGGTATCTTCCTGACCCAGGGATCAAACCCAGATCTCCGTCATTGTGGACAGATGCTGTACCATCTGAGCCACCAGGGAAGTCAATAAAAATTTTAAAAAGTAATGAAGCACTGATACCTGCTACATCATTGATGCACCTTGAATACATGCTTCATGAAAACACCCAGTCAGAAAGACCATGTATTGTTTGATTCCTTTCATATGAGATGTCCAGAATAGGAAAATCCATAAAGGCAGAAAGTACATTAGTGGTTGTCATTGGCTGGTGGGAAGGAGGAGAGGGGAGTGACTGCTTCTGAGCGTGGGGTTTCTTTTTGGGGTGATGAAAATTTTCTGGATTTAAGGAGTGGTGAGGATTGCACAACCTTTTAAATATACTAAAAGCCACTGAATTGTATACTTTAAAATGGTGAAGCTTTTGGTACGTAAATTAAATCTCAGTGAAAAAAAATATCAGACCTTTAAAACTGCTTGATACTTCTTTGCAAGCAAATATAATGATCTAGAATTCCACTTATCAAGTTAGGGGCTGAGATGTAAATGCAACTTACTTGTTTGGATTCCCAGCATGAGGCAAAAAAGCTATGTCCTGTAGTGTCTTAAAAGTATACTCTTTCCTACAAATGAAATTCAAATGGATTGTTGAGAATATGCTTAAAAATTGCTTCCAACTTTGCCATTCCTCTTCTCACATAAGAAAACTACATAACTCTCTTCAAAACAATTTTGTATGTTTAAGATATGTTTAAAAATAGCAAATTTCAAAAATGGGAAAACTTCTTTACTAGGAGCTGCAATTACTTAAAAATTGTCAGTGCCTACACATTTGAGAATTTTCATTGCAAGTTAAAGGCTGATTCATCATAAAGAAAATGGAAACAGAAGAGTGAATAGTACAGAAAGGAAAGACAACAGGAGCTTCCTACATGGAGTCATGGTTTCTTAGGTAATCATGTTCTGATTTTACAAAAACCATTACAGGATCTTAGGCTTTTGGGGTGAAAGAAGGGCAGCATGTTACATTATCCATCTTTCTTCCTTCAAATTTTGATTAGTGTAGACAAAGAAGTAGGTGGAAAGCCGATTGACATTAGGGAGAAATACAAACACCCCTCTAGTGAAAACTGTGCTTTCACCTTTAAAACATTATCATATAGTAGAGTAGTAATAAACAGTTTCTGGAAGACCATTCCTTTGGGAGCGTCCATATGCTCTCAAAGCAGGAAACATAAATCAAACACCTTAATCAGTTCATCTTGCTCTAGCCTACTGCTTGAATTAACCCACTATAGAGGTTCAGCGGGAAGACTTTGAACACACTCCATCTGAGACAACCACAGTGAGGGAAAGCTAACAAAGTGCTGAGAAACAGAGAAATCCATTGGTAAGAAAACCCAAATATTTGGAAGATAAATAATAACAAATATTGGTAAAGACATGAAGAAATTGGAAACCTCGTACATTGTTGGTTGGAATATAAATGGTTTAGTTCATTAGAAAACAGTTTGGTAGTTTCTAAAGAAATTAAACAAAGTAACCATATGATTTAGCAATACCACTCGTAAAGATACTGAAAATGTCGAAGTGAATTGAAAACATACATCCATGCAAAAACTTGTATACAAATGTTCCCAGCAACACTATTCATGAAAGCTAAAAAGTGGAAACAATACAAATGCCCATCAATTGACTAATGGATAAACAAATGTTGTATATTCATAAAATGGAGTATTATTCAGTCATAAAAAAGAATGAAATCCTTATTCAACATGGAGGAAACTAGAAAACATTATGCTAAGTGAAAGAAACCAGACACAAAAGGACAAATATCATATGATTCCCCTTATGTGAAATGTCCAAAATAGGCAAATATATAGAGACAGAAAGTAGAATAGTGGCTGCCAAAGGCTGAGGGGGAGTAGAGAATGGGGAATGACTACATAGGTATAGGGTTTCTTTTTTGGGTAGATGAAAATATTCTGGAATTAGAGAATGGCGATTGTCGCATGTTGTTTTTCAGTCAGTAAGTTGTGTCCGACTATTTGCACCCCATGGACTGCAGCACACCAGGCTCCTCTGGCCTCCACTATCTCCTGAAGTTTGTTCAAATTCATGTCCATAGAGTCAGTGATGCTATCTAACAATCTCATCCTCTGCCACCCTCTTCTCCTTTTGCCTTCAATCTTTCCCAGCACCAGGGTCCTTTCTAATGAGTCAGCTCTCAACATCAGGTGGCCAAAGTATTGGAACTTCAGCTTCAGCATCAGTCCTTCCCATAAATATTCAGGGTTGATTTTCTTTAGGATTAACTGGTTTGATCTCCTGGTAGTCCAAGGGATTGTCAAGAGTCTTCTCCAGCACCACAATTTGAAAGCCTCAGTTCTTCAGCCCTCCCCTTTCTTTATAGTCCAACTCTCACATTTGTACATGACTCCTGGAAAAAACATAGCTTTGACTAGACAGAACTTTGTAGGCAAAGTGATGTCTCTGCCATTTAATATGTTGTCTAGGTTTGTCATAGCTTTTCTTCCAAGAAGCAAGTGTCTTTTAATTTCATGGCAGCAGTCACTGTCCACAATGATTTTAGAGCCCAAGAAAATAAAGTCTCTCACTGTTTCCTTTTTTTCTTCTTTTATTTGCCATAAAGTGATGGGACCAAATCCATGATCTTAGTTTTTTGAATGTTGAATTTCAAGCCAGCTTTTTCATGCTCCTCTTTCACCCTCATCAAGAAGCTCTTTAGTTCCTCTTTACTTTCTGCCATTAAAGTGGTATCATCTGCATATCTGAGGTTTGATATTTCTCCTGTCAAGTATTAACCAAGTTCTGAGATCAGAGAAAATCAGGTACATTCAGGGTAGTGTGACTATAGGACTGTTACATAGGCTTGTAAACATACTAAAAGACATTTATACTAAAAGAAAGAATACATATAAACAAAAACTTGTACACTGATTTTCATAACAGCATTATTTATAATAGCCAAGAAGTGAAAACAACTCAAATGTCCATCCACTAATGAATGGGTGAACAAAATGTGGTATATTAATACAACTAGCTATCATTCATTAAAAAAACTATAAAACTCTAGATAAAAGAAAGCAGACACAAATAAATGGAGGAATATCCATGGAGATATCCCATGTCCATGGATCGGAAGTATTAGTATCGTTAAAAGGTCCATATTGCCCACAGCTATCTGCAGATTTAATGCAATCTCTATCAAAACCCAATGGCATTTTTTAGAAAAATAGAAAAACAATCGTAAAATTCATATGGAACCACAAAAAAACCCAAATAAAGAAATTTTGTGCTAGAAGAACAAAGTTGGGGGCATCCCATATCCTGATTTCAAAATATATTACAAAGATACAGTAAACAAAACAGTATGGCACTGGCATAAAAACAGACACATAGACCAAAGGCACAGCCTAGACAGCCCAGAAATAAACCAACACAAATATAGCCAACTAATCTTCAATAAGACTGTCAAGACCATTGAATGGGGAAAGGACAGTCCTTCAACAAACAGTGCTGGGAAAACTGGATGTCCACATGCAAAAGAATGAAATATGGACCCCTATCTTACATAATATACAAAAAGCAACAAAAAATGAATTAAAGACTTAAATGAGACCCAAATCCATAGAAATCCTAGAAGAAAAAAGGGGAAAATCTTCTTGACATTGATCTTGGCAATGATTTCTTAAATGTGACACTGAAAGCACAGCCAACAAAGGCATAAATAGACAAATGTTACTATGTAAATTAAAAAGTTTTGAACAGCGAACGAGCCCATCAACAAAATAAAAGGCAACCTATGGACTGAGAGAAAAATATTTGGAACTCCCAAATGAGTGAGTTTTATGGTATATTAATTATATCTTATTACAGTTGGGTTTTTTAAGAACAGAGAAGACATAAATAAATGGAAAACATCTTGTGTTCATAGATTAGAAAACTTAATATTGTTAAGATGTCAATAGCACCCAAAGTAATTTTGTGGAAACAGAAAGATCTATCCTGAACTTCCCTGGTGGTACAGTGGTTGAGAGTCCACCTGCGAATGCAGGGGACATGGGTTCAATCCCTGGTCTGGGAAGACTCCACATGCCATTGAGCATCTATCTAGGTCTGTGCGCCACAACTACTGAGTCCATGCTCTAGGGCCCACGAGCCACAACTCCTGAGGATGCATGCTGCAACTACTGAAGCCCATGTGCCTAGAGTCTGTGCTCTGCAATAAGAGAAGCCACAACAGTAAGAAGTCCTGTGCACTGTAACTAGAGAAAGCTCATGTGCAGCAACAATGACCCAGAACAACAACAACAAAATTTCTTTTTAATAAATAAATTAAGAAAAGAAAGATCCATATAAAATTCATATAGAACCTTGAGGGACTCTGAATAGCCCAAGACAATCTTTGGGAAAAAAAAGAATGAGATTGGAGGTCTCACACGTGCTGATTTCAAAACTTATTATAAACATATAGTTACGAAAATAGTGTTGCACTGGAATTAAGACAGACCTACAGATCATTGGAATAGAACAGAGACCTTAGAAATAAATTTTCATATATATATATTTTTTTTTTTCATATATACTGTCAAATATTTTTTTACAAAGCTGTCAAGACCATGAATTTCAAAAGGGAAAAAAAATCCTCTTAAACAAATGATGCTGAAACAACTGTATATCCGTATGCAAACAAACCAAGTTTGACCCATACTTTATAGCATGTATGAAAATTAACTCAATATGGATCAAAGATCTAAATGTAAAACCTTCATGACATTGGATTTTTCAAGGATTTCCTAGTTGTGATACCAAAAGTACAGGTAACAAAAATAAAAATAGAGAAATACAACTGTGTTACATTTTAAAACTTCTGTGCATAAAAGGACACAATAAACAGAGTTAAAAAGTAACCTATATAATGGTAGAAAAGATTTGCAAATCCTATGTCTGATGAGGAGGTAATGTCCAGAATATATAAAGAACTTCTACGATTGAACAACAGGAAAGCAAATAACACAATTAAAAAATGGACAAAAATTTGAATAGACATTTCTCAAAGATATATACAAATGGCCAATGATGCTCAACATCATTAGTCATTACGGAAATGTAAATCAAAACCACAAAGAGATACCAAGTCACATCCCACTAGGATGGCTACTATAAAAAAGAACAGAAAATAAGATGTGGAGAAATTGAAACCTTGGTAGAAGGCACTGATAGTAGAAATGAAAAATGGTACAGATGCTATGGAAAACAGTATGGTGATTGCTCAAAAAATTAAAAATAGAATTACTATATGATCCATCAATCCCATGATTGGATATAGGTCCTGAACAGTTGAAATCAGGATCTTGCAGAGATACTTGCACACCCATGTCCATAACAGCATTATTTACAATAGCTAAGAGGCAGAAAAAAGCCCAGTGTTCATGGTGGCACAGTGGTAAAGAAGCCGCCTGCCAATGCAAGGGGATACAGGTTCTATTTCTGGGTCAGGAAGATTGCCTGGAGGAGGAAATGGCAACCCACTCTAGTATTTTTGCCAGAAAAATTCCATGGACAGAGGAGCCTGGCAGGCTACAGTCCACAGGGTCACAATGAGTCAGACGTGACTGAGCAACTGAACACACACCATCAATGGATGAATGGATAAACAAAGTGTGGTATATATACAATGGAATATTATTCACCCTTAAAAAGGAAGGAAATCTTGTCACATGATATGACATGGATGAACTTTGAGTTATCATGCTCAGTGAAATAAGCCAGCCACAAAAAGACAAACAAATATGGTATGATTCCATCTATATGAGGTACCTCAAATGATCAAATTCATAGAAATAAAATAAAATGATGGTTGCCAGGAGCTGAGTTGGAGAGGGGAAGGGAGATCTGTTGTTTAATGGGTATAATTTCAGTTTTGCAAGACAAAAAAGTTTTAGAGATTGATTGCACAACCATGTGAATATAGTTAACACTACTGAACAGGACACTTAGAAAGTGTTAAGATGGTAAATTTTATGTTAGGTGTGTTTTTTAATCACAATCTCAAAAATATACAAGCAACTCCTACAGCTCAACTCCAGAAAAATAAATGACCCAATCAAAAAATGGGCCAAAGAACTAAATAGACATTTCTCCAAAGAAGACATACAGATGGCTAACAAACACATGAAAAGATGCTCAACATCACTCATTATCAGAGAAATGCAAATCAAAACCACTATGAGGTACCATTTCACGCCAGTCAGAATGGCTGCGATCCAAAAGTCTACAAGCAATAAATGCTGGAGAGGGTGTGGAGAAAAGGGAACTCTCTTACACTGTTGGTGGGAATGCAAACTAGTACAGCCACTATGGAGAACAGTGTGGAGATTCCTTAAAAAACTGGAAATAGAACTGCCTTATGATCCAGCAATCCCACTACTGGGCATACGCACTGAGGAAACCAGAAGGGAAAGAGACACGTGTACCCCAATGTTCATCGCAGCACTGTTTATTAATAGCCAGGACATGGAAGCAACCTAGATGCCCATCAGCAGATGAATGGATAAGAAAGCTGTGGTACATACACACAATGCAGTATTACTCAGCCGTTAAAAAGAATACATTTGAATCAGTTCTAATGAGATGGATGAAACTGGAACCTATTATACAGAGTGAAGTAAGCCAGAAAGAAAAACACCAATACAGTATACTAACACATATATATGGAATTTAGAAAGATGGTAACAATAACCCTGTGTACGAGACTGCAAAAGAGACACCGATGTATAGATCAGTCTTATGGACTCTGTGGGAGAGGGAGAGGGTGGGGAGATTTGGGAGAATAGCATTGAAACATGTATAATATCATGTATGAAACGAGTCGCCAGTCCAGGTTCGATGCACGGTACTGGATGCTTGGGGCTGGTGCACTGGGACGACCCAGAGGGAGGGTAGGGGAGGGAGGAGGGAGGAGGGTTTAGGATGGGGAACGCGGATATACCTGTGGCGGATTCATTTCGATATTTGGCAAAACTAATACAATATTGTAAAGTTTAAAAATAAAATAAAATTAAAAAAAATATTTTAAAAAGAAAAAAAAGTTGGAGGTGCTACTTAACACTACAGGCAGCAGATTTAATTAGCCATTCAAGAGCTGGTATTGGTTCATATTGTTCATAAATTTAAGAAAAGTTTTAGCACAATTATAAATGATAACATTAAAATGGCTTTTTAACAGAATTTGGGATGTTTCTGTGAATCCAGATCTTTGAAATCATCATTAACAAGGGATTATTAGGTTATCAAAAAACCCAGCTTCTAGTACATGGAAAAGAGAGACTTCTGGCCTGAATGGACCACAGTTCTGATAGAATGATTCTATTATTATGTTCCAATAAAATTTAATGTCTAAGTGTGCTTGTTTAATTACTCAATTGCTTAAATAGTAGTAAAGTGATACTGCACAGAGCTTTGTGAAACAACCAAACCCAAACAGTGGTATATATTTTAAAAAAACCTGAAAGGACCCTTAATCATTATTTTATAGTTCTATATTTTCATGGCAGATGTTGACATTTTACCATTGTTCCAGAATCAAATGTCAAGTTATTCCTGTTCAGAATTTTCCATTTCCATGTGCAAAGAATTCCATCTGCAGCTGTATTTATAAGTGAACTCTCTGCTTGCAAAAGCCCAGCATTTCTAAGCAGGTTTGTAAATAGGTTTTGAAGGAGGACATGCAAGCACTAGAGACCTGCCTGGGTTAATTAATTCTCTTTTCAGGCACTAGAACCTACACAAGTAGGCCAGCTGGAGGTGAATGTTTCCTTTGAAAGAGATAATTATATGCCCTACCAATTGTTTGCTTTTCTACATCTCCCCCAGTTAGATTCCCCAGAATTCATAAACTGTCAGGAGAGGTTTTTCCCTTCCTGGGAAACTGAACATGTAGATGAGTTGAGATAATTGTGGGTAATTCAGATAGTTTGAAGGTCCGGATGATGCATACAAATAATTACAAAGAAGAGACTGTGAGCTTCTGTTAAATACAGTGTATGGAAACTGCTATGGCTCTATGAAAACAGGACGGTACTTCAGTTCACGTTTTCTTTCTTCTGAGATGCTCTTCCTCTGTTCCACACTATCCACTTTCTTTCCAGCAGAGCGCTGTGCAAAATAGCTCCCTGCCTCACCTGGCAAGAGTAAGAGCAAGGGGACCCTTCCTTCCCGGGGGAGGGGAGAGCACATGACCCCGGCACCAGCAGGGGGCAGCGAGGACTCTGGGAGCTCTTTGCACAACTAACTGGCCTTGCCCCTCCAAAGCCCACCTCATCCAGGAGCTGGATTTCCTGAGCAGTTTGTTAGATAGACCAAAGTTCTCATTCTTCCTCCCTGTTAGGAATTCAAGCACACCCGACAGACTCTCAGAGGCAGGCTGCTTCTTCAAGTGGTGTGAGGTGGGGAGAAGGTTCTGTGTCCCAGGCTGCCTATTCGGGTGAATGCGTGGACTTAGATGCCTGTCTGAATCTTACGCCCAATACTCTTTTCTTTACAGCTATTTAGAACATGAACTGGAAAGGTTACAAGTTTCACGTGTTCCTCTTCTGTCATGCCTAAAACCTTGTTTGTTCTACAGTATTGGGCTACTGGAACTTTATAAAGCTAGAGGACTTGATGTCTTCCCTCTTCCACCTTTATCTTCACTCAAGGGAAGGAATATATGGGGAACAGGTCAAGAGTGACCTCTGCTTCCTTTGGAGGAATAGGAGAGGCCAGGAGGGGGTTTTTCTGGTAGCACCTGAGACACAAGTTAACGACTTTCTCCACAGAAAAAACAGCAGGGACAAGGGAGCAGATCACACCTGCCTCAGCTTCACAGGTCAGTGCTGCTCCGGGCCTCAGGCTCATGGAGATTTCCTTTCTCATTTTACCAGGACTGCTGTATTAGTGCCACTATAGAGGCAAGGAGCTCATGGTGTCTAATGTCTTCACCCCTGTCTTGCTGTTCAGGGGCAAAGTGTGTGGTGGTTCATAAAAGGGATAGATCAACAAAGACACCAGACTTGCTGGTTGGAGTAGAAGTTAGTCCAAAGGGAGAAACAGTGGGAGGCCCTGACAGGGGCCTTTGGTCTTAGTCCACGATGTGACAGATGAAGGATGAAGGCCGACCTGCCTTATCACACTGGCTCCTTCATCGTGAGTCTCTTATCCTGGGGATCCCATCCTATCACTCAGTTACAGAACTAGAGGCTGGGAGTTCCTGGTGGCTTCCTTTTTCCCTTTTTTTTATTCTTACAGGCAAGGAATATCTGTAAAAAGGGGGAACTGAGGATGACTGAATCTTGCCATAATTAGTAGAATGAAAGTTTCACAGAGTGAAATGTGAGGGAGCAGGTACCCAAAGAGTGATGCCATCTATGCTGATTTGGAAGCAAGACAGAAGCTGCTCTGTAAAGTTTTCTTTTTTAACACCAACATCTCCTTCATAAACCTCTATGGCCTGGGCCTATGAGCTTTAGAAACCTTGCTCCCTCTCCTTTTGAGAGAGTGAAAAAGGGCAGCTGTATGAGTGCTTTTTACAGAGACTGGGGACTGGAAACACCATCAGATTTTCCATTTTCCTGGTCCATAATCTATTTCCAATAGAAACAACTGTGCAGCAGCTCCAAGGGAGCTGGAGCAGGAGTGATCCACACCTTGCTTCACATGTTGGAAGGCAGCCCAAAAGGAAACTTAGGGGGAGCTCTGGTATATGTCTCCAGAGAGGAAGTAGTGGTGGAGGAAATGTTGTTGCCCTGGGAAGTCTAGAACATTGAAGGCAGGCCTCTGCTACCCTGTACCTGTGGGCTTGGCTACTTCTCCTCTATTTTCGTTAAAATAAACTTTTAATTTTAGAGCACTTTAGATGTATAGAAAAGTTGTACTGTCGTTGGATAGTACAGAGAACTCCTGTGTAGCCCACGCCCACTTTCCACTATTATCGACGTTTTATTATAGTCTATTTGCCATAACTAATGAACCCAAACTGGTACATTACTACTAACTAAATCCACACTTATTCACATTTCATTGGTTCCCCCCTAATATCCTCTTTCTGTTTCAGGATCCCATCCAGGATACCACCTGCATTAGTCTGCTCAGGCTACCATAATAAAATTTCACAGACAGGGCAGCTTGAAAAACAGAAGTTCATTTTTTCCGCAGTTCTGTAGGCTGCAAATGTAAGATTAAAGTGTTGACAGGTTTGGTTTCTCCTGAGGCCTCTCTCTTTGTGGCTTGCAGATGGCTGTCTTCTTTCTGTGTCCACATATGGCCTTCCCTCTATGTACATATGCTGTTGCTGCCTCCTCCTTATCAGGACACCAGTACTATTTGGCCCCCACCCTAATGACCTCTGTGCTGTGCTTAGTCACTCAGTTCTGTCCAACTCTTTGCAACTCCATGGGCTATAGCCCATCAGGCTCCTCTGTCCATGGGGATTCTCTAGGCAAGAATACTGGAGTGGGTTGCCGTGCCCTCCTCCAGGGGATCTTCCCAATCCAGGGATCAAACCCAGGTCTCCTGCATCGCAGGTGGATTCTTTACCATCTAAGCCCCCAGGGAAGTCCAAGAATACTGGAGTGGGTAGCCTACCCCTTCTCCAGTGGATCTTCTCAACCCGGGAACTGAACCAGGGTCACCTGCATTGCAGTCAGAGTCTTTACCAGCTGAGCTACCAGGGAAGCCCAAATGACCTCATTTAACCCTAATTATCTCTTTAATAAAACCTTTGCCAACAAAGGTCCGTCTAGTCAAGGCTATGGTTTTTCCAGTAGTCATGTATGGATGTGAGAGTTGGACTATAAAGAAAGCTGAGCACCGAAGAATTGATGCTTTTGAACTGTGGTGTTGGAGAAGACTCTTGAGAGTCCCTTGAACTGCAAGGAGATCCAGCCAGTACATCCTAAAGGAAATCAGCCCTGAATATTCATTGGAAGGACAGATGCTGAAGCTGAAACTCCAATACTTTGGCCACCTGATGCAAAGAGCTGACTCATTTGAAAAGACACTGATGCTGGAAAAGACTCAAGGCAAGAGGAGAAGGGGCCACAGAGGGTGAGATGGTTGGATGACATCACCTACTCAATGGACATGAGTTTGAGTAATCTCTGGGAGTTGGTGATGGACAGAGAGGCCTGGCGTGCTGCAGTCCATGGGGTCTCAAAGAGTCGAACACAAGTGAGCAACTGAACTGAACTGAACTGGTCTCTTTAACCCTAATTACCTCTTTAAAGGCCCTCTATTCAAATGCAGTCACATTGGGGATTTGAGATTCAACATGAATTTTGTGGGGACACAATTCAGCCCACAACACCATCTCTCCTTTCTTTTTCATTAATAAAAACTTTTATTTTGTACTGGAGTATATTCGATTAACAATGTTGTGATGGTTTCAAGTGAACAGTGAATGGACTCAGCCATACATGTACGTGTATGTATCCATTCTCCCCCAAACTCCCCTCCCATCCAGGCTGCCATATAACATTGAGCAGAGTTCCATGTGCTGTACTTGTTGATTATCCATTTAAAACATAGCAATGTGTACATGTCCATCCCAAACTCCCACTCCGTTCTTTTTAATTGAGTTGAGACTGAGCCACCATGTTTCTGCTATTATGGAGGTCGGAAACTGGAATGACTGTCAGATTTTTCATTTTCCCAGAAGTATTTTTTTATTTAACATAATTGATTCACAATATTGTGTTAGTTTCAGGAGTATAGCTTCAGGTTGTTTTTTCCATATAGGTTTTTTTTAAGTTGAATATAATTTCCTGTGCTATATAGTAAATCCTTGTTGTTTATCTATTTTTATATAGTGGTGTTTATCTATTAATCCCAACTTCCTAATTTATCTCCAAGTTCCCCTTTGGCAACCATAAGCTTGTTTTCTATATGTGTGACTCTAATTCTGTTTTGTGACTAAGTTTATTTGTACCCATTTTTAGAAGCCACATATAAGTGATATCAAATGATATTTATCTTTCTCTCTCTGACTTACTTCAGTCAGTAAGACAATCTCTAGCTTCGTTCATGTTACTGCACATGGTATTATTTAGCTCTTTTTGTGGCTGAGTAATTTTCAATTTAGAGAAGGCAATGGCACCCCACTCCAGTACTCTTGCCTGGAAAATCCCATGGACAGAGGAGCCTGGTAGGCTGCAGTCCATGGGGTTGTGAAGAGTCGGACACGACTGAGCGACTTCACTTTCACTTTTCACTTTCATGCATTGGAGAAGGAAATGGCAACCCACTCCAGTGTTCTTGCCTGGAGAATCCCAGGGAACGTGGAGCCTGGTGGGCTGCCATCTACGGGGTCACACAGAGTCGGACACGACTGAAGCGACTTAGCAGCAGTAGCAGCAGCAATTTTCAATTGCATATATTAATATGTAACACAACTTTATCCATTCATCTGTCAATGGGCATTTAGGTTGTTTCCATGTCTTAGATATTGTAAAGAGTGTTGCTATGAATACTGGGGTACATGTATCTTTTTGAATTATAGTTTTCTCCAGACATATGCCCAAGAATGGGAATACTGTATCATATGGTATTCTATTTTTAGTTTTTTAAGGAATCTCCATACTGTTTTCCATAGTGGCTGCACCAATTTACATTCCCATCAACAGTGTAGAAGGCTTCCCTTTTTTCTACCATTTACTATTTGTAGACTTTTTGATCATGGTCATTCTGGCCAGTGTGATATCTTATTACAGTTTTTTTGTTTTTTTTTTTAGTATAAATGTATTTATTTTAATTGGAGGCTAATTACTTTACAATATTGTATTGGTTTTGCCATACATTGACATGAATCCTCCACGGGTGTACATGCATTCCCCATCCTGAACCCCCCTCCCACTTCCCTTCCCATACCATCCCTCTGGGTCATCCCAGTGCACCAGTCCCGAGCATCCTGTATCATGCATTGAACCTGGGTTGGCGATTTGTTTCACATATGATAATATACATGTTTCAATGCCATTCTCCCAAATCATCCCACACTCGCCCTCTCCCACAGAGTCCAAAAGACTATTCTATACATCTGTGTCTCTTTTGCCATCTTGGATACAGGGTTATCATTATTATCTTTCTAAATTCCATATATATATGTTAGTATACTGTATTGGTGTTTTTCTTTCTGGCTTACTTCACTCTGTATAATAGGCTCCAGTTTCATCCACCTCATTAGAACTGATTCAAATGTATTCTTTTTAATGGCTGAGTAATACTCCATTGTGTATATGTACCACAGCTTTCTTATCCATTCATCTGCTGATGGACATCTAGGTTGCTTCCATGTCCTAGCTATTGTAAACAGTGCTGCGATGAACATTGGGGTACACGTGTCTTTTTCAATTCAGTGTATATGCCTAGCAATGGGATTGCTGGGTCATATGGCAGTTCTATTTCCAGTTTTTTAAGGAATTTCCACACTGTTCTCCATAGTGGCTGTACGAGTTTGCATTCCCACCAACAGGGTAAGAGGATTCCCTTTTCTCCACACCCTCTCCAGCATTTATTATTTGTAGACTTTTGGATCTCAGCCATTCTGACCAGTGTGAGATGGTACCTCATTGTGGTTTTGATTTGCATTTCTCTGATAATGAGTGATATTGAGCATCTTTTCATGTGTTTGTTAGCCATCTTTATATCTTCTTTGGAGAAATGTCTGTTTAGTTCTTTGGCCCATTTTTTGATTGGGTCATTTATTTTTCTGGAATTGAGCTGCAGGAGTTGCTTGTATATTTTTGAGATTAATTCTTTGTCAATTGCTTCGTTTGCTATTATTTTCTCCCATTCTGAAGGCTATCTTTTCACCTTGCTTATAGTTTCCTTCGTTGTGCAAAAGTTTTTAAGTTTAATTACGTCTCATTTGTTTATTTTTGCGTTTATTTCCATTACTCTGGGAGGTGGGCATAGAGGATCCTGCTGTGATTTATGTCAGAGAGTGTTTTGCCTATGTTTTCCTTTAGGAGTTTTATAGTTTATGGTCTTACGTTTAGATCTTTCCTCCATTTTGAGTTTATTTTCATGTATGGTGTTAGAAAGTGTTCTTCTGCTGCTGCTAAGTCGCTTCAGTCATGTCTGACTCTGTGTGACCCCAGAGATGGCAGCCCACCAGGCTCCCCTGTCCCCGGGATTCTTCAGGCAAGAACACTGGAGTGGGTTGCCATTTCCTTCTTCAACGCATGAAAGTGAAAAGTGAAAGTGTTCTAGTTTCATTCTTTTACAAGTGGTTGACCAGTTTTCCCAGCACTGCTTGTTAAAGAGATTGTCTTTTCTCCATTGTATATTCTTGCCTCCTTTGTCAAAGATAAGGTGTCCATAGGTGCATGGATTTATCTCTGGACTTTCTGTTTTGTTCCATTGATCTATATTTTTGTCTTTGTGCCAGTACCATACTGTCTTGATGACTGTGGCTTTGTAGTAGAGCCTGAAGTCAGGCAGGTTGATTCCTCCAGTTCCATTCTTCTTTCTCAAAATTGCTTTGGCTATTTGAGGTTTTTTGTATTTCCATACAAATTGTGCAATTATTTGTTTTAGCTCTGTGAAAAATACCGTTGGTAGCTTGATAAGCAAGCTTGATAATTCAAAGCTTGCATTGAATCTATAGATTGCTTTGGGTGGTATACTCATTTTCACTATATTGATTCTTCCTATCCATGAATACGGTATATTTCTCCATTTATTAGTGTCCTCTTTGATTTCTTTCACCAGTGTTTTATCGTTTTCTATATATAGGTCTTTTGTTTCTTTAGGTAGATATATTCCTAAGTATTTTATTCTTTTCATTGCAATGGTGAATGGAATTGTTTCCTTAATTTCTCTTTCTGTTTTCTCATTATTAGTGTATAAGAATGCAAGGGATTTCTGTGTGTTGATTTTATATCCTACAACTTTACTATATTCATTGATTAGCTCTAGTAATTTTTTGGTGGAGTCTTTAGGGCTTTCCTTTTCTTAAATCACTTAAACATTTTTTTTGGCCACACCATGCAACTTGTGGGATTTTAGCTTCCCAATCAGGGACTGAACCTGGGGCCTCTGCAATGAGAACATGGAGTTCTAACCACTGGACCTCCAGAGAATTCACTATCTCATTGTGGTTTTGATTTGCATTTTTATAATAATTAGTGTTGTGGAGCATCTTTTCATGTGCCTATTGGCCATCTATGTGTCTTCTTTGGAGAAATTTTCATTTTTCTATTGGTTTTTGTTGTTGTTGTTATTAAATTGTGTGAGCTGTTTCTATATTTTGGAAATTAAACCCTTGTTGGTTGTGCCATTTTCTAATATTTTCTCTCAGTCCATAGGTTGTCCTTTTGTTTTGTTTATGGTTACCTTTGCTGTGCAAAAACTTATTAAATTTGGCTAGATACTAATCATTTATT
Source organism: Bos indicus x Bos taurus (assembly GCF_003369695.1). NCBI lineage: Eukaryota > Metazoa > Chordata > Mammalia > Artiodactyla > Bovidae > Bos > Bos indicus x Bos taurus. Next base: position 128,010,133 of record NC_040105.1, read on the forward strand.
ATTGCTTTTATTTCTCTTGTCATGGAAAACTGACCTAAGAAAATATTGGTACAATGATTTATGTCAATTTATGTCAGAGAATGTTTCTCTTATGTTCTCTTTAGGAGTTTTATGGTGTCATGTCTTATATTCCAGTCTTTAAACAATTTTGAGTTTATTTTTGTGCATGGTGAGAGAACACGTTCTAACTTCATTAATTTACATGAAGGTGTCCAGCTTTCTCAATATAATTTGCTGAAGAGACTGTTTTTTTCCCCATTGTATATTCTTCCATCCTTTGTCAAAGTTTAATTGACCATAGGTGTGTGGGTTTATTTATAGGCTCTGTATTCTGCTCCATTGATTTACATGTCTGTTTTTGTGCCTATTGGATTACTGTAACTTTGTGGTATTGTCTGAAGTCTGGGAGGGTTATCTTCCAGTTTTGTTCTTTTTCCTCAGATTCCATATAAATTTTATGATTATTTGTTCTAGTTCTGTGAAAAATGTCATAGATAATTTCATAGTTCAGTTCAGTTTAGTTCAGTCGCTCATTTGTGCCCAACTCTTTGCAACACCATGGACTGCAGCATGCCAGGACTCCCTGTGTATCACCAATTCCCAGAGTTTACCCAAACCCATGTCCATTGAGTCGGTGATGCCATTAAACCATCTCATCCTCTGTAGTCCCCTTCTCCTCCTGTCTTCAATCTTTCCCAGCATCAGGGTCTTTTCAAATGAGTCTGCTCTTTGCATCAGGTGGCCAAAGTATTGGAGTTTCAGCTTCAACATCAGTCCTTCCAGTGAACACTCAGGACTGATCTCCTTTAGAATGGACTGGTTGGATCTCCTTGCTGTCCAAGGGACTCTCATGAGTCTTCTCCAACACCACAGTTCAAAAGCATCAATTCTTCAGTGCTCAGCTTTCTTTATAGTCCAACTCTCACATCCATACATGACTACTGGAAAAACCATAGCATGACTAGATGGACCTTTGTTGGCAAAGTAATGTCTCTGCTTTTTAATATGCTGTCTAGGTCAGTCATAACTTTCCTTCCAAGGAGTAAGCGTCTTCTAATTTCATGGCCGAAATCACCATCTGCTGTGATTTTGGAGCCCCTCAAAATAAAGTCAGCCACTGTTTCCACTGTTTCCCCATCTACTTGCCATGATGTGATGGGACCAGTTGCCATGATCTTCGTTTTCTGAATGTTGAGCCTTAAGCCAACTTTTTCACTCTCTTCTTTCACTTTCATCAAGAAGCTCTGTAGTTCATCTTCGCTTTCTGCCATAAGGGTGGTATCATCTACATATCTGAGGTTATTGGTATTTTTCCCAGAAATCTTGATTCCAGCTTGTGCTTCATTGAGCTGAGCATTCCCATGATGTACTCTGCATATAAGTTAAATAAGCAGAGTGACAACATACAGCCTTGATGTACTCCTTTTCCTGTTTGGAACCAGTCTGTTGTTCCATGTCCAGTTCTAACTGTTGCTTCCTGACCTGCATACAGATTCCTCAAGAGGCAGGTCAGGTAGTCTGGTATTCCTATCTCTTTCAGAATTTTCCACAGTTTATTGTGATCCACACAGTCAAAGACTTTGGCATAGTCAATAAAGCAGAAAGAGATGTTTTTCTGGAACTCTCTTGCTTTATCTATGATCCAACGGATGTGGCCATTTGATCTCTGGTTCCTCTGCCTTTTCTAAAACCAGCTTGAACATCTGAAAGTTCATGGTTCATGTATTGTTCAAGCCTGGCTTGGAGAATTTTGAGCATTACTTTACTGGCATGTGAGATGAGTTCAATTGTGTGGTAATTTGAACATTCTTGGGCCTTCCCTGGTGGCTCAGAGGTTAAAGCGTCTGCCTGGAATATGGGAAGCCCGGGTTCAATCCCTGGGTCGTGAAGATCTCCTGGAGAAGGAAATGGCAACCCACTCCAGTACTCTTGCCTGGAGAATCCCATGGAGGAACGAGCCTGGTAGTCTACAGTCCATGGGGTCGCAAAGAGTTGGAGGCGACTGAGTGACTTCACTTTCACTTGAACATTCTTTGGCATTGCCTTTCTTTGGGATTGGAATGAAAACTGACCTTTTCCAGTCTTGTGAGCACTGCTGAGTTTTCCAAATTTACTGGCATATTGAGTGCAGCCTTTTCACAAAACCATCTTTTAGGATTTGAAATAGCTCAACTGGAATTCTATCACCTCCACCAGCTTTGTTCATAGTGATACTTCCTAAGGCCCACTTGACTTCACATTCCAGGATGTCTGGCTCTAGGTGAGTGATCACACCATCGTCATTATCTGGGTCATGAAGATCTTTTTTGTATAGTTCTTCTGTGTATTCTCGCCACCTCTTCTTAATATCTTCTTCTTCTGTTAGGTCCATACCATTTCTGTCCTTTACTGAGCCCATCTTTGCATGAAATGTTCCCTGGGTATCTCTAATTTTCTTGCAGAAATTTCTAGTCTTCCCATTCTGTTGTTTTCTTCTATTTCTTTGCATTGATCACTGAGGAAGGCTTTCTTATCTCTCCTTGCTATTCTTTCAAATTCTGCATTCAAATGGGTATGTCTTTTCTTTTCTCCTTTAATTTCGTTGGGATCACATTAAATCTGTAGATTGCTTTGGGTTGTGTGGCCATTTTGATAATATTAATTCTTCCAATCCAAGAACATGGGATATCTTTTCATTTCTTTGAATCATCTTCAACTTCCTTTATCAGTGTTTTATAGTTCTCAGTGTGTGTCTTTCACCTTTCAGTCAACCAAGAATTCTAAATACATTGAAACTATACTTCATAAAAGAGGAAGCAACCAAGACATTGCCAGAAGAATAAAAGTAAATAATTCTTTGCTTTTCTTGAAGGACCTACCCTCCAAGTAATACCAAAGGGAGCTCTTTAGCCTGAAGTGAAAGGACACTCACTAGACAGTAAGTTGAACCCACACGAATAAATAAAGAGCACCAGCAAAGTTAGCTACATAGATAAAGATAAAAAGACTGTATATAGGTATATAAGTGTATGTATACATATGTATAGTTTGTAACTTCTTTTTTCTACCTGATTTAAAAAGACAGCTACAGAAAGCAATGATTTTTAATCTGTGTTCATGGACATACAATGTATAAAATGTAAAGCAAAAAGGAAAGGAGAAGGAATGGAGTTTTAGGAATGCATACTTTTTGTAAACAATTAAAACGAAGTTGATTTTAATAAAAACTAGACTCTTATAGATTAAGATGTTAATTGTAATCACCAGCGCAACCACTCAATGTTACTATGCCACACAATGTTAGTTTATTCTCTTTACATTGATCTGCTCTTTGCCTGTAGCATGATTTGCTCTCCCTTACTCAGTTCCCTGTGTTTTTCCTCCAGTGCTACTAAGTTACCATCTTTACAGAGCTGGGGGTGTGGAGTGAGGGAGACATGGTTTATTCTGTTTTATGCATATCTAAGGTAAAATAATTCATTATGTCCATTTCTTTATTAGTCACAGGCTATTTTCATCCAAAGTGAATTTTAGTGAAAATAATACTTTTGTGGAATTATCTTTGATTGGTGAAGCAGTTCCAGCTGGAAAGCTTGCCTTCCTGGGCACTCTCTCCACCTTAGTCAGGCTGGCCACATGCAAATGATGTGTCTATAGTCTCAGTGGGCTTCCGTTGTGGCTCAGTCAGTAAAGAATTCGCCTGCAATGTGGGAGACCTGGGTTCGATCCCTGAGTTGGGAAGATCCCCTGGAGGAGGGCATGACAACCCACTACAGTATTCTTGCCTAGAGAATCCCCATGGACAGAGGAGCCTGGTGGGCTACAGTCCATGGGGTCACAAAGAGTCAGACACAACTGAGTGACTAAACAGAGAACAGCACATAGTCTCTGTCTATAGTTTGTAGCATGTTTATGAATGTAGGCATTCACTTGACGGAGCCTGGGAACTAAAGACGGATTTTCAGAGACAGTGTTGGTATACCTACTGAGTCACAGTACAGCTGAGAAGGATCAAATGAGTTCATGAAAAGATGACAGTCTGGACATTACACATGAACTTCTCTTTCACAGACCTTAGCTGCTTTGTGCCAAAAACCTTTGTTGATCTGTCTGTATTTGATGTCCATTTTGTAAACTTTGCTTTCCTCTTTGCCCTTCTGCAAGTGCTGGGTTAGTGGTTTGGTGTTTTGTTCCCTCTAAAATAAATGCACTTTATACCCCAATCTTGTCATGCTCACATGCTGCCCTACATTTTAAAGAGAAAGGAAAAATGTTTATTTGGTTCCCTCTCTATCTTCCTTCTCTGCCTTCCTTCTCTTCTCTTCAGGCTTGAGAAGTTATTTCCATCCCTAGAACAATGGGCAGTGGCTCACATTTTGTCTGTGAGGATCTGAGGAGTACCTTGAGGGAATCATGCTGGGATAGACAGGGCCCAAGACCACCAGGAAGCAGGTAACACTGGAAAGTGTTTGATGTAAAGGCTTCTGTTTTTTCTTTGCTAGAGATCTGGTGCAAAGGCCAGACCAGCAGGCAAAATGTGACCACAATAGGCAATCGGTGGTGGGGGTAGGAGTCGTGCTCCGTGTGTGTGGCCCAAGAAGTGGGAAGCACCACCACACAAGCAGGGAATCTGGTTAGATGATGTGAGAAATCATGGTAGGTTGACAGGAGGAAACTGTGAACATGTATCAAAGTCTGGATATGAATAGGATTTCAGTTGTAGGAGGGAAGATAGCAAGGCTGGTGTTGTGGGATTAGGGGTTTAGGTAGGATATCAGAGTGAGGGTTTTGGCTCAGGAGGAGGCATACATCCATTGACCAGAACTGGAGCACAGGTAGGGCCTGGACCTTAGGACAAGGTGTGTGCAGAGCAGTAAAGAGCACAACTTGGTAAGCTTTCATTCATCCTGAACTTCTACCCTGTACCAGGTGCAAGCACTGGGCTAGATATTTAATGATGACTAACACAGGAAGGCAATGGTACCCCACTCCAGTACCCTTGCCTGGAAAATCCCATGGACAGAGGAGCCTGGTAAGCTGCAGTCCATGAGGTCGCTAAGAGTCGGACACGACTGAGCAACTTCACTTTGAGTTTTCACTTTCATGCACTGGAGAAGGAAATGGCAACCCACTCCAGTATTCTTGCCTGGAGAATCACAGGGACGGGGGAACCTGGTGGGCTGCCATCTCTGGGGTCGCACAGAGTCGGACACGACTGAAGCGACTTAGCAGCAGTAGCAACACAGGATGATTCCAGCCTTGCAAAATTGGGGAATAAAATGAGTCTTCTACTAGCTGTGTGACCTTCGGCAAGTCACTGAACTACCTTGCAGCCCAGTTTTCTCAACTGTAAAATGTTTTGAGGGTATGGCAGCTCCTGAATTTCCAGTCTGTGTGGAAGAAGCAGAGGCGTGGTAGGCTAAGGAACTAGTTTTGAGGACGCTTTCATACAAAAGCAGAGTTTGTTTTTTCTCTAACACTTTATTATGAAGCTTTCAAATGTTTAAAAATTTGAAAGAAGTATAGAGCAAACACCCACCCACCACCTAGATTCTGCAGTGATTAACATATTACTCTATTTGTTTTACCACATATCTGTCCATCCAGCCATTCATCAATCAAGGTAAGTTGCAGACATTGGTACCCTTCACCCCTAAATGCTTCAGCATGTATCGAAATGTCATTAACTATAATTCAGTATTTATTTATGGTACTTTTTCTTTTTGAGATAAATCTCAAGTGTACTATTAGCTGAGTTGTGACAAACGGATATATTCATGTAACCCAAGCCCCTATCAAAATATAGAACATTTTCTTTACCCCAGAAAGTTCCCTAATGCTTCTTTCCAGTCAGTCCCTACTTCACCCACCTTGTATTAGTTTCCTACTGTAACAAGTTATCACAAACTGGATGGCTTAAAACAACAGAAGCTTATTTTCTCACAGTTCTGGAGGGTTCAGTTCAGTCGCTCAGACGTGTCCGACTCTTTGCGACCCCATGGACTGCAGCATGCCAGGCCTCCCTGTCCATCACCAACTCTCAGAGCTTGCTCAAACTCATGTCCATTGAGTCGGTGATGCCATCCAACCATCTCATCCTCTGTCATCCCCTTCTCCTCCTGCCTTCAATCTTTCCCAGCATCAGGGTCTTATCAAATGAGTCAGTTCTTCGCGTCAGTTGGCCTAAGTATTGAAGTTTCAGCTTCAGCATCAGTCCTTCCAACGTACCCAAATCAGGGTATCCACAGAGACACACTCTCTCTGAGGGCTCTAGGAAAGAATCCATTCGATTCCCTTGTTTTTGCTTCTGGTGTTCCTGGCAGTCTTGGTGTTTCTTGGCTTATAGATGCACCACTACAACCTCTGTCTCTGTCGTCACATGGCATTCTCCTTGTGGGCGTCTGTCTTTGTCTCTCTTATAAGACACCAGTCATATTGGACTAGGACCCACTCTAATCAAATTAGTTAAATTTGATTCTATCTGCAAAGACCCTGTTTCTAAATAAGGTCACATTCGCAGGTATTGAGGATTAGGACTTCAACATATATTTTGGGGAGACATAATTCAGGTGGTGCTAGTGGTAAAGAACCCGCCTGCCAATGCAGGAAACATAAGAGACTCGAGTTCACTCCCTGGGTCGGGAAGATCCCCTGCAGGAGGGCATGGCAACCCACTCCAGTATTCTTGCCTGGAGAGCCCTCATGGACAGAGGAGCCTGGTGGGCTACAGTCCATAGTGTCGGAAAGAGTCGGACATGACTGAATCAACTGACAGGCCTAATTCAAACCATAACACATCCCGGATGCAACTGCTATTCTGATTTTTCCACCACTGATTTTGCCTGTTCTAGAATTTCATGTAAATGGAATTATGCAGTATATATTGTTTTGTGTCTAGCTTCTTGCACTCAGCATGTTTTCATAATTCATTCATTTCATTGCATGTATCAGTTTGTATTTCCCTTCTATTTCTGAGTAGTATTCCATTGTATGAAATCACCCTGGTGGCTCAGACAGTAAAGAATCTGCCTGTAATGCAGGAGACCTGGGTTTGATCCCTGGGTTGGGAAGATCCCCTGGAGGAGGAAATGGCAACCCACTCCAGTATTCATGCCTGGAGAATTCCATGGACAGAGGAGCCTGGTGGGCTACAGTCCATGGGGTTGCAAAGAGTTGGATATGACTGAGTGACTAACACTTTCAATACTTCTTTCCATTGTATGGATGTACTACAGTTTATCTACTCTTCTGTTGATGGACATTTGGGCTGTTTCTAGATTTTTAGCTATTAAAAATAAAGTTGCTTTGAATATTGATATTCAAGTCTTTTTGTAGACATATTTTCATTTCTCTTGGGTAAAAACCTAGAGGTGGAATTGCTGGATGATAGGGAGGAAGGAAGGAAGAGAGGGAGGAAAGGAAAAAGGGAAGGGAATTCCATTTTAACAAACTGGGCTACAAGGACAGGACTTGAAGCAAGTTGACATTGAGTCTTAAGAGTGTTGGAGTGGACCTTCTTAAAGCTCTGCTGACAGAACTGTGTCTGCGGCTAGCAATAAGCCTGTAGCTGAGATCAAATTGATGTCTTTGCTATGGGTAAAGGAGGTCTTCGAGACTGGAATCAGACCCTTGTGAATGACCTTAGAGCCAGGGTCAGGAATGAAGGTTAAATTGTCATGTGTGTATTCCATCAGCCCCTTACTGATATTTATGGACAAAGCTGTAGGGACTGGGGTCCATGTGCTTCACATTTTTTCCCCTTTGGCCAGCTGTGCCACTTGCAGGATCTTAGTTCCCTGACCAGGGATTGAACCCATGCCCCCTGCTGTGGAAGTATGGAGTTCTAACCACTGGACTACCAGGGAAGTCCCTGAGGTTTGTTTTTTAAACATCAGTTGCTGTTTCTTTGTCTAATATATATTTTAATCAAAGATCCTAGAGGCTTAGGATAAATCATATTCTGATTTCTAAATGTTATATTAGTGGCCCTGTTGTGGCCATGTTTTCACAGAAGAAAGGAGATGGAATGAAGCAGAATTGGAGAGTCCAGTTCTCTAGGAACCACCCCTTGACACTCTCTGGCCACACTAGAGTTAACTGATCCTGCCAGACTGCTGGAATGGCTACCCTATGCAGCTGGCTGGGATCCAGTTTTTTGGCTGCAGCCAGCCCTTGCTGCAGACCATGTTTAGTTCATCTCTATGTCTGGTATTTCTCTGACTCTACTCCTGGATTTATTCCAAGTGGGTATCTTTCTTGTTCTTAATGAGTTCCAGGGCAGAAGATTTTGCAGCCTCCTCTGACAGCTTATATCATAGAGCTTTATAACACTGTCAAGAACTGCCTATTTCTACTACAACTCATTTCATCCTTTTATGAATTAGTGAAAATAGAGATGAGGCCACCACAGCCTTCTTTCATGGTAGCCCTTATGTTCAGTGTTCTTGTAAAGGCAATTTAGTGCATAAGCTCTCAGACATGTCTGATTCTCTCATGTCTTCTGCATTGACAGGTTGGTGCTAACTGGAAAACCCAATGTTACCTATGAAAGATTATTCATAGTAGATTTTCTTTAGGATTGACTGGTTTGATCTCCTTACTGTCCAAGGGACTCTCAAGAGTCTTCAGCACCACAATTCAAAAGCATCAATACTTCAGCGCTCAGCCTTCTTTATGGTCCAACTCTCACATCCCTACATGACTACTGGAAAAATCATAGCTTTGACTAGATGGATCTTTGTCGGAAAAGTGATGTCTCTGTTTTTTAATATTCTGTCTTGGTTTGTCATAGCTTTCCTTCCAAGGGACAAATGTCTTTTAATTTCATGGCTGCAGTCACCGTCCACAGTGTTTTTGGAGCCTAAGAAAATAAAATCTGTCAGTGCTTCCACTTTTCCCCCTTCTATTTGCCATGAAGTGATGGGACTGGATGCCATGATTTTAGTTTTTTTCTTCCAATTTTATTAAGATATAATCGAGAACAGCACTGTAAAAATTTAAGATGCAGAGCATGATGATATGATTTTCATATATCATAAAATGATTATCACAATAAGTTTAGTGAACATTCATCATCTCAAATAGATAAAAAATTAAAGAAATACAGAAAGACCTTTTTTCTTGTGATGAGAACTCTTAAGCTTTACTCTCTTAACAACTTTCATATATAACATAAGTGTTAATTTTATTTATCGTGTTGTACATTACATCTCCAGTACTTATTTATCTATTTTTTTCCTTTAAACAACTTTAATTGTAGGACAATTACAATATTGTGATGATTTTTGCCATACATCAATGTGAAATGGCCATAGGTATACTATGTCCCCTGCCTCTTATACCCCCCTCTCACTTCCCTCACCTTCCCACCCCTCTGCTACTGCTAAGTCACTTCAGTCGTGTCTGACTCTGTGCGACCCCAGAGACAGCAGCCCACCAGGCTCCCCCATCCCTGGGATTCTCCAGGCAAGAACACTGGAGTGGGTTGCCATTTCCTTCTCCAATGTGTGAAAGTGAAGTCACTCAGTCGTGTTCGACCCTCAGCGACCCCATGGACTGCAGCCTTCAAGGTTCCTCCGTCCATGGGATTTTGTCACAAAGCACAAGCTTCGGTTCCCTGCATCATACATCAAACTCTCACTGTCTATCTATTTTACATATGGTAATATTGTGTAAAGACCTAAATGAAAGACCAGAAACTATAAAACTCTTAGAGGAAAACATAGGCAGGACACTCTCTGACATAGATCACAGCAAGATCCTCTAAGACCTGCCTCCTAGAATAATGGAAATAAAAACAAAAATAAACAAATGGGACCTAATTAAACTTAAAAGCTTTTGCACAGTGAAGGAAACTATAAGCAAGGTGAAAAGACAACCCTCAGAATGGGAGAAAATAACAGCAAATGAAGCAACTGACAAAGAATTAATCTCCAAAATATGCAAGCAGCTCAATGCAGTTCAATACCAGAAAAACAAACAACCCAGTCAAACAGTGGACAGAAGACCTTAACAGACATTCCTCCAATGATCTTAGTTTTTTAATGCTAAGTTTCAAGCCCGTTTTTTCACTCTCCTCTTTCACTGTGAATAGAATTTTATTGAAGTATAGTTGATTTACAATGTTGTGTTAGTTTATGCTGGACAGAAAAGTGATTCAGTTATACATATATGCATTCTTTTCTTATTCTTTTCCATTATGGTTTATCACAGCATATTGAATATAGTTCTCTGTGCTCTACAGTAGGACCTCACTGTTTATTCTGTGTGTAAAAGCTTACATCTGCTAACCCCAACCTCCCAGTCCTTCCCTTCCCCACCCCTCCTCTGCCTTGGCAATCACAGTCTATTCTGAATAGACAACATTTCTATCCAGAAGAAATATTTTAAATTTTTGTTGAATATTTTGGAAGTAAGAAAGAAGTGGGGTCTAAAAGCATTTTCTATAAGGTTTCTTTCAGAATATAAAGTTTCTTGTAGCCTCAAGTCTTGTTACTCAAATTGCGGTCCAGCAAGATGAACACCACCTGGGAACTTGTTAGAAATGCAGAATCATGGGTCCCATGGAGACTTACTGAATCAGAATCTGCATTTTAACAAGATCCGCAGGTGTTTGGCATGCACATTACAGTCTGACAGCAATAGCCTGAAGGTTAGCAGGATGACTTCATGACACTTTAATTTGCCCTGTAATCAGTCTGTAAGTGAGATGGTGCAGCATATTTAATATTGTATTATGTTAATATTCTTTATATAGATTAATCATAGATGTAAACATAGTCTTAAAATTTGAAGGTGAGTCCATTTTAGTATGATTTCTGCCCTTACTTTTAATATTACCTTTTACAGCTCTTTGTAAAATCCTATGATACATTTCTTTTCAATAATATTTCAGTGGTAATTTGTCATTAAAATGGTTACACATTCCAAGAAGACACATCTGGTTAGTATACTTTTAAAAAATTCTTGGAATTTTAAATTAAAAGTATGGGTACAATGATAATTTCCAGTTTTTAAGTGAAACTCAGTAGTAAGGAAAACTATTTAGTATTTAGTGTATTATTTGTTTAGTATGCCAAGTAGGTACATTACACTACTTAGTTAAAAGCTGTTCATTTCCAAAGGATTGTTGTGTCCTTGTTAAATTGCTAAATCACATTTTCAATTTTATGGGACTGCTCTTTCATTCATGTAGAAATTAAGATAAAACGACAGACTGGTTTCATAAATGTTAGGTACATTAATTTGACCAATATTCAATAACTATATATTGTATATATTTTGGAGGAGGGACCATATAGTAAACTTTGAAATCATTTTTGAGATATCAATCATATATACGCATTTTGTAAAATCCAAATAATTTTTTTCTTGCCTTCCTATAGCAATATTATGCCTTTTGAATGTCCATTTGGATGATAAAAAGGTTTTCTTGATTTTACTATATTGCTGGGGATTTTATTTCGCAATTCAACTGCACAATCTCTCAAGAATGATCATTATTAATCATTGTGTAGGCCAGAACTCATTAGCCAAAGCAGTGGCTGTGTGCCGTATTGTTGTTTAGTTGCTAAATTGTATCCAACTCTTTTGCTGCCCTGTGGACTGTAGCCTGCCAGGTTCCTCTGTCCACAAGGTTTCCCAGTCAGGAATACTGGAGTGGGCTGCCATTTCCTTCTTCAGGGGAATCTTCCCGACTCAGGTGGTGCAGTGGTAAAGAATCTGCCTGCCAATGCAGATGTGGCTTGGACCCCTGGGTTGGGGAGATCCCCTGGAATAGGAAATGGCAGTCCACTCCAGTATTCTTGCCTGGATAATTCTCTGAACAGAAAAGACTGGTGGGCAGGTTATAATCCATGGGATCCCAAAGAGTTTCACACGACTGAGTGGCAGAGTACACACGCAGGCCAGAACCTGTGTTCATTTTCTTCCTAAGTCATTGTGGCATAAAAAGAATGTAGCTTATTCGTGGTTTAAGTATCCTTCATTAACATTGTTTGATAGTATATATGGCCCCATTTCTTCTTGCCTTTGCTCTCTTCTGGCCCATTATTTATAGGAGAATAAGGACAACTCGTTGTTATTCAGTCAGTAAGTCATGTCCGACTCTTTGCGGCCCCATGGACTGCAGCACGCCAGGCTTCACTGTCCTTCACTATCTCCTGGAATTTGCTCAAACTCATGTCCATTGATGACAACTTACTCTTTAAGAATTACTCTGTTGGGGTAATCCATGGAGATTGCGAGGGAAGGTATCAGGTGTGAAAGAGAATGGTCTTCCCAGTAGGAACATGGTCAGAGCTGTCCGCTAGTATTTTATTGTTGAAAACAGTTTTGAGTATTAAGTGCATAGTAAAGGCCAAAATTCTTCACATGATCTACAAAGCCCTGCATCATCTGGCCCCTTCCTCTCTCGCTGAGAAGAAACTATAGAAATATTATACTTATTTTGTTTTACCTGTTGTTTAGTTGCTCAGTCGTGTCTGATTCTTTGTAACCCCATGGACTGCAGCACGCCAGACTTCCCTGTCCTTCACCATCTCCCGGAGTTTGCTCAAACTCATACCCATTAAGTCAATCATGCCATTCAATCATCTCATTCTCTGTTGTCCCCTTCTCCTCCTGCCTTCAATCTTTCCCAGCATCAGGGTCCTTTCCAATGAATCAGCTTTCCACATCAGGTGGCCAAAGTACTGGAGCTTCAGTTTCAGCATCAGTCCTTCCCATGAACATTCAGCATCAGTCTTTCCCATGAATATTCCCATGATTTCCTTTAGGATTGTGTGGTTTGATCTCCTTACTGTTCAAGGGACTCTTAAGAGTCTTCTCCAGCACCACAGTTCGAAAGCATCAATTCTTCAGCGCTCAGCCTTCTTTATGGTCCAACTCTCACATCCATACATGACTACTGGAGAAATTATAGCTTTGACTATACAGACCTTTGTCAGCAAAGTGATGTCTCAGCTTTTTAATATGCTGTCTAGGTTGGTCATAGCTTTTCTTCCAAGGAGCAAGTTACTTTTAATTTGATGTCTGCAGTCCCTGTCTGCAGTGATTTTTGGAGCTCAAGAAAATAAAATATGTCACTGTTTCCATTTTTTCCCCATCTATTTGCCATGAAGTGATGGGACCAGATGCCATGATCTTAGTTTTCTGAACATTGAGTTTTAAGCCAGCTTTTTCACTCACCTCTTTCACCTTCATCAAGAGGCTCTTTAGTTCCTCTTAGCTTTCTGCCATAAGGGTAATGTCATCTGCATATCTGAGGTTATTGATATTTCTCCCAGCAGTCTTGATTCCAGCTTGTGATTCATACAGCCTGGCATTTTGCATTATTTTGCTTGGTCTATGTCTAAAATTTAAATGAGCTCTTTCAGTAAACACAGAGTAAGAACTCCAAATGAAAAGACAGCATCAAGTTTTTTGTTTGACTGGCAGTGTTTATCTTTTCTTCAGTTCAGTTCAGTTCAGTCACTCAGTCGTGTCTGACTCTTTGTGACCCCATGAATCACAGCATGCCAGGCCTCCCTGTCCATCACCAACTTAGTATTGAATAAAATAACAATGTGTCTTATAATCATTGGTGGCTTAGATTCACTGAAATGTAGTACTTGTGATTATTATGTACATCTTAGTGAGTTTTCCTATTCAGTTACCTCAGCCTGGAATCTTTTTCCCCTTTCTATGCATACGGGCTGCAAAATCACTGAAGATGGTGATTGCAGCCATGAAATTAAAAGACGCTTACTCCTTGGAAGGAAAGTTATGACCAACTTAGATAGCATATTGAAAAGCAGAGACATTACTTTGCCAACAAAGGTCTGTCTAGTCAAGGCTATCGTTTTTCCAGTGGTCATGTATGGATGTGAGAGTCGGACTGTGAAGAAAGCTGAGTGCCGAAGAATTGATGCTTTTGAACTGTGGTGTTGGAGAAGATTCTTGAGAGTCCCTTGGACTGCAAGGAGATCCAACCAGTCCATCCTAAAGGAGATCAGTCCTGGGTGTTCATTGGAAGGACTGATGCCAAAGCTGAAACTCCTATACTTTGGCCACCTCATGCGAAGAGTTGACTTGTTGGAAAAGACCCTGATGCTGGGAGGGATTGCAGGCAGGAGGAGAAGGGGATGACAGAGGATGAGATGGCTGGATGGCATCACTGACTCAATGGACATGGGTTTGAGTGAACTCCGGGAGTTGGTGATGGACAGGGAGGCCTGGTATGCTGTGATTCATGGGGTTGCAAAAAGTCGGACACGACTAAGTGACTGAACTGAACTGAACTGATGCATACTACAACCTCTCCAATCGTTCAAGCCCCAGGAGCTACTCACCTCCTCTGGGAAGACTCTCCTAATATCATCAGCTTGAAATAATTTATTGCCTTAAATTTGTGTATCATTTAGTCCTATTTATGTACTTCTTATTTTCATCATTTTATTATGGTTATTTGTATATAGGCCTATCCCTTTTTCTAGTCTGTAATTTTTATTCATATTTATATCTCCCACAATGTCTTGAATTTAGTAATTAAATAAACATTTGGATAATAGACACTTGACAGGTACTAGAAGGCCTCTTCTCTTCCATCTTCAAAATGGACCCTCATTTTTCATTTCCAAAATTGAACTGAATCAAAGCATCAGTTCTCATCTCTTTATTTATTTACACTGAGCTTTGTGCACCCCACCTCAACTTTGTAAGACTTCCCACAAGGGAACCTCAATGAAAATGAGTTTATAAGGTCTTTTTGACCTTGACTGACAATTCCAGGAAACATAGAGATCAGTGGAGGAGGGGATGCAAAAATAGGACAAGGAAACCAAAAAAGAAATGGAGTATTTGGTGATGATGACAGGCCAACATATTGAAGAGCAGCTCTGCCCAGGATTTGATGGAGCCACTGGCTTAACCTAGAATCTGACTTCATTGTTAGAGTGCACATGCTTCTCAGGAATATCTCAGTTATTGGATTTTAAAATCCAAATCTCTCTTTGATTTTAAAATCTATTGTCAAGACAAAATTAAAGGCAATTTTAGAAAGAAAAAAATCACCTTTAATTCTCATACTTAAATATGACTCTTTTGGGGACTTCCCTGGTGGTCCAGTGGTTAAGACTCCGGGCTCCCAATGCAGGGGACACAGGTTCAAGCTCTGGTTAGGGAACCAGGATCCTGCATACTGCATGGGCACAGACAAATAGATAAACAAATAGTCATCTGCTTGAAAAATGACTCTTTTCATCTTTTTATGTTCTGTTCCACTATTTGTATATACAGAATTTTGTATTCAGTTTTTTATATTATAGTATATATGTATATTATGTAAGAATGTTTATATATCTTAGTGTTATTACATTATGTTTGTAATTATTACCTTTATAGTTACATACTATTACATTGAATATTGATTTATATAGCATACTTTCTTTAAATTTTTCTCAGTAGTTGTGCTTTTAAGTTATTACAGTACTTGCTAGTATCAGTTCAGTTCAGTCGCTGAGTCGTGTCCAACTTTTTGTGACCCCATGAACCGCAGCATGCCAGGCCTCCCTGTCCATCACCAACTCCTGGAGTTTACCCAAACTCATGTCCACTGAGTCAGTGATGCCATCCAGCCATCTCATTCTCTATAATCCCCTTCTCCTCCTGCCCTCAATCTTTCCCAACATCAGGGTCTTTTCAAATAAGTCAGCTCTTCGTATCAGGTGGCCAAAGTATTGGAGTTTCAACTTCAACATCAGTCCTTCCAATGAACACCCAGGACTGATTTCCTTTAGGATGGACAGGTTGGATCTCCTTGCAGTCCAAGGGACTCTCAAGAATCTTCTCCAACACCACAGTTCAAAAGCATCAATTCTTCAGTGCTCAGCTTTCTTTATAGTCCAACTCTCACATCCATACATGACCACAGGAAAAACCATAGCCTTGACTAGACAGACCTTTGTTGGCAAAGTAATGTCTCTGCTTTTGAATATGCTGTCTAGGTTGGTCATAACTTTCCTTCCAAGGAGTAAGCATCTTTTAATTTCATGGCTGCAATCACCATGTGCAGTGATTTTGGAGCCCCCCAAAATAAAGTCAGTCACTGTTTCCACTGTTTCTCCATCTATTTGCCATGAAGTGATTGGACCAGATGCCATGATCTTCGTTTTCTGAATGTTGAGCTTTAAGCCAACTTTTTTCACTCTCTGCTTTCACTTTCATCAAGAGGCTCTTTAGTTCTTCTTCACTTTATGCCATAAGGTGGTGTCATCTAAATATCTGAGGTTATTGATATTTCTCCCGGCAATCTTGATTCCAGCTTGTGCTTCATCCAGCCAAGAATTTCTCATGATGTACTCTGTATATAAGTTAAATAAGCAGGGTGACAATATACAGCCTTGATGTACTCCTTTTCCTGTTTGGAACCAGTCTGTTGTTCCATGTCCAGTTCTAACTGTTGCTTCCTGACCTGCATACAGATTTCTCCAGAGGCAGGTCAGGTGATTTGGTAGTCCCATCTCTTTCAGATTTTTCCACAGTTTATTGTGATCCACACACTCAAAGGCTTTGGTGTAGTCAATAAAGCAGAAGTACATGTTTTTCTGGAACTCTCTTGCTTTTTAGATGATCCAGCGGATGCTGGCAATTTGATCTCTGGTTCCTCTGCCTTTTCTAAAACCAGCTTGAATATCTGGAAGTTCATCGTTCACATATTGCTGAAGCCTGGCTTGGAGAATTTTGAGCATTACTTTACTAGCGTGTGAGATGAGTGCAATTGTGCAGTAGTTTGAGCATTCTTTGGCATTTCCTTTCTTTGGGATTGGAATGAAAACTGACCTTTTTGGTAGTATAGGTTAATACAATTACTCATATAATACAGAGCTGAAGTAAATATGGATGCATATAGTTTTTGTTCATTTGAATTCCTTCCTCAGGGAAAATTCCCAGGCATGCTATTACTAGGTTAAAGGTTCTTTATAGGTCTTTCCAAATTATTTTCTGCAGTGGACATTGTGGTTCTCTTCTAAGGAACTACTTGATATGGGTGGAACTGATTCTACCACCACCTCCAACTGTGAACCCTCATTACTCTTAACCACTCTGGGCCATCCATTCTCTGCCATAGTATTTGGTTGAGGCAATCCAGGCCTAACCTACTTAGCCTCTGGTATTCCACTGGTCACAGACATCAGTTCGGTGGTGGCCCAGTCAGTATGAAGCTCAGGACTTCTTTCCATGCTTATAAAATGCAGTGGACTCTCTTTACCAAGATCCCAAGAGGAATTATATAGCCTCATTCCTTTGGCAGACATTTTGCAGCATTGAGGAGTGGCAACCTGAGGATGAAGTCAACATAAAGACGTAGGCAGAGGTGAAGGGATTACAAAGAAACAGAGATAGATCCATAATTAAACTGTGCCTTGGAACCTCCTTACTCCTGAACTCTTAGTTATATGATTCAATAAATTCCCTTTAAGTGAATCTGAATTGGGCATCCTGTTACAAGCAGAAGCATACTGACATACTTTTAAAAGAGAAGTCTGTCAATTTATATTGCTACTATTTGAACCGAAACTTCATTGAGCATTTTAAACTGCTAATTTGTCTTAATCCCTTTTTATTTGAATATTTTTTCCATGTTTGCTTCCTACTTTTATTTTCTCATGTGAACTGATTGTTCATGTCCCTTATTCATTTATATACTCGTTCACTTCTTCATTCATTCATTCAGCACATTTTGCTTGACTGCTATTATGAGCCTAGTTTTAATGTCATTTTTATAAATTCAGACAAATTCTTTATCTAGAAGAGCCATTAAGACTTTGCTTATCATGTTTGATGGAATTTTTCTATGGTAGAATCTTGCTCTTAGTTTAGTCTTTTGTTCATTCATTTAGCAAATACTTATTGAGCTCTGCTATATGTCAGGTTTGATTTCAGGCCCCAGGTGTATAGCAATAAAGAAATCAAATTTTTTGCCTTCACAGTCCTTAAATTCTAGTATGGTCAATAATTCAGAAATAAATAAACAAGTAAATTTATAATATGTTAGAGGATAATAAATGCTATAGTTCAAGAAAAATAATGGTCAGTAATGAGGACAAAGAGTGTTGGGTGGAAGGCATTGTTATTGCACATAGGGTGTTATGGAACATTTGAACAGGTGTGTATCTGAGTAGACAGCATTCCAGGCAGAGGAAAATAGCAAGTACAAAGGCCCAGAAGAAGGATCATACATGGTATGTTCAAGGAAGCCAGCATGTTTGAGCAGAGTGAGTAGCTGAGGTCAGAGAGACACTAGATATCCAAATTATATAAATCTTTGCAGATTATCATAAGAATTTTTTCAATGGTGAAAAATTGAAAGAATTTCCCCTAAAGTCAGAAACAAGACAAGGGTACCCACTTTCACCGCTACTATTCAATATAGTTTTGGAAATTTTAGCCACAGCAATCAGAGAAGAAAAAAAAAAATAAAAGGAATACAGATTGGAAAAGAAGAAGTAAAACTCTCACTGTTTGCAGATGACATGATCCTCTACATAGAAAACTCTAAAGATTCCACCAGAAAATTGCTAGAGCTAATCAGTGAATATAATAAAGTTGCAGGATATAAAATTAGCACACAGAAACCCCTTGCATTCCTATACACTAACAATGAGAAAACAGAAAGCGAAATTAAGGAAACAATTCCATTCACCATTGCAATGAAAAGAATAAAGTTCTTAGGAATAAATCTACCTAAAGAAACAAAAAACCTATATATAGAAAACTATAAAGCACTGGTGAAAGAAATCAAAGAGGACACAAATAGATGGAGAAATATACCATGTTCATGGATCAGAAGAATCAATATAGTGGAAATGAATATCCTACCCAAAGCAATCTATAGATTCAGTGCAATCCCTATCAAGCTACAAAGGGTATTTTTCAGAGAACTAGGACAAATCATTTCACAATTTGTATGGAAATACAAAAAAAACTTGAATAGCCAAAGCAATCTTGAGAAAGAAGAGTGGAACTGGAGGAAGCATCCTGCCTGACTTCAGACTATACTACAAAGCTACAATCATGAAGACAGTATGGTATTGGCACAAAGACAGAAATATAGATCAATGGAACAAAATAGAAAGCTCAGAGATAAATCCATGCACCTATGGACACCTTATCTTTGACAAAGGAGGCAAGAAAAGACAATCTCTTTAACAAGTGGTGCTGTGAAAACTGGTCAACCACTTGTAAAATAATGAAACTCAAGCGCTTTCTAACACCACGCACAAAAATAAACTCAAAATAGATTAAAGATCTAAATGTAAGACCAGAAACTGTAAAACTCTTAGAGGAAAACATAAGCAAAACACTCTCTGACATAAATCACAGCAGGATCCTCTGTGACCCACCTCCCAGAGTAATGGAAATAAAAGCAAAAATAAATGGGACCTAATTAAAATTAAAAGCTTTTGCACAATGAAGGAAACTATAAGCAAGGTTAAAAGACAGCCTTCAGAATGGGAGAAAATAATAGCAAACGAAGCAACTGACAAAGAATTAATCTCAAAAATATACAAGCAACTCCTGCAGCTCAATTCCAGAAAAATAAATGACCCAATCAAAAAATGGTTCAAAGAACTAAACAGACATTTCTCCAAAGAAGACATACAGATGGCTAAAAAACACATGAAAAGATGCTCAACATCACTCATTATCAGAGAAATGCAAATCAAAACCACAATGAGGTACCATCTCACGCCGGTCAGAATAGCTGCTATCCAGAAGTCTACAAACCCTCTTACGCTGTTGGTGGGAATGCAAACTAGTACAGCCACTATGGAGAACAGTGTAGAGATTCCTTAAAAAGCTGGAAATAGAACTGCCATACAACCCAGCAAACCCACTGCTGGGCATACACACTGAGGAAACCAGAATTGAAAGAGACGCGTATACCCCAATTTCATCACAGCACTGTTTACAATAGCCAGGACATGGAAGCAACCTAGATGTCCATCAGCAGACAAATGGATAAGAAAGCTGTGGTACATATACACAATGAAGTATTACTCAGCTATTAAAAAGAATACATTTGAGTCAGTTCTAATAAGGTGGATGAAACTGGAGCCTATTATATAGAGTGAAGTAAGTCAGAAAGAAAAACATCAGTACAGTATATTAACGCATATATATGGAATTTAGAAAGATGATATCAATGACCCTATATGCAAGACAGCAAAAGAGACACAGATGTAAAGAACAGACAATTGGATTCTGTGGGAGAAGGTGAGGGTGGGATGATTTGAGAAAATAGCATTGAAACATGTATATTATCATATATGAAATAGATTGCCAGTCCAGGTTTGATGCATGAGGCAGGGTGCTCAGGGCTGGTGCACTGGGATGACCCTGAGGGATGGATTGGGGAGGGAGGTGGGAAGGGGGTTCATGATAGGGAACACATGTACCCCCATGGCTGATTCATGTCAGTGTATGGCAAAAACCACTACAATATTGTAAAGTAATTAGCATCTAATTAAAATAACTTAATTGTTTAAAAAAAGAATTTAAAAAATTTTCTGTATTGCTTAGAAGTTTACTTTTTTAAACAGTGCAGTCATAAAAGATCATCATTTCCTTTTAAATTTCTTTTCCTAGAAAATATCTTTCCAAAGATATAATATGTGTTCTTTCCTAAACCCAGTTTGTTTTTCATCAACTAAATTTTCAATATTTTATCCATCCAAAATTTATGTTGCATAATGTAAGGAATGTAATTCAACCAAATTTTCCCCCAAAGTGGCCATAGTTATCCTAGCACTATTACATAAATATTTCTTTCCCAGTGTTTGACAGTGCTTACCTCATTTGCATAGTAAATTCTTATATATAAATGATTTCTTTCTGGATTGCTTTCCTTTTCTACTAGTTCTCTTTATTTTTCTGTTTTATATTAGTACTATATTGTTTTGATTATTATTATTTTATGTTGTGTTCCAATATTTGGCAAGGTTGTACCTTCTCCTTTTTATTCCTTTGCAAAATATTGTTTTGATATTATTGATGTTGATTTTTTCCAAATGAATTTTAGAATCATTTTGTTGAGTGTCATAGCAAACATTTTGGGGTTTAGATTAGGAATTTATCAAATTTGATACATTATCATTGAGGAATAGTCTAGTACAATGGGAAAAATCATTTTAGCTGTGTTAATGTACAACTAACTGAATTTTTCCTTGGTCTGGGGATTTGATCAAATGGTGATTTTACTTTTTGTGGGAATAAGTTAGTGTCAGTTAACTTAGTTAAAATTTGGGGATTTAAAAAGTTTAAATGAGTAATAAGTATTTTATTTTAATTTCTTTGGGGATTAATGCCAAGCAAGGGTGTGGCACACCACAAAGTAAAATTGAGAATGTAGTTATTTATACATTCAAAAAATTTTTTTGAATGCCTCCTGTTGTGCTAGGTTTTGGGAGCACAACAGAATAGAAAACAAACCCAAATCCCTGCCTTCCTGGAGCTCACAATCTAATCATAGAGTGTTTAATGATCAATGGTGACAACTGAAATATTAGCTCCCAGGCTACAGAAGATTTTACTGAGAAATTCTAGGAGATTCCTTGTCCAAAATTTAGTGTGCTTTCTGCCTGCTTAATTTGAACTGGTTCTGAGGTTTTGCCAAGGATGGCTGGGAAAGACTTGTAATGATATTGGGTAATATCCAGAATGTAATGTGAATGTAGAACCATCACTGAAATATGCTACCCTGCACCTGCATTGCAGCTGTACCCATGAATCTTTATTCTGAGAGGAATGGGTTTCTTGTTTGGCTTTAGATGAGTTTTGTGATCTCATGCTCAGTGACCCAGGCACTGTTGTGAATGTTGCATTGGGCTTATGGGACTTGGTATATTTCTCTTAAATGTTCTTAATATTTGATTTGATTCTTTATGGGGCTTCCCAGGTGGTTCAGTGGTAAAGAATGCGCCTGCCAATGCAGGAGATGTGGGTTCGATCCCTGGGTTGGGAAGATCCCCTGGAGGAGGAAATGGCAACCCACTGCAGTATTCTGCCTGGGAAATCCCATAGACAGAAGAGCCTACAGTTCATGGGGTTGCAAAGAGTTGGACAAAACTGACCACGCACACATGCAATGATTTAGTCTGATATTCTTGATTGGCTATCTGCTCAGAGACTTGGAGGGAGTTGAAAATAAAGGACAAAATGCAAAGGCAAATATTAAAAGCCTTTATGGGAGGGATTGAAGAACAGATGGCATTGGTATGTAGTGGTAGCTGGCATGGGGACATGGGAAGTTTGAGGGAAGATGGCAAAAAAGTCCAAAGTAAGGTAAATGAAGGTTTGTAGAAATCTCCCCGTCACTGAGGAAGTTAGACTTGGCCTCGAAATTAATTAGGGCATGCTCAGTGGTGAAAGAATTTCTTTTGGCATGGGTCTAATCTGAGCAGTTTGAATTTCTCAAAAACAACAGTTGTGGTAGAACAGCTGTTATTTTACATCTGCAAATCTCCACAGGACAAACCCTATGCCCTATATTTGGCTATTTTTCATTAATAGGGATAGAATCCCTGGAAGAGAAAGCAGTCTTGGGTCTTGGATTGAGAGAGTACTGAGGCTTGACACTCTGGAGCTTTAAGAGCAGCTTGCAAAAGGGCATTTGGCAGGGAGGGATGTTTGAAGAGGCAATAAGAGAAGTCAAAGAAGAGGGGAGGGAATCAACAGAAAAGCTGCCTGTGACAAAAGGATAAGCAGTTGGATCAGTACAGAAAAATATGAAAGAAGTCATCTTGGGGTTCTGGCAGAGGAGGCAGAGTTTATTAATGTATGTAATTGTCAACAGTGTTAACAGTTGCCTTATACATGTTATCTCATTTAATCCTCACAGCAATTCTCTGAGGTAATTATTATCACTACCCCATTTTACAAAAAAACAGAGGTGAAGGGACTTAGCTAAAGTTATCCAGGTAGTAAGTGGCAGAGTCAGGATTCCAGTCTCAACAGTTTGGTCTTGAGGGACTCAACTATTACACTTACACAGTCTTTCCCAGACTATGTGGAATCAGAGCAGGATTTTGACATCATCCCAAGCCCATTTTTGTTTCTTTAGTTATTACTAATCTGTGTTTAGTGTATGAGGATTTATTTTGTGATATGGGATGCTTTGTGGGTCCTCTTTGAGTGAAGATTACTTTTGCTTTTTGTTTTCCTTCAGAGTGCCCAGTGGAGAACAGTTGGATCTCTGTATTTCTGAACTAATGCCAGGGTTAAACCCAGGATCACCGGGCTGGTCCATGCTTTTAATGGTCTAAGTGTTTTATTTGTGAACCCCTTCCATTCTTGAAGCACCTCAATCTTGGATGATTTAATGAGCTTCTATTCATTCATATAAAAGCAACAAGCTTATAAAGCAAAACAAAAAGTAGGAATGTTGAAGTGATTATAAAAGGGGAAAATAAGTCTTGAGGAAAAGTCTTGAGAAAAGATGGAGAAAGCAAAATCAAAACACACAAGAGTCTTTAGATTACATTCCTGTCTGTTAGGAAGGAGGGAGCTAAAAGTGGGTGAGGGTCTTAATAATGGCCAAGTACAAGGGTCTTCTTGTGTTCTGAGAATGTCTGGCATGAAGTTACCAGGGGAGAAACTAGAGCTATAGAACTCTATACTTTAAACAGGGTTGAAGAAGACACCCCAGTGGACTTCGAGGTATCTCTCTTAAGGGCATCAAGTAAAATATATTAATAAATACATCCAAAGACTCTCCTTTCATAAGCTATCTAGATTCTGTCCATCTCTGGAGTTACTTTTACTCCAGTATGTGGCACTTAAAAATAACAACTGATTCAAGAATTTATGTCCTTATAACATTTAGGGTTTCCATCTATGAACATAGCATGTGTTCTATTTATGTAATTCATCTTTTATATCTCATAAAAGGAAAACATCTACCTTTGTTAATTAAATTAAGCCTAGAACCCTTAACTCTTGTCCTCAACAAATTGTCTTTCCCTAGGGGTCTTTTGAAATAGGTAGCAGTAAAGAACAGGCGTTTGAAGTTGGACAGAACTTTGAAGTTCTGCCATTTTCCTTGCTGTATAATTTTGGGTGCATCACTACACTTTTCTGAGTTTTAGTTTTCTCATCTGTAAATTGAGGTTTAAGAAGTATCCACCTCCCTGGTTTGTGGAGAGGTTTAAATGAGATTATGTGTGAATTCCCTGGCGGTCTAGTGGTTAGGACTTCATGCTTTTCACTGAAGGCTGGGGTTCAATCTCTGGTTGGGGAACCAAGGTCTCAAGGCCTAAATAAATAAATAAATATAATGAGATTATGTAAAGCAGTGCCTAGTTCAAGCACTCAGTTACCCACATAATTACCCACAACCCATGACTGCCTGTCTATGAAAGAAGAGATTCTGCTCCCCCATGAGCATTTTGGTCTAAATGTGGCTACATTAACTTTACCTGAATACTTTCTAGCATAGTTGAAATAAGGCTGGAACATTTAACAAAATTGTTCTAAAGGCTAGGGAATAACAATAGATCAATAAACACAGAGAATAATAGACACCAGATCATTGTACTTTACAAAAAGACTTGCTTTTCAGAACCCCATTTTATCCTTGATCCACAACTATTTCCACAAGATGGGTACCGTCTTGTGTATTCTTTTTTTTT
The DNA here is from genome assembly GCF_003369695.1 of Bos indicus x Bos taurus. NCBI lineage: Eukaryota > Metazoa > Chordata > Mammalia > Artiodactyla > Bovidae > Bos > Bos indicus x Bos taurus. Next base: position 128,034,780 of record NC_040105.1, read on the forward strand.
TTAAATTTTTTATGTGGACCATTTTTAAAAGTCTTTGTTGACTTTGTCACAATATTGCTTCAGTTTTATATATATATATATATGTCTTCTTCAACCCTGTTTAAAGTATAGAATTTTATATATATATATATATATATATATATATATATATATTTCAGCTGCAAGGCATGTGGAATCTTAGTTCTCTGACTAGATATTGAACCTGTACCCCCTGCATTGGGAGGTGAGGTCCTAACCACTGGACTGCTAAGGAAGTCCCTCTCTTGTTTATTCTTAAATTCCTTATTATTTTCCATCATAATTTATTTAATACTTGTATTTTATTTCTTTTTTATATTTTATTGAATTGATCAAAAGTTCTAAAATAATATTAAAAATGATAGAAGATATCTTTTTCTTGTTTTTTTTAAAAAGGAAATACTGTTAATAATTTTCAATAAATATTATTATGCTTCCTGTTTAAAATAGATGTTCTGGGACTTCCCTGGTGTTCCAGTGGTTAAGACTGTGCATCCAGTGTAGGGAAATAGATCCCACATGCCACAACTAAAGATCCTACATACTGCATCTGAGAACCAGTGCAGTCAAATAAATAAATATTTAAAAATAAAGTAGATGTTCTTTGTCATATTATCATTTTCAAATATATCCTTAGCATATTCATCATTCTATTCCTAATTTTACAGAATGCATATTAAATATTATTATTTGCTCTTTTGGTTTTCTCTTGGAATTAAATCTTGATCCATCTGGCAAATACTTATTAAGGTTCTACTCTGTGTCAGGCACTATATGAGGGTGCTGGAGAGATAAAGATGAATAGTATCACAGACTAGTCATAAGGACAAGATGCCAACCATTACAATACAGGGTGGTAAGTCCTAAAACAGACTAAGAGTGCAGGTTAATCCAGACCTTCCCAAGTGATTCACGTGACGGATTGGGTCTGGGTTGCAGACAGAGCTTATATTCAACTGGTCCTCACTAAAACAATTGGATCATTTAAAATATTGAAATACTTCCATAGTCAATCACTGTTGCCTTAAGCACCCTGAGCAATCACTCACTGACCCAGCTGTTTCCTGGAACTCACCCCAGCCCAGACCTCCTGGGAACTTACCAGCTAAAGGAGTAACACCTGCTACAGTATGACACCACAAGCACCCAGATTTAATGCTGCCACCCAGAATCCAAGTACATTCTGATTGGTCAATTCTTGTACCTTATCACTTGATAAATACTGTGAATAGCACCCTTGGTTATGAATGTACCAATATATCCATCCTCTTGACTCTCAAGATGACCAGTGATTTGGGACAGCCAGAGACCCCTTCTCTTCTCCTCCATCTAGGAGCAGCCTCATCTGCATACCTCAATGACCCATACAAATATTTTTATTTTCTATCTATGCTATGAAAACAGTTGGCAAGCACTGATTTAACCTATTTGTTGTTGTTGTTGTTTAGTTGCCAAGTCATGTCCAACTCTTTTATGACCCCATGGACTGTACACCAGGCTCCTCTGTCCATGGGATTTCCCAGGCAAGAATACTAGATTGGGTTGCCATTTCCTTCTCTAGGGAATCTTCCTGACCCAGGGACTGAACCCGAGTCTCCTGCATTGCAGGCAGATTCTTTACCACTGGGCCACCAGACCTATATCAGTTCAGTTCAGTTCAGTTCAGTTCAGTCGCTCAGTCGTGTCCGACTCTTTGCGACCCCATGAATTGCAGCACGCCAGGCCTCCCTGTCCATCACCAACTCCCAGAATTCACTCAAACTCACGTCCATCAAGTCAGTGATGCCATCCAGCCATCTCATCCTCTGTTGTCCCCTTCTCCTCCTGCCCCCAATCCCTCCCACCATCAGAGTCTTTTCCAATGAGTCAACTCTTCGCATGAGGTGGCCAGAGTACTGGAGTTTCAGCTTTAGCATCATTCCTTCCAAAGAATACCCAGGACTGATCTCCTTTAGAATGGACTGGTTGGATCTCCTTGCAGTCCAAGGGACTCTCAAGAGTCTTCTCCAACACCACAGTTCAAAAGCATCAATTGTTCGGCGCTCAGCTTTCTTCACAGTCCAACTCTCATATCCATACATGACCACTGGAAAAACTATAGCCTTGACTAGACGGACCTTTGTTGGCAAAGTAATGTCTCTGCTTTTGAATATGCTGTCTAGATTGGTCATAACTTTCCTTCCAAGGAGTAAGCATCTTTTAATTTCATGGCTGCAATCACCATGTGCAGTGATTTTGGAGCCCCCCAAAATAAAGTCTGACACTGTTTCCAATGTTTCCTCATGTATTTCCCATGAAGTGATGGGACCAGTTGCCATGATCTTTGTTTTCTGAATGTTGAGCTTTAAGCCAACTTTTTCACTCTCCTCTTTCACTTTCATCAAGAGGCTTTTTATATAGATAGTCTTATACTAATAGACTGCATTAGTCTCAACCATTGTTGCTTTCCTACAATCAGTCCTTTATGATTGTGGGTTGCCATTGCCTTCTCCAATGCATGAAAGTGAAAGGGAAGTCGCTCAGTGGTGTCCGACTCTTCGCGACCCCATGGACTTTAGCCTACCAGGCTCCTCCATCCATGGGATTTAAGTTTTGCTAAATCATAACTGCTAGGATCTTCAAGATTTTTTCCTCATATTCAGAGTTTATACGGGTCTCTGATTTTTGTGTTTTATTTTATCTTTGTCAGGTTTTGGGATCAGGGCTAGATTTGTTTATCATGGAACAAATTAGGTATCTCCTCACTTTTTTTATACTTTCTTCCTTGGAAATTTGAAAATACTTATTTATTAGTTTTAACAACTTTATGTGGTGACAGTTTCTCAATTTATTCCTCAATTATTAATTTCTTCAAATTTTCTACTTGTAGTATGAATTTTGGAGAAGGCAAAGGCACCCCACTCCAGTACTCTTGCCTGGGAAATCCCATGGATGGAGGAGCCTGGTAGGCTACAGTCCATGGGGTCGCTAAGAGTGGCTTCACTTTCACTTTTCAGTTTCATGCATTGGAGAAGGAAATGGCAACCTATTCCAGTCTTGCCTGGAGAACCCAGGGATGGGGGAGCCTGGTGGGCTGCCATCTATGGGGTCGCACAGAGTCAGACACGACTGAAGCGACTTCCCTTTCAGCAGCAGTATGAATTTTAGTATTTTATATTTTGAAGAAAAATGTATTAGCATACAATTGTGGATAGCATTTCTTTACAATTAAAAAATATTGTTTATCCTGGTTGTTATATTCCCTCTCTCATTTTTAATTTTATGTGTATGTTTTTCTTACATAGGTTTGTCAGAGGTTCATCTACTTTATTAGCCCTTTCAAGCAACCAGCTCTTGAATTTACTTATTAATTCCACTGTTTTTACATCCTCTAATTAATTTTTCTGTTTTTATCTTTATTATTTCCTTCCTCCTATTTTCTCATGCAATATTTTGCTCTTTTTCTAAAATGTTCCATTTATTTTATTGGCCTTAAATTTTAACAGTGAGAGGTGAAGACGATGCTATTATACATCCATCAGAAATCCTTTTCTCTGAGCTAGACAGGTGTTGGAGGAAATGGAAAATGGGGGCTGCTAGAAACCCAAAACCAGAGACTACCACAACAAATATATGTATTCGCTTTCCTGAAAGCGTTTCTCCACAGTGGGGCAGTAGGGAGTAAGAAGTGTTGGACCTGGCTTTCAAGAGAGGAAAACGTTTCCCTCTGTGCTATGAGACCTGGGCATGTTTGAGCTAGGAGCCCTCCATCCAGCCTGTCTGCTCTTGGTGCAGAGGCTGTGCTTGTAATTCTTGTCCCTAGTGTTTGCTTTCTCTGAGTCTTGCTTTCCTTCCTGCTCACCATAGTAGTTAGGAAGCACACCCTCTAGACTGATGTTTTAACCAAACTAAAATGGTCTGAATCTCTCCAGGAGTCAAGCAGAAGAAGCCCTAGAGCTTTGAGCTCAGGCCGGGATGTGGCGGCTGCACTGCCACCGTCACTCCCTCTTATTTGACTCCAGGGTTTCTGCATTAGAGGCTCAGGCACAGCTTGGCTGTCTCATGGCGTCAGGAGGAGCTGAAGGATATGGCTTGCATGTTTAAATTGTTTAGAGATGTGTGTGGAGGAGGAGGCAGAAGGAGAGTAAAAAGTGGGAGGAGGCTACAGAGATAGGCATTCCCAGGGGACAGAGGAAGCAGGTGCAGGGAAGACCCGTGCTTTCCTTCCTGAGCCCAGGGATCTTGCCTCTGAATATCCCCCTTCATAAATGTGTTTCTTCCAGCCTGGCTCTTGTTATAAGTCAATAGGGGGCAGCAGTCCCAATCCTAAGTGTAGGTACAACCAGAGGTGCGCAGAGCCTGCACAGTTCTGTAAGATCTGACATCTATCAGTCACCCCTTTGCTTCCTGTGCTCTGCCCACCCTAGCCCTCTTTTCTGTCCTTTAATGGGCAAAACACTTTCTTAGCTCCTGGCTCCTATACATCCTGGCTCATCTGCCTGAAACATGCTTCTACTGGCTCTTATCATGGTTGGCTCTTTCTCATCATTTAAGTTGCAGCTCAAATGAATCATCACCTACATAGAGAAGCCTTCCCTGACCACCTACCTTAGTCTCATAAAGCACTGCCCACCTCCACCCCAAGCTACTGTTAGTTCCATTTTCTTGCTGTATTTTCTTCATAGACAAATCTTGGTTTTTTACTTGCCTGTCTCCTTCACCTGAGTGTAAGCTCCATCAGGCCAGGGGTCTTACTGCCTTGTTCACTGATGTATGGTCTAGTCCTACAATCAGTGTTTAGTATATAGTACACACTCAATAGATCTGTTTTGAAGGAATGAATGAACCACTGTGCAAAGCATTATGCTAGGTGCTGGTGGCACAAACCCAGAGGGAGCTTATAGCACAGTAGGAGAGGAAGATATGTAAATGAATAATTACTAATGGAAGGCAAGTGTACTGTACCATCATAAGCCTTGCCTCTGCATTTAGACAGGTCTGGTTTAAATCTTGGCTCTATCGTTTACTGGATGCATGACTGGCTCAAGCCAGTCATGGTGGTTGCTCAAGCTCTCTGTGGCTATTTCCTTATTTGTAAAATGTGGATAATAATAATAATACTTACTCCATGGGATCGTTATGAACATTATACTATGTTATAAAGAGTCAACATGGTGTTTGATAAATGGGAGTTATTATATTGAAGCCTTAGAGTGTGTTTATAGACGGAGTGTGCTGTGCTTCTAAATTTTTTTGTTGCTTTTGACAATTTTAGCTCTAGTTGCTCTAATGGAGAGCAGTATAGACTGAGAAGGAGCCACAGTGATATTCATTAACAGCAAGCCCACTAAGAAGAGTTCAGGCCTGGCTGACGGAGCTGGGAAAGGCTTCACTGAGAGAGAGCAGTACCTCCTACTTTCTATTCCATCTTACATAGCCAGGCCAGTGGAGAGAAATTAAATGCTGATAAATGCACAGGCACTTACTACTACAAATTCAATCAAGTGTCAAGATAGAACTGATTAAAAGAGGATTCAGAAGCTTCTAGCTGATAACCATTCTAATGTAAGACATTATTTTAATTTTTTTTGTTTATTTGATGCCAGTAAATGCCACATTACTAATACTTTAAAGGAAAAAAAAAAAGCAATATTTTGTAAAGTGCCACTTTGTATTAATTTGAGAGAAATGTACTTTTATTGCATTTGGTTTCCTTTTGGCTCTCCTTCACAATTATAAAACTAAACATATCAGTTCAGTTCAGTCGTTCAGTCATGTCCCACTCTTTGCGACCCCATGGACTGCAGCACACTAGGCTTCCCTGTCCATTACCAACTCCCAGACCTTACTCAAACTCATGTCCATAGAGTCAGTAATGCCATCCAACCATCTCATCCTCTGTCGTCCCCTTCTCCTCCACCTTCAATCTTTCCCAGCATCAGAGTCTTTTCCAATGAGTCAGTTCTCATCAGATGGCCAAAGTATTGGAGTTTCAGCTATAGCATCAGTCCTTCGAATGAATATTCAGGGCTGATTTCCTTTAGGATGGACTGGTTGGATCTCCTTGCAGTCCAAGGGACTCTCAAGAGTCTTCTCCAACACCACATTTCAAAAGCATCAGTTCTTCGGCGCTCAGCTTTCTTTATAGTCCAACTCTCACATCAGTACATGACTACTGGAAAAGCCATAGCTTTGACTGGACAGACCTTTGTTGGCAAAGTAATGTCTCTGCTTTTTAATATGCTGGCTAGGTTGGTCATAGCTTTTCTTCCAAGGAGCAAGCGTCTTCATTTTCATTTTTTCATTTCATTTCATTTTCATTAATTTCATGGCTGCAGTCACCATCTGCAGTGAGTTTGGAGCCCCAAAAAATAAAGTCTCACTGTTTCCATTGTTTCCCTGTCTATTTGCCATGAAGTAATGGGACTGGATGCCATGATCTTAGTTTTCTGAATATTGAGTTTTAAGCCAACTTTTTTACTCTCCTCTTTCACTTTCATCAAGAGGCTCTTTAGTTCTTCTTCAGTTTCTGCCATAAGGGTGGTGTCATCTGCATATCTGAGATTATTGATATTTCTCCTAGAAATCTTGATTCCAGCTTGTGCTTCATCCATCCCAGCATTTCTCATGATGTATTCTGCACATAAGTTAAATAAACAGGGTGATAATATACTTGACATACTCCTTTCCCTATTTGGAACCAGTCTGTTGTTTCATGTCCAGTTTTAACTGTTACTTCCTGACCTGCATACAGATTTCTCAGGAGGCAGGTCAGTTGGTCTGGTATTCCCATCTCTTTCAGAATTTTCCACAATTTGTTGTGATCCACACAGTCAAGGGCTCTGGCATAGTCAATAAAGCAGAAGTTTTTCTGGAACTCTCTTACTTTTTCGATGATCCAACGGATGTTGGCAATTTGATTTTTGGTTCCTCTGCTTTTTCTAAATCCAGCTTGAACATCTGAAATTTCATGGTTCATGTACTGTTGAAGCCTGGCTTGGAGAATTTTAAGCATTACTTTGCTAGCGTGTGAGATGAGTGCAATTGTGTGGTAGTTTGAACATTCTTTGGCATTGCCTTTCTTTGGGATTGGAGTGAAAACTGACCTTTTCCAGTCCTGTGGCCACTGCTGAGTTTTCCAAATTTGCTGGCATATTGAGTGCAGCACTTTCATAGCATCTTTTTTTAAGAATTTGAAATAGCTGAACTGGAATTTCATCACCTCTACCAGCTTTGTTCGTAGTGATGCTTCCTAAGGCCCACTTGACTTCGCATTCCAGGATGTCTGGCTCTAGGTGAGTGATCACACCATCATGGTTATCTGGGTCATGAAGACCTTTTTTGTATAGTTCTTCTGTGTATTGTTGCCACCTCTTCTTAATGTCTTCTGCTTCTGTTAGGTCCACACCATTTTTGTCCTTTATTGTGTCCATCTTTGCATGAAATGTTCCCTTGGTATCTCTAATTTTCTTGAAGAGATCTCTAGTCTTTCCCATTCTATTATTTTCCTCTATTTGTTTGCACTGATCACTGAGGAAGGGTTTCTTATCTCTCCTTGCTATTCTTTGGAACTCTGCATTCAAGTTACAAGTATCACTGATACTTGAAAGCAATCAGTGTCTGAGGTGAAAAAAACTGTAAGGATTATTCAGGTGAACTCTTCATTTTGTAGAGGAAAAACTGAGGCCCAGCATCTTGCATGAGGACATTAGATTTGAAAAAAGTAGTGTTTTAGAAAGTTTAATCTAGTAACACAGCGAAAAACCTCCTGTTGGTCTGCTACCAATAAAACGTCCACTTTTCTGTTCTGGGCCAGCTTCTCATGTTTCTGTTTCATTAATTCAACAAAGTAATTAACTGCTTACCATGTGTCACACACTGCTGGTGTTGGGTACAAGCAACATACACACAGCCCACCTTACTGTTCAGCTGGCAAACTGAGAGAAAAACAGACAAAAAACAAGCAAGAAGGGATGCACAGGATATTGGGGGAGCACCTAGGAAGCTTGCCTAATTCAGGCTGGAGCAGGAGGGGATATGGAAGAGGGCTGTCATCAAAGGCTTCTAGGGGGCAATCTTATCATTCCATCTAAATTGAGAACTGAAGTTTTAACTGGGAGTTAGCCATGTGCGTCGAGGTGGAGGGCAGCTATATGTTACTACCAGAGGGGATACCAAGTACAAAGGTCAATGAAAGAACACTTGGTATGGCCATAAACAAGGAATGAAGTACTGATATATGCTACCGCATGGAGAAACGTTGACAACATTATGCTAAGTGGAAGAAGTCAGACACAAAAGGCCACATATTGCATGATTCTACTTATATGAAAACTCCAGAAGAGGTAAATCCATGCAGACAGAAAGTAGATGAATGAGTGGTCTCCTAGAGCTAGGGCAGAGGGAGGTGGCTGGGGGTGATGGCTAAGGGGTGTGGGACTTCTTTGAGGGGTGATGAAAATATTCTAAAATTGAGTGAGATGATGGATACACAATTCTACAAATATACTAGAAGCCATTGAATAGTGCACTTAAAAAAGGAGACTGTGTTATGCTGTAGAAACTAAAAGACATATGGTATAACTAGAGGATAGAGAGAGAGGAGAAGAAATAGCAAAAGATAAGGCTGAAGAGATAATTTTACTATGAAAAGCTAACAGAGAGCACTATTTGAAAGCTATGCATATATTAACAAAGTATTAAAAAAACAGCTCTAGAATGTAGGTACTGTAATTACCTCATTTTACAGATGAGAAAACTAAGACATAGGGAAGTTAACTTGCTCAAAGTTACACAGCTACTAAAAATGGTAAAGCTGAGATATAAACCCAGCCAGTCTTGCTTCCGAGTGTAACCGTTACACTTTACCATGAAAGCAAGATCTGATCATGAAGAGCTTTGGAAATCACGTTCAGTGCTCAGTCATGTCTGACTCTTTGCCATCCCATGGACTGTAGCCCGCCAGGCTCCTCCGTCCATGGAATTCTCCAGGCAAGAATGCTGGAGTGGGTAGCCATTTCCTCCTCCAGAGCATCTTCCTGACCTAGGGATCGAACCGACATTGGCAGGTGGATTCTTTACCACTGGGCCACCTGGGATGCCCAGAAATCATGTTAAAGAGTTTTAATTTTGTATTGAGGTCCTCTTAAAGTGTTTTAAGCAGAGGTGATAAGATCAGACCTGTGTTGGAAAAGACCAATTGCATTCCTGTTGCAATGTGACCAAATGGATTGGGCTGGGGCGGGGAGAGGAGTAGCAAGATCAGAGGCTGTGAGATCTGTAAGGAGTTGATCTGAACTGGGGGCTGTGAAGTAAGAATGGCAGTAGCAATGAGGATGAAGGATGAAGAGAAGATAGATTTCAGAAATATTTAGGAGGATTAATTGACAGAATGTGATGATTGACTGTGGAGAGAAAGTCGAGATTGACTCAAGGGTTTTCACTTGGACAGCTGGCTTGCTGATGATGCTGTTTTCTGAGCTCATAGGAAGAAGATGAATTCAGATTTTTGTATGTCGAATATGTGCTGTGCTGTGTTTAGTTGCTCAGTCACGTCCTACTCTTTGTGACCCTCTGAACTGTAGCCTGCCAGGCTCCTCTGTCCATTGGAATTCTCCAGGCAAGTGTACTGGAATGGGTTGCCATGCCCTCCTCCAGGGGATCTTCCCGACCCAGGGATCGAATCCAGGTCTCCTGCATTGCAGGCAGATTCTTTACCACTGAGCCACTAGGGAAGCCCACGTTGAGTATAAGTTCAAGTTTAAATGTTGAGTAGGATGTTGGATATTAAGGTCCAAAAATCAAGGAGACGTACCACACCAGGCATACAGATTTGGGGAGTTATCAGCCTACTGATGGTAGGAAGCCATGGGAGTAAGTGAGTGCTCAGAGTATGTGTCAAGTGAGAAGAGAAGGCGGCCTAGGGCACATTCTCAAGGAATACCCCTATTTAAGGATTCACAGTATGAGGAGATTGAGCTGGAGAAGCCAAAGAAGTAGGACCCAAATCGGGAGAACCTGATTTTGTAGACGGCAAACGAACAGAATGCTTCAAGAACGAGGGAGTGTCGACTGCATCAGAGATATCTGAGAGCTAATGATGGGAAAGTGCCCATTGAGTTTTGCAATAAGGGGTCAGTCCATTGGTGAGTGCAATTTCAGTGGAGTATGGGGAGAGGAAGACTGATTATAGTCATTGAGAGAGTGATTCATAGGAAACTTGCTTTTTGCCTTTTTTCCACAGATCCCACTAGCTGATTTTTCTACTTGAGTTACTCTCTGCCTTGTCCAGAGAGGTAGCTCCTATTGAACACTCAGCTTCCTTTCCCTTTAAAGCTCCATTTTGCTGGTGATAACTAAATGGAAATAGGCAGCAGATAAAAAAAATTCTAAGGAAGGGATTTAAGGCTTCTAGAAATCTGATAACTTTCTTATCATGGTTATTTCCTAGACCAGTTTTTTTCTAAAATATTTTCCACAGATATTAGATGATAAAAAGTTTCTGTGATTAAGATTGTTTCTTTTATATCTGACATTTGAAAGCCTTTAATATACTTATATACTTTGTGAATCTGTGGGTGCACTGAGTGTAGAATTAATGATGCTGTGTTTCTCAAACTTACTTGTTCATGGAACCTTTTGTTAAGAAGCATTCATAAGATTAGTGTTCCCCAGTATACACTTTGGGCAAGTCTACTCATGTTTATAATTCCAAATAACACTCTTCTGATGGCTCTAGAAGTTTTAAAACCCTCTTACTATTACTCTTCCACTCTTGAGGGTGGAGCTCCTACTCCTTCACCACCTCTTCAAAGTCTACATTCCCTTTCTCTTACCGCCACCTGAGTGAAGCCTAATATGGAGGTGCATACAGGATCAGAATATGAAAGTCCAGCCAGGATCCCATTGTAGATGTCTAGTGTTTCATTTATTTATCCATCCATCCATTCATTCAGAGAGTAACTAAGCCAGACACTGTACATGGTCCTGGAGATATTTCAATGAATTCAACAGCAAAAAAACACAAACCTGCTCTCATGGAACTTATATTCATAGTAGCAGGTGACAGACGGTAATCAAGTAGACAAAAATATAGAATGATTTCAGGCATGAAAGGATGAACTCCTAAACCAAGTAAGGTAGAGGGAATAAGAATAGATTAGTTAAGTCTCAGGAGCAGGTATGGAGCATAGGGAGAGAAATTTCAGTTTGGCAAAGCTGAATGAATGAAACCCAGTCCAGAGCTTGGCATTACCAGTCCTTTTTTGCTTATATCTTTCTCCCAGAGAAGCTCTGGGCAGCGTTTTCTCTGCTTACTTAGAAAACCAATTGTCTTTCTTCACATCTATTGCCTGGGTAAGGATGTTAAGGAAAGCACAAAACATTCTAAAGGGCGTCAGAGGGGTAGTTTTAGACCTCCTAACTTGACACAAGTTGAAGTAATAACTTATTTTGTGTTTGTAGTTTTCAAAATGCTTTTTCATACAAGGTAGAATTTATTAGCCCCATTATATAGAAAAGGACATTGAAACTTATAGTCTGACTTGCTGAAGATTGTATAGCTGTTCATCCTTGGGATTGGGTCTTGAATTCAAGTCTAGCTGGCAAAACATCTAAACGTTGGTTATATTACTGCAGATTTAAAAATTCTCATGCTCATGGACATGTCTGGATTATTCTTGTGTGTTGGGGGGATTGGTAGGAAGTGGAGAGGGTAGAGAGGAGGAGGTGGAGTAATGATTAACTCTCCTTGAGGGGAAAATGGTCCCCGTTAATGCATTTAGATTGAATGAAAGAGTTGTCAGGGCATGGGCCAAATAGCGATTAGATCTTTTTCCCTCCGAGTAATCTCCATTCAGGGCCACATAAATTAGAATCCTAACTGCGAAGCAACTAACCCTTTAGTCTCTCTCCCAACTAGTCAGACACTTTGAATGAGAGAATCTGGATGGGGTTTATGTGAAGGTTTAGGTTTGTAGCTTAAAGGCAGATGTGGTGAACTTGAAGAAGGCTCAGAGGAGCTGATAAAAGGATTGCAGAATAGAGGTTGAATTAAAAAGGTTGAAAGGATTGGAACTGTTCTACTTGGGACTTGCCTACCTCTCTCATCATCCCTCATAACTTCCTGCTTGCAGTTTGTGTTTCTGAGGTACTGAAATGCTTATAGCATTTCACATCCCTCCCCACATTTCTGTGGCATTTCTCACACCATGTCTGTGTATCATGTTGTCCAATTTGCTCAGGGTGTCCTCTCTCCACATACCCAGACTTTACTAAGAGTCTGCACTTAACGAACTCTTACTTGGTATCTAGGACTGTGCTAAATATTTTAGAGGCAGTGATTCATGTCATCCTCATAGAACCTTCTGAGGTGGACAGTGCTGCCTCCATTTTCCATACAAGTGAACGGGGTTCAGAGAAGTGTGGTAACTTGCCCAAGGCCACACAGTTGAATCCAGATATTTCTGATACCAGAGTCTGGCTGCCTATGTTAGTCTGGGTCTTCTGAGAAGCAGAAACCAATATGGGATTAAACGTGCAAAAATCTCTTTAGGGAAGACCAGTATGAGAGAAACTGGAGAGGTTGCTGGAGAAGGCTGAGAGCTATCAGGCTGAGATACAGATCTGAGCTGTGTTGGAAAGATAGGGAAATATCTGGTAGGACTATCCTAGATTGCCAGGTAGTCAAAGAAAGATTCAGAGAGGCCTTCACCATTCTCTTGAGCCAAAGTCTGGTGTTGGTGGATTCCTGCATCTCCTCCACAACAGGTCTGTCTTACTGTTCCTGATGGCCTCAGTCTCTTTGCTAGAGATGGCCTGTGGAAGTGCAGCCTTGCGCACATTCAGTGATGAATTTCAGAATACAGCACCTCAGGCCTTTGATCAAATTATGCTCCTTGTAGTTCAATATCAATCACCTGGGCTAATTTTGTCCCTCCAGGGGACATTTGATAAGACCTGGGACATTTTTGATTGCCACAAGTTGGAGGAGGGTGCTCCTGACATCCAGTGGGTAGAGGCCAGGGAGGCTGCTCAATATCCTGCAATGCATAGCACAGCCCCTACAGCAAAGAAGGACGTAGTCTAAATACCAATAGTGTTGAGGCTGAGAAAGGCTGCTTAGTGAAAAGCCTGCAAGGACCATTCTCCTGGCCTCTGTGATTCTTCCCCTCTCCATCATACTGCCTCTGTTGTTGTTGTCATGTCTGACTCTTTTGCAACCCCCTGGACTATAGCCTGCCAGGCTCCCCTGTCCATGGGATTCTTCAGGCAAGAATACTGGAGTGGGTGGCCATTTTCTTCTTCAGGGGATCTTCCCGACCCAGGGACTAAACCCACATTTCCTGCATTAGTGGGTGAATTCTTTACCCCTGAGCCACAGGGAAGCCCCATATTGCCTCTACCAGCAAGCTTTCTCTGCCTTTCTGCCTTACCCTCACTCCTTTAGGTGCTCTTCCTCTCCTGCTCTTACAGCATTCTTCAGATATGCATCATAGTGCTTATCAAACTGCGTTATTGTCGCACGTTTACTTATCTGTCTCCCTCTATGGACTGTGAGAACCTTGAAGGCTCTGAGCTGTTTAGTGGCAAATGTAGTCGTATATGACAGGAAGTCACATAGTTCCTTTTCAGAACCCATTTACCCTAGTAGCTCCCATAACTCTCTGCTTAATGCTCACCAGTATGGCAAAGCCCCTTTTGAACATTTTCACTTGAATGTCCTATAGTAGCTCAAACTCAACACACAGTAATAAAATTCATGCTGCTTCTCCTCAGTTGCTTCAGTCGTGTCCGACTCTGTGCGACCCTGTGGATTGTAGCCCAGCTCTGTCCATGGGATTCTCCAGGCAAGAACACTGGAGTGGGTTGCTGTGCCCTCCTCCAGGGGATCTTCCCAACCCAGGGATTGAACCCAGGTCTCCTGCATTGCAGGTGGATTCTTTACCACTGAGCTACCAGGGAAGCCCAATAAAATGTATAGGCCTCCTCAAACCTGATTTTCTTCTTATGTTTTCTTCATCTGTGAACGACCCCATAATTTATCCAACTATTGAAACTAGAAACTTCGGAGTCATATCTTTTCCTTCATCTCCCCAATATCCCTAAATCACTAAATCCTCCCAAGAATTTTACTTTTATTCATATCTCTCAAATCTTCCCCCTTTACTCCATTCCCAGAGCCATTGCCTAAACAGTGACTCTCATCACTTCCTTTCTGCATGATTGCAAGAGTCTTTGAACTCATCACCCTGCTTCCACTCTTTCCACACATGCCCTTCAAGTTTACACTCGACACTGCTGCCAGAGTGATAAGTCTTGCACATCTGAACATATTATCTTCTGGCTTGACATGCTTCAAGGGCTTCTTGTGATCTTCAGGATAAAGTCCAAACTTCTTATCACAGTGCACATGACTTTCATGACCTGGACCCCTGCCTGGCCTTCCAATCTTGTTTCCCATCACTTCCTCACACAAACCTTTGCCTCTAACTGTTTCTCAACTGGGAGTTATTTTGCCCCCTGAGGAACATCTGGCAATAACTGGAGACATTTTTGGTTGTTGCAACTCAGGGAAGCGAGGTGCTACTCAAGTAGTAGGTCGGGTCTAGAGCTATTGCTGCTCAACATCCTACAATGCACAGGACAGCCTCCCACAACAGTGAATTATCCAGGCCATAATGCCAATAGTAACTGTATCAACTGGGCTTCCCAGGTGGCTCAATGATAAAGAATCTGCCTGCCAATGCAGGAGACATGGGTTCAATCCCTGGGTTGGGAAGATCCCCTGAAGGGAAAGGGCAACCCACTCCAGTATTCTTGCCTGGGAAATCCCACAGATAGAAGAGCCTGGTGGGTTACAGTCCATGGGGTCACAATGAATTGGAGATGACTTAGTGACTAAAAAACATCAAACTGTATCAACTACCTATAGTTCCTTGGAAACAGCATGCTGCTTTCACCAGCCTGTGTCTAAAACATGCCTTTCTCTTTTTCATCTTGGCTAACTTCCACCTGCCCTACAAAACTCCAGTGAATTCTCACCTCTCCTGGGAAGCCTTTTCTGACCTCTCAGCCTAAATTAGATGTCCCTCCTTTGTGCTCCCATGGCCCTTGGTGCCTATCCCCTCAAGCACTTATAAGATAGCATTGCAGTTATTTTATTGTCTATTCCCTAGACAGATTGAATTCCTTGACAGACAGTACCACAGTTTATTCACGTTTGTATTCCCTATACTTGGCACATGGTACATTTCAATAAATGTTTATTACCTGAATGAATGACCACATGATCTAAACACATGACTGCTCAAATCCAAAACAGAGTAGAAGCTATTCCTTGTCATCATCCTCACCATTTGTCTTTATGAGATGCCTAAAATATTTACTGTGATGTTTGGCCAGCAAACCTACTAGAAGTTGATCTGAAAGGATTCCTTCATTTATTCATCAATGTTTCATTGGTTACCTAGTAGGTGCCGGACACTGAGCTAGGCACTGAGGACACAGCAATGAAAAAGACAGACATTTGTAAGTTGTCTCAAGGAATTTACAAATCTAGCAGGTTATACATGTTTGACTGAAATCTAGTTTGTCTAAGTAGACCACCTTGGGGATCCCAGTTAAGGGTCTGGAAATAATATCTATTAGAAAGAGTGCTTTCCAGTCTGGTTTGATTTGCTTGTAGTAAATTGACCATCTTGCAAATCCTTGCTGTAATAGGCATGTCCTTCCCCTTAGCAATACACAGAGTAAAAATGCAGCTAAACTTGCTCTATTTCTGGCCCTGAGTATTCAGCCATAGGACTGTATCTGAAAGGAAGAAAAAGATTACTGGTCTGAATAAGCTGCAAAATAAGTGCAGCCACTTCCTTAATTGGCTTTGTATGAAGAACATGAACGCTCATTACATATCTTGTCAATTGCCCCCATCCCTGGAACTGGGGCAGCAATTAAATAATGAAAAAAGCTCACTAGCACAGAAACAGTTAACATTAACTATGGTACTGGGTGTCAGGTGAGGTTTGGGCCTGTTATCTCTTTTCTAGGAGTGTCTCAAACTCAGCTACAGCACTAAGATATCCAAAGCAAAGGAGTAAATCATTACATTTTTCCAAGTGGATTTAATGATATTCATTCAACTTATTTGAGTAGCTTTGGGATGAACTAACACTGAAAGTGAAAGCATTAGTTTTACTCACTCAGTCGTGTCTGACTCTCTGGGACCCCATGGATTGTAGCCTACCAGGTTGCTCTGTCCACGGAATTCTCCAGGCAAGAATACTGGAGTGGGGGGAGAGGCTGGGATGATTTGGGAGAATGGCATCGAAACATGTATATCATATATGAAACAAGTCACCAGTCCAGGTTCAATGCACGATACTGGATGCTTGGGGCTGGTGCATTGGGATGACCCAGAGGGATGGTATGGGGAGGGAGGAGGGAGGAGGGTTCAGGATGGAGAACACGTGTATACCAGTGGTGGATTCATGTTGATATATGGCAAAACCAATACAATATTGTAAAGTTAAAAAAAAAAAAAAGAATACTGGAGTGGGTTGCCATTTCCTTCTCCAGGGGATCTTCCTGACCCAGGGATTGAACCCAGGTCTCCTGCATTGCAGGCAGATTCTTTTTCATCTGAGCCATCAGGGAAGCACTACTAAAAGACTTACTTTGACCATGACTGGAAAAAAAATGCTACAGGAAAGGTTAAGTGTTAAACCCCAGTATATGAGAGAATGGAAGGGACAGTATCCTCTAGACGCCCAGAGCAATTTCCAACTGACCTAACCTTGGGAGTTATCATGGAGTCTTTGGGCATCAGAGGAAACTCTGCTTTCATCCATTTAACAAATATTTATTGAGCACATACTATACATCAGCCACCATGCTGTGTGCTAGAGATGCTGCAATAGAGGGGGCGGTAAGACAAAAATCCCTGACCTGGTGGAGTTTACATACTATTGCGTAAACATTTGGTGAACAAAGATAAGCTGCTCTGTGTGTATGGGAGAATTCCTGCTGGGTTTATGTTCAGCCTTTCTCCTCACCCCTTTGCCCTCCCCCAGGAAGGGCTAGTAATTCTTTTACAGATTCTGTAACTTTGGGGGGAACTGAACTAGATGGATATATCAAATCATTGATGAAACTGTCTTGACCCTTAGGTACAATTGGAGTTTTCCCTTAAACACTTACCTTGCCTTTCAGGACTTTACTGCTATAAATGGAATCATTCTGGTTCTCAGTATCCATGATTAAGCTCCTCTGTTTGCATGTTCAAATCTTGAGGGTGCCCCTTGGGCATTTGGAGAGCATTTAGCACACTCAGCAGCCTCTGTAACAGAAGCCAAAGTGGCAGCAGGAGTGCATTCCATAAAAGCAGCTCTCTTCCTAGAGCCCATAATTAGAATGTGTTAACTACATCCTCTTTGCATCTGGTACAGAGCAATTGAAGGGTGACAGAGGCAGAATGGAAATGGTACCCATAAAAACGTCTCACTATCTGTAAAGGTAAAAAGTTGGTCTTTATTCTCACTTGTCCACTGGAAGTTAGGTTTTTTTCCCTGCCCTAGATTAGACACCTATGGAATCCTCACTATTTTCGGAGCAAAGGATTCTATGCTAAACACCACAGTTCCTGGCACATCGTAAGAATTAAAAAAAACAACAAAACATGACAGCTATCGTCATCATCATCATCATCATGTTAGCAGAGAATGCGATAACCAGAAGTAAACACATTGGATTGAGAGGAGTTCAGGTCTGTGATCTGATTTTGTCACTAAATAGTCATGGGGTGTCTCAGATGCCATGATAAGAAGTGCAGTCTGGCATATGGAATAGGGAGGAAGGAGGAAGTGGAAGGAATCTGCTCTCAGGAGCACACTGGGGCTAGGGAGGAAATAATCAAGTTGCACAGTGTTACTAGATACGCAGATCCGCCCTTCACTCTGCTCTGTGCCACAGGAGGCGGATCCATCTGGATTGCATTAATGGGCTCCCTTGCCTCCTGACTTCTGGTTGTGTTTGGCACCAACTGGAGATCAGAGGGTGGACGGAGAGCGAAGCTGGAGTATTTATTCCCCAGGCTCTCTTCTGATGGGCCGAGTACTGGCAGCAGCTGCTTCCCTCTGCTGAAGGCCACACGTCCTATAAAACCACACTCTTCATACTGTTCCCACTCCTTAGCCCTTCGGGTGGGTAACAGCTCCCTGCTATTACTATCTCCTGGGTACCATTCAGTCTCTTGTGAAGTTCCTACACTCTACTCATACCTTTATAAATAACCTCTTTATGAAATTCTCCCAACAGTACTCAGTTTGAGTATGCCATCTGTTTCCTGCCCAGACCTTAATTGATAAACCTGGGTGATTCTTGTACTATATCCCCAAACCCAAGGCATTAGCATCATCACATCAGAAGATGTCCCTCCTTTTGGTCCCTCAAGCCCCTAGCACAGTGCTTGGCAAATAGAAGGTATACGGTAAAGATTAGTTAAATGAATAAATTAATGGACTTTAGTGAGGAGAGCTGCGTGGTCCAAAGGAAAGAGTTAACTAACTTGGGTATAGTTCTGGTCATCAGTAGTTCTCGAAGGGCCAGTCTGGCAAAAGGAGCTGCCTTATGGTGGGGGCATAGGATTTAGGGAGAGCAGAATCCAGCTCTTAGAAGAAGGTTGGCAGAAATCGAGCAAGAATAGTTTCTAAGACCCTCGTCACTGCCTGAGGTTCAAGATGGGGCCCAGATATGGGTGTTTAAGGACAGAAAAAGCAACATTGCAGTTACACTTAATCACTGGAGTTCTGGAGGAGAGTGTCCTGACTGATTGATTTATAGGCCTGGAATCTATTGAGTAGGAGTCAAAGAGTCTAATTCACTAGGCTGGCATAGTTTGAGGACTCTTAACTAGTCATCCATGAAAGGTATTTATTGGGCTCCTTATTCTGATTTTGACACTTACCAAACAATCTTCAAGACTTAACTCAGTTTTCATTATCTTCCTTCTTGGAGAGACAGTACACAAACTAGCCAACAAGTACCATTTTTTCAGTATAAAATAATGAGTAATGGTGGGTGTAAGGTTAAGAACATGGGCATTAGAATCAGATAGACTTTTATTAATAAAAGAATCCTAACTTGCCCAGCTTGGGTAAGTCCTAACCTTTCTGAGTCTTGTTTATTGACTTTAAAAATGAAGGTGGCAGGAGTAGTTTTCTCATAGTGTTGCTATGACTGTTAAATAAGATAATTCACATAAAGCCCTTAGAACACTTCTTGGCATATAGTAAATACATAGTAAAGTAATTTTAGTGCATCATTTATATTAGTACTTGACTTTCTTGTTTATCAGTCCCTTGGAGTTTGATTGGCCCTAGAGCAACTCTTAAAAATAAGTTTCTGAATCTGCAATACTGAGGCCTGTGGCCAATCTTCATGATGCCGCCGCAGCCATTCCTTAGCTCAGCTCTATGTCAATCACTAGCATTGGCCAGAGGAGAACAGTTCTCTCTCCTCTGGGCTCCCTCAGCTTTCGGCTTGTGCTTCTGTCATAGTGAGCCATGTGAGTGCAGGGTGAGGCGCAAGAGTACGAGCTCAAATACACTTTTTGAAGAGTTTTAAAATAAAATTTCATTTGCATACATCATTCTAGGATGTCAACCTCTTCTGAAGAATAAGTTGGGCACTTTCAGCATATGAGGGCACCTGCTTCTCTCCTCTTATTCCAATCCCTGTTCCTTCCACTCCCAGACACCTGCCTCCTGCTCTGAACAAGTGTTGGAAAGCAAATATGGCCGAAATAAATACCATTCAAGCAGTGCCTACCCTGCAGGGAGCCCATAAAAGGAGAAGGCCCCTCTAAACTGGAGATCTGTTTATTTTGCAATTAACAAAAGGTCAGGAGGCCTGGCATAGAATCCAAGTGTAACTCTGCTGTGTTAGCAAGAATTGTGGAGTTTGAAAGTTATTGCTGGGGATATGGTATTTTTATTATGAATTCTGGGAAGCCAAAGGTTTCTGGGTAATATGTGAATCACAGCAAAGTATTCTGCCATGGTTTGACCCAAAGTTAGCTCCTTTTTGGTGATATAAAAGGTCAATAGGTCATGGGAGCTCCTCTGTGTTACCTTAAAATGACCCCTGTTGAGGATGTAACAGATTATTAATCAGGAGCCATATCAAGGAGCTATGGCTAGGGAGGAGCCAGCTTTCAACCTCTGATTTAGGACCTGGGAATTTACAGTTCTCTTTCTTCCGCAGGGCCCTAAATTGGCTTGACATAAGTTTAACAGGAACGTTTATTTAGCTGTGGTTCTTTTCATCACAGGGTATTATGGGATATCATCCATTCAAAAAAAGTTTTGAGCACCTATTATGCACTAGGTACTGAATTAGAGTGATGAAGACACACAAAAGAATCAGAGGACCTTGTCCTCAAAGTACTTGAAGTCCAGCAGTGACACAGACATGAAAACAGAAATGCAAAAAAAAAAAAAAAAAAACAGAAATGCAGTAAGTTGTTATGGGTGATGTGATGGAGCGTGTACCAGGGCACAGTGAGACCAAAAGGAAAGAAAGTCAAGTTGTTTAGTCGTGTCCGACTCTTTGCGACCCCATGGGCTGTAGCCTACCAGGCTCCTCCATCCATGGGATTTTCCAGGCAAGAATACTGGAGTGGGTTGCCATTGCCTTCTCCAAAGGATCTTCCCGACCCAGGGATCAGACCTGGGTCTCCCACGTTATAGGCAGATGCTTTACCGTCTGAGCCACCAGGGAAGTCCAACCAAAAAGAAAGAGTAGGCCAATGTAGCCAGGGGAAGAGTGAGAGACAGGAAAGACTTCAGAGAGGAGGTAGTGTATTTCAATTGCATGAGCAAAAAAGCATCTTTTAAATGAGAAAAGTGCCTCCCTAAGATTTGCTTCATTGTTGCATTGGCCACAGCATCACTGATCCTGCATTTACTTTAGCCCTCTTCTATTGGCTTGTATCTACTTGTACTTTGAAAATTGGTTTTGAAGTCTTAATTGTAAGATTGTGCATTTCAAATTCTTTCACTTTGCCTTTGAAGCTAAAGCGCTTATGCTCCTCTATCCCTCAGTTAATGCATATATTACATTGGTTAACAATGAAACATTTCTGTACTACGTGTGTCATCTCAGGCCGGAAACTTCTTGGAAGGGGAATCCCTTTGTTGTTATAAGCTGCCTGCCTTGTAAGCTTTTAAAGCTTATTACATGAGGTGCATGCTGGGAGGTAAGGGATGATAAAGTATTTGGGCTACAAAACCCAGTTCAGAATACTTTCCTCTTAGCACTAAACTACCTCAAACCCTCAGTCACATGTCTTACCTGCTGCTAGCCAGGTAAGCTCCTATCACCAAGCCTTAACACTCCCTTTCTATTGATGAGACTCAGAACCAGAGCAGCATCATTGCTTCTTTTTTATTCCTGGGGCTCTCAGAATGCTTTTTCAACAGCAAGTCATAATTCTTGTCATATAGGAAACAAATATCAATACAACTATCAATTGACATATGTGTGTGTGTATGTGTGTATACACACATATATAAAACCAAAGACCTATATAAAGCTTCTGAACCTGGCTTAATGTCTTCCTGGGCAACTCCAGCTACTGCACACAGGCTAGAACCCTTGGCATGATAGACTCCCACAGGCTTTAGAGATGAAGTGCTCTTAATATGATTAGAAACATGAAATTCTTATTTAAATATTCTCTTTACACATGTCCTTTAAATGACGTATGGCTCACTTTTTTTGAGCATGCACTTTATAGCTTGATGATCTTAGAAAATATTGTTCAAAAGTAACACGTCACAGGTGTCATTGCAATCCAAAGAGATATCTCAAAGGGCGTGACCGGCCAGAGCATCTTCTAGGATACCTCTAAGTTATCTCATTGTAGGATACCTCTAAGTTATTGATGAGCATTTGAGCTTCATGTTTGAAGCCCAAATGCTTGAAAGCTAACTTAATTTGACATTAGCTTAATAACATTTATGAAACCGAAGAAGAAAAACAAAGTTGTTTGGAACTTGGCAAGAAAGTCAGTGCTCATTCTTGTTGTAACACAACTTTCTAGTGAGAACCAAGGTAAATAATAAGTTGGGAAAAAATGGTCACCTATTGATCCTAATAGTGAGATGTCAAACCGTGTGTCTCAAATTAAAAGAGAGGGTGCGAGAAACCTCTTCTTCCTTACCACTTGCAAACTACTTGAAAATCTGCCTCAGTAAAATCTCATCTATTTGGACTAATGGGGGTGGGGGCAGGCAGACCAATCTGAATTAGTGACAGGTTGGAATTCTGGAATGTCTTAAAACATGCCCTTTTATTAGTTGAAGTCTATGTGTACAATAACTCAAACTAACTGCTCACAATGGTTCCCAAGAGAGATTCTCGGAGACTTGCTTTCTAGAATAGATAAGACCCATTTGTTATTAGCAGTTGCCATTGACTCATAAACCATGTGCTGAAGTCCTTAATAAGTTTGTTCCTTTAAGGAGATAGAAATGCATTTGCAGTATGGTTTAAAGAATCCTGCCCAGCAAACTTTTTCTTCATGGGGAATGCAAAGAGATCTCTCCCTAGAATCTCTCACACACAGTTGCTTGTGGGGTGAGGTAAAGGAAGTTAAGAGAAGCAGAGAATGTAGAGTTGGGAGAAACAACCCTTCCCCACCCCAGCCTCTGCTTGAGTCCTTCTGGTCACAGGAACGGAGATCACTACCTCAGGAAGCTGATCAGTGCTAATGTTTAGAAACGGTGTTCCTTTACTCTCCATTATTTGAGGGGAGGACAGCTTCTCAAAGCCTCTGTGAGGGTGGATTTGTCACATCAGTATCTTTTGCCTCCCTGCCTCCTTCACTTGGGTGTAAAAGTGAAAGCTGATCTTGGTTGCCCACCCATCTCCTGTCCTCCCCCACTGCTTCCTCTCTCATACTGGAGCCCTGTAATAAAAAACAGGAAACAAACTGTTAGCTGAAAACCAGTCGTATCCCTTCTTGGGTTATTTGCCTACTCATTAGGAGTTGTGGAAGATCCTAATCCTTCAAGATTTGAAAAAAGGACTATAATTGTGGAATGCACGACAGGCTGTGGCGTTGATATATTTTTGAGAAATGTATTGGGAGCAGCATCTAGTCAAATTACCCTGTATGGACAGCCTGCCCTCCTTCCATCCCAAAATGCACTCACCTTTGCTCTGTTGGGTAATGTAAATACCCAGCTGCCTCTCCATATCTGGGCTGAATGTTTGTGTTCTCTTGCCTGCGTGGCCTTGACATGCCTGACCACATCATGAAGGGTCTGTATTACAATGTAAACTTCAGCAAAGGGTTTGTGTTTGTTAATCTTTGAACAATGCTCACAAAAAGCGGTTTAATAAGTGTTTAAAATTTTTTTAAATTGTGAAATACACTTAACAGAAAATTCACCATCACAATCATTGTAAGTGTACAGCTCAGTAATATTAAGTATATTCAAGTTGTTGTGCTCCAGAGCTCTAGAACTTTTTCATCTTGCTAAACTGAAACTCTATGCCTGTTAACGTGAGAAACTTTCCATTCCTCCCTCTTCCTAGCCCCTGGCAGCCAACGATTCTACTTTCTTGTCTTTTTGTGGCTGGTTTAATTCACTCAGCATAATGTCCTCAAGGTCTATCCAGTTACACCATGTATCAGAATTTCCTTCCTTTTAAAGGCTGAATAATACTCTATTTGTATGCATAAATGCTGCTATGAGCTGCTGCTGCTACTGCTGCTAAGTCGCTTCAGTCGTGTCCGACTCTTTGCGACCCCATAGACGGCAGCCCGCCAGGCTCCCCCATCCCTGGGATTCTCTAGGCAAGAACACTGGAGTGGGTTGCCATTTCCGTCTCCAACGCATGCATGCATGCTAAGTCGCTTCAGTTGAGTCCGACTGTATGCAACCCTATGGACAGCAGCCCACCAGGCTCCTCTGGCCACAGGATTCTGTAGGCAGGAATACTGGCTGCTGCTGCTGCTAAGTCGCTTCAGTCGTGTCCAACTCTGTGCAGCCCCATAGATGGCAGCCCACCAGGCTCCGCCGTCCCTGGGATTCTCTAGGCAAGAACACTGGAGTGGGTTGCCATTTCCTTTTCCACTGGTATACAAATAGCTGCTAAAGCTTCTACTTTCACTTCTTTTGGACACATACATAGGAATGAAATGACTGGATCATATGGTAATTATATTCTTAATTTTTTGAGGATAATAAGTTTTTTTAAATGAGACTGAGGAGGCAGAGAAACATAAAGTAGATGCATTATTATATTAGAGTCTCCCATTTCACCACACATCTATTGGGTGCTCACCATGTGCTCAGTGCTGTGTCTGATATAACTTGAGACCTTATAGTTCCTTCTTGGCTCTCACTACAATGTCATCTCCATAAAGGTGAGGATTTTTGCTTATTTTCTTCACTGCTGAATGCCCAGAACCTAGCATAGCACCTGACATTCAGTAATTTTTTTCACCAAATACTACTGAATATCTAGTATGTATCAAGTACAAAATGATCATGAAAGTCAGGGAGGAAAGCGATGTTTCCTGTCTTCTTGACTCGTGAGCAGAGTGGGTGAAAGGAGGCAACAGGGTCTTTCCCCCATTACTCTGTGCTAAACACTGGTGATACCCTACTTGCAAAGGGAGAAAGGGGTGAATTTAAGACCAAGAGAGAGCAGCTCAGCTAGAAATAAAGATCAGCGGAGACAGAAGCTTTTTGTGTTCCTAGACAGACAGCTGCCCATTCACAATACTGAAGCCATATTGAATTAGGAAGAGAGCAGAGAGCAGTACTTGATTATCCAAATCAACTGCTTATCTTGGCAGGGCACAATGAGCTCTTGACTGAAAAGAATTTTATTTTACTTTTGCATCAAATCGAAGTGAGGAGTTGGGGGCCCAAGCAGAGCTTTCAAATTAGGGGATTTAAGATGTTACCTCATACCTCGTCAATTCCACTTACAGAATATTAAAGAATATTCTCAGAGTTCTCTGGGGTTCACAAAATGGTGCATTCACGTAACAATGCCCATTCAAGGGCCCTTCCCTAAGTTAGCATGAGATATACTATTGCAAAAGTTTGTCTGGTAGGGAAATACCTAGGGTTCTTCACAAAGCCCTCAAAGGATTTGGCAGTCCCGTGCTGGTTCCAGGTATGCAGCATTTCTTATCCCTTCTGTGAGCCTCAGAGATTTTTCTTGTCTATTTTCTACTTTTAAAACCACCACCACCACTTATTCCATTCCTTAGGGTCCTTTTCACTTCCTTTGGGGTAGGCTGTACTCTCTCCCGTTATCCTCTTCTTGCGGTAATCCCAGTGCTGATACTTCAAGGGAATAAGCAAGTCGCAAATACAGAGAAGAGTTACACAAACTCAAGCCATTTCACAAAGTTCTTGTAATTAGTTCCTGCTTCGTTTCCTCGAAGGTACCCAGAAGCCCCAGTGGTCTGTTTTCTTTTATCTGTGAGGGTGGCACTCCTTCTTGCTTACAGGATAAGGCAACACTAATTAGCCTAGCATTCAAGGTCCTCTAGAAGCAGACTAAGGTCCAGCGCTCCATTATTATCTCCCACTTGTCTTCCAGTCTACACAAACTGTCTGCTCCCATCAAATGGTCTCCTAATTGTTTCCCCCCCCAAACTATTTTCATTCCTGTTTCCTGGTCTTTGTTCACATTAATTCTCTCAGGCTCTCTGCTACTCTTTCCTCAGGGCTTGGAGTCTTACCTTTTGTGACCACCTGGGCCCTTTGGGCAGAGTTACTCCTTCCTTGGAATTCCAGTAATCCTTCTAGTGTGAGCCACTTCTCTGGATTTAGCACATGGGAGTACATATGTGTGCAGGTGTGCCTAAGGGCGGGTGGTTACTCCATCTCTAGGACTAACAGCACTATGCACTGAGTAGGTACTCAGTAAACATTTATTTTTAATGATGATGTCATGTTCTTGAAGCCTGTTCTTTCTTTCCCTAGGTAATGTTTACTAATGTGAATGAAGTGTTGCTGAGACTTGCTCATGTTTTTAAAAAGATGAGGATGGTGATGACTCAGTGGCAAGATCTTTTGGCAGAGAATTCATCTTGAAAATACTTGTATTATCCTAGCAACACACATGTAACAAGGGGAAACAGCCCAACAGTCTTAAGATAAAGCAGCAAAGATTTTTAGGATTTTAGTAAGCAAGACTTTCTTTCTTTCTTTCTTTCATCAAAGTGATTAAACACTGGAATGAGCTACAGAGGTAGATTATTAAGAAAATTTGGAGGGCTGGACAATTTATTCATTCATTCAAAGGAAAACGGGGAGGCAAAATAAAGGAAGGGGGAAAAGTTTAAGTATGAAGGATTTGGCATTTATCCATGTAAAACAGAGGAAGGCGGATGCAATCTTTTTTTTTTTTTTTTTTGCACTTTTTGGTCTTTCAGCTATGTATGGCTTCCCCAGCAGGATGAAGAGCCTTGTGGTGGGTGGGGCTCCTTCTTCACTGGGTTGTATAGCCATCAAGCAGGCCAATAAAATTAAAAAGGCAGCAGATGTTTTTCTCCCCAAAGAAGGGGTTGAAATGGTTATTGAGTAACTGTTTTTGTGATAATGTCCATATACATTTAATCACAAAAAGATACAAACAAATGACAATTGTAGCTCTGATATACTTCACCCAAAGAAGTATTGGGGGTGAGGGGTAGAAAAGGACCTGCTGATACAACAAAGGGGCATCAGGAGTTGGAAAAAAGATAGGCTCATGCATGTAGCAGGACAGGAAGTAAAATAATAAAAAGAAGTACAGAAAGTCACTGAACGGAAAGCACGAAAACAAAAATAAAACGTTAGTGAGAAGTTTGGAAGTTTGCGATTAGATTCTTGGAAGAAAGTACAGACAATTTGGCATGTATTGCACAAAAAGCTGGTGATTGAATCCAATACAGAATACATCAATCCCAGAAACATCAGACCTTGCACTGCTCAATGACACAGTAATTTCAGGTGTCCAAGAGTAGGAATCTGTGTTTCTAATAAGTGATTTTGTTGATTGTTTGTAGTTGCTATTCAGTCACTCACTTATGTCCAACTCTTTGCAACTCCATGAACTGCAGCACGCCAGGCTTCCTTGTCCTTCACTATCTCCCTGAGTTTGGTCAACTCATGTCCATCGAGTCAGTGATGCCATCCCACCATCTCATCTTCTGTTACCCCTTTTTCCTCTTGCCCTCAATCTTTCCCAGCATCAGGGTCTTTTCCAATAAGATCAAAGAAGTTTGGGGAGCACTCTCCTGTAAGGTAGTAGGAGTTTCATCAAAGTGTGAAACATCAAATGATTTCACTTGAAAGACAATTCATACAGAAGACAGAAGGAGAAGTGGGATAAAAGATTGAAAATTTGATTTGAGGAATAATAATTTTCTTTTGCCCTTCTTGCTCCCAAAATGATTAAAGGTAACATAGTTATTAATAATGGATACTAGCTGCTTGGCACTATACATGTATTATTTAATGCCTACAACAATCCCATGAGGGAGAAACTGCAATTGTTGTTTCCATTTTACAGATGAGGAAACTGAGACTCAGGTTAAACTATGAAAGGGTGGAGCTAGGATCCAGAGCCTCCGCTGCTCTTGTTTCATGAAACTGTTTACAAACATCACAAGAGACCAATCCAGAAATCCCAGAAACAACAGCAAAAAACACAACTAAGTGAAGAAATTTGGATGAAGAGAAAGCAAAGGAAGGAAAGTGGGTGAAGCTGAGATAGGGTCCTGTTCATTGATCTACATTTGGCTCTGAGCTTTCCAACAGTCAAAGGAAAGAGGCAACATCTCTTGATTCAAAGTATCCATAAGGTGAAAGCAAACCTGCTTTTTAGGAGAAACATAAGGATCTCTGGTAGAATTTCCTGAGAGCAGTGTCCCATGTGGGTCCTCAAATAGAGGAGAAATGCTTCTATTGAAAGGATTTTTTCAAAGGAGAAAGGAAACTTTACTGTATTAATTTTTTAAAGCTTGGGAAAGCAAATGTTTAAAAAAGGAAATAATTTGAAGATGGATTATAATATTATTCCCTTGTAAATATGTTTTACAGTTCACACTTTTTATAATAAAAGAACTACATGTGGAGTTCTTGTCTTTTGAGATCTTAAAGAGAAAGGTGGCTATTCCTCTGGCGTGGATGCCTGAAGGCAAGGACTGGCTTAATGGGGCCCCCTCCAAATCAGGGGCTGTGATTCTATACTTCTGTCGCTGTGCAAACACTTTTACCTGGGGCAGCTTAACCAGTCTTAAACCTAAAGACTCAGCCACAGCCATGGCAATGAATGCTTCCATTGTGAGAATCCTTTCTGATAAAATAAATGGTTTTTAAAAAAAAAAAAAAACACATACACACATACACACAATAAAACAAAACCTCCACAACATTCAGGATTAAGACACACCCAAGTAAGACATTTGCAGTAACAAAAGTTTCACTTAGTAAATGCTTGTCACTGGGGATGGAGAGTCAGCACTTAAGCACCACTCATTTAACTCCGAGCGTTTGCTGAAGTCCTTTGTGTCTTAGATGTCAAAGAAATCTTTTCTAAGGGAGCCATCAGCACCACCTCAGGGGTGATGTTTTAAGCCTAATGTGAAAAAGAGAGCTTCTCTAAAACTTCTTATATGATTAACACAGTTGAATGCCCTTTATGACAAAGCATGGGGAGTGCAAATAAAATTCTCTTCAGGAGGAGACCTTCGTCCTTGCTTTTTTCTTCAATCATTTCTTAGCAATGTAACACTGGGAAAGAACTTTCACATTTCAGGGGGATCAAAGCTCAGGAACATATAGCTGTGCGGTTTAAACTGACTCAACTCATCACGAATCGGGTCAAATGGCTCAGAAGAGGCTTCCTGGCTGTATGCAGGGAGGCTGAAACCTGGAAAAGAGGGGAGACAATCGAGTTACCGTTACCGTGTGTGTGGGGAAATGTGTTATGTGGCAGTAGTTAACCCAACAGCATTTGCCTTTGAGGGTCTATTTGAATCTTTGGCCTTCTGTCTAGTGCGGCACATCCAGGAAGAAGTGCACAGGAGGTTTCTCTAAAAAAAGAATGAGATGCTTGCTTCTGCAAAGAGAAGGGTATGGTTATGCCGCTGTCAAATGAAAGACTTCAGCCTTCCAACAGAAGGTGTCACCCTCTGGAGCGCCTGATGGACTGCTACCCTAACAGGTTTCCCCTTTATAAACAGAGTCCAGCCGCTTTGGCCTTATCTACTTGATTCTGAAATAGCTCGTCAATTTAATAGCATTCAGGTTGTTTATGCACACACAAGGCCCTTTGAAAATAACCCTTTTCATGTCGCCAAACAGGCATTTTGAAATCAACTAATTGGATGGTTGTCTGAATTCAACTCGTTGTTTTAAAAATAACCAGTTGTTCCACTGAATTACATTTTTTTACCCCCAAGCCAATTGGTGTGTGTAGACAGAGTTTGAGTCAATCCAGATGGCTGGCTGCATTTTTGACTTGAACTGACTGGATGTTTTGTGGTCAGATATATACAGCTCTTGATAGCCACTGGGGAAATGGAGTAGAAGGGAAGGAAGGTGTAGGAAAGTTAGGAGAAATTATATCAACAAAAGTTTCCATCTTGAGTGCTGTGGATCCAGACATTTTCTGCAATCAATCCTCCCTCCCCCTCAACACACATGCACACACGCACGTGCGCACACACACACACGCACACACACACACACGCACATAGTTAAGAAAACAGAAATAAAGTAATAACATCCCTCCCAGCTGGCTCTGCTCACGGCTGTGGGTCTTTTCTTTCTTTATTTCTCTCCATGAATTTCTTCACCGCTTGGGTGGCCTGTGGAGGGATTCTGGCAACTCAGCATCATCGGTTTAGCTCCCTCTTAGGCTAACTTTTCCTTACTGTGTGGAGCTCTCCTTTGAGGGACTTCGTGCTTCTCTCGGTCTGTAAAAGCAAGGCAGGAAGAAGAGGGCTTCAGGCAGACCTGAATCCCTAATTCCAAGCATGAGGCCTGACTCTGACCCATGGAACCACTTTTCCTGAGGGAAACTGAATTTCCTGTAATGAATGTAACCAGTTCTCCCTGCTCAAGCATTACTACTACGTTTTGAGAAATTCTGAGTTTTGTATCATATATGGGCTCCATAATTAGCTGTCAAATTCCGCTGGCATGAGGAAGTGCAGTTCAGATGCTTTCAAAGGCTACTTCATTCAGACTTAATTTAATTTCTTCATCTGCCTTTCTGATAACATGATGACAGTAGAACCACCTTACAAGGAAGAAAAGGTTCTTCACACATTTAAAATCAAACTGCAGAGGCAATTTCCAAAATGCCTTCCACCTTTTTTCCCACAAACTTCGAGTGAATTATATGATACAAACTCACTTTTCTACTGCCAACATGGTGCCTTTTCTACCTTGTGCTAATGTCATCGTTTGCAGTGAATCGAAGAGCAAAAGAAATATTCTGTTTGAAACCTGGCTCTGTCTCTGTTGTCCCTAACTTCTCTCTCTCATTTAGTAAATCTCAAATTGGCGTGCTTCTCAGAACATGTCATTTTTCATGCCTGGCTCTTTAAGGTGCATATTGAATCCTGGGAGGCTTTCAGAGACATCTGGATAACATTCAAAAGTTTTTGCCTATGACATTTAGGTTTTAAACCACTGCCACATGGCTTGTTGGGATTTTGTAGTTTGGGAGGTATTGGAGGTATCTGACTCATGTTATGGCCCTGTCTTCATTGCTGACCAGCTATCTATGTGACCTTGGGCACATCACTTTACTCTCTGAATCTCAGAGGTTTTCTCATCAATATTATGGGGGCAATAATATTTGCCCCCACATCTATCTCATGCCTGATCTAGCTCAGAGGACTCTTGGGAAGAACAATCCAGATAAGGCACAGGGAAGCCCTTTGTAAGAAGAATGAAGTCTCAAACAAATATAAGAGATTCTCAAAAGAGAAAATTTAACTGGGATTATTACTTAATAGGTAGTCCTGAAAACTTGGCCCTTCTTTCCCAGATCAAGAGGTTTGTTGTCAGCTCACAAAATTGCACCGTGTGCTACCATTACTTTAATTCCTGCTTGTTGAATTTTTTAAAAAAACCCAAAGATCAAATTCTAAGGAAAAATGATATGAGTAGATATATTGCCTCAGTTTTCAGAATCCATAATAATATTAGCATAGGTTTAAGGAAACTTGGCAGGCTTAAAGTTTTTTTTTTTAGTATTAATGACACTAAATATAATGACTATGTTAAAGTAATCAGTAATATTACAAGTTCTGTTTGCAGCAAAACTAAAGTGAGAAAGTGAATTTCTCCCTGGATTTCAGATTCAGCTCTGCTTCAGTTGTGAACACAACTGCTTATAGCAAGGTAACCTGCTGTTCTTCTCATTTTAGAGGCAAGAACTAAGCCATATCTATGAAAATATACAAAAGGACAACAGGCACATCCATCCTTTATTCTTTGATGTTTCTGTTTAACCGTCTCAGGGTTTCCCATCCTTGAGTGGTGTAGGGGCAGCTGATAAAGCCCCGATGATTTAGAAGCACACAGAATCCTGCTTTATATTATCATCTTGTCTAGCTGCTCCCATGTGATTAAATGACCTTTTTTTGCCATAGGAGCAGTTATACTGAGGAAGATGAACTTTCCCTTCCATCTGTGTGTGAAATGTTGTTCCTCCATATGCAGACTATCAGCCAAGAGAATGGCATTCTTTCCGGTTGTCAGGATATCATTGGCCTTTTTCCTCTGAAGAAGAGTCAATTCATAGCCTAGTATCAAGCAGAAAAAAAGAAAAATAAATACATCATGATGTTTCTGTACAATGGTAAGTTTGAAATGATATGAGTATATGTGAGTATGACTGTGAAGTTTAAAACTAGGGTAGATCTGGCTGCAAGCTTAAGTTTGAAAACTTTTTTTTCAGAAGTGAATTTGAGCTCCTGTAGTTACATCCAGGAAATACGAGCCATTACTAAGGCTGGGAATTGAGGGTAAGGCCAAAAAAAAAAAAACACACAAAAAAACACAAAAAAAGGTCTGGAAATGTAATTGTAATTGGGGAGGCCAAACGACAGAGGTTAAGCCCTGGGAAATGGAATGGCAAATCGGTCTGAGAATTCCTGGGCCTGTGGCAGGTCTCTTGCTGGACTCTGGCCATCAATGAACACTGCTTAGCTCTCATACTCTCCACATGGACCTGTTTCAAGGGAGGCTGAAGGAGGACTGAGCAGCAGGCAAGATTGTGAAGTTCAAGGAGACCCTCTCAGAGCATATGCCTCCTTCAAACTTATGAATCATGTAAAACCTTGATAATCTGGCAGTCCCAGTGCTGGCATTGAGGTAACCCTGGCAGTGAACTGACAACTGAAGATGCCTGCTCACTCAGATGGTTAAAACAAACCTGGAAAATGTACATGAGGGCAAAAATTTTGCCCTCATCACTATATCACCAGTGCCTAGAACATAGTGACTGTTCTATAAATGTTGGTAATACAAATATTAATTAATGTTTATTACAAATAAACAAACAAACCTGGCTTTGATGGCCTTTAAGAGAAATAGCCTTAAAGTTCATAGAATAATATGAATACCTACAACATGCCAGAAGCTTTACCTATTTTATCTCTAGTCTCTCAAAGACCTTGCAAGGTTATATTTTTCCTAACATACAGAAAAGCTGAAAGAATATTATAGTGGACACTAGTATTCTGACTGCCTATATTCCATAAGTACCATTGTGTTCTCTTTGACTTATCATATGGATCTATCTATCTATTCATCCATTCATCAACGGAGGTTAAGTGTTTAATCCTCATTTTGTAAGTGAAGTCTCAACCAGGTAAGGCGGCTTATCCAAGGTCCCCCAGCTAGTAAGTAATAGAGCTGAAATTTGGACTTGGAACTATTGAACTGCATAACCTATGCCCACTCCACCACGCTGTGTGGACTTTTGTGATCACTGTGTTGCAACATAAGTTAAAGCAAGTAAACTGGAGGGTGGGTTGAAATCGACTGAGAGGTTGAAGGTACTAGTGCTGAAATCAGAGGAACATCCTAGGAAGGGCTAACGTAGCCTTTGACCTCAGTATTACAATGTGTAAATAGCAGACTAACGCAGGAGGGCAAGGATCTATACATTCTACATCATATGTTAAAGAGGAAGAGATAAATCATTACAGGGTATTCTTTTTAAAAATTAATTAATTATTGTTTTTCGCTGTGCTGGATCTTTGTTGCTTCATGCGGGCTTCTCTAGGTGCAGAGAGAGGGGGCTACTCTCTAGCTGTGGTGCATAGGCTTCTCATTGTAGGGGTTTCTCTTGTTGCGGAGCACGGGCTCCAGGCACCGGGGATTCAGTAGTTGTTACACGTGGGCTTAGTTGTCCCGCAGGATGTGGGATCTTCTCAGACCAGGGATCGAACCTGTGTCCCCTGCACTGGCAGGTGAATTCTTAGCCAGTGTGTCACCAGGGAAGTCCTTCTACAGGGAATTCTTGTTATTGTTTTTAAGAAAGCAAGTTTCATGCCATGCCATAGACCCAGCATAGACTCAGCTTATTGTCTCACCATTTCTGTAGATTCATAGCCTAGTATAAAAATTGAATATGATATAACAGAACATCAAGAATAGATTAGATTAGATTTCATATACTTGTTTACTAAGGCAGGGAAATATGTAATACAGTTCAGAAAGATTTCCATAGAAAGGATTGACACAGGTTTTCAACAGGGAAAAATGAATACTAAACCCCCCTAAAAGTTTATTACCATAATTTCCAAACAACAAAGTAATTTGTTAGGCCCATGTATACTGAGATTTAGGTAAACATAGTCTCTTACCTTTAGTACTTTACAATCTTAAAGAGTCAACATCAAAGCCTCAGTTATTTAAAAAATTTAATGACTTAATTACAAAAATCTCTAATTTAGATTTTTGGAGATAAAGAAAACACAAAGGAAGTATGTCTGTTTATATTTTCACTCTTGCAATATTGCTTACAACAAGCATTACTGTGCTGCTCATTAGGAGAAAAATTAGATTTTAAATGTTGTACACAATACTTTGATTAAAGAGAGTGCTAAGGAATCAACAAATATACCTTGAGAATCTCCTATGAAGCCATTTCTGGGGTCTGTGTTGTGGATGCATTCAGCCTTTCATTCAATAAATAGGTACTGGGGGCCTACTATATCCTAGGCACTGCTCTAGATTCTGGGTACAGAAGTGTAAGAACTCTTCCTTCAAGGAGTTCACAATCTTAGAGACACAGACTGTCAGAGGTGGAAGGAACCTTGGAGAGCATGAAGTCGGCCATCCTCAATTTACAGTTAAGGAGGCTGTGATTCAGAGATGTGAAGTTGCATATTCAGGGTCACAATGCTCAGAGAGGCAGGACGAGAATGAGAAACCAGTGCTTTAGACTGCTGCTCCTCTGCTCCTTCGATTATTCCAATCTATTTGGGAAGACAGGGTACTCTCACATGAAACAACTTCAGAACGATATGAGACAAAAAGCTGCTAACAAACCATATGGTATTAAGCATAAGTTTAACAGCAGTTAGGGAAGGACTGGAGACATCCAACAGAGCTTAAATCTTCTGAGTAATGACATGCAGTTTATTTATGGCAGGGGAGACTTGCTGTACTTCTGACATGAGAATGAATGAGATGAAGGCATTCCAAGGAGCCTACTTCCCTCTGTATCTTATCATCTTGTTTTGTTTTGGTATGTTTGCTATGTTTTTGTACACAGGCAAGCGTCTCTTTCATTTACAACAGAAAACATGACATAAATTAGGGGGGAAATAATGGATATAATAAAACATGAAGGTTGTGGAGATCAACCTCCATTCTGTAATTTACACCAAGTTCTACTGAGGGGCAAAATCTCATGCAAACCATATTTCCTGTCTTCTGAGTATTACTTGAATAAGAGTGAGCCAAAGAAGAAGAGTGTTCCTATGGGATAATTTTTTTGGAGAAATCTTTTAGTTACACATTTATCCTCACATGGGCTACCTATTATTGGAAAGTTTTTATGCCTTGTGAATAGGAATTCCCTATAATTAGGGAATGTGGGAATTTTTTTTGTAAAGAAAAGCATTTCAGAGCTTTATTTAAAAACATTTACTCAGTGACTACCATGGGCCAAGGCACTGTGCACATACTTAGCATAATACTTCTCAAACAGTTTGTAGTGAAGGGTCAATTTATTTAATATTATTTTTATTTTCTGATATTAATGTGAACTCCTGATCACCTAAAGCTCAAAAGTCATGATAGAGACAAAAAAGTAAACATACATTTACCCAATGTGGTAAATGCAGTGGTCACCCCAGGTTTTGGTACAGCAAGTGTAGCAGCCTCTGGGCTTGGTTGGTAGGGGATGGAACCATCTAGCACTTCTCTTCCCCTCCTTTGGCTGCAGGTCCCAACCGTACTGCCTCTGAACAACACAGTTTCTAATAGGTAGACTTTACAATTGACTATAGAGTTACCAGTGGGGTGATGGCCTTTTCTTATGAGATGCTACCGTTGAAATTCCCCTGGACTTGGTACTGTGGCTGAGGCTTGGGAAGTCAGATGGACGAGGCCACTCAAAGTATGAATTGCTGTCCGTGGTGGCTGTTGACTCCCTCCCATATGTTGTTGGGAGCTCAGGGAGCTCTGGGGGTGGGAAAAGGCCTTGAGAGAAGCAAACATGCGAGCGGTCAATGGTTAGAGGTCAACTATTGACCTATTGGGCACCCAGGCTCCAAAGCAAAAAGACCCAGAAAAAACTTAGCAAATTTACTTATAGATTCTACACAGCATACATCCAAATAAACATATTACATTACCTAAACCACTGAGTTTTGGGGGACACAATAATTCAAAGCAAAACAAAGTATTCATGAATTGCCATGTGACACCTAAAGCCATGCCTCAGGCGTCACCACTCTTTCCATTTAAAGCTACCATCTTCTCAATCACCTAACTACAAGCTCCTTAAATTTTAATAGAAAACTGATTATCTTACACAATAGAGACAAAATGTTAGATATACATTTATCTGCCCAATCAAAAAAAAAATCAATGGACTAGGGGTATGAAGAAATATGTTAGGAATCTAGATCAATATCCTTTATACATATGAAGACAAAATGGAATAATTTCTTATTTGCAGCAATAAACATGATGCCACAAATAAAAATCTCAATAGTTGTTTTCAAAGTCTTGAACTCTAACTTACAAGAACCTCAGGATATTTTGTGGATTTAGTGAGGGCAAAGTATAGTCTTGGTCTGGGGAGAGGCTATCCATCCACAACTCATAATGCAGGCATCTCAGCTGGGTCTATTAATTTTCCACACACATGGAGCCAAATTCTGCCTAGGATTATTATGCAATTTTCAAAATGGCTTTAAGTCTTTCAACTTACAAAGTTACCATTTACATTGCACTGGCCTGCTGGCTGGGATGAATGAATGAACACTCTTTCCCAAAGGACCATAATTCATTCTCTGATCATAGCTTATACATTTGGGAGAATTGGGATCAGTGTGCCTGGCGCCTCCCCTCCCCTCCACCCCACAAAGGAGTCATACACTGCAAGAGAAGGAGACAAAGTGGCTGTGTGCCATAGAGCACAGAGGTGTGGCTAGGGAGGTGTTGACTGTGAGCAGCACCAGTCTAACATATAAGCAACTGTCTACATGATGTGATTTCAGGTGTACCAAAAAAGGCCTCATTGCCCCTCAGTTTAAACACTCCCTTCCCACTAGCAAATGCCTCGAATTCCACAGTTTTTAGAGCCCTGTTCCTTTGGTTTAAAGCTTTGATCCCTGTGAAAATACCCCCTACCCTGGGTGGGCAGCCTCATTGTACCCCATCAACCATATACACTGTGAGCGGATGAGTTTTAAAATTTCTGTTCAGAAAGGAGGTTTTGAGGGTGGTGTGAAGGGGAGAAGATACTGTGTACCTCAGAGGAATGGCGTGGGGAGAGTATCACCTGGAGCGGGGGTGGTGGCAAGGGGAACTGGGCCCAAAACAAACCATGTGTGCGTGTGTGGCCGTATGCATGGCTATATATGAGCCCCTCCCATGGCGGCAGCTGTTGAACACCCTTTCTTAACCCTCTCCCAGAAACCTTGATTTATGCTGCTTTTGGAGTCATAGAACCAGACTCTCCTCCCAGCTACAGCAAGATAATAGCTGCCGGCTACAGCTGGGAATTCTCGAATTCTTTCAAACTAGAGACTAGGAACGAAAGGTGAAGAAAAGTTCTTCTGGGCCTGCTGTGCTAGGTAGCCTTCCTCTGAGGCCCAAAGAGGAAAATGGGGCCCAGTGGTGTTATCTAAATGCTTCCAACTGGGCCTGAAAGCACAGAGCCATGAATTGTGGAAAGTGAACACCGGTGCTCAATCAGCACATCCTTTTGTGTTTCTAGACTGATTGTTTCTCTTTGTCTCTTCCAGCTGAAGAGTAAGGATGAGTCATTGGCCTGACTTTGAAAATAAGGAAGGGAGCCCTGAAAAGTAAGATGGTTGTTTGTGTAAAAAGAAAAATAAAACCCAATCTTAATTCATAGTCACTCATCTTGGCAATATATAGCAGATAAAGTAACAGCTTTAACAGTTTGGCAAAGGAACGGGATTTTGTCAGTAAAACTCCACACACCGGACACTGGCAGAATGGACAGCTGTCCAGAGTGTCCCTACAGTCTGTCCTGACCAAAAGCCTATTCTTCAGTGCCTATTCCAGGGCCTGAAATCCCACTGGCAGAGTCTTAGCTTGGGGACTGAAACGTTAGAAAGTCTTTGGGAGTCACTTATTAAAAAAATGCAACCACTCCTTAAGCCTAGCAAGTTTTATTAATCCCACCTTGCTGCTGCTGCTAAGTTGCTTCAGTCGTGTCCGACTCTGTGCGACCCCATAGACGGCAGCCCACCAGGCTCCCCCGTCCCTGGGATCCTCCAGGCAAGAACACTGGAGTGGGTTGCCATTCCCTTCTCCAACTCCTTAGGTCGGCTTAAAGCCCTCAAGTAGCTGCTTGTGGGGGGAGCAGAAACTTTAAGGCCAAAACCTTAAATATTTGCCAAAACCTCAGGGTGAGTTTGCTTATGACCGAAGTCCAAATTCTACTCTTTCACATACCACCGCACAAGTTTTGCTAAATCCTCATATTCTCAGTACTATTAAAAAATTTTGAAGCTAACTCACAGTTTTATTTAAGTTAATTGATCATAGTATTGTCTACTAACTTTGTCTTAATGAAATCATGGGTTGAATGTAGTACTATGCATGTTCATACATTTCTGATCCACATTACAACAAAAATTTATTTAAAAAAAAAAAACCAAAACTTCACTGGTCCACATACCACCAGAGATTCACACACCTCACTTAGGGAAGCACTGCCCTAATTGCTTCCCTGGTTCATATAAAGTATATTAGATATAAAAGTATATATTAAAAATAAGTCATAGTCCCTCTGTTCAAGGTACTCAATACCCAGTAGTTGAAAACAACTGTTGCCTTTGTAGTTAGTTGCATGAGCTCTGGAAGATCATGAATTTATGGGAGGTCATGTCTTCCTCTGCGAGGTCATGAAATTCAATCAATGCTTGCCTTCCAATCTGCCCTTTGGTCACAGGGCTCCACAGGTGGAACATATCAAACTCACCAGCCAAATTATGACTCTTAATTGGTGTTTCTTTTAAAGTGGATATGTCATTTGTCAAATGTTCAATGCAGGCGCAGGCCTAGCCCCAGGCAAAATTATGAAGTAGGAGAAGAATGCCAGAGACTTAGGCCGCACTCAAATGTTTGTTGAAAAAAGAATGAATGAGCCTTCCGTCCTTGAATCCCTCTCTCCCAACCCCCGCATCCACTCGGTGCCTTTTTAAATTCTATCTCCTAAATATCTCCAGTAGTGTTTTCCCTTTCCAAGTCTCCTCTGCCACAGGACTTTATCATTTCTTGTCTGGATTATTTTCACAGCCTCTTAACTTGCTTCCAATCTGCTTCCTTCTCCAAGCCAATCCCCACAATGTTGCTGTAGAGATATTTTCATAGGGCAAACAAGATCATATCACCCCTCTGCTTAGAAGTTCCTTCAGTGCTTCCCCAGGCTCCTTTGCATGGTTTGGGGACTCATAATCTGACCCTTGCTTACCTCTGCTGCTTTAGCTTCCCTAACTCCCCAGCCTGAGACCCTTACTTGCACCTCCCATCATCCAACTGGGTCATGCTCTCTCCTGTCAGAATCTTTGTTCATGTTGCTTGTTTTCCCCTGACACCCTCCCCCCATTTTCTTTTCTCACCTCAATTCTACTGGTCTTTCAAGCCTGAGTTTAGGATATCACCTCTTCTGGGAAGCTTTCTGTGACTTGCCTTCTCACCCCTTAGAACTTTGCATTTGCCCCCATGTTAGCACTTACCACATGCTGGGTTGACATTTTTCTGTTTGGTTGTCTTTCCCACAAGACCCGTAGATCTTTGAGGTCAGGTACCAATGGTTAATCTTTGTATCTCATTGTTTGTACCTCACAGTGTCTGGCATGTAGCAGCAATTCAAATATTTGTCATTGAATGAATGAATGAGCCCCTCAGTCACCTACCTTTCCTTTGTCTCTCTTCTAAGCCCACAAGTTCTGGCACACAACCTCTTCCTCCATGGCCTGGCACTCACTGCAGAATTCCTGGGGTGGAGGCTCTCCTTTTCCTTTCTTTATCTGAACCTGCTTCTCCCTAGATCAGAGACAACAGGATCAGATGGTAAACTAATTCACACTGAGGTGTTAAGTCATTTCATTATACAAACACTTATTGAGTTCCTACTATGTGCCAGGCATTGTGCTAAGGTGTGTGTGAGCCACTAGAAAGAATATGGGAGTTAAAGATCCCTACTTATGGGTAATGACTAAATGCATTTCTCCTCTGAGAGGTATTTGATTTTCAAAGAACCGGATTTCAAATGATGAAATTTAAGCAGGAGAGGTGGGATTTGGGCTAGGAGACCTCTCAAACAGGCTAGCTCTGGCTCAATGAATTTGCTGTGTGAAACGGTTTTCTAATGAATTAGTCTGACTTTAAGCCTTAGGTTATCTTGTTGTCACCAGTTGTGCTTTGCTTCATGAAGGGTCACCAGGGGCTACCTTACAGGAGACAATTCTTTTAACATCCTGGGATCAGGTGCCTTATCTGACTTTGTGTGCTTCTATTAAATTAACCCCCATGGGCTGTCAGATTTTTAGTTATAGTATTCAAAGATGAGGCAGGTGTGAACCTACCCCGCTTCGCCAGCGGTCCCCAGCTGCCCTGAATGTGACTCTTTGTGGGGTAGGTTTGTGAGCTGCGTTGGGAAAAAGAATCGAGGGAAGCCCCTCAGAAAGCAGGAAGAAGAGGTGGATTTTGTGCGGAGGAGGAAGACCTCTTGGGAAGCTCTGGTGGCCAGAGATGAGCTGGACCTGGCTGGCGGGGTGGGTACCGAGGCCAGGGACCTCCACGCACCCCAAGGAAGGATGGAGAGGTTGCAAAAATCCTAAAGGAAAAAGCCCACTCGGCTGTAGGCCAATGAGCGGCGGGAAGGAGGAGTGAGGCTGGGGAACTTCTCTCAGAGCCAGTCAGAGGGGACGGCTGCTGGGAAGCCAATCAGCGCGCCCGAGCCTGCAGCCCCTCTGCAGTAGTTATGCCAGAGCGCCCTGTGTAGAGCGGCGGCGAGCCGGCAGCTGGGCTGGGCGGCCAGGAGCCACCGCACGCGCTCCGCGTCCTCCTCTCGCGCGGCTCCTGCGGGATCCCAACACTGCGGTACCCCAGCAGTTCCCGCAGCCCCGCGCCCGCAGGCTGGCCACGCGGCCACCACCGCCCCCTGGCCGAGCAGTTCGCCTCGCCCCGCCCCGCCCGGTCCCTCCTCGCCCCGCCCCAATCCGGTCAGCCCCGCCCCGCCCCGAGCCACCAAGCAGTTCCCGCCCTCGCCCAGCGCCCAGGTAGCTGCGAGGAAACTTTTGCAGCGGCTGGGTAGCGGCACGTCTCCAGCTCCTTAGGGCCACTGCCAGGCTTGCCGCGTCCTGGGACCTCTCTCGCCCCCGCTGCCACTCTCCCACTCTCTCCTCGCTCCCCGCGAAGCAGGATGGCAGGGACCGTGCGCACCGCGTGCTTGGTGGTGGCGATGCTGCTCAGCTTGGACTGCCCGGGACAGGCGCAGCCCCCGCCGCCGCCGCCGGACGCCACCTGTCACCAGGTCCGCTCCTTCTTCCAGAGACTGCAGCCCGGACTCAAATGGGTGCCTGAAACCCCGGTGCCAGGTGAGGAGTCGTCCCTCGCGCATTCCCCGCGCCGAGCGGTGAGCCAAGGGGCGCATGGTGACCGTAACCCGAGCGCGCTAGCCCCGCGGGGCCGCGATCGTGAGCCCAGCGGCTGAGTACCTGGGAGTGGTCCCCGCGCTCGAGCCCGGCCAGGTCTCCCGAGGAAGAGAAGAAGGGTATATGTGGACCGTGTCCGCATCTCCCAGGCTCGCTGGGCTGTCAGCGAAGATGCGAGTGGTTGAAACGGCGAGCATGGCCTTCTAGCGGGCGCCCATTTTTTGGGGAGGGGGGCAGGGCGGGAAGGCTAGAGTTGGTTCTCCTAGCCTCGGCGAACTGGCGCCGCACATCCGAGCTGGTGCCTCGGGAATTTGCCACCCTCGCTCACACTTACATGCCAGAATTTCAGCCTCAGCTGGACCACGGCTCCAGCCATTCTTTCACCAACCTGCCCTCACGCCCTCCTTTCTGCAGCCTGGGTTCCCAAGGCTCGCGGGCCCAAGTGCAAGCAAAGTTGAGGACAGATCTCCGAGTCCGCAGTGACAGGTAAAGACACGCGGAGGGAAACTTTTGAGTAGGAGGGTCCCCCAAATGAGGAGGACTGAGCCTTTTCCCTTCAAAACAGCGTCTCTTCTCTAGGCTGGCAAAATCGTTTCCAAAACCATGCTGCTGGCCGGGGGAGCAAGAGTCCAAAGATGATTTAACTCCTCCCCTTCTCAAATTCATCTGCCTTCTTGACAGGCTGGACCCTGAAGGGAAGATGATTTTAGGTGGAGGAAAGTTTCTGAACGCTTGCCTTTTGTTCAGCACAATCAGATCGTGTTGTAAGGGCATATTTTAACCTTCCCTGAGCACTGCCGCTGTCAACAGATGAATATTAATGGCCTTGTGTGATTGACTGTCCCACGGTTGGAGTCCTAAAAGCCTGCCTTAGAATCCAATTAGGACAAGTTGCTACACTGACAATGCAGGCAAGAAGAGTCGGCTTCAAACAGGTTAATTTATCAGAGGTGCGCTCTAAGAAACGGCTGGTTGTATTCACAAACCGTAAAACGTTTGTGGCCTCCGAGGTCTCTTCACCACCCATGCATCCACCAAGGCGCGCGTCCCGCGCTTCCGAGGGATCAGGGAGCAGCCCTCGCCAAAACTTGGCTCGTGGCTCTCAACAAGTCAGGGAGGCGGGCCTGCTGGTTGGGCCAAGTAGTGAATGCGATGCGCGCCCTGTGGGCGCTGCCGGCGAGCGTTCACTAGCGGGAGGTTACCTAGGCAGCCAGCGCGCCCTCAGCCTTTTCTTTAGGTGGATGAAAAGAGCCAAGCGAGCCTGCTGTTTAGTTGCAAAGGTGATTGGTCACCCTTTTTGGTGACTGAAATGCATTTGCGCATATGTTAAATATTGCTTTGCAGGATTTTGCTCTATGGGAGGGTAAAACTACCTCTTCCACTGTTAAGTGTTAATAACATAACACGTGGGCGTGTGCAGGAGCTGTAAGGGGCAACCTATGAATCAGTTCCACAGAGCTGAAACAGCGGGCGAATCTCTCTCCCCTCGAAGTGCCATCCGTGGTAATTAGATTGCTAAGGCCAGAGACATGCTTTTGTTGGTAATGTAAAAATTGGTCCTCGCAGGATGAGCCCCCACAAGATGAATGGGTCCAAGGTTGGGGCTGGGGCCACACTGGGCGGATTTGAAGCCAAGGAGTAAAGATTGTACTTAAAAGAGGAAAAAAGACCAGAGGGAATGCACAGATACTCATTTAGTAACCCCCCTCTACAGAGACTCAAACAGGCCCTCACCCTCCCTTGCCCTCCCCAGATCTCTGGCTGCCTGCCTCTTTGCAGCATCTGTATAAAAGTATTGGGAGGGCCCACACACCGTGTGTGTGAGATTTGGCCTGGGCTCCCTCCTTCCAAGTTCCCTTACTCCTGGCCTAAGGATGGCCATATTCCATGTAGAGAACAGGGACTTGTGATGGAGATTTTTCATTTTCCTCAAGTATCTCCCAAACTCTATAGGAAAAATCATGTTCCGAGCATCTTTACCATATAAACCCAGCGTTCTCTACTTCACTTCTATTTAACAAACATATACCCTGTTGAGGACCTTCTATATGGCAGGCACTGTTCTGACTCGCCCTGGAACAAAGCCAAACTTCAAATATGGTGGATTATACCCACACAGCTACCATATAGCCTGGATTTTCTGGGGGCGGCGCAGATTTCCAATACCCCTGGCATAAAACCATGTGTCCCAAGCTTTAGTTGGGCAAATACGGTCTTTGTAGATACAGAAAGCATGGTGAAAATCCTAATGTCCGTGTGTGGAAAGAGCTCATCAGTATTTCAGAGAAGAGATGATAATGGCGGACTTAAATACAATGCCAAGTGCATAATTTCAAAATGAATAAATGTGTGATTTGCTGCTGTCATTCAGTGGTTGGAAATTGAAAAACAGCTGCAAAGTACTTGATAGTTATGAACCATCATGATGACCGCTTGACATTTTTTTCCCTATCTATATTTTAAGCCATGTTCAGTTTGCCCGCTCCACTGTATTAACTGCATTAAAGCTTTCTTTGTCCCAGATAAAATGAGATTTGGTCACAGTAAAGAGAAATCCTCAAGAATGTCCTGTGTCACTTAGGGGGAGCATTTGGGATTGACTGCTAACTTTGACCATTAGCAGAATTGGGTTAGACTGGAGAAGGTACATTTCTTATGCTAATATGGATGAGACTAAATAGCATTTGAAATCGGCCAGCCTAAATAAATCATTGGTGCTGAAGGACTACACTAGACTTCCACAAAGCTGATCTAAAGCCTTACAATCTTGTGTTCCCGTTTTTTTTTTAGTGTTCAAACACATAGGATAGCAATTCTAAATGGCATGTCCCCCAAATCCATAGATCTTTTCATACCCCACTCTTTTTTTTTTTAAAGGATTTGTAACTTGGAAAGCACCACAGATGGAAACCAGGCACACAGTTAGCATTTGGCAGAAAAATCCATATAACTGACTTTCAGTGCAGCTCTTTTGCCCTTATTTAATTTAGAAAAATTCAGAAAAAAGCCAATGAGCTCATAAGTCTAGATGTTTATTTTGTTTTGCTTAACCTACCCACAGGCGCAATCAAGAATGGATACAATTTTAGGCAAGGAAAGTGAGCTAGTAATCAGACAATGATGTTTCCAATTGTCTCAAGGGAATGTTACAGAAGTCTGAAAAAAAATTCCTCTAAACAAAAATCAAGTGTAATTCACTTTATGAATGCCATACACCACTTTTGGAGGGGGGTGGTGGTGAAGGGAATGGATGGAAATGAGAAAAACAAACCGTGGTAGTGTTGCAACTCCCAGAAGATTGAGGAATCTTGCCTTAGAGGGCCTTGGAAAGTTCAAGAACCAATCTAGAAGGCC
Organism: Bos indicus x Bos taurus; assembly: GCF_003369695.1. Lineage (NCBI taxonomy): Eukaryota > Metazoa > Chordata > Mammalia > Artiodactyla > Bovidae > Bos > Bos indicus x Bos taurus. The sequence goes on from NC_040105.1 coordinate 128,079,547, forward strand.
AAATGCCTGTATGGGTAAAAGGCAGGCTTGAAGAGCCAAAATCGACTTGGAGTTTCTCAAAATAGATGAAACAACATAAAAATAAAAATCAACATTCTTGAAAAAAGAGAGTTTGGTATTCGTTGCTGTTGTTTTAAAGTATGAGAACTAGCAATCTCATCCGGGTTGCCAGCTGTGGCTCCCCAATTAGTTGGAAGCTGTTAGTGGTGCTAAAGCCGGGAGACAGAATAAGTGAGGCATGGGAGGGTTTCTCTCCCCTGAGATTGCACTAGACATTTGAGTGAGCAGGTGATTTGTTGAAACTTTGGAAAAGTCGTATTACCATGTGCTAACTTGGACTAGTTTGGCGAACTTGCTCAGATGTGGTCTGAATATATTTATTACGCTAATCCTGATGATCAGTACCGGGATGTACTTAGAGGGAAGCATCAGTCTGATTGAGGAGATGGCTGATGATTGGTGGGGCACCTTGGCTTGAAAGGAGTCTCAGATTGCCTGCTCCTTGGCAGGCTCTCTTGTTAGGTGTTGGGGGGTGCCCAGAGGAAGAAGACATGGTCTCTTTTGTCAAGGCACTCACAGTCTAGTGGGGGAGCATACGAGTAAACAGGCTTCTCAGGAAACTTGTAGGATTAAATAGGGTGAAAAGGGCTAGAAAATACCTTCAGGAAATTAGCTGAAATGGTCACAATAGCCAGCCTGGTCAATGGAAAAAAAAAAAAAAAAACTGAAGAGATGAAGTGGGAGATAGGGAGAGGTCGCTTAATAGGGCCGCCATCTTAAAAAGAGTTTTCTTAATTCTTGGAGCAAATTCTGTTTGTAAGCATTAGGAAATACAGGCATAAGAAGATTTCGATGGATGTTAGATGACACAGATGGTGTCAGTTTGGCAATGTGGTTTTTTTCTTATGGGCTGGTAGGTTGTATCCAATGTTTTGATGCAATATTTTTGAGCATTCTGCTGCTTCCATCTTTAGAGTTGCAATGTTTGCTGTTCACTGTAGCCTAGAAAGAGGCTGCTTATTACCAACCTAGGAGAAAAGAGGTCCGGATTTGTCTGCTACGAGAAAAGACAGAAAATATGTTTTCTCCTTAAATGGCAGCTATCAATAGGACCACGCCAACTCTAGTGTTTGATGCATATACAAAAGCATGGGTCTTAAGAGGTATCTTATTACTCATTTCTAAGAAAATTGAAGATAATCACTTATAACTTGTGCACATGATACATCATTTGGAAAGAATTTCACTGGGGATCATATTGCTCAACTGAAAAGTTCTGGCATGCTGAATTTGTACATTTTTGTGAATGCTTCCTTTTACTCTGATCTCTAGCTTTTTTTCTGCATATGGTTATTTGTATGTTTTAGATTATAAGCTCCTTAAAGGGAAAGCACTGCATTTGATGCAGTGTGGAGCCCAATGCTAAGAGTACCATAGCATGTTTCGTAAATAATAGATAATACACTTTCACTTTTCACTTTCCTACACTGGAGAAGGAAATGGCAACCCACTCCAGTGTTCTTGCCTGGAGAATCCCAGGGACGGGGGAGCCTCGTGGGCTGCCCTCTATGGGGTCGCACAGAGTCGGACATGACTGAAGCGACTTAGCAGCAGCATTTTTAGATCATTATGTATTCTTTGATGAAACTCTCAAATCCTTTCTTAAGCTATATGTCATCTTACTTAAAGTCGAAGTCCAAATTTTTATGAGACATATTGGGGTATGTGGACAAACTTCAAGCTGCATATATTTTGGAGACTGATTCAGGCTTACCTCAGTTAGCTGGCGACTCTTAACCATCAAGCAGGGCTTATTAAGGTTGAGATTAAGGTTGAGTACTCAGAGAACAAATTGAAATTAGCAACATTGTTATGACTGGCCTAGTATCATTAAAGATCAACAATTATTATAGCACATAAATTGTAAGACATCTCTTAAATCAAACTCTCTTTGATTTAATGTCAGCTAGACCTTTCTCACTAATGTTGACATTACCATATTTGGGAGTTGAGCTATAACACATGCATGGACCTGTTGAAGTACCTCACAGGTTTCTGTAACCTGGAATCAGAATTTGTGCACAGCCTCAATTCCAGAGATCACACCAGGAGCCAGCATCTCATCAGCCCTAGCTGAACTTCTAAGCGGGTTCAGTGTTTTTTGTTAATCTAAGGTCGAATGGAAAGTGTGTGCTGAAAAATCTCCCCTCTTCTGCCCATGTTTAGCAAGTTGTCAGGCTTGAAACAGGATCCCGAGGACTCCATTAAGAAATGAGTACCAGAAAATAAGAGTCCAAGTCATGGGCCCCCAACTGGCTTTAGAAAGAGCATAAAGTAATGGGATTTTATCTCCTGAAACATAATGACAGTAAAAATGTGATTCACAAAGCATCCTGAAGGTGAGCATTATCAGCAGAGAAAACGTGCCTTTTGAAATGCTGTGTGTGAGTGGAAAACGCTCACTCGAACGTTATAGTCTTACTTGAATGCCTGTTGAACAGACAATGTAAAGATTTACTTCTCTTCTTCAGATTAGGCCAGTTGAATATTAATTATCCAAGTGCTAATTATTAAAAATACTTGTTTGCCATTTTTAAATAAAAATGAATCCAGATTGATTAACAGAGAACGCATTTCCATGTTACAGCCTTATTTGAGAGTTTGTATTTTTTTCTCATGAATAAAAAGGAGTCAATGTTAGGACCAAAATGTGTTGCTAGTGTTCTGAACAGTTAATTACGTCTAGTAGCTGAAATTGCATTTATATGCTAGATTAGTAAATCTACTAAGCTCTTTGAAGTATACTTAATAGGCTTATATTGATAAATAATTGATAGGAAGACAGATAAAATACAAGCGAAAGTGGCAGTAAAAAGGGACAGAGAAGTTAACGCGATTGTAAATGAAAGCTCCACCCACTGGATTCCAACCATTCACCTGAAAGTTGAAAGATGTACATTTCTCAGAAGTGGAAATTTTGAGTTTTCAGTATTTTTCAAAATTTACACAATGAAGCATGCATTTATTTCTTATAATTTCAGCAAAACTGTAGAATTTTAATTGGCTTTTTTGAATCTGCCTTTTGAATATAAATTTATTACTGGAAAATTAGAAATCTTGATTATGCTATCTTTAAGGTATGTGTTTGTAATAATTTAAATCTCCTTACTAGATTGTGATTTTCTTAGGGTTATAGCGGCTGTGTTTTATCTTTGTATCCCCAGTACCTAGCATAGTGCATAGTACAAATAACAGGTACTCAATACAATTTGTGGGTTAAATAAATAAATGGAATTATAAATGTATTGTAACCATAAAATTTCCATAAAACCATTATTTAAGTAGTTGATTCATTTTTACTAAAATACTAAAATTTCTAAAAAAGGAACTACTTTTTCAGGTCAAAAATCCATTTGTTGCCTATAGGTAAGTGATAAAGGACATTGATTTAATGCATTTGGCTGTACTATAACTCCCTGGAAAAAGTAGGATAGCCAAGACTTACAAGAGGTAAGTAGTTTGTACTTGTTTACAAGGTTATTTTAAGTAGTTAAAAATAAATTTAATATGTCTACATGTACATAAATGCATATTACATAAATGCATACATTTAACTTCACTCTACAGATCTGTAGTATGTAGTGTGAAAATAATGCAACTGGTGTCAGTTACAGAAACATATACTAAATGTATATCAGTTTTTCTTCAGTGTTTGCTGCATCTTACTTAAACATCAAGCTTCATAAATGTACATCTAAGAGGACATAATTCAAAGTGGATTTTCAGCCATGGGAATTTTATTGAAGTAGTATAAAGGGCCTTATGAAAGTCCTCTTAATTTCTGTATGCATTAGGGCATCCTTTTAAAGTTGGCTGGCGATGTTCTTGCAGATACAGGCCCAAGTAGTATAGAGGGGAAAAGAGAAAAAGATTATGATTGTTTAAAAATAATATTAGATTTGAATAGTTTCCTTCTTAATTGTGATTCTGTTCTCTGTCTCCCAAACTCTGCATACTGGTACTTCCAGTGCGTATCATGGCATCCTGGGATTCTCCATTGCTCTTTGTCAAATTTTGGTTTGGATGATTGAAGCTGAGGGAAACATGGTGGAGCCAGGAAAAGTTAGGGTGACAGATACAGGGAGGAGGTAAAAAGCCCTCCCTCTGGTATGTATCAAAAAGTGAACTCACACGTAATGGACTAAAAAGGATGGGGAAACATTTGAACATGGGAATTAACACGTGTGCAGAGACAATACAGAGGTATGCCCCGATTACATTCGGCTCCCAAAATTACCTTATTTGGACTTCTTACTTAGTATCCATGATTTTGAAGTTCATTGTTTATTCATAGCCTCTGACAGACCCTGTGCTCATTGAATGTAGGAGTCATGTTTGATTGTCACAGTATCCTCTAGAGTGGTGAGCAGAGTGCCTTGTACAGAGTTATTATTAAAAGTTGAAATGAATGTAAGAATAAACACATAAAGACCTAGTTTGGAGGACTTTGTCGCTGTCAGATGACATCCTAGGATGCCACGTGTGCTAAGTCTCTCAGCCATGTTTGACTCTGTGCGACCCCATGGACAGTAGCCCACCAGGCTCCCCTGTCCATGGGATTCTCCAGGCAAGAATTCTGGAGTGGGTTGCCATGCCCTCTTCCAGGGGATCTTCATGACCCAGGGATCGAACCCAAGTCTCTTAAGTCTCCTCCATTGGCAGGTGGGTTCTTTACCACTAGCGCCACCCAGGAAGCCCTCAGGATGCTATGTACCTAGAGAAACACTGATTCTCTGAATGCATCATTTTCTAAATTGATTTGTAGCAGAGACTGAGGAAGAGGGGGTGGTGAAGTTGAAGCATATTTTTCTATTCTTTGTGACCCTGGGAGCCTTTTTGCCCCTCTTTAAAAACTGAAGTTTGACAAGTAGAGAGATTTTAGCTGCAGCTTTATCTGAATGTGGTATTTGTATATGTTTTATGTATATATTAATAGATTATATATGTATAAATATATGTTTCTGTTATTTTGATAGCAACAATTAATAATTATGTGTTATTTAAACTGTTTGAAAGTTGTGAGTTGCTACTCTTTGCAGTGGGTGGTCTTTCACAATCATACCTTACATTTGTGTCATGAAAGCTTTGCTTTTATATCTTATGTACAAACAATGCAACCACTCATAAAGTGTCTGCAGGTTCTGAGTTCCACAGATCTGCTTGGTTCCAACAGCCCCCATACATATGTGTGTACTTGTACATACACACATGTAAAATATCCCTATAACTGTCCCCCCTTAATAATCCAGAGAATAAGCCTAACCTACACTGGGAAGAACTAAGGGGGTACAGCTTTTTAGCACCTGAATAAACCATTTTCAGTTGGATTCACCCCAAAGTGTTGCAGACCTAATTGTCACTGATACAGAGCTACAGCTCATTTATTGAGTTCCATCATTTCCCTAAGTACAGAGATATGATCCTTGTTCAAGTTGTGATGGTTAACCCATACTGTGAATTTGGCTCAGTTTGGAGAACTACATCTAGCGCTGGCTCGATTGCATGTTGAGCTCCCTGGAAATGAGACTATGACCCAAGAGATAGTTTTCAAGTTAGGTTTCATAGAGTGATTTTATTGGGGAACCACATTTGACTATTTTGAAAGACAGATGGAAATTCTCAGAAAATGAACCTATTAATAATGAACTTTGTATGCTATCTCTGAATAAATATTACAAGTTTTTCATTCATTCTTCAACCTACATTTATTGAGCACTGATTCTATGCCAGGTACTGAGCTAGGAGCTGATGAATAAGATAAAACCACTGCATAGGGAGGGAGTCAGTAAGGAAAACTATGGTGTCAAGGCAGCTTGATGAGCTGAGTTCCCTGTGGGGATCTGGTTGCTGTTGAATTATGGAAGAGGGTAACCAGTTGCCTTAAGTGGGCTGTCCTGTAAAGGTATTTGCAAAGGTACAGAGTTACTAGACAAAATGAGACATTTGTTGTATTGGACTAGCTTGGATTGTTTGGAGTGCAGATGTGGGGAAAGTAGAGGAAAGATGAACAAGAGAAGTAGGTAGGAAATGCTAAGGGGTTTTGATGAACTGTATCCAAGGATGATGAGGAGCCATGAAAACATTTTAAGAGAGGAAACACTATTCAGTATGGAGGATAACTGGAGAGTGGGTGGTGGCAGAGAGTTTTAATAATGCAGGTGAAAAGGCAGGGCAGTAAATAGAATAAAAGATCAAGTTGAGAGAATATAGGAAGTAGAATAGACATGACTTGTTGACTGGTTACGAGGATAGAAGGGAGAGTCTAGAACTTCTAGTTTTGCTGGGTGGTGGGGCCACAGCAGATAATAGGTGCTCAGTAAATATTTGCTGAATGAATGAGTGAAACATAGGAGGAACATGTTTTTGAGGGGTAAAATAATGAGTTTGATTTTGAACAGGTTGTGTCTGAGGGGTCCTTTGATCATTGGGGCAGAAATGCCTGGTAGGTAGTTGAGGTGTTTTGGACCATAGAAGAGAGAGCAGTCAGGGCTGGAGGTATCTATTTGGACGTTATCAGCATGTAGGTGGTAACTTAATACTGGGGATAGATAGATGAGATCATGGGGAAAGAGTGTATATACTCTTCTGGAGTACCAGAGAAGCAGGATTGCGAATCATTAGCATATAGGCTCAAGTTGGAGCTCATGGGTGTGGATGATATTTTCCAGGCTTTTTCATGTGACATGTCTTAAAGTGTGTTTTGCCAACATCTGGTGATTTTTCAGGGGGAAAAAAAAACAGCCAAAGACTTTAAGAACTCTCTTGATTAAAAGTATGAGTATATGTTGTCATAGTGCAAGACTTTTGCAAAAAAGATAATGTCCTCCAACATACACACACACAGACTTCTATGTAGAAAAATACATTAGAAGCAACGGATCAGACTTCTATTATTTTTGATAGCAATAATTAATAATTATGTATGTCATTTAAACTGTTTGAAAGTTGTTGTTAACTCTTAGCGGTGGGTGGTCTTTCACAGTCACACCTTACATTTACATTGGTAAAGCCTTGTTTTTATATATCTTATGTGCAAACAATGCAGCCACTCGTAAAGTGTCAGCAGGTTCTGACTTCCACAGATCTGCTTGGTTCCAACATGGAGGTCCCTCTGGCTCTCCTGCTTTGGAGAGAAAGAAAGCTCTAACTGTGTGTAGCTTTGGAGCTCTGGTCTCTATTCCATTTTAGACTGGGCCCTGCTGATGAGTCTTTGAAACATATGGTTCCAGGCAAATACTAGGAATACTTATGTAATTGGGCTGGTCTTTTCCTTTTTTCTTTATTTTTAATTGGAGGATAATTGCTTCACAATATTGTGTTGGCTTCTGCCATATAACAACATGAATCAGCCACAAGCATACGTATTTCCCTTCCCTCCTGAACCTCCCCCCAAGTGTCTATGGAGATGGGAATTTTTTTGGTTGGTGGTGGGGAAAGGGTTGTATACTTTTCTGTTTCTCCTGCAAAATGGTTTCTTTAATTTCTCTGTTGCTGAGGTTACCATTTTCATTCAACGTAAGCTTGAAACTCCTTGTTCTTCAGTAGATTTTTTGAGTCTACTTTGTTTGATGGCCTAGTTTGAAAGGGCACAAGAGAAGAGCATGGAGACTACAATTCACTGAGTGCCTACTGGATGTCACTTGTTTTATGTTTAATCTCTCATGTAATCTACACAGCAAAGTTAAAAGGTAGGTGATGTCATCTCCATTTTACAGACGAAGAAACTGAGGCCCGGAAGTTTCCTTTCCCCAAGGTTGTTTAAGTAGTGGAGCCAGGATTTACATCCAGATTAGTCTCACTCCATAGCTCATGTTCTTTCCAGTATTCACACTGTATTATGAGGGGAAGAATATGGTCTGGATGGATATAAACTTTTTGTCCTAAATTCCTTTGACTTTTGTGATACTGTACACTCTGGCTTCCCCTCCTAATTGTAAAACAGAGTCTCTTTGCCTGTTTATGCTCTTCCTCCCACCCTTCATTAGACACAAGTGTTCCAGTTGGGTTTGTCCTTTGCCCTTTCTGTTCTCTTTGTTCATTCCCACAACCATTCCCATGACTTCATTATCTTCACTGCTTGAATGACTCCCCCGTCTTTTTCCAACCTGACCTCTTCCTTGCTGTCCAGTTCAGTATTTCCCAGTTGCCTGTTGGATATCTCCATCCAGAAGTCCTGCCAGTGCTTTACTTTCAACACAGTAAAAAATTAGTCCATCATTTTCTTTTTCTATCTGCACAAACTGCCTCTCTCCAACATTCTTATTTCTGGTGATAGCATCTCTGCATGGTACCCAACTTGAAACCTTGAAATCATCTTTGACTTCTCTTTTTATACATCTCACATCCAAATCAGATGTCTGAGTCCTGCAAGTCTGCCTCCATCTTGCCTCTCACTCTTATCCTGTTGACATGTGTGCCCTCTGTTTAAGCATAACAGGCTGCTAACTCACTACTGAGAGGATCCTGTAGTTGTCTGCCTTCAAGCCTTTACTTATAGACCACCTGACTGTCTTCCTCTCTCTGGTGCCTGTGGCCGTCTTACCCATTTTTCAAGGTGTCAGTGAAATGTTATGTTCTTCATGAATCACTTTATGATTAACCAAGACTAGATGTGATTGTCCCTTTGAACCCTGTGATCAATGAACTTCTATGGCTTTGGTTCTTCTTTGCTCTTGTAAATTATTTATATACTTGTTTCTTATTAGATCCTTGCTCATTAAAGTGTGGCCCTTGGACCAGCAGCATCAGCAGCATCTGGGAGCTTGTAAGAAAATGTAGAATCTGGGTTTCAAAACAGAAAGAAAAAAGCAGAATCTCAGCTGCCACCCTAGATCTACTGAAACCGTATTTCTATTTTTTTAAACAGGATTCCCCCCAGGTTACTTGTATGCATATATAAACTCCTTGAGGGTAAGAACCTTGGAGCACTTAAGAGAGGGTCTTGCATATAATAGATCATTGTTCTTTTGACTTCTCAAGTTTGTGCCCCGCTTCAGCTGTTGATTCACTGATGTGGGAGCGTGGGGTGTGGGTGGAAAGGAGGGTGGGAGGAGGGGGAAGGAGAGAGAGATTCGGAGTGTCGAGGGGAGAGGGAGAGAATGTAGGGGTGTAAGAAAGTGAGAAGGGGTAGGCTAGAGAGAGCCTACAGGATCTTTGCTCATTTGCTAATAACTACGACTGGTTTGGAAAATAGTCTTTGCTCCTCTATTGTCTAGGCCTTGGCTTAATTTAACGTGGCCAGAGGCAGTATCTCTTGTGATCATTTTGCTCTTACTCTAGGGAACTAGGACCTTCCCTGTAGTTCATAAGAATCTGTTTGCAATTCAGGAGACCTGCGTTTGACCCCTGAGTCGGGAAGATCCTCTGGAGAAGGGAATGGCAACCCACACCAGTCTTCTTGCCTGGAGAATCTAGAGCTTCCCAGGTGGCGCGGTGGTAAAGAATCTGCCTGCCAATGCAGGAGACACAGGTTCCATCGCTGGGTCAGGAAAATGCCCTGGAGGAGGAAATAGCAACCCACTCCAGTACTCTTGCCTGGGAAATCCCAGGACAGAGGAGCCTTGTGGGCTGCAATCCACAGGGTTGCAGAGTCAGACGCTACCGAGCATGCACATGCGCTAGGGAAATAATGTTCCCCACGTTCTCTTTTGCTGTATTCTGTGGTGTGTCTTCTCTGGCCATCTCCAGAAGTCAGAGTGGAGCCTGTGAGGAGTTTCAAAGAGCCACAGAACTGTGCTCAGTGTTTCAAATAGTCCCTTCTGTTTTCAGAAACAGATTTTCTGTTTTGTTTTCAAACTTCAAAGTCTATTTCTGAAATAAGGTTTATTTTCCCCCACGGAATTCTGAAGATTTTATACAAGTGTTAATTTCTAAAACCCAAGTCATTTCTTGCCTTTGAAACTTCAGTGCTGTGGGTCAATTTAATAAAGTCGCCTGAAGGTTCTTTTGGCCTTCAAAAGCTGTCAGATTGCCTTTCTGTTCTTTGAGAGAGTGAGGTTGCCTCATTCACAATGCCTGAAGGTGATGTTGGAATCAACATTTATTCAGTTATTCAGAGTCTTTCCCCACCCCTCAACAATATTCAGTTTTATTTTCAAGTGAGGTCTTGGTGGCCGCATGATGTTTTACCAAGTAACAAATTCCCCAAAGCTCCGGAGTGTTCCATAGAGGAGTGATAAGCAGCCCAAGCTCCTCTGACACCCACAGTAAGGGGAAGAGTGAGCCTTCTGTGTGCTTTTGTCTTCCTTTTTCGCCTTCCTCTTTCCCACCCGCACACTCTTTCAAGTGGTGATAGTTTAGAACAGAAGGTGTTTTATGGTTTGCTATATTTATTGAATGCTTTTGTGTTTCTTGTTCTCTTAAAAAGATGAGTGGAATGCTTTGTATTTCCCTCACTATTTTTAAAGTGGCGTTTCCTTTTCCTCTTGCTTCTGAGTTCCCTTTTTCCCCTCTTTCCCCCTGTCTTCCTCTGCCTCCTCCACATCCGCTTGCCCTCAGCCATTCTGGAGAGAAAACAGGCTTTGCATTTCTGCCCACATATTGGGTTGGGGCACCTGGTTACTTCTCTTGGGATATTGTGAAATTCACTTCCTTAGTTTGGAAATGAAGAGGTCTAAAATGTGCACTGATGAATTTACACTCCACTTTCTAAGAACTCTGAGTAGTTAAGAGGCTTCTTGTACAGATAGAACAAGGCTAAATATATCTGACTTGAATACCTCTGATCGTTGCAATATAGTTTACATTCACTCTTACTTTGTCATAATTCTCAATGAATGCAAATTGCATCTCTGTTCTTCAAAATCTCTTTTCTTACACGGAATGCCTTTCCTTTTTCTTGGGTTAAGGGAGCCCCTTTGAAACACTGCTAACATGGGGTAGAACTGCTACCTACATTGTAGGCTAACCAAACTAGTCTGCTTTTCCGTGACGAAGGGATCACATTTCAGGACATTGTTTCATTTGTAGGATTTTAGTGGCCTAGTTTCAAGTTTGACTGCAGGTTACAGAGTGTATTCCAATTGGAGTATTCTGTGGTATTTTTTTTTCTGTGTGTTTACACTTTGGGGATCTTGGGTTTGTCCTATATCTATTATCTCTTCCAAGCCTGGCCAAGGTTGTTAGGTTATGCAGTTATGTATAAATATTTAACAAGATAAGTTAGACAAAATGTGCTTAAAGATACTTTAGCCCTCCCCCCAACCTCCTCACCACCCCGGGCCCCAGCTCAGTTTTTGTGTGGACTCACAGATGGTTGCTTTATCTCACATGTTTAGATTTGGAAGACATTCCTTTGCACTTTGCTTGATGGACACAGTGAAATGGAAGCTTTTCAGTCAATCTTGACTACCAAAATGGTAGCACCAAGTAACAGATAACATTAGGCTCCTCTTCCTATTTTTTTTTTTCCTGACCAGTTATCCAAACTCCCCTAAGCCAGAAGAGTTTTAAGCATGAGATTGTATGTTTTTTAAGAAAATATTTTGGATAAAGACTAATGCTCTCAAGTCCGGAATAACAATTAGTACCATTCATTAATCAGGGGCATGTTTTGACTTTGAGTCCTGGCGAGGAAATATAAACTGTGAAAGTCACACATATATATGAACCTCAGGCAAATTTATGACTTGTCAACCTTTTAAGGTTAAATTCTTAACCCCAAATCGGGGCTGGCTTTATATGTGGAGTTTGACACATTCCTTTGGGCCACTGAACACCCCCCTCCCTGAGCCCTTTGCTTAACAGCAGCTAATGGCCTAATGAGCAAGAAGGATTTCTGCCTCTTATCAGCTGCCTAAACAGCAACAGGAAGGCTGATATACAGAGTATAGGTCAAAACCAGAGTTCTTGAACCAAAAAAAAACCACAAGGTCAGTTAAAAACTCTGGATATATGGCATCGCTATAGTCATCAATACCTGTCAGTAAAGGAGCTGGACACTTGAGTTCAAACAAATAGTTAATAGTTGTCAAAAGCATGAACAGTCTAATTAATTTTGCTAGTAGTCCTTTCCTTCTTTGTTTAGTTCTTCTATAAATAGCCTTCATATAGTCTTTAATGAGCTTTTAGTTTGTGCCTGGAAGTTGTTATGGTCATGCGGCAGGAGTGTTTGATTGTCAGGTGGTGATGATGATGGAGGCAAGGGTATTTATATTTTGGCCCCAATTTTGGAAGGGGCTGCCAGATAAAGGTAAATAGATCTCTACTACTACTTTTCTTCCTTTTCGAAACGGAGTTTTTGAATAAATACACACTCAACTTGCCACAGAGTCAGAGAACCCTTTGTGATTCTTCATATTGTACTCAGACCTTTTTAAGGAGAAAAGAGTCATGGCTTGTTTCTTAGATCCACTTGGAATCCAGGCTCAGACTCGCATAGGATAAATATTTTAGGGGATTCAGTGCCCATCATAGTGAAAGCCCCTTGACTTTCATCTTCCGCATTTGCATTTTTTCAGAGACAATAATGAAAACATTTTTTTTCAGATTCCGTTCCGTTATTGAAAATCCTATTTACATAAACAGGCATTGTTGTGGCTTAGGGAAGAATGTGGGGTCCCATTCTTTAGCTCCTTGTATATCTTTGCTAAGGCTTGTCTAAATAGAAGTAATGACGCTTTAGTCTAAGCAGCTTTTCTCATTTAGGTAAGCAGGGTGGTTTGAAATTTCAGTTTACTAGATAATTGAGTTTCTTCTTCTTAATTATTTCAGGCATGCAGGTTGCTCTCTTGATAGCAAAGACCTTAAAAATCTAGTAATCTCCTCCGGCATCCATTGGGTAATAAAATCCTGTGCATTTTCAGGGGTTAATTTTCATGACAATTGTGTATCCCCTCCCCACCTACAACCCAACCCCCACCCCTGAAGAAATTCTGCTATCTATTAGGGCTTTGATCTCCTCACATTTGCAAAAAGCACACTTAAAAAATATATAAGGATGATGCTGGAATAACTGGATCTAGAGGAAATTTAAATATATTCAGATTCATGCTCATTACACAACTTTAATTTAGCATTTATAATAGCCTTGTCATATTCTTCAGAAAATCATCTGCCTGACTTTGCCAGACTTGGTTTTCTGCCCTGAATGAAAAACTGAAGATCAGCAAAACTGGAGCCTAACTATCCCTATTCTATTCCGTTTCTCGAAAAAAAGAAAAGAAAGGAAAAAAAATGAAAGAAAAAGAAAAATTCTCACAGGTCATCTAGTGCATAGTGAGGTGAGGAAAAACCTTAAAAAAAAAAAAGAGCTCAGGCTGCCTTCACATCTGCTATTCATTCCCACTGGTGTGACTTCAATTCAACAAGTTTTTATTGAGCACCTGTGCTGGGGGCGGTGCTAATAATCATTAACATTTATTGAGCCAGGCGCTGTGCTAAACCCTTTATGGGCAACATCCCATTTAATCTTTACAATAGAACTACCAGGTGGGTATGATTTCTCCCATTTTACAGATAAGGAAACAGAGGCTTACAGAGGTTTAGTGACTTGTCCAAGTTTGAATAACCACAAAATGAATTAAATCTACTTAGGCTGGTTTAAGAGCCATGTTCCTAATCACTACTCTTGTGATGGGCTCAGCATTTCTGGGGATTATTTTTGAAACCAGTTTTGAGAATCCAGTATATGTTAGATACTAGGGGTTTGAAGTAAAACAACAACAACTCTACTCTCTGTTCTTGATGGGGGAGGCAGACATGGAGACAGATGAGGACCAGGCTTGGAGGGGTCTCTGTATCTGTTGAGGGTAAGGAGGAGGGCATGGGAAGAGCAAAGGCTTGAATCTGTGGGAATGCTGCATCCCAAATGTAGCTCAGCAGACAGGGGTTATGGGCATTTGATTTTCCTGTTCAGTGAAGGTTATCATCTCTGGGTTGATCTGCCTCAGTGATTGCATCAAATGGTTTCCATCACTGCCCTAGTTGTCTGTAGCATCAGCTACCTTGAGCACCTATACTTTTTAGATATACATGCAGGGTCAGCGTGGTTTGGGGAGAATTGGCCCCATAGTTCCCATATTGTTTCTACTTTATTTCAGTTCTTTCTTTTAAGAAAGTAAAAATTAAATGGGGCAGATATTCCCGAATCAAATTACTGTGGTCTCAAGAGCTGGTGGCTTTCTGAAGGCAGGTCATATAAGACTAGCAGTTCACAGGGAGGTCCTAGATCCAGGCTTAGTTCGTTCAGCTTGATCTGGAGCCCTCCTGGCACTGCCTCTCGGAGCCCACACTGGGCTCTAGAGAGCTCTGTATCTGAATCATCCTTAGCCAGACAGGAGAATGAAGTTACTATTAGCAGTTTTTGAGTTTTTCAGTGAAATCCTGGAATGAGAAGGCCAATCCCCAAATCACCTGTTTGGGTAATTTATTTTTGTTTTTAGTAGCTCCTGAAGAAAGCAAGGAGGAAAAAAGTCACTACTGAGCATCACGGAACCATCTTTTATGTGTTGCAGTAATAACTTAAAATTTCCTCAGTTTTTGGAAACATTTAGTTCAGGGCAAAGTGAATTCACCAACGTGTATGTGTGTGTTTGAAACAATATTCTTTAGTTTCCGATCTCAGCTTACTCCAAACTCATGTCTCCAAGTTTCTTATAGCTGATTTGCTCGCCAACTCCTCTCCCATGCACTTTCACCTTCATTAAATCTCTTCCACAGAAGGGGTTGCCACCAAGTCTAGACTTCAGTAACACACAAGAGGAGGGCCAATTAGTGAAGATTTTGATTCATATTACATGAGAGTCGGGGGAGGAGGAGGGGGAGGAGGAAAATGTGTCCTTCCCAGTCCTTCAGATACT